>NC_088697.1:29514525-30854525 GCF_028017835.1 Emys orbicularis | reverse complement strand
GCACAAAGCCATTGATGTTGTTGTGAACATATAAAACCTAAAGCTTTCCCCTCTCATACTGTTTAAATATGAAGCTATAGTAAATGAAAATTAATTCACACCACTGGGGCATTTTTAGAGTAACAATTGCTAATTTGGCTCCTGAACCTCTGAGATCTGAGTATTACTGCTCTAGAGCTAAACTTTTGAGGCTATTTGTAGACCCTAACAGTGAAGGATGCGGGATTCTCCACAGGTAACCTTAACTTGCTTGTTGACCTCAGCTTCTCATAGGGATAGCAGAGAACTAAGCCATGGGCTGACGGGACCCCAGAGCAGTGTAGCTTGAGGGACTTGTCAAGGAGTAGTACATTGCTGAGCAAAGAGCATGGGCCTGCTACCAGAAATGGACCCTTCCAACATCAGACTGGACTACACCAAATTAAGTATAGGAGTTGGAAGTCTCAGGGTTGAAGGTTTGGTAGTAGAAATCTGATCTACTGCAACTATCCAAGCAGCTGTAGTGCTCTCTACCGAAGTGATCTCCTAGTGTAACCACTAGCTGTTCTCCCTCTCCCACGGGCTCTGATCTTCCTGATATAGCTAAAATTAAATGTCTGCTCTTCAGAGCAGAAACATTGTGGCTTGTCCCCTACTCTTGGGGCAACACACACACGGTGCAGTATAAATAATCCACACACACGGGCCCCATCTTCAGCTCCTCCACGCTGTGGGAGAGCCGGGTGATGCAGGTGCCCTGATCCTTCTCTAGTGTGCCAGCACTGCAGCCACCAGCGAGGGGGATGGGGCAGCCACGGGGACCCAGTGCCTGGTCACAGACCCCCGGCCACCACCTCATCAGTGGTCCACTATTGTGTGGCACCATGCGTTTAAAAGGCTGGAGATCCCCATGCCCTTCCCCGGCACTGCCCAACTTCAGGTACTTCTCTAGCTTCTGGCTCAGCCCCCTTATCAGAGCCAGCTGGGCCCTAACTGAGCTGATTACAGCTGTGTACCATCCAGAAACCTATGTAAGGAAAAGGTTATTTTCATGTTTTGTCAGCAGAGGAGTTAAGACTGTCATATCTTTAGCTCATACCCAATCCATCTCACTTTCTGTTAGAATAATAACTGTTGTTCAGAACACCACAAGGCTAACAGGTACGGCACTTGGCAGCTCTCAGAAACTGCTAATGGTTAGAATTCACTACCTGTAGCAGTAAGAGGTGCAACTTTGCTTTAAAAAAGGCCATGGGATGTAGCTGATTCCTACAGAAGAATTCGCTTCATCACATTGCAGTGCTACAGGTAGCAGCACATCCCTATAGTTTGCAGTTTCATACACGTGTGTGAAAATGCTACCTGTAGGACTGTGCTACCCGCAGCAGTGAAAGGTCAAACTTTGCACACACACAAAAAGGCATTTCAAGCAGTCTCACATGTAAAACCAACCTGATAGCTTTCTTTAACAGTGTAACAAGCCTACAAGCAGTAGATGTGGTACATCTTGCCTTTACTAAGGCTTTTGATACTGTCTTCCATGACCTTCTCATAAACCAACTACGGAAATGAAACCTAGATGGGCATAACAAGTGGGGTTCTCCAGGGATAAGTTCTGGATATGTTTCTATTCAAAATCTTAATGATTGAGAGAATGGCACAGAACGGTGGTAACAGTTTTCAAGCATGTACAAATAAAGTATCTTTTTAGAGAAGCTGTTTCTTACCATCTATCCGTATCACTAACTGCTACAGATAGCACATTTCTACACGTAGCAATTTCACATACACTATAGTGCACGGAACTGCTATCTGTGGGCATTTGCTACATCAGGGAGCAGTTTCATACAATAGCAGCTTCGAACACTCTATACCTATCGGAAAGTGCTACCGGTAGCACATTCCTACGAGGAGCAGTATCCTTCACTACACCTGTAGGGGCAGCCATGGGGACCCAGCGCCCGGCCACCCCCTCATCAGCGACCCGCTACCGCGCGGCGCCACGGGAAAGTGACTCCGCCCGCCCCCTACTGCGGGACTCCTATTCCCAGGCACCTGTCTGAGGAGGCCCGGGCGGGCCTACAACTCCCAGAGTGCACCACGCAGGGCGGGCCTACGAGCTGCGGCGTGGGACAAACCTATTTCGAACGTTTTGCTCCTTCCCCGCCATTCTATTGGTCCGCAGCCGCCGAGCGAATGAACGAGCTCCCCGTTTGATTGGTCCGCTGCCGCGGGGCGGGGAATATAAACCGGGACCCCCAGAACTGTTGCCTCTCGGCCAGGGGGAACGGGGGCTACCGCTGGGCCGCGCAGCGAAGGCGGTAAGTGGGGCGGATGGGGGAGGGGCCCGGGCCGGGGGTGCCGCGGGCCAGCTGTGGCTAGAACGCCGGAGCCGCCCAGAGGCTGCGGGGAGGGGGGCTCGGGAGAAGGAGCCGGCCCTGTGCATAGACCCTGGGCTGCCAGCGGGCCCCGGGGGGAGGGGGGGCGCTCGGCTGGCGGCGGGGCTCGGGAGGGAGAGGGGGGCCTGGGGCAAAGCGGCCGAGCTGCGGCGCTTGTACTCACCCGGCGGCGGTCCGGGTCTTCCGCCGCACTGAAGGGCCCCCCGCTGCCGAAATGCCCCCGAAGACCCGGACCGCCGCCGGGCCAGGGCTCACGGGGCCCGGGGCAAATTGCTCCCCCTCTGGGCGGCCCTGTGTGGGGCTCGGGCGGAGGCGCTGGGCTGGTGCCGGAGCGGGGATGGGGGGGGCGGGGCGGCTCTCGGCCGGGGCTGGTGCCACATGCCGGGGGGGCGCTTCCTTCTGCACCGGCGCCTGCTCGGGAAGTGGCAGCTGCAAAGGGGAAAGGGCCCTTTGGAGGCTTCTGAAAAGCTGCCTGTGAAGGGGAAGCGCTTTGCACCTCCTCTTACCTGCTCCGGAGGCTGCCCCTAGCCAGGTCTACTCCTGCTTTGTATCAGAGATACCCACACTCACCTGTTCTCTTTGCAGGAGGGGGCAGTGACCTGAATGTTTGCTTCGTTTGCTTTCCCCTGGAGGGGATTGGCTCTCCTGGAAGATCAGGTTGGGAAATGTATCTGACTTCCTGTGTGACTTCCAGTACGGTGATCAGATAACCTGATATTTGGGGCTTTTTCTTACATAGGCTCCTATTATTCCCCACCCCCGTCTTGATTTTTCACACTTCCTCTCTGGTCACCCTACCTTCCAGACAAACTTTACTTTCTTGTAAATTTCTCAAGAAAAAGGGGAATAAAGAGTTTCCAAGGGTCTGTGTTTTTCCAATAAAAGCATCTACTTTTAATCACAAGTCTTGAATTTTGCTTTGGGGGAGATGGGGGGCAGGGGGAGAGAAGAGGTGAAGCTTGAAGCTATAGTGTGGTGGTTCTCCCATTGCTTAGGAGGTTGAGTTGGAGCTTGATTTAAAATCCCTCTCAGCTGCTTGGCCAATGTCCCTGAGAACACTATCCCCCTGGTTCTCCAGCAAGGGTGAGGGAAGCCATGTTCTCAGACATCAAACTCTAGAGCAAATATACTCTGACTGCAACTTGCAAGCTACAAGTAACTCTTTGCAGCACCTATTAAAACACTGATTTAATTAATCGCTCAGAATGCTCTTACTATATTCATTTGCACAAAGCCATTGATGTTGCTGTTTTCCATCTCCTACTGTTTAAAGATGGATCTATAGTAAAAAACCAATGAACTCACAGCATGGGGGCTTTTTGGGGGTAATGATTGCTAATTTGGCTCCTGATGCACTGAGATTTCAGTATAGCTGTGCTAGAGCTAAGCCTTTCAGGCTATTGGTATACTCTAAAAGTGAAGGATGCTGGTTGACCTCGCCCTCCTGCAGGGAGAGCAGAGAACTGACCCATGGGCTAATGGGACCCCAGAGAAGGCATGGGGGAGACTTGCCAAGTAGTAGTAGATTGTTGAGCAAAGAGCATGGGCTTGCTACCCTGTGAGGCCAACAGACAGATAGGGGGGCTCCAGTAAATGGACCTTCCCAAAGAGTCAGACTGGACTACACCTAATTAAGCATGAGGCTGCAAGACTTGGAAGCCTTAGGGTTGAACTACCTCTGTGTGGTGGTAGAAATCAGTTGCAGTAGATCTATCTAAACAGCTGCAGGGCCCTCTACCAAACTGATCTCCTAGGATAACCACCAGCTCTAGTGTTCCGCCTATAGCTGAAATTAAATGCCTGCCCTTCAGAGCAGAAACATTGTGGTTTGTCCTGTACCATTGTAGCAACACAAACACCCTATTTGGGTGCAGTATAAATGAATATGTACCCACCTTGTGGATTTCTGGGGGAGAGTTGAGTATTTTTCTTGTAAGTGGCTAAGCCTGTACTGTTCTCTCTCCTTTCTGCTTGCACAAAGCCACCACCATCTAAGGAAACTACACTGCTAGCCTCCAAACTCAAATGGCTGCTGCCCTATGCTTAACACAGCTGCAGAGAAAGATCCCCCAAATTAGCTCAACTAGGGTTCAGGAGGGCAAGCTGCAAGAGGCCTGTACCTCAGTAATCCAAAACTATGACATCTTGGAACTAAGGCCCATGTGAACTGCCAGCACTGGCCTGGTCCTCTCTGCAGAAGATACTGAAAGGGAGAATAGGCCCTACACCCATGTGGTAAAGGTAGAAATATAGTTAACATTCACCCTTCTTCAGACTGACTTCTCTCTGGGAGGTGAAGCAACACAGCTGTGGAGGAAAAGATTGCATTATAACCTGCTGCTGTCCTCATTTGCTCTCACACACAACAGGAGCTAATCCATCAACCAGTGTGAAATAATGAGATGACCATTGCCAGTTAATTGGTTCCTTTCATCTTCTCCTTCCATAACTACAGTGGAGGTGCTGCTTGTAGTAATAATTAGCCCTTCTCAGCCTCTGATTCTATACATAGATGCAGAAAAAGGGCTGATAAACTGCATTTCAAAGTCTTTAACCTGCATTTTATCTGCTTCCCCCACACTTCTATCAGAAAATCAATCATATGCAGCTGGTGGGAGCATAATTTTCAGGTGGAGTGGGAGATGAATAGGGGATTAGCTAAAGAGAGCCAGCTGACCACTGGCTACTCTGCCCAGATTGTATCACAGACTGGCAATTCTTTTCCTGTAGACTTCAGTACAATTAAATATTTAAAACATCTCAAAGTAAACCTGGGGTCAGTGAGTGGTAAATGGGGTTCTTTTTGGCTGATTGCATAATATTTGAGCTAATCACAACAAGGAACATATGACTGAGATAATACCCTTAGCAATCTCTCATTTTATGAAATAGCAGCAAAGGAAACAGATTAACCCACTTTCCATGCTCTGTTATGCAACTGTGGGGAACTCTCCTGAGAACAGCTGTCAGTTTCCCTCCTCTGCATTTCTGCTTTGCAATGGATGCAGGAGAGGTATAGAGTTAATCTGGACAGCTGCTCCTGACCCTGCTGCATTTACCAGACTGAGTGTGCAGAGATGCCAAGTATCTCAGACCGTACAAGCAGTAGCAGGCAAGCCCAGCTGCTTTGCCTTCCCACACTGCTTGGAGGGGGAAGTCACCAGTCTTAATGCTGCAGTCAGCCGTCTTTCTCACTTGCTTTGGTCATGTAAGATTTTATCAGCAGGTATCTTTGTCTCCCCTGAACTTTGATTAAATAACTGGTAGGAGATAATCTCCCATCCCTGTATTCCAGCATCAGGATCACCCCCAGCTGAAGAACAGTCTACAGCCCTAGCTGCAAAGCAACAGTGAGTTTCTTGCAGACAAACTTGGGCATCTGATGGCCTTCACTGGTGGCTTTATCCATTTGGCCTGAACAGCCAGATTGTTGTTAAACAAGATGAAAAATATAACCTCATTCCCACTGATATTATAAGATCAAGGACCTGCAGAGGCTGGTGGCAGATGGAAGGGGCAATACAGATGAACTTGCTCCTTTTTAATTCACTGGAGGGGGAAAATCCTGTTGCTATTAATAGATGGAGTGAAAGGCTAGAAGATGCTTCCCATGGATCTTTGAGTTTGGGAGTTGGGGTTGTGCACAGAGTTGATCACAAGCAAATTCGCAAGGCTGGTGAAAGGTGTCAGATTGTAGTGCTGGAGCCTAACAGGTTCTGGTTATTCCTAGAATGCTGCACCATGCACAGAAGCGCTTCTCTCCCCCACAAAGCCCTGCGGGCATGCCCTGTCCTTGCCCCAGCCTGCTCTCCCCTAAGCATGGGAGTGAGGGATCAAGGGCCAGATTCTCCAAGCTATTTACACACCTAACTCCTGTTAATTTCAATGGGAGTTAGGTGCCTAATACTTTCGAGGACCTGGGCTCAGATCTGAAACAATATCGAAGTGGTAAAAGGCTCCCGTTCCCATTCTCAGCCCCCTGCACCAGGCAGTGGCCCTGTAGACTGAGCAGGAACCCCCTGCATATGCAAACATATACATGCCCAGTGCCTATACTCCCCCACAAAACACTGCTCTCTAGGGGTTTCAGAGATTTTAATCACCCGCTGAATTTTGTTTTTCCATGACCTTATTACAAAAGACATTGCAAAAACAATTCCACTTAGCTGCAGCTCGACCTGGAGACGCAGGATGTGTTGCGAGGTTGGGGACAGCGATCAGAGCATGCAGGGAAGAAGGGGCGAGGGATACACCGTACAGAGAGAGAGTTCCATATGGCATTGTCAGTAGGAGACACTTCCACATGAGTGCCTGAGCTGCGTCTGGGGGGAAGCACCAGCTCCGGGTACCTACAGTCCATGAAGGACATGGCATGGTGGCAGGAGAACGTGTGAAACCAAAAGGGCTGCACAAACCCTCAAGTGCCTGATGTGGACATAATGGGAACCAGAGACTATGGAGAGGGGTTCCCTGCCCCGCTCCAAGCAGCACTCCCTGGGGTGTCTGAAGGTGGGATTGTTAATTCTTGTGTCATGTGACCCACACCTACACCGTGGGGCTCTCTGTCACTCTCTCCTAGACATGTGCCGTCTGCTACAGCCCTTGAGCTAGCAGAGCTGAAGAGAAAAAGCACGCTCGCTGCAGCTTGGTACGCTGGCGCAGTGGTGCAGCTGCCCTCTCTGTGTAAAGGGGCATTAACCTAAACCATGGCGGTGGCTGCACTTCTACATTCTAGTGACCCGCTGTTCCCCAGGATGAAGGGGGCCTGTGCATTAGCTCTAAGCACACCCCTGCCATGCCCCCATCCCCACCTCTGACACCCCCTCACAGGTTCGACAAAGGGTCTGATCAAACCCCGTCATGCCCCCGCCCTGACACCCACAGCCTCTCACTAGTTCTGCACAGGGCACCAGCACACCCGCAACGTGCCCCTGCTCTGCCCCTAAAACCCTCCCACCTCACCCTTCACATGCCCCTGCCATGCCCTCTCCGGTAAGGGGCTAGAGGGGGGACCCCTCTTCATTTAGATGGGGAGCCACGTTTCCCACTCTCTTCCCCATTTTCATGTACGTGATCGACACCGTGTGGGATCCAGCCCACAGTAAGCAGCATCACCCTGCTCCTCAGTGGGGGAAGGACTCGATCCCCCACGGCCTATTAACAACAGGGGTTGTTTTCTCCCTGCTCTCACCTGGCAGGCATCTACTTTCCCGTCCAGGTAGCCAGCACACAGCATCCTGGGGGTGAGCTCACCAGAGTACATGCAGGAGCTGTTGCATTTCTTGGTGCTGATTAAGGGAACAATAGCTTCCTTCAGCATCTCAACAACAGGAACTGGATGTGAGGAAAACAAACAAGAGAGACAGTTTAACCTGCTGCCCTGGTGGCTAGATGCTGGGGTTTGCACTCAAGGCACAGTGGGAAATGGAGCATTATAGACACACACTATCTCCAGGGCTCTGGGTGTTGGGAGGAGGAGAGGGGTCATTGGACTAGCAGTGGATTGGGGGGATCAGCAGAGCTGTGGGGGTGTAAGGGGCCCCAGCCTGCAATAGCAGCAGGGGCTGCGGGTTGGGACTGAGGACTGCAGTAGGTTTGCAGATCAGAATTCAATACTCTCCTCTAGACTCAAACATCCCCTCGGTGAGATGCAGCCTTCGCCCGTCTTTGTTTTAAAAGGGAGCTACGCGAGAGCTCTCCTTGCCTCCTGGAGCTGCTCACCGTGTTCAGGTCTGGTGTAGCCCCAGCCGGAGATCCAGCAGTGGGTGCCGTGGGGGAAATCCTGCTGGTACAGCGGTAAACACACTGCACGGACGGCATCTGGGGAGAGAGACACGTGTTAGAGCAGCGCCAGCTGGGAACGCCCCTCCCCACGCACAGCGCAAACAAATTGAGAGCGGCTCCCAGGAGCAGCCGGCCTGGAGCGAGCAGGGGTGATCTAGTCCTGAGAAGTGCAAGCGAAACACCCTTGCAGCCCCGCTCCCTCTGGCTCCAGGGGCCGGATTCTCCAAAGAGCTCAGCTCCCACTGTGACCTTTACAGCCAGATCCCAGCTCTTTACAAATCTGCCCATTTATTTCACTGCATCCATGGGAGATAAGGTCTTGCGAGCGTTCTGTCCCATGTGCCATCAGCAGAGGCCCCGGGACTTGCCTGGGGAATGTTTTCTCTCTGCTGCCCCCTCCCTCCACAGCTGGACCAACCCCCGTACTGGCACTGCCCCTGGGATCGACACAGGCCACCGGCGTGGGAATCAGACCGTTGGTGGGTGGCTCCCTTGTGAATGGAAGCCATGGGGCTGTTCTGGGGGGATCCTCTGTCCCCTGCAAGGGGGAGATGGCTGAAGAGAAGGGTCTCACCAGAGAAGTTCAAGGGCACTGAGTTTCATCAGTGCGATGTCATAGTCGTGACTCCTGTCGTCATAGCGGGGGTGGTAGATGATTTTCTCCACCGCTGCCCCGGCCTGCTGTGGGACTGACACCTGGGCGATAATCCCGGCAAAGACCAGCCAGCTGGAGACCTCAGGCCACCTGTAACTGAGCAGAGACATGGCCAACCTGTTCCTCTGGGGCTGCAGTATTGCTGGGGTGGCCAATTCCCCACTCCCTCCCCTGCTGGGGGAAGAGCCGGGCTCTGCGCTAGGCCCCCCGCCAAGGCCTCCGGCTCTGCCGTTCCCAGACTCACTTGTGCACGCAGTGAGCGGCCGTGACGATCCAGTCGTGCGCCACCACGGAGCCTCCGCAGACGTGTCTGGAGTTGAGGTACAGGCTGACCTGCCACGGCCAGCGTCCCAACGGGGCGTCGCTTCCGCCCACGATCCGGGCTGCCCTGGAGCGCACGCCGCACTCTGCAAAGGGGGAGACACGTGAACCCGGTGCCCCCAAACACCACCTGAGAGTGGGGGAGGGATGGGCAGCAAAGGGTGTCCGAGAAACCCAGCCCTCCCCAGGAGCTGAGCAGAGCTTTGCCTTGGGGCCCAAGCAGGGCCGGCTCCAGGCACCAGCCGACCAAGCACATGCTTGTGGCGGCACCTGAGAAGGGGTGGCCAATGTTGGGGTGGCGGGGGGCGCTCGCGGTGGGTTTTTTTTGTTTTGTTTTGTTTTGTTTGGCAGGGCGGCGCTCGAGGGTTTTTTCTTTACTTTTTTTTCGGCCGGGCAGCGCAGGGGTGTTTTGGCGGTGCGGCACTGGGGGGTGGGGGGGGATTTGGAGGCGCGGCCCGGCGCTCTGGCGGTTTGGGCGGCGCGGCGCTGGGGGGGGGAGGGGACGGGGGTTTGGCCGGCCCCGCGCTCGGGGGGGCGGGGATTTGGCCGGCCTGGCATGACGCTCGGGGGGTTTGGCCGGCCTGGCCCGGCCCGGCGCTCCGGGGGGTTTGGCCGGCCCAGAGCGGCGCGGCACTCGAGGGGGGGCCCGGAGTTTGGCTGGCCTGGCGCTCGGTGGAGGGTTGGGCGGCCCGGCGTGGTGCTCGGGGGAGCGGGGGTTTGGCCGGCGCAGCGCTCCGGGGGTTTGGGCAGCCCGGCACTCGGGGAGGTTGGCCGGCCCCGCGCTCCGGGGGTTTGGCCGACCCGGCGAGGCAAGGGGGGCGGGGGGGTTGGCTGGCGCGGCGCTCGGGGCGGGGGGGGGTAGGCCGGCCTGGCGTGACGCTCAGGGGGTCTGGGCAGCCCGGCGCGGCGCTTGGTGGGGCAGGGGTTTGGGCGGCCCGGCGCTCGGGGGGGGCAGGGGTTTGGGCGGCCCGGCGGGGGGGGAGGGTTCAGCGGACTGGCGTGGCGCTGGGGGGGAGTTTGGTGGCCCGGCGCGACGCTCGAGGGGGGGCGTAGTTCTGCGCCCAGCGCTCCGGGGGTTTGGGTGGCGCAGCGCTGGGGGGGGGAGGGGGGATGTTACGGCGGGCGGCGCTCTTCTTTTTTGCCTGGGGCGGCAAAAAAGTTAGAGCCGGCCCTGGGCCCAAGGGAGAGAGGGAAGGTCTTTGAGCACCAAGCCTGAGGGAGCAGGAGAACAAAGAGGCAGGAAATGGGAGGAAAGAAAGGGAAAGCAGCAGCAGAGGGAAGCAGCTGACAGGAGTCATTCCCCAGGCGTGCTCCTGCCTCAGGGCTGTGAGCCCCTGCTCGGCCCAAGTCCCTGGCTCACCCCCCACAGGATGTCAGGGATTCAGGGTGGCCCCAGCTTTCTCCATTTCTTTTGCCACCTGTGCTGTTCCCCATGTGAAATAACAAAGAGAAGCCCACTCTAACCCCTTCTGTGTGCTCCGAGCTAGTTCCAGGACCTCTGCCTGCCCACCCAGTGACCTAAACGGAGTCTCCTCCCCCAGCCAGCACCACTAAGCCAGAGTGGAGAGGGAGCAAGAGAGAACAGAGAGGAACGCAGGAGTTCCACCTCTCCACCTGGGCCTTCTCTGGGCTTGCCGCTTGCCAGGCAAGAGCCCTGGGCCTCAGGGGCGGGGTTCCGGGCCACAGCTGCCTTCCCTGACAAGAAGGGGCTGCTGAGAGCATTAGGGTTTTAGATACTGGGGGGGGGGGGGCGGGGGCATTGATTGCACGTGCTGTTAATTACACAGTAGCTATGCCATAAGGACAGGAGAGATTTGGGAGCTGACGGTCATGTCACTGCTGCCGCTGCAAGCAGACCCCAGCTATGAAATCACACGGACAAAGGGGCTGCTCCGGGGGCTTCAAAACCACTTTTTTTTTTTTGCTACTCAGCCAGCTGGGAAGCTAAATCTTCCTCCCACCCAGACCAGCTGGTTTGTGCTGGCTTGTTACTGCAGGGTTGCTCAAGAGGGCTGGAGCTGCCTCACTGAGTAAAGCTGCTGCTTGCAGACCACCCAACACTGGGGCTGCGGGATGGGGGAAGAATGACACAGGCTTTGCAAACGAACACCAGGGCCATGCTGAGTGCAGGGCGCTCGGTGTCTAGCCGACCTGGGGCTTTTGCTAATTAACACAGGGTCTATAATAGCACAAGGAATGCAAGAGACCCCAGTGCAATATGAGGACAGGGCAAAGCACTTACCGGAGCACTTCAGAGCCACAAGTGCAGTGCAGACATCCCCGCTGTGGAAGCATCAAGCTGGCTGAAGTCCTATTTTAGCGGCATGACCGAAGCACCGAACACTGTGACCCTCCCGGCAGTGCTCGCTCCTGTCAGTGCAGTCGCTGGGCTATTTGTGTTCCCATTTGGCGTCATTTCGTTGCCAGCTCAGATTTTCTCCCTCCCTCCAGGTTTGCTGATCAGAGTCGCTGCCAGCTGCGCAGAGCCTGGCAGTCACCTCCAGAACCATGGAGACTTGTTCTCAGACAATATAGCAGTGAAGGGCCCTTCTGTTCAGTCCCCCCAGTGCCAGTCCTGCTCTCCCCAGCTCCGTCACCCACCTGACCTGCCACACGGCTTCAATGCTGCTCTTCTGGTTGGGCACAATCTGAACAAACTCTTGCGTCTCGTTCACCTGGACATCGGTCAGGTTCACTCCTTTGTGATGGGCGAGTCTGCAGAAGCAACAGCAAATGTCATCACCTAAACACAGAGCGATCTGAGAGCTCACCCGTGCTTCTGACAGGACAGCGTTCTTATGGGCACTTCCTTCCTCTCTTCTGCATAGACCATTGTACTCTAGTTTATACATGCTAATTCTGGCCACTGCTCACAAGAGATGAAAGGGTTAAATATAATAGCCATCACCCACTGGGAGGACTAAACCTTTACCCTGCCATGTTTCATGGAATCACAGTGCTTAAACAGGAGGGCTACCAACTACAGACACACAAAAACAGGCTTCCACGCACGCAACTTGAGTTCCAGTTTTGTCTCTCTCATTTACCAGGGGCAATGCCCTGTCTGGAACTGTACAGCACACAGGGACATCTAGTGGCTAAATAATAATACTGCAAATGAACATAACCCAGCCCTTACTTTACACTCTAATGCCAAAATCAGGAAATAGGTTTGCTTGCATCACTAAAGTGTATTTTCAGATGCTACCATCCCTTTGGTAGCCTTGCAGTGTCAACAGTGTATGAGTACAAAAGGAGAAGTAATAATACTGTGTCCTTCGCTAACACCTTCCAAGTGCGGATCTCAAAACACGCTCCAAACATGAACGAGTTCATCCTCACCTGGGAAAGAGGTGAATATTATGATCCTTGTTTGAAAGATGGGGGAAATGAGGCACAGAGAATAGAGGTCACAAGGGAGTAGAGGAGGTACAATTAGAACCCAGGAGTCCTGCTTCTCATTTATGCCAGAAAACCATCCTCCTCATCTCTATGGTGATGTTCAGGGGAAAGGCACAGCCACAGAACAGCAGTGGATAGGAGAACAGTGACATATCTGGGAGTGACTCTATAGACAGGGATGATATAAGGGCTTAACCCAACTTCCAGGGAAGCCGATGGAAAGATAATTCCACAGTCCATGATTCTCTAAGCTTGGGAAGCTGCTATAAAAGTCTCGGGAAATAAACCCAAGCTACAGTACATCTAGCGTGGGTCAAAAAAATGCAGATTGTTTTTCCCCCACAGGAAATTTTTTCATTTAAAACAATATATCAGGTGAAAAAATTTAAATTTTGCAGTGAAAATTCCAACCCCCAAATGGTTTGATTTGGGGGGTTTCCTCCCTTTCCCAGTGGCAAAATAGAAAAAGGGTGAGAAATGGGACTGGCACAATGGGACCCCATTCTCAGCTGAATCTAGGCCCCAGTATAATGCAAATGAATATCAGTAACTCTACGGTCCCTGGCTCCCAGTCCTGTGTTCTGATCACATTACTTCTGCAAGATCTTCATAAAAATGGCAAATCAAAGACCTGTACCTGAGACTGGCCGACTAGGTCTAAGCTGAGAGGAGCATCACTTACTGGAGATATCCCAGCTGCCTACAGATCAGAGTCCCCAGGGAGAGATTCCACCGCTCGTGACATGCCAGGAGCCAGCCGGGCCTGCCTTCCACCTGCACTTCCAACAAGAAGTTTCCCGTGTTTATTCTGAAAGACACTAAAACCGTTTTATTTAAAACGTCCTGCAAGCGTCCTTGCGACCAGCTCTTTGCAAAGGCCAAAGCTAAACACAATAAAGTCCCAGTGACTAGCGAGGGACGCGGGAAAGTCATTTACACCATCGTTGGCGTCACTGCTGAATTTGAACCACAGCTCACAATCTGCTCATCCCCCACTTTGGGGGGGGGGTCAAAATCAGGGGGTCAGTAAGGAGGGGTCCAACTCCCTGCTCCTCTGCTCAGAACGGAGAGAGAGCTCCCCCTCCTCTCCCTGGCTTGGGTAAACAGTACTTCCTCCCCACTCCTCCTCCTGCTTTGCTCCCCTTTAACCACTGGGCTCAGCTGTCAAGTTGCTACTGTTGGCCGCACAAGGGGCTCGAGGTGACATCAAAGGTCCGTGGCCCGGTGTGCTTAGCACCAATAAAGACACCGAGGGGCGAAAGCAAGCCAAGTTTATTTCAGAGCTCTGAAATGGCACTAGGAGACCAGCATGTCTCAAATCCAGTGCAACAAATACAAATAACTTTTACCTTTTATACCCCAAACTGTTTTTGTGTAAGCCTTTGTCTGGCTATTCCCCCACCCCTCCCTTCCAGACAACTGTTACAATAAGCTCCTGAGAAAACTTTCCCAGTCTCTGCGACCTTGAGTTAGACGCCTGTAAACTAACTACCCCTGCTCCTTATCTCTATTATTTCTGCTAGTGTGAGTGAAACTGCAGCCATCTGCTAGAAACGCTGACCAATACATTTCTGCTTCAGCCTGCTTCAGAGCATGTAAAGCAGTAAACACAGAAGTAGGTGAGAGTTCACAAGATGGAGTTTGGGGGTTCAGATAGGCCCAGAGCAAGAGAGTTTCATCGACACTTTGGTCTTCCGCTCTCCCGAGTTACCTGGTAGCTATGCCTAGTGGACCCCAACACTACTGTGATGCCACAGCCCCAGAGATTGGACCAGTCCACCCTGAGCTTGTACTGGGACCACCTGGTGCTTCTCAGCCGAGCTGAATGATGTCTTGCAGGATGAGGGTCCCAGTGAGGAAACCCTGGCCAGGCTGGGCATCCCCAACATCACGGAGGAGGAAACGAGTGCCGAGTTCCAGAAGCAGATCGGTGTCTGAGCTCCTCCCCAACACAGAGTGACAGGAGACACCCCAGTGCAGTCACTTGTCTGCCCCAAGTACAAGTGCTGCTGCTTTGCATCCGGAGATGTCCCTGGTGCAAGCGGTGGGAGAGGCCAGGGAAAGGTGCACTGCTGCTCTCCGGCCAACCTGAACATGCATTGACGTCTTCACCAGCGAGCTCTGTGGTGGAGCCATTGTGCTCGCTCTCTCTCTCCAATACAGACAGTTGATACTACCTTCCTATGGAGGAGGCAGTGGGGTTAGAGACCCCTGTAGCTCCCTACTCCAGGCTGGGGTAAGGGACCAGGGAAAAGTAGAACAAGGGCTTGGGCCACACAGCCAGGAGGCTCATCAGCCATTGACTGTTATGTGGAGGAAATGTCACCTTCCCTGTGAGTATAAGGTGCTGCCCCGGGATAGGCCATAGGCAACAGGGATCCCACTTGAGACCTCTAGATCTTACAGCCTGTGCTAAATGACCAGCTCTGCTAGCTCAAGGGCTGTAGCAGAGAGTGACAGAGCGCCCCACGGTGTAGGTGTGGGTCACATGACACAAGAATTAACAATCCCACCTTCAGACACCCCAGGGAGTGCTGCTTGAAAGGGGGCAGGGAACCCCTCTCCATAGTCTCTGGTTCCCATTATGTCCACATCAGGCACTTTAGGGTTCGTGCAGCCCTTTCAGTTTCACACGTTCTCCTGCCACCATGCCATGTCCTTCTTGGATTGTAGGTACCCGGAGCTGGTGTTTCCTCCAGACGCAGCTCGGGCACTCACGTGGAAGTGTCTCCTACTGACAGTGCCATATGGAACTCTCTCTCTGTACGGTGTATCCCTCGCCCCTCCTTCCCTGCGTCCTCTGATCGCTGTCCCTAACCTCTCAACACATCCCGCGTCTCCAGGTCGAGCTGCAGCTAAGTGGAATTATTTTTGCAATGTCTTTTGTAATAAGGTCATGGAAAAACAAAAAATTCAGCAGGTGATTAAAATCTCTGAAACCCCTAGAGAGCAGTGTTTTGTGGGTGAGTATAGGCACTGGGCATGTATGTGTTTGCATATGCTGGGGGTTCCTGCTCAGTCTATAGGGCCACTGCCTGGTGCAGGGGGCTGAGAATGGGAACTGGAGCCTTTTACCACTTAGATATTGTTTCAGATCTAAGCCCAGGTCCTCAAAAGTATTAGGCAGCTAACTCCCACTGAAATTAACAGGAGTTACGTGTGTAAATAGCTTGGAGCAGGGGTTCTCAGACTTTTGTACTGGTGACCCCTTTCACACAGCAAGCCTCTGAGTACAACCCCCCTTATGCATGAAAAACACTTTTTCATATATTTATTACCATTATAAATGCTGGAGGCAAAGTGAGGTTTGGGGTGGAGGCTGACAACTCAACCCCCCCATGTAATAACCTCATGGCCCCTTGAGGGGTCCCAACCCCCATTTTCAGAACCCCTGCATTGGAGGATCTGGCCCTTAATCCCTCACTCCCATGCTTAGGGGTGAGCAGGCTGGAGCACGGATGGGGCATACCCACAGGGCTTTGTGGGGGAGAGGAGAAGCGCTGCTGTAGCTGCTGTGCATGGTGCAGCATTCTAGGAATAACCAGAACCTGTTAGGCTCCAGCACTACAATCTGACACCTTTCACCAGCCTTGCCAATTTGCTTGTGATCAACTCTGTGTGCAACCCCAACTCCCAAACGCCATCAGCTGGCTCTCTTTAGCTAATCCCCCATTCATCTCCCATTCCACCTGAAAAAAAATACACTCCCCCAGCTGCATAGGATTGCTTTACTGATAGAAGTGTGGGGGAGCAGATAAAATGCAGGTTAAAGACTTGCTACATCTCACTACTTTTGAAAGGCAGTTTAGCAGCCCTTTTCTGCATCCAGGTATAGAATCACAGGCTTAGAAGGGCTAAATTATTACTACAAACACCTCCAGTGTAGTTATGGAAGGGGAAAACAAAAGGAACAAATTAACTGGTAATGGTCATCACATTATTTCACACTGGTTGATGAATTAGCTCCTGTTTTGTGTGTGAGCAAATGAGGACAGCAACGGGTTATAATGCAATCTTTTCTCCAGCAGACATGCTGTGTTGCTTCACCTCCCAGAGAGAACTAAGGCTGAAGAAGGGTGAATGTTAGCAGGTTTCCCCCAGAAGTGCAAAAGGTGGGTATATATTCATTTATACAGCACCCAAACACCTACCTTGGGGGCATTTGTGTTGTGGCAATGGTGGGGGACAAACCACACAATGTTTCTGCTCTGAAGTGCAGACAATTTTAGATATGTCAGGAACACCAGACCTGGTGGGAGAGGGAGAACAGCTAGTGGTTATCCTAGGAGATCAGTTTGTTAGAGGGCTCTGCAGCTGTTTAGATAGTTGCAGTAGAGCTGATTTCTACCACCAAACACAGGTAGTTCAACCCTAAGGCTTCCAACTCCTGCAGCCTCATACTTAATTAGGTGTAGTCCTGTCTGACTCTGGGAAGGTCCATTTACTGGAGCCAGCACCCACCTATCTTCCTGATAGCCTTGCAGGGTAGCAAGCCTATGCTCTTTGCTCAACAATCTACTACTACTTGACAAGTCTCCCCCACCCCTTCGCTGGGGCCCCATCAGCCCATAGCCCAGTTCTCTGCCCTCCCTGTGAGAGGCAAAGGTCAACCAGCATGTAAAGGTTACCTATAGAGAATCCTGCATTCTGCACTTTTAGAGTATACAAATGGCTCAAAAGTTTAGCTGTAGAGCAGCGATACTCAGACCTCAGTGGTTCAGAAGCCAAATTAGCAATCATTACTGTAAAAGAGCCCCAGGGGTGTGAATTCATAGTTTCATTTACTGTAGATTCATATTTAAACAGTATGACATGGGAAATCTTTAATTTTTATATGTTCACAGCAACATCAATGGCTTTGAGCAAATTAATATAGGAAAAGCATCCTGAGTGATTAATTAAATCAGTGTTTTAAGAGGTGCTGCAAAGAGCTGCAGGAGACAAATTAAAGAGCTACTTGCAGCTTGCAAGCTGCAGTCAGAGGATATCTGCTCTAGAGTTTGAGGTTTCTGAACATGGCTTCCCTGACACTTGCTAGAGAACCAGGAGGATAGTGTTCTTAGGGAGATTGGCCAAGCAGCGGGGAGGGATTTAAAATCAAGCTCCAAAACCTCCAACTCAGAACCCCATAAGCAATGGGAGAACCACCACACTGTCACACATTGGAAGTTTTGCTACAAGCTTCTCTTCTACCCCCTCTCCCCAAAAGAAAGATCCAACACACTGGTGATTAAGTGGAAGCTTTTATTGGAAAACCAAAGACCCCCAAAAACCATTTATTCCCCTTGTTCTTGCCTTTTCAAAAAGTGAGAAAAAGACAGGAAAGTAAAGTTTGTCTGGAAGGTCACACAGTAAGTCAGATACATTCCCCAACCAGATTCCCCGGAGAGCCAATCCCCTCCAGGCAAGAGGAAAGGAAGCAAACATTCAGGTCACTGCCCCCTCCTGCAAAGAGGACAAGTGAGTGGGTGTCTTGGATGCAAAGCAATAGAAGACCTGGCTGGAGCCAGCCTCTGGAGCAGGTGCAAAGCGCTTCCCCTTCACAGGCAGCTTTTCAGAAGCCTCGAAAGGGCCCTTTCCCCTTTGCAGCTGCCACTTCCCCAGCAGGCGCCGGTGCAGAAGGAAGCCCCGGCACCAGCCTTCCCCCCCCTCCCATGGCCCCGGCCCCAGCCCCCTCCCCATGGCCCCGGCCCCAGCCTTCCCCCCCCTCCCATGGCCCCGGCCCCAGCCCCCTCCCCATGGCCATGGCCCCGGCCCCAGCCCCCTCCCCCAGCCCCCCCCCATGGCCCCGGCCCCAGCCCCCCCCCCCCCCATGGCCCCGGCCCCAGCCCCCCCCCCCCCCCCATGGCCCCGGCCCCAGCCCCCCCCCCCCCCCATGGCCCCGGCCCCAGCCTTGCCCGTTCTCTCCCTCCCCCAGGGCCGCTATGGCACCAGCCCAGCGCCCCTGCCCGAGCCCCCCTCCCCGCAGCCTCTGGGCGGCTCCGGCGTTCTAGCCACAGCTGCCCGCGGCACCCCCGGCCCGGGCCCCTCCCCCATCCGCCCCACTTACCGCCTTCGCTGCGCGGCCCAGCGGTAGCCCCCGTTCCCCCTGGCCGAGAGGCAGCAGTTCTGCCGGTCCCGGTTTATATTCCCGCCCCGCGGCAGCGGACCAATCAGACGGGGAGCTCGTTCACTCGCTCGGCGGCTGCGGACCAATAGAATGGCGGGGAAACAGCAAAACGTTCGAAATAGGTTTGTCCCACGCCGCAGCTCGTAGGCCCGCCCTGCGTGGTGCACTCTGGGACTTGTAGTCCCGCACGGGCCTCCTCAGGTACCTTCGTGGGACTTGGAGTCCCGCAGTAGGGGGCGGGCGGACTCACTTTCCCGTGGCGCCGCGCGGTGGCGGGCCGCTGATGAGGTGGTGGCCGGGCGCTGGGTCTCCATGGCTGCCCCGTCCCCGTCGCTGGTGGCTGCGGTGCTGGCGCACTCGGGCCGGCTGGAGAAGGAGGATCTGGGCACCCGGATCGCCCGGCTCTCCCGCCGCGTGGAGGAGCTGAAGGTGGCCCCGGGGAGGAGATCGGGGGGCTGGATGTGGGGCGGGTCTACGGGGTCAGGTGGGATGCAGGGTAGCGGGGCGTGGGGGGGCAGAGGGGGGATCCAAGGGAGCTGGGTGTGTGGGGGGGGGGCAGAGGGGGGATCCAGGGGAGCTGGATGTGGGGGGGACCCGGGGGGCAGAGCGGGAATCCAGGGCGGGGGTGTGGGGGAGATCCAGGGGGGCAGGGGCGATCCAGGGACTGGAGCATGGGGGGACCCCAGTGTGTGTATGTGTGTTGATAGGGGCAGAACAGGGGTGCTGGGAAGGGGGGAGGAGAGAAGGGGACCCTGGACGGGGGAGAGGGAGTGCTGGGGGCAGGGGATGATTGTGGGAGTAAATTAAGGAGGGTTAGAAAGGCTGTCGGGGGGGGGGGGTTCCAGAAAAGGGAAGGGACAGGGTGTGAGCATGGTGGTGGTGACACTGCCCATCTCAACCATGTCGGGCTGCAGAGAGGGCTGCGATGGGGGTGGGAGGCTTTGGCCCCGTGGCCACGGCCTTGGGGTTTCTCTCTGTGGGTGTTTAGAGTTGCCAACCCTCCAGGATTGGCCTGGAGTCTCCCACAATCAGCATCAATCTCTTGGTGACTATTGAAAGCAACCAGGGAGGTTTTAATAGGCTATTTTAAGAACATGACATTAAGTCATGTTGGGGGAAAAAAAAAATCTCCCGGAATAGCTTCAGTCAGAGTTGGCAACGCTATGGGTGTTTGTTTTTCTGATCCTGAGTCCATCCCTTCTACCTAGGGCGAAGTCTGCAACATGATTAACAAGAAATACAATGAGTTCCTCCCGAGCATGCAGAGCGCTGAGGACTTGGTGTCACAAGTGGACAGTCTGTCCGGCAACATCGACCTACTGAAATCCAGGATCGAAAATGAGGTGACGCAGCAGCGGTTTCACTTTATCTGTATCTAGCAGCTTTCATCCTGCATCATCCCAAAGCAGTACAACTCCACTGATGCGCAGCACAGGAAGGCAGGGGAGGAGGATCTTGGCTAAGGATTCCAGGATGAATCCCCGCCTCTTATAAAGAGTGCCCTTGACTGAAACATACCAGTGTATGATGTATCAGACCTGGGATATAAATAAAGGGCGGGCTGTAGCTTATTCAGTAATTATGTAGCTGAATGGTTTTCCGTGGTGCTCATCACAGTAGCTTCGGAGCTCCTCGAGTATATTAATGCATTTATCTTCTAAGCCTTTCCGCATTGAGATAGGGAGGAATCATTCTTATTTTGCTGATGGGGAAACTGAGGCACAAATAAGTGGAATGACTTGGCCAAGGTCACACGGAGATTCTGTGCAGAGCTGGGAATTGAGCCCAGATTTTCTGTATATTGATTGCAAGACTGTCCTTCCCGTGGCCTGCTTATATTTTTTGTGTGTGTCGTTCTTTCTATACCCCTGGACTAATTCTCTTAGCTGTCCTCTGCCTTGCCACTCTGGCTTTGAAAGGTAAGTTAGAAAGGCTCTAATGCAGGTGGGATATAAATCTGGATTTTTTTCTTCGCAATGGAGAGTGATCAGCTCAAAAATCATACGATGTGAAAATAACTTTTACATCTGATACCAGTTATGCTATGTTAAAAGTGAGAGAATCTTAAACATCCACTTTACTTGTCTCTGTTTATTTGTTGCTGTGTATTTAATTTATGTATCTCAGGGTATACAATAACAATCAGTGACGTCAGTTACACTTGTCTGTAGTCAATTTCAGCTTTGGGTTCCTAGTGCTGCAGTATTTAAGGTACAAACAATGCAGAAGATTGTTTGTTTATTTAACAGTTTGGGGATCTTTTTTTAAAAAAAGGGAAACACATCTATTGATCTTGCATGCCTATGGAAGCGTTTAAAATGTATAGTTAAACTGTACTTTTGGTTAAGTTCAAATTGACATTTATCTAATTTAAAATTGGAGAACTGTTAAAGGCACTCTGGAATCTTTTGACTTGAATAATTTTTTTTTTTAAAGATCTGCAATTTGATATCGCCACGCTCTACTTTTTTTCAAAAATTCCCGTACAATAATGCTTTTAATTTTTTTTTACGAGATTTTCTTCTCCTCTGCTGTTTAAAAGGGTCTTTCTAGTGAGGTTAAAACAGTCTGATCATACAGACAAACTGAATATATACACATTTCTGTCAACTGCACTGGGTAAATACACTGGGGAAATAGAACGTTTTTTCCTTCTAATTTGTTTCAGTTATAATAATCTTAGATGTTGTTTGTAACTTTGGGAGGTACGTACGTTTCAGGCAGCACGCTGGTGTTGTCATGTACCTGGTGTTACTTTTGAAATAGAAATGGCTCTCATAGCCTTTGCTTACTGTAAATGAACTGCTGAAGGCTTGACGTCTGTGCTGCTGTTCTAGGTCCGGCAAGATCTGAATGTGGCCATTGCGGAATTTACTGAATTGAAGCAGCAGCTGGAGCGAGACTCGTTAGTTCTGAGTGTGCTGAAACAGCTGCAAGAGGTGAGGAAGGAGGCTGGGAAAGTGGCTTCAGATCGCAAAGTGTTTCTGTATTTTGTTCCACTGACCTCTTCCTGGGTCTCCATAGTGAATAAATAATCATGACTCTTCTATCTCTATTCATATCATGTTTTGAAAAAGAGCTCTGTAATCTTAGAGCTGAAACTTGTTTGTGTGTGATTACCGAATCATAGAAATGTAGGACTGGAAGGGACCTCAGTAGGTCATCTCATCCAGTTCCCTACATTGAGGCAGGGCCAAGTATTATCTAGACCATCCCAGATAGGTGTTTATCCAAGCTGTTCTTAAGAACACTCCAATGACAGAGATTCCACAACCAGCCTAGGTAATTTGTTCCAGTGCTTAACTATCTTTACAGTTAGGAATTTTTTCCTAATGTCCAACCTAAATCTCCCTTGCTGCAATTTAAGCCCATTGCTTCTTGTCCTGTCCCCCTTCGGCCTTCTCTTCTCCAGACTAACCAAACCCAGGGTTGGTTTTTTTTTTCTCCCAATCTTTTCTCATTGATCATGTTTTATTGACCTTTAATTATTTTTGTTGTTTTCTCCAAATTGTCCACATCTTTCCTGAAGTGTAGTGCCCTGAACTGGACACAGTACTCCAGTTGAGGCCTTATCAGTGCTGAGTAGAGCGGAAGAATTACTTCTCGTGTCTTGCTTACAACACTCCTCCTAATACATCCCAAAATGATGTTCACTTTTTATTTGCAACTGTGTTACACTGCTGACTCATAGTTAGTTTCTGATCCACTATAACCCCCAGATCCCTTTCCGCAGTACTCTTTCCTTGGTAGTAATATCCCATTTTGTATTTGTGCAACTGATTATTCCTTCCTGAGTGTAGTACGTTGTATTTGTTTTATTTAACTTGTATTGAACTCTTTCAGTTTGATAGGGCTATTAAAGACTATAGCACTGCATTACTGGAAAAGAAGTATGTTGCAGCAGCTCGCCATCTGGAAAAGGTAGTAACAAGCTTCTCAAGTATATGTAAATATATCTCTTATGAATATCGTCAATAAATATCCCGTGATTCCCTTATGTTAGCACTTGCATGCCATCGGATCAATTTGCCTGGTCCCGTGCTCTGGGTATAACTGTCTTCCTCTTATTGCTAGGCACGAAGTAGTCTGAAAATGCTAGAATCCCGCAAAGGCTTTGAGCTGAAGGTTCTGAAGGCCCTAGGCACGGAGCTGACGGTGCAGACACAGAACATGCTCTATCACCTGGGAGAAGAGTGGCGGCAAATGGTTTTGTGGAAGCTTCCTCCGTCAAAAGGTGCTGAACATCTTAGTTTGGTTCAGTGACAGAAATGATCCTGGCTCGAAAAGCTCTTCAGAGCTAAGAAGTTAGTTAAGATAGGTGAGCTAGGATGGATTCAGCTAGCTCTTCCTGCCCGCGGCATATTCCTAAGCGAGTAGGATTGACTGGAGGCAGCGCTCTTTGAATTTCACAGCATAGGCAGGTGGTTTGGAGCTATCCCAGGCAGCTTGATACATTCAGTGGCTCTTAAAATTTATTTGAAATGTTTCTTCTGGCGCATACAGCAGTATTTCCTAGTGAGTGAGACAGAGAAGCCCGGAGAGTTCTCAGCCTCTAGCTCCTTTCTCGGTCATGATGCAAAACCTGAGAGGTCGTAGGATTTCCCCATATCTAATGTGTTGCTCATCTGCTCCTGAGGAAACCAGCTTGAACAATATCAGATTGTGCGTTATTGAGAAACTGACTTGGCCCATTACCTGGGTGAGGCTTCTGAAACCTTTCGTCAAGATGAACGTGCTCACCCAGCATAGACTCGTTTGGCAAGTTACACCCCCTCTCTCCTGTTCCTTGGAGCCCGCTCTAGTCCCAGGGTGAGGAGGCAATGAGGGAATAATGAAGTGCTGTTTTAAATGAAAAAGTGTAGTTCTGTTGAGGAATAAAATAGAAAGGATTAGTTTCCTCTGACCTATTTATGATAGAAATTGGGCTTAGTTTGCCAGATTGTTGCACAGGTAATTGAAATGGAAAACTGCTGGTAATTGAAGCTATGTCTGAAGTGATACTGATTCTTTAGTCCCTGTGGGGTGTTACAGCTTCCTCTGTGCCATGTAAGGATACCCCCTCCATACCCACATATTAGTGTCTCTGTTCGGAGCAAGCTGTGAGTGTGCAGCATGCCTGATGCACAAGGATTTTTCCAATTCGGTTTTCTGAGGAAGGTCTCATCAGTTAGATCTTTCAAGTGACAGTTTCATTTTCTTGTATATAACTATAGCTCCTTGAGCATGTCAGGAAATCCAGATTGCTTTAGCTCAGCCTTGCAAATTCATCATGAATTCATTCATCACCCACTCTTACCATGACAATTATGAACACACTAATGATATTTGAATTCCGATGAGTAGAATTTTGCCAAGCTGCTTTAGATATTTAGGAAGATGTAAACAACTGACACCTAGCCAGTGCCCAAATGTATGTATCTCAGTACCCTCTGTACCACAGAAATTCCTCATTTAAAAAACAAGCTCATGCCTCAGTTGAGTTTATAGTGGAGGAGGGAAAGTAATTATGGCCAAAATGTTCTTTACATCTTAAATTTGCACAGAACTTGAAATAGGGAAATTGCATCAAGACCCGTGTAAAAGACCAACGCAAGCAGTTTGCAATATGCTGACATTCAGGAGATAATGTTTCCGGTGCCAACTCCCAAGGCCGGCAAGGGCTGATCATTAGATGGGGGCCAGGAGCGTGACACCGTATCCCAGCCACCCTTGAGATCTCCCTGGCTTATGGTCAGGGAAATGAGGTGAAGAAAGGAGAGCTTAATGGTTTGTTTTAGCGCCAATCCAAGAAGTCCTGTAGACTGTCAGCTCCTCTCTAGCCCAGTTCGCATTGTAATGGAGATGGTTATGCTCTCTCTTAGAAATCAGCAGTGCAGAGACAGTGATGCAGACGGAGTTGCACTTACGCACCATGCCATTGAAGGAAGATCAGATCGCTGGACCACCTGTTGCTTCTGTGCTCCAGGCATTTGCTGTCCTAGGAGAACTGCACACCAGGCTTAAACTTTTTGGTAAGACAGGCCTTTGTGTCCCATTAAAACGAGCTGTAGAGAGGCCTGCTGTTAGATAGTGAATTTGTTTCAAGAATCTGCCAGCATGGGACTGGGTCCCATTGTCAGTTCAAAATACGGAACAGAATGTGGGAAGAGGGAGGCATTTAGAGTCATAGACTTTAAGGTCAGAAGGGACCATTGTGATCATCTAGTCTGACCTCCTGCACAACGCAGGCCACGGAATCTCATCCACCCACATTTTGTTGATGGCCTTAGCGCTTGGTCAGATAATTCAGCCCTTCCCTTGTCACACTGGCCTCTTCCCAAGGCCTGGGTTGACTTTCAGCAGGCAGCACCTCTCTGAGGAGTCACTCTCTCTGGTAGGATGTATGTTTTGTTTTCTTCCTCTGTCACATTTTTATTGTCCCACTCTCCCATCCCCTTGCCATTCTCTTTGTCCAGCGCTGCTGGTGGTGGTGGTAGCAGTAGTATTGCTACCCTAGTGTGACAGCCCTCTGGGCTGGTCAGAGTTGTGGAATTGCGGGTGCGCAGGGATTCCCATACCGAAATGAAGCCCTCAGATAGAAGCATCCTTCCACATCCTCTAGGACCAGGTTACCCCATGGCACGTGAGAATGGAATCCCATGACTCCTATTAATGTGCAATTGCCCTGAATTATTGATGCCTCCCTGTCAAGTTGGTTTATTACTTCATTTTGATCTGTGGTTTTGTGGCTCGATGGGCTCGTATATAAAACTTTTTTCTGGTTGTAGTCCCCTCCCAGCCAGGCGTTAGTTTCAGGCTGTTCCAGGTGATTATAACCGCAGGTCGTAGTAAAGCAATTAGCGAGCTCTGCCAGTTGCCGGCATACAGTTTCACATGGCTAGTTTTGTAAATAGTTTATCATTTGATTTATAAAATCATAGGCTCTATGCCTGAGTCCCCAGGCTTAAACCAAACACGCTGCCTCAAGAACACTCCTGATTTTACAGCTACCCCAGGGGAGTGTTCCTCATCCCGAATTTGAGCAATCCTAAAACCAAGGTGCCGCTCATAGCTAGTCCCTCTTGGGCAAACAGCCTACTTGACTGCATACTGATGCTGAAGATCATCTTTCTCTTCCTTTGTCAGGCCAATTACTGCTAAAGTACATCCTCAAGCCACTGATTTCTTATCCCTCCCTTCGCCCCCTGCTGGAGGAGCAGCCTGACACCGTCGTCTTGCACTTTGAGTCTGCGGAGCCTAATCTGGAGCATCCATCCCCAATGGAGGTCTTTGGCAAGATCACGCTGGTGCTTGAAGTTCTTCACAAACACTTGCTGAGTAGGTAGTTCTTCCCCTGAGAATTAGCGTGAGATGCTGCTCTCCACAGCTGGCTCATCTAGCTGTTGCGGAGAGCTCTTGGAATGTTTAGCAGTAAAGCAGCACTGGTTTACGCCAGGGAGCCGCTGCTCTCTGTAATACTACGGTGGCAGTGCCCTGGGATGGGCTGTTGTAGGTCAGTGAGGCTTTGCAATGCTTGGGCAGCTTTGAACACTGCAAAACTGCACTTGGTTCCCTCTCCTTTGGGACCCTTTAATCTTCCCAGCTCTGTTGTGCTTCCTCACCGTGGCTCTGCAGACTGTCTTACCTCCTCTTTTCGTGAGACGTGTGTGGTGTATGGGGAGGGTATTGAGACTACAGGAAGATGGGAATTCCTGAGCGAGGAGTCACTTCTTGAAGACTCGTTTAATTTCCTGGTCTCTTTGAGGGAGCAGCCAGCAGCACTGAAATGAGAAAGTGGGGTTTGAGTGACAGCAGCTGCAGTGACTCGGAGCATTCGGGAGAAACCCAGACCGTGAAAATGAAGCACAAAGAGTATTTAGCATGTAGGCCGTCGAAGAAATGCTTTATTTCTCGGTAGAAAGAGTTGTTCTCAGATGACCAGTATTGCTAAATCATTGCTTTGTGAGAAGCTCTGGGGAACTTGAGGAAGAAAGCTAGAATGCATGATACAATCTGCGGGAAATTCTGTATAGGACTAGTCCCGGTGGAGGATCTCTTCACAAAGCGTGAATGGGGCACATTCCAGGCACTGAGCAAACTCACTGGGGACACAGGTTCAGTCTACATTTAAAATCTGTGAGTGGTTCAGGAGGCAGGGAATTCCTGTACATGGCCTGAGACCAGAGACCGTCCGATGAAATGGAACCATTGACAGTTCCTGTTCTGAGCTCCCAATGGGGTGTGGAAGGGATCGAGAGCTTTGCCCCCTGGAGCATATTTCAAAACCCATTTGTGTTCTTTCTTTTGAATCCAGATGTGTCTCTCGATGAGTGTGGGGAAAATGACAAGGACTCCAGAGTGGTATTGGCAGAGATGCTGGGTGACATGGTCTGGGAGGAGGTATCTGGCTGCCTCATTCAGGAATGTCTGGTGTACTCGATTCCAGCAAACAGCAGCAAACTAGAGCAGTACGTCGAGGTAGGACTCAAAGTATTTAAAATCCATGCAACGTAAACCCTGGAAAGGCAGATTCTGCAATAACTGGAATTGTCTCTGATCTTTATCCTCTGCCACAATAGGAACTTTCAAAGTCAGTCTCTGCCTTAAGCCGTGTCTCATATTCCTGCGGTGCCAATAATGGTGCAATGTGTTTAACTAGGTATTTTGCTCTCTTCTGTATCCCAGCATAAAAATCAGTCAGATGCAGTTGACGATAGCAGTACTGAGTCCGAACAGCAGCTCGAACTAGCTTAAGACCTCTTGCTTTTGCTAAACAAGCTGCAATCAGCACAAACATTCTCATTATAAGAAGAGAGGGTGGCAACGAGGGCTGGGACTTACTCCCTCCTTGGTCCAAAATAGAACAGATTTGGTGACTCGCAGGGCATGCTGCTGAGGGCATTCTTCCTAGACGATGAGGAAGATCGGTAGCTGGCTGACTGGCCAAGTTCCTGTGGAACTGATTTCAGTGCTGCCGAGACTTAATTTAATTGTGTTTACTGTATGATTAATTGTGTTACAGCTCTTAAAGCCCTGGGCAAGGGTCTTTATTATTTTAAACCTAAATAAATAAAATAGAACTTGGTCCCAGTTCACAAATGGTATTTAGTGTCTAACTCCTGTTGAAATCAATGGGAGTTAGGCACTTAAATACCTTTGAGGTTCTGGGCCCTAGTGCTGGTGAAAGGTGCCAGACTGACAGCTGGACTCTGGAGTCTTTTTCCCAGAAGAGCCAGTAGCAGCAAAGCTTCTCCCAGGCCGCTTTTCCGCAGGGAGCCCCTCTCTTTTCCGTTTCGTTCACTCCTTGGCACTGCAGTTGAGATTGCCAACAAAGGGGGAACAGTTAGTGTCCACTGTAATATTTTTGTTCTGGACACATGTTCATGGGCCCTCAACTGAAACAGACATCTCACAAGGGCCACTGAAGTGCTGTCAAGTGGTTACAGTTTGGGGTCATTACTGACTGGAACCAGATTCAAAGCTCTTCCGACCCTTGTACTTCCTTTGTATCCACTCTGTGCTTTCCGTTGAGCTGGAGGATGTCTAGCTGCTTTTGATCCTGCTTCTTGATTATTATAACTCACAATAATAGCGTGGAAACGATTTGTGTTTAACTCTCTTCTCAGGTGATTAAATCCACGGAGGAATTTGAAAAAAGCTTGAAGAACATGGGGTTTTTAAAAGGAGATGCCACGGACTTACTGAAATACGCCCGCAATGTCAATTCCCACTTCGCTAACAAAAAATGCCAGGACGTGATCGTGGCAGCCAGAAAGTTGATGACCGCAGAAATACACAACACTGTAAAGGTGCTAGAG
The DNA here is from genome assembly GCF_028017835.1 of Emys orbicularis. Lineage (NCBI taxonomy): Eukaryota > Metazoa > Chordata > Testudines > Emydidae > Emys > Emys orbicularis. The sequence goes on along the minus strand of NC_088697.1, from coordinate 30,826,079 downwards.
ATCGCAATTTACAATGCGTATTTGTAAGAAACCTATTGAAGGAGAACAGCTTAAAAACACTGAGTCTGGTTTTTATAGAGGATTGGTTTGGTTTTGTTATTTGTGTGAACTCTGCAGGAAATGGTTGCTTCTTAAAGCTTTGGGTAGCCCTCAAGTGCATTTTCCATAGGGCTGATATTCTAACTAACAAGCTGAATATGATTTTTAAAATAATGGAATGAAGCCTTCCTCAGAACGAGATAGCTGGTTTTACGCATTTTTCTGAGGATCATTACAGCTAATAGAAATGTAAAGAGAAAAGATCCTTTAGATGGTGCTTAAGAATGAGATAGTTGCCTACTATGAATTACACATTCAGCTGTTATCATGCCATATACATTCGTGAGCCCCTCAGACTAGCTCCGGTGGAGTCCATGGAATTCACAGCCTGGTGTGCACATAGGGTCTGTGTAATTCACTGTTAAACTGCCTTATGCTGTCTCCATTCTCTGGGAACTGAGTTGTGATGTGTGCCTCGTTTCCTCCTTAGATCACACCTGATTCCTCGGTAGCGATACCAAAACTGCCTGACCCTGGGGCAGGTGATAATTTAAAAATGCAAAAAGCCTCCAAAATACTGCACAACGAGCTGATAAATTTGGAGAATGAGACCAAACTGAGCCAGCAAACATTCTCTCTGCCTACCTGCCACATCAGTGTGTCTGTGGAGAAATTGATGGAGTTGGCTTATCAGACCCTGGTGGAGGCTACAACCAGCACAGATCAGTGGTAAGAACTCTGAATTGGTGAGTAGAGCCCAAGGGACGCTCTCAGTGTCAGGACACCTGGTGCCTGTAGGCACCAATACTAGAAAGGGCAGAACATGTAATTCGCTTAAAAATAATCAAGGTTAAATGGTTAATGAAAGCTGCTGATTTGCCACTTGGAGACTGAATCCCCGGATTAATCCAGCAAACAGGAACAGCTGCCATGCAGCCTTTCTGGCAGCCCTGGTGGCGCAACGTCTAGTGGTGATGGCCTCTAAGGGTGTGTTGAAATGGGCTTTATTTAGCTAACATGGTAATTGACACATGGTAAAATGCTAGTGTGGACAAGGCAGTTCGTAGTTTTCAATCATATTAGCAGATCAGGATAAAAACCGGTGCCTTGTCCATGCTAAAATCTTACCATGTGTTAGCTGACAATTGGTGAAAAGCCCTTTTTTTCCCCAGCCAAGACAAGGTGTAAGGCTTGCTGCATGCATTAGTTCCAACTGGAAGATTGTTAACATGAACTTTATTTGCCTTGCAGTTGTATCCAGCTCTTTTACTCTGTGCGAAATATCTTCCATTTGTTCTATGACGTCGTGCCAATTTACCACAAGTAAGTGTGTGAGTGTTACACAGGGGCCTGCTTTTTTGGGTGGGGAGCCAAGCTATTTATTTATAATACTCCTACTCACTCCTGTGCTTGTCCTGGGTGGTCTTTGGTTTGGTGGACGGATACTCCCTTCTCCTTTGGGAAAAATAGCACTCCATCTCTTTAAAAAAACCCTCATGTAATAATAATACATAGCTTTTATATAGTACTTGTCATTAATAGAATCACTGCCCATAGCCTTTCAACCCAAGTGTGGCTTGTAAGACTGTTTCATGGTGTGCTTCCCTGCCCCCACCTGCTGGTGTCTTTCCCTTGGGGAGAAGCAGTGGTAGGAAAGGGTTAAAATCCACGGCTACAACTGGATTTGAGGACCCTTAGCTCTGGTGGCCCTGCCACAACCCAGTGCTTTCCTCTCCTTTTGGCACAGTTGAGAGTTTCTTGTTGCCTCCCTCTTGATTTCACCTTCCTGCTATCATCAAATGGCTTTCCTGCTTCTAAGTCTTCACATTAACGATCATTTGAATCTAGACATGGCTAGAGTGTGGGCATGACTACACTGAAAACACTACAGCCGCAGACCTGGGCCACTGCAGTGCTTCAGTGTGGACACTGCCTACCGGATGGGAGGGGTTCCCCTGTCGGCCTGGGTAATCCACCTCCTCGAGAGGCGGTAGCTAGGGTGATGGAAGAATTCAACCTAGTGCTGTCTATATAAGGACTTAGGGCGACTTAACTACACTGCTCGGGGGTGTGGACTTTTCACCCCACCTGAACATCGTAGCTATGCCGAGACCAGGTCTACAGAGGTGATGATGTTGTGCTACCCTCTCAACATGTAATGTCCATGGTGTGTGAGAGTCAAGAGGCCACATGCTTTTATTCTCGCTAACTGTCCCCCATGATGCATGTTGCTTTTGATTAGTTAGCAGCAGCATTGATCTAGGAGTGGACGTAGCCTCTTGCCTATTGAGTGTCTGACCTGTGGAGCATTTCTGAAGTCTAGAACAATATCAGGATATTTATTTTATTTTTAGAGGCCCAGATCTGATTTAAAAAATGTCTCTTTATTTCTTCCCTTCTCTTCCTCCTCCTTCCTTGGGTAGAGAGAACCTTCAGAAACTACCCCAGCTCGCTGCCATTCATCACAACAACTGTATGTACATTGCCCACCACTTGCTGACCCTGGGGCATCAGTTCCGATACTGCCTTACCAACATACTGTATGATGGAGCAGCTACTTTCGTAGATCTGGTACCTGGCTTTAGGAGACTTGGTAATTTTACCTTTGAAACTGAAACATACTGACTAGCATCTCATCCCAGTATTTGTAATTGAGCGATTTATAATTTAAATGTGACTTGGTGGTAAAAGCAGTGGACTGGGCATTAGGAATCTTGGCACTGTGTGACCCTCAGCAAGTCACTTAACTTCTTTGTCCCTCCTTTTTGTTATCTGTATAAGGAGGCAATGCTTCAATGAGAGGGGGGGCTAGCTGTGAGGCTTAATTAAGCTTTATAGAGCATTAGACGAAAGGTGCTACAGAAGTGCTGAGTATGATTAATATTACACAGAGTAATATTGGTCATAACGTGGTTTATTCTACATCAATATCCAATGTGATTTGTTAGTCCTATTGATTTCAGTGGGAGTTTGCGTACCCAGGTTTACATTTTCAGTTCCCTGATGCTGTCAGCAAGGAAGTTGCTGTGCCAGAGTATGTCTTTGCCAACTTTCAGGTAGCATTTGAGGTATAGCGGAGGAATTCCCAGAGTGCAGAATCCTAACGTTTGGTCTGTGGCCATTCCGGTAATGCCAAGGCGTGGTCTCCTGCTCTGCTCTGGCTTGATTAGAGCAGCCTTCTTCATTGGCTATTGGTGGTATGAATCCTTATTCTGAGATTACATATTATACCCCCTGCATCTGATGAGAAGGCTGCTCTGTCTGCTAGAGCCCTCTGCCGCTTCACAAGGTGGCAAGGTAGCCTTGATTGTCCCTTTCTGTATAATGGTGCACAGTTCCCGGAATGATTTTTTGTACAGTGAGACCCCAAGCTCACATGGACACTCTGGAAGCTGCTGTTCTGAGCATTTGCTAGATTGTTGTAAGAAGCCAAAGAAACAAAATGCAGGAAAAAAACTTTCAATGTGTTGATCTGACAAAAGCAGGGAATCCATAGTTAATGCTGCTGCTCAGAGTTTCAAGTTGTTTATTTTATCTTGCCCTGTAGGAATCAGAAGTGTGTGAGATCTCACATGCTGTGGGTGGGTGGATTACGGGAGCAGTTCCCTCTTCCCTGGCTGTGTGTGCCTGGCAGAATGGTACCATGTGGCTGTTCTATGAAACTGGAAAAGGCAAATGTATTAGTCTTATAAAACTTGATCCTAATTTTATGGCAGGTTTATGATTCCAGTGCTGAATGTCTCAGAATAGGCAAATCAGATTTAATGCTGACATCATCTGAGGCTGTGGAATAAATGGCTTCTTCCTCCTCTCATTTGCTCCTGCAGGCCTGGAGTGTTTTCTGGCCCAGATGCGTGTGCAGAAAGGAGAGCTCCTGGACAGATTGTCAAGTGCAAGGAATTTTTCCAATATGGACAATGAGGAAAACTATTCTGCAGCAAAGAAAGCAGCAAGGCAGGTGAGTGATACCAACCAAAGGGCTGTACAGACCCTAGTGTAATGTATCTGTGTGGTTTTCCCCTTTTAGTAGCAGTAAGAATTCTTAGCACGGATATAATGCCTGGCATTCAAATACAGTGGAACTGAAATAACTTTTTTTTTTTGATTTTTTCTCCCCATGCTTTCTTTCCTTTTTATAAAAACTGGAAAATGTTCATTTTGATTCCATTCACTTCAACTCAACATGAAAGATATTTTATTTTTATTTGAATTGCTTTCTCCAAAAATTAGAGGATTTTGGTAAAAAAATTTTTTTTTTTTTTTTTATTTTGTTTGAATTTTTTCTGGGAAAAGAGCTTTTTTTGGGGGGTGGGGGGTGGGGAACCACCTCTAGATCCAAGCTTAAAAATACTAGTTTTTTTCTTAATATGATACCTTAAATTGCCTTCTCCTGCCTTTGAAAGCTAGTTTATAACTGTGTAATTGCCTTATCATCTTTACTGTCTATCTTTTTTATGATTCTGGATAAGATGGAGTTGTTATCTTCCAGGTTCTGCACCAGCTAAAGAGACTTGGCAAAGTATGGCAAGATGTGCTTCCAGTCAACATCTACTGCAAGGCCATGGGGACCTTACTGAACACAGCACTCAGTGAGATCATTAATAAAATCACTGCCCTAGAGGTAAGGGGGGATCGCATGTACTCTGCATACCAAGGATCAAATGTTGTTCTAAATAAGGCACTTGTTTACCTTACAGATGAGCCTTCAAGAACCAACTTTCAGGGCCACTCTTGACTTTCACTGATATCTAGGATCCAGTGCAACAGAAATACTTCAAGCTTCCATCATCCAGAACCAACTGCGACCACACACACAAACAAGGTGAAATCCTGGCACCACTGAAGCCAATGGAAAAACTCCTATTCCCTTTAGTGGAGTAGCTGGATTTCACCTTTTAGTGTTGAATTGAGTGTGTGGTGCACCTTAGGACTTGGCAAAGTGTAGTAGGATGATGGAGTTTGTAATGTGTTTGCAAAGTTTCAGAGTGGTTTATCTGAGTCTTGCTTAGAGCAGATTTAGTCATTTTGAAATTTCCTGCAAACCAGGGAATCTGAAAATTTTTGTTTCAGAAACATCAAAAACACAAGGATTCCAAAATGAAATATACTTCTGGGATCTCCAGCAGCTGCTCAGAGAAATGGACATAAATCATGTCAGTTTCACTGCTGCCCACTATTGAATAGCAGCTGTTAATCTGATATGAATCGTATCAGCTACTGCTGGGTATCCCAGGGCTTCCAAACTCCCAGGCCAGCTGGCTCCCCAACTCATGCAGGCTGGGGAGCCAGCTGGCCTGGGAGTCCTGCTCAGTGGCAGGGAGCCTGGAAACCCTGAGAGCCCCAGCTCCCTGCTGCAGTGCTTGGGGGCCATACATGAATCTAGCTTCATCCTATCTAGGCACCACATACTGCATGATCTCAATCCCAAATTTTGCTCTGCTTAAATAATCTGGTTGTTTTTACCTCTCTCTCTCTTTATTTCCCTATTCTATGTCTGTTAAGCGATTGGCAGGTTATGCTGGGACAAGTAGTAAAATGAGCATATTCAATCGTTTAAAGGAAATACCGTTTCATACCAAATGACTGAAATGTGTTTATCCATCTGATCCAATTGTGATCTGTACACAAGTCTACCTGAAAAGAATTAAACCGATAATGCATCTCTTCTTTGTATGAGCTTCTTTACAGGAAGATTGCTACGGCTGTGTCTGCCAATAAACATAAAGCTTACATTTATTAGGCCGGCACAGTCTGAGCGATTTCCCTATAAAGTGTTCAAACCTTTATAATAATGTTCCTTGCTTCTCAGCAAGATGTTCTGCATTCCATTAAGACATATGTGCTCTTTGAAGCAGACACAGATACTGTGCTGAGCAGATGCCAAGAGCTTGTTGAAATGCACACATTCATAAATAAGTCCTTTCGGCCTAGGAAGAGTGGCAGATAGGAAGCTGAAGAAACCTAGTGTCTCCCGTGGTATGTTAAGTATGGTTCAGATCACTGATTTATCTTCACAAAGCTTTCTGGTCCTTTCATGTCACTTTCTGCTCTAAGCACCAGAAAATGCTTAATTGTTCCTTTGAATAGTGCTCCCCGTTTGTGCAATTCCAGGATATCTCTGCTGAGGACGCCGACAGATTGCACTCCCTGTGCAGGATCATGCTGGAAGAAGGACCTCTGGTGTTCACTCCATTACTGGAAGAGAACAAAAATAAGAAATACCAAGAGGAGGTTCCAGTCTATGTGCAGAAATGGATGATGTTCAAAGAGCTGATGATTATCCTGCAGGCCAATCTCCAAGAAATAGTAGATCGGTAGGTGTCTTTCCTTCCTCCCAAAACCCACAGGAATTCTTTCACAAATGTATGGGGTTGATAGGTAATGTCGTCACACCTGCAGTGTTCTCAGTTGAAGGAACGCTGTCCGCTTGAAATCGAGTTAGTTTTAATAAACGCATGTAAAGTACTTTTGGATATTGCACCTGCCAATATTCTCCCCTTTTTGTATCTTGTGATTTTTGTGCATTTTCCCTGTTTCTTTGCGAAAGACCAACTCAAATGGGAAAATGACGGACTGTACAGGGGAGGAGTGAAAGTGACTATCCACACAATACTGCCCAATGCCCAAAGGCAGAAAAGTGTAAAACCTGACCAATATGTTTCTCTCTCTTCTCTCATGAGTCAGCGTAATCTTAGGCCTGCCTTGTGTATCTCATTGCAGCCACCTTGGTGCTCTGCCCATCACTTGTGATGTTATCTGTGCCTACTTGCTGTTTACTGCAGTTTTACCAAAGAGTCAGGCTTTCCTGTGTGGCCAGGCTTGCTCCTTTAGACTGGCTTGGGAGACTCGCATGAATTTTACATGAGGGTGGGGCCCACATACCTCTGAGTGCAACACTAACTGGCAGTAGATGTCTGGAACCAGACAGTCCCCATCCACAATTGCGCTACAAGCACCTTTGAAGGGTGTGGATCGCCTACTGTCTTCGGCAGCCTTCGCTTAGAGGCCCAAAGCATGTGGCGAGCAAACAGAAAAATCAGCTTCTCCCCTGTATCAAAGAGCTCTGTCACAGCCTGCACTGTGAGCTACTTACAGCTGCTGTGGGAACAATTGGAGATATTTCGGAATGCTCTGATTCCACCCCAGGCCCTGCAGTCCCAAGAGCTGCTGACTTCGTTGGACCCAGGAAATACATGCAGAGCAGGCTGTAAGTTTAGTCTGAGCTAGATGCAAAGCAGAGAGAGCCCTATCTGTAGTGAAAATCCCCAAGAGCAGGTCCTGCTGTTACATCGGTTGCTTTATAAATATGACTCTTTTAATAGTGGACAGGTGGTTAGCGGGTCCGTAATCAGATACATTTGAAGCTGTTGGAACAGGCAGTGGCTCCTTGCCCTAGAATTAGTTGTAACAATACCCAAACTTCATATCACTGGAGTGAGAGGAAGTTATGCAGGCGAGAACTGTGCTTGTAAACTAAGCAGAGTTGAACTATTCAGGAGTGTAGGACTGGTTGTGGGGAGCAAGATCCGGAGAACTGCATTGGTTTCATTAAAGGGGTCAGAAGAGTTGTGGTAGAAATAGACATTGGTATTAACCTGTAGTTGTACAGCTCAGTCAAACGATTGCCTTTTCCTCTCTTCCAGATGGGTGGACGGCAAAGGGCCCCTTGCAGCTGAATTCTCCCCCACTGAGGTAAAGAGTTTAATCCGAGCCTTGTTCCAGAACACCGAGAGGAGAGCGGCGGCCCTTGCGAAAATTAAATAGCCTTGTGTTTACTCCTGTACAATAGACCTTTTCCTGGAAAAGCAACAGTAAATCAGATTTCAAACTGTTATTTGGATTTAACCCTTTTTTCTAATAAGTTTAGCTTTATGAAAGCACTTCCTAAAGACCTGGCCAATGGGGAAAAAACTTCACCCAGCTCAGCATCTATACAATCAATGTAGCAATTTAACGCAGCGTGGCCTCCAAAAGCAAAGGAGAGTAACTCCTTGGCACTAGCTGTTGCTACTTCGTCCACTCCCCAGAGAAGGGCTGTGCTGTAAAACTCTGGCGCCTGACATGTAGTCTACCAGCCCGGACCCATTTCGGGCAATAAGGGATAACTTATCAGCTAGAAAAATTTCATTGCTACCATGTTAAGCACATTTGTGGAGGTCATCACTGTGATGGCGGTAGATTCTGGAAGTGGTGCCGTTTTTCTAGATCACACAATGTTTAAATGGGACCGGGCACCAAAGTTGAAAAAATCTGAAAATCACAAAAAGGGCCGTAACTCAGATGCATAGTTTAATTTTGACCAAAACCGTCAGTCTTCTAAATACAAATCGTACTGTTTGGGAAGGTTTGGGAAACATTTAGCCCCAGGTGATCAGTTTTATGCATGTCCCTGTACTCTTTTACCTTTGGTTAAAGCAAGTCTGTAGTCACGCGACAGTAAGAGCTTGTTTGTACCATATAAAAATCATTGTCATTATTTGTAGAATAGACTGATCTGAGAAGTTTTTTCTGTCTGCTATTTTTATTAAGTTATACAGATGACAAGACCCCCACCCTCTAATTATAAAACACAGATTGATGATGTTGTCTGCTCGGCCAGAGACATAAGCCTAGAGTACACATGGTACAGATATAATTTCAATAATAATACATGTGAACTCCTTAGAGAACAGTAATGACTCTTAGTAGAAGGGCTGTAGAATGTGTTGTATGAATAGGTCGTGTGAATAACAAAGCATAGCCATGTGCTGTCAATGTAACCCCTACATCTAACGACGGGCTATTGAATGGCTAATGCAGCACCCCTTCGAGCTATATTTACTCACAAACATAGTCTCAGTAATTTGCAGATAGTTGAAACATTTCTGCTCCCCCCCGCAGAGTCTCTGCCGTGTTCGATACTCTGCTGCTACACTCGTGCCTGTCGCGGCTGCGTGCAGGGGAGCACAGCAAATCTTCCCTGCGGCGGTCGCATCTCCTCGTTGCACGGGGGCTCTCACAGCCACGCTGCACAAAGGGGAGGTGGCTTTTGGAGCCAGCGGCAGCACCACCATGGTAGGGACGAGACGTCCCCTGCTGTCTGTCACCCATAGGGAGTGCCCCAATCATTGGGTCCTGGGCTGCTCGATGGTGCCTGTTGAAGCTGTTCCACTTTATTTAAATAGCACTGGGGTGAGGTGAGGTGAAACGTGAGGCTACCTCTCTAATCCAGTGGTTGGGCTTCTCCTGGGGGCTGTGAGAGCTGCTGGTTCAAATCACCCTTTCTGCCACCCCCTGAAAGGGGTGTGCGAGAAGAGCGACCTGCTGCAGCAGCAGCCCATGTATGTGTCCTGGTTATACAGCTAGAGTGCTGGAGGCTGTGCCACTTTCGTTAAAGAGCAACCGGGAAAGGTATTTACTATGAATCCCTCTGTAGTCCAGTGGCTTGGGTACTTACCCAGCATGTGGATGATGCAGGTTCAACTCCTTCCTCAGTTTGCTGAGAAGGGACTTGAACAGCTGCCTCCAAGGTGAACATGTAGCTGCTGGACTAAGAGGGGTTCTCATTGGGGGGGGGTGGTGGTGGTAGCATCCAATTTTTCTGCTGCAGTTGTTCCACTTTCGTTACATATTCATATTCATTGGGTTGCTTAGCAAGCAGCCGTGTGTGGTCTAGGGGTTTGAGGTTGTAGCCAGCCTGTGGGACATTGGGGTTCAAACCCCCTTTATGCTGGCTGAGACGGGATTTGAACCTTGATCTCTTACCTGGCAAGTGAATGCTCTAAGTGCTGGGCTAGGCAGTATTCTGCCCCTGGGGCTCCCTTCCTCTTTTCTGGTGAAGCTGCTGCACTTTCCTTACACAAGGGGAGTTCAGAACTCCCCTCGGCCTGTGTTAGATCGGACTTTGGAGGGATGTCAAATGGAATCTTCCTGCGCGTCCCCTGTGGGGCTTCATCTTTCTTGCTGGTTGAAGTTGTTCCACTTTAATTAAATGCTGTTTAGGTCAGCCCTTTCTTCAGGTCCCCTCTGTAGCCAAGTGGTTGGGCTATGGGCTTGGCCTGTGAGAGATGGGGGTTCAAGACTGCCCTGGTGCCTGTGCCCTCCACTTTGGGGAATAGGGATGGGCTTGCTCTCCTCTTGCTGGTTGAAGCTGTTCCACTTTAGTTAAATGTGCTCTGGGCCAGCCTCACGGCAACCCTCACTCTCTTGTCCAGTGGTTAGGATACTCGCCTGGGTTGTGGGAGATCCTGGTTCAAATCCCCCAGCTGCTTGTTCGGCAGGGATTTGCACAGGGATTTCCTGCCTCCTCGGCGACCGTCCTTTGCGGTGGGCCATCCTTGTCCGAACCCCCTCTCTTGCTCAAGAGGCCATTGTCTTCTTGGGCCGGAGAGGGGATTCGGACAGGGATCGCTCACCAGTGACTCTCCCCAGGAGGTGGCGGCCCCCAGTTCACACCCCTCAAAAGAGCAGGGGAGTGCCCTGGGGTCTGCCACAACCTGGGCGTGTATCCTGATCATGGTGGACAAGAGAGAGAGGGGGTTTTACTGCTCAGCAGCAAAGCCCCTTTAATGAAAAGAGCAAGAGGCCCTGTGACAGGCCTCTTGCTCAGCTAGGAGGGGTCTCCTCTCCCACCTCAGAGGCCCTCCTGTCCCACAGAGCAGGGATTTGAACCAGGGTCACTCACAATCCAAGCGAGCACTCTAACCCCCGTACCATAGAGGGACTTGAAAGGTTACTTTTCTCCGGTTAATATATAGTTAAAGTGGACCGCTTGAGCGGTAAGAGATTGAGACGCCCATCTCATGGAAGGGATTTGAACCAGCACATCTTTGTTTCTTGGGTGAGTACCCAAACCACAGGACTATAGCGGGACTCACACACAGTGGCTGGCCCAATTCTCATGTAATAGTTACTGAATGTGGCCTACCTTCAACAGAAAGGACTGAGGGAGACCCCACAGCCCACTACCTCCTAGCCAGGCACTTAGGCCATTCGGTTGAGAGGTAGGCCATCAACCTGCAAATCCCTTCTCAGGAAGCATAAAGGGGATTTGAACCGGCCTCTGCCCTTTTCTAAAGGCAAGCAGCCAAACCACTGGACCACAGAGGGATACACAGTGTTGGTGTGGCCCAGTGACTATTTAATTACCTAATGACATTGGCCCACCTTCAATAGGAAACACTAAGGGAGCCAGCACATTGGAATACCTCCTAGCCCAGCACTTAGAGCATTCACTTGCCAGGTAAGAGATCAAGGTTCAAATCCCGTCTCAGCCAGCATAAAGGGGGTTTGAACCCCAGCCTCCCACATGCTGGGCACACACCCCAACCACTAGACCACACTGGGCTGCTTGTGTGGGTGTTGGCCCAATGAATATGTAATGAAAGTGTAGCAGCTTCAACAGAAAAGAGCAAGGGAGCCCCAGGGGCAGAATACTGCCTAGCCCAGCACTTAGGCCATTCGCTTGACAGGTAAAAGATCAAGGTTCAAATCCCGTCTCAGCCAGCATAAAGGGGATTTGAACCTTAACCTCCCACAAGCTGACCACAACCCCAAACCACTAGGCCACACAGGGGTAGTTGCTAGACTTGCGACCCAATGAATATGTAATGAAAGTGGAACAACTGCAGCAGAAAAATTAGATGCTATCATCACCAGGCTCCAACTAGAACCCCTCTTAGTCCAGCAGCTGCATGTTCATTCACCTTGGAGACAGGAGATGGCTGTTCAAGTCCCTTCTCAGCAAGCTGAGGAAGGAGTTGAACCTGCATCATCCACATGCTGGGTAAGTACCCAAGCCACTGGACTACAGAGGGATTCATAGCAAGGGTTTTTCCCAATTGCTCTTTAATGAAAGTGGCACAGCCTCCAGCACTCTAGCTGTATAACCAGGACACATACATGGGCTGCTGCTGCAGCAGGTCGCTCTTCCCACACACCCCTTTCGGGGGGTGGCAGAAAGGGTGATTTGAACCAGCAGCTCTCACAGCCCCCAGGAGGAGCCCAACCTCGGGATTAGAGAGGGAGCCTCGCGTTTCACCTCACCTCACCCCAGTGCTATTTAATTAAAGTGGAACAGCTTCAACAGGCACCATTGAGCAGCCCGGGACCCAATGATTGGGGCACTGCCCGCGCGGTAGGTGAGGCCTCTTCAAATCCCTTCTCAGCAGGCCAGGGGGAAATTAAGACCGTAAGAATGGCCAGACTGGGTCCGAGCCAATGAGCCATCTAGCCCAGTCGCCTCTCTTCCCACAGTGGCAGATGCTTCAAAGGCAATGAACAGAAGAGGACAATTAGCCAGTGAGCCATGCTCTGTGGGCCACGCCCACCGTCTGGCAGTCTTGAGGTCTCGGGATGCCCGGCGCACTGGGCTGCGTCCCTGACCGTCCTGGCTAATAGCTGTTGGTGGAGCTATTCTCCACAAACTCGCTCATTCTTTTTGACCCCACTTACAGTTTGGCCTTCACCACATCAACTGGCAACGAGCTCCACAGGCCGACCGCGCGTTGTGGGAAGACGTGCGGCCTTTGGTTTGATTTAATGTTTGGTATTCATGTCCTCCGGTCACCCCGACTCGTGTGCTACGTGCAGGGGTAACTAACACGTCCTTAGTCACTTCACACTTTTTATAGAGCTCTGTCATCGCCCGCTTCGGCATGGCTCGTCCAAGCTTAAATGAGAACAGGGCCCCCTCCCACAATCAAAGGTGAGGACCCTAACCACTAGGCTGAAGGTTACATGATAGGCCTCAGTCTCACTCCCACTCTCTCTTCAGCTGTTTGGTGGGGCATTCGCAGGTACCGAACAAGCTCAAAAGAAACAGTTTAGTCCCCAGAAGGGTTCCTGGCCGTGGCTGGCAAGCAGCGTTCGGTACCGAGGAGGGGTAGACGCTGGTTCAATTTCCTTCTCCCTGCCCGATGAGACGGGATTTGAATAGGGCTCTGCATTGTTGCAAGTGTGAGCCCCAGTCAGGGCCGTAAGGGATAGTCGGAGCTGGGTTGCTCTTTGTAGCAGCCTGAGGCTGTGTCACTTTCATTAAAAAGCAGTTGGGCAAAGGACCTGCCATGAATCCCTCTGTAGTCCAGTGGCTTGGGTGCTTACCCAGCATGTGGATGATGTAGGTTCAACTCCTTCCTCAGTTTGCTGAGAAGGGACTTGAACAGCCATCTCCTGTCTCCAAAGTAAACATGCAACTGCTGGATTAAGAGGGGTTCTCATTGTGGCCTGGAAGCTGCATCCAATTTTTCTGCTGCAGTTGTTCCACTTTCGTTACATATTTATTAGGTCGCAAACTTAGCAAGCAGCTGTGTATGGCCTAGTGGTTTGGGGTTGTGGCCAACCTGTAGGAGATTGGGGTTCAAATCCCCTTTATGCTGGCTGAGACGGGATTTGAACCTTGATCTCTTACCTGGCAAGTGAATGCTCTAAGTGCTGGGCTAGGAGGTATTCCAATATGCTGGCTCCCTCAGTGTTTCCTATTGAAGGTGGGCCAATGTCATTAGGTAATTAAACAGTCACTGGGCCATTCTCACACTGTGAATCCCTCTGTGGTCCAGTGGTTTGGATGCCCTTCCTTGGAAAAGAGCAGGTGCTGGTTCAAATCCTCTTTATGCTCCCTGAGAAGGGATTTGCAGGTTGATGGCCTACCTCTCAACCGAATGGCCTAAGTGCCTGGCTAGGAGGTAGTGGGCTGTGGGGTCTCCCTCAGTCCTTTCTGTTGAAGGTAGGACACATTCAGTAACTATTACATGAGAATTGGGCCAGCCACTGTGTGTGAGTCCTGCTATAGTCCTGTGGTTTGGGTACTCACCCAAGAAACAAAGATGTGCTGGTTCAAATCCCTTCCATGAGCTGGGCGTCTCAATCTCTTACCGCTCAAGCGGTCCACTTTAACTATATATTAACCGGAGAAAGGTAACCTTTCAAATCCCTCTATGGTACGGGGGTTAGAGTGCTCGCTTGGATTGTGAGTGACCCTGGTTCAAATCCCTGCTCTGTGGGACAGGAGGGCCTCTGAGGTGGGAGAGGAGACCCCTCCTAGCTGAGCAAGAGGCCTGTCACAGGGCCTCTTGCTCTTTTCATTAAAGGGGCTTTGCTGCTGAGCAGTAAAACCCCCTCTCTCTCTTGTCCACCATGATCAGGATACACGCCCAGGTTGTGGCAGACCCCAGGGCACTCCCCTGCTCTTTTGAGGGGTGTGAACTGGGGGCCGCCACCTCCTGGGGAGAGTCACTGGTGAGCGATCCCTGTCCGAATCCCCTCTCCGGCCCAAGAAGACAATGGCCTCTTGAGCAAGAGAGGGGGTTCGGACAAGGATGGCCCACCGTAAAGGACGGTCGCCTAGGAGGCGGGAAATCCCTGTGCAAATCCCTGCCGAACAAGCAGCTGGGGGATTTGAACCAGGATCTCCCACAACCCAGGCGAGTATCCTAACCACTGGACAAGAGAGTGAGGGTTGCCGTGAGGCTGGCCCAGAGCACATTTAACTAAAGTGGAACAGCTTCAACCAGCAAGAGGAGAGCAAGCCCATCCCTATTCCCCAAAGCGGAGGGCACAGGGACCACGGCAGACTTGAACCCCCATCTCTCATAGGCCAAGCCCATAGCCTAACCACTGGGCTACCGAGAGACTCTAAGCAAGCTGCTGGCCTAAACAGCATTTAATTAAAGTGGAACAACTTCCACTGGCAAGAGAGCTGAAACCCCCCATAGCTCAGGGGACGCGTAGGAAGATTCCATTTGACATCCATCCAAAGTCCTTCTTAACACAAGCCGAGGGGAGATTTGAACGCCCCTTACGCACAGCCCAAGCATGGAGCTAAACCATTGCACTAGAGCAGAAGAACTGTAGCAGTCTTTGCCCAAACACTAGTTGTTTAATATGGATCAGCTGCAACAGGCAAAAGCAGAGAGGCTGCCCCTCACGCTACACCAGAGAACACACCTGGGCTGCTGGAGATGCCTCCTTACAGGCCTTGGCAACAGGCAGGTTTGACGGCTCCCTCCGTCTTTTCAACTCATGCCGATCCACTGTAACTACATATTAACTGGGACAAAGCTCCCTAGTGGGGATACATTTGTCCTGGACTCTTCTTTGCTTGGCATGTCACCCTGGGGATAGCTCTGCTCCTTCAGCCTGTCCCTTGCTTTGCTCCTAGTGGCTCTGTTTAAAGAACAGACAAAAAGCTGAATCAGTTCCATGCTCTGGGATGGGAGATTCTCTCAGATCACAAGGGTGAATACTGTTGCTAATTTGGAAGCAAGAATAAAATCCTGTTACAGGAGGTTGGTTTGGGTAAAGAATGTAAATGGAGGTCGATGGTCATCTCTGAAGCTCTGTGTAACCGGAGATCAATAGAAATATTTGCATTCAAATCAGAGAAATGAGCTGTTTTCATCCTAGGAAGATTGTGGAATCTCTGTCATTGGAGTGTTTTTAAGAACAGATTGGACAAACACCTATCTGGGATGGTCTAGATAATACTTGGCCCTGCCTCAGTGCAGGGAACTGGATGAGATGACCTACTGAGGTCCCTTCCAGTCCTACATTTCTATGATTCGGTAATCACACACAAACAAGTTTCAGCTCTAAGATTACAGAGCTCTTTTTAAAAACATGATATGAATAGAGATAGAAGAGTCATGATTATTTATTCACTATGGAGACCCAGGAAGAGGTCAGTGGAACAAAATACAGAAACACTTTGCGATCTGAAGCCACTTTCCCAGCCTCCTTCCTCACCTCTTGCAGCTGTTTCAGCACACTCAGAACCAATGAGTCTCGCTCCAGCTGCTGCTTCAATTCAGTAAATTCCGCAATGGCCACATTCAGATCTTGCCGGACCTAGAACAGCAGCACAGACGTCAAGCCTTCAGCAGTTCATTTACAGTAAACAAAGGCTATGAGAGCCATTTCTATTTCAAAAGTAACACCGACATGACAACACCAGCGTGCTGCCTGAAACGTACGTACCTCCCAAAGTTACAAACAACACCTAAGGTTATTATAACGGAAAGAAATTAGAAGGAAAAAAGGTTCTATTTCCCCAGTGTATTTACCTAGTGCAGTTGACAAAAATGTGTATATATTCAGTTTCTCTGTATGATCAGACTGTTTTAACCTCACTAGAAAGACCCTTTTAAACAGCAGAGGAGAAGAAAAACTCGTAAAAAAAAATTAAAAGCATTATTGTACGGGAATTTTTGAAAAAAAGTAGAGCGTGGCGATATCAAATTGCAGATCTTTAAAAAAAAATTATTCAAGTCAAAAAATTCCAGAGTGCCTTTAACAATTCTCTACTTTTAAATGAGATAAATGTCAATTTGAACTTAGCCGAAAGTACAGTTTAACTATACATTTTAAACGCTTCCATAGGCATGCAAGATCAATAGATGTGTTTCCCTTTTTTTTTAAAAAGATCCCCAAACTGTTAAATAAACAAACAAACAACAATCTCTTGCATTGTTTGTACCTTAAATTCTGCAGCACTAGGAACCCAAAGCTGAAACTGACTACAGACAAGTGTAACTGACGTCACTGATTGTTATTGTATACCCTGAGATACATAAATTAAATACACAGCAACAAATAAACAGAGACAAGTAAAGTGGATGTTTAAGATTCTCTCACTTTTAACATAGCATAACTGGTATCAGATGTAAAAGTTATTTTCACATCGTATGATTTTTGAGCTGATCATTCTCCTTTGCGAAGAACAAATCCAGATTTATATCCCACCTGCATTAGAGTCTTTCTAACTTACCTTTCAAAGCCAGGGTGGCAAGGCAGAGGACAGCTAAGAGAATTAGTCCAGGGGTATAGAAAGGACGACACACACAAAAAATATAAGCAGGCCACGGGAAGGACAATCTTACAATCAATATACAGAAAATCTGGGCTCAGTTCCCAGCTCTGCACAGAATCTCTGTGTGACCTTGGCCAAGGTCATTCCACTTCTTTGTGCCTCAGTTTCCCCACCAGCAAAATAAGAATGATTCCTCCCTATCTCAATGCAGAGAGGCTTAGAAGATAAATGCATTAATATACTCGAGGAACTCCGAAGCTACTGTGATGAGCACCACGGAAAACCATTCAGCTACATAATTATTGAACAAGCTACAGCGCGCCCTTTATTTATATCCCAGGTCTGATACATCATACATCGGTATGTTTCAGTCAAGGGCACTCTTTATAAGAGGCGGCGATTCATCCTGGAATCCTTAGCCAAGATCCTCCTCCCCTGCCTTCCTGTGCAGCATGCTCATGGCTGCACATCAGTGGAGTTGTACTGCTTTGGGATGATGCAGGATGAAAGCTGCTAGATACAGATAAAGTGAAACCGCTGCTGCGTCACCTCATTTTCGATCCTGGATTTCAGTAGGTCGATGTTGCTGGACAGACTGTCCACTTGTGGCACCAAGTCCTCAGGGCTCTGCATGCTCAGGAGGAACTCGTTGTATTTCTTGTTAATCATGTTGCAGACTTCGCGCTAGGTAGAAGGGATGGACTCAGCATCAGAAAAACAAACACCCATAGGATTGCCAACTCTGACTGAAGCTACTCCGGGAGATATTTTTTTCCAACATGACATAATGTCATTTTCTTAAAATATCCTATTAAAATCTCCCGGATTGCTTTCAATAGTCACCAAGAGATTGATGCCGATTGTGGGAGACTCCAGGCCAATCCTGGAGGGTTGGCAACTCTAAACACCCACAGAGAGAAACCCCAAGGCCGTGGCCACGGGGCCAAAGCCTCCCACCCCCATCGCAGCCCTCTCTGCAATCCGACCTCGTTGAGATGGGCAGAATGATTTCCCAGGTAGCGGGACAAAGAAAGTAGCACAAAGCGAACGTCTCACAGGCCAGGGTGGGAGCAGCATAGCTCCTCATCAACAGATCCCCCATCACTGACAGCCTGCAAACATTAGCAGGAATCACTGGCCCAAAGCACCGCCCCCTCCATATCCTCATGCACCGCCTGTGAGTGTTACCCACCCCCTAACGCCTGGTGCCCCAACACGCCAGTGTCATCACCACCACGCTCACACCCTGTCCCTCCCCTTCTCCGGACCCCCCCGATAGCCTTTCTAACCCGCCTTAACGTACTGCCCAACTGCCCCCCCCGCCCATGATCCCACAATCATCCCCTGCCCCCAGCGCTCCCTGTCCCCCTGGAGTCCCCCTGTCCAGGGTCCCCATAGGCAGCCCCTGTCCAAGGTCCCCTTCTTTCCTCCCCCCTTCCCAGCACCCCTGCTCTGCCCCTATCAACACACATACACACACTGGGGTCCCCCCATGCTCCAGTCCCTGGATCACCCCTGCCCCCCCCGGATTCACCCGCACATCCAGCCCCCCTAGATTCCCTCTCTGCCCCTCGGGTCCCCCCCCACACCCAGCCCCCCCGGGATCTCCCCTCTGCCCCCCGGATCCTCCTCCCCGACCCCTGGATCCCCCTCACACCCAGCTCCCCTGGATCCCCTCTCTGCTCCCCCCCACACCCAGCCCCCCTGGATCCCCTCTCGGGTCCCCCCCACACCCAGCTCCCCTGTATCCCCCACTCTGCTCCCCGCATCCCCCACACCCGGACCCCTGGATCCCCCCCATCCCTCGGGTCCCCCCCCCCACACCCAGCCCCCCGGGATTCCCCCTCTGCCTTCCTGACGCCCCGCCCCCCGGATCCCACTTGCCCCCGTAGACCCGCCCCACACCCAGCCCCCTCATCACTCCCCCCGGCCCCACCCTCAGCTCCTCCACACGGCGGGAGAGCCGGGCGATCCGGGTGCCCAGATCCTCCTTCTCCACCCGGCCCGAGTACGCCAGACCCCCGGCCACCTCCTCATCAGCGGCCCGCCACCGCGCGGCACCACGGGAAAGTGAGTCCGCCCGCCCCCTATTGCGGGACTCCAATTCCCACGAACGTGACTGAGGAGGCCCGGGCGGGACTACAACTCCCAGAGTGCATCACGCAGGACGGGCCTACAAGCTGCGACGTGGGACAAACCTATTTCGAACGTTTTGCTCTTTCCCCGCCATTCTATTGGTCCGCAGCCGCCGAGCGAGTGAACGAGCTCCCCGTCTGATTGGTCCGCTGCCGCGGGGCGGGGAATATAAACCGGGACCACGAGAACTGTTGCCTCTCGGCCAAGGGGACTCGGGGGCTGCCGCTGGGCCGCCCAGCGAACGCGGTAAGTGGGACTCTGGGCCGGGGGGGCTCAGGAGAAGGATCTGGGGGGGCTCGGGCAGGGGCGCTGGGCTGGTGCAGGGGGAGGAGATTGGGGGGGGCTGGTGCCGGAGCGGGGATGGGGGGGGGGCTACTCGGGCAGGGGCGCTGGGGCTGGTCTCGGAGCGGGGATGGGGGGGGGAGCGGGGATGGGGGGGGGGGCTGGTGCCGGAGCGGGCATGGGGAAGGGGGGGGGCTACTCGGGCAGGGGCGCTGGGGTGGGGCTCGGAGCGGGGATGGGGGGGGAGCGGGGATGGGGGGGGCTGGTGCCGGAGCGGGGATGGGGAGGGGGGGGGGCCTACTCGGGCAGGGGCGCTGGGGCTGGTCTCGGAGCGGGGCTGGTCTCGGAGCGGGGATGGGGGGGAGCGGGGATGGGGGGGGGCTGGTGCCGGAGCGGGGATGGGGAGGGGGGGGGGCCTACTCGGGCAGGGGCGCTGGGGCTGGTCTCGGAGCGGGGCTGGTCTCGGAGCGGGGATGGGGGGGAGCGGGGATGGGGGGGGGCTGGTGCCGGAGCGGGGATGGGGAGGGGGGGGGCCTACTCGGGCAGGGGCGCTGGGGCTGGTCTCGGAGCGGGGCTGGTCTCGGAGCGGGGATGGGGGGGAGCGGGGATGGGGGGGGGCTGGTGCCGGAGCGGGGATGGGGAAGGGGGGGCTACTCGGGCAGGGGCGCTGGGGTGGGGCTCGGAGCGGGGATGGGGGGGAGCGGGGATGGGGGGGGGCTGGTGCCGGAGCGGGGATGGGGAGGGGGGGGGGCTACTCGGGCAGGGGCGCTGGGGTGGGTGGCGGGGATGGGCGGGGCTATCTCTCGGGCAGGGGTGAAAGGGCCCTTTGGAGGCTTCTGAAAAGCTGTCTGTGAAGGGGAAGCGCTTTGCACCTGCCCTTACCTGCTCCAGAGGCTGCCCCTAGCCAGGTCTACTCGTGCTTTGCATCAGAGATACCCACACTCACCTGCCCTCTTTGCAGGAGGGGGCAGTGACCTGAATGTTTGCTTCCTTTCCTCTTGCCTGGAGGGGATTGGCTCTCCTGGGAGATCTCCAAGGGAAATGTATCTGACTTACTGTGTGACCTTCCAGACAAACTTTACTTTCCTGTCAATTTCTCACTTTCATTGAAAAGGCAAGAACAAGGGGAATAAATGGTTTTCTAGGGTCTTTGGTTTTCCAATAAAAGCTTCCACTTAATTACAAGTGTGCTGGATTTTTCTGGGGGGGGAGAGAAGCTTGTAGCAAAACTTCCAACCAATAGTGTGCTGTTTCTCCCATTGCTTATGAGGGTCTGAGTTGGAGCTTGATTTAAAATCCCTCCCAGCTGCTTGGCCAATGTCCCTCTGAACACTATCCCCCGGGATCTCCAGCAAGGGTCAGGGAAGCCATGTTTTGAGACCTCAAACTCTAGAGCAGATATCCTCTGACTGCAGCTTGCAAGTAGCTCTTTAATTTCTCTCCTGCAGCTCTTTGCAGCATCTATTAAAACACTGATTTAATTAATCACTCAGGATGCTTTTCCTATATTAATTTGCTCAAAGCCATTGATGTTGCTGTGAACATATAAAAACTAAAGATTTCTCATGTCATATTGTTTAAATATGAATCTACAGTAAATGAAAATTAATTCACACTACTGGGGCATGATTGCTAATTTGGTTTCTGAACCACTGAGGTCTGAGTATTGTTGCTCTAGAGCTAAACTTTTGAGGCTATTGGTATACCCTAAAAGTGAAGGATGAAGGATTCTCCTCAGGTTACCTTTACATGCTGCTTGACCTCAGCCTCTCACAGGGAGAGCAGAAAACTGAGCCATGGGTTGATGGGACCCCAGAGAAGGTCGGGGGGGGGGAGACTTGCCAAGTAGTAGGAGATTGTTGAGCAAAGAGCATGGGCTTGCTACCCTGCAAGGCCATCAGGCAGATAGGGGGCTCCAGTAAATGGACCTTCCCAGAGAGTCAGACAGGACTACAGCTAATTAAGTATGAGGCTGCAGGAGTTGGAAGCCTTAGGGTTGAACTACCTCTGTGTGGTGGTAGAAATCAGATCTAGTGCAACTATCTAAACAGCTGCAGAGCCCTCTACCAAAGTGATCTCCTAGGATAACCACTAGCTATTCTCCCTCTCCCACCAGGTCTGGTGTTCCTGACATATCTAAAATTGTCTGCACTTCAGAGCAGAAATATCTGTGGTTTGTCCCCCCACCATTGTGGCAACACACAAACACCCTGGTTGGGTGCAGTATAAATGAATGTGTACCCACCTTCTGAATTTCTGGGGGAGAGTTGAGTATTTTTCTTGCAAGTGGTTAAGTCTGTACTCTTTCCTTTCTGCTTGCACAAAGCCACCAGCACCTAAGGAAACTACATTGCTAGCCTCTAAACTCAAATGGCTGCTGCCCCATGCTTATTAACACAGCTACAGAGAAAGATTCCCCAGGTTGCCTCAACTAGGGTTCAGGAGGGCAAGCTGCAAGAGGCCTATACCTCAGTAATCCAAAACTATGACTGCTTGGAGCGAAGGCCCATGTGAACTGCCAGCACTGGCCTGGTCCTCTCTGCAGAACATACTGAAAGGGAGAATAGGCCCTACACCCATGTGGTAAAGGTAGAAATATAGTTAACATTCACCCTTCTTCAGACTGACTTCTCTCTGGGAGGTGAAGCAACACAGCTGTGGAGGAAAAGATTGCATAATAACCTGCTGCTGTCCTCATCTGCTCACACACACAACAGGAGCTAATCCATCAACCAGTGTGAAATAATGAGATGACCATTCCCAGTTAATTGGTTCCTTTCATCTTCTCTTTTCATAACTACAGTGGAGGTGCTTGTAGTAATAATTTAGCCCTTCTAAGCTTGTGATTCTATACCTGGATGCAGAAAAGGGTGGAGAAACTGCATTTCAAAACTAGTGAGACCTACCAAGTCTTTAACCTGCATTTTATCTGCTCCCCCACACTTCTATCAGAAAATCAATCATATGCAGCTGGTGGGAGCATAATTTTCAGGTGGAGTGGGAGATGAATAAGGGATTAGCTAAAGAGAGCCAGCTGACCACTGGCTACTCTGCCCAGATTGTAGCTGTATCACAGACTGGCAATTCTTTTCCTGTAGACTTCAGTACAATTAAATACTAAAAACATCTCAAAGTAAACCTGGGGTCAGTGAGTGGTAAATGGGGTTCTTTTTGGCTGATTGCATAATATTTGATCTAATCACAACAAGGAACATATGACTGAGATAATACCCTTAGCAATCTCTCATTTTATGAAATAGCAGCAAAGGAAACAGATTAACCCACTTTCCATGCTCTGTTATGCAACTGTGGGGAACTCTCCTGAGAACAGCTGTCAGTTTCCCTCCTCTGCATTTCTGCTTTGCAATGGATGCAGGAGAGGTATAGCATTAATCTGGACAGCTGCCCCTGACCCTGCTGCATTTACCAGACTGAGTGTGCAAAGATGCCAAGTATCTCAGACCGTACAAGCAGTAGCAGGCAAGCCCAGCTGCTTTGCCTTCCCACACTGCTTGGAGGGGGAAATCACCAGTCTTAATGCTGCAGTCAGCCGTCTTTCTCACTTGCTTTGGTCATGTAAGATTTTATCAGCAGGTATCTTTGTCTCCCCTGAACTTTCATTAAATAACTGGTAGGAGATAATCTTCCATCCCTGTATTCCAGCATCAGGATCATCCCCAGCTGAAGAACAGGCTACAGCCCTAGCTGCAAAGCAATAGTGAGTTTCTTGCAGACAAACTTGGGCATCTGATGGCCTTCACTGTTGGCTTTATACGTTTGGCCTGAACAGCCAGATTGTTGTTAAACAAGATGAAAAATATAACCTCATTCCCACTGATAATATAAGATCAAGGACCTGCAGAGGCTGGTGGCAGATGGACGGGGCAATACAGATGAACTTGCTCCTTTTTAATTCATTGGAGGGGGAAAATCTTGTTGCTATTAATAGATGGAGTGAAAGGCTAGAAGATGCTTCCCATGGATCTTTGAGTTTGGGAGTTGGGGTTGTGCACAGAGTTGATCACAAGCAGATTCGCAAGGCTGGTGAAAGGTGTCAGATTGTAGTGCTGGAGCCTAACAGGTTCTGGTTATTCCTAGAATGCTGCACCATGCACAGAAGCGCTTCTCCTCTCCCCCACAAAGCCCTGCGGGCATGCCCTGTCCTTGCCCCAGCCTGCTCACCCCTAAGCATGGGAGTGAGGGATCAAGGACCATGATCAGGATACACGCCCAGGTTGTGGCAGACCCCAGGGCACTCCCCTGCTCTTTTGAGGGGTGTGAACTGGGGGCCGCCACCTCCTGGGGAGAGTCACTGGTGAGCGATCCCTGTCCGAATCCCCTCTCCGGCCCAAGAAGACAATGGCCTCTTGAGAAAGAGAGGGGGTTCTGACAAGGATGGCCTACCGCAAAGGACAGTCGCCGAGGAGGCAGGAAATCCCTGTGTAAATCCCTGCCGAACAAGCAGCTGGGGGATTTGAAGCAGGATCTCCCACAACCCAGGCGAGTATCCTAACCACTGGACAAGAGAGTGAGGGTTGCTGTGAGGCTGGCCCAGAGCACATTTAACTAAAGTGGAACAGCTTCAACAGGCAAGAGGAGAGCAAGCCCATCCCTATTCCCCAAAGTGGAGGGTACAGGCACCACAGGAGACTTGACCCCCCCCCATCTCTCACAGGCCAAGCCCACAGCCTAACCACTGGGCTACTGAGGGGACCTGAAGAAAGTGCTGACCTAAACAGCATTTAATTAAAGTGGAACAACTGTTGCACTTAAAGTACTACACAGGATCTTTTCAGGAGAGATAAGGCAAAGCGCCACATTTATTGGTAATACATGTATCAATCAACACTGGAGCATATGCATCTGATATATATTACACTCATGCACTCACATACATACACACACACACACAAGCACACTCTGTCTTGTTCTTGTTACCACTTAGTTGCTCCCCTTAACTTCACTGGCCAGGTGAGTTAGATGGGGGAGGGGCGGAGCTGGGCTTTTGCTGATCCGGATCAATGCTCCCATGTTGACAAGACGAGACCCAGGGTCCTCTGCAAGACACCTCACGTTTATAGCAGCTTCCCTCTCATGCAAATCTATACCAGATTCAAAATCTGTATCTGTGTCAGTTGGTCCGTTGTGCTGCTTCCTTCTGGGTGTTGTCCCAATGCTGTTCAAAGAGGGTGTTTTCAAAAGAAGGTGCTTGCTTCTAACTCCCAAGGCCATCAAGATGTCTGCTCTTCTTTAGTGAGCCCACTTGACAAGTTTTATTGTTCTTGGGTCTGGCTTCCATCCCCTCTCCAACAGTTGCAGCTGCCTGGAGGTGCTTGCCTTCCATGCCTGGCTCATTCACACCTTGTTCATTCAACAGGGCAATTGATTAAAAGGAGGGAGGGGGGAGAGATCTTATTCTACTCCTAGCAAAAAGACATTTTTTTTACATTATACCAAGGCTCAATACAAAGTTTTCTATATAAGGATCTGATACAAAGTTGTATGAAAATAGAGCCGTAATACAAAGTAATATGAAAGTTATGTGAAGATGCTTAATGAAGAGATTTATCTACACAACTTCCACTGGCAAGAGAGATGAAGCCCCCCATAGCTCAGGGGACACACAGCACAATTACATTTGACATCCATCTAAAGTCCTTTTTAACACAGACACATGGGGGATGTAAACCCCCATTACACACAGCCCAAGCATGGGGCCAAACCATTGCACAAGAGCAGGAGAACTGGGTTAGGCTTTGCCCAAACACTAGTTGTTTAATATGGATCAGCTGCAACAGGCAAAAGCAGAGAGGCTGCCCCTCACGCTACACCAGAGAACACACCTGGGCTGCTGGAGATGCCTCCTTAGAGGCCTTGGCAACAGGCAAGTTTGACGGCTCCCTCCGTCTTTTCAACTCATGCCGATCCACTGTAACTACATATTAACTGGGACAAAGCTCCCTAGTGGGGATACATTTGTCCTGGACTCTTCTTTGCTTGGCATGTCACCCTGGGGATAGCTCTGCTCCTTCAGCCTGTCCCTTGCTTTGCTCCTAGTGGCTCTGTTTAAAGAACAGACAAAAAGCTGAATCAGTTCCATGCTCTGGGATGGGAGATTCTCTCAGATCACAAGGGTGAATACTGTTGCTAATTTGGAAACAAGAATAAAATCCTGTTACATAAGGTTGTTGGGGGGGGGGGGTTGGGGTAAAGAATGTAAATGGAGGTCGATGGTCATCTCTGAAGCTCTGTGTAACCGGAGATCAATAGAAATATTTGCATTCAAATCAGAGAAATGAGCTGTTTTCATGGCAATTTTCTCTTTAAAAACAAAAAACCTCCCCCTGCACTGTCTTGCAGTCAAACACTTCAGCGTGTTGCTGCACAGTCCTGATATTGACTAGAAACAGACCACGGAAAAAAGAAACTGACTTGTGCTCCCTCTCCTCCCATACAGTAAAGAAACTTCCAACAATGAGCTGGTGAGTCAGAGAATAACTTTCACAAGGCCCTGCTGTCAGTTACAATTGATGTAAGGAAACTGAGTGGGGGTTTTAGGCATTTTTTTTAAGCTCAGAGTCTCCCCTTTAATCTAATGTTCTCTGTAGCTTCTGTTCCTTGTTCCTCTCCTTTCTGGGGAGGGAGGCAGGCTGAGATCTGAAGACCCCAAGCTGGTTGGAGGAGCACGGATGTGCTCAGGCTGTGGTGTATGGATGCACTGGCGGGTGTTTGTGCCTGCAAGAGCCCAGATGTCTCACCTATCTTTCCCACAGGGGGCAGGGCCCTCTAGGCCTTTTGGAGTATTTTTACAACCCTCTGTATTTAGGTGCATGTTGTGCTGCTGATTGCCCTACCTCTGTGCCTCTCAGCTCTCCGCTATCCAAAGCAGAGGAAGCCGGCTTGTGTCTCTGATTTCCTGCCTCTGGAAGGCTCTTGCTGCAGAGGACAGGGCTGTTGACTTTCTCCCAGGAGGTGCACTAGATCTAGAATCTAAAACCCACCTCCGCTCCCATCCCCCTATAAAGATTGTCATGGGGATCAAGAAGGAATGTACCCATTGGGCAGTGATGACCAAAGGGGCGGGTTGGGTGGTAGCCA
This sequence comes from Emys orbicularis, assembly GCF_028017835.1. Classification (NCBI taxonomy): domain Eukaryota; kingdom Metazoa; phylum Chordata; order Testudines; family Emydidae; genus Emys; species Emys orbicularis. Next base: position 30,799,741 of record NC_088697.1, on the reverse strand, counting down.
GGATGACAGAGCTGATGACCCAACACGCTGCTCTGTTCTAGCCTCTCCTTGGAGGTCCACCCAGGCCTTTGTCCATTTGCTCCCATTACCTCCATGATCTCATAAATCCAGTCCAGGAATTTGGCCACCTTGGTGTAAACCCCAGGGTAGTTGGGTTCAGCACACCCCGTGCCCCAGCTCACGATGCCCACTAAGCGCCAGGTGAGTTCATCTTGGCAAACCAGCGGCCCCCCGCTGTCTCCCTGCAAGACAGAGCGAGTGTCACGGTGGGGCAGTGCTTCCGTGAAGCTAGCAGGTGGGATTATGCACCGTAGGGCTGCTCCTGCCCTGTGGGCCCTGTCAGCCTTGCAAGAGGTTGAATGCAGGAAGGGGCAGAGCTGAGCTGCCTGCTGCTAGTACGTCCCCTTGGCATGCAGCTTGCTAAACCCAGCTCTGTTACATCGCTTTAGTTCTCATGATTTTCCTCTCGCCTCTCCCTCAGCCAGAGGATCTCAAAGCACTGTAGTGGCCATTTTCAATCCATGCACCCTGGTGCCACAGTGCCAGATCTTCAAAGGCATTTGAATAAATGGGAGTTAAGCAGCAAAATGCCTTTGTGAATCTGGGCCAAAATGCTGTAAAAAGAACAGGAGTACTTGTGGCACCTTAGAGACTAACAAATTTATTTGAGCATAAGCTTTCGTGGGCTACAACCCACTTCAGCGGATGCATAGAATGGAACATATAGTGAGGAGATATATATACATACAGAACATGAAAAGGTGGGAGTTGCCTCACTTTTTTTCTCCTGCTGATAATAGCTCATCTTAATTAATTAGCCTCTTAGAGTTGATAGGCCAACTCCCATCTTTTCATGTTCTCTGTATGTATATATATCTTCTTACTATATGTTCCTTTCATCCAGGATGAAGGGGGCCTGTGCATTAAGCTCCAAACACACCCCTGCCATGCCCCCATCCCCACCTCTGACACCCCCTCCCTGGTTCGACAAAGGGTCTGATCAAACCCCGTCATGCCCCCACCCTGACACCCACAGCCTCTCACTATTTCTGCACAGGGCACCAGCACACCCCCAACGTGCCCCTGCTCTGCCCCTAAGACCCTCCCACCTCACCCTTCACATGCCCCTGCCCTGCCATGCCCTCTCCGGTAAGGGGCTAGAGGGGGGACCCCTCTTCATTTAGCTGGGGAGCCACGTTTCCCACTCTCTTCCCCATTTTCATGTACATGATAGACATCGTGTGGGATCCAGCCCACAGTAAGCAGCATCACCCTGCTCCTCAGTGGGGGAAGGACTCGATCCCCCACGGCCTATTAACAACAGGGGTTGTTTTCTCCCTGCTCTCACCTGGCAGGCATCTACTTTCCCATCCAGGTAGCCAGCACACAGCATCCTGGGGGTGAGCTCACCAGAGTACATGCAGGAGCTGTTGCATTTCTTGGTGCTGATTAAGGGAACAATAGCTTCCTTCAGCATCTCAGCAACAGGAACTGGATGTGAGGAAAACAAACAAGAGACAGTTTAACCTGCTGCCCTGGTGGCTAGATGCTGGGGTTTGCACTCAAGGCACAGCGGGACATGGAGCATTACAGACACACTCTATCTCCAGGGCTCTGGGTGTTGGGAGGAGGAGAGGGGTCATTGGACTAGCAGTGGGGATTGGGGGGGGATCAGCAGAGCTGTGGGGGTGTAAGGGGCCCCAGCCTGCAATAGCAGCAGGGGCTGCGGGTTGGGACTGAGGACTGCAGTAGGTTTGCAGATCAGAATTCAATACTCTCCTCTAGACTCAAACATCCCCTCGGTGAGATGCAGCCTTCGCCCGTCTTTGTTTTAAAAGGGAGCTACGCGAGAGCTCTCCGTGCCTCCTGGAGCTGCTCACCGTGTTCAGGTCTGGTGTAGCCCCAGCCGGAGATCCAGCAGTGGGTGCCGTGGGGGAAATCCTGCTGGTACAGCGGTAAACACACTGCACGGACGGCATCTGGGGAGAGAGACATGTGTTAGAGCAGCGCCAGCTGGGGACGCACAGCGCAAACAAATCGAGAGCGGCTCCCAGGAGCAGCCGGCCTGGAGCGAGCAGGGGTGATCTAGTCCTGAGAAGTGCAAGCGAAACACCCTTGCAGCTCCTCTGGCTCCAGGGGCCGGATTCTCCAAAGAGCTCGGCTCCCACTGTGACCTTTACAGCCAGGTCCCAGCTCTTTACAAAATCTGCCCACTTATTTCACTGCATCCGTGGGAGACAAGGTCTTGCGAGCGTGCTGTCCCATGTGCCATCAGCAGAGGCCCCGGGACTTGCCTGGGGAATGTTTTCTCTCTGCTGCCCCCTCTCTCCACAGCTGGACCAACCCCCGTACTGGCACTGCCCCTGGGATCGACACAGGCCACCGGCGTGGGAATCAGACCGTTGGTGGGTGGCTCCCTTGCGAATGGAAGCCATGGGGCTGCTCTGGGGGGATCCTCTGTCCCCTGCAAGGGGGAGATGGCTGAAGAGAAGGGTCTCACCAGAGAAGTTCAAGGGCGCTGTGAGTTTCATCAGTGCGATGTCATAGTCGTGACTCCTGTCGTCATAGCGGGGGTGGTAGATGATTTTCTCCACCGCCGCCCCGGCCTGCTGTGGGACTGACACCTGGGCAATAATCCCAGCAAAGACCAGCCAGCTGGAGACCTCAGGCCGCCTGTAACTGAGCAGAGACATGGCCAACCTGTTCCTCTGGGGCTGCAGTATTGCTGGGGCGGCCAATTCCCCACTCCCTCCCCTGCTGGGGGAACAGCCGGGCTCTGCGCTAGGCCCCCCGCCAAGGCCTCCGGCTCTGCTGTTCCCAGACTCACTTGTGCACGCAGTGAGCGGCTGTGACGATCCAGTCATGCGCCACCACGGAGCCTCCGCAGACGTGTCTGGAGTTGAGGTACAGGCTGACCTGCCACGGCCAGCGTCCCAATGGGGCGTCGCTTCCGCCCACGATCCGGGCTGCCCTGGAGCGCACGCCGCACTCTGCAAAGGGGGAGACACGTGAACCCGGTGCCCCCAAACACCACCTGAGAGTGGGGGAGGGATGGGCAGCAAAGGGTGTCCGAGAAACCCGGCCCTCCCCAGGAGCTGAGCGGAGCTTTGCCTTGGGGCCCAAGGGAGAGAGGGAAGGTCTCTGAGCACCAAGCCTGGGGGAGCAGGAGAACAAAGAGGCAGGAAATGGGAGGAAAGAAAGGGAAAGCAGGCAGCAGAGGGAAGCAGCTGACAGGAGTTATTCCTCAGGCGTGCTCCCCTGCTCGGCCCAAGTCCCTGGCTCACCCCCCACAGGATGTCAGGGATTCAGGGTGGCCCCAGCTTTCTCCATTTCTTTTGCCACCTGTGCTGTTCCCCATGTGAAATAACAGAGAGAAACCCACTCTAACCCCTTCTGTGTGCTCCGAGCTAGTTCCAGGACCTCTGCCTGCCCACCCAGTGACCTAAACGGAGTCTCCTCCCCCAACCAGCACCACTAAGCCAGAGTGGAGAGGGAGCAAGAGAGAACAGAGAGGAACGCAGGAGTCCCACCTTTCCACCTGGGCCTTCTCTGGGCTTGCCGCTTGCCCGGCAATAGCCCTGGGCCTCAGGGGCGGGGTTCCGGGCCACAGCTGCCTTCCCTGACAAGAAGGGGCTGCTGAGAGCATTGGGGTTTTAGATACTGCGGGGGGCGGGGGCATTGATTGCACGTGCTGTTAATTACACAGTAGCTATGCCATATGGACAGGAGGGATTTGGGAGCTGACGGTCATGTCGCCGCTGCAAGCAGACCCCAGCTATGAAATCACACGGACAAAGGGGCTGCTCCGGGGGCTTCAAAACCACTTTTTTTTTTTGCTACTCAGCCAGCTGGGAAGCTAAATTTTCCTCCCACCCAGACCAGCTGGTTTGTGCTGGCTTGTTACTGCAGGGTTGCTCAAGAGGGCTGGAGCTGCCTCACTGAGTAACGCTGCTGCTTGCAGACCACCCAACACTGGGGCTGCGGGATGGGGGAAGAATGACACAGGCTTTGCAAACGAACACCAGGGCCATGCTGAGTGCAGGGCGCTCGGTGTCTAGCCGACCTGGGGCTTTTGCTAATTAACAGAGGGTCTATAATAGCACAAGGAATGCAAGAGACCCCAGTGCAATGTGAGGACAGGGTAAAGCACTTACCGCGGCACTTCAGAGCCACAATTCGCCCTGAAGCACAGCTGCTCCTGCACAAGAATAAAATCAGGGTTTGAAATAAAGTTCTCCCAGAACTCTGCAGCCAGGAAACACAGAGATGGCCCATCATGGGGTTCTATGGCAGCTCCCCTAGGAATGGCGACCGGCCGGATGCACCCAGGATGCCCAGAAAGTGGATTCTGATAGGAATAATCATCGCGCCCACAGAAGGCTTTTCCCCTTCCCAGCACTTTGCAAACACGAGCTGGGGCGGGGCACAAAGCTCACATGTGCAACCACCCCGGTTGTGTTGCTGTGGCAGCAAAGCAGAGTTGTTCTAAGAGGGCTAACGGGCCTGCCTGGAGGTCGGGAAGTCAGCTACGCTGTTGGCACTGCGGGTATCTCTGCTCTGCAATCAGAGGTGTGACTGCAGCATGTGTACACATAGCCCAGTGCCTAGCTCAGGTACCATTAGCCGTGAAACACAGACTGTGCAAGCCCGTCGGGGGCCCAGGGCATTATTCTGGTGACTAGTCTGTGCTGAAGTCCGCGCTGCCGAAGCTTTGCTGCTATTGGTACTCGCACTAGCTAGATCAAAGCTAGCTCGGATCTGTCCACGTTTGCTGAGTGCAGTGCAGACATCCCCGCTGTGGAAGCATCCAGCTGGCTGAAGTCCTATTTTAGCGGCATGACCGAAGCACCGAACACTGTGACCCTCCCGGCAGCGCTGGCTCCTGCCAGTGCCGGCGCTGGGCTATGTGTGGTCCCATTGGGCGTCATTTCGTTGCCAGCTCAGATTTTCTCCCTCCCTCCGTGTTTGCTGATCAGAGTCGCTGCCAGCTGTGCAGAGCCTGGCAGTCACCTCCAGAACCATGGAGACTTGTTCTCAGACAATATAGCAGTGAAGGGCCCTTCTGTTCAGTCCCCCCAATGCCAGTCCTGCTCTCCCCAGCTCCGTCACCCACCTGACCTGCCACACGGCTTCAATGCTGCTCTTCTGGTTGGGCACAATCTGAACAAACTCTTGCGTCTCGTTCACCTGGACATCGGTCAGGTTCACTCCTTTGTGATGGGCGAGTCTGCAGAAGCAACAGCAAATGTCATCACCTAAACACAGAGAGAGATCTGAGAGCTCACCCGAGGTTCTGACATGACAGCGTTCTTATGGGCACTTCCTTCCTCTCTTCTGCATAGACCATTGTACTCTAGTTTATACATGCTAATTCTGGCCACTGCTCACAAGAGATGAAAGGGTTAAATATAATAGCCATCACCCACTGGGAGGACTAAACCTTTACCCTGCCATGTTTCATGGAATCACAGTGCTTAAACAGGAGGGCTACCAACTACAGACACACAAAAACAGGCTTCCACGCACGCAACTTGAGTTCCAGTTTTGTCTCTCTCATTTACCAGGGGCAATGCCCTGTCTGGAACTGTACAGCACACAGGGACATCTAGTGGCTAAATAATAATACTGCAAATGAACATAACCCAGCCCTTACTTTACACTCTAACGCCAAAATCAGGAAATAGGTTTGCTTGCATCACTAAAGTGTATTTTCAGATGCTACCATCCCTTTGGTAGCCTTGCAGTGTCAACAGTGTATGAGTACAAAAGGAGAAGTAATAATACTGTGTCCTTCGCTAACACCTTCCAAGTGCGGATCTCAAAACACGCTCCAAACATGAACGAGTTCATCCTCACCTGGGAAAGAGGTGAATATTATGATCCTTGTTTGAAAGATGGGGGAAATGAGGCACAGAGAATAGAGGTCACAAGGGAGTAGAGGAGGTACAATTAGAACCCAGGAGTCCTGCTTCTCATTTATGCCAGAAAACCATCCTCCTCATCTCTCTGGTGATGTTCAGGGGAAATGCACAGCCACAGAACAGCAGTGGATAGGAGAACAGTGACATATCTGGGAGTGACTCTATAGACAGGGATGATATAAGGGCTTAACCCAACTTCCAGGGAAGCCGATGGAAAGATAATTCCACAGTCCATGATTCTGTAAGCTTGGGAAGCTGCTATAAAAGTCTCGGGAAATAAACCCAAGCTACAGTACATCTAGCGTGGGTCAAAAAAATGCAGATTGTTTTTTTCCCCCACAGGAAATTTTTTCATTTAAAACAATATATCAGGTGAAAAAATTTAAATTTTGCAGTGAAAATTCCAACCCCCAAATGGTTTGATTTGGGGGCTTTCCTCCCTTTCCCAGTGGCAACATAGAAAAAGGGTGAGAAATGGGACTGGCACAATGGGACCCCATTCTCAGCTGAATCTAGGCCCCAGTATAATGCAAATGAATATCAGTAACTCTACGGTCCCTGGCTCCCAGTCCTGTGTTCTGATCACATTACTTCTGCAAGATCTTCATAAAAATGGCAAATCAAAGACCTGTACCTGAGACTGGCCGACTAGGTCTAAGCTGAGAGGAGCATCACTTACTGGAGATATCCCAGCTGCCTACAGATCAGAGTCCCCAGGGAGAGATTCCACCGCTCGTGACATGCCAGGAGCCAGCCGGGCCTGCCTTCCACCTGCACTTCCAACAAGAAGTTTCCCGTGTTTATTCTGAAAGATACTAAAACCATTTTATTAAAAACGTCCTGCAAGCATCCTTGCGACCTGCTCTTTACAAAGGCCAAAGCTAAACACAATAAAGTCCCCGTGACTAACGAGGGACGAACCCATCCCCAAATCTGGCCCTGCAAAGTGCCCCAGAAAACCTTTGGGGCTATTGCAAACCACTCCTGGACCTTTCCATGTGTTCCCCGGGCTCAGGGGGTGGCACTGCTGGGTACTGCCAAAGCATTCTGGGTAGTGCTATGCAGAGGGCTCTAGCAAGCTTCCCCTTTGCTTCAGAATTGCTCCAGTGTCCCAAAAACAAAGAACGTTGGGGACTGGGTTTAAAGGCAGAAGCTGAGCAGGGCCTGTTTGACTGAAAGAAAATCTGCAAAATTAGTTGGAGGCTGAATCCGAGACACTTACTACTTACATAGCACTTTCCAGTTAGAGATCTCTAAGCACTTTAAATAGCACCATTAACACTATCCCCATTGTAGAGGCAGGCCGAGCTTGGTGTCACAGAGCGATTGTAGTAGAGGCAAGCATAGAACCCACTGCCTGTCCTACACCCTGTCCAATGAACCACACTGTCTCCTGCATTCAACAAGCAATTAGTATCTCAGGGACTTGATTAAAACTCCATTGCTGTGAAGTGGTGACTTTGTGAGACGCCCCATCCCAAGGGCTAGCTTCATGTGGGATTAAAACAGGGGCAGAGGTTACCTCTTGGGTGTGAGGGTCGGAAAAGGGGGACCAGTGGAGAACAGGAAGTGTGACATGTTTGGAGCCCTGGTGCACCTGCACTGAACACCCGGTGCGTAAGAGGTTGTTGTCACCTCGCCTTTGCTTGCAAGATGGGAAACCCCCAGCCGAATGGGGCCCAGACACACTGTGATCTGTGGCGACCTCAGGAGATGGGTGCGGAGGGCTAATGCTGAGCCCTAGACAGCAGGAGGCGTGGGAAAGTCATTTACACAATCATTGGCTTCGCTGCTGAATTTGAACCACAGCTCACAATCTGCTCAGCCCCCACTTTAGGGGTGGGGGTCAAAATCAGGGGGTCAGTAAGGAGGAGTCCAGCTCCCTTCTCCTCTGCTCAGAACGGAGAGAGAGCTCCCTCTCCTCTCCCTGGCTTGGGTAAACAGCACTTCCCCCCCACTGCTCCTCTGCCTCCTGCTTCGCTCCCCTTTAACCACTGGGCTCAGCTGTCAAGTTGCTACTGTGATGCCACAGCCCCAGAGATTGCAAACATCCTCCGGGGAGGGAAGAGGCTTTTTACTGCAAAACTCAAGGAGAAAAACAGAACGTGGGGGAACTTTCTGGTCTGTGACAACGAGAAAGGGGCAGGCATAGGCACAGAGACAGCCTCATTCTTTGCTTTGCCTTTGACCTTGAGGAAGGGAAATCTCCTTGCTCTTAGGTCAGGCTGGATTCCAGGGGGTTCCCACAGATCACTGTGAGTGAAAGGTCCAGCTGAAGGCACTAGGCGACACATCCTCTCCACAGGGATCCTGGCAGCGAGGAGAGAAGGGGTGTGGGGAGTAAAGATCTCAAACCTCTCCTGGGAGCCGTGGTGATGACGGGCTCGTCTTCCCCGGCGTCTGTGCAGATTGGGATCGACTCCACGTCCTGCAGGGGGCTGGGATCCTGGTCCGACAGGGGCGCTGTCAGGAATTTCACTTCAGGAGGAAGCGCAGAGGAGTGAGATGTGATTGAACAGTCTAGACAAGGCCCCAGAACACACGCCGTGGGGAACAACCCTGCACTGGCCCCGAGGGGGTTAGATATACCCTTAGGGCTTGATCCAAAGCCTGCTGAAGTCAACCAAGAGATTCCAGTTATTATGAGGCTGATCTATTATTTGCACTACAGTAGCACTTGGATAAGACCCCCATTGTGCAAGGTGTTGTACAAACGCACAGCGAGAGATGGTCCCTGCCCTGAAGAGCTTACATTGAAACAGACACAACAGACGCAAGGTGAGAGGGGAAACAGGCGCCGAGTGGGGAAGGAACTTGCCCAGGGTCACGCAGCAGGTCATGGCAGACCAGGACTAGAACCCATTCCAGTGCCTGCTGCACTGTGCTGCCTCCGGTACTCTCCCTTCTTGGGCTTTGCAGCTGGGCTTTCCCACGCCTGGTGTCTGTGGCCCTGGGCCCCTGATGACAATTTGCTCCATCACTTGCATGACCCCAAAGCCCTGCTGTCCGTTTCAGCCACTGGTCTAAGGGCGGTTTTGAGAGAGGTGAGGAATCCCCCAGGAGATACAGACCTAGAAGCCACATCCCGACGGCGGCCCCTGCCAGTAGTCCGATGGCCCCAAGCAGCAGGAGACATCTCTTGATGGGGCAGAGGTTTTCCAGAGATGTGTTGGAAGAAGCTTTAAAAAAAACAGAGAGAGGTTGGATACTGAACAAGTTCTGGGTCTCATGGTCTTCTCCTCTGTGGCACAGTCTGGGCCCCATCTAGCCCCTTGTACACTCCCTAGCTCACCACAAACTCTCTTCTCTTCCTATGAGGATAAGCCCAGCGGTCCACCATGCGCCAAGGTTAGTGCCCAGGATGGGGCACCGGGTCTCAGTCCCTAACAAGACTCCCCAGGGTGCAAACATGAGAACTAAGGAGGGATCCTTCCCCTGTACATCTTCCATCTGGCCAGTCAAAGGCACCGGAGCAGCAGGCTCCTTTCAATTAAAGAAGCCAGGCTAGCGGGACCAGGCAACCTACCTACTTTACTAATAGCTAGCTGTGTCTCTGGAGAGACAACATCTGCAGCATCTATACATCACAAGGGAGGCTCTGAGTCATTTACATGAGCACAAGAGGCGGTGATGTGGTGCTGCACTGTACAAACGCTTGTGAAGAGCACGTGATCTTCACGCCGGTGCACTGGAGAGCCTGTCCCACTTGGCTGCATTTAGCAATGCAGAATAGACTGGCTGGTTGGACACCTCCGACAAGGGGCAATTCCCAGTGACCTTCTCCAGGGGCAGGCAACGGTAACAACCCGCACGGCTACTCCAGCACCCTCCATGCAGGGCTCTCTAGGCCCTGGACACTCGGGGTTGCTGGAGTGGGGGAGGAGTGGACAGATTTTTCAGGTTCAGGAGGGTATTTTTCTTTCCAAAGGGAGGTGAGGGTTAGGGTTAGAAATGGCAAAGAAAGCGCCAGTTCTGGGGTGAGCACGAGGGACGGTTGCCCGAGATTCCCCTCAGCGTGGGATTCCCACGTGAGGACCCCCAGTCTCTGACAGCTCATCTCCTAGGCGAGCTCAATGCAGCCACCTTGATGTGAGCAGGTGTTGTGGGGTTGCCAGTCCTGGCTTGATTTGGATCCTGTGGGTGCCAGGCGAAGCAGAGAAACCCCTTACGCCTCATGCTGCCCCAACTGCCCCACCCCCATGAATAGCTCACCATGTCCTGCTGAGGTCTGTGTCCTTCCCACTTCTCCTCTTGGCTCCGTTGTCTTGGCCCTCTGGCTTTGGCCAGCATCCCGAGGGCTATGAAGGTCAATGGGGAACTGGGCAACTGATCCACGATTCTAGAGGGAAAGAAACAAAGATCTGTACAAATCTGGGGCCACAGGGAAGTAATCAGGGGAATGGTCCAAATGCACTGGTGGAGGTGGTTCATGGCCCAGTCACTCGTGTTGGGCCCAGATCTGAAAATCCACTTGGATAGATAGATAAATAGCCAATGCACTCTCTTCCCCCGTGCAACCAACCGCAAAGTCCCTATCCTGCAGGCACCAGTGTCCAACTGTCCTGCCGGCTCCCCGTGGTCAATGAAAACCTCACAATACCCCTTAGAGAGGGAATCCTAGTGGGCATGCTCAGAGAAGGAGCTCCACCAATGGGGTTCTGAACTGAGAAGATGGACCCCTGGCTCAAGAGCCGGGATCCGGTCCCAGCTCAGCCCAGGGGGAGAGGCACAAAGCCAGAGCAGTTTGGGAACAGGCATTCCCTTCGTTCTCAGTGGAAGCCTGAGATATGGGGGGTGGGATCCCAGGTCCTAGGAGGCAGGGTGGGAGAATGGAGCACTCCCTGGCAGCCCTGTGTGGGCTGGGTACAGCCGGTCAATACACAGGGGGACTTTCTGGGGGGGAATTCAAAAGCAACAAAACATTTTCATTTCGTTTAAAAAATGTTCTCCCAATTTTTTCAGGTTGGGTTTTTTTTTTTTTTTTTTATGAAACTACATTAACCCCCTGGGGAGGAAAATGGGAAAACAAAACAACCACCCTACCCCGAGCACTGAAAACATCCTCGGTTTTCTTCAAAAAACAGATTTTGACCAAAACAAAGCATTTCCATGAAAATGCTCATTTTGCTCAAAAAATGTTTCCATGAAATGTTCTCCACCAGCTGCAGTGCTGGACAGCCCAAGGCTGTCCTCTAGAAGCTGTGCAGTAGGGCACCTCAAAGCTCTGTAAGAAGAGCTAAGAAAGAAAACAAGGTACTTTATCCAGCAATCTGAGTGGGGCACTTTCTGTGTGTGCACGCACACACACACACGCACACACACACAAATCTGATGCCTGCTGAAGAACCCAATATTCAGTTTCTGAGCTTTCCGTTTGCTCCTTCAGTCACAGGCTCTTCACTAGTTTCCAACCCACAATTCCTCCCTCCCATTCGCTGGAACGGTCGGATGCAAATGTTCAAGCGTATTAGATCCTCTAGCGCAGAGGTTCTCAACCAGGCATCCAAGGCCTCCTGGGGGGCCACAAGCCGGTTTCAGGGGGTCTGCCAAAATAAACCAGAGCTGGCGTAAGAGGCGCTGGGGCCCCGGGAAGAAAGCCCAACCCCCACTGTATGGGACTAAAGTCTGAACCCTGCCGCATGGGGCTGAAGCCAAAGCTGGAGCAACTTAGCTTTGCAGGGCTCCCTGTGGCATGGGCCCCGGGCAATTGCCCTGCTTGCTACCCCCTACGCCGGCCCTGGCTTTTAATGTACTGGACACGGAGAAAAACAGTTGTTGTGGCACAGGGAGCCCGTGGAGAGTTTTTATAGCATGTTGGGAGTGGGGGCTCAGAAAGAAAAACGTTGAGAACCCCTGGTCTAGTGCATGAAAGGAACCCACAGAGCTCACCACTTCCATCCCAAACTGCAGGTGCTCTGAGACCACTTAGCTCCAGGCTGTGCACCACCAGACAGCGCGTGGTCGTACAGGAGGTAAAAGCTCCTTACCATGACAGCAGCACTCAGGGGGGAGAGCATGCGGCTAATTCACCATCACTGCTCCATGGGGCCAGCGGCTGCTCTCTGACAGAGGCGCAGCACCCGGGCCTCCCGTTAAATAGCCTGGGTTTCACACCACACACGCATGCATGGGCTAAACAAAGCCAGCAGCTATGGTGTCACAGTGAATAGAGCTGTTGTTTTCCCAGAGAAGTCAGGAGGCTGCCAGACTGGTTTGCCCACCTCCCTACAATCTGCTAATTGGTGCCTGTAATAGATAAGGGGGCAGTCGCTTAGCAACGCCCCGCCCTCCTCCCCGTGCCCAAAAAGCATGCCACTCTCCCGGGCACCCCACCAGGAAACTCTGTCACTCCGCTGGATTGCGGGTGGAGAGTGACAGAGCGGTATTAGCCTTTGTTGAAATGTTTCAGATCTCAGCCCTCTGGTTCATTTTGATTCTGTTTGGACAAGACTTCTCTGCAGTGCAGCCATAATATTCCAGGTGATAAATACTGCAAGAGAGCAAGATCAGCTGCAGCCTCTCCGAGCCCCGTAAGGTTCAGTTCATCCATCATTTAGGAAGATGGGATCCTCTTACCTGACTCCTATGGCAACAACTCCCAACAGTTTCTGCTCCGGTCAGTTCGTTGGCAAAAACTCCAGGAGTGCTGCCGAGGTTAACGCGGCGCATCTGGAGCTGTCTCTCGGGCAGGTTTCACAGCAGCCACGGAGCGTGATATCGCGTGTCCCTGGAGCAGAGCTGTCATATGCTACAAGGCCATTTCCATGGTCTCTTTCTTCCCTCAAAGTCAGCCAGCCCCTCCTGGGCCTCGGAGCCCAAAGGGGCCTGATCTAATGGTTTGACAAGGGGCCCTGGGTTTCCTTGAACCTGCCTGGCTCAGGGGGTGGAAACGAATGAGGCTATTTGCTTGGAAACGGTTGTGATTGCCAGCAGGATCCTTTGCGCCGACCCTAGGGTTTTCTCTCCCTTTGCACCACCTTCCTTCCTACCATCATGGTCTCTGAGTCCACAGACAGGGCTGGGGTACTGTGGTAAGATCCTTGGGACCCCCATTCCCCCGATACACTCACACAGAGCCGTGACTGAGATAGCTCACTGGCTGCCTGCGTCATTCCTGCCGACAGGGCCTGGAGAGGCTCCTTGCAAGTCACTCCTGTCCCCGAAGCTGCCTGGTTGCAAGTCAGACTGGACTGAATTTACAGCACGAAGAATGGTGCATTTTACCCACCTTGCTAATCGCACCTTGGGCTACAGCACAAAAGGAAGAGCCCGTTGAGATAATTAAGCCAGAGCAGACAAAAAGGCATGTACTGTTGGGCCATTAGTGCAGATCTCATGTGCATGAGGCTGGTGGCTACTCTCTTCACCTGAGCAGTGTATTAATGGCCCATACTTACAAGCCCGGAGTAGTATAGTGCAGAGAAAAGTGGCAAAGGTATGTTTCATTGATGCAGGTCAGGACTGAGCTGAACTGGCAGAGGTGGGTGCTGCAGGATTGAACTGTATTATTGGACTGCGGTGCTGAGAAACCTCAGCTGATTGAGGGGTGTCGACAGAGCTGTGGGTGGGGACCCCAGGGCTGGAAGAGCTGTGGGGGCTGAGGATCAGAAAACCAGCAAGGTGCTGCAGTTTGGCTGCAGATTACTCCTGAGCCTCCCCACGTCTCAGCAAGCCCTTGCGAGCCGGGGGGCTTTGACATTTCAAGGTAACTTTCACAGGCATTATGTGCATTATTTGCCGGCCAGGTGACAGTTACTCAGCACTCGTCACTCAGCCCTAAAGCCTGCCTTCCCGTTACACCTGTGCACTTGTCTGTCACACGGCCGGCTTAAAACAAACAGAGGGCCGGGTAATTCTCCAGGAACGTGTGCCCGACCCTCAGCTCCCAGCGCGTCCCCCTGGCCTTTTGGATGCAGAGTGCAAAGAATAAAGGTCAGAATGGCAGGTGCCACCGTTTCGTTTCTGTTTTGATTTCCCATGTTAATTCCATGCTGGTGAAAGGTGCCTGGTTAATATCCGCAGAGGATGAAAGTCTTTTATCCACAGCATGTTCCCCTTCCCCCTCTACCCCACAGCATGGCTCACTCTGCCAGGAGGACTCAGCACCAGGAATCAATCAGTCTTTCTCCTCTCTGCAGACTCAGCCCCAGAGAGGAAGCGGGGCAATGAGTGCCAGCTCCGAAAGTGGGAGATTCGAGGATATAAGTGACTTCCCACTGTGGCAATGGACTGGTTCATTGGACCTAGGCTGGGGCCTTTGGGCAAGAAGCAGGGAAGGGTTAAGACTTTCTGTGGAGAATGCAGGAAATCTCAGTATTATTTTTTATGAAACGTACGTATGCCTCAGCTGCCCCACTCCCTTCGGGATTGTTACCCACTGGGGGTGAAGCGCTTTTTTTCTTTCCTGGGGCAGAGCATAAGTGAGGCAGTGACTGGGTGAGAGTCACGTGTCTGGGTTGGCCTGACTGGTCGAGCAAGAACGGGAGTGACCTTGGAGAGACCATGGAAGACCATCAACCGGACCATTAACTATTAACTACTGCCAGCCAAGAGGGGCCTGAAAACAGGTGGCTGGACTGGAGTCAAAGCCCTGAGGTGTGAACAGACTGAGACAAGATCCCTCTGTATTGGGGCAGGGCAGGGGGGAAGGTCAATCCTGGGCATTTGGGGTAAGGCGGGCAGGTTGTGCTGCCAGCATGCACATGCATGTAGGGTTTGTGTTACCTTTCTAACCTCATGGCCCTAAATGCTGTATTCCAGCTGGATCTCGTCCTGCGTCTCTGTAAACGTTTGCCAGTTGCATCGCTCCCAAGAGGGGCAGTATCCAACAGGCGCCAAGCTCTTTTGGACCTGTTGCAGGAACTCTGGTGAGAAACAGAGGTGCTGGAGCCAGGGACACAGTATCCGAGCGCAGGATCCCCTTTGCAAAAAGTGGAAGTCAGGGCCTACCACTAAAAAGGCATCAGCATGGAGTCTTCTCCATCTGACTCCATGGCACCTTTCCTCACAGCAGGGGCACTAGACTTGGAGAAGGATCCATTTCTAGAGTTCAGTGAACTATAAAAGAGGGGTGTAAAGCACTCCAAGTCATCTTTCACCTAAGCAGACAAAGGAACTGAGCACTTTGGGGGAGATCCTGACCAGCGGGGCGGTCACCCATCTTGCCGGAAAAAGATGATGTAAGAATCTTAACAAAACTACAGTCTTGGTTGAAGGGAAGTCTTAGTCACTAGAGCGTGTTTTTCACTTTTATTCCTTTGTGACCATTTCTGACTTTATCCCTGGTACCTGCACTCAGTTCAAAGCTCTCTCCTTCTGGTTAAATACACTTGTGTTACTTGTATTCTAAATGAGTGCTGTGTTGCACTTGGAGTGATTATTCACTCCAGTTAAAGCAACAAGCCACTAGGCATTTGGCTCTTTCAAGGAGCAGCGGCCCTTATGACACCTCTGAATGTTCCAGGAGAAGGCTGGACATTGGTGGGGAAATTCAGGACTGGGGTCACTTGGCTGGTCATAACCAAGGCGGGCAGAGACCAGAGTGTGGCTTTGGTAACAAGCAGGCGGGCTGGAGTCAGTGCAGCTGAACCAGGGCAGCTTAACACACAGATAGTGCGTGCTTGTGTGCTGGTGGGGAGCACCCAGACAGGCAGCTCCAGCAGCAGGGCCTTGCAAGGCACCCAGAATTACAGGCAGGCGGTGACGCAGCCTCTCGCTGGGCGGCCCTTCTCTGAGCCTGAAGAGAATTTGTATTTAGATTTCCCCCCTTTGAAATCTCTCTGTCATTTCCAGTCTCTCCGAGACGGGAAGAGAATGAAAGTGTTGAAGGCGGCTACCTTGATGTCGGTGCCCAGCTGTCACCTGCTTGGGCATTACACCAGCCCCGACGTCCCTTTTCAGCAGTGCCCCTTAGTGCTGGGACAGCAGATGCGCCCCCTGCAGTGATGTGGGGCTGGGTCTCAATTGGTCCTTCTGTCTCAAAGACAAAGTGCAAGTGAAGCAAACACCAACCAATTGTGCCTCTTTCCTGGTGCAGCAAGAGCGCTCTTTTCCTGTCAATAGGGACCCACATGCCCTCTCCAACCAGAAAGAAGCAGCTGACATCTTGTTGCTTACAACCACAGTGAATTCGTAATGATACTCACCCAAGGAAAGCGCTGGGGATATTTTACAATCACCCTGGCCTGCGTGTTCTGGCTGAGATTTGGTGCAACAAATCAACAAGTGTGTGCACTAAACAGCAAGTGCTTTGAGTCGCAAGCATTCCACAGCAGCGGATGTTGATACTGGCACCCAACATTGGCTCTTGGCGCCCCTGCGGGAGGAGCTGCACATTGCTACACCGACTGTAGGACCAGTTCTGACGTGGTTGTGATTCTCAGGACGGACCCAGCCAGCTCAGAGAGGCTTCCAGTCACAACCTCTTTATATATTAGATTGAGAGCTGTGCAATGGGGAAGAGCAAAAGGAATATCAAAGAGAGAGCAAGTGTGTGTCTCCCCTCTCGCAGTCTGCCCTCAGCTGAACACAGAGCGGCTGCCTGTGTCTGCACACGGCAGAGTCCTTGGAGTTTTGCAGGGACAGCACACAGAAAACAATGGCAGATCAGTTAAAATGGCTAAATGCACCACAGCAAATGACCAGCCAATCCCTCACACACTGCTGCAGGTCTCCTATAACAGAAAGGCACGGGTTTCATTTTTGCACACGATCCTGGCTTGATCTTCTCTCTTTGAGCTGTGGATCCACGCCAGTGAGATCTCTCTCTTTCCAGACAGGTTCCCTCCTCACATGATGGGATTTTCCCCCTTACATCGTCTCTCCTTTGCTCCATGAAAGTGCTGAATGGAGCAGTGGGTAGATCAAGAGCCCCTGAGACAGCAGGCTGAGGATGCAGCCCTCTGGGGCTCCTGGGAGTGACATGCTGTTGGGGGAATGTTGCATTCACACTCCTGCCTTGTGCAAGGCCAGTGAGAGTGGGCGGCCCTCAGGGTGTCCTTAGTGTAACAGATGGCAGTTGAATGAGGACTTCATCAGCTACAGGCAACACCATGGGGCTGGGCGACTTGTCTGTCCACACCAGGTAGGCAGAGGCTTTGGGGTTTGCCGACTGAAAGTTTGCTTCTGGTTTCCAAAGCTGGAGCTTTGCCCTGCTCACAAGAGATGAGTTTGTTCTGCTGGACTGATTGCCTCGCTTCACAGCGTGTTGGCAACATACCACCTACCCCCAGACCTGTGCAGTGCTACAGCCAAATGTCTCCACCCTCCCACCCCCTCACTCTTCAGCTGGACCTATTCACAGAAGCGCAGGCCTGAGCGCCCACTGGGATGGCAGGAGGTGAGAGGATCACCCAAGAGGGGGATGGGGAGCAGGTGCTGTGAGCGTGGGAGGCTGGCTGAGGAGCTGGACCCAGCCCAGTGTGCTGCATTCACAGTTAGTGGTGGGGCTTCACGTCGCTGGGCCATGCTCGAGTGTGCTAAAGGATCAAGTCCCCAAGCTCGCACTTGTAGCAGACTCCTGTCCATTGTGGATAGGGCAGAGGGGGACCCATGACAGACCCACAATAGTGAGTTACACAAACATTGTGGGGGTGTCAGTGGCACATCCCTGCTACGTCCATATTGCCCAGCCTGGGAGCAAATTACTGGGGAGTTTCCTCTCCATTTCCACATGCAGGTAAATCTATGAGCCCTTGATTTCAATGGCTCTCTCGGGATTCACCCCACGCAGCCTCACCGATCTTCCTGCTCATCCATGTCGTCTCTGCCTCACCCCTCTCATCTCCTGTCTCCCCTCCCCTATCTGCTCATTTCCACTTCTCCCCTCCATCCCTCACAGCCAGAGTTTCTCCTTCACTTTGCTGCCAGATGTTTTCCCTTGTAGCATCACTGAGTCCCTTCCCTTCAAATTGTCCTTTCCCCTCTGCTTTATGGCCAACCCCATCTCCAGGCAGACAGGTGGCTGCCTCAGGCTCTGTGCTGAGTTAACAACAGTACAGGTGTCTCATTTTCTCTTACTCCCATTCCCAGACAGCAGATGGTGCTGAAGGACTAGTGAGCCGTGAGTGGGGCTCTCAGATGTACAGGACTGCAGCTGGTGGGTGCTGAGTCAGATGCTTCTTTGCTTGATTCGCCATTTCCTTTTCCAGTCTACTTGGAAAACGATGGGGGAATCACCGTCCTGTTTTCTGGGGCTGTCCCAAATGGAACAGTTCCCAGTGGTCTGCGGGTAGAAAATTGAGGCAAGAATTAGTTCAGCCATATAGCCCCAAATTCCTACGGCTATGGGGCTAGGGAAATGCCTGGATTTGCTGATGATCAAAGTTTTGTGACTGTGGCCAATAAACATGTTGCTCCATTTTGGTGCAAAAAAACCAAAAAAAACCCACCTCTACAGAAATGCTGCTGACCAGAATATAAGAATGAAGAGAGATGGAACAATTTACTGGTTGTATGAGATTAACAACTGAGTGGTTTGAAGAAAGATGAACTGAACAGGGTAAACTGTAAAAAACTAAAACACAAATCATTGCTATAATTTTAGAAAGATGGGACAAATACTGAATGTAAGTCATAACTAGGCTTGCAAGGATTAGATTTTTGTCAATACATTTATATTTCACTGTACACACACAACCCGATGAAAAACTATTTCCTTTGATAATCATCAGAATTTACTGTTAGGCAAAGTAAGAAAAATGCTGATTGAGAACTTATTAGGGTTTGATTTAAGGATAGTTACTTTGTACATTTTGACACGGGATGTTGACAATTTATGTTTTAACAGCGACAAAGCTTTAACTTTTTGAATGTCAGCATTTACTGTCATGAAATAACTATTGTCTGAGCCCCTATTGTCCAACCTCCCCGCCCCAAAATTTCCCACAATTGTGAAAATTTTAATTGAGAAAAACAGAGAACAAAGGCTTCAAAATAAACATTGAGCTTATCCATCACAATTATCAACGTAAAAGAAATGAGTTCTGCCAAGCCTACTCAGAGCCTAAACTGCCTCGATCCTGTTCTGTTCCTTTATCTTTTGTAGCTGCTGAGCTCCCTCTTTGTACTTACGTAAGAAAATAAAGTGTACTGTCTACAACGCTGTTTACCTTCATTAAAATGCTAGTGACTAAGACAGAGCTGGTCAAACGTTTTGTCAATTAATAATTCTGATGAAAAAAAGAAGGGGGAGGAGGGGACTGTCATGGCATTTTTAACCTATTTTTGACCAGCTCCACTCCATTTTTTTATGTAGCTATTACAAAATACAAATGCAGGACAGAAACAAACAGCAGGAGACTGCAAACATCAATCCCGATGCTGAAATATTCCTTCGTGTATTACATCAATACTGACTGACAGCTGCGGTTATGAAGGATACAATGTTTTCTTCGTCATTTTCATTTAGGAAACCGCTTCCTGGGTTCTGTACAATACGATCTATTTCTAACTTATTCTCTCAGGAACAAAACAATCTCTCGCTTCTGAAAGTCACAAGCAGGGCAGGTGGAATATGAAAAGCTGCACAGCTTCCAATCAATGTATGTCCATTTACACCCTCTGGGGATCTGGCCCATGGTTTGTCAAATAAGGTACTTAGTTAATTTTGCACCATATTTGCAAATAAAACATGAACAAATACTTCTGCCCATTAATCAACCGGGTCTGCTGAGTCTAATCACAAAGGGGTTATTTATTAGCAGACGTGACCATGTTCTCTGACATGTGTGCTCCTGCCTGTGATTCGCTGGTCTCCCAGCTCATTTCACACAAGCTTCTGGGCATTTCCAAACTGGGCCAGATTTGAACCAGCGTCTGCTCTTCCCCTGAGCCAGCAAGTCCTTGCAGTCTCGAACCCTCCATTTGGCAGGGGAGAAGGCGATTCACGGTATTTGCCATTTACAGTCGGCCCCCACAATGAGCCTTGCAGAACAGATGGTTGGACACATTCCCTGCCCTGCAAATCTTACGGCCTGATGTGGGCATGTCACCTCCTCAGCGTGTGAGCTAGTGGCAGACAATGTAGAGGCTGGAGATTAGCAATGCATTGCTGCAAAGGAGAAGGGGTTCCAAGGCAAGCAAGCGGGCTGCTGACCCAGAGGACGCAATTCACCAAAACAGTAGCTGGGGCTGGGATTGGAATGGCTGGGACCTGTGGTCTGAAAATGGAGGAATCTCCCAGGCAAATGTCTCTTCCTTTAAGGGAGGGAGTGGGCAGCGGATAATTCTGAACAACTCCTACCCTAATGTGTCACTCCTTCAAGCCAGGCAGTAGAGATGTCAAAATCTAATCTCTGCACAGAACTTCAGTGACTGGACAGCAACCTTGTTTTCAGCTCCACATTGTGTTGTGCTCCCGTAGTTTCTGCAGAATATGTTTCCTGGGTGTTTGATCAACCCTTCCAAGATTTCCCATCGGTCAGGATCAATTCCACATTCCTTCATATCTTGCTTGCATGTGTTTTTATAGTGAAGCTTGGGATGTCCTATTATTCTTGTTCCCTCTGATAGCTCCCCATATAGCCTGTCCTTGGGTATGCATCTGTCTTCAAACCTACCCAGATGGCCCAACCAGAAATCTTGGCAAGTGATCGTAACAAGTGCCACCATCGTCTCCATCAGGGCATCAAAGTCCATGACAGGAGCTGGCTCCTACAGCTTGAAGAGAAAAGAGCCCGTAGGAAGCAAGCTGCTCCCAACCAAGATACATACATTTGCAATGTTTCAGAGTAGCAGCCGTGTTAGTCTGTAGCCGCAAAAAGAACAGGAGTACTTGTGGCACCTTAGAGACTAACATTTATTTGAGCATAAGCTTTCGTGGGCTACAGCCCACTTCTTCAGATGCATAGAATGGAACATATATTGAGGAGATATATATACACACATACAGAGAGCATGAAAAGGTGGGAGTTGTCTTACCAACTCTGAGAGGCCAATTAAGTAAGAGAAAAAACTTTTGAAGTGATAATCAAGATAGCCCAGTACAGACAGTTTGATAAGAAGTACACCACAAGAACAAGCCCTTAGAAAGCCAGCCTCATGGCTTGGGGAATCATCAGGCTGTTTTTCAAGTCTCTCCCTCTTGTGATGAAGGATTTTGCTGCACGTCTTTACAAGACATTTTAAATCCCCCTTGTAGTGTCCTGAGTGCTTTCATTCAGCCTGTCACAGCTGGACAGCCCCAGGAGGGAACAGTACAGGATTTCAGTTTAATTAAGCTTACAAACCCTCCGCAATGCTTGTCCAATTCAAAGCCTCGGACCTCACCCAAGCCAAGATGCCAGTTGCTAGTCGTCCTCAAAACGAGTTTGCCTTTTGAAAAGCAAAATCTTAGCTGCTGTTTCAGGCTCTGAGGCAGATCCAGTGTTTGGATCCCTGCACATGACGGTAGTGAGCCCAGACAAGTCTAGTAATGCAAAACCCACGTCAGCCCAGAGATCACTGCTCAGGGGGAGACACATGCTGAGAGCTCAGATGCCCCAGTGGGCCGGGGGAGCCCAGAAGATCTAAACAAAAAGCAAAGGAGTCAGCATCAAACAATGCAGGGTTCATTTTCTCTGGGATAAAATGGCATTCAGTCTCCTGATCCAGAATTCCCAAGGCAATTATCTCAGTCCGAGGGAGAAAACAGAAGGGACAGTCAGCGGGGAGAGCACATGGTCGATGTTCGCGCGGGGGGAAATTCAGCAGTTACCGTTCACAGGGTTCTCTGCTCAAAGCTTGGTTTCTTTCAGCTTTGATTTGAGTAGCATTTGCATGAATGAGCCCAAGGAAATCTCAGCGCAAAGCCACCATGTTATGAATGGATTCCCCCAAAACCCTCTAAACCGGCCCAGGGGCACTGAAACCCAGACGTGCAGAACTCAGCACAGTTCAGCCAAGGATTTTTTGTGTGTGAAGAAATCCAAAAAGTAGTGAGCTCCACCGGTATTAGGGTTGTGCTCTGAGAGCCCAGCACACAGCGCTACTGCCAGCAATGACAATGCCGTGTGGACACTATCTGTTTGGCTGTTGAATTTGAAGAATTGGTGATGTCCAGTCAGGGTTCTGCTGCCTGGTACCCGGCGTGCGAGAGGAGGGGTGAAAAATAAGATTGATTCTTTAAGCATAGGCTCCAGGAGAGTGGAACAGCTGAGCATCTTGCAACTTTTGCCACCAGACCCGTTCCCCAGGGTGAGCGCGGGAGGCGTGCGGTGTGCACACTACATCACTTACTAGTCCTCTGCGGCGTGAATGTGTGGAGCTCTTCATATCCTTGCTGGAGATTCAGAGCTTTCACCCATTCCCTTGAGGCTCTCCCTGGCCGTCACTGTCTTGATGTTTGAAGTCTGGGCAGGAATTCAAAGCCTGTTAATGTGGAACCAACAGCCGGGATGGTTGCTGCTTAGGGTCTGTCTACACTGCACAGTTGACCCAGGTAATTGGCACCCGGGTCTGAGCACCTGGGTTAGCCATACCCGCGTGTGTGTGTCCTCACTGTTTCTGCACTCGCCCATGTGTCTGCGGGCATATCCCCTGGTTCTTTGTGCTGAGATGCTCTAGGATTCTTTCCCTCAATTGTGTCGATTGCAGGAGAACATGTTTGTTCTTTGGGGGAAATTATGGGAAGGCAATGGAGGACTATCAGCATTTGAGATATTTTACCTGCGCTTTCACTGGAAAGTGGGTACGTTCTAGCTCGAGTTAAAGTGGGGGTCAGGATCTAACCCATCTCCCCCGCCAGGTCAGCTAGCTTGGGCTTAAAGCACCTCCAAACCCAGGTCAGAGATTCTTCTGTGTGGATGGTAGGAAGCTAAGGTTAAAACCTGCATAAGAGCCTGGGTTAACTCTGCAGTGCAGACATACCCTGGCACAGAACTCCTTTGCTCCAGGGACTGAGCATACTGCCTTCTGTAGGCTCTACCAGTCCACAGGGATAGAGACCAGAGCTGGGAATTGGCCCTGGATTTCCCATGAGCAGTGCCCAACTCACGTGTCTCTTCAGGCAGTATGGAACGAGGGCTAGCAGACAAGCATCCTCTTTCTTCCCTGGCATCTTTCTTTTCAGAGATTCCCACTCCGCTGCTGAATTTCTCTTGGGACGATACTGCGTGGCTATCGCTCCTATCAGCTGACTTAGGGACTATGCAAACACCCAGAGGAGCACTTACAAAAGCCCATCAGACAGTTCCCTTATCTGACTTCTTCACCTGGTGCTGAGAGCTGCTGCTGGGACTAGACACACATGTGTATTTTACCTGCTTTGGTTTTTCTGATTTAATGGGGAAAAAATCCCGTGGAAGCTAAAGAAGAAACCCTTTTTCTGATTCGAGCTAAAAATGAAGCTGTGCTGGGCTGGGGGTTGAGAATTCAAGTGCCCTGTTATTCACACACTGACTAAGCTGGTGCCCTCAGCCTCAAGCCACTGCTCTCTCCACGGAGGGCGAAGGCTCTGCCTGTGCAGCAGAAACCCTCTCGGAGTTAGAGGAATGCTGCTGGGAATGAATTTGGGGCCAGATCCAAAGCCCGTTGAAAGTGACAGGAATCTTTGCATTGCCTCCAATGGGATTTGGATCGGGCCCTTTGAGCAGGCTAAGGATGCACCCCCAGAGTCTGAAATCCTCTCTCCCGGGAAAAATATTGGAGGAGGAGAAGAGTGACAAAACTTCCAGCAAAAGTACACCAGACTCCAGGATAGTTTGTCCAATCCCAGCCCTTTCCCACTCCCTGTTCACTCCCGGCATCTCTTGGGGTGTGTCTACACTGCAGCTGGAGGCGAGCTCCCGGCCTGGGTAGGCAGAGGCATGCTAGTGGGGCTAAAAATAGCTGTGTGGATATTGTGGCTCCAGCAGGGACTTGCGCTAGCCACCGGAGCTCAGACCTAGGGAGTCAGGTGAGCTTGAAAGCCCGAGCTGTCGCCCGAGCCGCACTGCTCTTTGCAGCATACTAGCTCCAGCCCCGCTAGCATGGGACTCGCTCCCAGCTGCAGTGTAGACATGCCCGTGGAGGCTCACATTTGAGAAGGGAATTTATTGCAAAGGTCCCCGACTCTCCCCCTGCTGGGCTTGTGAACATTCCATGAGGCCCTTTGGTGGCGGTCGGGTCTCGCTGCACGGCATCCATCGCTGGGAACGTGTACCAGCATCTGCCCAGACATGTTACAAGAGAGGCCCCGGTTGGGGTGGGGGGGTCGAGTAACATTTTAAACATCTCCACACTTTCACAACGGTAACATTGCACTTTCCCCCAAGGCCGTAACTTCTCAGCTTCCACCCCTACCTCTCCTCTCACCTTATTCCCATGGACTTTCAGCTTCAGAAATGCTGCTATGTTGCTGCTGTTGTTGAAATGCACCGAGTGGGAGGTGGGAGGTGTATTATTGATCACTCTGCTTTGCTGGCTTTGGTTTACATTCACTTCCCTGGGACTGATCCCTCGGACAAACAGGAGCAACCAACTTTTATGCAACTTGACTGGAAGAAGCAAAGTTTCCTTCAGTTCTCGGGGCTGAAATGTAAAGGAAAAGCACATTCTGGTTAATTTGGTCTAATTAGAGATTAGTTCCTTCCACAGAGGCAAACAGCAGAGTTTAAATCTGACACTTTCAGCGCCAAAGCACAGATCTCTAATGCTTGAACGAAAGGAGTAACTCTGTTACCTGGCAGCAATAGTAGGCTGCTATCCTCCATGTGGCCCAGTCAGACACTGTGTAAGTATGTAACACTGAGAAATGCAAAGGGGCAGTGCAAGGAACATGAGAGTTTCCTGGCTATTTATACCACAGGCTGTGTTTCCTCCCTAGTTCCAAATAAGTTCTGACATATTTCTAATGTCAGTTGGGAATAATTTCCTAGTGTTGAGCCGGCATGATCCTCCCAGTACAGTGCCTTCTGAGATTGGGGGAAGTCTTTATTTGAACAGGATTTTCCCTCCATTTGAGGCAACTGCAGAAGTCCCTTGAATGCATCTCCTGAATGAACAGACATGAAAGCAAAGACAAAAGGTGCATCAAAGACCCCTTAGGAAGTATTCCAATGGTATCCCATGGGTCAGAAAGCTGAAAGCCCCATCTCCACATACAGCTCACTTGAAAAGCACATACATCTCTTCTCAGACGAGCAATACTAAGGTTCCATTCTCTGAATGCTTTGACCCACTGCTTTGTCAGTTTCCACCCCCGCTTTGTCAGTTTCCACCTCTGCCCTGCTTTACTCACCACTAACCGTTCCAGACATCAGGTGCAGAGCAGAAGACACTTCATCAAACATCTTCGCCAATCAGAATCCATTTTCACCATGGGAGGCGCGATCCTTTGAAGGCGTGAAACTCTGCCCTGTCTCCACGCTGTCGATGGGAGCAGAACGCGGCCTGATGTGAACCCGTAATCACAGAGGGAGCTGTGCCTTTAGTCAAGGAGTTTGCACTGTACTTACTGAATCTGCTGGCAGCTGCATGTTACAAACAGCCATTACTGGGAAGTGCTTTATGATTGAAGTTTACAAAGAGGAATTCAGCTCCATTTGTTCTGAAATATTACAGATGGGAAATATTCATTAGGTCCCAAGTAGCACCGAGAATTGCTACCTAGAATGTTTCCCAGTCTAGATTTAAGTGACTCAAGTGGTGCTGTTAAAACTGCAGTGTTCTACAGTGACTCTGTTTCCATTGTAAACCCTCAGCCAGGCCATAAGCATTAACACTGTTAATCACCCAGGGCTGGAGGTTCAAAAGATGGTGGCCAACTTATTTTGTGTTTCAGAAATGCAGCTCCACCCAATTAAAAGATCCCAGCCACCTGGATGTGCCGAGACGCCATATGCTTGGGGGCATATTACTCTTGATTTACATGCAATAATCCTAGTGAGGTCAAGCATGGGACTTCTCCTCCTCAACAAGTGGGAAAAAAGATGAAATAAAAATAAATAAAACAAAACAAGAAAAAGAACTGCCATATTGGGTCAGACCAAAGGTCCATCTAGCCCAGTATCCTGTCTTCTGACAGTGGCCAATGCCAGGTGTCCCAGAGGGAATGAACAGAACAGGTAATCTTCAAGGGATCCATTCCCTGTTTCTCATTCCCAGCCTCTGGCAAACAGAGGCAAAGGACACCATCCCTGCCCATCCTGGCAAATAGCCATTGATGGACCTATCCTCCATGACTTTATCTAGTTCTTTTCTTGAACCCTGTTATAGTCTTGGCCTTCACAACATCCTCTGGCAAAGAGTTCCACAAGTTGTGCGTTGTGTGAAGAAATACTTCCTTTTGTTTGTTTTAAACCTGCTGCCTATTAATTTCATTTGGTGACCCCTAGTTCTTGTGTTATGAGAAGGCGTAAATATCACTTCCTTATTTACTTTCTCCACACCAGTCATGATTTTATAGACCTCTGTAATATCCCACCCTTAGTCATCCCTTTTCCAAGCAGAAAAGTCCCAGTCTTATTAATCCCTCCTCACACAGAATCCGTTCCATACCCTTCATCATTTTTGTTGCCCTTTTCTGAACCTTTTCCAATTCCAATATATCTTTTTTGAGATGGGGCGACCATATCTGCAAGCCGTATTCAAGATGTGGGCGTACCATGGATTTATATAGAGGCAACATGATATTTTCTGTCTTATTATCTATCCCTTTCTTAATGATGCCCAATGTTCGCTTTTTTGACTGCCGCTGCACATTGAGTGGATGTTTTCAGAGAACTAACCACAATGACGCCAAGATCTCTTTCTTGCGTGGTAACACCAAATGCAGAGCGGGCTGACAATCGCTGCTAGGCCATAGGAGTTGGTCCTCTAGTTACTGGCTACAGTTTGTCCCAGGCTCTGGGACTATCCATCCAGGATTGTCTGAGATGTCACACTGGCCCACTCTGCGATGCATATAGACCCTGGAAAGACTGCACTGAGGCTTCCTTAGTGAGGGGACAAGCTGTGTACAACCGCTATAGACAGATTTTTTCACTCACTGCTCCTGACGGCGTGGGTGACCCTATGAATAAATGAAGGACGTGTGATTTACTGTCCCAATAACTCTGGAATACAGCACAGCCTCCTGCAAAGGGCTAAGTGGGCTTTCAGCTCCCACTGATGTCAATGAGCGTTGAGGGCTCTCGGAACTGGGCCAACAGTGAGCTGCAGGTTAGGAATATGCATTGAGATGTTCCCACACAGCTCCTACCCTGCAGCACACAGGGTCTCACAGTGCTAATCAGATCCGCAAGCAAGGGTCCTTCTGTAACTCAGAGGCTGCCCAACCCAGCAATCCTCTCCTTGGAAGGAAATATCGATTTCTTTCTAATGGACACCATGGGCCTAAATCGCTGAGATCGAATCATGAGAATATCATTTCCTTTCGGCCCAAATGAAGGGTAATTTAAAGACCCTTTAAAAAGCCACAGAGAGATGCTGTAAGGAGCAATGAGCAGAAATTGATGGGAACAGAATATTTTGCTCCTGTGCAAGGAAGTAGATCATCTCTTTGTCTGGGCCAACTACAGACCAAGGCATCTGGGGACAACAAAAGCCATGGAATGGAGTTTTGTGCCAGAGAGCACCAGGCATCCAGGGCCCAGGCGACTGTGGAGACAGTTCAGCATTTGGGATTCAATCCAATTCCCAGTGAAGCCTGATCCGAAGGCCAGTCAAATCAATGAACAGGTTTCCCATTGACTTCAATGGGATCTGGCCCAAACCCTTTAATGAGAGCTGGCACGTGCCCCAATGAGCATGAGGCGAATGTGGGAAGGCAGAGAAGCTGGCTAAGCATTAAGGAAGCTGGCTAAGCATTAAGGAACGCGCCTGACGCGTCGTGATTGTTCATCAGCAAGTCCCCGCATTGGTTTGACACAACCTGCAGTAGCCTCTTTGGGGCCACACTGCCCAGGAGGAGCAAAACTCTGCTAATTCACCTCACCACAAAGCCGCTGCAGCAGCGTGGCATGTCTGTGCCTCCTTTTAGAAGCTTTTATTCTTTACCTTTAGGGCCCCCTATCTCTGGCAGCACTCCTGGAGCCTCTTCCCCCCTCTGCTTCCCTTTGAGACCCTTCCTGGGGGTTTGCAGGGCTGGGAGGCACCTCAATACCAGTTGCCTTTAGTGTGAGGAAGCCTTTCCATGCCTGCAGGAGGGTCAGTTACCCAACTCCACCGTCCATGGTCAACACAAGCACCCCCACCCCCCAAGAGCTACGCAGGCCCTACAATCTCTCCACGGATATAGGCACATTACAACCCAAGACCCCTCCAAGCATCCCCCTGGCGTGCCAAGCATCCCCCTGTTCCACTGGACAGTCACCCCAGCTTACCTGTTACACCTCAGGTCACCATGCCTCTTAGCACACAGCACGTTGATGAGGTTATAGTGAAAACAAGTAAAAGTTCATTTAACAAAGTATAGCGATTTGAGTGCTAGCAAGTAGGAGTATTGGAAGCAAATGGTTACATATAAAACAAAATCATAACCTGCATTCTAGACCCTGGACTTAATTAATTAGATACTCTCCTGTTTAATAAAATATTGCTCACCAGTGCTTTCCAGCAGGCAGGCTGTGATCCCTTTTTCACGAGACAAAACATGCTGTCCATTTGTCTCAAAGGTGTAGGGTGCTGTGTGTTTCCTGGCATTACCTGATATACCAGACTAATCCTTTAAATTTAGTCAGAAACAGGACACCGCCCTGTGGATTGTTTTTTCCTGTAGGTTTTCTCTCTTGTTGAGTTCACAATCTGATGCCTGGTGTCTGGCTTGGCATGCAAATAGGCACCCATCGCAAGACATACAATGCACAAGACACACATCACCAGATGGGGAGAGAAGCACCTGCTACCTCCTGTCTGAAAAGAACATTTTGTCACCTCCTGGTGACCTGGCTTAATGCCCCTCCTATAAGAACATAATTTTCAGTGTAGAGCTATAACTCCTGAAATATTACCTGTACACACATTTTGCAATGATTATGATGACCATTGGGCTACTAGCTCTCAGTAGACACCTCATATGCCACCCTTTAATGAATTATTATGCATCTATCCAACCCAAGGGGATCCCTGTAAAACTCCATGTGTCCCTCATGCCCTCTGCCTTAGGTTCCTGAGTCACACACTCCCTGTTTCAATCTGCAGTACAGAGGTTCAAGCAGCGCGGGTCTCAGCCCCGGCCTCATTCTAGAGTCTTTCCTGAAGCAATTTGCTTCATGAAGGTCATAGAGTGAGTGGAGACAATTTCAGGGAAACACGTTTCTCTGTACGGAGATTGAGGAGAAAAGCAATCATCATAACCTACTGCAATCCATTATTTCGAGAGCAGCAGGCACCTCATAGAACAAAACGAAGGAGAATTCAGAGGCAATTCTGCCCATGCCAGAGAGATCGTTTGCACTTCTCCTCCCTGTTCTGGAGAATGAGCAGAAAGTTAGAGCAGCCTGAGTGCCCCTGTCTTTGCAAACCATAGGAGCCAGAAGCCGGCGCTACCACACAGCAAGCATTAAGAAGGTTCCATAAGAAAGGAGCAGCACAATTAACACCCCAGGCAAACCTTCACCCCAAACTCAAAGGGCCAGATTTCAAAAGTGTCTACCACCCGCAGCTCCTCCTGGGAACAACGAGAGCTACATTTAGGGGCCTAAATGGGAACTGAGCTCTTTGAAAAGCTGGAACAAAACGTGCACTGATTAATACTCAGAAAATTTCATTGCCTTTTTTTTTATTTTCTCATATTCTGCTCCTCTGTGCTTCCTGGATCAGGGGCTAGGAGAGGACATGGAATTACTGGAATTCAGCACGAAACCCCAGCAGAACCAGGAATCTGCCCACGGCCTTTTCTTGTGCTCTTGCAGGACATTCAGAGCCAAGGTAGGGATAAGCAGCAGGCAGACTTGGTCAGTCACTGGATCCCTGGGATGTGATCGACACCGAGAATTACCTCAATTGTGTTTGACATTTCCAGACCGGGACTGGCTAAGATCCTTTCCTCATGTGACAGATTATACTCTTTGGAGTCATTAAGATAAAGCTCTTTTGCCAATTAACTGGATTTTAATTGCTACAGCTCATTGCTTCTTGTCTCTGGCAGTTAGAGCTTGAACTGAGAATGTGGCATTTTAGAACTTAATGATGAGAAGCGTGTTTTAGCCTTTGGGATGAGCCCTGACCAGAAAGATGGTTTGTTTTCTTACTCTTTTGCTCTCTTCGCTTCTTTTCTTTTTCTGAAGTTGCACCAGGGAATCTCAGGCTCCTTTGCCTCCATGCTAAACCAGAGTCACTGGCCCTTGTGATCAGAGCATGGGGTAGTGGGGTACAAAGATGCGGAACCTTCAAACTGCTCTACATCCTGCACTGGCTTTGATCCTCAGGTAACGCACATCAGGAGGGTGAGATGAGCGTGTTCTTTTCCTGTCAGCGTGCATGGCTGAGAATCCACGTGGCGATCTGAAGCATTCCAGAGGATATTCAGTGGGTGTTTTGTTCCTCACATTCACCAGAGATGACATGTCTTCTTTTTATTTACTGTAGGACCATATTCTTAACTGGTGTAAAAGAGCGATGCCTTCAGCAATCAGGATCTGTCCTCGGTACCTTGTCCGAAATTACTATTCTAAGGAACAGCTCTATTTTTTGTACTGTTATTAGGTAAACCAAAGACAGGAGAAGTTAATCAAGCCAACCCCTCCCCATCTTTCACCCCACTTTAAAATGGGAGATACTTTACATTTGGAAGGGAACCATTCTGGTGGGTGCCACACCCCTCGAAAAATAAATCCTCAGGTGTTTGGGAAATTCAGGATGTTGGGAAAGTCTTAAGCCATACAAAATGACCCCGTTTGGTCCAGTCCACTTGGCGTAAGAGATGTTCCTTCCCGTTCCATGAAAGCTGAACTCTTAATGGAAGACAAGAATGTGTCTGTTGTGGGGAGCAGATGATTGGGGAGCAGAATCACTCTCCGTGTGATTTTAGTTTCTTCTGCTGAATCTGCAGTGGGGAGTTTCAGGAAGGCAGAAGATGGTTGGAATCTGGCCAGGGCACTTAGGTTAAAAACACCTAAACTCCTTCAAAGAGGACGTGATGAGATCTTTAAGGAGCACAAGCGGCCAGGAGCGCTACATTCACTAGGGCTGGACACACCCCTTTAAATTAGCTTCTTCAGTCTAACAAAGCCCAGCTGACTTATTGACATTCAAGACTTGTACTATTAACCGAAAACAGACTCACGGGAACTTATTTTAAATTCTAGCTACTGTAGGCCCTTGAGAACGGGGCCAGAGGGGAAGCAACAACCCACCGCTTGAGAAATATAGTCCTGGGAAGTGTGCCGCATTAAATGATCCTGGGATATGACCTTGTTGGGATGGTATAAATTAAAGAAAATGCCCTCTGGGTTGGCATGTGAGCTATATAGATCACACATGACCAAGGAATCTCTGTGTATATATAGATCACACATGACCAAGGAATAGCTATCTAAATGTGAGTTTTATTGGTCTCCTTTCCTGAGGATAAAGCAACTTCCAGTCAAAGGGGCTGGAACTAGGGGTGCGGGGGGTGCTGCAGCACCCCCTGATTTGAAGTGATTTCCATTATATACAGGATTTACAGCTTGGTTCAATGGCTCTCAGCACCTCCCCTATACAAATTGTTCCAGCAGCCCTGCTTCCTGGTGTTGCAAAATGAGTGAAGAGAAATGGAAGTGTAGGAACGTGTTCACTTGCCTTTATAGACACACATGTGAGGGAAGATCAGATAGTGCCTTAGACAACTCTCCCTGGTCCAGGTTTCACAGCTGACATGACTGTATTCAATATTGCCTGGAAGAGAAATCTGCTGTGTTTCAGACAGATGGGAGGGTAGTTGCCTTTACTGCTGATGCCTCTATTAAATGCTCTTCGAGGCGTGGCCAGGGTCAAATTCAAGCCTTAAACCACACAGAAAACTAAACAACATATCAAGTCTGTGAGTGCATGAGTGACATGTGCCAGGGTACGTCGGATTGTCTGATTTTGTGTGTACGTAAACGAGAGAGAGAAATGACATCCCAGGGCACTGTGACCCAGAGAAGCATAAAAACAGGTGCACTTGAGCCAGACCTGTTGCTTCTTCTACTGCTCAAAATGTGTTTCAATCACCCCGAGGGGTATTAAGAGGATAAAAGATTGGGAAGCGTTGTGAAATCTACTGATGAAAAGTGCTCGAAGAGCTAGGTATTATTACTGATAACATTGCCCAAACCACAACCCTGAATAATAAAATACTGTCTGTTGGCTGCAGTGTTAGATTGGGGGGAAACCCAATAACCCAATGCTCTACATATCTAGGACCCAGAGGACTTTCTCAGTCAGGACGAGGTTGCTCTTGAGTACTACATGCATCAGCACGCTCTATCAGTTGGGTAAGTGGGCTAGGTATTTTAATATCTAATACCTATAAAGCCAAATCTGCTGGTGTAAACTGGTAAAAGTCCATTGAAGTATTCTTCCCAAATCCTGTTATTGCCTATCCATCCATCCATCGATGAGCTTATCTGCCCTATCGTCACGTTATTCCTCTGCTCAGGCTGAACATGAGTCTAGGTCACGACTGGAAGAGAACAGGAACCTTTTCCCTGAGTCCAGCTCATGTCACCATCTGATTCTTTAGATCAGCCTTGTGTTCACAGCTAGCAGAAAAACCCAGCCATTCCACAGCTTTACAGGGTCTTGAGCGAAGAGACAGACTTTTCTGTTCTAGCTGCAGTCAAGAGCCAGGCTGCTGCCAGTCAGACATCCCAGCAGCTGATCATTTATTGAAAAGCCCCAGGATAGGAAGCTGCAACATACCCTTAAACCCTTGGAGCCAGATGGGGTCACCACACTGTTTACTGACCAGAGCTTACAGCTGCTATGGGTTTGCTGAGCAGGGGGTGGGTCTCTGGAGCATATTACCTGTTGAGGGTTGGTGACCTTTGGAGAACTCAAGGAGCAAATCTTCCCTGAACTTTACTGCTTCGCCCAAGGGAATTCCCTTGCAAGTGCATTTTTTACACACAGTTGATGTGGCGGCTGGTTTGCTTCTGAAAACGGCCATGAAATGGGGACTTAGCACTGTGCTCTGTAAAATGAGACCGAAGGAGTAATTCCGTACGCTGGGGGATGCAGCTGTGTGTGTGTGAGATGAGGGACAACGAGCGCGGCAGGTGTGGTGGGGAAGGCTGGGAGGAGACGGTGGCAGAGGAGCAATGCAAGCAGACAGACACTTTATAAAGTCTCAGTTGCAGCATGGTCCAGCAGCCAGGGCCCAGGGCCAGCAGTCAGGAGAGATGGATTCTACCCTCAGCTCTGCTGCTGACTCACTGTGGGACTTTGGGTGAGTCCCTCTGTGCCTCAGCTTCCCAGTCTATAAAATGGGCATTCTACTGCCTGTCCAGCCTTTGTGGAGCCTATGGATGGAAAGGTCCACATAGCTGCTAAGTGTTACTATTTCACGACTGCAGAGGCAAGACATCAAGGTGGCCCTCCTCTGCAGTGCTCTGGCTGGGAAAGGATTTACTCTGCTTTGTCCCTCCCTCCCTTAAGCTGAGTTTTAGTGCTGGTGGAAGGTGCTGGACTGACGGGGCTGGAGAGCAGCCGCCAAAGAGTAAGTCTCCTTCCACCCCATCCTCAGACTTTCCTCATGCCTGACCTGGTGGGAAGGGGGGTCCATTAGAGCTTGGGGACTGGGAAATCGAGTTCATTGGCCATCCCTCCATTTAATTCTCAAAAATACGAGCTAGTATTTCCTCTGGATGTTACTGTAAATAAAACAACTGCCTCCCCTGGTCTGAGTGCATTGAATCCCCCAATGGCACAGCCCGGATTCTAGAACCAACAGCCTGCAGCAGCAGCAGCAGCAGCAGCAACAAACAAACAAACAACAACACACACACACACACACACAGCAGCTGTCCATGTCCAAGCAAGAGCCTTTCTCCCATGGGGACGTAGGATTCTGGGTCACGTACGAGGCACTGAGGGTTGGGCTGGGATGCTCACATGGAGCGAGGTGCCCTGCACGCTCCTCAGAAGGGGCTAGGAGTCCGGACTCCAGAATTCTAATTCTGGGTGAGCACAGCCCCTGGGAAAGTCCCTTCTGCTCTCTGCCTCAGTTTCCCCTTCTGTGAAGTAGGCCTGATAATGATTTTTGGGGTCTGGGAAGGGTTTGCAGAGTGCTTTAAGAACGCAATGACTGATGTTATTTTTCACCCCTTAAGTCCCATTTTGCAGTGATTTCTGCCTGCTAACCCCCGCCCCTCCCTCCCAGGCCCAGCACCACCTCTCCTGTGCTGCAAAAAGTGGTTGCACTAGGAATCTGCACTCAGGTCCCCTGGGGCCTGACCCTTAAGAGTCTCCACTGACTGACATGAAAATGAGATGCTGATTCTCTGCAGGGCTTTGCATCACCACTCCTGACGGAGCAAGGCCATTGTGATGGTCTGAGCTCCTGGGAATCCCAGCCTGGAGGACTTTCTTTTTCCTGTCTGAGCTGTTTTTGCCCCAGGGTAGCTTGCAGAGAGACGTGTTTGTTTTGCTGCTCTTGAAACCATCAGCCTGTATTAGAGGGGCTGTCAGAGTATTCGAAAGGCGCCCCACATGCGAGCCTTTTCCCATGCTCAGCCGCGTGGGAATTCTCTCCTGCCTGGGAAACAGAGGAATGCACACTTGGTGGATGCAGGCAGTGGACGGCAGTTTTTGCATGCTAACAGCTCTTGCATTAAAGCAATGGCCCAGCCAAGCACCCCCAGCCCTCCTGTCTGTTGCTGTCTTTGGAGGCATTTAATGGGTGCACTTTCTGCGTGGACAGCGATTAGCCCAAAGACACATGCCAAGCATATGGCACATCACTGAGCGTGGCTGCTGGCTTCAGCTTCCGTACTGATTAACGTCATCAAAGCAGCCGCTAGTGACATGATCTCTTATTCTGCTAAAGGCAGCAATAAGTCCTGATGGGAAAGTCCTGGGGGGGGCTGCTGAGGCCTTAGGAAACCTTTGGATTTGTGTCTCTCTCCTACCTCTGCCTTTTATCACTAGCGGGACCATCCTCCTCACAAATGGAGCTTTGCTCCTTACCCGTCTCATCTGCTCCTGCTGATTTCCCACCCCTGAAGTGATAATCCTCCGAATATTATGCCGTCATCACTTCTCAGCAGCAGGTTGTGATGTTACAGATGGGAGCCGAGAGCTGGCAATAGACGCTCCCGTGGAGGCAAATTTAGCGGGGTCACGGCCCTTTCATTCAGCAGGCCACAACGGATCGAGCTTCAGTGCATTACAAGCTCGTGCCATTTCTTAGCATACCCCAGTCCCCACCTGTGGAGCACACATATCGATGGAAACCAGCATACCACACTGAGAGGGCAAGGCCAGAAAGAGCTGAGTTAAAAACAAACAGACAAACAAACTCACACGTGAACAGGGAAAGAGTAAAGCCCAAGAAGCTCTCATTGCAGCCTGCTTGCCCACCCAGGGCAGGGAGCTCTCGCTCTCTTTCTCTGCAACCTAAACAGCAGCAGCAAAACCCAATCAACAAACCCCCTCCCTGTCCTCCTGGCTCTAACCCCCTCCGCTCCATGAGCAACTATGCTGTCTCTAGCAGGAACCCCTGGCTAAGCACTGGAAAGACAGGGGGTGGTAGGATTTAAATGAGCTCTATCAGAGCCTGCGGCTCCAGCAGATGCTTTTCGGAACCTCTGGCCCTGCTCCTCTCCTCCCTGGCACTGGTTTATTTCATAGATTCATAGATTCTAGGACTGGAAGGGACCTCGAGAGGTCATCGAGTCCAGTCCCCTGTCCGCATGGCAGGACCAAATACTGTCTAGACCATCCCTGACAGACATTTATCTAGGGGCTTAGTTGGTGAAGCATCATCCTGGGGTGTTTAGATTTTTTTTTTTTTTACTATTTGCTAAATTGTTTCCATTATTAAACAGACGCCGTTCCTAATTTCCTTCAGAAATCACTCACCTCTACAGCAGGTCTAATTGGAGACATAAACATGCTTAATGAAGATGGCATCCACTGAATATAAATGCTGATCTGTGGCAGGCTGGCCAAGTCAACAAAGACCAACTTCTACCTGCCTGGAATACACATCTGCCTCCAGAACAGATTCCACCCACCTCTCACCTCTAAGTGAAACGTCTCTGAGCTCTGCCGTTTGCTGTTTCGCTCTCCTTACTGAAGAGACTGTACACGGCTCCTGCTCTGCAGCAGGGGAAGAATTTGGCAGCCGTATCATTTGATTACAGGGTTCCACAGGTGTTCTTAGCACTTTGGGGCTCATTCCAATGCTCACTGGGGGCCTTTCCATTTCCATTCCGTGGGCTTTCAATCAGGCTCTTGGAGACCATTCCTTGTTCTATTTAAAGAACACATACAAAGGCAAGGGCCCGGCTCCAAAGGGCTTAGCAGTTGATAGTCCTAGATGTTGAGCATATGCTGAAGTCACTGGGATTCGCAGGTCCTTGAATAACAGGCCCTATTACCGTCTCACTCAAACAAATGCCACACCCCGGGTTCAGGCGTGGAAGTGCTGTCAGCGAGGGGATCGCGGCAGAAGGTTCTGTCAAAGAAGGGGGGCTTGAAGGAATGATTTGATTGAGAAGAAGAAGGACTCATTGAGTGAAATCAACCGGTCTTCAAAGGCCAGTGCACAGCCCATGCACCACTTAAGTCCTACCTTGTGGACTTTTATGGTAGAGGCAGAGCAGGGAGCTCCCCTTCACAGCATGTTTTTTAGAAGAACTTCCCGTGTGTGCTGCTGCACATGAAAAATGTTTGTGCAATTGCACGTCTAAGGGGACTTGATCCATCTCTGTCAGAGAATTTCTTTCTGACCCAGATGGACTTTAACTGCATCTCCACTTGTTTTCCCTTTGATTTCCTTACCCCTCTCCTTTCAGCCTGGGGTGATAACTTGAAGATGTGACTCATGGTGCAGAACTATTGAAACTGACTTCATTTTTATTCATTTCCCCTGCAACTTGCTTAAAAGCTGTGGAGGACAGGGAAAAAAAGTCTTTCCTATAAAATTACATCATCTATCTCAGTCTCTGCAGCTCCCAGGAAGTCATTACAGATGGAAATTAAAGCCCATTATTGCATTTAATTACCCACCAAATGAACTGCATATATAATGAATATTGTAATCCCCAAACATATATAAAGTTTCCAAGTTCATACCTCTCCTGCTGTGTGGCAAAATAATTCCAAAGTGCTTGATCCCAAGTCCCAGTGAATTCAAAGGAAAGACTCTCTCAGTCCAGCAAAGCATTTAAGAACATGCTGAATGTTAACCATGTGGGTAGTCCCACTGTCCCAGTGGGTCTATGCACGAGCGTAAGGGCTCTGCTGAACTGGGACCTGAATGTGGATGTGTTAAATCACAAGGACAAGGAAAGAGTGAGAAAACCTGGTGGAACCAGGGAAGATGTGGGCACTGTGTCCCTTGCAGATAGGGACACAGGATGCCCACAGGCAGGACTGAATTTCACAGCATGTCTCCACGACTTACATGTAAACATGAAGTTAGAAAACACAAACAAACACTCTTGCACTCAATTTTTTCCTCTAAGGCTTCCAAAGGTTTTACAAGCATTCATCCAATGCATCTTTTGGCCCACTCCTGAAATGCAGCCTCCTCTAGGGAGGAACACGGCAGCTGGACATTTTATTTTGCTACCCCACTTTGGAATAGTGCCCTGGGAACTGATACCTTGCCAAAACTGACCTGGCTTTAGTACAGGTGTTGGAACGATGCTCACCCTCTAAAATGGCAACACCCTGTTAGGTAGAAAGATCTCACGGCTATATTCCTGTATAATGTCTCTCTAAATAAGAGCAAACTGTTGTAATGATTGTTTTGTTTCTGATATTTACATGGCAAGGATTTGTAACTGGATAAAACTTCCTATATTTATATATATAAAATAAACATGGCATGGCTTGAAATTATACTTCATCCATGGGGATAGGAGATTTTCCCAGGCTACGTGGAAGTGAACTCAAATCCTTGGCTCTTCCATGGGGATGGACACCTTCTTTTGCATGTATAGTCTAGCAATGAACTGTACAAATGCATTAGAAAACTACCCTACGGTTTATACTATTCAGAGTGTGCTTGATCCAAAACCGGCTGAAGTCAATAGAAAGACTCACACTGTTTTTAATGGGCTTTGGATCAGGCCCAGTTAACTTTGTCTGGTGTGGAAGCTATGTCTGTAACTGCCCCAGAGGAAAACTTTAGCCTAGACATGATGTGCAGAAGTGCAGCACGCCTCGGTTTCTGCACCAGTTCAAATTCTGCTGCCCTATTGCAAACCCTGAACATAGCCGGGGTTTTCACTGGGGCAGCTTGGCTCGTGGGAGTAAGGGAGGCCATGTGAAGACAAACTTTAAAGATGAATGGGACTAGGCTGGGTGTTTTTGGGTGATCAGAAATTCCACCTGTCATTTCAATCCTGAAACATACCTACCCTTAGCTCAGAGAAAAGTGTTTTGTTCCCGCAGCATTTATGGGATTTTTTTTTAAGGAAATGTATTTAACCAGTCTCTGTTAAACAGGATACATTTCACTCTAGGTCAAACATCACTGGAGCAACTGCCATCCTGAGACGTGAATATGATTTTATGCTCTTTTTTTCTCTACCTTCCGCTGGGCACTGGCAAGTCCCAGCACTGTCGCTGCTGCAGGATTTCTGAGCGCCCTCAGGGCCACAAGCAGACATGAAACTTTAGTTGAGTCTATTTATTTTTGGTAGAAAATCAATCTTCAGATGCAGCCTCCCTGACCCTGCCTTGAATGCTTGGATTTCTTACTTCTTGTTATCTAGAAACTGTGTTCTTCCGTCTTGAAGCTCAGTCTGGGCTGTGTAGAGATAAAGCAGCCACATCTACCCATCTCCTTTTCAGTGGCAAAGGGGAATATGGAAGAAAGTGGAAATCATCTCTTTCATGTTATTCCATAGAGTAGATTACCCCTTGGGAATTCTCCAGGGCTCTGGCCTATTTACAGCCCAAGTGCTACATCAGGGTAGGGAGATTCATTTCCGTCGTTAGAACAGCTCAAAGCTCCGGAGTTTCTTTGCTTTCGTTCTTTTCAACTGGTACATTTTCCCCCCCAAAATAAATGTCATGGTATCACGATAGGGCTTCCATGGAGCTACGCCAGTTTGCACCAGCTCAGGATTTGCCTTCTCCTCTGCTCTCTCATCCCCTCCCTCGGCTATTACAAGGGCTGGTACAATACATTGTAAAAGTTGGTTCCAGTTCACAGATTTTGCAGCCAGACCCATTTTCCAACGTTTTTCTACATTTCTCACCACATCTATCGCTTTAAAAAAAAAAAACTCTCAAAATCAACTTCCACTTGCCATTTTTCATTGGATGGGAAAATCGGGCTTCTGGCAAACAAAGGATTCCAATACAGCTCTGATAAAAAGCAACAGGGGCATTTTCTAAATAGTTGGCAACTTTGGGCCAAACTTTGGTATGGACAAGGGCGTGGTCTGCCCTTGGAATGGTTCACCTAGAGATGAGGAAATGTCATGACAGGCCTGTTGGATGTGGCTTCACAAACATACAGCCAAGCGGGCAGCACCCAGAGAGGACCACCACCACCACCAGAAGAAATGAGCATGTTTAGGAATCCACCCCAGTGCTGTTATTCCTTCAGGGCTTTAGCAGCTCTGTCAGGAGTGGAAAAATCAACATGCTTCCAAGCAGCATCAACAGCAAGAGGGCTCTTGCCCTCAGGCCAGAATCCTGCTCTTGGAATCCCAGAGATGGATCTCAGCTCTGATAATCAGCTCTCAGATTACAGTCTGGAGCCACAATCTGATGGGTGGAGGAGAGAGGAGGATTGGTGCACAGCTGGTAGATCAAACAACAAGAATCATTACATTTGCAGAGCCTTTTGGTATGTGCACTTTGCTACTGGCAAATCCTTGGTAGGTCCTCGGGTCTCCAGGGCACAAAATCTATTTGGAATCAATGTTCTGCCAGCAAGACACCCACCTGGGAAGACAGCTGGTGCTTTGGGTTCTTGTTAGATCCTACTCAACACCTGATAAAATTCACTCTGTGCACTCATAGGGAACTTGTACCTCTTCTACACAGTTAACTTTGCAACATCCCCCATAAGACTCTCATTGTCCAGGTTTGCAGCTTCTCACTCAGAAAGGCACAGGGTGTTTCCAGGAATCATCGGATACACTTGCCAGTTGTATCTTGGCAGAACAACTGAGCTCAGAGGCTGCTGAGCTGACTTGGTTCTCGGGAGTGTTTCTTCTCTGTGCAGTTCAGACTGCACTCTGAATTCTGTAGCATCAGCATCTCTGCCATACACTCTGGATGGGCTCTTTCCTTCCAGCCAAGGGACATGAAAACACAGGCCAACACCAAGAACTCGGACAACACCCTTTGTTGCCTGGGGAAGCCATTTGCTTCCTGAAGGAGTTTTGTACACTGTTTTTTTATTTTAATCCACATATTTACATATCCTAATTACCTAATTACATGGTTTAATTAGAATGTAATTATAGCCCCTACTTATGTAAATAAATGTACATGCTGTAATTACATACCTATGAAAGGCAATTAACAAGCAAAGTTGTACTTAAAAGAAAACTCAACTTTAGGGAACTTTCACTCTACTCCCACGCCGTGGTCCATGCATTAGAAACTGGAAATCCCAGGGAGATACAAGACACACTGAAATAATGTTGATGGGTGGGTCTTTCTTCCTGGAGTAGCCAGTGAGCTAAGCAGACATTATTCAGAAGGCAAGTGTGGGCATGGATAGGGGTGGTGAAAATGGAACCTAGGGAGTTAACAGGAAGAATGGGCTGTAATCCATTGTGCTTCATGCACCACTAAGATCATCCACCACTCTCGTCCAAAGCCAGAATCTTTACAGCTGGGCAGAGCAGAAAGAACCCAGCAGGACTGCCGTGTGCCAGGCTGAGCTGGCATTAGTGGCTGGGTGAGTCCACTGGGGTTATCTTCTAAAATGAGCCAAGTTAGGATGAGGATCGAATGCACCCAGAATCATTTCAACACTTGCTTTTCCAACTCAGAACATGCTAAGAAGAGTAACTCCTAGAAGGTTACTGCTAAAGGGGGGACGGGGAGGAGGGAAGAGTGCCCCATACAGTGAGTGTCCTGTACTAGCTTTGTGAAGGAGGAGCACTTTCACTGACCAAAGTCCATCACTGCTTTGGGCTCGGTATATTCGGCTGGAGTTGGACTGCTGGAAGGAGTGAGCACCACATTCAGTGATGTGCCTTGGAGCTTGGTCCCCAAAAGGTGCCACCTGGGGGCACTTCAGGTCATCTTAGCTGTTGTGATGGGCAAAAAGACAGATGGCCCCTAAGGCAGCCAGGTCCCAGACCATGTAAGGCCTTATAGATTCAAACCATCACCTGGAATTTAACCTGGGAACCCACTGACGTTCACAGAGCGCAGGTGCAGTGAGCTCCCACAGACCCCTCCTACCATGTTTTGCACTCTCTGGAGCTCCCCAATGGTCGCCAGGAGGAGCAGTCAGAGGCCCACAACCCCAAACTCTCGCTAAGTCCATTCCTACAGGACATGCGCCAAACGCTCCACCCAGACCCGCTTACAGAAAGACTGTCTTCCGACTATGCACCCAGCTTCCAGCAGGGAGGAGCTGTTTGCACATCCTTCCGTGTTTGTTTGTAGTCATTAAGCAAGTCCTTGAAATGCTGGCTGCACAGACCTATAATCCTTCCATTTCACAAGGTCATGTTTAAAGGGATTAGGGAAGCCTAATTTACGGATTAATGACTCGTTCCCAATAAATTGCTTCTGATATGTGCCCACGGTGCAGAAACAGCTTGCAGAGGCTCTCTGGCTCCAGAGCAGGAAACGATCCATTGCTTGAAAAATTAGAGAGGTCAAATAGTCTCTCAATGGCTCTTCAAGCGTTTTATAGGCAGAGTGGCTCTCGAAAGACAGCTCTGTTTGATTGGGTTCAGTTAGTTGGAAAATTAAAAAAACCCATCAGAGCCACAATTATAATAGACTCTTTCTTCCCACCGCAATACAATTCTTAGCAGCATTAGTTCTGGTGCCAGCCTGGCCCTCCGTGCTAGGGTATCACCTGACTTCCACTAAGTCAGGGCTGGATATGTTATTCACAGTCCTGAAGAAGTTAGCCACTCTGGGATCTGGTCGTGACGATACGTATCAAACTGAACAAGGACAAGGAGGATGCTTACCTGGCATCTCATAATATATCCGGGGGATACCTGCTGAAAGCTGGTTCATCTGCAAACAGCAGGGCGCTTAGGACTGATAAAAGAGACTTCACCAATTTATACCAGCCCATGTGTATCCTTCTAACCTAGAGGGGAGAAGTTCAGTGAGTGGATGGGACCATGCGATGGTCAGTAATACAGGGCCCTTCCTTGGGGAGATAAATACAGAAACATTGTAATGTCCAGCACCCCCGTGCCTTCTAGCGCCATGCTGGACTCAGGGGATTGGGGGAATTCAATAAGTCAGCAGCACCATAGTTGTGCCGGACACTTTGTTGCCAACTCTGATACCAGTCTTAGCAGCTCCAAGTTCAGGGAAGTAACCAGCATGACCCATCAGCAATGGTCAAGTGTGAGCCCAGGCAGAGGGTTCTTGGAGAGGACCGAGTTGACCAAATTCAAGAGCTCCAAGCAATCCTGCAGGTGTCAGCTCCAGCCAAACCAAAGGCAGGGGTTCCCCCCTCCCCATGGGAACCGCATTCACTTTAGGAACAACCCCTTGGCATGTTTCCTTGAAAACAAGCCCTTCCCACTTGCAGTCAGTTTGTGAGTTTGGGGCTAGGTTGTATCTTCAGGCCAAGCTGTCAGTGAGGGATGACATACAGGCGCAGAAACAGCTCCGAGGCACAGTTCCTCCAGAACTCCCTGGCTCAGCTATGCAAGGAGTAGTTTACTACAACGCTCCTCCCCAGTGCCCCACATGCATCAGTGCCACGGTTCCCCCTCCTACCCATCCGTCCCTGACATACAGCCCCTGATGTTCCTCAGAGAGGTGATGGAAGCAGCCTGAATGCATCCATGCATTGGGGATTCTTTCCCCTTTCTCCAGTGCACAGGGCTGTGTTAGGGCTAGTGAAAATCTCACCCTGGAATATTTATGTTGTTAGTAAAACTTACAAAGTGGCTTTTCCACTCCTCTCATGTTTATTTCCCCTTCCTGACGCTCACATCGGCTAATTACCAACCGCCTTGCGCTGAAGCAGAGACCTCACCTTATTCTGGGGGAGAACGCCTAGCGCTCCAGTACTGGAAAGTTACCTTTCTCTCTTGATTGTTTCTTAATGTACCCAGTGAATTTCATAAACACAACATCCCTCGGTGAGAGGAGTCTTTCTTCTGCTCCAGCATTAATGGATTTGCAGAACAGTGGATGCCAACTGGGAGAGAAAAGAAAAGGATTTTCAGGGCATCAGCAAGGAATTGCTACAGTATAGAACTATTAAATTAGATGCTTTCATCCCAATTTGCACCCATGAAACAAGGGGCCCTGCTATTTTCCTAAGGAAATGCTTTTCAAAAGGCAGGTCCCTCACTGGGGCAGACTTGAAGCAAACAAGGGCATTTACACATAACAAAAAGTGCTTGTTGAGTGCTTTTTCTCAGGTTCCTGAGTTATTTGCTGCACATGTTTTCCTTTGCTTGTTAGTGAAACATCTTTTGCGTTGGTGTCCCCTGGAGCCTGGGACTTGCTTCTGACTGATCTACCCACCATTCCCTGCTTTTAAATACATATTGGAAGCATTAATTTTTCAGAGGGGAAACCATATCAGATTCTATTCTGCACTTCCTTTAATGAAGCCTCTCCTGGGCCACTTTGGGACTGGCACTGAGATGGCTGATGGGGCTGGTTGAAAGTTTTCTGTCGAAATGTTGGGGTTTTTTTCAGATCGGCCCCAGGGAGCAGTACACATCATACATATAAAGGGCTCAAGGTGGGGCGTACACTCATCATTGCAGGGTTCCAGCAGGAGCAGACCACGAGCTGGGATGGAGTAAAGAACCCAGTTCCTCTGCCCTGTCTCAAGCAAAGCTCTGACGACTTCAGCCAGAGATTGGTCTGAGCCTTGGCTACAGAACAGGGCCCAAAACATTTGGAGAAGTATCATCACTTGATGAAAAAAAAATGATTTAAAGAGAAAATCAACTGAAAGGTAAAAGGATTTGTGCCTTTAACCTGACATATTTCTCCAGCCTGGAAATCTCCCATGAAGATGCATTACAGATATAGAGATTGAAGCGTTTGTGAAATTGCTCTAAATTGCAATCCCAGATGACAGAAAAACTCATAAAAGATTTGTGGGGCATCTGGATCACTGAGATAACCATTTATACATTCAGAGTAGGCACCAAACCCCAGATGCCATTCCAGCCTCCTTGAACACAGGGAGTCAGAGGAAAAACAGTTTGATCTTCATAGAGGGCAGGTGATAGTCAGAGATTCATTAGAACATAAGAACAGCCACTCTGGGTCAGACCAATGATCCTTCTAGTCCAGCATCCCATCTTCTAACAGTAGCCGGTGCCAAATGCTTTAGAGGGAATGAACAGAACAGGGCAATTATCGAGTGATCCATCCCCTGTCGTCCAGTCCCAGCTTCTGGCAGTCAGAGGCTTAGGAACACCCAGAGCATAAGGTTGCATCCCTGACCATCTTGGCTAATAGCTGTTGATACACCTCTCCTCCATGAATTTATCTAGTTCTTTTTTTAACCCAGTTATACTTTTTGCCTTCACAACATCCCCTTGCAATGAGTTCCACAGGTGAATAAGGTGCCTAATGTTTGTTTTAAATCTGCTGCCTATCTCACTGTAATTTTTCTCCAGCCCTCATATAATTTTTGGCTCTTCTTTTCTTTTTTGATTCAGGTTCAAAAAAAGAACAAGACCCTGATATACTAAGAACTCCCACTAAGCTGGCCATCTCAGTGCCACATATGCAGCATGCACAGGATTGGGCCCAGAAACAGGAAAACGCTGCCATGTCAGGCAGAGACCTTGCGGAGTCAGAACAAGATCATTAGAGCTGTTCTCTCT
Organism: Emys orbicularis; assembly: GCF_028017835.1. NCBI lineage: Eukaryota > Metazoa > Chordata > Testudines > Emydidae > Emys > Emys orbicularis. The sequence continues at coordinate 30,754,749 of NC_088697.1, read as the reverse complement.
CATCAATGCAACATAAACTAACCATTTAAAATCAGCATTTACCTAATAACCAAGGAGCAAAACATGACTCGAGTCCCTTGCGTCTACCAATCTGATAAAAGTTCAGGCTCAGACATCAAACTGAGTTATATCTAGTTTGCATCGGAATGTAGCAATGGGAATACCAGGTTCCCCTTCACAGCTGTTACTGTTTGTATTACAGTGATGCCTGGAAGTGCTGATCAGGGCCCCACTGGGCAAGGCATTACAAACAGGCATAGGAAAAGCGATAGTCAAAGCGCTTACAGTCATCGAAAGAAGAGGACAGATGCTCTTGTAGTTAAGGCACTGGTCTGGGACAGCAGAGCTGGATTCAATTCCCTGCTCTGCCACAGACATCCTGAGTCACCTTGGCCAAGTCACTCAGTCTTTTTATGCCTCAGTTCCTTACCTCCACAATGTGGGTGATGATAAAGCTCCCTTTGTCTGTTTTATATGTGTTGATTGGAAGCTCTTTGACACAGGGACTGGGTCAAACTATGTGTATGCATGGTGTCTAGCCATGGAGTCCTGACCTTGGTTGGCGGAGCCTCCAGGAGCCACCATAAATCAAATGAGAACAATAAAATAATAATAATACAAGTCGTTCATAATTCTGAAGGCAGGGTTGACAAGAGAAGGGGGGAAGGGGTAGTGACATTTGTACTAGAGTCCTGAGCTCAGGTTTCCCCCCCCCCGCAAACATCTGTAATGGGGGTGAAATGAGGTGCAAGGGGAGGAGGTGGGGCACCAGTGAACATGATATACCCGGGCCCCAAAATTCTCTCAACAGCCCTACCCGGAGGAATAGACACAGCCTAGGGCTGGTAAATTTTTAGGAGTCAGGGACTTATTTTTTGCAGTGTTTAAGAACGAAAATTGAAGCAGCGTCAACCAGCCTCATTTAGTGACAGTTTTAAGGCCCTGAGCCCATGTTTCCTGCTCCGTGATCCATCCGAGTGAAGTCCAGTGTCACTGCATAATCGGCCTTTGCTATTATTGCTGGCACTAGACGGTGCTGGAACAAAGACTTAACTTGGGCAGACAGGGTCATCCCCTTCCTTCTCCTCTTGCTATTGTTAAAGAGGTAGAAATAAAGTGTTCTTCCCGCAACACAAGCAGGTAACGGGGCATAGAAACAGCCTCCAGGGATAAGAATTCACTTGATTCTATTGAAGGAAGAACAACTGAACTCTGCCAGTTGGAAACTTTCAGGCTATTCAGATAATAAATGGGTTGTGAAGGAGACAAGAGAGACTTGGCTGAAGTATGTGATGTGACTCGTTCGCCCCCAAATTCACCCACACCAGGTGTAGTGGGTGGAGGCAGGTGGGTATTTATTTAGAAACGGAAAGGACTGATGCAGAGATAGGTCTGAGCCAACAGCTTCAATCTGGATCCAGGTCTTGACTTCCCCAAAGTCCGTGTTATCCAGATCCAGGTTGGTACAGCCTATTATAGGGATATACCATAAAACACAGATCCCGATCCTGCATGACAGCTCTGCTCATTCCGAAGCCACCTCATTCAGATTAAAGAGCATTTTCTGTGTTTCTCTCCAGAAACAGAAAAGCAGCAATTTTTGCACACTGCTAATGCAACTTCTCAGCCAAAATGAAAGTTTTGACCTGGTGGGGAGTCACATGGTTGGCTGGGACACTGCCTTCTTCTCTAGCACCTGCAGAGTCCCAGAACCATGCAAGGTTCAGCTTTTTTGTATCTATAGCTGTGACACAGGGCAAGAGCCATTCCACGTGATTCCCATAATGGCATCCTCATTAATTTGGTAGTGATTGTTTTCAAGAGGAGATGACAACTCGGGGGATATCTGTAGCATTCTTATACTGTGTGAGATTCTGTTTCCCTGCTCAATTTTGTATTGATGCCTACTTGAATTCAAAGGGGTAAGTCGGACAAGAGCCTGGCCCAGGCAGGAAAGGAATCAAGGACTAAGAGATAAGACAACCTCGGGAACACACCTTCAAAGCAGCTAAGAGAACAATGGGACTAGTAAAAGGAGATGTTACTTCCACAAAGGTAACAGGAGCTGTTTTGCAAGGCTGAGACCCTACAGATCAAGAGACCCTGGATGGTTAAAAGGTGGCCTGGCAGAAAGGCAGGAGGGAAGTGGTCAGCAAGCCCTGAGACTGAAAGACACACAGACTGAAAGAAAGGTAGTAGCTAGTCTGACCTCCTCTAAAACACAGGCCATAGAACTTCCCCACAATAATCCCTAGAGCCGAGCTTTTAGAAAAACATCCCATCTTGATTTAAACATACTCAGTGATGGAGAATCCACCACAGCCCTTGGTAAACTGTTCCAGTGGTTAATTACATTTATACCCTATTTCCAGTCTGAATTTGTCTAACTTCAATTTCCAGCCATTAGATCGTGTTCCACCTTTCTCTGCTAGATTGAAGAGCCCGTTATTAAATATTTGTTCCCCACGTAGATACTTATAGACTGTGATCAAGTTTATAACCTTCTTTTTGTTCAACCAAATAGATCGAGCTCCTTGAGTCTCTCACTAGAATTCATGCTTTCGAATTGTGGCTCTTCTCTGAACCCTCTCCAATTTATCAACATCCTTCTTGAATTGCAGGCACCAGAACTGGACACAGGATTCCAGCAGCAGTCGCACCAGTGCCAAATACAGAGGTAAAATAACCTCTCTGCTCTTACTTGAGATTCCTTTCTTTATGCGTCCAGTGATGACATTAGCTCTTTTGGCCACACCTTGCACTGGGAGCGCATGTTCACCTGTTTATCCACCACTACAACAAAATCTTTTTCAAAGTCTCTGCTTCCCAAGCTAGAGTCCCACAACATGTAAGTATGGCCTGCATTCTTTGTTCCTAGATGTAGACACATACAGTTAGCTGTATTAAAATGCATATTGTTAGCTTGCACCCAGTTTCCCAAGCTCCCCAGATCACTCTAACCTGTCCTTTACAGTATTTACCTCTCCCCCAACTTTTGTATCATCTGAAAACTTTATCAGGGATGATTTTATGTTCTCCTCAAGGTCATTAATAAAAACATTAAATAGTGTAGGACCCAGGACCGATCCCTGCAGGATCTCACTCGAAACACACCTGCTCAAGGATGATTTCCCATTTACAATTACATGTAGAGACCTATCAATTAGCCAGCTTTTAGTCCATTTAATATGTGCCATGGAAACTGTACATTGTTCTAGTTTTCTAATCAAAATGTCGCGCAGTACCAAGTCAAGCGTCTTACAAAAGTCTGAAGATGAGCTCTGTGTAAGCTCAAAAGCTTGCTTCTCTCACCAAGAGAATGAAAGATATTACCTCACCCACCTTGTCTTTGTAATACCCTGGGACCAGCACAGCTATAACAACACTGCACAGTACAGACGTCTAAGTATATTACATCAACACTATTACCTTATCAATCAAACTTATCATCTCATGAATAAAAGATATCGAGTGAGTTGCTTGCAGGCAGGCATGCTGTCTCTAAGCAGGGCTTACACATATAGGCCAGGAGCAGCTAATAGGCTAGGAAAGATCCCAGTGGGATAGACCTCTTGTGCTTTTTTTAAGCCCTGTCTCTGAATGCTGTTCCTGCCGTTAACGTTAAACCACACTGTTTGAGAGGGCTGTGTGGGCCCTGGGCGCTAACCACTAGTCACCACTCCCAGGGAGATGTCAACAGCAGGGCCCAAACCCAGCTGGATCTGCGGAAGTAGCTATGATTGGTATTAGGAGGCTGTAACCCAGGCCCTGGGCTGAGAGTGGGCAGATTATTGAACTCTGCCCCAGGAGAGGTAAAGGCCGGAGGCCTAGCAACTGCGGGGGCTCTCCAGGAGACCCTGAGAAGCAGTGGTGGTGCAGTCAGCCCAATCACCATGACAGGGGAACGACAATCCCATTAGAAAGAAGAAAGTCTCTTCTTGATACATCCTCCTGCCCCCGCCTTGTGGGCAGGATTTCCAGAGAGAAAGAGACAGGCATGGCCTTTATGTGCACGTGATTTGGGAGCCAATGACAGGCAGCTCTGTGGCAGGTGTAATTACAGTAATCACAGCTACTACAGGATGTCACTTCCATGGGGACATTCTCTGTGGAAGCACAGGTAGATATAGACACTTCCTGAAAGTGACCACAGCCTGCAGCTTCATTAACTTCCCTGGCTCCCAGCAAGACACTCTTCCCTGCCTAGCTGCTCTTCCGTCTCTGGCAGGAAAAACTGCCCAGAAAACCGAGCAGGGCTCCATCTCCTGCGCTACTCGATCTGTTCAAAGGAACCGGAATAGGCAAGAACCGGGAGGGAGATTCCGGCTCTTCTGCACAGGGAGTTAATGTAGCTCCCTTGACTGTGATGGTCCTAAAAATATGCCAGGCCATTTGGTGTTGTCCGTGCAGACAAGGACATTAGATGAACCGATCTAGCCCATGATTTTGCCAATCAACGATTGTTCCCAGAGCACAGCTTCTACTGCTCTGTCCATTCAACTTTTAAAAATCCCGAGGGCTGGGTCCCCTTGTGAAACTAGCTAAACTATCTCGCTGGTTGAAATAAACCACTTTGCAGAGGGCTCAGATAGGTCCTGCTTTGGAGTCTTATGTGGAGCTTAAGTAGTGAACAGGCTCAGTGCGCTGGAGTGAACTTCATTCTTATTGCAACCCGCTTGGTCCAACTTGCGGGGCTGTAGCAACTCAGTAATGGAAACAAACTTCCTCTGGAGCTGAGGCCAGGAACCAGAGACATTGATTCTGCTACAATGTGAGTCCTCAACCAGATGAGGAGGAACATATAGCATAAGTAATAGTTAATTCCTATTTACTTAAATGCATGCATTTCAAATGAACAATAATTAATTAAACACGTTTGCTGAGTTTAATCAAAATCTGATTTCTGCTATTTGAAATCATTTGAGATCCAATTAGTCATGATTACATCAGGCTGGCTGGAAGGAGAAAAGCCTGCGTTACCTTGAACACCATGCAAATGACTGAAGTTAGCAGGAGGAGCAGAGTGTCATGGGTTTGCTTTGTACCTTGTGCATACATTGTTCTGTGGCTTTCCTCGCATAATTCTCTGATGTGGAAAGGGAATGCAAAATGTAAATAATATATTAGCCTTTCTCCTTGGCATTTTTTTCACAACTATTGGTTATAGCAGCATAATTATGGTTGTATATATCGTGTCAGCACTTTTAATACCAATAGATTGAATTTCTTTTAATAATTACTGGAAAGGGGACTCAGTTAAGAAAAACGCACGTAACTCCCTGAGGTAGGGATGGTCATTTTTACTATTTGTTTGTACAGTGTCTAGCACAAAGGGCTCTGATCCTTAACTGAGGCCCCTATGTGCTAATATAATATGTTTAGATTGGGCTTGCTTTTTGTTCTGCGTTTATACAGCACCTAATACAATTGGGTCTTGGTCTGGGACTGGGGCTCCTAGATGCTACCATAATACAACTAATAAATAGTAATAATAATAAGCCCAGTGGTTGAGATTTGCCAAGCAGAACAGGGGACTCAGTTATGCATCTTCCCGTTAAAATTAATGGAACATATACATGGCACATATCCCTAGCCCAAACAAGGCCAGAGCCTGTAGCTACAAGTTATATTGAATTATCCACCAGATTCAGAGTATTTCAGGGAAGCGATGAATGACTGAGGGTAATAAATAAAAATGTTTGTATGTATATATGGGTGTGTGTTTATCTCCTCTCAATTTCCCTGAGTGTGGATGGCATATATGGTACATATGCTCAACCAGCAGTCCATGGGTTAAGGGATAAAGAGAAGGGAACAGTTTTATGGCGGTTGGTTCATTCGATGGAAAGATACAAAAATAGTCCATATATGTGCAATCATCCGTCATAGTCAGCTGAGAGTTCACATGTCAATTGAATTTTCAATGTTGTCTAGGGTGAAGGCTTCTCCAGAGCTTAGAGCAGCGAACTGGGAACCAGGACATGTGCCTGGGTTTCCCCATTGGTTGAGAGGGAATAATGATACTTCCCCACCCCCAGGAGTGTGGTGAAATCTCAGACTGGCGGTGTAGGAAGGACTGAAGTTATTCTGCCCTGTTCTGCTACCATTTAGCTACCTGCAGAAGGAACTGACTGCAGGAGCCGTGAGGCTGAGTCCCCTCATCGACTCTGAACATCACAACCAATATCTCTACATAAAACTGGTATTTGTGAGACTGGTGGAACGGAACCGCTAACTGCATTACTGAGGACACCATAAATCACTCTCCACCCTCTGAGGTGGACGTGTGGCATGAGACTGCAGGGAAATCCAGCACGTAGCTTGAATCTAATGAGAGTTGGTGGAAATTCTCTGAGTCCAGTATTAGTCTTTCCCAGGGAGACACTGAACTTTTGAGCTAGCAGTTTATTTTCTTGGTTTCTGAATCTCTGCCAGGCGATCTGCAGACAGGGAGCAGAAGGTGGGGAGATGAACACCACGGGGCTCTCTAGGAAGAGCCAGGATCCTGGTGCACCTGTTTTGCAGTTTCAGGGCAAAGCTCTGGCAGTTTTCTCTTCAGGCTGGGCTATGTAGGTGTTGTTAGGGTGCACTCCATCCCCAGCACATGGCTGGTTTGCATTTCTACAGTGACCCAAGGTCATGAGCAAATGCATCATAGGGTTGGAGGTGATGCAGATCCCTTTCTGGGGAGGTCAGAGAGTCCTTTTCAGGGCACTGTGAGAACAGTCACAAGTAGAATGTCTTGCCAATTCTGTACTAAGCCTCAGCCAAGTAAAGGACTTGCGATCTGTTCACTCATATTTCCCCCTGTGGGAGCTTGCGATGGGGTGTTCAACCCACACCAACTGTCCTGACAGGGTTAAGGTAGTTATATGGGCCAATTAACTGCATAGGCTACACCCGGAGGGCTCAATAAGGCTTAATGAAGGAGGAAGTTCCCCTGGGCAGGAAGAGGCAGAGCTTCTGTCAAGCTAAGACGCTGAGAACAGAAGGGGGCTCTGAGGGGAAACAGTCTGCAGTCACCCCCTGACAGGGTGGAGGTGTGTTGGGGCTGGTAAGACGCCAAAGGGGGAAGTAGCCATGGGGAGAGGAGGAAGCTCAGACGGGTGGTAAACTCAAAGGTGCCAGAGGATAGGAGGAGGAACTACGCCAGAGCTCAGGGAAGTAGCAAGCAGGACTGGGAATAAGTAGACCACAGTTGCAGAGCATAGGGCCCCTGGGCTGGAAACCGGAGTGGTGGGCAGGCCTGGGTTCCCCCAGCAGCCGCTGTGGTGTGGCACAGCCTTGGACATAGAGCCTGGAACGGCAGAGGGACAGCTTGTCCAGAGACACTGGAAGGGGAGAGCTAATGGGACCGGTCCAGAGGACCGAGTCACAAAGAATGCATCTACCTTAAGTCCCGGAGGGTGAGATGATACAAGAGGGTGAGCGACCGCAGGAAGGGGCGTCCGAGCAGCGGTGAGCTTATCCCCACATGAGTCACCAGGAGGCGCGCCAGCGGTGAGCAGCGCACCCTTTTACAGAGCTGCATGTAAAGCCACGAGGAGGCTCCCCAGAAAGAACCTGTAGCAGGTCCCTGCCTCCACTTACCCCATGCACACTCCATGGCTCTGCCAGCCTAAGGCCCACTGCGAACGACTGGAACGTTTCCATTAGATGGCAGAGCAGGATCAATGAAAGTTCAGAACTGGACATGCAGCAGCGTTACAGGCTCTTGCTGCAGTGAAAGCGTCAGTCATTGAGCAAATACGCCCCTTCTGAGACTGAACGTTACACGCTGAAATGCCAGCTCCTCAAAGGCTCATGTTTTTCATCAGCAGATGTGACTCTTTGTAGCCCATGGATAATCCTTTGCATTCTGTGCTTTTCTGAGTCTATCAACAGTCCAGGCGAAAGTCTTTCCATCCAATTTCCCACTTTATTAAAGGTCTCTGCAGAACACGGTCTTCAAAAGTGCATCTTTCCATTTGTGGTGCCTTATGCCTGAAGCACGCACGTGTGTGTGGGTGTGTGTGTGTAGGCCATAATCTTCTTCCCAGCTCAGACGATCGTGTGCTTTGCTGCAGAAAATCACACTACCCTTCAGAGCTGTATCTCATGCTATTATAAAGTTCCAGGTTAGCAGTCTCTACCCATCCTTGGCAGATAACATTCAGTGTCATCGTCAGTTCAGTTTCCCTGAGCACCTGCCACTCTTCATTTAGGAGCAGTTCAGCCTCAGAGAAAAAAACAGCTGGGATGGAAAGCAGATTTGAATGGCAGGCTGACAGCTGACACACTGATTAACTCCAGTGTTCAATTTTTCCAGCAATTTGATCTTTAAAACAAACCTTTGCCAGATCAGCTGACAACACCTGATAAGACTTACACTGTACTTATGTGTAATGTAATGAGATACTAATGAAACTGATGGCAAAGAGTTGAAAAGCCAGAATTGTCATTCACCAGTACAGGAACATTCCTGCTAATATAAATACCTCATAAAACAATTGAAGTGCAATTTTTGGCTTTGATGCAATGTTTATTAGCTCTATTATTCTTCAATAGTCTTATTTCAGGTAAAATGTGTACAAAGCTATACCTGGGGGATATTAAATGTTCTGCCTATTTAAATAATGAAATTGACACTAATTACAAAAGGAACACCAAGTGTGTAACTGGAAGTGCAATTTACAAAATCCATTTCCCATGGACAGTGTTGCCAATGCGTCTGGTTTCCTTGGTGGAACCATTCGGTTTGTGAAGAGTGACTTGTTAAAGGAGAGCAAAACAACAGCAATGAAGACCAGGGGGTCTGAATTGATGGGAGCTTTGAAAACATCCCAAGACTCAGCACAAAGATGGCTTTCCTCTTGTTACAAAAAGCAAAAGAGCTGGAATTTTGCAGAGAGAAAGATTTTTTATTTGCTTGGGTTTTTTTTTTTGCAAAACTTTGCGTAAGATTTCAAATCTTGTGCCACTAAAGTCCATGTGACTTTTGCCTTTGACATCAGTGAGCTCAAGATTTGGCCCATGTTCACTGAGAGAGAGCAATCTCTCTTTATGGGCACACTTTGCAGTTTTGGGTGGGGCTTTGATTCCATGGTGAAGGATGAAAAATAAGAACCTAGATAGGTAGATAAAAGGAGGACTGAGACGTTGTGACCCTCACAGCCCCACATTGTCAATTGCCAGAGGGCCTACTGTACTGTACCTTATACCAGGCCTGAGACGCTCACTACACCTAACACATTGCTGTCATCGTATTTATCTGTAAAGAGTGTTGTGTGAAGTAGCAAATGAAAGCTGGTGACACACCAGTCATTTATATCATTGCATGATGTACGTACAGATGGTGCGTAAAGAGTTCCGTATGTGTACTGGAAATATGTTCCTAAAATATGTTTTGGAGGCAGAGTTGGTAAACAAGTTTATCCTAGACAAAGGAATGTTGATTTGCCTGTGTCCTGAATGTAAATTAAGCAGGGTAAGCCAGAGACAATGGGCAGTTCATTTGCATCGGAGGTAAACACCAGTTACCAGGAGGATGAGGAAACGACATGCCATCAGCCCACAAGAGGACACCCCAAAGTTTGAGCCCCAGAGGGTCAGCCTGACTCTTGAGACAAAGACAATGAACTTTGGGTAATACAAGCAGATGCAAAAGGGCATCTTGTTACCCATCACTTAGAGGACTAAGAGGCCAGCGGTGTCTGTATCTCTGAACGGCGGCTCCCCTACCACGTGGAAGGTTGCTTTAGGTAACAAATTTAACTGAACAGGCTATGTACAATTTAGGCTATATTTCCCTAGTTTGTTTATGAGAAGGTCATGTGAGACAGTATCAAAAGCCTTACTAAAGTCAAGATATACCACATCTCCCACTTCCCCTCTATCCACAAGGCTCATTACCCTGTCAAAGAAAGCTACCTAGGTCGGTTTGACATAATGTGTTCTTGACAAATCCATGCTGACTGTTACTTATCACTGTATTATCTTCTATGTGTTCTGAGGAAGTAAGTTTTAGACTCAGTTTATGAGCCCTTTCATGGTGCTGGGAACAGATCTGGGTTTGGGTTTTGAACCCATCAAAGCCAGGAGGTATTTTGGACCCATGATTGCATTTCAGTTTTACACAAATTTTTCGAACACAGAATTTAATAGTTGGAGGCAAATGAATAAAGAATCCTGACATTCGCTATGTTTGTTGTGCACAGGAGTTTGCTTTTATTCTTTTCAAGTATTTGTGCAGCAACCGGGGGCTTAGGGGAAGCAGATGGCGTAGTCCTACAATCATTATTACTCTCCAATTCCACCCAGAGAGACAAATTTCCATAGGGCTGGGATCTATCTGCAGAAATATGCAGCTGTGCGCTTTGCGAAGTCAAGTTGCCTTCAGACACGGAAGCAGTTCTTTAATATAACAATAACTCTCCAGATGGAGAAATCCATCCTTTTATGGGGATGAACAAAACTCACATCTACCCTGGCTGCTCTCAATCCAAGCCCTCATGCAAAGCCAGCGCTGCACTGGGCATAGAGACAGACAAACAAGAAATGGGAGGGAAGCGGCTTTACTTAAAGGAAATCAGAACAAAGTCTTTCTACAGGCTGGAGGGGAACGCACCAGAAGAAGGGTCAAAGTGGTTGCTGGGGCTTTAGAAAAATCCGCCTCTTCTCTCTCATTGCTTCAATGGCACCCATCCCTGTGATACATGAGCTTCTTGTTAATGACTTTATCCTCATGACCCGGTGCGAGCTAGGGGACACAAACCCTAGTTTACAGATGAAGAACTGAGAGATTAAAGGATTTTCCCATGGTTCCACCGGGAGTCTAGCAGAGTCAGGAACTGACCCCCCCAATCTTCACATTCCCAGTGCAGTGCCACAGCCTCAAGGTCAACCTGCCTCTCATTCAGTGGGCCACCCGGACTCTTCCTCACCTCCCCAGACTTCCCTTCACACCTTTTTGGCCTCCTCGCTATGCCTCCCTGTTTCAAAGCACTTTATAAGCTACCTGTTCTGCAAGCAGAAGCATGTGCCCAGGCCAGCTTCACGTCAGAGCATCCTAGCAGGCAGAGCTGGAAAAGACCGATTGTCCTCCAGGTAGATCAGGCTGTTCCCAATGGTGTATTCTCCAGTCTATTCCAATGCAATTAAAGCAATACAACCCTCCCCGCAGCATGGATTCAGGTATACCCGTTTCAATGTGCCTATACCAGTATAGTATCAGAGGGGTAGCCGTGTTAGTCTGGATCTGTAAAAAGCAACAGAGAGTCCTGTGGCACCTTTAAGACTAACAGATGTATTGGAGCATAAGCTTTCGTGGGTGAATACCCACTTCGTCAGACGCATGTTTAGATAGATAGATTCTTGTGAGGGAAAGGGGATAAGCTATCCTGCTATCAGGCATCTTTATTCCAATGCATCCACACCAGGGTTGCCCTGGGATAACTACTTTAGTAAAAAGTCACACCCTTGACATAGTCACATGGGGACTCAATCCAGATACAACTGCTCAGGGAGGTGGAGGCAGGTCCAGGCACATTAGCAAGCAGAAACGGTGGCTTCTTAACGAGATAGTCACACTCCTTTAAACCCCATTGCTACTATAAGGCTGGATTGTTCCCTTCCCTGGGGGTAGAGATCTGGCAGATCTCAGTGAGGAAGAAAAAGCGTCAATCCCACCGTGTAGTTCCCCTTACTGCAGCTGCTCTGCAAGGATCAGGATCTGTGACTGGACAAGGTCTCGTGTTTTCAAGCTTTTCTCTATACCCACAAGAGTCAGAAAGTAATTTATTTAAAAAAATAAAAGCTGAGAGTCTGCCATAATCCCATGGCTCCAGGAGCTGCGGCTTCAAGAAAAACAGCAACTATTGCAAGAATTGGCAACAGTGCAGTGGGGTCAGCTGCTTGGGAATGGAAATCGCCTCCTGGGGCCATTAGGGGGATTAGTTCGTTAATAAGTAGTGCTTTGAAGATGCAAAGTGCTAAGTATTATGAAACACATGTCCTCTATTCCGTTCCCTCCTGCTTTGTTGGAAAGATCCCATGCTGAGCATCAGACTAAACCCTGCTGAAACATTCAAAGCAAATCCAACTTGGAAAAAAAGACCCCACGTATTTACAAGGAAAGTGAAAGGATGCAGCATTTCTTGCTGGGGATTCCTCTGCGGTGTCGTCTCAGAAGCTGCACAGCACCAGAGAAAGAGGCAGACGATAAAAATAACCCCAGCCTGGTCTGGAACCAGAGCTACAGAGAGAGGGAGAGGCAGAGGGTGGTTTTGCTGCTGTTGGAGTGGAGTGGAATCCGAGCCTTTTCCCTTTCACCTGACACCTACTGGTCCCTCCCAGATTCTACCCCATTCTCATCAGACTAGTTCATTCACCATTCCTGATTGCACCCAGCTTGGCATGATTACTGACATTTTGCAGCAGACTCTGTACCTAGTTTTGCATGTTGGTTTGGAGATGTGAGGCTGTGTGTGAATGTGTGTGTGTGTACGCTTGGGATACATGCAATGTGAGTGCAGTGTGGTAAAGGAGTATGTGTGTGGATGGGGTGTGGGAACTATGAACATGTGTGCGCATGTGGATTAGGTGTGTGAGTGCAAGACTATGGGAGTGTGTGTGTATCAGTTGGGAGGGCAACATGTGACATGGGATGAGTGCGTGTGCACCGTGGGATGGGCGTGGGACGTATGAGGGGGCACAGGTGTGTCTAAGATATTGAAACACGTGGCTGACCCTTTTCATCTTAGTTACTTGCACATACTAACCCACTAACTACAAAGCTAACTGAATGTGTGAGAGGAGATTTTGAAGCTGCCCTAAATGTTTTTTAAAAACGGTTACACTGAAAAGCTAAAGCTCCAACTTTCTGAACACAGCAAGACTTTGTGTCACTTGCTGCCAGAAATCAGCTGTAGGAGCATTTTTTTCTGATAATAGGGCTTTTTGTCTTCTCCTTGTAATTTCAAAAGGTGCTAATCTAATGACTCATTAGATACAAACAAAAAAAGATGGGGAAAAAAGAAATTGAATTGGGTTTGTTTAGAGCTTCTTGGCAAAGTATTCTTTAGCCCAAGAGTTTTGTTTTTAACTAAAGCAAAACAGGGCTTTTTAGTTGGAGTTGTAATAATGATAATGATAAAACCTCAGCAAAATGTGTGTGTGTGTGTGTTAGACCCACAAAAATATACACTCAAAAGTTAGGAAATGCCAGAATTAAGGCATTTCCAATGGAAAAAATAGCATTGAAAATAAAAAAAAAATACTATGTGATCGTGTAAGTAAAGACTATACTATAATGCATATGCACAAGATGGCCAGACTAAAATACAAAGGCAACCTGAAATCTGACACTTTATAACTAAGTGCTCGACTCTGCAACCTTAATAATGTTCTTTTAACATTGTTTCTGTGTGTAATGAGATCAATCGATAATACACACCTTATGTACGTTAGATTGTTGACAATATAGCCAGCTTGTACTTGTGCAGTAAATATGTGCTCATCTCCGCCCTACTTAGAGGGTGAAATTCATTCCTGGGCAGAGAGCTAGCACCAGGCCTATGCACCACTTAACTCAAACCCTCAAATGAGGGGGCATATTGTTGATTTCAGTGGAGTTACTGTGTCCCGCTTTACACAGCTCTGAGAGAGCCTGGATTAAGCCCATGTGACTGTAAGAACACCCAGTGCGACTTTCTAGACAGGTGGAAATATCTTCTTGAAATATATTTGGTAAGCAGTGCCTAAGCCACGCTTGTTCCAGACAATGGAAGGTGGTTCAGAATGCTTGAACGTGGCTCCGATGTAAATTAAGCCAGATGTGGACAAAGACAAAGAAAAGCACATTTACGTGCCAGGTAAACAAAGCTCTCAGGAGAGCAACTGGGAAAGATGACAGCAGGGGATAGAGACCGCACCCCAGGAAGCTTCCCACCTCTTGAAGCAGGGTCAATGAACTTTGGGAAGATATAAGGAGAGAGAAAAAGCCATTCTGGCTCCTTCACCTGAAGAGACAAAGGAACCAAGCACTTTGAGATCAGTGAAGGGTCCTGGCCAGAGAGACTGATCAGCCATGCTGGAAAAGAGACTTGATGAGAAACACGTCTTTGAACAAGAGACCCCAGAGTTTATTGAATCAGGTTTTAGTCTTAGAAGCATAATGTTAGCTTTGTTGGCGTATCACCCTTTCTATCTTTATTCCACTTATCACTTAAACTTATCCCTTGTCATTTAATCACTTTGTTTTACTTTTACTATAAACCAGTTCAGTGCTTTGATTAAAATAGAGTGTTTGTTAACCCCAGTTAAGTTAATAAGTGCTGGGTGGGTACTGTCTCTTTAAGGGAGCAGCAAACTTAATACCCTCTGTCAGTTTCCAGCGAGAAGGCTGGACACCACAGGGCAGATGGTTTGGGAAAATTCAGGACTGGAAGGTGCTGGGGTCTCCCTGCAAACAGTAACTGGGCAGTGGAATTCAGGGTGCCACCTGCATGCTTGTATACTGGCTGTTGGTATCAGGGCTGTGAGCACAGCAGAATAGTAGTTAAGACACCCAGAGCTGAAAGGCAACCGCTTCCTGGTCTGGTTGAACCCCAAAGCGTCACAGCCTGGTATGATCCTCATTTGCAAGCATCCGAGGCTGCAGCATGAAAGACAAGAGGGGAACCAATGGAGGCTGTTTTGGGGGGCTGAATCAGCATGTGCCCAGACTGACTCCCCTCCTTAGCATCCCAGTGGCGAATAACCCAGACAGCCATTCCGCCGTCTCCTCTTAATTCCAATTTCCCTTTGTTCCACAGAGCGAATCAGCAGACTGAACACAGTCAAAATGGCAGCGCTGCCTCCCGTGCGTTAAGTAGGGGGACATTAATGAGGCGATAAAAACATCCTTTGATGATGATGTTTTATTAGGCTCTGATGAGAGGCGACGCTCAGCTGCGGAGACTCATTACCCCACAGATTATGTTTGTGGGCAGACAAGGGGCCTGATCCAAAGCCCAGAGAACTCAGTGGAAAGACCTGAGACGGCTGCATTGTGTCAGAACTACTGATGGACTAAGATGCAAAGAGCTGGAGACAAGAGGCAGTTTAGATGGTTCTTCAAACTCTCTCCCCACCCTTCACTCTGCAGCTCTGGCCAGAATAGGGGTTTTCCCCCCAGGATTCTCACGGAGCATTGCCTAGGCAAGCGGTAGCTAAGGCTTGATCTATGCTACAGATTTGTATCGGTATCACTGCGTCCCTCAGGGAAGTGGAAAATCCACATCCCTGAGTGACGCAGTTATAATGACGGAACTCCCAGTGTAGAGGGCTTCTCCCATCGACACAGCTACCAGATCTGGGGGAAGTGGAGTATCTACACCAATGGGAGAAGCCCTGTCCTCAGTCTAGGGAGTGACTTCACTGAGTGCAGCAACTTCTGTGTTCCTGTTAAACTCTGTTAGCTTTATTGGCACCTCACCCTCTAACCCACCCACTTTGTCTTGTCCAGGGGCGGCTCCAGGCACTAGCGCACCAAGCGCGTGCCTGGGGCGGCAAGCCGTGGGGGGCGGCCTGCCGGTTGCTGTGAGGGCGGCAGTCAGGCGGCTTTTGGTGGCATGCCTGCGGGAGGTCCTCCGGTCCCGCGGCTTCGGTGGCAATTCGGTGGTGGGTATGCCGAAGGCGCGGGACCGGCGGACTTCCCACAGGCGCGCCGCCGAAAGCCGCCTGACTGCCGTGCTTGGGGCGACAAAATACATAGAGCTGCCCCTGGTCTTGTCCACCTGTTGCATCCTGCATGACACCTAGACTGTATGTCCTCTGGGTCAGGGGCTGGCTGCTTTGGTACTGGTCTGTACCAGACCTGGGCAACATTTTTCAGCCAAAACTTTTTTTTAAGAAAAAAATACAGACTTGGCAACACCAAAACATTTCAGGGTCAGTTAGGCTAAATTGTTTGTGTCAGAAAAAGAACCAAAAAGAACATTTTGAAAAAGGGGAAATGTTTCGTTTTACAGTTTTTGAAATGAAACATTTTGATTTTTCAGTTCAAAATGATGGTTTGTTTTGAAATTTCCTTTATATTTCTTTTTTAAAATTAAAAACAAATGCTTGAAAGCAAAATGAAACACTTCATTTTAGCTCAAATGAAACATTTGGTTTGATCTGAAATGATTTTTTCCCAACTTTTTGAAGGGCAGAAAATTTTTTTAAAATGTCATTTCAGTTTGACCCCAAATGAAGTTTTTCATTGATTATTCAGAAGTGCCAGTGACCCAACAAAATCCATTATTGTCACAGCTCAGGGTTGTACAGGACCTACCGCAATGGGGCCTGGAGCCTTTACTGGGGTTCTTCTTAGGTGCTACTGTACTTAAAATAATTTCAACACTTCCTACTCTGGTCTCCTCTATAAGCTGCAAGCACAACAGCCTGGGGAAAAAATGACAATATTATCTGAACATTTACACCTCTGCTCTCTGCTCTCACTGGGTGAAACTTCCCCGGGGCAGAAAGTCAGTGCAAGACCTGTGCGTTTCCGAAGTCTCAAGACACCCTTTCTTTCTGGAAATCTGACGACGGGCTGGATGTCATCACCTTCACCCAGAACTGGCCGCGTCCACAAAGAGAGAGCACCCCGCTCAAGGAAGGGACGTCTGTCAGATTTCTCTAGCTTCTGGTACAAACGCTTGGAGAAGAAAGAAAAGCCCTTGGCAATTGGTAACTGCCAAATAGAAACAGCTTCTGGAGAGGAGCTGATGGAGACCAACCCATATATCACATAGCTAACTGGGCACTTATAAAACAGGAAGGAAACATCCTCTGGGACTTACTTAAAGTACTGCAAGAAATTCTGGCACTGAGGGATTCCCATAAGGGCCACCCAGACATGATAGAAGGATGCTTGTCATTGTTCAATTCAAATTTCCCTTGTAATAACAACATCCCACGGGCCACCCCACAGAACAGGAGGGAGATAATTAGTAGGCAAGGAACAGCTAAAACAGGCAACCTGCTGTTTCCAGGGCCCAGCTCTCTGGATGGATCTGCTGCCTGAGAGACCTTTTGTCCTTCGTGAGAAAAATATATCAAGACTTCTGGACACAAAGATGCAAAAGGAAGGGTCATTTCATGCTGCTGTTCTCTGACCTCAGCAAATTCTGCTCTTTTGTTTTGCTTTTCAGGGGTTCTTATCCTGAGATTGGATGCATGTGAGCAGACCCCTGCCCTGCGGTTGACTGGACCAAGAGTCTGTACAGGCCCAGGGGCCTGTTCACGCAGAACTGATTGCAGGATCAGGGTCCAAGGAGAAATTTAAACAAAAAGAGTCTCTCCCCACCTTTCTTCCATCCACCCACCTAGCCTCCCACGCTGAGTGGAGCCCAGCACAGTAGTGAGTTTAAGGGTGATAAAACATAATTTGTTGGGCCGTCCATGCTAGATTAACTGGTGGCTTTTCTGAGACTTCCAAGTCCCACGACATGGCTCCTTCCTTGTTCTTTATTCTGTCTCTTTCAGATGTCCTCTGTAAAGCTCCACTAACATTCGCCCCCATCTCCAGCACCATCCTATGATGCTGTCAACTGCCGCAGACAAATATTTATCAGAATATATTAGGAGGCCTGAAAATTAGCTTCTGCAGCAGAAAGGGTGGGAGCTCGGCTGACATGTGGCTTTTACTGGCCCAAATCCTACCCCCCTCCCTTAAAGATGTTTTGATAAATGAAGTATCAGATGGGTAGCCGTGTTAGTCTGAATCTGTAAAAAGCAACAGAGGGTCCTGTGGCACCTTTAAGACTAACAGAAGTATTGGGAGCATAAGCTTTCGTAGGAAGAAGTGAGGTTCTTACCCACGAAAGCTTATGCTCCCAATACTTCTGTTAGTCTTAAAGGTGCCACAGGACCCTCTGTTGCTTTTTTGATAAATGAAGGCTGTCAGGACATTGCGGCAGCTCCTTCCATGGCTAATACTGTTTAAATGGATTTTACAAAGGTAAACTGACGTGAAGAATGGCCCAGTGCCCAAGACCAGCAGCAGAAGGCATGGGAAGCAGCAGTATAGGCAATGTCACTTGGTGGTGTATTTATGATGCATCATAATGCTGGAAACTATTAATCTCTTCCCAGAAAGGTTTAGGAGCCCTCCCGGGAAATCCAGTTTGTGACACGCTTGCCATGCAATGAGCTCAGGACATCAGCGATGCTCCCCTCTGAGACAGGAGCATTTGGGATATTATTTCTCGGTATTTCTCGGAATCCTCATTAACATCACTACCCGTCTCCCAAGCCCACCACTTGCTGCTCCCAATCCCCAGCATTCCAGCTTCGCTTCTGTTCCCAGCCACAGAGCTCTCCCAGGTCCTCAGAGCTTTCCCCTGCTCTGTCCAAGCCCCAGTGTCCCAGCTGCATTCTTCCAGACACAAAGTGCTGCTAGCCTTTAATTTCCACCCGTGAAAGGAACAAGTTCCAAAGGATGCCGATGAAGCTGGTGCATTTTACATGTACCAGGTATCAAATGTGTGTGTTTTTTCAGCAAGAAAACAAAGCTCTTCAATATTGCAACACAGTTAAAAACGATACGAATCAAGCGTCCTTAGGGGAACGAAAACGCCAGCAAGCAAACATGATTGTCAGCGGCTAAGGGAAAAGTCTGCCAGAACCTCCTCCAAAGCGGTGCTATAAGAGAGTCTCTCGGGGGCACCTCGCCCCGCTCAGGCTCTTAGTCCCGCCCTGGTGGGCCTGCTTACTTTACTTCTGGGTTGGGGAAAGGCAAAAGATCAGGTCAACACAAACCGAGCCCCTCCTGGAGTCAGTAACAAAGCAACAACAAGTCAGAGGCACCACCTTGCCTGGGTCGCAGCTTTGTTGGGGTCCTTATGGCCGGGTAGCTGAGTCAGCCCCTCCCTATCGGGCTTATCCCTGGGGTTTGCTGGACTCCTTGCCCAGCCTGGGGGCTTTCTGGCATGAGGGTTCCTCCTGCTGCACCAGGACCTTCTCAGGCCTCCCCCCTGCCGTACTGCAGCTTCCACCTTCCAAAGCTCTTCGCCGTACCATGCGTGATTGACAGGGCCAGAGGGGGCAGGCTATGTTAGCTCACGCAGCCTCCCAAACCCCCTCCCTCGGTCACAAGTGTCTCTGCCCTAGACAACACAAGAATGGATGGCTGAAGGTCGGCGCCAAGAACTGTCTGATGAACAAGCCTGCCCTCCACAATGGACCTTATCACGTGGGAAGAGGGCGTTGCCCCGAGGGTTAATTCTGAGCACTGCTAGTCCAGAGCTTTGTGCCGAAGCAACTCCAGTAACAAATGGTCTCCCTTAGTGCAGTTGGTGCTTAATAATAAAACAAGGTCAGTCATTAAGAGGTCGTTTCACCCTTTCTGTGGGTGATAGCTAATTTAGAGAACACAATGAAACTCATCTCTCTTGGAATTGGGGGACAGAGAGAGTGAGATTCTAATTATTACCATATTACTGTATTCTGATTATAATAGAAAGTAGAGATGGGTCCAAGGCTATGGAGTTTGAAGGGAGGCAGGACTCAAAGTTTCTCAAAGTTCAGGAGGTTTTGGGCCTGCAGATCTGATCCAGGCTCATCTCTGCATGAAAATTACATGCAGTCACTGTAACTCACTGTTGTCTTCCACAGCCCCATGGGGAATCAGCCAGCAGACTCACTGTGCAGTCGTTATGGTGCACTATAGGATGCGGTTTCCAGAACACAGGACGAGAGACCTGAGGAGTTATGCAGAGCAACAGGTTTCTTTCTCTGTTCTGCTGCATACTTTGGGTCTCATACTTTAGGTCTGATATGTATGCAGGCATGAGAGGCCTGGAAAAGCTCTCATATGGAGACTGGAAAGATTGTGCTTGTTCAACTTGGAGAGGAGATGAATAACGAAGTATCAGACAGAAGGATACAAAATAATGATTGGAATAGAGAAGGTAGATCAGGAACTTCTATTCACTTTTTCTCATAATACACGAACCAAGGTAACAGTCAAATTGAAAAGTGGAAAATGCAACACAGATGAAAAGAAACATTCTTTCTCACAATGCAATTAACCTGTGGAACTCCCTGCCACAAGATGCCACTGTGGCCAAGAGCTGAGCAGGATTAAAAAAAAAATAGATCTTTCTATGGATAATGAGGACATCCAGAGTCGTTACAGATGGGAACATAGGGGGTGGCAGAGTTGCCATCCAATGGAAAGACTTTCATTGACCTTATGGGCATTGGAGCAAATGGGTTCGTTGTATAATCATCACTGAATCTGCCCAGAGACAGATGTGCCAGCTCTGCAACTAGTACGGCCCTGAGCTTGTGTTCCACCTGCCTTATCCATAGGCAAGGGGGCTTGGATCAAGTCTGTTCCACCAGACTTCCTAGGTGATCTTGGGCTAGTCTCTTAGCCTCTCCGTGCCTCAGTTTCCCATCTGTACAATAGGGATAATAGCATTGCCTTGCCCTAGAGGGGTTTTGTGCGATTAAATATAAAGATATTAATATTAATAATAGATTAAAGATTGTGAGGTGCTCAGATACTCTAGTAATGCGGGCCATATAAGTAACTAAGATACATCAATAGATAGGGTTTACCTTGACCTGCTAACTTGTGTTAAAACTACAACTGCCCTGTCTTCGGGAGGATTTTAATTCATGGAAACGTCATGCAATAGAAAGTAAGAACACACCTTCTTTCCTAGCGAAGACAAGGCCAAAGAAAATAAAAAAGGGTTTAAGATTTCCCCCTGCCCAGTCATTTATATTTACATTACTGCAAACACCACTAGAGCGACGACACGTTCACATTTTGGGCCGGATAGAAAATCCCATTGAGATCTAAGCCTTTGGATCAGCCCTTACCAAGCAGCAGCTTCCCCATAAGGAGAAAAACTTTAAAGCTTTATATCGCCTCCCGATGTTGTTTGCTTTCTCTTTAATGACGCTCCTTCCCAAGCTGTTTCCCTCCAGGCTCTCGCCTGACCCCTGTTCTGAGAGACACGTGGTTCATCTCTCATGAATTCTGGGGTGAGACAGCTGCATTCTTTCTACCCCTTCCACTGAGACAAGTTTTTCTCTTTCAGTTCATCCAAGGGCTGATACTTTGAAGCCAGGACAAGGAACGGAGGGGGACATCAAATCGATGAACCGCCCCCCCCCCCCCCCAGCATGATACCGGTCGCACTTAGGAAGCTGGTCAGAACACCAGCCAGCATCATTGAAGCATTATCATGTCTAAAGGATGTTTGCAGGTTTTCAAGCAAAACAAGTCATTTTCCTCAGATGAATGTGGCCCGGGCAACTTAATCAATACCGGATTGCTGAGCTATTATTACGGGGGTGCTTAAGTTTCATTTGTAAGATAGCTCCATTGATTGCGACAGATAATTTGCCTGTCAATAATGTAATTCCTGACAAATAGCTCCTTACATGAAATTTTCTGCGTGCCTTTGTCACTCTTGCATTGTTGAGGGCTGCAGAGTCTGGCAAGAAATTGCTACTGAAAGCTCAACCGTTGTTTAAAATTGTTGGGGGTGGTGCTGTGGATTTGAAGGGATGTTATCTTGCAAACCTTTATTGGGGGATTGAAACATCATTTAATTCCACCCCCTTATAGGTGGCGGCTCAGTAAATATGGGCCTGGTTCACAAGGGAGAAAGTGCAGCTACTGAACTGCTGCAGTGAGCTTGTGTTTTTTGGCTCCAGTGGGCACTGGATGGCTCAGGTGGTCAGGTATGGGAGGGATTGGAAACTTTAGGTTCCCAAGTCAATAGTGGGCCAAGCTGGTGGCGGGCTCAGCCATGCGTTACGTGTCTTGAAGGGGCTGGTGGGTCTCCGCAGTTCAGTTCCCAGCGGAAGGGCATCTACATCACACACAAAATAACCCACCAACACAGCTGACGCTAGCAAGCTGAGCCATTCACAGCCTCAGCAGAGAGGCCATGGACAGAATGAGCCAGACAAACGGAATTCCCTCATCCTTCCCCCTCGGGGACAGGAATGAACAAGGTCTTGGATCTGTTCTCTCATCTCCTAGAATTGCAGCTGAGCAGATCCAGGGATTGGGATCTCATGTATCTTTGATCCTTGGGATGCTGGCTAGCCCTCGACCCCCCCCCCCCCCCCGCAATACAGGCAAATACAGTTCAGTCCCAAAAGTTGGTTGGGATATAATCTAGTCTTCCTTTCATTATGAAAACACACACAACGAGAGCAGGGCCGGCTCCAGCATTTCTGCCGCCCCAAGCAAAAAAAAAAAAAAAAAAAGCCGCGATCGGCGGCGGCAGTTCAGCGGCAGGTCCTTCGCTCCTAGAGGGAGTGAGGGACCTGCCGCCCCCGAATTGCTGCAGGTGCCGCCCCTCTCCCTTGGCTGCCCCAAGCACCTGCTTGTTAAGCTGGTGCCTGGAGCCGGCCCTGAACGAGAGACAGCAAGGGGGTCAGATCCTGTTCTCTGCAGGCCGCTGCATCTGACAAGGAGCTGATATCGGTCATCAAAGACCTCAAAGAACAGATAATGAAAGGAGGAGGGTAACTGAAGAAAAAAAGGTTTCAGAGTTGCAGCCATGTTAGTCTGTATCCGCAAAAAGAACAGGAGTACTTGTGGCACCTTAGAGACGAACACATTTATTTGAGCATAAGCTTTCGTGGGCTACAGCCCACTTCTTCGGATGCATAGACTGAAACATATAGTAAGCAGATATATATACATACAGAACATGAAAAGGTGGCTACTGCTGCCTTTTCACGTTCTGTATGTATATATATATCTCCTTACTATATGTTCCATTCTATGCATCCGATGAAGTGGGCTGTAGCCCACGAAAGCTTATGCTCAAATAAATGTGTTAGTCTCTAAGGTGCCACAAGTACTCCTGTTCTTTTTGAAGAAAAAAAGTAAATCTGGTTTATGTACCCCTACGAGTACACTCTGTGTGCCACAGCTCTTTGCTCCTTGCATATGGCATTCTGTACTCAGGCAGACTGCAGTGGCACCAAAATACACTTTGTTGCCACTCCCAAAGAAAAGAAAAAAGAAGAAAGGAAGAAAAGGAAATGTACGGCAAGAGAGAGATAGAAAGATAAGTTTACTAAAACTCAATATCTAGCTACAGCCCTTTTTAAATAACAAATAATAAGAAGAAATAATAACAGCACAATATTGAAAGGCAGCCCAGCCATTAAACTTTAAATTAATATTTAATATGATTTGGATGAAGGAAAAAAGCCCACCAATCCCAACCCAACAACTTTATAATTGGAGTCTGAAGCTGCAGCTAGTAATAACAGATTATGTTGCGTCAAAAAGAGATTTATGAGTGTCCAAGACAAAATAATCTCTCTTTGGGTGTTATCTGCACAAAGCAGTGCGGTGCAGAGGAAGGACCAAATTAATCAACTGCAATGCGCTGCCCCCCTTTCTAATAAAACCAGTCAGTTCGTGCAGGGCAACCTACTCTGATCATTCAGGCCTCTGACTGTCCAGCAAAGAAACTTGAGCATCTGTCTGCATGGAACCCACTGAGCCTTTTTGGGGAAACATTTACAAAGATCAGCCCCCAAGCAAATATTCTAGTAGGCTTATCTTCGTCTGCCTATTGCCTAAAAGGTGCATGGGGGGCAGGGGGCGGTTGCAGGAAGATAACTGACACATGACCGCTATCTTGCTGTGAAATCCTAGTGGAGTGAAGGCACCTGTGGTTTTACCATGAGGTAGTTATGTGAGACCAGCACTAAACCTCTGCCAGTTGTTGATCCCACCTTGTTTATCTTCAGGTAAAACTACAGAGCTTTCTCCCCAGTAGGACTGTAAAGCGGGATGGCTCACATGCGTTAGTTAACCCATAGTAAACACCTGCCTTTCTTTAGCAGTGAAGACAGACACACACAGGTATGCACACAGGTGGACAAATTGGAGAGAGTCCAGCAGAGGGCAGTGAAAATGACTAGGGGACTGGGGCATATGACTTACGAGGAGAGGCTGAGGGAACTGGGGTTATTTAGTCTGCAGAAGAGAAGAGTGAGGGGGGATTTGGTAGCAGCCTTCAACTACCTAAAGGGGGGGTTCCAAAGAGGATGGAGCTCGGCTGTTTTCAGTGGTGGCAGATGACAGAACAAGGAGTAATGGTCTCAAGTTGCAGTGGGGGAGGTTTAGGTTGGATATTAGGAAACACTATTTCACTAGGAGGGTGGTGAAGCACTGGAATGGGTCACCTAGGGAGGTGGTGGAATCTCCCTCCTTAGAGGTTTTTAAGGCTCAGCTTGATGAAGCCCTGGCTGGGATGATTTTGTTTGTGTTGGTCCTGCTTTGAGCAGGGGGTTGGACTAGATGAAACTCCTGAGGTCCCTTCCAACCCTGATCTTCTATGATTCTATGCCCTTATCTGCCAACTGAACAGATGAATCAGTCACTTTGTGCTGTGATGATGACTAACGTCTCCTCCTTTGTGTGGAGATGGCAATTGGCAGGCGGCTGCCAGTGGGCTTTCACTTCAGCCTAACTGGACATGGTTGTCAGGGGGGCATTCTGGATGCAGTTCAACAGCTATTTAGACAATTTCACTGCAATGAATAGAATTTTTATGGAGCACAATAACCCAGGTCCCGCCAAGTCCAAGCTCTTGGGAGGAGAGTCTATGTTCTCCAGGTGTGCTAGGGCCAGTTAAGGATTTCTCAGTGTTTCCTTCTTTTGCTCCATTCTCCATCATACTGTTCCCAATTCCAGAGGCCCTTGCTGATCTCTCCCTTTCCTTCTCTGACTTCCAACCATGACCGCACGTGACACTCCCTGAGCAGGCTCTGGAGTAGATGGACTGTGGGTCTGATCTAGTCCGGCCATTCCCATGTTCCCAAATTATTTAGTCTTTGTATTACAGTTACACTCAGCGGCACCAACCAACATCGGGGCCTCTGTGTTGGGAGTGGCACAGACACACAATGAGAAACACTGAAGTGCTCACTGTCTACATCATATTTATGCTTTTAATTCATTGACCCCCCTGAAATGAGTGGGGAGCCTTTCTATGGAGGCCAATGGCATCAGCAGAACGGATGGTCTATAAATGAATTGCGAGGGGCAGCGAGGGAGACAGAAACAGGGGGAAGCCTCTAAGTGAGCCCCTCCTTGTATCGCATCTGGGTCTGCTTTGTGAGACGTGAGCCTACAAGCCACATTCCTAGAACCTGGTGGGACGTACGTTAGGCGTGTAGATTGATCCTGTGAATTAGGGCTGTAGGGTTCTCTGCCCTAGACTGGAAATCTCCAGGGGACAGAACTGACTTTGTCTGAGTCTTGCACAGAACCAAGCAGTTTGATGAAACCCTTCTCTCCCCCGCCCCTTTTAATATTTGTGTTATCCACCTAACTGGGTCTTGTCTTCAGCTGAGAATGTAAACTCTTTGGGGGTGGGGCTTGCCTTTTATTAATGTTTGTGCAGTGCCCAGCACAATGGGGTTTCATTTAGATAGGAGCCTTGGTTTTCTACCATAATACAAATAAATGATCATGTATGTTGTCCTCCTTGTTTTCAGGCTCTTCGCCGTGTCTGAGTTACTGCTCTCAGACAGCTACTGCTGCCATGAATTTCACACTCTTTAATATGTTTCCAGAACGCCAAGTGCCCTGGTCAGGTTAGGAAGTGTTTGATGTTTGTTCCTATTCATTTTTAAGCTTCTCCATCACCTAAGTAAACTCTTGAATTTATCTCAGTTGGAGTCCTACCGCAGGTTTGTTGAAACAGAATGAATTACAAATTAAAATACTAAGAGTGCTTGCTCAGACGACATCTCATAATATTGCAGTGCACGCTGCACACGTATTAAGATTAGTCTGTTGCTGGGCTGCTAAAGCCAATCTTCTGTGTATTTAACTGATCTTGAAAACTGAAGACTAGCAACAAATAATCTCACAGTAGCTTTCACACGCTATTCAAAATGAAAATCGACATTGCCTAGAATTTCCAAACTTTCTATAGCCCCGTAGCTGATCCCCGCCGCAGCTGAGATTTTTCATTCCCCTACATGCATGGAAAAGTCATTAGCAGCAACAAATGGGATTTGATATGAATCAGAGTTACAGCTGTAGCCATAGAGGGGACGGGGGCTATTTTTTAGCTATGACAGTGTGGCTTAGCATGTAGGGTGCTGAAATAGGAATCTGGAAACCTGGATTCTACTCCCAGCTGTGCTGTGTGCCCATGGGAAAGTAGTTTTCCTGCTCTGTGCCTCTGTTTCCCCTTCTGACCGTTGTCTGTCTTGTCCATTTGGCCTATAAACTCTCCAGGGCAGGGGCTGTCTCTTATTCTGTAGATGCAGAGCATGTAGCACAATGGGACCCTAAGCTTGAGTAGCATCTCTACTACCACCATAATGCAAACAATCATTACCGTTCTCACATGCAGTTTGATAAGAACCGAAAGTGACAACGGACGTTACAAACAGCGGAACACAAACCCATGGGGCCAATGCCAGTCTCCAGCAGTCACTCCACTGACTACAGAGATAAATGGGGGCCACTGCTTTTAATTAAGGGCCAGATGCTGCTGCTGACCCACACCGGCTATTTGACCTCAGTGGGGGGCCAGAGGGGCTCCCTGTACAGATCAGACTGCAGGATCGAGGCCACAGTCTGGATTTATGTTCACTCCCTTGCTGAAGGCTCACCCTCGGGTAACGGTACAACTAGCAGATCACACGAAATGCCCTGGAGCACGGCTTTGTGGAGCAGACAAGGACAGCCAGCTCCCCCCCCCCCCCCCCCATTGACTTTAACATTAACTGGCACCATCTCCCCAGGACATCACTGCCTGAATCCTCTCGCCAGACTCTGCATGTGCAAGGGGACTATGGTCAGTTTATTAAGAACCCTCTTCTTAGGGGTGGGGCTCAGATACATCCCTCTAGAGGGCTATACCAAGGCAGTCAGGGAGCCGTCCCTAAGGGATTCCGCTGAGGCAGCTTAGGGCAGCGTGTGACTCCACCCCAAAGAAGTCTCCCACGCAGGCCGAGTTCCCACGATGTGTGATGGGCTGCTTGTGTACAATTGGTTCCCACTGCTCTCTACCCAGCGGTGTAAAGGAGCCCTTGATGCTGGCCAGACTAGTGGTAAAGCCACAGCTTCCCTAAATTTGCAATGACAAACTGGGAGGGAAAAGAGCTATTTAAGCCAAAGGACAATGTTAGCACAAGAACAAATGGGCATTAACGGCTTAGGAGTAAGTTTAGGCTGGAAATTAGAAGGAGGTTTCTGAGAGAGACAAGGAAGGGGAGGTAATATCTTTTATTGGAATGACGAGTGTTAGTGAAAGAGATGAGTTTTTGCGCTCCACCAAACTCTCCTTCAGGGCTGGGCCTATGGGTGTTTTATTCACCCATCTCATCTCTCTCATATCCTGGGACCAACATGACTATACCACCACCACAAACAAGAAGGTGTCTAACTCTCAGAGGAAGGAGGTTCTGGAACAGCCTCACAAAGGAGTAGCATGGGCCAACACCCTAACTAGAGATGTAGCTTGATTCCTTTTACAAAGGGGTTGTCTGCAAGAGCAGAACTTGCCTCGATGACCCAGGGGCCCCTTATTGTCCTATGCCCTGTGTTCTTACACAGTTCCTGCTCTTGTGTGCATTTTTAATTTTTCTCTGGGGAAAATGGTGAATCTCCACTAAGGACAATAAAGTCCCTATTTTTGCAGTAGAGTAGTGAGTGTCTGTGTTGTGAACATTTCCCATTTCATGCAAACACTAATGGAAACCGCCGTTATAGCCCCCTCAATAGTGCTGAGACAGAAACACAGCCCTTGAATAGTCCCAGAGGGAGCCTTAGTGGGTCCAAGAGTGAGAGCAAAACCTCAGAGAAGGCCCCTACTATTTAAATTATTCTATTAGCTGGAGATTTAATTAACTTCTCTCACAGCCCCAAAGATCGGAGACTGCATATTTTTTCCTTGACAGAGAAAGCTTTGCTGCCAGCCGCGCTTTCTTGAACACTCAGACTTCTAATAAAAAAACATCCCTCTGGAAATATGGTAAACATCTCTTCAACCGAATGTGAATTTGTTACTGAAGCAATTAATGTCCCCTTGTTTATTAAGCTAATGTAAGGAAGTCAGTTAATGTGAGCAATGGCGGGTCATTATTATCCTAATGGAGCCGTCCCCAGTCAACTTGTCCGTGCTTGGGCTTATAATTACCAATAGAAACTTCAACCCAACACATCAGCCAACCTAAGAACTGGAGGGTGGGGCGGGGGAGAGAGAGAGAGAGAGAGAGAGAGAATCTACAAGTGCAAAGAGAGAGAATGTATGTAGGGCCAGGGCTGCCCAGAGGATTCAGAGGGCCTGGGGCAAAGCAATTTCAGGGGCCCCTTCCATAAAAGAAAGTTGCAATACTATAGAAAAGTATATTCTCGTGGGGCCCCTGTGGGGCCTGGGGCAAATTGCCCCACTTGCCTCCCCTCTCCCCCCCCCCAGGCAGCCCTGTGTAGGGCTTTCCTGAGGATTGGAGATAAGAAGGGCTGGACTTGGCTAGAAAGTCTCACGCTACATATCAACGGAGGGGGAGTGTTGCTCTCATATTCGCATCATTCCCTTCAGAGACTTGACGGGACAACCTTGATCTTGCTCAGCTGTAAGCACAAAACCAGGCACAGTCAGCTACAAGCAGCATAAACCCAGCTAGCCCGACTGTCACCTACAGCTCAGTACAACCTGTAGAGTCCCACCCTATGGCCCCAAACTCCAGCACACACAGCTGAAATTTGCTGCTGGGATAACCTGACATTGCACCATTGCTCCCAGCCTGTAAAGCTCTACCAGGGCCTGGAGGGAAGATGGAGCACTGCAGGCTGGGTATGTCACCCGCAGACTGTCTCTCATTTGTTAAGGATGAAATCAGCTCCAGGCTCTAGAGAATCAAGCTCTGAGGCATGGTGAGTTCCTGCATTCCCCATCCCCCCCCAGAAGCATAATATCCCTCTGGGGGTGTTCCCTGTCTTCTTTTGCAGAAGCCATCAGACCCCTACCCGAGCAGCAGCATAGAGAGGCAGCTGGGGCTTGAATGGTTATAAATAGTTAAACACTGATCTGGAGATCAACTGTGCACCAGTGCGGTTTCCCATATTCCTAATGTTGCATAGAGAGCAAAGACCCAGCACCCTCCTTCATGCAAAGCCAGAGTAGAAGCACGTTGCAGGGCGATTAAGAGCAGGATTTCAGGTCAGGCATCCTCTTGGAACCAACGCCTTGGTGCAAAACAGCCGCACAGCCTCTCTGCCACTGCTGCTGTTCAGGGGCTGTAGAGTACAGCAGGGAGGTTATGCTTGCTGTCGAGGTAGGCAATGAGGATTGTGCATCTACCCACAGGTGGATTCACTGGATACTCTCCTACTCCACCGCCTGTCACAGTAGAAACAAGCTCCATAGAACAGAACGCTGCAGGGCCTGGGGGGCGCTTGACACTGCCTCTCTGCACTCCATCCCTTCTTCCCTGACTAGTGCTACAGCAGTTACACTGTGCAGAGAGAGGTGTGATATTATCAGATTAAAATATGACCATGTAGATCATTGTTGCAAGCATTGTTCTATATTTGCAACAAATCCTGTACAAACTGTGGCATGTAAGAGGTCTATGGGAAGGTTATGATTTGCTGAATATGATTATGCTATTTGTATGCATGTATCATTTTTGTATTTGAAGTTAAGTATTGGCTCTATACTTGGATTTCAAATGTCTGTTCCTGGGGCAACCCCCCCAAGGTAGCTAACCAGCACATCTTGGAGGGTGTAAGGGTTTGGACTCAGCCCTGCAGCGCCTCCTACTGGTCGTCCATGGGAATTGGCTCTTCCAGCATCCTGAAGCACCCCCTGCAGGCTGGTGATCCACCTTACCCACTGGGCCCCCGTGTCCCTCCCAGGACCCCGATGCCCCTTTCTCTGGGTTGCTGCCCCCCTGGCAGTACCCCCACACTGTGGGTCTCCCCTCCCAGGGGAACCCCCACCCACTAACCCCACCTCACCTCAGTGTAAGGCTACTGCCAGTCACCATCTAGCCCCACGCCCAGGGGCAGACTGCAGTATACGCCACTCATCACAGGCAAGGTTGGGTTGGACCTGCTGCCTCTCTCTGTAGCTGGGCTGCCCCGGTACTGGTCTTAAGCCCTCAGCTAGGCCCACAGCCTGGGGGTTTTCCAGGCTGGAGCTCCCCAGCTCCACTAGCCTTCCCACAGCCCTGCTCCACTCCCAGTACCCTGCTCAGCTCCCTAGCAGCCAGGCCCTTCTCTCTCTACAAGCAGAGAAACAGTGACTGGGCTTCTGGCTCACAGCCTCTTATAGGGGCCAGCTGAGCCTACTTTCCCCAATCAGCCCAGGCTTCGTGCCCCAGCCACAGCCCTCTCCTGGGCTGTTTCAAGCCCCAGAGGGCAGGAGCAGGTAACCACCCCGCTATAGAGGGATTATTCAAATTGAGTGGCTTATCAAAAGAACATTTAACTGACAGTAGACCATGGGAGACGTCTATCTACACTTAATGGGATTTCCTGCTAGGACTAAATGAAATCAGGCATTGAGAGGTGACTTGCCTATGTGACTCCAAACTGCTCATCTTTTACCTGGAATTTTCCACTAGCTGTGCAGAGGGCTTTGTCTGAAACCATGAATTTCCCTCCACATGGCAGAAGCTATAAAAGGCCCTGAAAACACCTCTATTTTGCCTCTTTCCTGCTCAAGCTTCTGGATTTATACTAATAGGCACATTCTAACCAAGGAATTGAGGACCTTCCAATGATTTGGAATCAGCCAGAGACTTGACTTAAGCCAGCCGCTTATTCTATCACTGCTGCAAGCCTGCACCAAGAACTTTATGTATTTGATTCCTTTAGCCAATTTTTTTTTTTTTAATAAAAACCACCTTTAGATTTTAGATAAAGGATTGGCAACAGCATGATATTTGGGTAAGAGCTGAGTTGTACAGTGAGCTGGGTGTGGGGCTGGTCCTTTGGGATCATAACCACCTTTTACTTGAGGAGACTAATTTTAAAGAACCACTCATCTTTAAGTCTAGTGTTTTGGGGAGGGGGGGGGAGTGATACAAGGACTGGAATTGATAAGGAAACTGCTTTTATAACATGTTAGCCAATGTCGTGAGAGAGAGAGAGAGAGAAGTTAATTTGTGTGGCTGGTTTGGTGTATATCTTATGGAGGAATAACCACCAGTTTGGGGGTATGTCTGCCCTAGTTCTCAGCAGCTTGTTCTGAATTTGGTATTCTCAGTTGTGACCCATGAAGGCACAGTGACCACAGGGTACAGAGAAAAGCTGCAAAAACTATTTGAGTGTTAGAAAAAAATGTCTTACAGTGAGAGACTGAAGAAACGCTAGCTGTTTAGCTTATCAGAAAGGTCACAAGATGACTTGATTACAGAGCATGAGGTACTCCTCTAATCTAGCCAAAAAGAAAGTAACAAGAACGCAGAAGTTAAAGCCAGACCAACTGAATTTAGAAATAAGGTACAATTTTTTAAACCATGAGGGTGATGAACCATTGGAACGAATTACTAATGAGAGTGGTGAATTCTCTATCTTTTGAAATCTTTATGTCAAGACTGGATGCCTTTCTAGAAGAGATGCTTCAAACAAAAGTTAATGGGTTCAATACAGGGGTAACAGAAATTTAATCACCTGTTTAATGCTGCAGATCAAACTAGATGATTTAATGGCCTTAAAAAAAAAACCCAACTCTGAATCAATGCATCTATGAAAGGTAGCAGAGTATCATTTCACTGGCAGATTTCAGCTTGTACCTTGGTTTGAATGAAAACGTAAGAATGCCTATACTGGGTCAAACCAATGGCCCATCTCGCCCAATATCCTGTCTGACAGTGGCCAGTGCCAGATGCTTCAAAGGGAATGAACAGAACAGGGCAATTCTCAAGTGATCTGTTCCCTGTTGTCCAGTCCCAGCTTCTGGCAGTCAGAAGCTTAGGGACACCCAGAGCACAGGGTTGCATAATATACAGAATGTGGAAGGGCAAACTAGAGCAAAGTCATATTCTTTCCATCACTGCTTTGTTACTCTGAGTTTGAAACATGAATGCCCAGCTGAGATTCAGGGAAACCTCCCTCTCCAGATTGCTTATTGGATTTGTTTGTTTATGAATAACCAAACAGCAGGAAAAACATGTCTACCTGTCTTAGCACTGTCACCAGATCAAAGTCAGTTTTCTAACTCACCACATTGTCATTAAAACGGAAGAGGCTGTTTTATTTCCTATCTAAAAAGCTAGTCTGAAAAAGCTCAGAGTTGTGAACTGCCTAGTCTCTCAAGAGTGAAAAGGAAGGGAAAATTCACTGTGCCAGATCTTCAGCTGTGGTAAATCCAAGTAGCTCTGTTGACTTCAAGGCACCCATACTGTTTATGCCAACGGAGGACGAGTCCAACTGTTTCCACTCCTCTTCACGCAGCCGGTATCACATGTCCCCACCGCCCTCCTCTTCCCCAAGAATACAACGTGTGGAAGAAGACGTGGCTTAAATAAGCTGTGTTCTGTCAAGGTGACAAAACACGGCAGCACTCTAGCAGGCTGTGCAGTGCGGCGAGAAGTTGCGCTGCATCTCATCAGCTCCGCGAAGGCTTGGATGGTGCCCAAGTTGGAGAACGTCCTGTGAATGACTCATCTGAAAGTGAGAAAAATGTGAAAAGGAGAAAAAGGAAGAGGAGACTGGAGATAGAGCTCCATGGCTCTTGCAAAATAAAGGTAGTTTGAAGCATCTGGAAGGGAGCATATTGTTAGAATCATAGAAATGCTGGGCTGGAACAGATCTCAAGAGGTTATCTTAGTCCATTCCCCAACACTGAGGCAGGATTAAGTATATGCTAATCCTGGTAGGAAATGAGTTGGAAAAATTAAGAACCCTCCAAAACTTCAGCCATTTCTTATAGCAGTACCTTGAACTGAACCATCTGAAGATGGATGGTCCTGTCAACGCCACAGCATTTTCAGCTGCGGCGGGGAGTGGAAGTTCCCAGATAGCCTACGAAATGGCATTTCCAACTGTGACCAGAAGCAGGACAGCTCATTAGAAAGTCTGTTCCTTTGAAACTTCCAGCTAAATTTGGCAGCATCGCATGGCTAGCTTGGACAAGATCCCCCTCCTGTTTCAACATCCTTTAACCATTTGCCAGATGTGACTGTTTGCCAATGTTTGCCGATTGGCTCCAAGGCGCATCATCCATTTTCCCATGCCAAGAACATGCCACCTCCAATGCAATATGCAGCATTTGACGGCTATACCCCAACAGAATTGGGCAGAGGTCGTTTTTCCATGGTGAAGGGACATTTTTCCATCTCTGCTTATTATTTAGATGGAAAAAATGGAGGCCAAAAGGAAACCTTTTGCTTTCCATGAACCTGGAAAAAAATTTTTTGTCCGTTTCCCAGGCATAGGAGCCTTTGTCTGCACAGATCTAGTTCTGATGGAAGCACAAGCATGACATACCCATACTATGGAATTGGACAATATATGAAGAGCTCAAATATCCCTCTGAAGTTCTGGTCCTGCCCTATTGAAATTAATGGGATTTTTGAAGGTGGATTTCTAACTCACACTAGCACAAGCCTGCATCTTTGCCCCTTTATCAGCTGGTCCACATAAGAAGATAAGTCTACTACTACTGCCAGCTAGTGGAGTTATTCCTTTAGCAGTAGAGCAGTGGCTCTCAAACCTTTTTTTTTACTGGTGACCCCTTTCACATAGGAAACCTGAGTGCGACCCCCTTTATAAATTAAAAACACCTTTAAATATATTTAACGCCATTATAAATGCTAGAGGCAAAGCGGGATTTGCGGTGGAGGTTGACAGCTCGCAACCCCCATGTAATAACCTCACGACCCCCTGAGGGGTCCCGACCCCCAGTTTGAGAACCCCTGCAGTAGAGCCTCCCTGCTTTTAAGTTGTAAAGGGCCTGGGTTCTAACCCTGCTGACGCCAAGCAGATAACGGACCGAAAAACCGAGTTGCCAGAACGTACGTATGTAGTATGCAGAGAACTTTATTGCCACTTCTATAGACATATTGGACCTGATTCTAGGCCTGTGTAAACTCCATTCCAATCAGTGGAGTTGCACCAGTGTCAAAGCAGTGGAATGCAGAGTCAGGCCATTTCAGCATTCAAAGCTTTCTCCTGGGAGCTGTGCACTTTGATTATAAACAGGCTATAACCAACTCTGCATCTTATCAAATAACTAGCCAGGTTCTCTGCTCACTTCCACCCGATTTACACAAGGGGTAATTCCACTGATAGCAGTGGTATTATTCCTGATTTGCACCCACGTGAGCAGAATCAAGCCCAATGAATGTGAGTTTTCACAGCCTTACAGGTTTTGGTAAGACACATAGGCACACTTGTAGTGCTTCTTGATTATAGACAAGATTGCAGGGATGCAATATGGGAAATTCTGTAGCCAGAGTACTTGTCCCAAGCAAAACCAGGAAGAGCAGTTACTGTCCTGGGAATGTCTGACCAGTCTAGATGTCCATATCAAAATGAGTGGGATACAGTGTCGTCATCTCTTGAGATATTACTAGCTTCATGATATTTTATTTTTCTTAAAGCCCCAGCTTCTGGAGTCCTGTGATTATATGAGTGTCTTGTGTGTTTTTTTTTTAAGTAGATCTTAATTCTAGCCCTCATTTGTGGAGAAAAGGTGAATCCTAAAGGTTTAAAAGCCAGAATGCAAATAACCCCCCCAAATTTTGGTGGGCCTGGCTCGTGATTTTTGAGCACAAAAGGTTGGCCATACAGGGGACAGTTCTGCATCTTCCATGCTGATCTAGTCAAACAAGCTGTCTGAGCAGCATGGACTAAGGAGTCCCAGCCAGCCTTCAATAGAAGGCACTGATTAAACAAAGCAGCTACTACTACTACTACTACTGAGAAAAATTGGAAGCCACCTAGGTTGACTGCAGGCTTGTCCCCTGGCATCTTGTCTACCAGAGACCACATCCAGCCTCCAACCCTCAGAAACATCAACTTGCTGAATACTATACTGCAACTAAGGCTATGTCTATGCTACACACCTTACAGCAGCACACCTGTGAAGGTTTCCTGTGTAGTCTCTCTATGCTGAGGGGGGTGGGGGGAGGAGGAGAGAAGAACTCCCCCACTGGCATCATTAAACCACCAACGAGCAGCAGTAGCTATGTCACCAGGACAGCATCTCCCACTGACCTAGCGCTGTCCACACCAGCACTTTTGTTGGTGTGTTGTTTCACACCTTTGACCGACAAAAGTGCTAGTGTGGACAAAGCCTAGGTATATCATGGTGTTGCATTCGACCTCTCATTGTTTCCAATGACTTGTTCCCCTATACTGGGAAATTCAGCGAACTCTCCCCACTGTTGCTCCAGCAGAGAAACTCCATCAGTGCCGTCAAAGCAGGCTCTGAGCAGGGAGAGCAGTTAAAACACCAGCAGCCCATTTATGGCACAACGACTATCCTGGGTAGGACTGCCCCTGTGCATGAGAAACCGAAGGAGAATCCCCTAAGTTGTGCAGAAAAGCCATTGAGCCTTGCAGTGGACATGGGTGTTGGTTTTTACTCTTGGGAGCTGCTTGGATGCCCTAGTGATGGGCCCCAATACAAGAGCGTAGACAGAGATGGGCAGATCTGATCAGGAACTGGAATTTCCATTCTATGGGAAATTCCAACATCGCAAAAAAATGTTCTAAATGTAAAGAAAGGCAAAAATTGCCATTTTCCATAATTTTTTTTTTTGAAAAAACAGTTGAAACCTCATTTCAATAAAATCAGAATGTTGTTTTGATTTTGACTTGATTATAAATTAGAATATACAATTAAATAAATTTCAAACTGAAAAGTGGCTTTGAAACCAACTCAGAACATTCCATTCCAATCAGTTTGACTTTGAAACTTTCTACAAATTGGCATTTTTGATGGAAAAATGTTCCACTGGAAAATATTCAGATAGCATGCATGGATAGATAGGGTATTTTCATTTGCAATGTAAACAGCTGCCAGTTTTACATCCTCATAACACCCGAAAACGGTCTCCATAGCTTACTAAAGACCCTTTCCTGACAAACTAAACGGAGCTTGTCGACCTATGTAATTAAATCTGTTCCTATCTACAGTGTGTTAGCGCCATTATTTTCCCCATCATAAATGCTGTGTTAATAACGTTGTCTGCTTGATCTTTGGTGCGTGCTGATATTTTATTTAAGCGAATCTGCCTTGGAGTCACTCTGATGCCAGACAGGTCAGAGGGAGAGAGATTTATGAGTGGCAATTATGTTTTTTAATATTTAAACAGACTTCAGAAAAAGTTATCACTATCTGGTTATGGCTTCCATATGAGCTGTAACAGCTGGCTCCACTCAACAAGGTAGCAAGCACTAAATTCTATTGGAGATAAATAACGTTGCCATGGCCAAACACTAATCACCAAACTTATGGGAGCTCTGTTAATTAAAATGCCTATGCAAATATACCTGCTAAAAGCACAATGGCCCCATTTTGTATGCAAAAGACAGTTGATACGTACGCAGGTCATTTGCATCATGGAAAAAATTGGGAATTTTTAATTTGTGTGGAAACTTGAAATTCATGGGCTTTGCGTTGGGGTCTCTGCACCTTTGAGTCACCACTCATGGGTGGACTCAGTTGCATTTTTTTATATATACACATATACATACACACACATACATAAACACACACACACACACACACACACACATATAACCATGGCAACTAAGTATATAAAAATAAAATTTAAAAAGATTTAAAATCTCACAAGGTTAATAAGTCACCATAAACTATGACCTTGAATCCTCCTGTCCCATTCGCCTTATCACACATACATAGCATCATTTATACAGTGCCAATCACTGCAGTAGTGGGGCATGACAGTGCCTGGGGGCAGCTTTCCTGTCCCAGTAGGGATCTGTAGAGTCTCAAGAAATGAGGATACCATCAAGCTGGAAAATTGGAGCATCCTTAAAACAGCCCCAGTTCTCAGCAGATAGTGCTGGAATCAGCCGTCTGTGTCTGGCACTTGCAGAAATCAGATTCTCACACACCGCTTTAATCAGTTCTACAGAACTTAATGTCACTGCACCAAGCAGGGACAACTACACACTGGGAAATTGCGTTCCTCTCCAGGCCTGCATCTTGCTGTTATCTCCTAACTTCAACTTCCCAGAGCTGGGGCAAAGGGAGGTGAATGTAATTGCATGGATGGCTCTGCTTGAATCAAGTCTATGGGCTGGAAAGAAAGAATGAGCAGTCAAAAGGCTGTTGAATGGGCACTTACAAAGTGGGTATAATGAGTGAGTATGGGCAGAGAGAATGGGAATCTACACAAACACTAGAGGTTTCTGAGAACGACATCAAGGGCTGGCAAAGGAGGAGTGAATAGAGCTAGTTGGGAATTTAATGAAATCTCTTCATTAAAGAAGTGACAGTTTGTCAAAACTGAAGCTGTTCATGAAACAGGTTTGGATTCAATGACTTTCCCGCCTCAAAATGATATTGAAAAAAGCTGGAATTGTCAGAACAGCTCACGTCTACATTTTCTAAAGGAAAAATTCTATTTTCCTGATTCAGAATGAGTTTTTGTTTAGAAATTTAAATTAGACTAAAAAAAGATTTAAAAGGGTAAGAAAAAAAGTCAAACTCCAGACCAAATTTTGATGAACCTGAATTGAATTTTGTTTGGTTCATGAATATTTCAACTCTTCATCCCAATTCAAGATGGAAAATAATTTTGAACTCTCAAAAATATTCAAGGGGCAGGAAACCCGTTTCCCAGCCAGCTCTAGGAGTGAGATCTCTAGCGGATGAGGTAATCAGTCTCCCATCTAAACCCTTCAGATACTTGCAGACATTCCTCCCTTGGTTGCTACATTGCGTAGTCAAGCTATGCCTATTTTAGGAGAGGGGAGTAAACCACTCCTGACCTTTCATCCTTCTAATCACTCCTATAATGGGTCTGTGCATCTCTGTTCCTCCGGTGCTTGGAACAGAATCTTCTGGGTTTGCTTCTCCTCTCATACCAATTTTACACTGGGTACGTTCATTGACTTCACTGAGTTACTCCTGCTTTATGCTGGAGTACACGAGTGGGGAAATCGCATCCGATAACCCAGGTGTGTTCTCACCAGCATAACGCAGATAGGGCCTATCAGAACCGTGCTCTGATGTCAGGTAACCGTTATACAGCCCAAAGCTATGCAGGCTTATATTGGCTTTATTATTGCATGGCAAGCGAATAGCAAATGCACAGCCCACTATCACCATTCCTCTAGTTTGTCATTTACTACATTGTAAGTAGCTTCTCTGTGAACATGTGTGGTGGATATTCAACTCGTTCTTTTAGTCTGAATAAGAGAGGCTTCCTGCAATGCGCATCACTAAATTGTGGAGTATGTTTGCAAGTGAGGGGGTGGAAGCCTCATGACTGAGTTAACTTTGACTAGCCCTGCCTAGAGGAGTGCCCAAATCTCATTGAAAATCAACTGCATTAGGCCATTTTGAAAATGCATGCATGCATGAGCAACATGCTGGGCAAAGTGTATCCCCTAACTCCCTCCAGTCAACTGGTCACTAGAGGATAATAGCTTAGCAATGCTACCTGCTAACAGAGTCATCCCTTTATCCCAAACAGTAGAAGTCTCTAGGTTCAAAAACCTGCCAGTAACCCTTGGCTAGGATTGTTACACATACAATAGACTGTATGATCTAATTAGCCTCCATCCCTGTTTATGATTTGATTCATATCAGTTTAAGGCCAGAAGGTGCTATTATATCATATAGTCTGACCTCCTGTATGTCACTGAATTTCACCCACTTACCCCTGTATTGAGCCCACTAACTTGTTTGCCTAAAACAATGTGTGTTTGGCAAATGCAGATCTTCCTGAAAGGCATCTAGTCTTCAACTAACATCAAAAGATGGAGAATCCACCACTTCGCTCTGTAGTTTGTTCCACCGATTAATCACCCTCACTGTTAAAAATGTGGGCTGTATTTCTAATTGGAATTGTCTGTACCTCTATAGTTCCATACCGCTGCCTCTTTGCCAGATGCGTATCACTCCTCCACAGGGCACTGAAGTAGTTAACATTGGCTACCCAGGCAGACAGATGCTTTCTACGGAGCCAGTGGTGGGCTTCCACCGAACTTTATTCTGTGCATGACAGGTGCCTACTACTAGTGTCTGGATTTCATTCTATTGTCGTCACTGTCACCATTTGCCAGGGTGACTCAGTTTGGAAGGTGCATATTTATTTTTGGGGAACCTGGTCACTACTCAGTCCATTAGGTTAAGCACTTGCATCATTAGCCTGTTCCAGCTGTCAACACTATTTCAGACAGCCCAATTCCTCTTCAATTATACTGTAAGTGAAAAAAGTCTAGATTTTTTAAAACAGGATTCATTTGGCAACACCAGGGAGGTTCTGTTTGAACAAAACTGCATTTTAATTTGTCAGTTGCCCTTGAAGCGTTAGATTTATTTAGCAAGGAACTGATAAGGAGAGAAGAAAAATGGGTAGCAACTCTGGCTTAAGCAGAGACCCAGCTGTTATTCACAGGTTATTGATTCCTATTGACATCAGGAGACATTTAGATTCTAACCACAAGTGACTAGAGCTACTAGGATTTTGCTTGGAAATGTCAAATGCACAAGATCTAAATTTTTATGAGGTCTTTTAAGGGCCCCTGGGGCAAGACACATTAAGGGTATTTTGCTGAGACTGGGGTATAGATGGGAAAAGTTCTCTAAAGCCAAGTCTGCCACATGCAAGGGGCTGTCCTGTCATTCCCACCATATGTCCGACAGACATCACGGCCATGTGGCTGTGCATTCTAGATCTGCTAATGAAAGCGATATTGTATCATGGGGCCACAGTTTGCTCACTGAAGTCAATAGGAGAGGGTGTGTGCGCACGCGCGTGAGCGCAAGAGAGCAGAATTTGCCTTTGGAATGGAGAGATGGAATTTCTCGGTGAGTTAGAGGAGAGGCTTGCTTGGTTGTGCATTACTCCAGTTATATGCCTCATCTGATTTCAATGGAATTACCCTGACATAAAACCAGAGTAATGCAGTGAAGACACAGATCCCTAAGCTGTGATTAGGATCATGTGATCTGCCTTTAACACACAGGATCTACTCATGCTTAAAGCTCAGTCTGTACTTAAATGCTTTGTTGGATCAGGCTTTTAGTCAACTACCTCGCTGCAGGATGCATGCTTGTGGCCTGCAAAACCACAGTGAGGCAGGAACCTGTCTCTTCCAACTCAGATCCACAGGCAGGAGCACTGGTACTGGAACGCTGATGGACAGACTGGTGCTAGATAGAATTGGGCAAACTTCTGTGCAAATCCTTTTTTCCACTGAAAAACGCACATTCAGGTCGACCAAAGAAATTAGCAAATTCAGGTAGATTTCAGTGAATTGTTTTGGTAAAATAAGAAAAATTCAGAAATTTCCAAACAGGTTTGTTTGGGCCTTTCCAAAATGAAAGGTTTTGGGAAGACATTTTTCTTCAGAATTTCACTAAATTTAATAAAAAAAACTTGTTAAAGGTGAAAAGAAACCGTCAAATGAAATTGCTTCCGGCTGAACAAAACATTGTATTTGACCCAAAAATGTTTTGTTTCACTGGGGGGGGGGGGGGGGGGAAGAAAGAGGAGGGAGGGAGGTGTAGTTTCATGTTGACCTGTACCAATTCCTTTTTTGGTTCAGCCAAATGGGTTATTTGCACAGCTTTGGTGATAAGCTCCCTTCACCTGGGCCATGCAGTCCCTCTCACATGCAAACACAAGATTAATTTAGCACCAATCCATTACTGGGGAAGACTCGTGTCATTTTTTTGTTCTATTAGCTTTAGTGGCTTCTTGTGCTCCCTGCTGTACGTTTTAAGGTTAGCTGGAAGCTCCCAGAGTAGCTTGAAGTTAAAGCTTTGCATCTGAGGCTCAATCCAAAATTCACTCACACCCATGGGAGCGCTTTTGTTGACTTCAGTAAGCACCGGACTGGGCACAGCACTCCAAGATGCTATGCTGGATGCTTATTTTGTGATGTACTCTCCAAACACAACACAGACGACACGCCAAGCCCCTCTGTTGTATCTAATCGAACCCACCTGAAACAGAAAGATTCATCACAGGTAGGAGGAACTGAAGTTGGGTCAGGCAGCCTATTGCAATTGCCCCTCCCAAACATTGTCAGGGATAGAATATACACAAAAGACCATTTAATACATTTCAAGATGGTCTTTCAAACCAAACCGCCATGGGAAGGGTTGCAAGCCATTTATCTTCTGTCAATCACTCTACATTGTGGGAAGAGCCTTTTGTATGGCCTTACCTCGGACTCAAAGCCAGATTGGTACTTCAGTCTTTTATCTGCCTTTTCCATATGAAAGAGAATGCACAGATTCTATTTAGTAATGAAGGGGACATTTTGCTCTAATGTTTTCCAGCATCCTAATGTTACGCTGGAGCCCAATTCATCATTGCCTTGATTCCTGCATCATCCTCTACACCCCTAAAACACTATCAAATCCATTTTCTTCCAGCTCTGCACTCCTTTCGGCTGGTGAAAATAACTCCCAAGATGCAGGGGAATGGTGAATCGAGCCCATACATCCTTTTTCCTCTTCCATAAACCAGGAGATAACCCAGAGAAGATGCACCCTGAAACCACACCTCCCCCTTACGCTGCAGGAACGCATTTCATTGCGGCCCTTCGCCAGTATTGTTAATGTCTACCCACCAGAGCTCAGCCCTGTGGTATGTATAGCTACAGGGCTGGGTTCTGATCCCACACCCATAGACAGGCACAGAGCTAAATCCACAATGGGGATTTAAGACTCCGTGTAGCAATACATAATGCGAGGACACATCCAGGTTTGCGCATGCCCGTCAATGGAAACATAGACACCATGGGGACAAAAAGGTGAGGTGATAGCTGAGTGGGGAGGGACTGAATATCTATAATTCTGACTTTGGAACCTCGATCTTCTTGTATATCTAGCCCAGAGAGATTTAGGGTATATCTACATGATGGATTTATTTGTATTACAGTCCTGCCTAGGAGCCCCAGTCCTGGATCAGCACCCCATTGGGCTAGGTGCTATACAGACAATAAAAATGATGGCCCCTGCCCCTACAAAAACGATGTGTATCCTAACCATCAGCGACTTGCCCAGAGTCAAACAGGAAGTACATGGCAGAACCAGGAATTGGACCTCAGTCCTAGGCTAAGGCCATAACCCCAATGGCCATCCTTCCCCTGCTATTGATGAAACTGGTCCCCCAGAAGCAGTCTAGGCTTTGGCAACCAGATTATATTTTCTTTGAAGGTTGACAATGTT
Source organism: Emys orbicularis (assembly GCF_028017835.1). Classification (NCBI taxonomy): domain Eukaryota; kingdom Metazoa; phylum Chordata; order Testudines; family Emydidae; genus Emys; species Emys orbicularis. Next base: position 30,712,387 of record NC_088697.1, on the reverse strand, counting down.
AGTGCTCAATCTTTGACTTCAGTAGGAGTTGATGGTGCTTCTGCATTCTGGTCCTTAAAAGCTAGGCAAGCACAGCGAATAGCCTTCCCACTCCAGTGGCCTCAGCACTCTTCTTGTGCCTTTTTCTTGCTGCATTTTCTCTCATTTCCTCAGAGCTGGGCAAGATTTCAGATAAACTCTGCTTGACATTTTAAAATATGAAGATTGTGTTCTCTATAATTACTCCTTTGTTCTCCAAATCTCCGAGAGGCCCTAAGGCAGCTTTCTGTATGAACTTCTCGGGCAAGCTGGAATCCCAGGCTTTTCTGCAGGAAAGGCGGTACCACGTACTCACCAATTCCCCAGGGATTTGAGCTTCAAGTGGATGCTTCGGAGTTCTTCCACTCAGGTGCCCAGCTGTCAAGAGGAATATAAGCAAATGCAAGAAAAGGGAGGCGGAGGCTGCTTAGGAGGTGAAGTGAGAAGCAGCGGTCACTCAGTGGGGTGAAATGGTGGGTTTATATTTAGAATAAACCAAAGGAAGTCCTATTTTATACAGTGCAAGGGCAAGCTCTTGGAATCCACAGCTCGACAGGGGATAGAGTTAAATATAGTAGCTGTGACTTGCCCTTTAAAAGAGCGGCATGTGCAAAGAGCAGCATTACTGGTATATAGTATTGACACATTTTGAGTCAACTTACTGGGCTGAGCAAACCAAACCCACACCCTGTCTTTTATAATGAACCAAAGCTAAATCTCCAAGACTTGTAAGAACGGGTTCACACCCTACTCTAAGCTGGAGCATTCCAAAGAGCCACCAGGAGCTCACAGTAATAAGGCAGTGAGGCTCAGGAGAGGACGAGCAACAGAAAGGAGATGGAAGCAATCAATTGAAGTAAAAAATACCTTTAAAGTGACAGGCCACCAGGTGAGAGACTCAGCCGGGGACCGAGAGCGAGGAATACAATTTGCCAAAATGCCAGCAAGTCGCTAGTTACTAAAGGATTCAACTGTAAGATTTAATAATGAAAGCCAGACTCAGTGAGTTCTGGCTGTGACTCTTCCGCCCCTCCATCTGTCTGAAACTAAATACAAAGCAGGGTGGGGGAGTCGATTCAGGTAATGGATCTGTCTTTAAAATTGAAGTAAGGACAATGTGTGCTGGGGAAAACTCCCTGACAGAGGTATTGGGCTGTATAAGCATCCCAAAGGGAAGGGTGAAAGTCCCAGGGTTTGGGGTATTCGTTCCTGGATTGAGTGAAACCCTGGAGCACACTGTAGGAAGCTCTGCCTGGCCATCTCATTTCTCATCTTGTTCTGCTCTCTGATGTTCCAAGGCTAGCGCCAATCAAACGGATAGTCGTTCAAAGCCTTTGTCAATCACTACAATTCACTCAGGCTGATAGGAGGGAGCAGCACAGGGTAGCAAAAAGCAAGAGGCCTGATTGCTGCTCCCCAGGAAGATAAAAAGGAAGTTTGATCAGCAAAAGACTGGAAGGGCAAGAGCAGGGCTGGACAGGACGGCAGAGCGTAGCCAATAGGAAAAACCTGCCAGTCACCACCGAGGTGAAGGATCGGGGCAGACTTTCAAAGCAGGTACAGGCTTTCCAGAGACGGGCATGGAAGAGGTACACAGACAGGCAGCTGGCTTTCCAGCAAGGGAGACGTCCACTCATGCACACTCAATAGACATCCAGGGAAAGTCAACGTTGAGACCAGGCAAAAGAAATTCTGATCTTGGCAGAGCTGTTACAAGATTTTCTAGATATAGACTCATAGACTCATAGACTTTAAGGTCAGAAGGGACCAATATGGTCATCTAGTCTGACCTCCCGCATGATGCAGGCCACAAAAGCTGACCCACCCACAACAGAATCTTCCAGCCTGCGACTCCTGCCCTATGCTGCGGAGGAAGGCGAAAAACCTCCAGGGCCTTTGCCAATCAACCCTGGAGGAAAATTCCTTCCCGACCCCAAATATGGCGATCAGCAGAACCCCGAGCATACAGGCAAGATTCTACAGCCGGACCCTCATTTTACCCGCGATGGCACGTTAATGCCTAATTGACTAAAATCACGTTATCCCATCAAACCATTCTAAATAAAGCAGAGGTGGTGTGTGGTTAGTATATATAAAGGTTGCTATGTAACTAGAAACTGGTCAGAAAATAGTCGTTCCCCCCCATGGAAAGTTTTTAAAGATAATTTTTTTAGTTTTGTTTTCATCAAAATATCCAAAACTTCAGACAAAAGTCAAAATATTGCAGGTTTTGGCCAAAGTTCATTAGGTTTTTGGGTATTCATCTTTTACACACACACACACACACACACGAGCAGAGCTGCCTGAAATGGTGCTTGTGAATTCCACCCTATTTTGAGTGTGCTAGTGGCTCACAGAATAGAGCTGATTCCCACAAATGGTCCAGGGTTTCTTAACCATTAGACAATTTAGGCTGCCTGTGGGTTGTTTGCAGACTGTCTCATTCATTGTCCCTTCATTAATACCTGGATATTTGCATCCAAACTCTCTGCTGGTGTAAGTGAGTACAGCTCCACAGACTCCAGTCAATCTCTGGGTGTTTACATCCACAGAGAATTTGGTCCATCAAACCCATTCTCACCTCATCCCTTCACCTGGGGACATTTGTAGCCCTGAGACCCACCTCTGTTTGTCTGATCCCCTCTTCCCCATATAATCCTTTTGGCTTTTCTTGGGTGAGTGACAAGAGCTGCATGTTGGAAGGAAGCCTGGCTCATTAACTGATGGGGTTCCGCTGGTGAGAACATTTGCTAGAACATCGTCATTAACTTGACACGCAGCTGGAGAGCAGCGGCTGGAAGCTGTGATTTACAATACGAAGTGAGGCCTCCAGTAACACACAGGCAGAGACTCAGGCCTGTCCCACTCAACTCAACAAATGGAGCCAGAAGGCAATGTGCTTCAACACCATTAGAAGGGGTGAATTAAAATCTCCTCTTCCAGACTAGAGCCTGGATTTGGTTTCACAAATTGTCAGGCTGCCTCTGGCAGGGTGAAGAGTTCCCAATCGCTCTAACACTGTAATTTGATAGAATCAGTATTCACGTCACAGCAGCATGGTATACCAGGTGTTTGCTTCCACAATAGCATCTAGAGGGTCAGGGACTGTGCATCTCTGGGAGAGATACAAAGAAGATCCCAGCAATTAAAAGTAACGAATGACTTAAGACATCGAGAGTGTGAATAAAATGCTTAAGGAAAAGGGTTGGCACTCTCTTAAATATCACACAGCAAGACAGAAATCCAGATTCTGGTTCATGCGATGACTAATCGGGTAGCTCTCCAGAGGCCACCCCCCACCACATCATCACTGGCCCTTACACAGGGCTATTCATCCAGCAAAGCACAGAACAGGCATAATTTTAAGCATGTGACCAATTCCACTGAAGTTACACATGTGCTTAAATGTAATGCTTTGCTGGATCAGGGTCAAAGTGATTGGAGAAGAGGGTGGGTACTGAATGCTAGAGCTGAGTGAATCGGTCACAATAAATAAATCTATCCAATGGATGCTCACCTTTTTTCTGTTTGGTATTATCCAAAAGCACATCATGAAATGCTCCCATTTGTCGGATTTCTTTAATGGTCTGCAGATCATGCAGATTTTGAATACTTTAATCGAATCTACAGTTTGCCATTCACACTAAATTTATGTGACTATATTAATCAGCCCTGTGTACTGCATATTCAGTTGTGACAGTCACCATTCACAGCGAGTCAGTTATGTAATTCAGCCAATCAAGAAAGAGGAATGATATCACATGACCTATGTCATTACCACCACACAAACTGAATTTTACAGTCACATACAATATGACATTTGCTTTCAGCAAATACTTGTGCATGCAAGCGAAAAGTGTTGCTCTACACAAGTATGCATGTTAAAGATTACACTCTCCAATGTTTGCAGAAAGCAAACAACAATTGTGGCTACAATCAAAATGAAATTTGATTTTAAATGCAAATGGGTATTTGTTCAATATTATCTCCCCTCTTTGCTCATACACACTGAATTCCCTAGGCTTTCCAGCAAGCCAGGCTAGATCTTCAGCTGTCAATTGATATAGATTCATTGATTTCACTGACTACAAAGACTACAGTAGAACTATGCTGTCCTACAACAGGTGAGAATCTGGCCCACTGCATCCCCTTATTTGCAGACATACTGAGAGACGTGATCAGAAAAGCATCCTCAGAAGTATGAGATGTTTCTTCTTCCAAGCTAGATAACTCCTCACAGTTCAGTGCTTCAAACAGGATTTAGCCAAGGACAGAATAATGGGTTTATTCTTAGAAAAAAACTGATCAGACGACAGTTAATTCTCTTTCCTGGTTGGCTGCCAAAGGCCACAGAAAAGGGAGCTGCAGGAAATGTGACATTAGCTTCCATTAACTGAATTCATGAACTTGCATAACTACAGGTGAGTTTAATGGCCATTAGTTTCTGTATGATCAGAAATTGTATCATCTCATTCCATGGGGGCGTAGGTGAGAGGAATTAATCCAAACCAACCACGCTCTCAGGGTCTCCCGATCTCGATTCGATCACCGATCTTTGCTGACAGAACTGGATTTAAACTGAGATGGAAAAAAAAACACTTGTTTCCCTTTACTGGAGGGCTATCAAGCTGAACTGGTGTGACAACTCCCCCAAACCCTAGGAAATTCTTTGCACTTTTTAGTGCATAATCCTGGGGTTTACTGGTTTCATGAAAAATTAAAACCTGGCAGGTTTTTCTTATTTTGTTTTGAGTTGCTGTCCCCACCCCCCACTGTAGATTTGGTAAAATAAAGGGAAATTTTCTCAGCCTCAAAAATATGCTCTCCCCATGAATCCGGCAGGGAAAAATAATTGGACTCAGTGAAATGAAACTTCTTCAATCAATCATCATCATCTTTGCTCTTGTTATTAACACATATTGCTCTGACTTCTGGAATCATATCCAGCTACTCAGGAATGTGTCTGTAGGCCGACCCTGTCTAAATTTTTAAAAATCTAAATTTACCCTGTCTATCTGGGTATTTATATGGCTCACCAATATGAATTAAGGCAGGGAAGTACAGATAATAAATTATTATTCCTCTTCTTCAGAAGGGGAAAGAGTCACTTGCCCATGATCACACAGGAAAGCTATGGCAGAATAGCGATTGACTAAGTCCCAGTCTTCTTCATTTGTAATTCTAATGGGTCACCAATTTAATCATGCAAGACATTTGGACAATATGTTGATAAAGGGGAGCGTCCCTCTCTGCATAACTGAGACAGCACCTGTTCAGTTTGGGGCCCCTCAAGACCAGAAAGATCTTGATAAACTGGAGGGAATTGAGAGAAGAGCAACAGAAGTGATCAGCAAACTTGAGGGACTGGTTTATGAGGGAAGAAAAATTTCCTATGAAGGAAAGGGTGGCCTCAATGTTAAAACTCTGGATTGATGCTCTGGATTGGGGAAAGTCATTTCTTGTCCAATCCAATCAAGATTTGAGATTTGGAAAAAATTTCTCATTCATGAACCAACCAAAAAGTGTTAAGTCAAACAAAACTTTTCATTTTGCTTTTAGTTTTCTCTTTAAGCTTTTAAAAATCTAAATTTACTATAATTTCAAAATGAAGTCATTTTGATGTGGTAAACAAACTTTCTAGCTTGAAATGTTCAAAATGGAACATGCTGACAATTTCAAAGCTGTTGAGTCAGGAGCCCTGTTTTGTGAACAGTTTCAGTTTTTATTAATCAGCTTTTTTGGAGAAAAATGGTGCATTGAAAAAACTCCTGACCAGCTTGACTCAAGATTTCTGGGTTCAAATCCTGGCTCTGCCACATACATTCTATTTGATTTTGGGCAAATAATTAGTCTCTGGGCTAAATCATGCCACCCTTACTCACAAGGGCGAGCAGCACTTATAGGACTATGGGGGTAACTCCTCTCTGTGAGAAAGATCCTCAACCAGGCCTGCTGGGCCTCACTTCCTCATCCATAAAAGAGAAAGGAAGAGGGTTTTGTCTTCTTCATTCAGGTTGTAAGTTTTGGGGTGGGGACTGTCTCTTATCCTATGTACAGCACCTGCACAATGGGGCCCTGATTTTAGTCAGGGCTGCTAGGTGCTAGTGCAATAATTATAATTATTAAAATTGTAATAAAACTAAATCTAACCAGCCGGATGAGGGTGCCAATTCAGCACAGGGCTGAGACTTGTGCCCAACTTTAAGCATGTGAATAGTAATTGCATTCAAGTCCATGGGACATTTACGTGCTGTGTATTCTCCTACCTTGCTGAATTGGAGCCTAAGTAAAGGCTCCTGATAAGCATTTACAGGGTGTGTAACTAGGATGACAAGCGACAAAGTCCTGTGGCACCTTATAGACTAACAGATGACAGGATGACAAGGAAATTCAGGCTGAGGCCTGGACACTTATTCCAGACTTTGAGATCTGTGGAGCTGGGAAAATAGTGATTGATGCTTATATTTCTTTCCTAATCAACCCAGGCCATGAGCTTACACAACAATCACCTTCTAATTTGACTTCAAAAAGGGAAACAACAAGGATGAGGAGATCTTCATTAATTAACAGAAGCGGTGCTGTGGAGATCACCCGCCTTCCATTTCCGCTGCATCAAGCGAGGGTGAACTTTACACAGAATTTTAATACACTTTTTAATGTTATTCTGATCTCTTTTTTTTAAGCTTCTGTAATGTCAAATAACTGGAGAAAGATTTATTATATATTTGAGCTGGAAATGAAAAGAGACCCTCACAAACTGCTTCATGGCTGCTATATAAAAGTAAGTTGAAATCTCAACCCTGTGCCTGGGTAGAATTGTGCTCATCTATTTGGAAATGTGCACTCAATTATGGGTCAGTGTTTTTGGAAACAAGGCCAGCTATCTGCTAGGCATGAGGCAAGAGATGGGCAAACTTCCCCGTCTTGTAAAACTTCTGAATAGCAGGACCACTAGCCAGCACTGTGCAGACATCCTTCTGCATAGCTCAGCTAATGCATCTCCAACCTGACCTACAACATCACGTGCTCTTCCAGTCATAGGCGCCCAAACAGATCTGATTCACGTCAATCGTGATCTGCAGCACCCCCTGCTAATCCATCCTAGGTCTCCCAACAACTCTGCTGATCTGTCTCACTCCACACCCAGAACTACTCTCTGCTACTCCAGTCCTAGGCGTCCATATACTCCTATGCGTACCAATCAGTCTTGCTCCAACGTGAGTGAGAGGCCCCTTGGTGGTTCACTACTCTATGTCAGTAATTCTTGTGAGGCCTGACATACTCATTACACCTAACACTAGTGGCATGTTATACGTCATTGGGAAACTAGTAACTCACGGATTAATATTCTTGCGGGATGTATGTACGGCATCTTTTCAGAAAGCTGTAATATGTGCTAGAACTATGTTCTTAAAATGTGTTTGGCATAAGCCTCATTTGCCACATGCAAAGGAACGTGTACTTGCTTGTCTGACCACCCTGGTCATCAGGCAGGACCAAAGAAGGCACATTTACATGCAAGGTAAACAAAGCCATCATGAGATGAAGTAGGGAAAGATGACCACTTAATCTCCAAAGCGGATACAAACAGTACCCCCAGGAATCTTCCTGCCTCTTGAAGCAGGCAGAACGAACTTTGGGAAGATATAAGGAGAGAGAAAAAGCCATTCTGGCTCCTTCACCTGAAGAGACAAAGGAACTGAGATCTGTGAAGGTTCCCGGCTACAGAGTCTGATCAACCATAATGGAAGAGAGAGTTGGTGAGAAACAGGTCTGAACAAGAGAGCCATGTTTTAGTCTTAAGTGTATTTTTTACTTTTGTTTGCTTGTAACCCTTTCTATCTTTATTCCTTGTACTTGGTATCACTTAATCTTGTGTCCTTTTGTTAATGAAGGATTTGACTTTTACTATAAACCAATTCAGGGCACTGACAGAAGGGAAGGGGGCGTGAACCCCAGTTAAGCTAACTGGCTGCAGTGTACTCTCTCTTTAAAGGAGTAATGAAGTTAATGTCAGAGTGTTCAGCAAGAGGGCTGGACACTGCAGGGAGACGTGTCTGTGGAAATCAGGCATTACAGTTCCCTGTTTCTTACCTGCACAGCAAGGTTTGGACTGGCTGAGTCCTGAAGAGTTTGCTGGCAAGGCAGACAAGCTGGCATGTCAGGGAGTGGTCACAGGTGAGTAGTACCTGGGGCACCGGAACGGGGTGGCCGGGGGGCCATGGTCCCACCACTTTACTATGCCCTCCCACTTTTTACAGGCAAAAGTGTGAGCAACAGGGGGGAGGAGGTGGAGAGGAGCAAGCGAGGGCAGAAGCAGCACAGGAATGGGCCTCGGGAGAAGAGGTGGCATGAGAGGGCGGGGTCATGGTTCAGGTGCCTGTAGGGCCCCCCCCCACTTTTAGGAACCTTCTGTCACCCCTGGTAGTACCAAACTCACTTGCTGAGACACAGAGAGATAACAGTAACTCATAAGTCATTACCCAACCAGCAAATCTTGAGGGTGCCATCCGCTTGGCCTGCTGCTGCTCACCACCTTGCTGGCCAGAGTATGCATCAGAACCTCATGATGCAATGGGAAGAGTAAGGAAGGAGAATCTGCTTCAATGAAAGCAACCATCCCCCCTGGGATACGATGAGGACAACACAGCTATGCTTCTATACTGGCCAAGCTCTATTGAGAAATCCCTCACAATGCTGCCACTGCTAATGTACGTCAAAGGCATAGGAGTTCTCTTAACCATTAGTGAATGCAGACGCTCCCCGACTTACGCAAGCATTCCATTCCAGAACGCCTTGCATAACTCTGATTTTGCGTAAGTCGGAAACGTATCTCCGACCATTACGCCCAAAAAACCCCAAACTCTATTTCTAGCTTACGGAACTTTTTCGGTAAGCTCGGATTTGCGTACGTCAGGTTTACGTAACTTGAGGAGCATCTGTACGTTTGACATATCAGGTCACTACATCCCAAAAACTGGAAACTTTACTTTGGCCAGGAAGGTCCCCTCCTTCCCTAATGGCTGTTTTATAAATGGTCACTGAAAGGTTACTAGCCTTGGAATCCATTCAAAGGAATGAAGCTGATTGGGTGCTTTATATGTTGCACATGGCTGGGGAGCATGCTACTTCCTCTTCCTGCACATCTCTGGCACAGCCAGCAGCACGGATATTTCCACGGGGCTCTAGCTAGGAGATGGGTTTGGGAAGAATCCAGGGAAGCAGTTCATGTCGTCACAGGCAAGGTGGGGGAGAAAAGTTCCCTCCTCCAGTGGAGGAAGAGCAGAGGGGGAAAGCTGTCTTTTATTAGGTGTTTGCTCTTGGCTGGGCTGCTAGGTTCCAATACAAATAAAATGATGCTGAGGGAGGTGGTGGAGATTTCTGCGCATGAGGCTGATGCTGGTAGAACAGCAGTGTCTACGGTTAATTGGAGGTATTTAAGGCTCTGTAGGTATCCGCTAGTTACATCAGTGCTAGGGTATTAAAATCATCACACGAGGTTTAAAAGGCTACGTCCAAAGAGCAGCAATGCTCCGTTAATGTGCTGAAGTGCTGACAGAGCTCCAGGGATTTTAATGATCTGAGTGCACACGCTGGAAATGCAGTTTCCCCTTGCTATCCAGCCAAGCCCCAGAACAGACATCGCTGGAGGAGTTAGGCTCTTGCACTAATAGTGCAAAGGGCATTCACTAGTGTGGGTGCGCCAGTCTTTGTTCAGTAGACAGTGTGGCCTAGTGGATGAAACGCTGGCTGCGGATGCAGGAGACCTGGGTTTAGTCACTTGATGTGCTGGGTGACCTTGGGAAAGTCATTTCATACGTTTCTCAGTTTCCCCACTGCTAAGAGTTAACACGGCTGACCTCCCTTGGTAATGTACTTGGAGACCTACTGATGGAGTGTTACATAAGAGCTAGTGATTAGTATTATTGCTATTACAGCTTTTGGTAGTAGGCACTATTTCTATTGTCTTCCTAGCGAAAAAAAGACTGGGTTTTATCTCAACCCATACCAAGGTTTAAACTAGTTCATAATATTAAACTATCTGTTTTATTTACACAGCTCCCATCACCCTAGTATAGGAGGACCTCTCAATCTTTAATATGATTATCCTCAGATCACTCCTGTGCAGAAGGGCAGTGCTATTATCCCCACATTACAGATGGGAAACTGAGGCACACAGACACCAAAAGACAACATACCCAAGATCTCAGTCTAACTAGAGTGACCAGATAGCAACTGTGAAAAAACAGGACAGGGGCTGGGGCTGGGGGGTGGGGGGGGGAAATAATAGGCACCTATAAAAGAAAAAGTTCCCCCAAACAGGGCTGTCCCTATAAAAATGGGACATCTGGTCACCCTAAATGTAACCCAGGCCTCTGAAGCCCGTGCTCCAATCCCCAGACCAGCCTTCCTCTCCAAGAATTAGCAATGTCACGGTTATAGGATTTAGAAAACTAGAACCAAGATGGTGACTCTCCACCCTCTCTCTCTGATGCAACTCCATTGAAGCTAAACCCTCTGTGCTTTGCTATTTGTACCTATTCTTTAAGGGCTAGAGTGGGATTCTAATCACAGCTTTGAACAAGGGGTTGTGTAAGCTGCCACACCCCAGGAGCAGCCCTGTGAGGTCTTTGATTTGGAGACACCCCGAGCCACAATTCAGTCCAACAGAGCAGATTACTACTGCTGGCCTATCCCCACCACCAAGGGCTACAGCTCACAACAGCACAGCTACCAGGTGTGGAGACCGGGTTCCACCCAATTTTCTACCTCTCCATCTACTCTCCTCCTTCCTCCCCCAAACACACACTCCAGGGAGAGAGTTGGAGACAATCCTCTTTACTCAGTCTGCACAGAAGCATAGGGATGTTTTTACAGGTTGTGCTGGTGCAGAGACCAAATCCAAGTCATAAGCCTAAGTGTGTGATTGACATTTGTGGAAGGGGCTTATGGGGAGTCTGCACCAGCTGTGGGTGGCTGCCTGTTTGGTCTCAACTCCATTTCCAGTGAAGTTAGTGCTCCTGTGAGGAGTCCTTGATTTGCCTCCTACATGAGTGCTGACCATTTTGATATCCTGCCCGGGGCCAAAGCCAGAAGGAAAGCTTTTCTCCTCCACGATCGGCCAATGAATCTCAGACTTGGAACGACAAAGCTGTTGTTTCTGGGAAGGCACAGGTTAGCCATGATGTGGAGACAAACGGTGGGCCTCGTAAATTTCGGTCATTAAGTGAGAGGATTGTATTTATATTGTCACCTGACATTTATTACTTTCCATAAAAAATTTAGTAACTAAAAACCCTTTGGCTTTTTTCCTAGGAGCCGAAGTGCCACTTCCAACTCCAGTAACTGCCTTCTGCCCCCTTAACTCCTTTAACATTACAGGTGGAGAGTCACCATTCTTCACTTTCTGTCCTAAGCTGCTGCATGCTGTTGCAGTGGGTTGACAAACAGCTGTCACATTCCACCCCAATAGATGGCTGCATGCCCATGATGAACAGAGCTAGACCCATATATCAGGGACCTGATCACGTCAGTGATTCTTTTCTATGCAAGTCCTCCCCCTTTGCGGCCTGCAAGTTGTGGGATCAGGGCCTGTGGTGTCATTTGCTCGTGAAACAACATACAGATCCACACTGGCATGCTGAGGTATGACTAACCCTTTACTAAACATATATAGCCTGTCAGGCCCAGCTCCATACACATCTTACTTTGGCAGGGTTCTGATGTCTTGTGAAATAAGAGACTGTACTGAAAAGGATACTGCCCAATTCCTATAAACTACAGGGCTATGATCTGTACATCAGCATGTAAAGCATATAGAAAAGGCATATAGGCACAATAGAAACGTGTTGTCTGTTACTGTGATGTCTGCTCACTCTTCCCCTATTGAGTATCTGACTTCAGTTGTAGTTGACCTGCAGATGTGGTAATCCCAGATAGTTCCTTTGGACTGCACATCACTCAAACCCCTTTACTGGATCCAGGCTTTTGAGAGCAAGTCAAAGGAGTCCAAGCAAAGTACTTAAGGCAGGTATATAACTTTAAGCACATGACTGGGACTGCTGAAGTGAGACTACTCATGCTTAAAGCAATGGGCATGCTGAAGTGATTTGCTAGGCTGGGGCCACGGTGTGTCGTCTAGAACTGCAATGTGTAGGTTAGTGACTCTGGAGCATGTGCTAAGAATAGGAGATGAAATTCACCCCATACAGTGGGCCAACACAAGGCCAATATAGCACAATTTAAACCTCTCTCGAGCACTTATTTGTCATTTAAGCCCTACTGTGAGGATTTAAGTGCTATAGATGCTTGGTGCTGGCCCTTTGATAATGCATGGAATTCATGTGTGCAAACCATGCTCCCCCACTCCAGGGGCCACTGTGGCTTGCAAAGGCTTGTGAAGTGGAAATTGATGCAGTGGTGGTAACTTGAATTTACTAAGCAAAAACATACTGGATGAACCAAAATCTAAAATTGAGTAAAGCGCACGTGTCTTGGAAAATAGCAGAACTTTCAGGAGTCAGATGTCTCCCTTAGAGTACACACTAATAACAGTATAGTAAGTATCCCAGTAATACTATGGTCTGTCTCCCATTCAGTCCAGCTGGTTAAAAGCTGCAGTCCCTGCTACTCCAAAATGCAGCTTGTTACTTCGATTGTAAGCTTGCTGGGGGAGGGACCATCTTTTTATCCTGTGTTTGTACAGTGCCTAGCACAATAGGGTCACTACCATGATACAGAACCTCCAACCATTTATTCACTGGGCTTTGGATCAGGTCCATAGGGGTATCGTCTTGTACTATTAACACATCCTGAGCCATATTCAGTCTGAATTTCCCATCCTAGCAGCTCGGGGGAAATTCCTAGATGAAGGTCCCACACTTTAAACACAAGAAGAAAGGGGAGGGAGGGGGAGTTTCAAGAACCTGGAATTCTTCATAAAGTACCAGATCCTATTAGTATTTAGAATAGATGAGAATGCTGTGAGCCAGAAAAGTGTATGGTCAACTCCATCGAAAGGTTCATACATATTCTATTATGGGGTGAAAACCTAATAAAACTGCAGAATAATAAGGGCCTTCCAAAGAACTTTTAGTCCTGCAAATTAATCCTTAAATTTAAGGATTCTGGTTGTTCAATCTACCTTTCATCAGGGAAGAAACTGGCTTGCATTGGTGTCTGAAACTCTAACATCACATGGAGAAGCTCTCAGCTAGAATTGGAGATTGAAATCTGGCACTGTCAGGTTTTCTGGAGATATTATGTTGATCCATCTGAAATCCAGACAGAATGATTTTCTGCATCATGTTTGGGGGCTGCCACTTATATCCTAAGCCAGACCCAAGACCTGAAGAGGCCTACAAAAATAAAAATTAACCAAAAACTTTTCTATCTTAAAAAAAGCAGGCGAGAGGGGGAGTGGCTGTTGGGAGCAGATTCCTACATGGTCTTATTTCTTCCAAGTTCATTTACTCTTCCTCAGCTGTCATTCACCCATCAGGGAATCTGCAGGGCTACCTTTGGAGGATGGCACTCCTGTTCATTACAAAGCTGCAACGGTGGCTAAGTCCTCCATACTGATGCCAAAACTCACCACATGTAAACACTTCCCACAGAAAAAATGCTCAGTGAAATAGAAAGACATGTAATTGTGTAACACTGGGTTCATTTAACAGACTAATTTCCTTTCCTGGGCAGCCACCATAAGTGCTATGGGAATGATGCATGTTCAGCCAGGGGGAAGTGAACGCTAGAATGAGTGGCTGCAAGCAGGAGGGTATTCATTATTATTTATATAAAACTATTCCTAATATTTATATTACCATTATATAGCTCTATCTAAGCCATGGGCTGGGACATGCAGAATAGGTCATTTAGTCATTTGTTATTTTAATCAACAGTTAGGGAACAGCTGTTTCCTCTGATCTTTTGGCACTGGCAGTTCTACACAAGCTACTCCCTGTCCTTTTATTGGGCTTATCTCATCAAGGTGGCTACAAATAAAGTCAATGCTGAACAAGACAGAGTGAGGATGCAAAATTGTAAGTAAGCAGCCTCACAGGGTCTCTTCCAAGTCCAGATTCTGCATCTTGGTCATTTTATTAGAATTCCTTAATGTATTCAGCTTATCAAGCTTGAAATGTCAGCTTTAAAGCCGGTTGGATAAATCAAATGCCTGATGCGGTCATGTGAATCTGGAATAAAGAAAGCATCTTCCCTAGTTGGACTACATCAGTGGCACTTTGTGCTCATGCCAAGTACACAATGTAGTTCAGGGCAGAGTTCAGCCCTACAAGCTCTCAATTTACAGCCTAGTCCTGAGTACTACAGAGAAATTTAGTGTCATGCTTGTTTGTTAATTGACTCCAGGGGAGAGGACTCTGCCCTGTGTCATACAGGACTGGAGCACTTTCCCCGTACCACAAGCCCAATAGAATTGGAAACAGACAGTCAATCTGCTGCATTAACTCTTAGTATAGTTCTCTAATTGTGTAACAGGAGTGCCACGGGAAACCAGTTGAGGTGGAGGCACCATTGTGCTAGGCAGACAGAGTCTCTGCCCTGAAGAGGAAAGATGCCCAGATCCTCAGAGGTATTAAGACACCTAACTTCTATCCAATCAAATGGTGTTCAGAGCAAATATCGAACTTTAGTCACCCACACCCCACAAGTGTCCTGACCCCTCCCCCGGCTTTTAATACTCCAAGCACACACGCTGCATCCTAGACTTTAGGATTTCCAGGCAAATTTTCATCAAAATGAAATCAAATTTTGATGTAAACCAAAACAAAATGTTTTATTTACACAGAAAAAGTTGTCAATTTGTTGATCGACTGTCCTGCAAGACTTTTTGCAAGAACACGTGTTGGCACAGGACAAAACTGAAATAAATGAGGCAGTCCAACTCAGCTCAAAGTGGAGATCCAGAAGGAAGTAGAGTGAAGAATAGGTTGAAGATCTATGTTCAGCTCTCCTTTAATGGTAGGAGTTAAGGAAATGGGGGCTGAGAGGAGGAGATGGAGATCTTCAAGGGTTGGAAGATCAGGGAGAGTGGGGAGAAAGTTCATGTAAATTGCTTGCACTTAATTCTACAATGATAAATGCCTCAAACCACTAAGATGATATTGCTTAGACTCAGACTATTTTGCAAAGTTATTGCGTAGAAAGTTTGCTTATCTCCATGTTTGTCTGAAAGGCTAGTTTCCCACAGCAGCTCCTAGGAGCTCAAGGTGATATTTATGTTCTTATCTACCAGCTGCTATCCAAAGCCTTCAGAAACCTTGCATAAAACAAAATAGAATTAAACCTTGATACGCCAAAACATCCTGCAGATCAGTGTGTTCCTCCAGGAGAAAGGAAAACAACCTCCTGGGCACGGACAGACCAGTGAGGAGAGCAATGACAGCAGATGCCATTTGCTCAATGATACCAACAATGTTCCACTGTCCACAGTGGACCAAATTCTGGTATCCTTATGCTGATGTAAATACCAAGTGACGAAACCATTAATCGGTGTTAATCCAGATTGTCTCACATACAGCTGAGAGCAGAATTGGGTGCACAGACTGGAAGAGAGTCTGAACACAGGCCTAAAGACTAGAAATTACTGAATTTAGTGTCTACTCTAGACTGCCTTCTGTTCCACCTTGGACAGCTCCCTTCCCATACCCTCAGTTACCCCCATCTTTAAAATGGGGGATGATAAAACTGACCATAAGCCCCTCACAGGCAGAGTTAATCTTGTGAATAGCTCTTATCTTAAAAGCTTTATAGACAAGTATAATTATTAGATCTACACAGCTTCATCACTGACCACCAGAATTCAGTCCCTTTTAAAACACTCCTCCTCTACTTCCATATAGTAATATTCTCATTGCCTCAAAACAAGGACTGAGCAGCCAAGTGGCAGGTCCACAAGAGCATAATAGCCTGTTTATAAATGCAAAGTAATGCACATTGGAAAACAATCCCAACTATACATATAAAATGATGGGGTCTAAATTAGCTGTTACCACTCAAGAAAGATCTTGGAGTCATTGTGGATAGTTTTCTGAAAACATCCACTCAATGTGCAATGGAGTCAAAAAAGCCAACAACGTTGGGCATCATTAAGAAAGGGATAGATAAGACAGAAAATATATTGCCTCTATATAAATCCATGGTACGCCCACATCCTGAATACTGCATGCAGATGTGGTCACCCCATCTCAAAAAAGATATATTGGAATTGGAAAAGGTTCAGAAAAAGGCAACAAAAATGATTGGGGTATGGAATGGCTTCCATATTAATCTTTCCTCATAAGACTAGGACTTTACAGCTTTGAAAAGAGAACTAAGGAAGGATATGATCGAGGTTTATAAAATCATGACTGGTGTGGAGAAAGGAAATAAGGAAGTGCTATTTACTCCTTCTCATAACACAAGAACCCGGGGTCACCAAATGAAAATAGGTAGTAGGTTTTAAACAAACAAAAGGAATTATTTCTTCACACAATGCAGTCAACCTGTGGAACTCTGCCAGAGAATGTTGTGAAGGCCAAGACGATAACAGGGTTCAAAAAAGAACTAGGTAAGTTCATGGAGGATAGGTCCATCAATGGCTATTAGCCGGGATGATGTCCCTAGCTTCTGTTTGCCAGAAGTTGGAAATGGGCAACAGGGGATGGATCCCTTGATTACCTGTTCTGTTCATTCCCTCTGGGGCACCTGGCATTGGCCACTGTTGGAAGACAGGATACTGGACTAGATGGACCTTCGGTCTGACCCAGTATGGCCATTCTTATGTACTACTGCTAACAGCTATTGGCATTTCTCTAACTCAGAGAGTAGAGTGGTGTTGACATATGTTTGAACCCTGCTGGCCACCCACAAAGGAAATAATTGCAGTTAGTCAAATCTTGGCAGTTTTGCCTTTGCAAGAAGAAAACATTGCTGTGGTATTCATGGAATCCCCTAGTTAGAGATAGGGAAGACTGCTATGGTAGCCCTAGTGCTTTGAATGGCATTTGTAAAGATTAATGTGACCACTATACCCAGATACATCCCACAATGGGAAAAACACAAGTTTGTCAGGTTTCCTTGTTTTGTTGAAGGCATTTTTCAGCTTGGAAAACCTGCCTTTTGCTTTTGGAACCATTCCAGCAGAGAGGGCTAAACCTTTTCCAACTGCCAACTCAGCTGCTTGCCCTCTGGTTTTGGCCAAAAGGTGACCATTTAGGGCCTTCAATTCCACTCCATAACCTCTCAGGAGGCATCACCTTTCATCCCAGAAATCTCCAATAGCCTATGAGTGTCAGATTTCTAGCCTGCCCACTGGAGACTCAAGCAATATGGGGAAGCTTATTACTACTGCAACACTGAGAAGCCCTGGTCATGAACAAGCAACCCATAGCGGTAAGCACCGTGTAAACAAAAAGGAGGTTCTTTTTGAAGCTACATCATGCTTTCGGAGGCTCTCTGAACAGTCTGAGGTTTGCCTGTCTCATTTTGAAGTTCAGAGAAGGAAAAATATTTGCAATTTTGATCATTTGAATTTTAACTCCATGACTGACAACCCCACGCCCCCCCCAAGGTTTCTACTTTAAAATTCTTTTTAAAATTATCCTAGCAGAAGCCAAACTGCATTTTCCATCCCCAAGCATGGAGATAAAAACAATCAGCAGGGAGCTGATGAAGGCAACGGGGTCATAATTAACAGTTCCACTGCATTGTGTTTATCATGCTAACAGCAACTAGCAGCTAAGAACACCATGTTGGAGTCAGGCTCTGGCAGAACACAAGCACTTTCCAGTCATGGCGCTGGTGGTGGGTGTTGCATGAAAAGGAAACAAAGGAAAATATTTTTATGCAGGACAACTCTAGTAAATAAACACTTGTATTTTGGTTACTCTCAAGGTTCCCAGTAAAGATTGGAAGCCCAATGGGCTTCGAGCTACACATTCTTACAGTACCCTTGCTCTGCCACCTGTAGTTCCAGCCACTAGGAATGCTATAATCTGTTATTTTCAGTCCTTTTGAGGCCCATCCTGCCAGCATGGTCTCGGGGGGGGGGGAGGGGAGGGCAGGAGGTAGCTCAGCATCAGCTCAATGCACATCATGAGAACAAGGTGGGAGAGGCTATGGTTTGCCCACACCAAGAGAATGAGAATTCAAATCCCCCCCTCCAATCCAAATTAGGACAAAGTTGAAATTTCAAAATTTTTGCAAACTGAAAAAAAAAAGTTTTCAATCAATTGAAACATTGTTTCAAACATTTCAAAACGTTGTTTGGATTTCAAGCTTCGGTTCTATTTCTTTAACCGTTTTAATATAAAACGTTACATTTCAAAACAGACAAGATAGTCACAAAAACAAAGCGTTTTTGGAAATGTCTAAAAGGCCATTTTGACAATTTCAAAACTTATTCCCAACATTTTTTTCAAGTCAGGAAATTAATCAAAACTGATCCTTCCTTGCAAAAATTTCAGTTACAAGTCAGCGTTTTTCAGGAAAAAAGTATCTTCAAATTCCCAGCCACCCATAGAATCATAGAATATCGAGGTTGGAAGGGACCTTAGGAGGTCATCTAGTCCAACCCCCTGCTCAAAGCAGAACCAATCCCCAACTATTTTTTTTGGCCCAGAGCCCTAGCTGGCCCCCTCAAGGATTGAACTCACAACCCTGGGTTTAGCAGGCCACTGCTCAAACCACTAACGGAGTGCCGCCCCTTTCTATTGGCCGCCTCAGGCACCTGCTTCCTTCGCTGTGCCGGCTCTGAGCAGGGGTCTGAAAATCTGCAATAAACATGACCCACCTTGCCTCTAATACCCTGGACCAATACAGCTACAACTACATTGCATATGGCAGTTAGCATGTAGGATGCAATGCATAGATACATTTTTAACATGGATTTTCCTTTAATTTGTGGATAAATGTACAGCTGAATGTCCCTGAATAGCAGTCTATACTGAAGAGGGTTAGAGCAACAGAGCAAGCACCTTCTGAACGCCACACCAGCCTCCCTCAAGAATACACTTGGGTGAGAGGAAAGGTCAGTCTCCCTGTTGATGTTTGTTGGGATGTGGATGCCTGTCCCAAAGGGCTTGGACTGAGAAACTCATTTCACCAATGCGCACCATGTAGGGAAGAAACAAGTTTGCATAAGAACTCAAATGCTGAAGATGTACAGTTTGATTGTTGACAGAAGAATCAGAAAAAGGGGATCAGGAGATCTGGTCTATGGACATGTTGCTAATTATTTTCTTAAGCTCTTGAGAGCTCTTGGATAAGGAAGTACATCATCATCCAATCTAGTGGAATGCAGAATTTGGGTGCTGTCAGTATTTTGCAAGGACTTGACTGAGCTGCTTAAAACCATGGATTTAATTTTTTTTCCTGCACTCACAGCTGCTAATTAGTGGTAATTACATGCAAATCCATCCCCAGAATCTTTAGAGACCATGGAAGATGGGAACCAGCCCACACCATGAAATGAAATGAACCCAAAGAATGTGGGATGTTTGGGTAGACAATGCCTCTTGCTGTTGGGATTCAAAGAGGGAACAGTGGGGCTCGGAAGATATAATAGAATCAGAAATGTCAGGATAAAAGGAACCTTAGAGGTCACCTTGTCCAGCATTCTGCACTGAGGCAGCATCAAATATACCTAGGTGTTAGACCAGTTCTTAAAAACACTCCAGTGACATATTCCACAGCCTCCCTTGGAAGCCTATTCCAGATTTTAGCTACCCTTAGAGTTAGAAAGTTTTTCCTAGTATCTAACCTAAATCTCCTTTGTATATTCCTCGCTGTGCCATGGACAGTAAATTATAAAGTATTTCCACATGTAAGTATTTGGGAAGGGAAAAGAACCCTCAATCTTCAAGTATAAGTCAACTGCTAACTGATGGGGGGCTCAGGAGGAAACATCCCCAGGGCAGGATATCCCATAACTGCGGGGTTTCTTGCCCTTTCCTCTAAAGCAGTTAGCGCTGGCCACTGTCCGAGCCGGATACTGCATTAGATGGACCATAGGTCTGATCCAGTCTGGCAATTGGTACGTTCGAGGAACCAGACATTGTATCTGGCTGGAAGAGGTTTGCCAATGGCTTCTCTGTGCGTAAGCCAAATGAAGTCATTAAGCAGTGTCACCCAAGTTAAATTTTCATTCCCATCCTGGCGCCTCAGTTTATCACTGCTACAAACCAATGGAGACTGACTGTGTGGAATGAGCAGGCCGCCATAAAAGTGGCTAGGCTTACAAATGAGATGCAGGCCATGCTAAATCTGTAATGAAAGTTGCTGTGGCTCAGCCCTGGGACAAGTTAAGCCCTGGATGCAGGCCAGCTCCAATAGAAATGGTGTCCCTTGCTACTGCACTATACTGTGGCAGCCCTAGAGGAAGATACCCATGTTAATGGCTGTAAAGCAAACAGAGGCATATTTTATCCAATATTATGGTGGGGCAGTAGGGGATAGGCTGCTTTGAACTGTGGTTCTTCCATCCATACTTAGAATTAAGTAATAAATGTTACTTTTATGGTTATTATGGAGATGCCCATTGTGTCTACAGTCAACATTAAATTTTACGTTTAAACCTGGGTTTCCGTTTCTGTGTTATCCTCCCAACTAGTGCAGTACTTTGACAGAAAGAACAGAGAGCCTGATCCAGAGCCCATTAAGTCAATGGGAGGCCTTCCACTTATTGGAGTTTGATCCAGTGACTAACAGTTTTCACAATCAGAATGAGGAAACCGGAGAATCTTCCTCCTTTACGGCTGAAGATTGCTGCCTGGGAAAGAAGGGTATTAGTCTGAATGCTGCAACAGTGTGTGCAGCCATGTTCCAATACCAAAACCCATTTATTTCGTAACAGTTCCCTAGTCTTCCTTCACCCACGTTTGGTCAGGGGCTCAGCAGAAAAACATACCGATAAGATTCTGTAATGCGGTAGAATCATCTTAACTATGTCCGATCTGCTGAATTATGGCTTCACACTTCAACAAATACAATTAGAGCTAATTATAGTGTTAGTTTAATGGGTTGATTTTCCCAACATCTACTCATGGCTGGCGAATGGAGAGGCACTGCGACAGTTCTAATGAAAGTCCATACTTTAGATTCTTAATGGAGTCCTTTAGAGCAAGGCTCCCTTCTAATTAGATTAACTGACACCTATCATTGCTCATCTAGGTCTCATATTACCTGCACTTGATTGTGCAACGTTAATGACACGGTGTATTGCTAATGAGCAAAATTCAGCATAGAATAGACTCCGATAACTAGGGGATAGGTAATGGGAAAGGCAGTCCTCTCCCCCTCCAAGAAATACATTCAAATACTTATCAGCGATAAAGCAATTTTCATGCATCTACAGTACTTACACGCCCCCACCCCCATCACCATGGCATCTGAGCACCTGACCATCTTTAAGGTCTTTATTCTCATAACACCCCCCCCACCCTGAGGGGCCAGCCAGGGCTGTTAATTCTCAGCTGTAAAACTGGGCTAAGACACAGGGATACCAAGATACACAAAAGAAGTTAGCCACCTATGCCCCCATTTTAGGCACCTATATCCTAGTTTCAGCACTGAGATGCACAAAACTCCTGCTGAACCCTGTAGTCCTAAACCCACTCCGCACCTAAAAATTTTTTGGGCGGGGCAGTAAAAGGTCCCTCAATCCTTATGTTTCTGCCTCAGGAGCACTGCTGCCTCCATCTAGGCATATGGGTGCCTATCTCCATTCTAAGTCCCAGGCAACTCATGAAGTAGGGCAAAGACAGGCATTCAACTATTACTTTGCCTGCAGGGCTCAATCCAGTAAACGTGCTCAGAAAGGGCCTACCAGATTGGGCCCCTCAATTGAGTACACAAGATGGGCTGCAGAGGGAGGGGGACCGCCTTCATAACTTCTCCCAGTGGTTTGGGTACTCACCTCAGATGTGGGAAATCCCCAATTCAAGTCCCTCCTCCACCTGCGGGATTGCCATTTCTCAAGTGAGTGCTCCAACTACTGGGTAATGGGATAGGTGGGGTTTCTTCAATCTCTCTCATTGAAGCTTACTCTTGCTAAATAATTCAAGTGTCACTGGGGCCAGAAAAGAGTGAGCAAAACCAAGGATGATGCCCGCTGGTTAGAGCATTCCCCCACGCTGTGGGAGAGGCAGGAGCCAGTCCCCTTGCTCCCATGACTGACTTGTTTCTGGGATGCTGGACTAAGACACCCTAGCTGGTTGAGTCACAGATGGAGGGACAGTCTATGCTGTACACCACTTCTGCTCTGCCTCAATCCTGGCCCAGATTGAGCACTCTTGGGATTGATTTCTGACTGCACAACAAATGGATTCTCCCATTTCAGTGTTTGGCAGAATTTCTCCCCCCCACCCCCCCACCATGCTGAATAACTGGTCTCAGAGCAAGCAAGACCTCTCGAAGTTGTACTGAAATCAACATATGCTAATCAGCCTTTCTGCAATTGACAACCCAGGACACTGATGGGAATCGGGAAGAAGGATAGTGAGGCAAAGCAGCAGGGGAAGGATTAATTTTTCAGAGGCTTCTCTTTCGATCAGATTGAACAAGCCAACCCAAAGGGTTATAGATGGAGAATATCTAAATATAGATTGGGTGAGAGGAAGTTATTCAGCAGAACCTCAGCTTTTGCTGATTATACCCCAGCAGCATGGCAGGGACGCCACTTGGAAAGATCTTGTGTCATAATGATCATGAGCAAACAGCCAGTTAAGCACCACCATGAGTTTTTAATAGTGAGGCAGAATGACACTAAAGGAACCAGCTTCTCATGGAGTTGGGAAATAATTTCCCTATGAAACTGGTGGTTCACATTGAACTATTTACAGTTATTTCACAGTAGTGCCCAGAGGCCACAGGTGAGACTGGCCCCCATTGTGAAGTCTGGATTTGATGGCACCCACAGGACTTCCCATAATGCATTGCTTCATTCTCGCTAAGCCTTAACACTACTAAGCCACAGCAATACAAATGCTGCCATATTGGGAGAATAGATGGCAGCAGGGAAATCATTTTCACAGCAAAGAGACATGTTTGCAGGTGGCAACTGACAACAGCATTTCCCCCTCACTAGAGGTTTTGGCTCCTTGCCTGAGAATATCTGTTCCAGCAGGTGGGTCTCTGCAGAGCCAACCCTCGTTGTTCCCCGCAGCTTTGCTGCCAGCTCCAAAAGACAGGGCTTTCTTGTTTGTTGGTTCAATAAAAGCAACATGTTATCCAATTTGTCTGCTGATTTTGTCTAAATTGCATGTGGGATTCACACTGCAGAATGTCTGTGTGTGTAATTAACAGATGAAAATCCTTCTCTTTTTAAAATATAAGAGTTCTGATTGCCACAGAGATAGGTTTAATAGATTAGCTGGTTAAACCTGCAATTAATGCATATTGACAGCCAAATGTGAAGCTAATATGCAAGTACTAATCTGTCTAGACATTTATATTTCAAGGGATTTAGTTCCTTACATTCCACGCTCTTTCGATGAAATGACATATGCTGAAACTCAAATGTTTCATGGCGATGTACTGGTTTCAATTACATTTTCATCGGAAAGGGGGAGAGACTCATGCTGTACAACATGGTTGTTAGGACATTGGTCTGAGGTGTGGAGACCTGGGTTAGCACATCTCCTGGCCAAATCCTTATGAGTTCCAACTTAAATATTCTGGCATACTGCATTGACCTTTACTAGCTTTTGTTTAAGAGGAACAAGACTGAAGGATTGGAAGCTTCGGCACATCACTGCTGGCGAGCCGTGTGTGCAAACAGAGAAGCAAGTCTGCTCCTGAACTTTGCAGAGGCTTCCCTCCCACCCCCAAGAGCCAAAAGCACACATTAGTGATGAGCATCCAGCTTCTGTAACCCCTTCATGCATGCGTGGGGAAGGCATGGTCATGAGCCAATGCTGCTGCTTCTACACGGCTCCCTTCAGAGGGAGCAATCAGCCATGAGGAAAGAGGGAAGGAGGTTTCCATTGCTCAATGACATTCAAACCATGCACTCTCCCATCTTGTCAGCCACTCCAGGAGTGAGGAATCTTGGACGGCTCAAGCCATGGGGGAAGGAATGAGCCGGAAAAAAAAAAAAACAAGCTTAGTTTTCATCTACCCCATCATTTCTGGGCTCCTACAAAGCATTCACTTGCATCCCTAGAATCCATTTCTTCCCCTCTCCTAAATATGAATGCAGGTACAAAGATGCATCAATGTAGCTAGATTCTGGGACTGCCGGAGGTGCCAGAAGAAACCGTCACCTTCCTAAGCAGTATTTATACACTGTACAGGGAAAGAGGTGCCTAGGTGCTTCCCTGATGGTGACTCAGAACAGTCTCAAAGCTTACAGCAGCCTGGGACCTTCCCGTCAAGTCTGATCTCCTCAGCTCCTAAATGTATCAGCTCCAAATGGGAGCTTCCTCTCCCTCATGGACTGGAGGCCTACCCTGACTCCCACTGGCCCTTCATGGAATTCTGATCCCCCCTCTTCCTAACTAAGGAGGTGCCCCAACAGGCAAAATTCCCATTTGCTCCACTCCACCCTGGAGGAGCAGTGGACAGCTTTTTGCCTGGGGCCTACATTTGACCTGATCAGCTTTTGGGACCCTACCAGGAGTTCAAACTCTCGCTGACTCAGGTCATTGGAACACACAATCCTCCCCATCACAGCAAGGGCAGTCCCCAGGGAAGGAATCAGTGTACTAGGGACCCTTAAATCTGACCTCAGGCCCCTCTATGCCCTTGGGTGAAATTTTGTGTTTTCAGATACAGAGTAGAGCCTACCTGGGGAATTGCTCTCCCCTGATATGCAACCTTCTCTCCAAATGGGAGAATATTCTGGTAACTCTGCTAGTTAGCCCTGGATAAAACGTGTACCTGAGTTAAAACTGGATGACTATTTAGTGTCTCCATATCTGAAAACAGAATTTTGCCTTTAATTTGACTGAGCCATCCATCCGTCCCTACGGCCCATTTGAGTTCCATCCAGGGCCGGTGCTACCATTAAGGCAAACTAGGCGGTTGCCTAGGGCGCCAAGATTTGGGGGTGCCAAAAAGCAGTGCCCCCAATTTTTTTTTTTTTTAACAGGGTTCCTATGCCCCCTCCCCAAGCACGCGGTCATCGCTCCACTTCTCCCACCTCCCAGGCTTGTGGCACCAATCAGCTGTTTGGCACCACAAGCCTGGGAGGGGAGGGGAGGAGAATTAGAGCGGGGGCGGTGTGCTCGGGGAGGAGGTGGAGCAGAGGTGAGCTGGGGTGGGGAGCTGCCGCGGGGGGGGGGGGAAACACGCCTCAGAGCGGGGAGCTGCCGCAGGGCTGGGAGGGGGGGTGCAAGGTGGAAGTTTCACCTAGGGCACGAAACTTCCTTGCACCAGTCCTGGTTCCATCTCTGGTCACCCTGATGAACAATGGCATGGGACAATTTGCATCTCATTGGCAAAAACCTCTCAGCCACAAATGTGCCCTTGTTGCGTTTTGGAGATGCTTCTTCCTTGGTTTGGCAATTGATATTAACTACTCTAAATTAGTGGCTGTTTAGTCATTTTCTATCCACCCATGTCAGCCTTGTCCCAAACAAAGAACTTCACACGGAATACATTTCCCTCCATTTGAACAAGCACAATGTGTCGGACAGTGCAGTGTAAAAGACCTAGTAGTTAATCCAGTGAATACACACAACTGTGTAGAGAGTGCTGCACATGGTCATCACCCTGCTGGGAAATTTGCTGTAAATACACTGGCAAGTGCCTTCCAGCAGTCACTGCCCACATTAAACAGGTCTCTGGGAATCTCAGAACAACTGTCTGGGTCAGCATTTGACCCGGAGTCCAGAGAAGTCTAAACTAGCTGCTGATTATTAAAGGAAAGCTTCCATTTACTCTTGTAAGCTTCAGAGACAAATCCTCCACATCAGCCAGATGCAGACAAGGCCAGCCCAGGTCTTCAACAGCAGCCAGAACACATTGCAGAGCCAGGTGCACTTGTGAAGTGGATTCATCAGTAGCATCAAAGGCCAAGCAGAGCTGTAGTTAAGACTGTTTTTCCATTGACAGAGCCCCTTTTCTGTTTTTAAACTACACATACAGACACCATAAGTGACTTATCTCCTCAATGATGAATCAGTCGGGGGGGGGGGGGAGAGAAGGAGAGGAGTTGGTTTCATGTCTTTCACTTTGAATTCTTCCTGCTCCGAGCTTCTCCTACACCCCAGCATGTATTTTGCATTTCACACGCTGTGCTTGAACAATGAGGCCCTGGATATTATTCAGGAACAATTTTTTTTTTTTTTTAAAAGGGAACAGCAAGCATTAATAGTGTTTCACATTTGCAACAATTCAAAGGTATAATCCCTGTGAGCGACTTTGTTTTTAATTAGAAGTGTAATTAAAAACTATGTTTTCATATGTCCTCTAAAGCCTTTGAAGATCAGTTTAAAAGCAAGCATGCTGGTAAGGGACGAGGCTTCACAAGTGAACTGGAAAGCAAGATCTAGCCACGTGAATGCCATCTTGAGCAATCCAATGACAGGTGTGGTCCAAGGTTAAGTTATATAATTTTTATGGCTTTGAGTATTTGCCTTTTATTTCTCTTCAAAAGAAACCCACAAAGTGACTGCAAATGAGAGAAATCAGGGAAGGTTTGTGTGCAGCGTCTGGAGCTTAGAACTACAAGGCTGGACTCTTGGATTTGCGCCTGACCTCAGTAGTGACTGCACAATTGAATGCAGGTCACTTAACCTCATTGCACTCCAATGTATCCCTCTGTAAAATGGAGATATGATCACAGTGAACCCTTCCGGCCTGCCTTGGAATCTATGAATAATAGTCATTGCTTATATAGTGAACTGATTTAATCTCCCAGAAGTGGTGTGGGAATTAAATGGGGTGAGAGAGATAATATTGGTTAAAGACAGCAAAGCAGAAAGCATACAGAAGTTAAGGCCACATTCAAACACATTGTCTATTAAGGACCATTGCACCAGCCACGATTGATGGTGTTGTACCAGGCATTGTGTAGTGAAATTCCCAGATCCGGCTCATTCCTCCAAATCCACTCAAGGGCTACCACTGATTCTGAACACCTGCATTTTGGGTGCTTGCCCTGATACAGCTTGTATCTGATTTTTAGAGGGGCCAATCAGCTGCAGCTCTAGCCACTCAGCACCTTGGGAAATCAAATGCAAAGGATCCAAAGTTGAATAACTCAAAAAATTCTGCTCTGCTTTTGAAAAGTTGGCTGCAGTTCACTTGTTCAAGGCCAGACTGAATCAGTGATGGAGAGTCCTAGAAAACTTGAATTCCTGGCTCTCAAGCGTGTGCTTGTACCACTAGACTCAGTACCAGCAACAATGCTCACCTACCTTCTTGTGAGTCTTAGCTAATGACTATTGGTGGGATACTTGGAGGGAAGGCAAAGAATTAGTGGCATAAGACTACAGTAACTCTCCAGATGGGTGCTTCAGCCAGATTTCTTCACCTGGGTCCTTTTTCCTGGTGTCCATGTGTCTTAGCATCTGCAACCAGGAGCTTTCTATTAAGGGCTTGAACCTGCACTTAGTGTGTACACAGGTGCCGAGTCAACTTTTCATCTGTATGTGTTTAATAGTCATCCATTCTCTACCTAGAGGCAGAGCCTTGCTAATCCAGAGGGAATTCTGACCTGCACTTGCACCACCAGTCCAGTTTCAGTGAAAAGCCCAAGGGCATTCAGCCATAAACTAGTCATACTGCCCTTCTCGCAGACTGTTGGGAGCCTTTTGTTCAATCACAGATGGGAGAGATACTCTGAGCACGTATGTAGCCAGGATAATTATCAGTTACATGGAAACTGACTCACTGAAGAGTGGGTAAATGCTTTGACAGGGCCTTGGGGAAGCTTCTCCGATAAAAGGAACTTGCACTGACCTCAAGCAAAATATACCAAGGAGCCACTTAACATCTCTGCTGTTTAGCCAAGCAAGGAACAGACAAGCACCTCACACTGACATCTGCAGCATGAAGAGAAACCCCTTCCATGAGACTATGCAAGGAGGAGTTTGAGCAAAAGGCAACAACTATTTCTCTAGCAATTTTAATTGCAGCTGTGGTGTTGGGATAAGGAGACCCTTCAACATGCATGTTTCAGATACTTACCTGCTCTGACAGCCTCATGTCCTTGGGCTGTATCCTCCTCTCACCCACAAATCCCGAGGGACTCCATAAGCCAATGGAATTGATTCGGCCATTGCAAACAGGGTTTTGACTTCAGATAGGGAATGTGCAGCAGGGAGCAGATACTCAGGGGAGCAAACATGCTGTCTTCAGGGAAACACCTTCAGGCAGTAAATAAAGGCAAGAAAATCATGGGGTGGGGGCAGAAGTGTTTTAAAACTTTAAACATTCTGTTCAGTCAACTTCACTGAAAGGGTAGCTTCTAATCTAAATGTCATGCACAAACAGAATCTGCAATCAGGGATTCAAGATTCTCATACAAGTTTGTTCTCTCCTCCCATCCCAGAAAAAGAACAAAGAAACTAAGCCCTCAATTTGATTCACAGCTACCACAGCCAGGGTCTCCACCCAGGGAATATTTTGGTGATCATTTCTTTGCCTGTAACTGTCTTAGGCAACACATGCACATGAAACCAAGGAGGGAAAACTTGGAGTCTTCTAGTCAAGAGAAAAAACCCACAGATGTTTAAATGGAAACAACCCAATTTAGTCCCTGACAGGCAGAGCTATTCAGAACATTCAACTAATTATAAGGTGAGGAAACTGTCAATATAAAACTGGTGTCAAAGGCACGTGGAAACTGCTGGTGTCGTTTTTTCTGTACAGAGCTACAAGGCTCAGAAATGTCAAGTCAAAATTTCATTTTGAAACAATTCCCAACTATTTTATCTAGTGACAAGTACTTTTGTTCAGCACAGGTTTCTGAGGAGACGAGCAGGTTTCTTTTATAAAAGCTCCTTTCTTCACCCCAGGAGTCAGACCACACTACCAATCTGACACTGCCCCCTCCCCACCCTCTTTTAAAGGGAGATTTGAATATTTAAATATTCAGAGGAAATAGTGGTTGAATACAGCATAGAGTTTTCCCAGATGTGATACCCATTCTCTATTCCGTTTAGATTTTATACCATGGCAATGATCATAGTACTAGACGCTTCACAGTTAAAATAAATTGGCCTCCATTTTCAGAAGGCAGATGAGGTCATCTCTTTTATTAGACCAACTTCTGGCGAGAGACAAGCGTTTCAGTTTGCAGAGATCTCTTCAGGTCTGGGAAAGGTATTCAGAGCATCACAACTAAATACAAGGTGGAAGAGAATGCTTCCTACTCATGCTAAACAATCTAAGGGACCATTCAAGTCAAAGAGGCCTATTGAGAGGAAGTATGGTCTAATGGTTACGGTACTATCTGGGACTTGGGAGACCTGGATTTAATTCCCTGCTCTGTCACTGACTCCTTGTGAACCCTGGACAAGTTGCCTACTTACTCTGTGCCCCAGTTTCTGATCTGTACAATGGGGATAACAGCT
Source organism: Emys orbicularis (assembly GCF_028017835.1). Classification (NCBI taxonomy): domain Eukaryota; kingdom Metazoa; phylum Chordata; order Testudines; family Emydidae; genus Emys; species Emys orbicularis. The sequence continues at coordinate 30,682,847 of NC_088697.1, read as the reverse complement.
CTGCCTTACCTCCTAGGGGTGCTGTGAGGATAAATACCTTAAACCATGAGCCACTCAGATACTATAGCAAAGGGGCCACATCAGAGGAGTGCTTCAGTGTTTGGGGGGCTCATCTGAAGACACCTTAGAGAAGCCTTTTTCCCCGAGGGGGGCTGCTCAGCACTTTTGGCAAAATCAGGGTTCTTTCAGGAGTCTGAAGTTGGGCACCTGAAAATGAGGAACCCTCAAAATCCCTAGTCAATTTTAAAAATGTAGGCTTATGTCTAGAGATAAACATGAATCCTTTCCCTTCCTCCCACAGCAAGCAAATTGCGTGTGTTCTCATTATGGCAGGTAACTGCCAAAGAAGGGCACTTTGCATTTGGACAGGAGACATGCAAGGCTGGTAGCAATTCTTGGCTTGGCAGGTGCCATCTGTAAAGTCCCTTCTCTGAATCTATGGAACCGAAACCAAATCCTCTTGGTTGTCAGAACATTACAGGAGCTATATTCGATTACATCATATCCCAACGTCACTGATACCTCAAGGTGCCATGTGAGCTGGTGTGTAATTGCATACATTATCTGTGAAAAGAAGTGGTATTGTACATCACCCCAGTCCACCCAGCCAACTGTATAGACGGTACAACAATCCCTTTGGCCTTTGCAGGACAAATGGAGAAGGAAATTTTAAATTATGTGGAATTAATTTCTCAGACATAAGCAACATCCCTTCTTCTAAACTTAATCTCATTCTTCAGCATGTTTGCTGTAAATCATGACCAGTAACAGTGACATTGAAACAGGTTTGAATGGGATGGATTGACACTGAGGGGCCTCCCAAAGAACGAGGGTGAAATGGAAGGTGGGAAGTAAAGGTTTTACTCTTTGCAGCAAATACTTCACTCACTCAGGATACTGGCCCCCACTGTACTAAAGGAAAGGGTATAACAATTAGCATTTTTGCATAGTTTTAGCACTGCCGTCTAGGGGTCTCAAAGCACAAATTCAGCCTCACAACAACCTTATGTAGATTGTGTTTGATTCCCATTTTGCAGAAAGGTAAACTGAGTCCCAAAGCCATGATGTAACTTGCTGGAGGTCACATGGCATGCCCCTGACAAAGGAATGAAAGCCAGGATTCCTTAGTCACAGGCCCAGGTCAAGATGAAGCATGGCAAGCCATGGAGATGCAAATGGGACTGCTAAGTGTCTCATCCCAGTGTCTATCAGGTGGAGCAGTGATATCTTTGCACATAGCCAAACCCTTGGATGTCATCCTGCCACTGAATCAATAACAAAATCTAAATGACCTGTGACTTGATACAGAATTCTAGCAGCTACAGCCCCTATGCTCCATCACCAAATTAAAAGTATCCCAGACCTATTGTACCACACACTACATTTTGCACTTAGCAAGATCTGTATATTCCTAGTGCTTAGTTCTGTCTCCCCACCATAGGAAAATGCTGGCTCATTGACCACCTGTGGAACATTTTGCTTTAGTCTAATGCTTTGTGCTTTTCCCCAGTGCCAATTCATAGAGAAATAGTTTAAACTTCCACAATTCACTACTCTCAGTTGTGTCTTCTTCACATCAGCTGAGCTGCAAGTGCCCCTCAAATGGCATCTCTAACTCATTAGAAGATACACATTCAGTACATTTAGCAGGAAATGACCATCCTGTGTTTTCAGGCACGCTTTGTAGGTTTCAAACAATAGATTATGAACAAACAAGGCCCATAGAGCTAAGAATTCAGCTGTTATGTAAGGAAACAGTGGATCACAAGCTCTTAATCTCCCCCATACAAGTTACATGGGGCAAGTGGGGATATATGCAAACGGAACGGCACTTCAATGAAAGGGTGTCAAATGCCTCTGAAATCTGCTGTGCTCTGTTGGCACTCCGCTCCCAGGCGGACGTGGTCAAGGGGCTTTCACATAGACATCAACAAGTCATCCAGGAGATGGAGGTAACAGGTAGCCAGGCTCAAATTGGAGAAGAGGTGCCCACAACATCTGATACCAGAAGAAAAAATCTCCCACCTGCGACTAGCTTATTGATTGCAAAGTGAATCATATGTACCAAGATGTTTTTAAAAGCTTATAGAAAACAGCTCTTCTGCACTACAGTAACGTATGGCTCACACACTCAGCTGGTGTAAATCGTAGCTCTTTTGAAGCCGATGGAGCTACTGTTTTACATCACTTGATGATCTGGCCCCATGTGTGCAATTACCGCCTACACTATGAGAAACCGAGCCAGAGCCTCAGCAGGTTCACATCAGCACAATTCTGATTTCTACTGTAAATCAGTGTAGCTACATCAGCTGAGGAACTGGCTCCATAGTTAGGTTGATTGTGAAAAATTACCATGAACAATGGCATTTAACATTGCTATTTAAAATTGTATTTTTTATTCCCCTTCTCCCTCCCACACAGTGTTTAATTTCAGAGACACAACAGAACTTGAGACCCTTTGGCAAGTGCAGATGGGAAATGGTTCGAATGCATTACTTTCCAGGATCTAATTCCCTGTTATCGTATCATAGGCTAGATTTGGGGGTTCTCAACCAATTTTGAGGCCTCACAGTACGGCCACCACCTCTTGCTGGCGGCCACGGACAATTTTTCCTAAAATACTTAACTTTAGGGAAAAAAAATAAATATGGACTTAAACATGTCCAAGTTATTAGAATTTATTTATATAGGGTTTTGCAGACTCCGTAACAAAAATAATGTACAATTGTCTATTCTTTACTGGACCTAAACAGAATCAAAACAAATAAGGTGCTTTGCACCTTCGTGTCTTTTTTTGTTGTTTCTTTTGCTTTTTTGGTTTTTAAGACATGCTAGCTAGTAAGCAACGTCAAGGAAATCGCATAGAAAATTCAACCTTCATATGTACCTATCCACTGAAATATCCTGTATAGATATATACACAAACAGCATACCTCTCAGGTAACAGGGAGCTATAAGGCTATAGACAGACTCATCAGGCATTACCGTTAACCCTGATTAGGCACTATACAAAAAACTTAGGGCCTGAGCCAAAACAAATAGGAAGATTTCCAGTGACTTCAGTGGACTCTGAATCAGGGTCCTCAATCAGAAACCTTTCCCCTGAAGAGCCTACACCTTAGACAAGACAGATGAAGGATTAAAGGGGGGAAAACTAAAGTGATTTGCTTAAGGTTGCAGATCAGTGGCAGTGCCAACAGAACCCAGGTCTTCTAGTCCAATACCCAGCCCTCTGGAGCCCACCTTCTCCCCTAAAGGACACAAGAGGTTGTGCTGACTCAAGGTTGAAGCTCAAGTGGTTTTCCAAAGCCCAGGATATCTATGGTCTTGGCTGCAGTTTTCCCAACAATGCAATTCTCCCCCCTCACCACAAGTCCTTGCCAAGACAAAGGACTTTTCCCTGTTTCTCAAGGCAGATGTGAACAAGCATATGCAAACTAGTTCTCATTATGCTTTGTTAATTGGGGCCCGAGCTAGAAAGTGAGCTAAAACTACACCATGCAAAAGCAAGGCATTGTAATTTTCCACCAAGGCCTTCTTGGAGAACCTCTCTTGTCAAGCCTACAGGAAAGGTCCTCAACAATAAGACTTTTCATCACTATCTGGACAGATCAATAGGAGGTTTTCCTCATCTTCAGGCTAATGTTTTATTTTCTTATGCCTAAAATATTTGAAGGAGACATTCACTGTACAGATTGGGGTCACTCTTTTGGCTTGATTGTCACTGTAGAATTGGACTTTGGGTTTGATTTAGTTTAATCCTTTAATTTCTCTTGTTTCTTCTAGACATTTCAGTTCATAGCAACAAAAAAACAGGTGAAAAGCTAAACTCCTATGAATCATCAACCACTTGAAAGAACACTTGATATTTTCTATTGCATGTTCTAGTCAACAGAAATTGTACTTGACCTTCCACAAAAAAGCCAAATATTGCTGCTCAAGTGAGAAGAAAACCTCCCTCAATCCCTGGAAGAGTGATTTTTCTAAATTTAAAGTTAAGGCTGCTGTTTTAGGGTCACTGTGCCCAGTACCATAAATGAGAGGCTGTTTCAGAAATAAGGGTCAGTGCAGACTAATGTAGCATTTGCAGGCAGCTTGGCAATCATGATTATTCCAATCACATGCCATTCTCCTCTATAGACCTCTAATCTTAAAGAGGAAGACACTATTGTCTTAATTTTACAGATGTGCTTTAGTTTCCCCAAGAGGTGATGAGACTTATCCAAGGTGATTCAGTAGGTCAGTGGTAGAACCAAGAATAAAACCTAGGTCTCCTGGCTCCAACCCCAGGACTCTGTGCATTGGTCCATGCAGCTAGACAGAATGCATACCAATAACCACGCAGGTGAAGGTCTCTCCTGACTCAAGACTGGAGTCTATTGGATTACTGAGCTTGTCTCCACAAAACAGTCTCTAGGTTGTGTGAAAGGTCATTCCACCTATCAAATCACATCTCCAGACTTTGGAAAGTTAAGCAATGTAGTACAATGCCTAATTGAATAATTCATCAAACCTGCAATTAAGGTTTTAGCGCCATCTCCATGGCTAACATGATATTTCAAACAATTTGATTTTTAAAAAATTACAAGTCATTTTTCTGGTTAACTTTGTATATATAATCTTGAAAACCCATTCAGGGCATGCTTAATAGTTAGATTAATTCTATCGCTCAGAAGACTACACCTCTGCTGTCTTGTGTTCAGTGGCTCGAAAGATTTTGCAAAGTATGTGTAGGAACAGGGTAGTATCAGTTTAAATAGTCAGCGAGCCCTCTAGTGGTGCTCACTGTTTTAGAAGCCCCCCAGAACCCAGCCAGGAGAGCAGGATACTTGAGTAACATTCAAGAGTGAAAGTTGCTCTTGCATGTTCCGTATTGTCAGCAAACCTGATGATCTGGACCCCACTGCGCCAGTGTGGTTTTCATATTATGTTGGTAGTATAAGAGCAAGACACAATAACCATGCTATGGGTAGAAGCTGCTGGCCCCACAGCCTGAAATCCGGTGTATCCACAGAGCAATTAAAGCAAAAGGCCTGATCCAACACAGTCACTAGGAAGATCCCCATTGAGGAGAGCAGACTCCCAATACACACTGCCCAGATTATCTAGACCCACCTCCTTTAGTTTGGTTTTGGCCTTATTGGAGATTAGGGAACAATTTTGCCTCTGGACTGGTTATCCCCTAACTGCTAGATTACATCTCTTTCTGAAACAGGTGGATATTGGACTAGCGTCCCCTGGGCTGATCCAGCCTGACAATTTCTATTTCCCACAGGAGAATCAACAACTGCCATGCTTAGAAAGGCCTTGAGTTCTCCTTTTGCTACAAAAACTGTCACAAAGAATGGACCCAATTCTACATGCAGTGACCTAGATGGCCACTTAAGTCAATAGAGACACCTATGGAAAGAAGGTAGCTGCCTTCTGTGCATTACTTCAACAAGCTAGTCTAGATATTTTGCCCATCCAGCCCATATCACATCTCAATCTATAATTAATCCCTGCCTGAGCCTTTCACATCTGGAGAGTTCAAAGGAAGGTCTGTGGCAGGTTGTGCAACTCTACTCAAGAATAAATCTGAATTGCATTTCTGAAAGGAACAGAAAGCACCTGTTTGCATATAGGGATTCATTATATCACAGACAACTAGTTCTTCCCTCTTCACTAAGGTGAAATGAAGGCAGGGAAACGTACTGCAAATCCAAGTCCTGTGCAGACAAGGAGATTTCTGACTATTCGCTTAGCAGACAGTGTCCTGAACTCAGTCTTCTGCTGTATTTAAAGCTGTGTGGGGCTTAGAAAGTTTTTGGCTCTATTTGCTGCACTGAGCCCAGGATACAGAAGGGCAGCAAGCGGCGCCCCTTTGGGCTGCCATCAGACAAACACAGGGGAGATTTAACTGGGGTTGTATTTTAAAGCAGTCCATGAGCTAACAATTATATTGGTCCCAGCCTGGCCCAAACCACTTTCAGGATGGTTGCTAGCCCCAAAATAATGAGAAAATGCCTAAGGGAGATTAAAGCACAAGCTCTCACTCATCTGTGCAGAGACCAACTTTGGTCCACAGGTCCCAGTGAGGGCCTCCAATGCTGTAGATTGTTTTGGGGAGACAGGAGTGATTTGGTAATAAGGAAAGCATGCAGTCAGCAAGGGCCCCTCTGGGCTGTAAATTAGTTATACTGGGCTCTGGGCAAGAATTTCCAATAGACAAGGGAAAACTAGGCTATGGTGATTGACATTCCCTCCTTGTGCTCCTCCATGAATCCTGATTAAGGAGAGTGAATGCCTCTGGTGCTACTCAGAAACCAGTCAGGCGAGCAGTGTCCAGGGGAAGAGGGGAAATGATAAAATTGGATTTAGGGAGCAGATGGTGCCACAGATATTGATGGCACGTTTTGAGAAGAATGCAGTGTCTGGTCAAGATGACGCATGGAGCAGGGGAAGGATCCTTACCTTGCGCTCATCTCGATCAAGGGCAGAGGGAGAGTAATCAAAGTGAAGACAGCCTGTAGCATCTGATCTTCAGTACCGAAGTAGTATTTCCCCACCCTACTACATGCTGCCCAGTCACGCAGGCTAAAGGATCCACCCCCCAATAATGTCAAGTTCTTTATACAAGCAGGAGCCAGATTTTACTACAGGAGACCCTCCCTACTCTGTACTGTAGGGATGGCACCAAGATTGGGCCATTCAGACCCACATCACAACAGATTTCAATCCAAAATCTTCACCCCACCATTAGACCTACTTCAGTGTAGGATGGTGTCCAATTAACCAGCATGGGAAAATCATGGCAGAGGAAGTGCTCTGGAGGGGCACTGGTATCCCTGTTCTCCTCTACACTTATGTCCGTCACCTCAGGGGCTGAGGCTAGATTGCCTTTAGCCTTCTCAATGGGAGGAACTTAGTGACATTCTTCACATTCAATTCCACCTTCCACTGTATGCTACAGACACTGGTAGTTACTGGAGCCCTTGTAGAGAGAATCAGGCAACAGCTGAGCTAAGCAAGCACAGGATGGTAAATTAAGGTCAGAAGGGACCATTTGGATAATCCTGTCTGACCTTCTGTAGAACACAGGCCAGCGAATTTCATCCAGTAATTCCTGTAGTGAGGAAATCACTGCATGGAATTCATGAAAACAAGGAGAAAGTGGTAGATTGTGCTTTGCAACAGCAGCCATTTTCAGAAACTTTTTTTAAAGCAGCACGTCTTTCAAGCACAAAGAACCCACCAAGACATGAATGTTACTCCCTGTTCTGGCCATGCAAGTCTCAATTGTCATTCCCCCCCCCCCAAAAAAATCATGCCTATATTCTGAAACAAAAATCCATGGCTTCAGCAGCCTAGTACACTTGTGAACAGCAACCCTAAAAGGGAAGGATCATTTTGTGATTAATGCACTGGACTGGACTCTGGAGATCTGACTCCGCAGTAAGCTTCCTATTTGTCCTTGGGCAAGTCACTGAAACTTCTGTTTCTCATCTGAGAAGCAGGGATGACACTTTCTCCCAACCTTTGTCTTGCCAATTTACATTGTAAACTCTACAAGGCAGGGACTGCTTCTCTCTATGTGTTTGTACAGCACCTAGCACAGTGGGGCTCTGATCTTGATTGCAATCCTCCAGGTGCCACCTTCATACAAGAAAGTTATTTGTAGTCAGTATTAGTGCTGTGAGAACCAGAATTTCTGTTTCACAGGAAACTGCAATGTCAAAATTTGAACTATAAACTGGTCAGTCTAATATTGGAAAGATGCTGGCACCAAAACAATTTGTAAACACCTACAGGATAATAGGGTGATAAGGAATTGTCAACATGGACTTGTCAAGAATAAATGATCCCAAACCAACTTAATTTCCTTCTTTGACAGGGTTACTGGCCTAGTCAATAGGGGGAAAGCAGGTATATTATCTGATTTTAAACAGATTTTTCAAACAGTCCCACACATAAGCAAACTAGGGAAATATGGTCTAGATGAAGTTACTATACAGTGGGTGCAAAACTGGTTGAAAAACCAGAGTTATCTATGGTTTGCTGTCAAAGTGGAAGGACATATCTAGGTTGGTCCTTAAGAGGCAGGACTGGGTATGGTACTATTCAATACTTGATTAATGACAAAGTGAAGAGCGGGCTTCTAAACTGTGTAGATGACACCAAGTTGTGAGGGCCTGCAAGTATTTTGGAGGACAGAGCTAGTGTCTAAAAGGACCTTGATAAAATTGGAGATTTGGTCTGAAGTCAATTAGCTGAAACTCTGTAAAGACAAAGGCAAAATTCTTCACTTGAGGAAAAAAATCAGACAAAATGGGGAGTAACTGGCTAAGTGGTACTGCTGCTGGAAAGGATCTGGGGTTATAGTGGCTCAAACGGACAATGTGACCCAGTTGCAAAAGGTGCAGAATTCTGGGGTATTAACAAGAGCAGTAAGACCTGGGAAGTAACTGTCCCATTCTGCTCAGCACTTGTGACGTTTCAGCTGAAGTATTTGTCCAGTTCTTGGTGCCACACTTTAGACGCAGACAAATTGGAGAAAGTCCCGAGGAGCAACAAAAATGATAAAAGATTTAACCTTTCCTCACAGGTCAGGTTTTTTTTTTTTTTTTTTTAAAGAACTGGGCATGTTTAGTCTGGAGAAAAGGAGAATAGGGACCTGACAGGGGAGTCTTCAAATACATTAAGGGCAGTTATAAAGAGAACAATGACCAACTATTCTCCTTGCCCACTGAAGGCAGTAGTAGTAGTAATAGGCTGAATGAGCAGCTAGGTAGATTTAGGTTAAAAGTTAGGGGGGGAAGCTTACTTAAGCTTTGGAATAGGTTACCAAGGAAGGTTGTGGATGTTGGGATTCCCTCAGATCTTAACCACTGTTCCCAAGAACTCAGCCTGACTCCAAACTTGTCCCTCTGGTTTCTTTATTGGCATATGGTAGAACTACATGGAGCTAGCTGATCAGACAATACGAGGTGGATACAGGGCATACCATAAATCCAAAATATATACAAGAATTGGTTACTTTATAGACAAGTTTAACCCTATGCTGACGCATGCATCTTCCATTCTAAACTAGATCATGCACTTTATGATTGGCCAGGTTGTTTTCCAGGACCAATCCCTTAGAGATCATGCTGTCTCCTCATGCCACACTGCACAGTATTTTTAGTTTCCTCCATCCACAAATTAAGCCATTTCTATTGACACGTGTTCCTTGCACCTGTTTTTACCTAGCTTCTTTCCTTGTCCTTGAGTACTGGGGCCCAACAAGTTAGACCTACAGTGGAATCCCCATGTCTAACAGCTTAGACAAACGCCTGCCACAGATGCTTTAGGTGTGCTTGGCCCTGCCTCGGGGCAGGGGGCTGTTTAGATGACCTGTATGTCTCTTCCAGCCCTACACTATTCTGTAAAGCAAAATGGAGCATTTCAACCTTAATTAAATGGAATATTTTGAGGGTTTTTTTTGAAGCAACTTTTAGACATTCTATATAAATCATTCCAAATGATAGAATAAAATGAAGAAAATTTATAAGAAAAACATTAACAAGGTTGTTTCACTGGAAATTTTGAAATTCAGCATGCCCCCCCCACCCCACCCCAACGAAATTCAGTTGAAATGGATGCTCATAAAATATTTCAATTTCAACAAGTTGGCATTTTTCAACAGCAAACTGGATGGAAAGTTTTTGAACAGTTCTACTCATACCACCTACGTTACCAAACCAGAGCATACCTCGACGAGAAGCATAGGTACAAATCAGTACAAAAGTAGGTTATATTCAGGGTTTAAAGGCTTTATGCCATCTGGCACAAGAGGAGAAACTCAGGATTGATACACTTTTGAAAGAGACCATTCAGTAGTCAGTTTTTCAGATTCTCTTGTGATGTAAACTGGCACCACTCCTTCGAACTCAGTAAAGTTAACAGAGAATCTGGCCCATAATTGAGGTAATGCACCACTCCAGTTTTCCCCACTGATAGCCATGGGATCACACCAGCATGAGAATGGAATAAAGCAAGGTAGAATCAAGACTATTGTGCATTCAGAGATTCTATATGAGCAGATGTAAAATAAAAAGAGCAGCATTCCCTTTGTCTGCACTTTGCAGAGACTGCAAGAGACCCTCAATTACCTTGAAACAAACACGTCCTTTTGCTTGTTTCAGATCACAAAGTGCCTTCCATAGACGCAGCTTAATTATCTCTACATTTCATGCAACTGGAAAATTAGATTTTCCAAACAATGAAAGGAATTAAATGCAAAGCACCAATTAGAAGACATTATTAAAAAAGCACAATGACTGAACAGAAATTCAGTCTGGTGTTTATAAAGCTCTCATGAGCTTATTCTATTTGACCGGAAGGTACCATTGCAATAGAACAAATTAAATGGAAAAAAGTTAGGCCGGCAAATCTGTCAGCAAATTGTGGTCAGCAGTGAATCATTTTATTAATATAGGGCTCAAGAAGTCAGGACATCATGCAAACACATGTTTAGAGTTCAGCATTCAGTGGGGTATTCAAGCAATTTGATTGTGCTGCCTACAGATTCCCCTCCAGCAGCCTGAAAAAGGTGAGCCATGGCCACCAAACTCTAGAGAAATCCAAGAACTTGAGCTTTAGGAGTGAAATTAGCTCATTTGCAGAGGGACAGAACTAGGGCTTAAGTTACAAGGCCTAAGCCTCGATGTCCCTCTGCTGAGAGGGAAATTTCACCCTAGAGGACCAACCTGTCCAGATTCTCATGGGGTCTGTAGATTGAAGCTATTATGGTCTGTTTTTTCTAGGTATTGCACCTTTCTAAGAGTCCTGTCTGGGTGAAGATAAACCAGCTGTTTCTTGAGGAAGAATGGGGTGTGGTGATGACAGCACTAACCAGGGCACACAAGGTCAGTGTATTTTGGGGGCAGGGATTGTCCTTTTGTGGTGTTCGCCCATGACTGGGGCTCTTAAGCACTGTGATAATTCAAAACACAATTCTATTAAGAGCAGGATTCAGTTCCTGGCTCTGTCAGACTCCCCTGTGTGATCTTGAAAAAGTCATTTGGGCCTGGACCCACCAGACTTGTGTTAAAAGCAACAGAGGGTCCTGTGGCACCTTTAAGACTAACCGAAGTATTGGGAGCATAAGCTTTCGTGGGTAAGAACCTCACTTCTTCAGATGGCATCTGAAGAAGTGAGGTTCTTACCCACAAAAGCTTATGCTCCCAATACTTCTGTTAGTCTTAAAGGTGCCACAGGACCCTCTGTTGCTTTTTACAGATTCAGATTAACACTGCTACCCCTCTGATACCAGACTTGTGTTGCAACACTCACCACTGAGCACACCTGTCAGAGCCAGCCCTGCAGACAGGACAGGAGGGCAAGCTCCTATCTTGACCTGGTTTGTGGGACTTGGGCATCTGGATGCCTAGAATGAGGCAGCAATGCACACAGGAGCCAGGAACTAGGGCTCCTAGGGAACTTTTACAGCAGAAATGGGGCACTGAGTGAGTTCAGGGACCTACACAGCTAGGCAGGAGCCAACCAGGGGTTGCATCTAAAACGGAGACGTCGCAACCTAAATCTGGGTTTGAAGTGCCTAACTCCCTTTGGTCTTTATGCTGTCTGTTCCCTACTTGTAAAATGAGGATAAGTTGCCTTTTCCTCCCACCCCTTTGTTCATGTTAGATAAGCTCCATTGTGTAGGGACTGTTCCTATGTGTATGCATGCAGAACAGTGAGGCTCTGAACTCATTTGGGGCCTGGAGGCACTACTGGAATTCAAGTAATAAACTATCAGAATTGCAGTGTCCTGAAATCAGTTGGGCTACTCGTGAAGTAAAGGAGTTAAAGCTTAGTCTGGCACTTGTGTTAACTAAGCTACTTTGCTAGTGGTATAAAGTGATTCTAATCTCCATTTTGCTTTAATTAGCATTGAGAGATGTGTTTTGTTATGTAAATAGGTTTTCCTTTCAATCCTAATTATTTTTATTCTTCTATAATTTTCTGCTGCTCTGCACAGGAAATGTACTTGGTTGGCAAGATCACCTCACTGAAAATAGCCAATAAATGATAAATCTGTCGCTCTGGACCAGGGGCAGGAACCAGAGCAGAAACTCATCTGAAAGAGTTCAGGGAAGGGAGGCAGATAGGCATGCATTCAGGACAAGTGGAGCAAGAAATACTTCTGCCAAGACCAAAATAAGCTAGCAAAGCAAATTGTTTCAAGCTAAGGAGCATTTTGATAAGCAGGAGGAAGTGTTTGAACCAGTCATGCCAGTGCCATAAGCTGCTACCCCAATGAGATCAGACTCCTTCCTTCTGTCTTTCCATGTCTGATGCCAGCATGGCTCTTCATTACCTTAGAGCTTAACTGTCATCACAGATTGTAGGCCCACACAATAGCAGTAGCATTGAAGGTGTGTAGTAATAAAGAGGAAGGAAAGTGCACCTCTTGGAAGAAGAAATGCTCCTTCAGTCGCTAGGTGCTACCTCTCCTCCATCAGATCCTTGAATTATACTGCCCAAGCCAACGATCAGTCTCCACCCAGCCAAACCCATGCACCAGCGAAAAGCCTCATTGAAGTCAAGACTCCAGATATGTGCTGGGTCTGCACTGATCCGGGCAAATTCTCTGTCAATGCCATGCCTTCCCTGCCTGGGCAGGCACCTCAGAGGATCAAAGCAGGTGAGTCTTACTGGGTAATGGGGTCTCTGCACTGCCTCTTTTGCCAGATGGGAAGCTGGTACCTGGAGAGCGGTTGGCAGTAGGTGGCTTGATTGTACCTTTTGGCCTCCAAGCCATTGTTGATGCAGGTTCTTCACCCAGCGCAGTGTCAATTTGTGGAACTCCTTGCCTGAGGAGGTTGTGAAGGCTAGGACTATAACAGCGTTTAAAAGAACTGGATAAATTCATGGAGGTTAAGTCCATTAATGGCTATTAGCCAGGATGGGTAAGGAATGGTGTCCCTAGCCTCAGTTTGTCAGAGGGTGGAGATGGATGGCAGGAGAGAGATCACTTGATCATTACCTGTTAGGTTCACTCCCTCTGGGGCACCTGGCATTGGCCACTGTCAGTAGACAGGATACTGGGCTAGATGGACCTTTGGTCTGACCCAGTACAGCCATTCTTATGTACGTTCTTATGTTCAGGTTGGCATTGTCAGGATGAGGATGGTGAAGTAGCTTCAGGCCTGGGGAGTGATTCATACTATTGATGGGATTGTGGACTGTACACTAGAATTGTGTAGAAAGAATTTAGACAGAAAGCCCTTTGATTTGATAAGCTCTTCATGCCCAGATCCATCTTTCACACATTCTCCACCCAGCCCAGAGCCCACTCTTGGGTGCTACAGCATACAGAAATTAAAAGCATCAACTTCTCTCTAGCTGGGCTTTTCCTGTGTCTCCATGTGCCTAGGATATTAAATGGACTAAGACGGTTACTGTCTCCCAACTCCAGCAACTGGATTCCATGCAAGTTACTACAGCCTGGACTGGAACAGGAATACTTCTGGCCTGTAGACAGCAACTGAGATTATGGGAGACAAAGGTTTCCTCGTGGCCAGGCTGGTAGGAGTTGCACTGACCAGTGTCTCAAAAGTTGCTCTAGAACAGTGATTTTCAGAGTGAGGCTAGCTCTTTAATGCGTCTCCTGTAGCTCTTTGCAGAGCAGGATAGTTAAAGCATTATTTAATTAACCTAAGTTATTAACCAATCATGGTGCTTTTACTGTGTTGACCAACTGTAGTTGATAAAATACTTGGTCATTTTACTGTGAGAGTATCTGCAAACTAAATATTTCCCAGTCATACTGCTTATGAATGAATATATAGTACTGTAATGAATGGAATAATGAATTCATGCTACTGTGGCTCTTTCACGTAATGTCTATCACTAATTTGGCTCCTGAAACACTGCAGTCTGAGTATCACTGCTCTGGGATATTTGATGTCTGACTAACCATCCAGCTATCCTGAGGAGTCTCATCTTCCTCCTTCCCTCCAGAGTAGCCCCAAAGAAGGTTCCTGTGCCACCATCAAAAGCAGCATACAAATGGAATAAGTAGATGCATATAGCCATGCAAAAGCCTGCTGGGTATTCGCTTCCTCTGCTGGAGATTTTATTAAACAAGATGATTACTGGATAGCACTGCTCCACAGCAAAATCAGATCTGAAATGGAACAGGCAACTCACCATCCAAGCATCTCTAATGCTGATCTGCATGAGCTGTAAATGTAATTGCTTTCATGAATAAAAGCTTATTTCGCCCAAACTTAGAACACGGTAGCACTTTCCACTTCTTTTCACCCCTTCTTTATACAAGTGGTAATTAAATGCATCAGTCAAAATTAATTAGCAAGGAAGCTTCACCACTATTCACTGCTGCCAGGGATAGTTTTTTTTATATAATCTAAACCTTCTCTGCTTCATTTTCCCATTCAGATCTGGACATGCCTAGAAAACAAGCTCAAATGTTTGAAAAAGGGCTTTGGGATCCCAAACTTGCCTTGGAGAAGGGAACAGAGTGGGATCACGTAGTTCAAAAGTAAGATGCCTTCAATTTCCTACACAAACAGACCTACATCTGCAGTAAGTTAATCAAGGCCAATGATCACCAGCTAACAGCTGTGATGTTCACTTCCTGTTCCTGATAACAATACACATCTCTGCATGAGATTTATGCTCATCTGCACCCAAACCAAAGGAAGAAACAGAAGGTTAAGTTTTCCCAAGATGAGAATGGAAAGAAGCCATTCCCTGCCTAAATCAGAAAGCCTTTCTGTTCAGAGCCAGGCTGTAAAAGGTAAAATTGCAAACAGCTGTTTGCTTCTTTGGGACTTGTGCATTGGCCTGGGCATAGAGAAGCCCTGCTGTGGTCACCAGTATCTATCTCCTCTGCTTCTAGAGAGTTACAGCTACTACTTTTTGGCCAGACTGGAGCTTTTATCACACTTGCATTGGACCCGATCCTGCCCATTTTAATAGGGATTCGGACATTGTCTTCAGGAGCTGGCTTGAGCCTACTGAAGTAAAAAGGATGCCCAGCATATGAGTAAGTGTTTACCAGAGTAAGGATTCCCCAACCTGACCCTATGTTTCTGCCATTCCTAATGACGGCTCATTCTGCTGATGCTCTAGGTGGTGTTACTGAAACACTTCATATTTGTGTTACCTTAGCACCTATGGGACCCAGTCATGGCCCAGAGCCCCACCATGGTAGGTGCTGGACAATCACATAACAGTCCCTGCCCCAAAGAGACAATGGGAACACAGATAGGGAGGATGGGACTTAGACAATGAGAGGATACCAGTCAGCATGAGAAGCCACACCAGCTGCCTGGCCACTGTCAAAAACTCCTCTGCCTATAGCCAACTTAAGGAGGGATTTGAGGGAGGAAGAAGAGGTGGCTCTGTGTATATTCAGACATAGGGGCAGCATGAGAGCTTGTTTGACCATTGAACAATGCACAATGAAGATCTAGGGCTGCTGCTAAGAGGAGGAATGTTGTTGGCTACTGGCCTTCCATCTAGGGCCTCATCTTCATTCACAGACTACACCAGTCACAGTAGCCCACCTAACTAGTACAGTCACTAGCCACCTGCCAATCTCACCAGGGATTACACAGGGGTCCTTCTGCTTTGTGGCAGCACCTCAGGGCAATCAGCAGCTCTGATAGATTTGACTGTAGCCCTGTTAAAGTTACCTCCTACCCCTGCACTGAATTGGGACAGTGACCATCTTTATGACCCTCTTCTCTGTGCTAGAACGCCCCTGGTTCTTTCCTCCCTTGCGAGTCTCTCCTCATGCTAAGTGAGCATACAGGCTGGCATTGGACTTCAGGGCTTCCCCACCTGTGGCATCCTGGGACTATGATCTGTCAGTTCGTAACGCAGACACATGCAGCTGATGAATACTCTGCTTCCACTGTAGCAGTTTGGCTTTATATTGCTCTGATCTCTTCTTCACGTCCAGAACTCCTATGAGTGCAACGGGACTAACAGAAAGCTTGAGTCCAAACCAGTCTCCTCCAGCTATGCTACTGTATGGACCATAAGGCTTGGGGAGCTGGCTGTCCTTTCACTCAATGCCATCCAACCGTCAGTCCTGGATCGGTGATCACCATGCTGGGAAAATTGCATATATGGTGTTGGACAGGAAAGATTTATTGCAATAGCTAAACTGCCTTCGGTAATTAAGATGTCAAGAGACAACCCAACCCCTCCCCTCTGCACTCCGCCCCCAAATGATTCAAAGCAGCACATCTTTCCAAGTCAAAAAATCTCCTCCTCACCCAAACACCTATAGAAACACATCACTGTTAACAGTGAATCTGAGCACTATTAACAGTGCTATTTGTTAATAGGCTATTTGGGGATTTACCAAGGTGGTGGCAGAGCTGCCAGCATCTCATCAAAATATTTGCCATCTTGTCTCCTAACTGGATGGGTGCATCAACAGTAAGTACATGGTGACTGGTATCTCAGAACAGGCAGTGTCCCAAGGAGAGCCCTGGTACAGGCTATCTGAGCAGATTTCAGCTGTTGAGTAGGATTCTCCACTCACTCTACTTTCATGCTAGCACATCAGTGGAGCGATTCCTTGATTTACACCAACAGAAGTGAGATCAGAACCCAACCTTTAATAGCCAGTGTTTTGACCCAGCAGAAAGTACAGCCATAAGAATCAGCCCACCTTCAACTTTCCTACTGAACAAGCTTTTAGGATTGTATTTTGAATGTGTTACCAACTTTCGGACACTCTTCTGAGACCGTCACTGAGTGGAAAAAACATTTAACGAGTCTGCCTGGAACTAGAACTGGTTGGCCACCTTTCCCCCCCTGTGAAAAAGGTCAATGAACCTTTTAACCAGCTCTGGGCAGAAGGAGAAATTCAGACAGCACTAAGGAAACAAGATTGAACGTCAGATTTCCTCTTGGTGCTCTGGCCCCACTGCCTTTTCCATCCAGGCCCCCTGCACAGGGAGCAATAATGAATCGTGTAGGGTGACCATGCGGTCTGTTAACTTGGGACTCCTCCAGCTGGTTAGTTCAGCCAGCTTTCCTAGCTTCTAGGGCCAGAAGGGACCACTGATCTAGTCTGACCTTTGCTGACCTCCTGCCTAACAGGCCATTCAAAGTTTTGAGAAAGTCCTATTTTAACTAAAGCAGATTTTAGAAAAACATCCAATCTTAATTTAAAAATGGCTAGTGAGTGAGAATCCACCACATCCCTTGTTCAATTGTTCCCATGATTAATTAACCTTGGTGTTAAACAGTGTACACATTATTTCTAGTCTAAGTTTGTCTAGCGTCAACTTCCAGCTATTGGAGCTTGTTAGAGCTTTGATACAGTACATTGAGGGGCCCTTTTATCAAATAGCTCCCCTCTTAGGTATTCATAGACTGATCAAGTCACCCCTTAACCTTTTGGTTAAGCTAAATGGATAGAGCTCCTGGAGACTATCACTAGAAAACACGTTTTCTAATCCCTCAGTCACTCACTGCTCTTCTCTGAACTGGCTCCAGTTTATCACCACCCTTCTTGAACTGTGGACACCAGAACTAGACAATATTTGCAAAGCCACCATCCCAGAATGGAGGACCTGGCCCAAGGAACACCAAGTTTTGGAGGGCAGCCTGCTAATCAAATGGGTTTATTGCTGTTTAGTCAAATCAAGCCAAGCCACAGAGATTGCTCTTGATGTTTTCCAACATTTCAAACCCCTGACTCTTCCCAAGGCTGCATCTGGAGTAGCATGTGCGCTCAGGTAATTAAAAAGCTAGCTGCAGTGGGAGCAGAAGAACCATTACTCACTGTGTGACGGTCCTCAGTTAAGTCAATATTTTTAGCAAGCAATTTCTCTTATGTAGAAAAATAATTCTTTGAGCCCACTGCCAATATACATGCTAATTCATTGAATACCAATGTCATCATCGTCCTCTGATTTCAGACCACCAGGGGGAAGCTAGAGATGCAGCTGGAAATAATTAGGCACAGGAGGGCTTTAGAAGTTCATTAACGGTTTCATTTGCAAACCACTTGGTCCTTTGTGAGCACATCTAACCTTGGAGTCTGTTCACTCCTTTCCTATGGAGGCACCGGAGGGTTCCAGGATTACCAATATGATGGCAACTGACTAACAGGTATGCCCAGCTCTTCAGAGTCCTGGCCAAATAACCAGAAATCTCACTGGAGGAAGTTATCAAACTCAGAGGTCAGGCAGGCTGCTTGCAGAGCCGGGGAAACAGACCAAACATGCCATGAGCAGCAGGCTGAAAAAGGCTTTGAGCAGCCTAGGTTAGAAAGGGAGCCTGGACAGCTAAGCTTCCTTTTCCCCTAATCCTTGTTCAAACAGCCCAGAGCTTTACCCTCTTATCCATGTAAGTAATGAATGAGTTGTGTTAACCTCTCTGGGAGCAGGTGGGGTTCTTACGGTGCTGGGGGCATTTTTAAGTCAAGACAGCTGTCCCTGCCCTGACAGTCCCTGCACTTAGGGCAGGCAGCTGTGGTCTTCCCTCCTCTTAGGGAGAGAGCTATAACCCTGTTTTGCTATCTTTGCACAAGGTTTGTCTACACCTTTAAAGGAGCCTTACTAGCACTGAATGCCCTTTGAAAACCAAGATTCATAGGGTGCAATCCTGAAGTTAGTAGCAAACCTCCAATTGATTACAGTGGGGCCAGGATTTCACATGCAGATTTTAAGGCCGAAAGGACCATCATGATCATCCATTCTGACCGCCTGCAGAATACAGGCCATGGAATTTCACCTCCCAATTCCTGATGAAGATCGGGAACTTGTGCTGGTTTGAGAGATGCAGTTTCTGGGTTGCATGCAGATGAACTGCATTTGAGCTCAGAGGGGCTCTCAGTTTAGGTTACTGGCTGGAAAATCTGAGGTAAGAGGGTTGAACTTTCATTGTTAAACTAGAACATTGGACATGTTTTTGCTGTGATAACCACTGCCATAGTGCAGAGCAGAAAACCCAGGAGAAACCTTCATTAGGAAAGCATGCAAAAAATAATTGGTATGAAACCCCTGAAAATATTCTTCTGCTAACACCTGAGGGCCTGTGAGCTCAGTCATTTAGCCATGACCAGCATGATGTAGGCTACACAGATAGATGGGGCAACACCACCACCAGGGACCATTTTCAAGGCAGATCAAGTGGCAACAGCACCAAAGGACTGGCCTTGTTCCTATTGACACCACCAGCAGAGCTTCCATGGTGCACATTTAGGCTATGTGGGCTAATTCCACAAAGTTAAAAACCTGAAACCCAAATTTCAGTTTTCCCAATCAAAGAATTGAAGAAACTGAAAATCTTGTTATTCAGACACCCAACTTTCCATAAAATAGAAATTCTGTGCAACTACACCTTTATTTGCTGGAAAGCATGATTGGCACCTCTGAAATTTCTATTCCCAAACACTCCCTCCTCCCATGAATTCCTTCCAAAGATTAGCTGCATCCCTTTCAGGGCTCCTGAGGTTAACCAAACTCCTGCCAAACTGGATTGACAAATTATTCTAAACTAAATCAGAACAGACAGTAGAGTAGAGAAATTAACAGAATTGGGGTTTTTTGGTCAGGTATATCATGGGTTTTGCTCTCTGCTGAGCCCTTTCCAATCAGGGGTATAAAAATGCAAGTCATGGTTTGTATTAGTGCTGAAGAGATTCCTACAGATCCAAAGAAAAGCACAGAACTCCAAGATATAACATGGATATAACATGGTATTAGAAAGTCCCGACTGTCCCCAAGTACATTATGAAAGCACAATAGATTATATTCTCTTCATACTGAAACAGCCATCTGATTCAGCAGCAGCAAGCTGCATGCATCTGAATGTGCTCTGTTGCTTTAGAGGCTATTCAGACAATCTTGTATTGCTCTATGGGCCTTGCCAATGCCCTGGAGAATATGTGAAAGGAGATGGGTATGAGACTCTGCAGTGGAGTCTCCAGCAGTGGGGCATTAGGGGGCTTTCCCCTGCTTAAGGAAATGAGAAAATAAATCAGTAAAATACATTTCACTCAGTCCCAATTCCATGCAGCACCCAGGACTTAATTACATGGAACAGTTCTTCCCTGGTGAAGGTTCCATATAGACATGCTTTTCTGTTCCCTAGGTAGCAGTGCACAAGTTCTATGGTCCTGACCCCATTCATTAAGGACAATAGGTGTATTTTCATGGGTTATAATGAGAGTTTGATCAGGTCCTAAGGCAGCAGCATTTCCATGCTCTGTGGTTGCCAAGGGAGGGGCACTTTTGAAAGTGCCTTTAAGCAGAAAGCACTCAGGGTACACACTGCAGCTGGAGGTACATTTTCCAGCTCAGGTAGACACATGCTAACTTCAATCTAGTGACCTAAAAATAGCAGCCATGGACTCAGGCTAGCTGAACAAGTACATATTTAGGATCTTGGATGGGATTGCTCGTTATAGGAGAAAACCACTTCTGCTTCAGGCTAATAAGAATACCTAGCTCTTCTATAGTGCTTTTCATCAGTCGATTTCAAAGTACTTTACAAAAGGAGGCCAGTACCATGATCCCCATTTCACAGATGGGGAAACAGAGGCACCAAGAAGGGAAGTGACTTGTCCAAGATCACCAGCCAGTCAGGGCAGAGCCAGGAATAGATACCAGGTCTTCTGAATGCAAGTCCAGCATTCTATCTACTAGGCAATATTGTCTCCACAAGTAGGCTTCTGATGGCTCTGAAGGACACTAAATTGTGCCAGACCTTTTATCAATCAGAAGGAAAAGGGGGAAGACACCCTCTAACATCTGCTAGCAGGAGATTGAAAAGTTGGGCAATAACTAAGGGTTCCTAAAAGGGAAACTAAGGAAGAAGAGCCAGGGGTTATGGTGCTGTGTGGTAGTCATGAGATTAGGTTCCTGGCTTTACAACAGACTTGTGACCACTGGGGAAGAGACCCAATTTCTCTGGGCCCCATCTAATTCTCTGTCTTAGCCATTTAGACTAAGCTCTTCAATGCAAGGACTCTGTTTGAACAGGGGGACACTATCTTGGTTGGGGCATCTAAGTGCAACTGTAATAAAAACAGCTAAGACATCATATGGGATTCACTAGAAAAATCTGTGGTAAATTAAATAGCCGATACAGGCTGTGTGATGGATTAGCTTAAAGACAAAAGCATTCTTTAACAAGTGAATTGGGTTGATCAGACCCGTACTTCCACTGCAAGGTAAGAGGCTATCTTGAAATGTGCCATCACATAATTAGTCAGGGACTCTAAGCTTGTGTTGGGGTGGTGTGGCTGTATTTATCTAAATGATCACTTTAATGCAGCTGCAAAAAATCATTTGCACAGTGGAATGCAGTGTTCACATAACAGCTGTCTCTACAGCAGCAAGTTACCAAGCAAGTGAAAGGTACAGTTCCTGAGATCTAACAGCGTTATTATTGCTTACTGCAACACCCATTAATTTTATATGTGGGTTTGTTAGCTAATACAAATCCCCCATTTTTCTACAAAGATTGTGCACTGTAAATCCTGCACCTCATGCTGGTCATTAATTACCAGTGCATTCTTTATTTCACCTCCAATCCACACTCCGCTTCTGTGATCCCACTTGATGTAAATTTAGAGCAGAAATTCTGACCCACGAGATGAAGATGGAACAATGCTATTTTCATGAATGGGAAAAATACCTCTGACATCATTTAACTCCCTGGACACTATTCTGCTTCTAGCACCCATCATTTTATGTCCTATCCCACATCTGGATTTGGCAGGTTGGAAGGTGCTGCTAAGACCTGGGCAAAACTCGCAGTTGCTGTTTCGAGTGATTTATGGGGACTTTTCATGTGCAAGAGAAACTCTCCTGAAACAACTTGGTCCCAGGTTGGCAGAAAGTTTGCAAAATTCAGGAACGGCCCTGAATTTCAGGTTTATGAAAACAATCCACAGAACTGGGGTTGTTTTGAAACCTTTACCTAGCTCAATTGCTAATAGGATTGCATGAAGACAGATGAGGCATTTTACTGTACCTGTTACATAGAGGCCCAATACAGTTCGTTAGCAACTCACATTCAGGAAAATTCCCACCACTAAGTGTTGGGAAGAAAGGCCTTTCTTCCCAATAGCAAGAAATTCTTGCTCTCCATATGTTCTAATGCGTAAGTTTAGGGCACAGAATCAATGGGAATATTTGCTTCTACTTTGTCTCACATGAGCTGCTCTAGCATCCCTTAATGGAGACAGCTCTGGGAATGCTTTTGTTCCTTTGCACCCTCACAGTGTTAACTTAGGGGATAGCTTATTAACTACTTGAGAAGGCAAAACAAATCAGGAGGCGGCCATTTGCTCTCACAAGGCATGTAATATGTTAATTGCTACTGGCTTGTTAGGGGCTTTGGAATTTGCTGGTAAGCAGTAATTCCACTTCCCCAGCATTGTGTGCACTTGTATGGGTGGTCGGCACGTCACCCTCCCTGGAGTTATTGATTCACAAACAAGGACTTTTAAACAGCCTTTGCTAGAACAGCAGCTGCCATTCATAGATTTCAAGTCCAGAGGGGCCATTGTTAACGTCTAGTCTGACTTCCTGCATAACCCTGGCCACAGACCACCAAAATAATTTGTACATATTGCAGATCTTTTAGAAGACATCCCATCTTGATTTAACAGTTCTTTTTGATGCTGATTCCACCATGACCCTTATTAAGTTGTTCCAATGCTTAACTACACCTTATTTCCAGTCATTTTGTCTAGCTTCAGCTGCCAGCCATTGCATTGTGTTCTTCCTTGCTGATAGACTGAACAGCCCATTATTAAATATTTGTTCTCCCTTCTGGGCCAGCAACATAGCTGAACTTATGTGCCCCCCGGGGAAAATTAAGCTGCTAGAATGTCGTTGAATAGGATGCTGAAGGATATTTATACCTTGCCCATGAATGGCATTGCATGTCTCAGCACATCACACTACTCACTATTGTTTTGGAGATGACTCAGAGGGGAATGCTACCTACCTCCAGCTACTACTGGGTTTGGTTGGAGAGGTCTCCTCGCCACCTACTGAGCAGGCCCAACCTTGCTCAGCTTCCCTAGCCCAGGTGGAATGCAGTTGTGTGGCACATTTTCGTGTCTTACCTTGTGACTGACTTTAAGGAGCTCTATCAGGCCTGTTCAGCTTGTAGCACTTCCATTAACCACTGTGGGAGTTGTGTATGCATTTAGGGGAGCTGACCCTCAGGCTGCAACTTCACTGCACAGAAAGGGGTGGTAAGATTTGATACATACGTCACTAGAAATGCTGCAGTAGCACTTCAAGGCAGACACTCACTACAGCGACAGGAGGGTGTCTCCCATCACGGTAGTTAAACCACTTCCCCAAGAGACGGTAGCTCTGTTGACCAAGTACTGTCTACACCAGGGGTTTGGGTCAGGTTAACTATATGGCTTAGGGCCTGAGCAATGTTTAGTCCTGGCCTTAGATGCTTTGCAGTTTGGCTATCTTGATGTAAAACCCTAGTGGAGACAAGACACTGTAGTTTTTATCTTCATTTAGCTACTCAATGTAGACCCATGTGGAGGATTATAGAGTTAGCCTTGAGTAGTTACATGGAGGTAAAAAATTTACATAGCCACTGAACCTTTTTGGGGGGGTTAGGGTTGGGGGGAACCAAAGAAATACTACAGTTGTATTTCATTTCAAAAAGGGGAATGAACCACCAGCTTCCTTAAGTGGAAGTTAAAAGCAACAGTCACAAGAGTAAAATGCTTGCAAGCTGCAAGGAAACTTTGTAAAAACTCCATAGTAGAGGCTCAAAATAAATGTACACCCCAAATAAAAAGGACCAAAAATTGCCACTGGCTAAACAGTGTAAAAGAGGCTATTAGAGGCAAAAAGGCTTCCTTTGGAATGATAAGCAAAATTGGAAGTCAAATCCTACAGAGGAAAATGGAAAGGAACACACTTTTACACTTACAAGAGTTTAATTAGGCAAGACAAATTTTAAGAGGAACTAGCAAAAGACAAAAAAATGCATTTTTTTTAAAGTCAGAAATAGGAAACCTACCAAAGAGTTAGTGGGGCCACTGGATGACTGAGGTGCTAAAAGGAGCACTCAAGGAAGAAAGTCCATTGCAGCGAGGTTAAATGAATTATTTGCACCAGACTGAAGAGGATGTGTGGGGGATTCCACACCTGACCCATTCTTTAGGTGAAATCTGAGGAACTGTCCTAGATTGAGGTTCAGTAAAGGTGGTTTGGAACCAATTGATAAATTAAACAGTAATAGGTCACCAGTACCAGGTGGTATTCACCCAAGAGCTCTTGAGCAATTTCATATGAATTCCTTAACTGCTGTGGTATGTAACCTAATCACTTAAATCAGTCACTGTATCTGATGTCTGGTAGATAGTTAATGTAATGCAGATTTTTTTTTTTTTTTTTTTAAAAGGCTCCAGAGGTGATCATGGCAATTACAGGCTGGTAAACCTAACTTCAGTGCCAGGCAAATTGGTTAAACTGGAGTAAAGAACAGAATTATCAGACAAATTAACATGCTATATTGGAGAAGAGTCAACGTGGGTTTTTGTAAAGAGAAATTATGCCTCAATCTTTTAGAATTGTTTTGAGAGTGTCAACCAGCATATGGACAAGGGTGGTTCAGTGGATATAGGGTACTGGACTTTCAGCAAGCCTTTGACAAGGTCCCTCACCAAAGGCTCAAAAGATAGGAAACAAAGGACAGTACTAAATGGTCAATTTTCAGTGGAGAGAGGCAAATAGGGTCCCCCAAGGATAGTGGGACCAGTGCTATTCAACCTATTCATAAGAGATCTGGAAAAGGGGGTGAACAGTGAGGTGGCAAAGTTTGCAGATGATAAATTACTCTAGATAATTAAGTCCAAAGCTGACAGCAAAGAGCTACAAAGCGATCTCAAACTGGATGACTGGGCAACAAAAAGGCAGATAAAATTCAGTGTTAATAAATGTAAAATAATGCACATTGGAAAAACAATCCTAGCTATACATATAAAATCGAGCCTAAATTACCTGTTACCCCTCAAGAAAGTGGTCTTGGAGTCTGGATAGTTTTCTAAAAACATCTCCTCAATGTGCAGTGGCAGTCAAAAAAGCTAATAGTGTTAGGTGCCATTAGGAAAGGAATAGATAAGAGAAAATATCCATGCCATGATATAAATCCATGGTACGCCCACTCCTTGAATACTATGTGCGGTTCTGGTTGCCCCATCTCAAAGATATTAGAATTGGAAAAGGTACAGAGAAGGGCAACAAATTACTATGGGTATGGAACAGCTTCCATATGAGAAGAGATTAGAAGACTGGGACTGTTCATCTTAGAAAAGAGGACAGGAAATAGGATAGAGAGACCTATAAAAATCACAAAAGATGTGGCTAAAGTGAATATTTACCCCTTCTTGTAACAAATTAGGGGTCACCTAATGAAGTTAATAGGCAGCAGGTTTAACACACCTAAGGAATACTTCACACATTTCCACAGGCTGACTTGTGCCCTCATTGCCAGGGGATCTTGTGAAGGCCAGAAGTATAACTGGGACCAAAAGAGAATGAGAAGTTCATGGAGAATAGGTCCATCAATGGCTATTAGCCAAGACAGTCAGGGACACAACCCCATGCTCTAGATATCCCTGAGCCACCAACTGCCAGATGCTGGGACTGGGCAACAGGGGAAGGATCACTCGATAATTGCCCTGTTCATTCCCTCTGAAGTATCTGACAGCTGCCACTGTCAGAAGACAGGTTACTGGGAAAGATGGACCATTGTCTGACCCAGTACGGCAATCCTTGTGTTCTAATCACAAGCTGATCTAACAATTGGTTTGCGTTTGTGAATTTTTCAAATGATTATTTCCCCCCACCCACCCTCCAATCAAAAAAAGGTTTTTTTTTAAAAAACGGACAAAGTATTCCAGGGAAAAATTGACATAGTAAAAATATGCCTTTGTGAAAAATGACTAGTTTTATTGCTAAGAATTAGAAAATTAAAGATTTCCATAGACGTTATGATAAAAGCAGGCGCACATCTCCAAGCCTTCCCAGTGAAAACCGCTTTCACCTGTTTTGGCAGAATTCATTCCCCACCCCGCAATGCTAGTTTGGTTGGTTGGGACACAGGGACCCCAGGCAGAACTAGTCTGCCTGGAACACAGGGGGTCTGCAAGCCTTGCCTGGGCTCCCCAAATCACTGCACTCCTGCAGACAAGAAGTGTGCCCATTCTGCTCAAACAGGGCCTTCTGGTGCTGCAGGAGGCAGCCCAGGGACTGCCTCTGAAAATGCTTTTAAGACAGACTAACATCAGCATAGGACACCAGGAACATCTCCCCATATTAACATCGTTTATACTTAATTAGTGGAAGACACTGAATTGGCGCTATAGGGTAAGTGATGTCTAGATTGTATTCAACACGAGTTGCAGAAACCCAGGGGATTTAACCACATGCACTCTGGCCATCTGCTGACAGGATGCCCTTCTGTAAAGGCTCTGATACCTTGATTATGTAAATATGGGAGATTATTCCATCCTTGAAACTCTGACAAGATAATTACTAAACAATAAGTCAGTGCAACTGAAGCAATGAATTTGAGCCATGCAATATCCTCCTCCGAACTGCAATTGTACTGTTATCTGAGCAGGATAAAGGACATGTGGCCCCAGAGATAATTTCCCAACTGGTGGTGATTTAAATTAAGATTGTTGTGTGTTCCTTACCCTGACTGATGGCTGGAAAAGAGACGCTCTTGGTCGTCAATAAATCAACTCAGCCTCTCTACCAATATTATACCCACTAGACTGGTACTGTGTGAGGTCTGACCGCAAACAAGTTTCAGATATTTTAAGGGCAAGATCCAAAACCTGTTGAAGTGAATGGGAGTCTTTGCACTGGATCAAGCCCAAAGTATCCTATTTGTTGCAATTAACAAGGGGAAGGATTACCCTCCTCTGACAGAGGGGCACTGGATTTATGGTTTAAGAATATCTGTAACCCACTAACCCCACTTTTTTATCCTATGATTGCAGAGGTGTTTGTTAGTGGGCCACTTCACCTTGTCTTAGCTTACAATAGGTCTTAGCTACTTATACTAAACTATATGCTATAAACTACTTATACTAAACTATATGCTCCTCCCTATAGTTAGCTGACACTGAATACCTTCCCTAGACCTGAAGATATCTATGTAGCTTGAAAGTCTTTCACCAACAGAATTCAGTCCAATGAAAGGTATTGCCTCACCCACCTTTACAGGACTGAGGCCTAGGAGAGCAAAGTGCCGAGTCTGATCCAGAAAATACTTAAGCAGGTGCTTAACTTTAACCATGTGCATACAGCACCAACACATAGAAGTGCTCATTCTCCTGCCGGGTCAAGCTCCTCGCTCAGCACAAGGGAAATAGAATTTCTCCTTTGTGCACCATTTAAAAGGAAAAACGAGTACTTGTGGTACCTTAGAGGCTAACAAATTTATTTGAGCATAAGCTTTCGTGGGCTAAAACCCACTTCCTCGGATGCATGCAGTGGAAAATACAGTAGGAAGATGCATCACACACTGAAAAAATGGGTGTTGCCATACCAACTGTAACGAGTGTAATTAAGGTGAGCTGGTAGGTGAGCTATTAGCAGGAGAAAAACTTTTGTAGTGATAATCAGGATGGCCCATTTCCAACAGTTGACAAGAAGGTGTGAGTAACAGTAGGGGGGGAAAATTAGCATGGGGAAACAGTTTTTACTTTGTATAATGACCCATCCGCTCCCAGTCTTTACTCAAACTTTGTTGGAGTATTGCAACTGAGAAAAGTTTGAGTAAAGACTGGGAGTGGATGGGTCATTATACAAAGTAAAACTGTTTCCCCATGCTAATTTTTTGCCCCTACTGTTACTCACACCTTTTTGTCAACTGTTGGAACTGGGCCATCCTGATTATCACTACAAAAGTTTTTCTCCTGCTGATAATAGCTCACCTACCAGCTCACCTTAATTACTCTTGTTACAGTTGGTATGGCAACACCCATTTTCTCATGTTCTCTGTGTGTGTGTGTGTATATATATATACACACACACACCCCTCTACCCTCACCCCCCTTCCCACTGTATTTTCCACTGCATGCATCCAATGAAGTGGGTTCTAGCCCACAAAAGCTTATGCCCAAATAAATTTGTTAGTCTCTAAGGTGCCACAAGGACTCCTTGTTCTTTTTGCAGATACAGACTAACACAGCTACCACTCTGAAACCTGTCACCATTTAAAAGGAGTTGCTCACATATCCATAAGTGGCTGCAGAGGCTAACAATGGAGGAGTTTATGCAAAGCGCTATCGAAATGGAACAAGGCCATTGCAGGAGTAGCAGCAGGACAAACAGAGGCTGGGGGCATGCCTGGGTACAAGGTGGGGGTGGAGAGAGAGAATGGCTGGACCTCTTTTCTCTGTGGCTATTCTAGGCTGCAAAGCAGTCCACATAGAGTTGTGCAAGGCTGCTGAAAATTAGAGCATCCCAAGGGACTCCTCTACCTCACCCTGGGGGCTGACAGCTGAGAAGAGAGCAGAGCAGAATTAGGTGCATTGATAGCTTAAGTCACTTCTATTCCCTCCCCGCTTCCCCCCTTCAGCCACTGGTCTGGTTCCCATGTGCAATCTCCTGAGACAGCATAGAATCCATGGAACTTCCTGACAATCTAACCTGTGCTGCTAGTGTTCCATTAGCCATGATGTTTATGGTGTAGATGCCCATCATATGCAGATAATTATCTACCTTAACACAGTAATTGGAGACCAGGTCTTATTTAAGTATTGGCTTTGCTTTTTACACCTGCTACAGAATGAGGCTATTTTATGATGGGTTAGGTGAATTAGTGACAGACAAAAGCAAACCACATTACACATTCTCATTTAATTCTAGAGTGACCCGGGAGTCTGAAATCCTTGGTTTAGCCACAGAACAGACAAGGTAAAGCTAGCTTCCTTCACACACTTCCCCAAGTGCCCATGACACTGCTCAAGTGGGTAACTTGAGAGGGGAGTTTGAGCTCCACATTCCTTGGCCTCTCCTGGACACTGCTACCAAGGGGCCAACTGTGAAATCAGAGCTACACTGATTCACACCAGTTGAGGGTCTTGACCCTCATGTAATTATACCACATTGCACCAGTATAAAACCTGGCACCATTCTGATGCAGCACAGGCCAGGAAAAAAGTGGAGTTGGGCTCACAGAATTTTTGTTCTGCAGTTTGCTCAAGGCCACTTTTGCATAATCCCTGTTTCAGCCACCTAAATGAGTCAAAATCTGCCAGAGCGGCTTCAGTAATATTGCTAACAATCCTCAGACCACATCCCATTAAAAAAATACATTGAATGACACCTGCC
Source organism: Emys orbicularis (assembly GCF_028017835.1). Classification (NCBI taxonomy): domain Eukaryota; kingdom Metazoa; phylum Chordata; order Testudines; family Emydidae; genus Emys; species Emys orbicularis. Next base: position 30,653,484 of record NC_088697.1, on the reverse strand, counting down.
CTGTAAAACACAGGCAGACCCATGGCCTGCTGCCTCTCAGATCCTGTTATTTTGCAGCACTTCACACCCTGCCTTGACAGCCTCATGCACTGGCTGCTCTGTGCAGAACTTAACTTCTAAACAGGCCCATTGCCCAGCTGCTTGATTCAATTGCTTCATTAGGTCATTGCCTACAGAATGCTTCCTACTGTCTACCTCACACCCCAGGAGTGATGGAAACAAGAGGACCATATGTAATTATTAAGCACGCTATGAGGGAATTCAGTGTACACTCCAGCCCTTAATTAAATGCTCTTATTGGGGGACCTTTACAATTGCAAATAGTTCAGGCACAGAAAGTTGCCAGTCTCCCAGTGCAGGTATTTAAACCAATTTAAGCTCCATCAGCCACTCTGAAAAGTGTGGTGTTTCACTGGCAATTAAATTAGTATTCAAGCCTAAATCTGTTATCTATACTCAACTGGAGAACATAAATGTCTGATGTTTTGGCACTTTAGAGATATTGCAACAAGCATTTGATATCTATATTAACTCAAAGCCTCAAATGGGTTGGGATTGTTTATATTGCTTCATTATTATTACAGGATGATTTTACCAGCTGTCTTGCTGAGTAATACATTAGCCCTAATCTATAGTTAAAACTATCATGGTTTTAAGCACATTATATTGTCTAGAGTAATTGTTGCCCTAACTACATTGAGGATCCAGGTAACTCACAAGGCTCATAGCTGCAAGAATCAGTAGAGCACCCCATGGACGCTTTTGGGAAAGCAGAGTTAAGTCTGTCAAAGCATCCTTGTGCGTAAATAAAACCAGGGCTTCTGAGCGTTTGTCACTAGTATGAACTCTGCACACTCAGCGAAGGGGAGCAGATCCCAATCAAGTCAGATTATTAATTACAGAGACTTACCTTTAGCATCATGTCACAGGACACTCACTGGCGGTGCTGGGGATTAGTTCTGGCCAGTCTGAAGCCCCCTTTCCATCCTCATGTGCTCACCACAGCACCACATCCACTCTGGGCACTTCCTCCTGGTGACTCAGCCCTCCAGCCAGGTCACAGCACAGTCCTGCCCCACTGGGGTATCCAAGCCCTGTTGTGGCAGCTGTCCTCATGCCCCTCCAGACTGGCGCAGGCCTGTCCTGGAAGACTCTTTCCCAAGCTCCAGTAGGGGAACCCAGGCCTGTCCACTACTTCAGTTTCCAGTCCAGGGATCTTTCACATACAGCAGCTATGGTCTGCTTGCGCCAAGACCCTGTTGCTATTTCCCTGGATTCCTGTCCCACTTCACTGTAGCTTCTGCCTGCCCACCAGCTTTTCCAGCTAGAACGTCCTCCACCCAGGGAGCAACTCCAAACCTGCCACCTTACTCCCCAGCAATCACTACAGCCTACCTCCCCAGCCAACCTTTGCCTTTGCCAGCTTCCTGGCTTTATACCAGCCCCGACTGTTCCTTCTCAGCTGGGTTCCATCATCAATCAGCCTTGCAAGCCCCCCCCCCCTCCCCGGCTCTCCCCCAGGTGCAGCCTCTCAGGTTAATTAACCTAAATTAACCTGCACTGCCTTGTGTGGTGTGGTCACCTTATCACACCCCATAACAAAGAGGGAAAGCAGTTTTGCTTTCAAAGTCTGGTCTATGCTGACCAGTGCTAATTCATGTAATAACCGCTGACTTTATGGTCGGAGAGGAAAATCCCTCAACAGTCATGCTGGGCAGCTACGCTTTGCCTGGGCTACAGTAAAATGCAATTAAAGGTTAACAGGGCCTAGGGAGCAATATTACTTTTGTCAGATTGTATGAGAAACCAGTTATAGTCCAACTAAATCAACGACTTCCTGAGCCCATGGCAGACTCCATAAGCCACAAAAAACTCCAACATACATGACTTGCATCTGAAGAAGTGAGGTTCTTACCCACGAAAGCTTATGCTCCCAATACTTCTGTTAGTCTTAAAGGTGCCACAGGACCCTCTGTTGCTTCCAACATACATGTAGCTAAGCTGCATGTCAGCTGCTATTTGATTCTGCTGAAGTTCAGCGCATGAACTACTGTAATATTTCAGTATAAGTGTAATGCCCACACACCCCAGTTATCAACAGGCAGGATTGAACCGGGGACCGCTGGAGCTTAGTGCAGGAGCTTCTACCACATGAGCTAGAAGCCAACTGGCTATTAATCAGACTCATTTTCTCTCTCTCTTTAAGTAGTCTCGGTGCCACTAGCTGGAACAGAACATCACACCCAGACAGTGTGTGGGTTAAATGCTTCCCCTAGCTGAGGAAACACATCCCAAGCTTCAGAGTTTTCCCAGTTGAAATCCCAGATGAGCCCCACTTGTAATGCCGATGACCGGTCAGCAGGATCGAACGGGGGACCTCTGGAGCTTAGTGCAGGAGCCTCTACCACATGAGCGAAAAGCCAAGTGGCTGCTAGTGAAGGCTATAGAGCAGACTCATTTTAATCTCTCTCTCTCTCTCTAAGTGGTCTCAGTGCCACTAGATGGGACAGAACACTACGCTCAGGAGCTGTGTGGGTTACACAAGCAAAACATATCATCACTAGCTTTTGATCCCGGCCCTGCAGTGCCTAGCTCTAGGTTTGAATATTAAGGCATTTTTAATGCAGAATGGGGTTTTTTTTGGAATCGGGGAGGTTTCAATCCTGGAATTGCTATGGGATTCACTTTCCCCCTTCCATTCCCCCTCCCTCTGCCCTTTCTAAGATTCTACCAGCCCAGCTTCCCATGTACCAAGGGATGGATTGGACGCTCATTAGTTGTGCACAAAGTACTCACACTAAGTTGTCAGACTTCACCAGAATCAGGGCCTGATTCTCATTTAACTCAGACCCTTGCCAGAGTGGTGTGAAGGGGCTTTAGCATACCTGAGACTCGGGCCATCAGTGTTTTTCACATTGTGTAACAAAATCAAAATTGGGCCCATTTTTTTGAAGAACATTTCATTAAGGAGCAAAAGTATTTCACGCAAATATCTTGCCCCTTCTGCCAGCGCAAACAAAGGTGCAAGTGCTCTGAGCCTATTCTCTGCTGCATGACACTTGGGGTGAGCAAAGCCAAACTTTCAAATAGCTGCAGATTTGATCCATTGTGGAATCTGGCCATTTTTTAGCAGGGGACACTTGGGCCAACACAAGCCCATGTGACTCAGAAACACACTCATTTTCTAAGCAGTGATTCATTTTTCATTTTTAAAAATATGCAACATTTCATGCTTTTAGCATTTACTTGATGCAAAACTAACCCTTTCATCGAAACTGCAAATGAAATGAAATGTGGGATAGAAGAAAATTCTGTGAAATCATTTTGAAATGGCCTCTGTTCTAATTCTCCAAGGGTAGTCAGCTCCCCATCCAGGGGGACAGAAGGGGCATCATAAGAGAGCAATACAAGAGTCTTCCCAACATCTCTGTCCTTTAGAGATGGTTGAGAAATGATTATTTTTTCCTACCAAAAAAAAAATCACTGAAAACGATTTGCTTTCTTTTTTAATCAAAATTTTTTGGTCATGCTTCAAAAATCCAGACCCCAAAATGTGGGGCTTTCATTGCCAAAAACTGGGGGAGGGGCAGAAACACTTTTCAGGTTTGTAGTTTTGTGACAAAAACCCAAAAGTGTTTTTAAAAAAAGATGTTTAGCGTGAATATTTCCATTTTGTCAAGACAGGCCATTTGCCATTGAATCTTTAGCCAGGTTCTTTGAATGTTAACCGGGGCCCAGAGAAGTAAGAAGTAATGTACGGGGCAGTATGTTAATGCTTTAGTGTAAATTTGCCTTAATGAAATGTTTCCCCCCCAAAAAGTGTCAACTAAAAGTTTTGGACCCGTCCTGTGCACTACCAGAGAGGCCTGAGTGTGCTGCTGCTGCAGATCTCATGGCCCCTTTGTCCTGGGGAGAGAGAGAGATTCACTGGAGCGAGGTTCCCCTTTATTCAGTCCACCATAAGCAGGCGTCTGCCCTGAAAAGGCTCCTTGCCCCTTCCTGGGCTGAATCTGCACCTCCATATCATGGTATATTGGGGAGTAATGTCCCCTTCCCCGATGGTTTGTCAGGCTGGGACTCATTTGCAGGAGAAGCTATAAGGGCAACTCTTGCTAACCCCGACTCAAGCCATAATGTGCTGAGAAAACTCAGTCTGTTCAAGGACTTGGATTTTGCTGTCTCTTTGATTTTAGAGTCACTGTGTTCTCCTTTCTGAATCAATTCCTGGCCTCTTAGCCAGCACTGACCCACTGCAGAGCATAATATCTCCTCCTGAAAATGCCTTTTCTATTGTTCTTAACCTCACTAGCTATCGTCAAGTGTTTTGGAAGAGACCCATTTGCTGTAAAATTATCCCTGTTTTTTCTCTCTGCTGCCCATGCGGCTCTGTGGCAGGGTTCTCAGCCCCAGCTTAATAACCCGCAGTCTCATTGTCTGCTTGTGGTAAAGTTTGCTTTTACTACCCACTTGAGGGCTTGTGTGTGGCAGTGCGGATGTATCTAGCTGCAGCTGCTGGCATGCCTGCAGGCAGTGTGCATCTCCTCCCCTGCTCCTGTCTAATGTGTGATGAGCTAAGGAGCCTGCACCTTCACAGATGGAGCGAGATCTGCCCAGGGCTGTGAGGATCCCTGCATTTGTCACCACTCATCTCCCAGTCAGGTGTAATCGATATATGTATTCCAACCTCTCTTTCATTGACAAACTCTTATTGAAACTCTATTTCCTACCTGGGAACCAGAGAACTAAAGCAAATGTTTCTTAAGCAGCTATGACCATTTTTGTTTCTGTTTGAATATGTTCTGGTAGCAGTCCCCAGCCAGAGGTCCCTGGGGCTTTGAGTGGATGGACTTTTGAAAAACTGAAGGCAGCTATGAGTAATAATGAATGATTATCAGAGTAACAATAGCATTTGTGTAGTGCTTTTTCATGTTTAAACCCTTTACAGATATTATCTAATGCATTAGTCTTCAAAGAGTCCTGTGCATTAAGATAGGTGTGTTAGCATTGTTATCCTCATGTTACAGAATGGGAAACCATGGCAGAAAGATTAAAGCCAGTCTTAGCCAAGTAGCTACTGATTCAGGGTGTTTCAAATTTGAGATAATGGGGGCCTGCTACTCTAAGGTGCTGAATATCTGCACCTCCCATTTTTTTAATCGTTTGTCATCTCAAGATGGGCACCCAAAAACTTTTGGCATAAATGACTTGATTAAGGCCACCAGATGAATCAGTGCCAGAGCTGGGATTAATGGTCAGGAGTTCTTGGCTCCCTGTTCTGTGCTCAGACCTCTCTCTGAAGTGCGCTCATTCCTGGAAAAAAAATGTGGCACCAGTGTGTCCTTCCATTGAAGGTATCCTCCCTGCCATGGGGCCATATGCAATGGCAGTGACATTCCATCAAAGGACCTTGCCTGATAGCTCTGCTTGTAGCATAGTGCTCAGTCATGGATTTTGCATTCTTCACGCTACCACCTTCTCTTGGTTGTTACAAATTCTGCATGTCCTGCAGACTGAAGCCCTCTGTTTATTGTTATGGTTTAACCCAACCGTCTTTGCAACTGAGGGGCAGGAACTCCTGTCCTTCATTTAAGATAGTTGTAAGAAGCCATTAAGCTCCTATATGTAACCAGGTAGTTGAAACAATAGGTACAACGTCCAAAACACGAGCAGTTGGCAAGGCTTGAGTAGAAGCTGATCCAAGGGGTTTCCCCGGGGACTGATACAGAAAACGCAGGGGCTAGGACATTGGGACAGTTTGCCTGGGTCTGTGAGGAAAACAGCAGAAAGGTGAGAAAAGCTTAGAGAGAAGGCAGCGAGGAAGCACCGGACCTTGCCCCAGAAGCACTGGGAGTGTGCTCCTCAGAAAAAACGGAGCGAGAGAGAGTGCTTTGGAGCAGAGTGCTGGCTGAAAGAGGCTTGCAGCTGTGGGCAAAGAAACTATATCCTGTTGTTTGATTGTGTTCAGGAAAACAGGATTTTGTACATTCTTTGTAAATAAATAGTGTTGCATCAAACTCCTGACTACATCAATTTCTCCTCCTAACGGAAACAACCCACAGGGCCCAGAACTTTGGCTAACCACTCAGGTCAAAAAGGGGGGGTAACATTATTATCCTTGGAACAGCAGCACAACTTTCCCAAACCAACGTTCCTGCATGAAATAGGCTTCAAACCAGACCTGGATGGACTATGCTCTCGTGAATTGGGACGTTCAGTCTCCATGGCCCATTCAATCCTTGCCTTTGCTGGCAAACTCAGCATGAGCCATCAATTATTGCCAACTGGGGTTAATTTATGTGTGAGATTTGAAGACCTAAATAAATGGCCCTCTATTAGTAGCACTTAAACTGGTTGCCGTAATGTCTCGTCCCGGTCTGTTTCTCTAATGAAAGGTCATCCTCTTTACCATCGTGGGACATGGTGCGTTGCTGCATTCTCCCCATTACAGCTTTCCATTTGGTTTGTTAAGCTAAGTAGGTCTGAGATTAAACTGCCCCAGGGCATCCCGGCTCTGTTGTTGACATGAACTCATCTGCATTTACAGCCAAATTAGTGCAAATAGCAAAGGCTAAAAATAGAAATTGGGGAAGCCCAGTGAACAGGGATCTTCCTGCCATCTTCAGTACACAAAACTGTTGTTCTCCTGCTTGGCCTCTTATTCCCCTGGGAGCCTCTCTCCATCATCTGCAACATGGTTAGTCTTCTAGGCTTTATTTATTCATCTAGAAATAAATGGAACAAAACAGACATGGCCCAAGTGCAAACAAGACACAGAAATAATGCTAAGGATCTTTGCCCAATGCTTGTCCTTCCTAAGCATCAGGTGTGTGTGACTGAAGAAATGTTTCCATAGCTGAGCAGCCTCTCACAGTTTGCTCAGCAGTTCCAATGGCCACACAGGATTGCAGCTGCGTAAATGCTGAAGAGAGTTCAGTACCGGAGAGGCAATGAGTGAGCTTTGTATTAGAGCGAGGGCAACATTATCAAAAGCATCTACGTGACTTAGAAACCTAAGTCCCATTTCCAAAAGTGACTTAGATGCTCAGGAGAATTTTCCAGTTCTCAAAAACCAGTTTGGGTAAAAAGTGTCCATTTTTGGTAAAAGTTTTCACTTTTCAAAAACAGAAATTTTCTACCAAAACCCAAAGGTTTTTAATCAATGATTTATTCTGGGCTTTCAATGGAAAATTTCAATCTAAACGGAAATTTTCCACAATAAAGCCTTTTTTCATTCAAAAAATTCTTTTGACAAAAAAATGTGGATCATCTCAGCTTTGTAGGGAGCTTAGTTCATCCAGAAGAGCAGGACATTCCCTGGCAAAAAACTAATGTGTTTTCATAATGGGCCAGAACCTCAGCTGGTGTCAATGGAGCAATACTGATTTATTCCACCTCAGATTCTGGCCCAGTGTTTCTATATTTCTCTTATCAGTACCGATGATAGCTTGTACTTCTCACCCCAAAGCCCTTGGGTCCAATCAATCTAGAAGTCCTTATTTAGACAGTGGAAGTTTTGTCTTCAGGACTGACCCACTAATGCAGTATATGAGAATCTCGTCAATACACTACCCAAGATCTGCTACTTCCCTTAATCTGATAGTTGCAAAAGTTTCATCACCTTTGGAGTGGTGCTGGCTATTTGTATTTTACATAGCTGAGGGATGGAACCCATTACACAGCAAGAATTAAAGCAGCTAGAGCTTTAGCTCCTTGGGTCTCTCTAGTCAAATATCAAATCAATTCTTGATTGATCCTTGTAGCTGCTGCTTGTGTCTCATGTGGTTGTGTTCTGAATTTATGCTGTTTTATTCAATGTTTGTTTGGTTGTGTCACTCTTCTAACTAATGCCACACAGGGCAGGCTGGAGCCATGTAGTGCAAGTCTATAAATTAAATGAGAATGTGTTTTCAGTCACTTCTGCTCATTGAAGATTTTAATTGTTTAAGCAGGTGGACGCTGCAGGTCAGACTGGACCTACGTTGGCCAGATCACACAACACCCTTGTGAGACGGTAGGTACTATTAGCCCGTGTTTTACATAACTCACCCAGTGCCACGTAGCAAGTCAGTGGCAGGGCCTCCATTGCTGACAATGACAAAATCTCTCTGTTTTTCCTCTGAAACAGAAGTGAGATATTGGTAGGAGTCCGGTAATTATACCATTTCTGCCAGAATATATGCAGGGCAATCAAGTTCACTGACTTCATGCAGGCTACCTGATGACTAATCTGCCTTCTTCCTGAGTTTATCCACCCTGAAACCAGATCTAGCTCCACACCGAGGGGAAGCATCTTCTGTGATGAATTCTAATGTGCTATTGTATTTATTTTTAATAAAGGCTTCACAACTTCCAGCCAACCGGCCCTGCAATAATTACGGTGAATCAGAGCTGGGCACACGCTCCAAAAAAAAAAACCCTTCCCCCAGAATCCATTCATATTTCTGAACGGATTTGCTTTGACCTTTCTCTGTTCACATTCTCTGATTAGTCTACTAGTGGGAGCTGGTGGGATGTTGTTTAGGAGGCAGGTCCCAGGTCAGGGTGAGGGGATGTAGTGGGGCAGCAGGGGGGTTGTTGAATCTGGACTGGGACATGGGCTGCTGGGGTCTGGGGTAGAGAGAGAGGTTGCTGGGTTAAGTGGGGCTGGACTTCTGAGAGGTGGTGAAGGTGCTTCCCTCAACTCTTCCCCACAGCAGCACAGCACTCTTCTCTGGGACAGCACCACTTCAAGAGCCCGCAGACCGGCTCCTCTTGCAAGATGCTGAGTGCCTCCTGGGAGCTGCTGCGGCCCCTACACTCCCATCGTACCCAGTGAGAGTTCTGTTCTACTCTGATACCATCCTCATCATCTTAGTATTTGAACACCTTCCAGCCGTACCTTAAGCAATGGGACTAGCAACAATCAGGTGTTTATTGTGTCATCCATTCCCCAGGAAGAGGGAGAAGTGTGTGCAGTGGAGTATTTTGTTTGGGAATTTTATTTGTGTGTCTCTGTGTGTGTGTGCATGCAAAATTAACCAACAACATCACTGCAACACTGCGTACTTGCAGTGAAATGCTGATGAACAGTCTATAGACAAAGAGTTAGTCAGACAAACCGTTCAATGAGTAATGGCAAACCACAAATGGATTGAAGAAAATTGGGTTTTGCTTGTGGACAAACCTCATAAAAGAGGTGAAATTCACTCAATACTTATGTGGGGGGGTGTTGTGGGGTAGGTACACCCCATCGGCCCTTTAGGGCAGTATGGCATCGCAGCCAGAGTCACTAAGGCTGGGCTGAGCTCCAGGGAAGGAAGGTCTAGTAGTCAAAGTCTAAGTAGCAGCCCTTCTTCTCAGGGCAGTATGGCCCAGGGGCCAGAGTCAATAGGGCTATTCTGGGGTTCAGGACAGTAAGGCCCAGTGGCCAGAGTCTATGTAATGACCTTTGGCAGCCTAATTCACCTCCTTGCCTGCCAGCAGTGTCTGCATCAGGTCGGATGGAGTAGGGGGCCTGCATTCACTCTTCTTCACTGGATCCTAACCCAGGGCCCTAGGGAACCAATCCCGTGCTGCTCAATCTCAGTTACCCCTTGCTACCGTCCCATTCTGGGTCACCTCATACCCCATCTTCCAATGCAGGAGCTCCCTCAGCAATCGCTGCCTAGCCTCTGTCGGCCTTGATGGTTGGCAGGGGTTCAGTAGAGGCACCAACCTGGCTGCATCAGCGTCTGGAGTCTCCGGCAAGCTCCCAGCAGCACACATCTGCTCTCGTTGGTGCTCATCCCAGACTGAGCTGAGCTGCTCCCTCTTATACTGTGGTTCCAGCTGGAGCATGCCCAGCAGGGGTGAGGGTGTGTGGCTTCCTCAGCCCATAGCATGGGGTTAACCCCCTCTAGCCCAGTGTGGGTTAGGTACACCCATTACAGGGGGGGTTACAAATAATTCACCCCCATCTGTGGGGTGTATACTGAAATTCCTCATAGATAGCTCAAGACTAATGAATCTCACTATAAACTCCCCAGCTGATATAAATTGGCTTACAGTTTACACCAGGTGAGGATCTATATATTGCTAGTTTGGAAAAGATGACATGTATTATCAGCACAGACAAGGGTACATGGAAGCCAACCCTAAGTCTTTCATGAGGTCAACCATTGTTTGAATTCATGCCTTTCCACTGGACAAAATAAAAGTTTTCTTTAATCAGAGTGAAAAATGTAATGACAGCAAACATAAATAAGACCATTAGAGGCAGTTCAAATATACCCCCATTGCCTTATTAAAGCCTGTAAATCAACCTGATTATATTGAGTCACATGCAACACTTTGGCACATAATAAATAATCAATGCTACCCTGGGAGTTTGTCCATACACAGTGCTCCCTCCAGTTATGAGTTACCAAGTGATTGTTTTTCTGGAACGGAGGGTGGTTGCTTTGCTCTGAAATGAGCAGATATACCGCATATTTGTGAGATTGTTGTTAAGCAGAAGAGGCTACAAAAGGACAAAATATTTCTTGGCCTTATGAGAAGCATAAAGATTCAAATAAATAATCGTGTTCTAAGTGCTGTTCATCTGGGAATTAAATACCTTTATTTTGAGGGAGGGCAAAAGGGTGGTAAAACTTGGAATAAAAATATAATAAGGTTTGACCTTGTTCAAGCAGAAATCAGATTGCTTTAGACATACTGAAATGACCATATATAAAGCCTCCTTTAATGGGAGTTGACTAGCAAAATTTTCCTAAGAGAAGGCAACTCATTTAAGTGTTTCTGAGTTTTATGCTGAAGGTGCTGAAGGCTCTGTTATAAATTTGGCTACCTCCGCATTGCATACAGGGTATAATTATTTTAGTATAAAATGCACAAAGGGACAATATTTTAACCAAAGGCATAAAAACAAAAGTGTTCAGTTGAATTCAGTCTGAGGCTCGGTCAAGATCTAGATCCTCTCTTTGGTTGGCCACTTTACACAAAGCTGAATAAATACTTTTTAAAAGCCACATCAAAGAGGTGGGCAATGTCTTCAAAAGCAAGACACTTTAGTCTTTGAAAATGTAGTTAATGCATATATTAAAATATTGCAACAAAAGGTTATCCTGGCAGCACTTTTATCACCCGGTCTTTGCATTTTAACAGAGCATCAAGAGGAAAAGTCTCTGGATCATCGGAAATAATTCCCCTTAATATTCATAGGATAAAAGGATCTAGCTGTCTATCACCATGAGTATTGTTCTTCCTCCTCACCCAAGAAATTAGCCAGTAATCAGGGCCTAACTCGTTTCCCCCGTTAGTAGGAAAATTGATGAGAGGAGTCAGGTATTTCTTTGGTGCAAACTAACATAGTGCTGTTTCTGTGAACACAGTAGAAACAAACCCCATGTCCTTGTTCAGAAACCGGCCTGGGCCTTTTCAGGTAGCACTTTGCTCCAAAGACGCTCTGCCCCGTGGCGTCAACCCAGGGCCATGCTCACAGCTGCTTCCGTTGCCTTCTCCTTGCTGTCCTGTTCCTTTCACACACAGACACACACCTGGGGCTTGTCCCCACTGCAATGTTCGCTCATGGTGTAACTCCGTTTTTGCCCCTAACGTGACTCCCTCCTATCCAGACACAGAAACCTGTCGCTGGCTCTAGTCAAGTGGTGCTTGAAGGTGGAGCTCGCGGGCTCGTTTGGAGGGCCTGGGGGGTAGGGGGGGAATGAGACTGAAGCTCACATGCTGCCGAAACTTGAGCTTCTAACCCAGTGGGGCTGCAGCAGCTGGAGTGACACTCGCTCCTCAAGGGCCCTGCTTAGCTGTGGCGTCACTGTGGTGTGCTCACTATCACAGACGTGCAAGGGGCCTCAACAAGTCACCTAGTCCAGTCCCCTGCACCCAAGGCAGGACTCGGTACTAACTAGACCATCCATTGCATGCAAAGACAAGCCGCCGCCACCGGCAACCCGTCAGCTCCTCCACTCCTGCCTTCCCCAGCCTCCTGGGGAGCGGGGGGACTCTTGCTTCTGCTCAGGCCTTGCCATGCTGGCCTTTGGGCTCTCACCGGGCGAAGGGGGCACTGACTTGCTCCCATCCCTGGCTGAGGGGTGCTAAGCATTGGCATGGGCTGGGAGTGCCTTTAGCACCGGCCCGGCCCTGGCCCGGCCCGGCCACTGTGCAGCTGTCTCTGGGGGCGAGCTCCAGCCAAAGGGGCTTGTGCTGCATGGCTCCAGCACTCTGCCTGGCGGCCGGGGCCGGGGCCGCTGCCCGGAGGGGTAGGGCGAGCCCCGAGCTCGGCTCCGCCTCCCGCCCCGGCTCGCCGCGGAGCTGTCCAGCGCGCAGTGCTGAATCCGCCGCTGGTCGCTGCCGGAGCGCGGCCGGCTCAGCGCAACCCCGCCGCCGCCTCCTCCCAGCCCCGCTGCCCGGCCAGGCCACCCCCCGGAACGGCCCGGGCTGAGGGCTTGGGAACGTCAGCCAAGCCCAGCCGGGAGCCTCCGAGCCCGCGGGCCCCTGGGAGCTGCTGCCGCTCGCTGCCCCTTTGGCCCCCGGGCTCGGAACGACCTGCCCCCCGCAGCTCAGGCTGCCCCGGGTCCCGCAGCCGCGGCTCTGGCTGGGAGAGGAGCTGCCCAGGGGACTGCAGGCAGAGAAAGCCGGCTCATGTGAGACCGAGCCCCCGAGCTGAGCTCCAAGGGGGGGGAACTTTGCTACTAGCCGCGAAAACCAGAAAAAGTGCAAGAGAGAATATTTACCAGGTCCTAGGGCAGGGGAGCAGGAGCTGACCCAAATCCCTTGCAGTCCTGTTGTGTGTGTGTGTGTGGGGGGGGGGGGGGGGGAGAGAGACAAAGGACTGCTTTATTCCATAGATACTCCACGTCTGGGCTGTTGGAAATTGCTACCTTGCTGCACCCTCTGCACAGCGCTTCACTGAGCCCTGGACAGCGACCGAGCTGCAGAAAAAATCTTTGCTCCGAAGTCAGATTCCTTACAAAAAACCTGACACACCCCAGCGCGTGAAGCCCTGGCAATTGCTGACTCAAGTTTCGGTGGTTTCCCACCCGCGATTCCTGGTTTGTTGGGGTGACACTGCTGCGCGTTCAGGGAAAGTGCCAATGAAAATGGGAAAGTCTGGTGGAAAGCTCTGAAAAGGGGGGGAGAAGCCACGGTGAAGAGTGGTGCTGTTGTGGATATACAGGACAAGAAGTGTTGCCAGATCTCTGCTCCAGTGAGTCGTATGGCTTGAAGGTAAGACTTCTTTTTTTCCCTTCTCCTCAAATAATATGGATGGTACAGATGCCATGGGGAGGAGATGGACAGACGGAGCTAAGGTGTGGATGGGGTTTTTATTTTATTTCTCCAAATTTCAAAACTACAGTGAAAATTCTCTTCTACAATTTGAATCAACCCCCACGCCCCACAAAAACCTAATTTTTCATGATTCTCCCCACCCCCATTTTCAACCAAGTCTATAGATAAACCACAGTAAGATGCATTTATTGTTGCCGAAGGAACACACTGTTCTCATTAGAAGTGTAATGCTTAATTTCTCTCTCACACGCACATACACACAGGAAACAAACCAACAGGGCAAACTCCCAATTAGAGCGTTTAGACAGAGGAGAACACATCTAGGGTTCACTCCGTTCCCCTGGATGCGCTCAAATCAGGGAATCCAGCATATTGCTGCTGTCATATCCCAAGGATAAACATCAAAGTCTTTAAGGAAATTTTTTTTTCTTATGCCACTTAGTATTTTACCTCAAGTCAGAGCCACATCATCCCTTATTTATTTCTCAGCACAATAAATGAGGCAGATCTTTATGATAAATAATCTTTTTTAATGATGGAGGGGAATTTGTTGTCTTCACCTTTTCCTGAATGAGGTTGGAAAGCAATCTTTAGGACTATTTCCTCTAAACATTGCCAGTAGTAGTTGTGGACGATTTACAGTAACTTGTGGGGAATAAACAAATCTTCACTGTTACACTGAGACTTGTGTCTCTGCTACTCAGCAATGGGCTTCATCTGACTCCCACTGAAGTCAATGGGAATCTTGACAGTTGGATTGGGCCCTATCTGCATTCCTGATAGAGCATTTTTGTCCAAGTTACTGGGTGTAAATGGCCTATACACAGGTGACCCTTGTACACTAAAATTAAATCTCAGTCAGGGTAGTCAAGATGTAAGATATGGAGCAAAAGTACAAACAGTATGTTAGGACGTGGATCATGCTCTGCTGCCCATGCAAATAAAGTTTAAAGTCATTTACAAGTAACCAACTAAGAAATGATACTATCCCTTGCCAACACACGTTACATGTGTAGTTCACTGCAGAAGATGTTTAATATGTTTTTAGCATCTACACATTTGATTTAAGTGTGATTCCTTGATCACACAATGGTCTTAACAACGCACAGGCTTATACTAGGAATTTTTATTCTTTCCAAAGTAAATCTTTATGGGTTGCTCCTAGCAACTCAAATTAAGTTGGCTAACTAGTGGAGCTACTGCTCTTTCCCTAAAAGAGGAGAGTGCCATAAGCAGTTTCTGAGTAGCATTAACCAAATCTGATTAGTTTATTTCTGGGGTGTATTCTTGTTCCATTCTGTCTGCTTCATTTTCATGTCTTTGGACATTCTGTTATCGTTGAATCTCCATTCTTCACCTTGCCTGCATCCTAATCAAAAACTGTTCACCTTAAAGCAAACTTCTTAAATTACTGCTGTGTTCATTTATGAACTAAGTGAATCTCCCTCACATGCACTGTGCATGTAGTGAAAGGCATATATGAGCTACAGAGAGTTTTTAATTCTCCAATCAATTACACTGGTGAAAATCAGGCAGAATAACTCAGTTAAAGTCATTGGAATTACACTGGTCTACGTTTTGGCAGAATCCCTCTCATTTGAGTCAATATCTCTTTATATGAATCATATAGATCTTCCTTTCTACTCACAGCTGGGTTAACACATCTAAGTTTCCTGTGTGATGTATCATAAGATTCCATGACATGTCACACTAACTGCCCTATATATATATGCACACACATGGAGAATGCATATAGCATGCCATGATACCCATTTGCATGATATGCCTGAAGATGGTCTGAAATGTCAGACTATCTTTATGCCCACATGCACTGTGTGTATATGCACAACATGGCTTCAGCATGACATGCCACATTGTTCTAGGAAGTATCTCAAGGTAATCTGTGTGACCCCTTTGTTACCGTAAGGATTACTACACTATCTTAGCTATTGTTCCATAATGAGGATAACATGTTACCACTTAAACAAAGAACACGGGGGCTTTATGCCCAGCAGCTTTTATGTGATCAGCTGTTTTAAGACCGTGTATGCTGCTAGAATTTTTTAAACCACTGCTATCTTCTAAAAAGCAGATGATTTTTCTTCAGGCTTCAGCCAGATTCACACAAACCACCACAAAAGCAGAGTGACTCTGGGTTAATATTCAGTACCATTTATGGGGGGGGGGGGGGTGTCAATATATACACTGAAGCCAACAGCTCACGTTTTATTCGTATTACCCTCTAGTGTCATTTACAAGATAAGTGTTAAAGGCAGGATTGTGTGACATGGCCTAGATGCCTGTGCAAGAGAGCAGTCAGAGGGTATAAGGATCTTTGGCCCCCTTATAACCAGATCCAGGCACATATGCATTTGCCAGGTTCCTCTTCTGCTTACTGTCCCCTGGGTGGGACAAGTGGGCAGGGGATGAGTGGAGCCTTGACTCCTGCCTTTTGGTCACTGGCTGCAGTAGTCAAATCCACATGGAGGAAGATCGTAATCTTCTGCAGCTATAGACCAGGGGTGAACAACTAGTGCCTGGGACCAAGGAAAATGCAGGAGAGGAGCTGAGGCTGAGAAGGTTGCCACAGTCAGTGCCTCCCAGGGCTACTCCTACAGTAATGCAACTTTGTGCAGGGCTTTGTCAAAAGCCACAATCTAACCCTACGCAATTCTATAATTGCTCCCCTTTTATGAACAGAGGCAGCAGGATTTCCAAGTCTTCTTTCCAAGGTGTCTCTTGGAATCAGAATTTGTCAACACAGGTGGCTTCCAGAGGTCCAAAAGTCTTGAAACTTCTCTCATTCACTTCCATTGAAGTGAATGGAGTTACAGCAGCATAGAATTGGGCCCAGTATCTCCAGTAACTCATTAGAGCAAAGAGGAACTTCCACATATACCCAGCGATCTCACAAAGGCACCGTCGCTTACCTCCTCTTCAGTCTTCGTACACTAGGAAGGAAGTAGGTAGAATAATTAAACAAAGCCTTTCCATCTTTGCTGTAACATCACACAACCCTAAATTCGCATCTGCATAGGACAATTCATTTGGCAGTTGGCTTCAGTGGGTCATTGTCACGGGTGGTTAGCACAAGAATCATGACTGGGACCCTACCAAATTCACAGCCATGAAAAACGCACCATGGACTGTGAAATCTGGTCTCCCCCCCATGACATCTGGTCTTTTGTGTGCTTTTACCCTACACTATACAGATTTCACAGGGGAGACCAGCGCCAGAGAGTGGCGGCTGCTGAGTGAGGGCCCAGCTCTGCAGGCAACAGCACAGAAGTAAGGATGGCAGTACCATACCTTACCATCCTTACCTCTGAGCTGCTGCTGGCGGTGGCTCTGCCTTCAGAGCTGGGCTCCCAGCCAG
Source organism: Emys orbicularis (assembly GCF_028017835.1). Taxonomy (NCBI): domain Eukaryota; kingdom Metazoa; phylum Chordata; order Testudines; family Emydidae; genus Emys; species Emys orbicularis. Next base: position 30,636,845 of record NC_088697.1, on the reverse strand, counting down.
CAGCCGCCGCTCTCCATCTGCCCAGCTCTGCAGACAGAGCCACCGGCTGCAGCAGCGCAGAAATAAGTACACCCCCACTTACAGAATAACCCTACGATCCCCCCCCCCCTGCCGCCCAACTCCTTTATACTGAAATCATGAAATTTACTATTTTAAAAATCCTATGACTGTGAAATTGACCAAAATGGACATGAATTTGGTAGGGCCCAAATGATGACTATTGAGCAATTACAACTAAATATGCCCTCCCTACTACTCCCTCAATCCAACAGAGTCAGTTTAGTCATTAGTGGTCTCATTCTCCACTGCCCTGCACCTTGTCCAGCCATTTGCACCTGAGCCAAGTGTAGCCTCTTTTTTTAATTTAATTGCCAGTTCTGTGTTAAACCACAGTGGGGATTCAGCTCCTGTTGTTACAGTTTCAAGCTCAACAGGGTGAAAAACCACCTCCAGTGCTTTTCTCAAATTGGGAGGCTCTGGGACCACATGAAGACCAAAGACAGTGACCACAATCACAGGTATAAACTCTAGTCTGTATTAACAGGTTTTATTAAGGAAATACACCTCTACCCCGATATAACGCGAGCCGATAGAACACAAATTCGGATATAACGCGGTAAAGCAGCGCTCCGGGGGGGCAGGGCTGTGCGCTCCAGCGGATCAAAGCAAGTTCTATATAACACGGTTTCACCTATAACACGGTAAGATTTTTTGGCTCCCGAGGACAGCATTATATTGGGGTAGAGGTGTAATTAAAATGACAATCACCCATTGGTGTGAAATGTACCAGATCAGCTTTTTACATTCAGTTTGCATAGGTGTAAATGATGAAATAGGGTGTAGAGCAACAGAAAATCAAACCCTCTATTTTCTCTAATAAAGCAGACATAGGAAAATTAAGGGACGTGTAGCATGTTCTCTTTTTTAAACTTTCACCTTCCTATGAAAGCTAAGGGACTCCCCTCCCTACTCAATTTTAAATATGGAACCCCAAACCTTCCCTTAAAGAGTCTGTAATATTCTGATTTCAGAGGCAGCTTGGAGTGTCATATCTTTCAATCCCTTTCCATTTAAGAAGGAACCAACACCTTACTCTCAGAAGCAGTTATTGTCTTGGATGCCTCAATTTTGATTCTTCAACATTTTATTCACGTGTGGTGGTCATACCATGAAACCTCATGCTATTGGAAGGAAAATCTTTAATCCTATTGGACTGCTAACAGTCTCTCTATTTCAGATAACAAGCCAGATGGTCCTTTGGGTGGAGGACCTAGATACACCCAGATATGGATTGACTTATGTCTAAGCTTCCTCAGTCTCTACCATTGGCATCCAAAAGTGTTAACAGGAAACTCTTTACTATAGCCAACTTGAAATAGTTGGTTCCACAACACAGAGAACATCCAGTTATGGAAAAAAATTTTAAAAATCCCCAGAAGAGAGACTAGAATATTATGAAGCTACATAGGAACCTATTTACAAACTTTGCAGAAATACACTAGCACATGGAAACCTGATCTCCTTGCTTCCTGGTACAGCATAGCTGCCAAAGCACGTTCTTGCTTTATCCTGCACATGCTAATGCTAAATCTACCCTTCTCTCTGACCCATCTCTTCACCTGAGCTACCTTGTTATTTTAAACTTAGTGGATGAACATTGCTTACTTGGGCCCTGATATAGCAAAGCATTTAAGCATGCACATAACATCAAATGCAGGAATAGTTCTCTAGGCACTACCCTATAGGTAGAAGTGGGATGTGGAATGTGCATTGACCTTGTATTGGCCCTCTGAACAGGGGTGAATTTCAGTCCCTGTGCATTGATTTCTTATTAACAGTGTTGCAAAATTGGCAAGTGATACAGTATCTGTTTCTCACTTTTTGTGCAACAGACATTTAAACAAGTTTAAGAGAACAGATTAAGGGAGGGGATGCAGTAGATTGGACTGTAAACAAATTCAAGACAGCGTTTGGAGAATTAGGGTCTGCACTGGAGAGATTTGACTGGGGTCTGATTCTCCTCTGCACTGAAACTTACATGGAAAAGCTTTTAGCATCTACAGTTGTTCTGGCTAATTCTTCAGTAACACACAAATGAGCTTGATTAATTTGACTCTCCAGCATGTTGCTAACTAGATTCTAAAGGGAAAGGCAACTGTTTAAGTCTTATCAAAGGCGTCACTCCTTACGCTGTTACAAAACCAACCAATATTCTATCTAAAATGGTTGCTAATAAGTATTAATTCCTCTTTCAATTGTTCCACATCAGTCATGTTTTCTCTTGCTGTCCCTCAAGTGCATATTTTTAGCTTCATTATTTCTTTGAAGATGTGCCTGAGTGATCTGTTACTTATCTGCTTGTACATACCTCCCAATTATCTTTGTGGGTATTTTTCTCTCCATCCCCCTGGAATGGGTTTATTTCTGGTTTACTCTTCTCCGATGCGTTCCATGTGGGTATGTGGGTGGCAGCATGTTCTTTATCAAAGCAGAGAGACATGATTAGTCCATTCAGAAAATGTAAATGCAGCTTTGTGTGTTATGCAGCATTTGGCCAAAAAAAAAAAAAAAAAAAAACAAAAAAAAACGGGACGGTAAGCGGCAACAAAGCCAGTCAATAATAAGACACAATGTTAAGCCTTATAGGTAGTCCAGAGTAATCGTTAATTGAGTCACATTTTAAGTTCCCAGTGGCTTTAAATGAACATGCTGAATCTGTGTAAAAGTGTTCCATGACAGCTTATCAAGATGCAGTCCAAAACTAGCAGAATAAGTGAAATGCATTGTGAGTGTCCGTGCTTTGTAACCAATATTAATTTTGATTCATAGCTCCTTATCTGTGGTGTGTGGCTTCATTTATCCCAAACCTCAGTCCCACAATGGCAAATACTGCCGCTTTATAGGTTTCAAATGTTGGAAATATTTTTTCATTGGAAGATGTGTATTTTATTTTACTGCATATTTCAAGAGATTAAGTGCAAATACTATGGATGTGTAATTAAAATAAATTATACAGAGAGGTTGCAGTGAATCCATCAGGGTTACAAAATGGAATTCTTACTTAACAACTAAGTAGTGTGAATATGTTCATATTCCCTTGAATGCTAGAACTGAGATCTAGAATCACTCAAGTCACATTTACTAACTCATATATCACACCATCTAAATTACCATTGTGCATTGGTTACTCACCCCCAAAATACTTGGGATTCCTTATGATAATCAGAATTTATCAATTTAAGATTCTATTTATCTTGGGAACTTATCTGGCCTCTATTACTGCAGTATCTGAGCACCTCAAGTCTTTAAGGTACTTATCATGGTGAAGTACTGTTATTCCCATTGTAAAGATAGGAAACTGAGGCACAGAGAGGCTAAGGAACTTACTCAAGGGGACACAGAAAACCTGTAGTGGAGCAGGGAACTGAAACTAGGTGTCCCATGTCCTAGTTTAGTGCCTTGACCACTTTCTTTTCTGACATTCTCAGACCTGGATCCCTCACTCCCTATTCAGGGGCCCAAATAAAAGTGACCCAATTCTGAGGAGTAATGAGTTCTCACAAATCTCATTGCTATTAGTGGGAGCTACAGATGTCCTTCGCCATTCTGAAATGGGCCACTTTTATTTGGGTGCCTAAATGTGGAGTTAGGACCTTAATTTTAGCCATCCACGCTTGAAAACGTTGGCCTATGAAAATTACACAAATTATGGTTAAATTTAAAGAAACAGTGGTAAGGGCACCATTCCTGTCCCCCATTTAAAATCAGCCGCATGCTGTTAAACAGCAAACGTCACCTTTTTCCTATGACACAAGCATCCAGCTGAATCATTTGTATTCTCCCTGGGGTTAAGGGAGCTTGCAAAATGTGTTTGCAACTGTACAGAAATACTTCTTCAGCTCACAATGACACCAAATGAACGTGTAAGTGTCTTACTTACAGTTTCTGAATTACATACGGATAGGAATAATTAAAGCTTTTTAATTAGGGACATCAAAAAGTCAACACCAAAATCCCCCCGTTAAGGAAGAGTTCTGCGGACTATTAAATATTATATTATTACGATTATTATTTTGTTCTGTGTTTGTAAAGCACCTAGCACCATGGGGTCCTGGTCCAAGACTGAGGTGCCTAGGCCCTATTGCAATGCAAATAAATAACAATTTATTAAAGGAGTAATATTTATTTACAGTTGCACAGAGGTAGCACCAGTCAACTATTAAGTACCCATTATCCTAGCTGCTGTGAAGACTTGGAGTAAAAACACTGTCTGCGATCCAAATGCTCACAAAATAATTTAAAATACTACTTTAAAACTATTTGTTGTGGTAATGCTAGCATGGGGATTGGTGTAACCGGCAGAGAGAAAGTTATTTAATGGAAATATTCCCATTGGCTTCACTGAATGTTGGACTAAGCCCTTAGAGATGTGGGGCCAGATCCTCAGCAAGTGTAAATCAGTGTAGTTGCACTGGCTTCAATAAAGATAGGCCCATTTAAACGAGATGAGGATCTGGCCCAAGCTTTGTAGGTTTCATTCACATCAGGTATTTTCCCAGCTCTGGATGGCTCCTAACTGAGCTTTTCTTCACTTCACTGTCATGTTCTTTACAATGTTGCTTCATAGTCTATCCTTTATATTTCTCCAGTTTCACAAATTGTTTTAAATTGCTGAGTGCAAAGCAGCCCCCTGAGAGTCGCAATGATTGTTCATTTGGCATGTCGGTTTCCAGCAGGATATGTGCCAATTAAGAGGATTTGACTGTCCTTGTCAAAGACGGAAACATCCCTATGGGGCACATCTGGGATGTTAGAGGAGTCTCTGTTATTTCCAAAGGCAGTTTTGAAACTCTTGATCATAATGTTGTTCCTGAAGTGTTCTAACTACTCAGGCTGTTTGAAATTTTCTGTCAAAACATTTTTTCCCATGGAAAATTGGCTTTTGGCTAAATGAAAATTTTCAAGGAAAGTTTCTGCTTCCCTCAAAAAAATGTCATATTTCATTAGAAAACTGAAACCCCCACAGTCCCCCACCCCCAGAAAATTTCATCCAAACTCTTTTTGCTCTTTGGCAGTTTTGGGGTGACATTTTTCAGTTTTCATCCCTGGAATAACTGGTTTTCTGGTTTCCAACCGGTTACTAAAAAGTCAAAATTTTTCTGCTGAAGATTTTTGGTTTCCATCAAAATTCTCTGCCAAAAAAAGCAAAACATTTTTTAGGATACAACACTGTCCATTTCCACTCGCAAGATACATCAGTTGTGGAAAATGCAGCCCATGCCACATTGATGAGTAATCATGAGGGGTGAAAGAGCATTTGCACATGTCGGGCTTTCATTTATCTGTGAATTCCTTATTCTTTGTATCCAGGAGATATTGTTTACATATCTGCAGGCAGCTCTTCCCACTGTCAATTAAGAATCTACACATACAGATGCTAAGAAGAACATTAGTCTCCAATTGCTTCATTGATTCAAACAAAACTATTGAATGTTACCCACAGCACAATCAATGGACATTGCCAAGGTCCAGTCCTGTCCTTGTTACCTTCATTAAACGTAAGAGTGGTAGCTTTTAGGATATCCATCTGTGCAATGAATGTGACATTGGACAGATGTCCCAAGCTTCATCAGAACAAATATATATATGGAAAGCCCCTGGGGCCAAAACAAATATAGAGGCTTGAGGGAGCATAACTGATGTGCTCACACAAATCAGTCTGGAGCCTGTGAACCAAGGCAGCGAAACAGGATACGTGGGGAACTGTGCGACTCTGTTTGGTTAATCACATATGAAGACTTTAACCTTTAGGTCAACTAGTTCCAAGTTGCTCCCATCTTGTGTCAGTTTGGTGCTACATATGATATTGTATGGAGACTCACTCCACTTACTAGTGGGATACGTATCCACAACTGACCCCATTACTGGAAGTCTCAGCAAAGACACCAAGGGCTGAATAGCCCAGTGGAGTCAATGGAGCTAGGCGGATTTACACCAAACCAGGAATCTGGCTCATTGTCTAAACTTTTGTCCAAAACTTTTTCGCCCTCCTATTGTAACATTAACATTTAACATTTTCCAGACCAAGGAAGCGTTGCACTCAAGAGAGGAAACTCACCAGTAATTTTACAGCACTAAATAGCTGTACGTAAAGTTAGAAGATCATGAGACAGTTCCTGTGGCTATCAACAGATGCATTTCACTGCAAAAAAAATCCTAATCCTGGTAACTGCCCCATTATGTTTATTTGTCAGGACTGTGAGCTCCAACGGGAAGATGCAGGGAGCCAGGAATGCAGTAAGGTGTGTGAAGAGAAACACGTGCTTACCACACTGCTTTAATCTACTTTATCTACTTTATCATCAGCTCTGAAGGAACATAAAGGTCTCCTGCTTGGAGCTTAGCAGTTCACCAATGTCCCCCCGTGCTTAGGGTTGGGCTTCTATGTTGGAGTCACCCTCAGCAAATAGCAAAATGGGCCACGTTTATTCCTCATTTATGAGGATGATGAATAAAACAGCCAATGAAGACAGCATGGTCAGGGCATCAGTGGTTCATTTCTGCCTTATTTCCCCAATTACTCAAACCCAGCATTCAATAATTAAAAACATTACTGGGTCTTTATGGCATTTGAATCTGAAAGATTATATGCTCCCAAACATAATGGGATGGAAACATTCATGAATATATAGAGCTCTGTTAATGAGTTTTTGGAATAAAATGGATAAGGGAATAATACATATTTCATAACTAGAGCCAGTCCCAACTATTAGTTATAAATAATATTATTATGGTAGCCCCTAACTGAGATCAGGGCCCCATTGTAACACATACTATGAGACAGTCTGTGCCTTTAAGAGCTTACACTCCAAATAGACCTGACAGACAAAGGAAACAAAGAGGGACAAATTGACTTGTTCCTAGGTCACATTCAGGATTAGCCCCCCTCGCTCCTGGCTCTCAGTCTAGGACTCTATCCGCTAGGTCATACTATTCTCTGAGCCCTACTGAGCCTCTTTCTCACTGACAGTGGGTTTAAACCAATGTAACTGTATGGAGGCAATTGGAGTAACTCCTGATTTCCACTACTGGAAGTGGGTGGAGAAACAGGTCTGATGTAATGCCCACGGAAGTCAGTGGAATCTCCGATCTCTGGGCTTTGGCTCAGACCTGATTAATGTAGCCTTTTTGATGGTTATCAAATCATCCCTGAACCGATCCTATATTTGTAAAACCATTTTGAGGATTATGTGATGAAGGGGTTTGATTAATAGTTTTCAGCCTAGGGTTTGTTTACAACTGTTTGCTTCAGACACTCAGCATTCGCTATCCATCTTGTGACGGGTCACTGTTTCTCCTCCCTGATAGGATGAGTGGAAGTTTTAGAAAAGGGGAACAAATACGGAATAGTGAGCTGTCATGACAAATATTTTGTGCTATAAATGGTACAGCTTTCAGGATATGTGGACATTCTCAAAAATGCCAGGCAATGATCTAAATACACACAAATAACATGACGTCAAGTGAACCAAACCGGGTGAGTTTAAAAGTGTTCATAAATCATTCTTTGTGAAATACTCAACTCACTACCAGTGCTAACTAAAGAGACAGCACAGTTCATGGAGACTTGAATTGGACGACAGAACACCTGCGTGCCGTTCATCACTTTAATGTTGATCTGCTGTTTTGTCTATTTAGACCAGTGGTGCCCAACCTTATTACACAGGAGGGCCACATAAACCCAAGCACAACCTTGTGTGGGCCAAACAGATACAGTTTCATATGTATTTAGAAATAAACAATCTATGTACAGTATTGTCTATTTAAAAACAAATAAAGAAAACAGTGCATAAAACATGCATCAGAAGGATAGAAAATGGAGAAAAACCAGTAAACGCAACTAAACTAAAAAGACTTAAACATGATGACAACGCACTAAGGAATCAGCCATTAGTCTATTGTGTTGAAGCAGGCCGCGGGCCCTATGAAATGCTCTGGTGGGCAGTGTATGACCTATGGGCCCTAGGTTGGGCACCTCTGATTAAGCTCTTGGGAGCAGGGACTGTCTTTTATGCTTTTACATAGCACCTGGCACAATGAGGTCCCAGGCTAGGAGCCACTGCAATGTCAACCCTAATAACTAATTGACAGACATTTCTTACTTCTTTGCATTTGGATTCCAGAAAATCTGCATGGAGCTTTTTTTTTTTTTTTTTTTTTTTTTTACACTTTAAAACAAAACCTTAGAAGTCCAACAGGGACAGTGTTTATTCACATGGGGTGAAATTCACATGGGGTGAAATTCACCTCTGTGGAGAGGATCAGCACAAGGCCCCGGCAGCATTTAAATCTGACTTAAACCAATTGTTTTTTGCCCCTCTGCACAGGGTCAATTTCATCCCAATACAGTTAGCTGAGTCTATCGCTACAGTAGCAAGACCCATGACCCAGCCATTACTTCGAATGGCTCTTCAGCGCTGCGGCAGAACTCCTGTGCTTTGAAGCTGATCTGCTTCGCAAGGCATTGACACATTGAACTTTATTTGAACACATATGGCTGGAATAACCTTTCCCATGTCTCAGGGCTTTGTCGGTATTGCTAGTGTTAAGTGATTTGCAGTAGGGTGAGAAGCAACAGATATTTCAAGGAAACAGGGAGCTAACAGCATTGTCTGCCACGGTTCTCAAAATGGGGAGTTCCTACCAGCCTGTAGTTTTGGGACTACTTGCTGCCCTGCACAATCACCCCAGCCAGGGCCTGGATTCCCACAGGCCTAAATTCTGTCCGTATTTGAGGTCACCATGCTCTCTCCATGTAGGCAGAAGCATTTCTCTGTAATTACCCTTTTCCAGGAGAACTTGCCCAAACACCCATCTCCTCTAGTTGCTGCTTAATCCCACGAAGCAGAAAGCAAATCAAGACAAGAGAAAAGAAGCAATTAGTGTGACTGAGATCTCAGATAGTTTGGGATAGGAAAAGTTTGGGACGGACAAACGGCCAGCAACTTTGCTGGGACTAGCAGATAAGGAAGAACACAAAGGAAAGAGGAGAGGGTGTGGAGTTTGTGTTCAGTCCTTAAGAAGTTCAGAAGAAAAGAAATGCAAGCATCCGAGAGTCACACAGCACAGAGAGCTGGGGCCTGAGTGTATTGGACACGTGCCACTAGATACAAGATGCTTCCACGGAGATCTTGTGAGGGGATGTGGAGCCCAGGCTCGCAGTTTATAGCTGTAGTAATGGCAACAGATTATGGTGTGAGGATGATTGCCTGTCATTGCTCTGTCACATGCTCCTGTCTCACTGGCCATTTCTCTCCAGTGGGATACAGCCACTGGATCTCAGCACCCTGAATGACAGGGCTACAACAGGCCTCGCTGCAAGCCACTCCTCCTCCTCCTCTCAACATTTCTCTCTCCGACCAGCAGGAGTTTCTATTTTCAAAGCTGCCTGCTCTCTCTCGTGCCATAGGGCTCAGCTCAAAGAAGAACGGAACCCAAAGGCAAACTGAATCCAAACCTTCTCACATGCTCAGAAAATCCTATTTGGTTCACTTCTCTCCCAACCCCCTTTTTCATGCACATCACAAAACCCACCGTAGCTGATCCCAGATGAACGAGTTACAGGAGACATGGTTTCCAAGAGCCTAAGTTATTTGGTTTGAGTAAATCCGCCCCCCGTTTCCTTTAACAGACCTTTTCCTACAGGTTCAGTTCCCAGGTTAGGTGAAACCAAAATACATCCACTAGTCTAGGTTACAAAGCATAACTAGAAATCCCTTGCTACTTCCCACCACCCCCCGTTGCTATTCCACTCTTTCTAAGAGCAGGTCTAGACTTAAAACACTGCATCAGCACACCTCTGCCGCTGTAGCGCTTAAGTGAACACACTCCTGCGCTGACAGTAGGGTTACCATTTTACAGGTTCCCCAAAAGAGGTCACTGCCAGAGGAGGTATGAGGGAGGTTACAGTTGGGGGGCGTACCTGCAGCAGGGCTACTCACTGCAGGCAGGGGGCAGTGTTGATCCTTGTCATAGTGGCAGGGCGGTTGGGCCCAGGAACCAGCACCAGTTAGTCAGCACCTCCCTAAGGGCCCCCCTTGCCAGGGCTGGCAGGATCCGGCAGCCGTAGGGAAATGGATCAATCAGGAAGCAGACCAATTGGGGCTCTTTCTGAGCTGCAGCATCTGCTCTGCAAAAGTCCTGGACATGGACTCTTATTTGAAAAATCCGCCTGGATGGAGGGCCAAAAAAGGCAATGTTCAAGGAGCTATTCCCCGTCAGCATAGTTCATCCACCTCCCCAGAAGGTGGTAGCTATATTGATGGGAGAAGCTCTCCCACTGACATAGCACTGTCTACGCAGGGGGCCAGGTTGGTATAACTACGTCGTTCAGGGGTGTGGATTTTTCACACCTCTGAGCAATATAATTCTACCCATCTAGGTCTGTAGTGTAGACCTGGCCTTAGTCTGTGATTTAGAAAACATGGCCTTCAGCAACTGATAGTTAATTGTCAACAGCTGGATTTCACCTGTCCTGATTGCAAATGATTGGTGTACTTCTATTGTCTGGGCCAAACAGTGGGCAATAATCTCTGCTGGTGTGAATGGGTGCAGCTCCCTTCACTTCAATGGATTTCTGCACATTTACACCTGCAGAGAATTTGTCCCAGTGTTTTCTGACCTATCACCCACTAGCAGGGAGGAGGAAGGCATCATTTCCATAAGAGTTAACCCTTAGCCTTCCAGCCTGGCAGGCTGTGTTCCATCCACAATGTTTGCACTGGCTCTTTATCCATGCGACAGATGTGCCAGACTGCAAATGAGATCCACTGTTTCCCTTTCTGGCACATACTGGTACCTGTGGTGCAAACATCAGCTACATGCTGAAATAAGTCCCAAAAGGTCAGAACCTGAGCCAACTTCACCCTAATCATCTATAAAGGATAACTAGTTATTTACATTTATCCCCGTAGTAACTGGGATGTCAGAGGGATCTGTGAGCAATAAGTAGCCAATCAGATTACCTGTTTCCACATATAGGTCCCTGAAATTAAAACAAACCCCAGGAGTCAAGAAATCTAGAAAACTAATGGAAACAAGGCAGAGCAAAGCTGTCTCTAAAGAGGATGTTTCCTAAAGTTCTTCATAAAGCGTCCAATCATCTTTAAGGGAAAAATTAGCTGATGGCCCAAAATAGAGAATGAGCATGTCAGATTCTTCTCCAAATCGCCAGTGTCTGGAAAGGCTCTGGAAATCTCACAAGAGCAGGCTTCCTAGTAAGAGCTCCAGGAGAAAAATACAGCAAGAACATCCTGTATTTCAGCTTCTAGTACCAACTGAAAGTTGGAAGTGCCAGGATGCAAGGAAATAAAAAGGGAAAGCAGAAATACCCCGTGGAAGGGCTGTGTATTGACTGTGGTTGGATTCTGAGCTTTTGACAATGGTTTGAGTCACTCTTTGTCTGAACGGATGGAGACCGATTGTTGGTCTGGCTCAAGGCTTTTGTCTGGTTTCTGGTTTACGGAATGGTTTCTATATACTGTAGGGCCTGTTCCATGGAGAGCCAGATAGTGATGGAGGCACCAGGCATCAGTCTGCATGCGCATTGCTTCAAGGGGAGCTGCAGTTGCTGCATTGTACAAATCGTTCTCTTCATCAAAAGCCAGTTTAAGTTTTCCGAGCGTGGAGTCCTTTCCTGTCATTACTCAGCACACAGTACATGGAACAATGCTCACTGGGCGTTTTGCTTGTAGTAAGGATTGGACCTATAGCATGTAGTACAAGGCAGCTCCATTTCAGGTCTCCGCTCCGCTTAGAGTAAAGAACAGAGTAAAGAACAGAGTACTACGGTGGCTTTTTAGCCTCAGCATTGCTTCCGTTTGCGTTTCAGGGTTTGTGACAGACCTTTAGGGATAAATCCTGTTCTCACTTTCAGACAGGTCCAATTTCCATCATTTCCCCCCAGCATCACGGAGAGCAGGATTTTGCCCTTAGTGATTAGTGCAAATGGGATTTATTGGAGCTATAGAAAATATGTTGCCTCTGTTAATTTCTAGGCCAGATTAAAAAGGTCTGCCTGTGTGATCTCGTGCAGATGAGGGAGAGTCACTGTGATGCATCAGGTTACAAAAAGCCTTTGCTCCAAAAGGACAGGTAGCTTTCAGATTCACAAGAGTCTACTTTCCCCATGGAAGTATCAGCCTGAAGCAGTTTGCTCTGTGCTGCCCAGGGGCCTTAGGCAATAGGCTGGAATCCTGGAAACGGACTCGGTTGTTAGGTTACGGTCTGCACAGGTACTGTAATTGGACTTCCGGATCCTAATGAGCTAGACTGAGAGTTGACGCAGTCATCGGGGAGACGGAAGCACTGAATGGGACAGCCACAAGATAGCACAGACACTGCAGAGCTCTCCCTCCATCTTAGCTTGGGAGGAGGGGAGGTGTGTTTGCAACCAAAAACCCGTAGAAAACCAGCAGTTTCTAGCAGGGCTCTTCTGCTGTATTTATTTGTGCTACCCTAGCAAGCAGCGGGTGATGGGGAGTGGTTGCGCTGGAGATAACTATCATGTCACCAACAAAGGGTAATGACCCCGAATGGGGAATGAGCAGCAGGAGCTGGTGGATTCTAAGGAACAAGTGTCCAATTTTACACTCCCAGTATATGGAATAGGGAGTTCAAGGCTGGCATTTTCAAAGAGCCTAAAACAATGAGGTGCCCAAGTCACCTTGGAAGTCAGTGAGAGTTGGGTGCCTAACTACCTGGGTCTTCTTGGAAAATCCCATTCTAAAACACTGGCTGGATTAGCCCCCAGATGCTTTTCCTCCCCTGCTATCAACTGGATGTGCCTTCATAACCAATGGCCCCGAGAACACAGCTGTGAAGTAAGTCAGGGGAATAGTCAGTGGAATGCTACTGACCCAGGAATATTGTGGGCGCGGGGGGGTCAAGGGGGGAGGGGTGGGAAGCTCTCCACCTATTCCATTCACTTTCTTAATGAGGGTTTTGTTGCAGCCTTGATGAGTCACACAGGGGCCAGGCTCTGTGGAATTATGTGATCTAACATGGCATGTCCTGTCACATTGCATCTTGCAGTAACTCAGCTATGGGATGCCTCATTGCTTCACAAGCTGCCTCCCTGCTGTAGATTCAGATGGGGAAGACCTCTCCCAGGGTGCAGAATGGAAGGGAGTGAGAGTTAATTGCACCGTACTTTCGCACTGCATTGCATGTGCATTTTCATTCCCCAGCCTTTGCAGTTTGGATGTCGCCAGGAAATGGATCCCTGTTGAATTTACACCAGGCTTGGATTGCTAATGGCAACACTAAATAATATGGGTCCCAATCGCAAGAGCTATGATACGCCATAGAACACTGCACCCTGCTAATGGCTACGCTCTGCTCCCTCTTGTAGTCTGTGCCCTGGCATGCTCCAGCCAGTTGCACTGTAAGCAGCAATCTATTGAATGCCTGACTGAGATCCAAATAGATCTATATTTCTGCTTCCCGTGCTAAGGGCCAGATCAAAACACCATTGACGACTTCAGTGGGAGGAAAGGCAGGCCTGGTATCCGTAATTCTACTGGAGAAGGCCTTCTCTTGTATCACAGCAGGAGGAGAGGGATGCACAGTGGAATAGGTTAGGCTGGTCCCCTCCATGAGATGAATAAAGTGAACAGAGAGGAAGAGTGGCCCAGTGGTTAGAGCACTAGCCTAGAATTTGGCACAAATCCATGCTTCACCCCATCTTCCTGTTTGACCATGGGCAAGTCTCTGTGAGCTGCAGAATGGGGGAATAGCCCTTCCCTACCACCGAGGGGTGTTCTGAGGATAAATACTTTAATGACTGTGAGGGGGCCAGAAAAGTTCCTTAGACAGACAGTGCACACTCCAAGCAGGGCCACGCCCCGGCCCAGAAGTAATGTCAAGACATTGGTGCGCTAGGATAACCAAACAGCTTTGAGGGAACATTGGGTTTCTGACTAAACTAAATGTTTCTGAAAGAGCATCCTCCTTCTGCAGAAAATGTCAGTTTTTCCATCAAAAACCCGAACCGCCCCCAAAAACCAAAATGTTTTCATCTTTTGGTTGAAAACTTCCAAAATGTCAGTTAAGAAAATGCTGCCAGGGTGCCTCATGAGAACTGTAGTTCCGCTGCCTTCGTCTCCACTATCATCCACTCCACATCTCCCATGATGCACTATGGCCAGGGATTCCATTGCGGGGGCTCAGCAAGAGTTTGAGTTAAGCACCTGGGTAAGCACTTCTTCCAGAATAAGGATACGTTCCTGAACTGGGGCCCGTGGCAGGTCAGATAATTGCAGGTCATTTTAATGGAGAGCTACAAATCAAGAATGCAGGACTGTAGAGGCCGAGAACTGTGTAGGACAAATGAGCCAGATCGTAGCTGGTGAAAAACGACATATGTCTATTTACATAACAGGTTTACTCACTCAGTGCTGCCGCCGCATGGACGGATTGATTAGATGACCTCTTGAAGTCCCTTCCAGCCCTACATTTCTATGGTTAGACATGTGTAGACCAGGATGACGGCATTGCAAGTCAGGATGAAGATGCAGTGGCGGAACTAAGTGGGAACAATCAAAAAAACATTAGAAATCAGGGTTGAAGAGCATTGGCAGATCTGCATGAGGTGAGGGGGGGAATTGCACAGCACCCTACCTACTCTCTGTTAACATTTTTACTCACTCATCTTGAGAGACAAAGCACTGGGTCATGTAATGTTTACTTTTAGTTTCAAATGCAAGGAGCTAGCACCCAGCCTAAAAAGCAGACACATAAATCCCAGGTTGATTGACACTCCATACATCAGGCCAGAAAGGATTTATTAAAAGAGGCTTCCCAGCAAACATTAGTCATGTGGGGTTCTGGGCAAAACATTTTCACACGAATTCACACAAACAAACAAACATTAACTTGCTTCACGTCCCCCTTGAATTGGCTGCTTTGGCAAATAGTTTTAGAAAATGAGTTTATTGGCAGGAATGTTCATAGAATGATCAGATTTTAAATGAACAACAGATGTTACAAGTGAGAGGCAAATATTTGAACTTATAAATCTGAAGATTCATTTTTTTTTATTACAACAGAACCTAGCAGAGCCAGTCACGGTCAGGACATACTGTGCTGTCTGCTGGACAAACATAGATGGAAGCTTGAGTCTAAAAGATATACTTATCCAATCAGAGAACAGAAGCAATACTACGTATCCAATCAAAATTAAGCAATATGGCTCAAAATGTTGGGTATCAAATATTTAGAATGAACAATCTACAGACAAGATCCAATAGAAAAAATGTGGGGGAAGGGGAATTAAAGAAAATATTTAATTCCCCCCCCCCATTCTCACCCCCAGCTGTTTTGATGACATAATTCTTTAAAATTTCAACCAGCTCCACAGCCAGTGAAAACAGAGGGCGATTGGGGGGTGGCAGGAATGTCACATTTGAATTTAAAAAAAATTCAGCAAGACGAGTACAGATAAAAAATTTTTTGGCAGAAATTATTCAGTGGATAAACTCAAATTAATAAATTCCAGAACTCTTTAAATAGCTCAAGGAGAAGTCAAACAAAAAAGGAGGTTAAATTCATTCAATAAATTAATGGCTCAGCTCTGGGCATGTGGAATCCAGTGCATGGGCAATGTACTATAGTGTTAAGGAACAACAGGATCTTTGGACAACATTGGACATAAGCCCATCGGAATTGCCAGACTGGATCAGAACCAAAGTTCATCTAGACCAGTATCCCGTCTTGGACAGTGGCCAGCACCAGATGTTTCAGAGGAAGCTGTGGGATAATCTGCACACACACCCATTAGGCCTCATCCTGGTCTCTAAAGATTAGAGAATTGTTTTAAACCCTGAAGCATGAAGTTTAATGTCTGAAGCTGTATCCCCTTGTGGACCTTCCAGGTGCCCTGCTGCAATCCTGCATCTCCCTGTGGGGAAGAAGTCTCTGTCTCATTGGCTAATTGCCCCTTCAGTCCCATCCTCTTTGGGGGGGAAGGAAGGTGGTTGGTGGGCCTTAGACCCAACGTGTTCTAAAACAGGAAGCAAACCCAATTCAATACTGGGCTGCCCACCAGCCTTCCCCTGGGGTGTCCATGCCCTTTTCTTCCAGCTCAATTTACAAACATCCCTCGCTCCCTGGTGTCTGTCTGCTCCTCCCCAGTGGCTGCTTTGGTTAGCAGGCCAGTCTCTCCTTAACTCGGCAAGCAAAGCTCCTTTCAGGCAGAGACAGCTCTCCATCCTTCCTGGCCAATCAGCCCTGAGCTGAAGCGAACCAGGCTGACTCCTTTTATTCCCCCTCCAGGCCTAACATTGGCTGCAGGTAGAGTGGGGTGGGGCTAACTGGGCTCATCGATTCTCCTTAACCCCTTAACTGCTGGCATTGCAGCTCAAGCTCTCCAGCCTAGGGAGGGGAGGTGGACTTGAGCCATCCACACTGCTATTTGTAGCATGCGAGCCTTAGCCCTGCTAGCGCAAGTCTGTCTACCCAGGCCGGGAGGCGCAAGTCTGTCCACAACGTAGCCACACCCCTACAGCCAACTGGATTTGGGATAGCTGCAGCTAAAGAAGGTTCTTAATCCCCCCTGTGTAATGCTGAAAGAGTGAAGCACCCCTATCCCCACATATTCTTCCAGAGAAAATGAATAGGTGTCTCTCCTCCAGCTGTCAGGCAGGAGCCAAATCTCTGTCTCTTTCTGAAAGGCAGGTGGGTTGTGAGAGTGACATGCTGTTCATTTGAAAGGGAAAATTGCTGGTGGAAGCTATATTGATTAACACCCAAAATTGCAGATTTCATGGATCACCCCGGTGTGGGCTCCTAGAAAAGTCACCCCTCTCTGAAGGGGAAAGAGTGACTCACACAGCCACAGCTGCTGTTCCGAGTCTGCAAGGACTTTCCGTGCACTTCTCAGGTTTCCTCAATGGAGGAGGGGTTTAAAATACATGTTTAAGTGATTTCTAGGTTGGGAGAAGATGTCAGCTTGGAAGTCCTGGAAATTACATGGGGGCAGGGGGAGAATGGTTGTCTTAGATTCATAGATTCCAAGGCCAGAAGGGACTGTTGTGAGCATTCTAGTCTGACCTACATAACACAGGCCAGGGACCTGCCCCAAACTAATTCCTGTTTGAACTAGAGCAGATCTTTTAGAAAAAAATCCAGTCTTGATTTTTAAATTGCCAGTGATGGAGAATCCACCATAACCCCTGGTAAATTGTTCCAATAATTATCCTCACTGTTAAAAATGTACACTTTATTTCCAGACTAACTTCATCTCAATTCAACTTCCAGCCATTGGGTCTTATCTCCCCATTCTGCGTGAGTTCTTGAGATCTGAAAATTTTCCCTTTCCCAAAATGGAATGAAAAGTGAAAATCTCAATATTCTGGGGGGAAGGGGAAAAAAAAATCAGGTCAATCAAAATGTTTTGTTTCAGTTATTTCAAAATATTTCATTTTATTGTTGATCTATTTTTTTTTGATACCTTTCGTGTAAACTAACTAACATTTTGAAACAAAAGTTGTTTCAAGAAGAAAAAAATTATTTTGTTTAGAAAACATCAAAAATGGATGTGTCAACAACTTCAAAACTTTCACATAAACATTTGAATTGAGAGTTTTCTTGAACTGTCTTTATGGCAAACAGTTTTGGTTTTGACAAATGGACATTTTCTGACCAAAAAAACCCAAACTCAGATTTCCACCAGCTACCGGAAACCAAAGCCCACAGAGCAGGTTCAGCGGCATGGTCAGCAGATCAGTCATAAAAAAAGAGCTTCTTATTTGCTGACAATCGATTCACAAATTGCAATGGCATGAGGGTCTAGTGGTAAAGGCCAAATTTCTACATTTATAGGAAAGTACCACTGAATATCTACCTTCCTTTGTTTCTTATACAAAGCCTGGTACCTCCCATATAAGGGCTGGCCTGTTCAAAGGCCTACGGGCGTTAGATACCAAATCCCACTGAATTTCAATGGCTCCTTTGAAGTCCCAACCTTAACGAATGGCCTAGTCCTGTTCTTTTACTGGTTTTCAACAGCCCGACATCACTGATGAAAGCACAGCAGCACCCTGTGTTCTGTTTGTGGCTAACCAGGTAATGCTATAGTCGTGCTGTGAGTTGTTTCCTCCATGTACTTTATCCCATTGTTCCCAGTGGAGGTGGGCAATTGATTTGGGAAGAGAGACTCTACTGATTCCCCCACCCCCCAAAAAAGAAAAACCCACCACTTATTTCCCTCCCCCACAAAAAATATCAATAAAACTCAAGTGGAAATCTAGGGCCTGGTTAGGAGAAAGGAATTATTGATACCCCTGTTCTACAGATAGGGAACTGTGGAAGCAAGTAACTTGCCCAAGGCTGGGGTTAGTATGTAGGTGCGGGGTGGTGTTGGTGACCTGTGATATGCGAGGTCACACTAGACAAGTGGTTCTCAACCAGGGATACCCAGAGGTCTTCCAGGTGTGCATCAACTCATCTAGATATTTGCCTTGTTTTACAACAGGCTACAGAACACACACTAGCAAAGTCAGTACAAACTGAAATTTCATACACACCATGACTTGTTTATACTGCTCTGTGTATACGCTGAAATGTAAGTACAATAGTTTATGTTCTAATTTTTACCATACAATTATAAAATAAATTATATGGCAAAAATTAGAACATAAGCAATTTTTCAGTATTAGCGTGCTGTGACACTTTTCTGATTTTGTAGGCAAGTAGTTTTTAAGTGAGGTGAAACATGGGGGTACACAAGACAAATCAGACTCCTGAAAGGGGTACAGTAGCCTGGAAAAGTTGAGAGCCACTGCACTAGATCTGGTGTTTCCCTATAGCCTTGAACTCTGATTTTTTCTGACTCACAGAGAGTTTGTGGCAGGAATTAAACGCAGATCCTTCCATCCTTTCCCTCAAGGAGATTCAAGAGAGCAGATTAGCGTTGTTCTGTTTCTACTCACACTCTGGTTTTCTGTGCCCTAACCTCTCCCTAGACTGCCATCGTGAAGATATGATTCATGTTACCGAATTAACGCAGCGAGCGCTGAACAGTGCAATTATCAAGAAATAAACTGCTGTGAGTAGAAAATATTGTGGCACCAGCAAGAAGAATCATTAAAGGGAGTGACACAAAGGCCCATGAGGCGGGGAGCGGGGGGAATGTTCCAAACCCAAACCACGGTGCTAATAGCAGTTCTGAGCACTTACAGGTGTAAGTGCTTGGTGATTTATAGAACATACCTGGGGAACATGCACACACTTTCTAGCAAGAATATTCAATTAGACTCAAGGCACAGCAATACTACTGAACCAGGGGCCAGAGATCCTGGATATTAAAATGTCTTGTTCTTGTACCTGTGACTGACAAAAGGCCCAACTACTATGGTGATGGGAACAATATGATAGATTAGATAGATGCAGGCAGTATACCAAACAAAGACATGAATAATAAATAGATTTAAGTAGTTAAAAGGGGCTGGGAAAGCAACTTCTTTTAGAGAGGCAGTCCGTGCTTAGAGCTGTTTAAAGTTCACATGCTCCCCGCACTTAAACAAAACAGCTCCTGGATTTTGTGCTCTTTGCTCCCACAGCTACCCAGTACTTGGTTAGCCACTGGGTTATTTAAGGTCACTATGGAACGAGGGCTATGCCTGGCTAGTGTTTTACCTGCCAATGCTGAAATATCAAATGCTGAGCCAGATGGGGTGGGATCTCTGCATCTGCGACAGCAGCGCTGGTGCATTAACATTTATCCTAGACTCAGAGGGCCAGCCCCTCAGCTGGTGCACTGAAGTATATGGAGCTACGTTGAGGAACCGGCCCCCAAGCCCTTGTTCTTACAGTTGGTGGCACCCCTGATATCCTCATGGGGGCGCTGTACCCGATCCTGACTCAAGGCTGGGTCCTTCCTCCCCTTCATTCCTTCCCCTGTTGACCTCGATTGCTCTCCCTTATCAATGCCTGTAAACAATGCCCTTATTCTCACTCTAAGAAAATAGATGGGAGGAGAGAATCTGGTGGCTTCCCTCCTCTCAGGCTAATGCTGCGCTTCAGGAATTCACAGCATGAATTATTCAAGCAATAAACATGTCTGTCTGTCACTCATCTTCTTGGCCCTGCTAGGCGCCTGTGGGTTGGGAGGTCAGAACCCGTATGCTGCTCCAGAGTCTATTCTCCCTTTACATCACGTTTCTTACAATGCTGCTGGAGGAGGAGAAGTGGGGGGACCTTCCTCTCCAAATGCCCCCAAAATAGTCTGTCTCTCCCAGCCTAATGCACCAGTCTGCATTTTCAGAGGTGACCGGCGGCGTGATTCAGGGCGGTATTGCGATGTGTAAGTATTGCTTAGGAATTTACTTCTGCAAGGCAGAAATGCCTTCAAGGTAAATCCATCTTTAAATAGCTTCCCCTAAGTGTCCTGGGAGGCTTGCTGTCATTAACAATGTGGGTGCATCTGGGTGTCAGCAATCAGAGGAAACATGGCAGCTGGCTAATGCTGCACGTAAGCAGTATCTTAGGAAAGGGAGGCAGGGCTGTTCTGAGAATGCAGCTGTTGCCTCCGCTATGGCTTATGTTTGGGTAGGACTCCGTGGAGCCAAGTCACTGAGACAGCCTGTCGGCTGAATGTTCCCAGCAAACAGATGTGTCCGTGGCTGGACCCACGGCTGAGTAAGCCGTGAATAATCAACCAGAATCATCACACTGAACTCCGAAAGCAGGCTTGAGTCAGTAACATCTGTATCTAGCATTAGCCCCCTTGCATCCCACGCAGCTGCTGTCTTACTCTATGGGAAAGGGTGGAATTCCAGCAGGTGTACCTCACTCATGTGCTGTCTATTGGCAAAATGGCAACTGGCCGGGAGAGTTTTGTGGAACTGCCCCATGATTTATGTGAATGTCTTTGGGTTTGGTCCACTCCAATGCACATCCCTCTGCCCACCCCTCAGTCTGCTCGGGGTTCCATCTAGGGATTTAGCCGGTGATTTTCTTTAAAATTTGCAACAGGAGGAAAAGCCTGAAAGTGGGCAGTCTTAAAAGTTTGTCATTTTGAAAGGCAAAGTGGGAAAGAAAAAAGGATAAGCAACCACAAAACCAGGGGCTCGTGGACAAGAACAGCAATGCCCCCTACTAGACTAAAGACAAGTCACAGAGCAGATCCAAGACCTTATTCGGATAAGAGTAAGACACAGGTATGCATTCTTACTAGGGCCTTTGACTGGATTTCATGCTACATGTTGCCCAATGAGATATCAGGGGTCAGCCCTCTGTGTGGCTGGGAAAGCTCCAGGTATCTGCCTAATGAATGCATCATGACTCAGACTTTCGCTAGCACCTTGCCCGGAAGATGGAATGTTTCGCTGTGAACAATATACATTTACCAGTGAGACAGCAGGGCTTGTTTGCCACAAATTTAATTAGAGTAGTAATACTGGCACTGCAAACAGATCCAGTTTTTTTAACTGGGAAGAGGGATTTGGTTATTAAGAAAAGAAGAACGCAGATGGCTTATCAGTTAGCAGACTAGCAAAGGCAGGCCCAGCAGAGATGAAGGTCCTACATTTGCAGAGATTCTGAAGGTGGGGCATTGAATGCTCTCTACTCAACATTAGGAATATACAGAAACCACAGACACAGAGGGGTTCCACCACATTTACTAACATATACAAGTCCTCCTACATGGGTGCATTCACTGCTGCTCTGGCAGGGGTCTGGTGGCTACAGCAAGTGAAAACAAGGCGGCCCTCTCCAGGGCTTCCAAACTATTTAAAGGGCTACCAACCAACTCCTACACATTACAGTTCTGAGTTGTCTTCTGCATTAAAAAAACCCTGCCAAATCTTCAGTCATCCTCAGATGCAGCACCACTAGAGACTGTTCTGTGCTCATACATTCAGCACATATATGGTGCTGTGTGTCTGCCACTACCAGTTTGGAAGTATGCATGCAATACCATGGTCTGCTCTGCTAAATGTTCATGCAGCAAATGGCTGGGCAACTTACACATTCCAGTGCTAAACCGCTAAGCTTGTGCCTTTCCCAGTAATCAAATATGCTGCTTAAATATTTACAAGGAAGTTATGGGGAGCTGCTGAGTACAGCAGGATTGTAGGAACTGGCCTCTCCAATTGTTTGGTGTTTAATCAAGAAAGTACAAAAGATGTAGCCCAAAACTCCAAGGGGGAATTCAAATGTAACCGACAGTTTCTGATAAACATTGAGAGCTGCCTTAACATAAAACCCCACTTGCTATAGACCCTGGTGTGCAATGCTAGTTCTTCTAACAAGCACGCTGAACTGGAGAGGGAGTGTGTGTAATGGTGAATCTCTTTATACCTCTGCAACCACCAACTATGTGTAACCCACACACCTCCTGGGTGTGGCGTTCTGTCCCATCTAGTGGCACCGAGACCACTTAGAGAGAGATTATGAGTCTGCTCTACAGACTTAGCTAGCAGCCACTTGGCTTTTAGCTCATGCAGTAGAGGCTCATGTACTAAGCTCCAGAGGTCCCTGCTTCAATCCTGCCCGCCAACGACCGGGGTCTGTCGGCGTTACATATGCAGTCACTCTGAACTAGGTCACTCATATCTTTATTGCTGCTGCTTCAGTCTACACAACTGAGCACAACCGTAGAGACCAGGGCATGCTCAAGAAGCTTCGTTCGCAACATTACCTGACTTAAGGGGTCACGCTCATGCGAATACTCCCTGCTGAAGCCTCACTAGCCTGAAGATGTGCCTTATTCACTCTGATTTCCAGTAGCATGGACAGAACATTGCTGAGTTATGTCAAGTGCTTTCGAAGCAATAGTCAAACGTTGGCTGGCTCCATTGAATATAACAAAGGTGTGGGAACTGGGTCAGCAGAAGTCTGTGGCAGTTGCCCCAGTGTACAGCATGAGGATGAGGATTTGTAGTGTGGGGGGAAATTAGGGTTACCATATTTTAATTTTAAAAAAGGAGGACACTCCACGGGTCCCCGGCCCCGCCCCAACTCCGCCCCTTCCCCGCCCCCAGCCCCGCCCCAACTCGCCCCTTCCCCAAAGTCCCAGCCCCAACTCTGCCCCCTCCCCTGAACGCTCCGCCCCCTGCTCCTCCCCCTTCCCTGCTTCCCGCGAATCAAATGTTCGCGGGAAGCCTGAAACAGGGAGGCAGCAGGTAAGCTGGGGTGGGGGCGGGGCCCAGTCCGACCCCCTCGGCCAAGCGGCTCTCTCCAGCAGCCGGCCCAGGCCAAGAGGCTCTGGCCCCGGCGTCTCCCGCCCGGCTCGGGCCCTGGGGCGCCGGGCCCTGGCCGAGCGCCCCGGGCTCCGGCCGAGCGCTGGCGGCCCCGCGCCCCCGCCCCGGGCCCTGCGCCCCTGGCCCCCGACCCCGCACCGCTCGGGCCCTCCCTCCCTATTTCCCCGGACATGTCCGGCTTTTTGGGATTTCCTCCCGGACGGGGATTTGAGGCCCAAAAAGCCAGACATGTCCGGGAAAATCCGGACGTATGGTAACCCTAGGGGAAATTACGCTGACCCTATCATTTTAATCCTTTCGGACCAAGGCCTGCCCAGTGGCTGGTAGGCCCAAGCCTGAACCATGCTAAGTGCAGTGCTCTCTGACCGTGGTAAGCGAAGGTTAGGACACAGACGGGGGGGTCTAAAGAAG
Source organism: Emys orbicularis (assembly GCF_028017835.1). Lineage (NCBI taxonomy): Eukaryota > Metazoa > Chordata > Testudines > Emydidae > Emys > Emys orbicularis. The sequence continues at coordinate 30,613,170 of NC_088697.1, read as the reverse complement.
AGGCAGTAAAAGGCCCCAGCAACAAGAATAGTTTGCAATATGTGTGTGAACTGCTGTTGAAATATAATAACCACTTGTGTGAAGCAATAAATGTAACGTACAAGTATAATGCAATTATCTAAAATGAGGAACCATGCCTCCCCTACTCCAATTGCATGACTATCCCATTGTGTAAGTGTACCCTATTAGGAATATTTGTGTAATAAGCACCCCATAAAAGGCAAAGTTGTAACATCGTTGGAAACCACCGAAAAGCTCTTAACTCAAATTGCACCCATCCTAGGCAAGGTTGCAGAAGACCCTAACTCTCTTATTCCTAATAAGGTTGTAATTACTCAAATGTGTGAAATTCAATTCCTAATATGGCTATTATTACTTGAACTGTGTGTAATTTGTTTGCAGTTTTAAACTATAAAAGCTTCAGTGTGCTGTGTATTCGGGGGTGTGCAGTTTCCAAACTGCTATCCCCCAACGCATTGGTATGTATCAATAAACAGGCCTCAGGCTTGAGTCTTTGATCCAAAATCACTGCGTGGGTATATTTTTCCACAACAGTAGGATGGTAGCACAGAGCAGGGGTAGCCAACCTGTGGCTCCGGAGTCACCTGCGGCTCTTCCGAAGTTAATATGTGGCTCCTTCCATAGGCACCGACTCCAGGGCTGGAGCTACAGGCACTAACTTTCCAATGCTCATTGTTCAACCCCTTCCTCTGCCACAGGCCCTGCCCCCACTTCACCCCTTCCCCCTAGGCCCTGCCCCTTCCCCGAGCGTGCCGCGCCCTTGCTCTTCTCCTCACCCCCCAGAGCCTCCTACATGCTGCGTGAGGCACAGGGAGGGAGGGGAGGCGCGGACCATCGGGGCGGCTGGCAGGCGGGGTGGGGAGAAGCTGATGGGGGCTGCTGACATAATCCTGTGGCTCTTTGGCAATGTACATTGCCAAATTCTGGCTCCTTCTCAGGCACAGGTTGGCCAGCCCTGACATAGAGGCCTCAATTAACACTGTGAGGATATTGCCCAGGCTTTGAAAAATGAAAAATCTGAAAACTTTCTGCTTTTCAGACATCAAGAAAGCAAAAAACATAGGGGCAAAAAAATTCCAAAATGGGGGGAGGGGCGGCAAATCTGTTTTAAGATGAAAATGTGAGGTTTTCAGTTTTCTGATGGGGGGGGGGGGGAAATAATCAAAAATTTCAAAGTAAATAGACACTTTCTACCAAAAAATGTTACACAAACTTAGTTTTCCATGAAAAATGTTTTAACAGAAAATTTTGGCCACCCCCAATCCTGAGTCTCAGTCCATTGCTTTAACCGCTAGACTATCTTATTTTTTTGAGGCCTCTGATGTCAGCAATACCATTCAAACCCAGGCACAAAGTTAATGATGAGCTGCCAGGCACAAAGAGGGTCGGAGCTGTAATTGGGTGGTTGTTTCCCCCCGCCCCCCCTTTAACATTTCCTGTAGCAAAGTGCTCTGGCTAGCCAATTGCACTTAGTTTGTTCTGCAGTTACTGTCATTTCACCTGCTTTCATAAAGAAAATGCAGGCACTTAGAAAACCTTTTGGTGCATTTGTCAAAGTGCTTCTTTGTCCTGTTCAAACACTATTTATCAGCAATAAAAATGTTCCCTATAGCAATTTTTGTCCGTGATTCAAAACAGACACGTCATCACTCCTGTGCTTAACATTATGCTGTCAGAATCCCCTGATTAGAGAGACGAGGTAATATCTTTTATTGGACCCACTTCTGTTGATGAGAGAGACAAGCTTTTGAGCCACACAGAGCTCTTCTTTAGGTTTGGGGAAAGAATTCCTCCAATGTCTATTCAGGTATAGCGTCTACAGAAATATAGACTCACAAACTATCTGAAGGACATTAAGTTTACAAATCAAGCACTCAGAAGTTAGGAAATGCCAGTATTAAGGTTGCCCATGCAACCTTACGTTATCCCTCGTGTGTGCATTATGTTACAAGTCTTTAGTTACATGATCACCTACTATTTTTTCCACAAGACCCCTGCCTCATCCAGTGCACAGGATGGACAGTGCTCAGTTAATGAGCAGCTATTCAATATTTTGTTGTTTTAATGCATGTAAAGCCTCCAGGGTGATGGACATCACTCTACACTGCTAAATAAATAGATGCCCAACTATGATGCTCCAGGGAATCCTGAAATAAAGAGCCTTTTTTTTTTATTGCAGTAAAAACAATTTTTGCAAAGGGCACAGAGGCACTTACAAAAGTCACACTGAAAAGCAAGAGAGAACCTTTCAGCCCATTTATCAAAGTGCCCTCAATTCCCACCTGCAGGCAGGTGAGATGAGAATAAATTGATAGTTTAGAAACTAAAACAAGTTTGGTTCCTCTCATTCCTCAGCTGTATTGTGAGGGTTCTTGTAGGTAAAACAGGTGGTGACTCGGTTGGCTGGTTAGCCAAACTCTTCCTTGTCTCTGGCCGTTTTATGAACTGTCGTGCTTTACCGTAAAGCAGTGTGATTTTCTGGGAGACATTGAGGAGTATTTTCTCTTTGCAAAGTAATAAGGATGCAAATCTCCCTCCCTTCTTGGGAGTCAAGAGCACATTCTCATGCTTCCTTTCTGAAATTAAAATAAAGGTCAAGTTCAAGGTAACATGGCCATCACACCACGGGAGGCAATGTGCAATCAAGTGCTGATCTGCTCTCTTTCCCACCTTCCATAACAGGCCAGGAAGGAAAATGAAAATAAACTGGCACATGGGTAACTTTTCATAAGATCTACTCTTTCAAAGCAAAAAGGCATAAGAGACACAAATTACACCCTATAGTATATTCGCAAATTAGAATCTTTTAGCGCTTTAGGAAGTCATGGGGCTAGAACCAGCGGTTCATTGCACCGCAACCCCCTTTTGACAACACAAATTACTACACGACCCTGGGAAGAAGGACTGAAGCCCGAGCCCAACTGCCCTGGGAGGAGGCCGAACCCAAAGCTCAAGGACTGCAGCCCTGGGCGGGCAGTGGGGAGTAACCTGAGCCTTGCACCCAGGGCTGAAACCAAAGCCTGAGCGCTGCCGCCCAGGGCTGAAGCCCTCAGGCTTCGGTTTCTGCCCTGGGCAGCAGGGCTCAGACTTTGGCTTCAGCCCCAGCAACTCTAATGTCAGCCCTGGTGACCCCATTAAAAGAGGATCACAACCCACAGTTTGAGAACCACTGGGCTACACTATGTCTCGCTAGATACATGCCCAAGCAAAGGAGATATGGAGAGTAGAGCCCTTGTACAATATACTTAAACCTTGGGTCCAGGCCTATAGTAAGAAGCAGGCACTGTCCACTCTGTCCCCTGGAAATGGCAGGGGCAGGCAGGGAACGGGTGGAACTTTGGCTCCACCCCCCCCACATTCACACCAAAGTGACTGGGCCCAGGCAGGTGACATCCACGTACCAGCAGCAAATTGTTACTCCCGGTTGAGCAAGCAGGCAGGGAATTGTGCCTCTGAGTTACGCCTCCCCAGGGCTGCTCTTAGTGCATTCTGCTGCATCAGGATTGCTCAGGGTTGTGCCAAAAATGACAAACTAGCCCTTAAGGTCAATGGCTACATTATATTTGCAAATGGGTGTGTAGCCTTCCTGACCCTGTTCCAAAACCCATTAAAGTCAACGGAAGGCCTGCAGTGAGAGGATGCATGCAAACAGCACGTCATTGCCAGTGACTTGTTTTACAGATTTAGGGAATTTTGTTAAGGTTTTTTTTTTTTTTTTTTTAAATGCATTTCACACAAGTTTCTGCCTTCTCTTAAGGTAGTTTTGCATTATCAAAGGGCAACAGGAGAATAGAAAAAGTGCTATTACTGCATTTAGCACTGATTTTTCTCTTCTTCACACTGAGTCACTTAAGCTAACATTTAATTAATTTGTGACACTTTGACAGTTTTCAAGAAGACATTTGTAGAGCTATCAAGCTGCATTGATAGGACTGTCAGACAAGCACCTTTTGAATTATCAGCTATTAAGGACCCATATGCAACAAATTTACAAGGTTTATCATACAAATTGTTCTCTGAATGAGCAAAGCACACAAAAAGCTCAGAGAAACACAAAATACCCCATTGTTCACAGGTGAGCTTGATATTTGCAAATGTTTTGCTATTTTGATCACTTACTTTGTTTAATAAATCAGGTTTGGCTTTGTCTTACCTTAAAGAAGCCTTGTTTCAGCACTGCCTAGCCAGGCTGGCTTCAGTCTAGCCACTGTCTCAGATTCCCCTGAGGGAGGTGGGGTCTCTCCACCTTCCCAGTTTGGATTCAATATCAGGCCCAAGCCTCCATAAAGGCTCACGAAAGCAGCTTCTCTGCCCACCTTGGCTTTCCCCCTTGCCACTCTCAGTGCTGAGTACTAAGATATAGGGACCGGACCATCTCCAGCCTTGCCTTCCCTTCAATCTCCTACTATAGCAACTCATCTCCCTCCTGCAGTCCTTCTGTCTCAGCCCTTTATAGACAATACCTGACCACCCCGCCCCCAGCAGGGCTGTCTAGCCCCAGGCTCCCTGGCCCTTAAAGGAGCAGGCCACCTTGTTATAGGTCTGTTCTATAGGGATTTGCCAATATACCCAAGATTTTCAAAAGTGACTCGTGATTTGCGGTGTCCAACTTGAGACCCCATAGGAAGCAGTGAGCACTGAAAATCAGGCACCATTAAGACGTCTCAAGTTGGGCACCCAAAAATCGAGGCACCCAAAATAATCACTTTTGAAAAACCTCACCTTTAATTCATGAGATTATCTTGTACCCGACCAATTTCTGGAGGGGGTGACGGCTTAACATTCCGTTGTAGATCTGCGCCTTTAAACCCAACAGATCTCTTGTCAAACACCCAGAAGTTACCTGAGCACTTTCAGATGCTCGACACGAATGGATTCAGCCAGGCAGTACCACGGAGCGAGAGATCAACACTGTTACCCCCATTGTATAACTAGGGAAAGTGAGACACAGGAGGTCAAGTCCCTTGCCCAGTGTTACACAATGAGTCAGTCTCAGAGCTGGGAGCAGACCCCCAGAGTTCTAGCTCCCAGCCCCTTTGCTGTACCTACTAGACAATACTCCCTCTCCTGTACTTTGCAATGTTTGAAGTAGCCCATTTGTCTTGCTGACACCAGGCCAAGGCCAGCCAGGATATAGCTATCTCCACATGACCTCAGGGACCAACTTCACTACAATGCACCAGGGCAGAACAGTATCATAATGTGTCTGGTTAGCACAAAGTCACGTGTTCAGCAAGTGCCCTGCTCCCAGATTGCAGCCTGTGAGGGGGAGCCCTCTTCATCCCTCACTCGGTCGTTAAAGTCCTAGTCAGCAGGCAGGCTTCACAACACATTAAGCAGCATCTACGCAAACTACAGAGTCAAATGCCCTTGGGTTGTGCCCAATGCCACATGTGCCGTGACTGCCCTTGAAAGATGCGAGACTAGTTCCTTTCCACTCACAGAGGAAATAGGTTTAACTTAGACACTGATGGGAAACAAGGCCATCCCTCCTGGGGCTGACTCTAGCATTTACCTGCCTCTGCTGCAAGCCAGAAACACATTCTTATAACCAGAATATTCTGCTTGCTGCTTCTGTAGAGCATCTGGCATTATCACTTCTGATAAGCTCAGGGCAACTATTATTGCTTACATTAAAATTCAATACAGCATTCCTTTGTTATTTTTCTCTGCGGTTTGTTGAAGGAGGAGTTCAGGCATTCCCCCTGCTGGCTGTGAGGGCACTGAAATCTACCAGCATTGCAAGCACTATAGGTACAGTGCAGCCAATTCAGGCAATGGTGACCAAGACAGCATTGGTGCAAAACCAATGACACTTCATCCTGGGTAAAAATCGGGAGAATTCTTCATTTTATCAGGATTTCCAGAGCGAAATGTTGCATTTGCCGATTGAACAAATCCTCCCATTTTAGCCTAGATCAAATCTGCAAACACCCAGGAAATCATCAGGAACATCTCACTGTCTCTTTCACACACACACACACACACACACACACACACACACACACACACACACTTGACCGGTGTTGCACACAACTCTGCTTTCTGACCATCAATGCTTCCATGCCACCATTCAGAAGGAAACAATGCAGTGGCCTTTAGCTGTTGTAGGTAGGAAAGAACAGGCTGAATGTTTTTGCCTTATTAAAAAAATTACCTGCCTTAGAAAAAGCTAGAAGTAGTGAGGGTGGCGAGAGCTGGAAGGTTTGCAGCACAGCTGTCTGCAGAGGTTTAATTATTGCACAACAGTTGGCAACTGGTTGCTGAGGAAACCATTTAGCGATTCTATTGCAACTGTCACAACATTTTGTTTCCTTCTAGGGTTGTTTGCAGAGTTTTAACAACTCCTTAGTGCCTCTGCTGTCACTGCAGTCACATAAGTAAGTCTTGCTATAGATAAAACCCAATCAGCCTATAGTCATGGTGCTGTCAAAGGAGACTGCTAGTGCACTGAGGAGTGAAAACTTGGCTGGGGTAAATCAGTCAATTACAGCTTCAGAGAAACTATGCTGATTTAAACAACAAGGAGTCCGGTGGCACCATAAAGACTAACAGATTTATTTGGGCATAAGCTTTTGTGGGTAAAAAACCCACTCCTTCAGATGCATGGAGTGAAAATGACAGATGCAGGCGTTATATACTGACACACGAAGAGAAGGGAATTACCTCACAAGTGGAGAACCAGTGTTGTCAGGGCCAATTCGAACAGGGCGGATGTAGTCCACTCCCAATAATAGATGAGGAGGTGTTAATCAGGCTGATTGACAACATCTGAGCATCTGGCCCCAAGATTACTAATGTTGCAAATCTGTCACTCTTCCTGGTGACGTTGTCCTCCGACCCTGTTTGTCTGGTGTCCGTCTGGTCCAATTTGTCATAATTCTAGATTGTGAGTTCTTCAGGGCAGGGATTATCTTTAGTTGACTTGTTTGTACAGTGCCGAGCACACTGGAGCTCTGATCACTGACTGGGGGCTTAGGAACTACTCCCGTGCGTATCATAGTAATAATAAATTGAAAGGAACCAGGGGGAGGAGACGCAACTGGGACGAGTTGAGGAAAAGCAGCAGGCCAGAGGGAGAGCCCCAGGTTGGAAAGAAATGCCCTGGACGGTTTCATGTTTGCAATGATGAGCTGGATAAGTTCAGGCATGTCTATTAAATGAAGGGAATAAGTGAACTAAACAGAAGAAAACAGAGAAGAGTTACCTGTCATCCTTAGGAGAAGAAAGAGTAAGGGGAAGTCCACAACAACAAACTAGATTCAAAGAAGGCCAGAGGCTGGCTAGTCACCTGAGGGCTGGCAAATCAGAGGGGCAGAAGCATTTCCAGCTTTCTAGGAAAGACGCCAGGGCAGAAGTCAGTAAGGGGAGACCCATGTAATGGCTTCTTTCCGTTCCCCAGAGCTCTGGGGCTTGGGAGGCTCAGTTAAGAGCAGCAGAGTATCACTGTGCTCATATAAAAATGGCTGCTTTGCTCTGCGGCAATCACTCAAAGGGGATAAGGAAACAGACGGCAGCTGCATTAGCTTCTCACTTCTCTGTACTCTGCAATCCCAGTGGGATGGGACCTTGGGGTGTAAATACATCCAGCTGGCGCCAGACTTCACAGGTTCTCTCTGTGCCAGGCCTGGCCCTGCAACGGGAGATCTTCAATCAGCAAAGCTACATCTTTCAGCCTGCAGAGAATACCCCGACACTCACAAAAATCACTCTCTCCTGCGTGCCAAGGGACAGCATACAAACCGACTCCCCAAACACAGGCTTCTGCTCTCAGAGGGTATGTCTACACTGCAATCAGACACTCGCGGCTGACCCAGGCCAGCTGACTCAGGCTTCCGGGGCTAGGGCTGGGGGGCTGTTTAGTTGCAGTATAGATGTCTGGGCTCAGGACGCTGCAAGGCGGAAGGTTCCTAGAGCTTGGGTTGCAGTTGGAGCCGGAACGTCTCCATCACAAATCAACAGCCCCGCAGCCCGAGCCCAGGCCAGCTGTGGGTGTCTGACTGCAGTGCAGACATACCCAAAGTGCTACCCCAGATGGGACTCCCCAAGGCAGCCTCTTGGTATCAGGCTCTGTGTGATAGGTTGTGTCTTTTAGCAAGATTATTAAACCTCACATATATGTGTGTGTAACCCACACACCTCCTGGGTGTGGTGTTCTGTCCCATCTAGTGGCATCGAGACCACGTAGAGAGAGTTAAATGAGTCTGCTCTACGGCCTTAGCTAAGGGCCAGGTGGCTTTTAGCTCATGCAGTAGAGGCTCATGCACTAAGCTCCAGAAGTCCATGGTTTGATCCCGCCTGTCGACGACCGGGATCTCTCGGCATTACATATGCATCTGAATGCCAGCGATTCAGCCTGCCAGAAGCTAGGACTGGACAACAGGGAGTGGATCGCTCACTTACCGCCCTGTTCTGTTCATTCCCTCTGAAGAATCTGGCACCCACCACTGTCAGAAGACAGGCTACTGGGCAAGATGGACCATTGGTCCGACCCTGTATGGCCGTTCTTATGACACAGGGGTGAGATATACAGGCCTGGAGTATGAACCCAGCTCTCTATCCATAGAACAGATCAAGGCAGGACTGTAGCATGGGGTTTGATTTGGAGTAGCGTTTTGTAGAAAACACAGAATTTTTTATTTATCTGCAGCAATGGGCCCCTGGGATGTGCAAACTCCAAACCATCTTCTCTTCCTCAAGAGCCTGTGCCCAGCAAAGTCCGGTAGGAGCGTGAAGAATCTTTATTCCAAAGTGTCAGAGGAAAGTTTGGAAAACCTAGGCACTCATTCTGCAATTAACAAGACCCTGTAAGAACAAGGGGTAGAACTGAACTTTCTGCATGAAGGACCACAGGAGGGTTTTTTTCCATGTGTACTTGATCCCTCATGGATCGAGTTGGAGACTAAGGAACAGCGGTCCTGTTGATGCGATGGCCCCAGCTTCAAGTGAAACCCCAAATGTGGCCCATATCTCTACTGTGGTTAGGTGAAGAAGCTGGATATGATGCCCCTGTCCTGGCCCCGCTACCTTTCCCTGCCCACTGCAGCCTGACCCAGGCAGGATCTCAGAGTCATGCACAGTTCAGCCCTGACCCCGATAATCTAAGCTGTACTTGTCAACTGTCATTATTAGCACGAGGCATTTCAGGGTTATTTTTATTAATTATTATTATTGTTTATTTACTTATTTTCCTACTGAAAAATTAAATCCAAAGCCCCAAGCAGCAGATGAAGCACAAAAACAAAGCAGGTCACGGGCACATCTGCTCTGAACTGTGTATGGAGAGTTCACTGATATGGAATATTAGCGGTGATGCAAGCCTGAATCAGCTGTAATACAGTGACTAGTCTCTGAAGCAGACTTCCATGCTGGAACGCAGATTCAGAATCAGCTTCTTTGCTTTAATTAACCCTTTTTACACCAGGCATTTAGGATCATAGCTAGTTGAACAATTATCCATCCATTTCAGTGTTTGCTATAACATACATTGCCATAAAATCAAAGACCCACAAGCATTTACATGTTAGTAATCCCAGTTAATTCAGGGATACTGTTATTACTCTGCAGTATTCATTACCAGTTTGCCCCTTTTGTTGATTGATGCATACACCAATCCTGATTTTCTTTAAAGGCATTTGTCATTCCCGAATAGTTGCTGAAGAGTATAGACAGATAATTTTCCGACTATGGGTTATTCCAGAATAACTATTCTGGAATAAGAGTGTGCACAGATGGAGTTATTCCAGAATAGCTGTTCTGCTTTAAATTCACATCCTGCTTTATTCCAGAATATCTTTCATGCATAGCCAAGCCCTCAGGAACATTTCCATGAATACCTAGTATTTGTCTGAATACTCATAGTGAATAATGTGACCGCACAAACCAGACCACTGAACTTAGCACGTTTATTCATGAAAATACTGATGAATGAGTTTTCTTTAACGATTTGACATGCTCTTTTTACCATTTGTGTGAATCAAAGAGCTGTTCCAAATTGCACCGGCACTTGAGGTGGAAGATTTGGGTTTTACATTCCTAGGAAGAATTTTTATAATCATAATGTCTAGGTCCTTAGTATAAAATTGTTACTTGGAACGGGTGAGAGGCAAAGGTCTGGTTAGGAGAAGTGTTATTTATTATTAATTATTATTATTATTATTATTTTATTACGTTAGTGCTGAGAGACCCCAGCCAACATCAGGACCCCATTGTGACAAATGCTGATCAAATAGGTACTCGGAGACAGACCCTACCTTCAAGAGCTTACACTTTAAATAAACAAGAGGTGCAGAGGAAACAGAAGCAGAGAGAGGTGAAGTGATTTTCCCAAGCTCCCATTTGTCCAAGCTGTGCACACACACAGTAAGAGAAAGCACTCCCCACTCAAAGAGTTTACAGTCGAAATAGGGCAGACAGAACAAGGGAGAGAGAAAGGAAATACTTTTATCACAGTTTTTACACATGGGAAACTCGGGCACAGAGAAATTAAGTGACTTATACCTCATAAATCCACAGGACATCAGTCTGGAGCCAGAAATCGAACCTAGACCTCCTGACACCTAAGCCAGTCATTTAATCAGCCTCCCTCTTGAGGTCTGGGTCTTACTGACAGTTATCCAAACCTCTTTAGGGTGGAAATTAGTCTGTGAAGGAAATCTCATCAGATTCCCAAGATTTGCAAGCTATGATCAGATTTTATATGGGTTATGCTTAAAATATGTGTGTCCTCCATCATGGTGCTAACATTAGGAAGTGCAGAGTTTCATGAAAATTAAGAAGTCACGTGCTAAACTTTTTAGACCTCAAGAAAGGTTTATGATGAGATTACCTGGAATTTTGGGCAACAGCTGTACAGGCCAGTTCTTCTTTTATCCAAACTAGTTTGCTTGCTGCTCTTTGAAAAGGTCCCCTGATGTTTTCCAATCTAGATCCATCACCATATGCAGCATGAGTTCCTCACCCCTCCAGGAAACTTCTAGGTTGCTCTGATTCCAGCTTACATTTTCACACTTGTTTCTGAAAGGTAAAAGTGGAGAACTCCATTTGCAAGAGAGCTGTATCTATAAAAGAGCTCTCACTGTTTTCTAGGCTCTCTGCTCGCTCGCACTACTAAGAGAAACAACAAAGCAGTCTCCCGGGTTTTGGTTTTGATATTTTCATTTAAATGATACATGTATTTTTCACTCTTAACCTCTAGGCATTCAGGTCCCCAGTCACCAGGAAAAACAACAACCCATTCTTTTAGAACAAACTGCACTGGAAAGGGAGACTTCTAAGTTACTGGGGGGTTATGCATTAACTGATATCTAATTTAGTTTCCTGAATTCTCAGTCTGAGGCCCTGAGTCATTTCTATCAGACACATTGACAGGCACTGCATAAATTAACATTATTTGTGTCAAAATACACTGATTGGGTAATTCAAAGGGTTGAGATTTGGTTATTCTTTTTTTCCCCTTTCTTCTTCCATCTTCCTGTAGCTTCATTGTCTTTCTAGGCAATGAGGAGCAACAAATTTGGTGGCACCCTTCAGGATTGGTTCCACCTGTCCTGATTCTCCAGGTCTGTCCCTTGTCCTACAAGGCTGTCTTACAAGCTGCATCAAAGCCCTAAATGTAATTCAGGCCAGGGAGGAATTATAACATGACACCACCCCTTTGCAACATGTTTCCACGACACAACATGGCCGTGTTGTGGTGGCACTGCCTCAGGATCTCACGAGCTGGACGGGATGTTTGAGTAAAAACAATACCCACACATCTTTGAGAATGTCAGCATACACAGAAACCATCGCTGAAGAAAGGGGAGGGGATGAAAAGAAGAGACAAAAGAGAGGACCTGAGATGGAAAGGGAAGAGGGGTGGTGGGAAGAGATGGAAGCTGGGGTAGAAGATTTATTTAAATCATGCATTACAGTCCAGGAATGTATCCTAAGTGTACCTCAACAAAGGGACTGTAACTCCGAGTTGTGGTTCCAGAGACTTGAGCTTCACTGTCCTGTCTCCAGGAGCCCCCAGTGGAGTTACAGAGGCATTGTACAAGATAAAAGAGAGGAGGGGGATTTTTCTGTGCATATTAAGATAGCTTCAAAAAGTTCAGCATCCAATGATGGGCAAGATGAGAGGTCTCAGCCTTCACATTCACCAGCATGAAGAAGGGGCAAATACTTTTCTGAGCTACTTTCTGTCAGCTTTGTCATTTCTTGCTTCATGCGGGTGTCACCCACTGGTACAGCACTCAGCCAGAGAGTCTGCTTCTTTAGCTCAAGCTCTAGAGAGTCCTGCTTTGAGCACAGGAAGTCCTCCATTCAATCTCTGGTGTCAGCCAAGATGGCAGCCGTCAGACCCGCTTTACGTCATCTTACCTGTGCTCACCGATTGTGATGGATGCAGATTTTACAAACCAGTCAATTGAAGTGTTTTCCAGTCTGGCCAAGGCTACTAGTCCTAAATGCCCTTACCCTGTTGGTACTGGGGATGCAGGTGATGTGTTGAAAAATCTCCCTGGTCCCAAGTCAATAACTTTTGCAAAGGCCCTGACAGAAAGTGGTCTCGCATCTTTTGGAAATCAGACGTTTATGGGAGATTTATGCAGGACATCCATGGATACTACATGCTGCCCAACCAGCAAACCTCCACTTGATAGACATTGCAGGTAGAAGAACAACAAATTTGTCAGGCATTGAGCTCCTCCATGTTTGGAAGCACATCTCTAGTCCTACCCGCTTACCTTTTGAAATGCAAATTCAGTGTTTACACAGGAAATATGTAAAGGAGCTGAAAGGAAAATAAAATGTTTGAGACAGAAGGAGCCTGGCGAGACATTTTTGGCTTTTGACTGGTTGGTTTAGGCTTTAATTAGACAAACTGATTCCCTCATATGCCACTTATGTCAAGACAAGACGGCACCGGAAAAGATCCTCAACTGGTGTAAACCAGTGTAGCTCACAGGCTTCCATGAAACTATGCTGAGTTGCTCCAGCTCAGGATCTGGCCAATTTTCTGTAGCACTAGACTGGAGTTCCCGCTGCTACTCTTAAGAAGAGAAAGAATCTTTGTACATTTGACTAGTTCTAAGCCTGGCACAATTATTCCATTTGTAAAGCAGAATTTACAGCCTGTGAGTTATTTACAAATCACTGGATGCCGCCACATCCTCCCAGTCCAGCAATCCTTGCTCTGCTAGATGAAAGCCACATATAGGTAGCTCAGCGGGGCTTTCTATGGGGTTAGGACCAGTATTTCTTAGGTGTGATTTGGAAGCTGCGCCTCTCCATTCACTGGATGAATGATAAAGCATGTCTTCGCTGAATACCTCATTTCTCAGCATCCGTCTCTGAAGGTCTAGGAGTGAATGAAACTAGAGCAGAAGACTGGCCTGTCCTTGTCTGATAGCAATGTTGTTCTTGATGGATAGAGATGAGAAACAACACTAAAGACTTTGGCCACAAAAATCAATTTATGCAGGGAATCTTTCTCAAGTTTCTAGCTCCTGTGTCACACATCACTGAAGGCAAGAGTTTAGCAGGTTTTGAAAGAGGATTGGTGATTTCTATGGACAGCAAGAACATCCAGAGCTGTAAAAATAAAGATTGTTTTGGCGAGACTATGAACTCTCCTGTTACAAAGCACGAGCCAACCTCTAGCTAAAAGGGGTCAGGAGTAAACTTTCCCTGGGGACTGGTTATCCCATCACTTCAGGACTCCTTGTATCTTCCTCTGAAGCAGCTGGTGCCAGCCACTGTCAGAGGCAAGAAATTGGGCTAGATGGACCCTGGTCTGAATCAATGTGGTTCCTCCTGTTGTGGATCAAAACAGAAATGTTTTGGAGCAATGCATCCTCCACAATGCCTGCTCTCAAAGACTTCATGTCAAAACAGGGCCGGGGAGCCCGTTTGGGTATAATAGGAAATGACCCTCCACTTTCCCCAAAGCTTGAACCCAGACTAAAACCTTGGAAAAGTTCTGCTAAGTTCATGTTTGTTTCTTTTCTCTCTTTTCGTTAAGTGCCACAGGAACGTTTATTCTGGCTTCACTAAAAGCATTGGACTCGGAGCTAATCGAGGCTCCTTTTGATCCCTTTGTGAGTGATATTCGGCGGATTATAGAGTCTCCTCTGGAAATAAGGAGCTTGTCAAAGACCAGCTGATACCTGTGCTTTTATCTGTGGTGTGAACAGGGCTGGCTCTGGCTTTTTTGCCGCCCCAGGCAAAAAAGCCTCCCGCCGCCCCCCACCGGCGGGGAGCGCGGCAGGGGAGGGCGCCGAGCCCGGCCGCGGCCCCGCTCTCCCCAACCGGCCGGAGCGCCGCAGGAGCTCCCCGGGTGAGCGCCGCCCCCCTCCAGGTGCCGCCCCAAGCACATGCTTGGAGGGCTGGTGCCTGGAGCCGGCCCTGGGTGTGAAGATCTTCTGCTTAACCCTAAGATTGACCTACTTGCTATCTCCTCTTGTTGGTTCTGAAATGATGCGGTCTGAGAAGGGGCCAGCCACTGAAGAAAACTCTCAGGATCTCAAAGAGCTTTGGCTGCTAGATACAGGGAGCAATGGTAGAGCTCAGCATCTCTGAACATCAGGGCCAAGTGGTAAAGAAAGCTCCATACAATGCGGGTTCTTTCTGCCATTTGTGTGTGTGTAAGATTCCCTCATCAACATTATCAGGCAGTTATGAATGTGCAGGAATATACGGAACTGTCCCTAACAGGGAAGGATTACTATGAGGCCTGGCTTTGGGGAGGGCAGGTCACGGGCAAGTGGTATTTTACACCATAAGAGTTGGACTCTGGGTCACATGGAAGTTAAGGTAGGTCAAGATTTTAAACTAACGCCCACTCTGGAGCTTGCCTTCTTTGATAAGTCAAATGTTAAGGAGCAGGGTTGCAAAGGTGATGAGAGTGCAGCATAGGTAACTGCTCAAGCCTGGGAGGTTAGGTCAAAAAGGTATCGCAACAGATAACAATCTTATCTTCCAGACTGTACGATGAGGACTATGAGATTCCAGTAGGCGGTCCCCATACTCCATGAATACACATTGCCTAACTGGTCCTGGTGCATAGATGGGAAGACAAGTTCTGGAGCACTTGGTGTAGGACACTGCATATGGTGGAATATGTAATTAAAGAGACTGATGAACTCCTCTTGTATTGGCAATTCCGAGCTCCCCAGATCTAAATGATAGACATTTTCTCGTCACACATTTCACACTGGATTCTACACTTGGGCCTGGTCTACACTGGGGGGGGGGGGGGGGAATCGACCTAAGATACGCAACTTCATCTACGAGAATAGCGTAGCTGAAGTCGATGTATCTTAGTTTGACTTACCTCCCGTCCTCACGGCGCGGGATCGATGGCCGCCGCTCCCCCGTCGACTCCGCTTCCGCCTCTCGCCGCAGTGGAGTTCCGGAGTCGACGGCAGAGCGATCGGGGATCGATTTATCGTGTCTACACTAGACGCGGTAAATCGATCCCCAATAGATCGATCACTACCCGCCGATCCGGCGGGTAGTGAAGACGTACCCTTAATAACAACAAGCTGGCAAACAGAAGTACGACTCAACATTTTAGGACATAAATGTGACCGAGACTCCCGTATCTAGGTGAAACTGCAGGGGGAATGTCGGGATGCAGAATGGAGTAATAAAACTAGAATTTCAGCACACTGGGGATTTTACACCGACTTTTATAGTTTTAAAAAAAAGTATCATAGGACATTAATAACCACAACTCCATCCATGCTACTGTTGAAGTCAATTGGAGTTTTGCCATTGACTTTAGCGAGGTGGGATCACATAGATACTATGTTGACAGGCACTATATAGGATCCTATGTCAGGGAGACAGATAAGATTCAGCGCCCACACATGGACAGGAGTGAGGACCGCAGGCTTATGTCACCTCAGTGAACATTAACTCAGTGCTGAACCAGGTCTGTCCAATAACAACTCAGGTACCATCCCCCGTAGCACCAATATGTCTTTCTGAAAGGTTTATCCTTGAAGGTGTCCCATTGAAACAGCGACCCATCCTGATCAGCTCAGGAGAACTGATGGGAGCACTCAGTGGTCTGCCTGCAGTCTAGCTAAAATAATAAAGCACATAGGTCCAACCCAGAAGTCTCACGTCAAAGCAAGATAAACAACTCCCAGCTTAGATTCCAGTGCATGCTGGAACAGCAGCTGTTTGTATCAAGAGAGAGCAGAGAATGTCAGGGCCTGGGATTTTGTTGCAATTATGGTTGTTGCCAGCAGGTCAGCCGGAGCAGGACACCTTTTGAAGGAAGGAGACAGGGATTGGGAAAGTGATGCCCTATTTATATTTTCTCTGTTATCTTGTTCATTTTAACGAGCAGCAAGAAACCAATGTGAAGTGAAGGAAATCTCATTAAAAAGCATGAAAGGAAAAAAGACTCAGGAAAGATAATAGGAGCTTAATGCATTTGCTACGCTAGGAGTTGCTCCGATTGCATGCTGGGCTGGCGCTTTGACTGGGTTTGATGCCTCCTCCTTGCTCCGGGGCCAGCTGCTAGTCAGCCTTTCAAATGTCAGCCTTGTAACTGGATATTTTTTGTTTGATTTCCTTGCAGCCTTGAGTCTATCTGAATGAACATTCACAGACCCTTAAATGCAGTTGTCATGGTTTATTTGGGTCCCTTTTCAATACAATGATGTAGCAATACGTTTGGGGAGCGTGGAAAGGAGTGGATGGAGGCTGTCAGGGTCAGCACTGCTAAGGGATGATGGACAACTCACTGCTTTAGATAGGAGAAGGGGGTCTAGGCATTGGATCAGGTTGGTCTGGCAATAAGAGAGCAGATGCCTAGGGACTCAGCACTTCTGGCTCCCATGGGAAGTTAATGCGTGCGGTGGGGCTCAGAACCATGCAAATAAGGTAGCACGCCTCTGAATCTGGGCACGCAACAACGGAGGCGCTCAAAATTTATGTGCGCTTTGGAAAATCTGGGCCTGAATGATCTCATCCTAATCTTCTGAGAGATATTTGCCCTCCTCGGAAGATCACAGTTTCACAGTGCATCTGCTTTGACAAGGCTGATCAATGGAATAACAAGAGATGCTGCAGATCTGGATTGCGAAGCGTTGGGGCTGAGTGCATTGGCAAGCTTGTGTGTGGGAGCCAAGAACTGGATTACTTGTGGGCCCTGCATGTTAGATGATTGGTTCGGAAAGTTCAGCTACCTTTGTTTGCTTTGTAAAAAAAAATCTGAGCGGTTGCATTTCCTGGGGTAAGACTGGTGGATAAATTACTGCACGATAGAAAGGGTGTTCTAAAAGTGTTTAAGATCTGAAAAAAGAACGAGGAGTACTTGTGGCACCTTAAAGACTAACAAATTTATTTGGGTATAAGCTTTCGTGGGCTAAAACCCACTTCATCGGATGCATGCAGTGGAAAATTCAGTAGGATTGCCATACCAACTCTAACGAGACTACTCAATTAAGATGGGCTATTATCAGCAGGAGAAAAACAACTTTTGTAGTGATAATCAGGATGGCCCATTTCAAACAGCTGACAAGAAGGTGTGAGTAACAGTAGGGGGAAAATTAGCATAGGAAATAGTTTTTAGTTTGTGTAATGACCCATCCACTCCCAGTCTTTATTCAAGCCTAATTTAATGGTGTCCAGTTTGCAAATTAATTCCAGTTCTGCAGTTTCTCGTTGGAGTCTGGTTTTGAAGATCTGAGTTTCCCATCTTAAATAGGGTTAGACAAGCCTGGGATCTGCCTCCAATACACTCATGCATCTGTCAAGGGAAACTGACCATATAGAGGTTTGCCCTTCACCTATTGCTGAAGGGACCATAACAACCGATTCCATTGGAACCCGGCAGTGAGTAAAAGTGATACACTTATTCACGTTCTATCTGCCTTGCAAAGTACTTTCACTGTAGGGTGTGAGCACCTCTCAGACTTAAAAGGATTTATCCTCACAATGTGTCTGTGAGGTAGCAAAGTATTATCTCCACTAAGGACCTGTGTAACTCAGGTTCAAGGAGATTAAAGCCCAGATCCTCAATGGTATTTAGGCACCTGACTCCCGTTGAGGATTTTGGCCTAAGTGACTTGTCTGAGTGACCCAGACATAGCCAAGAGCTCCTGAGTCCTACTCCAATGGCTTGACCCTAAGACCAGTAAGTGTCATAGCCTCTGCAAGGTTTACTTGCGTATATGATAGAAACATGGAGCTGACCTCCATGAGCTTGTGTGTGCATGATGGATTCGTTACACTCTAGTCTTTGAGTATCATGTGGCTTCTTCTTTGTGGCAGGGTGGAGCTGGACCTGGCATTGTTACCTTCATGGATCCCCTGAACGTGTCCTGGTACAATGACGACATTGGCAACAGGAACTGGAGCAAGCCTCTCAATGGGTCCACTGAAGACCAGAAGCCACACTACAACTACTACGCCATGCTTCTCACCCTTCTCATCTTCGTCATTGTCTTCGGCAACGTGTTGGTGTGCATGGCCGTGTCCAGGGAAAAAGCCCTTCAGACCACCACTAACTACCTGATCGTGAGCCTGGCCGTGGCAGATCTCTTGGTGGCGACTCTGGTGATGCCCTGGGTAGTCTACCTAGAGGTAGGTGGCATTGCTTTGTAGCATATCCTCTGCAAGCCAAATATGTCTGGTGCCTATATCCAGAGAGTGGAAGATTAGTGGCTTGGGAATCAGCTATTTAAAGTGTGGCTCTATTCAGAATAATAACTGCCTCTCAGTAATTTCAAGAAACAAATGTGCTCATTTTTCTAATTGCCAGCCCTGTGAATGCAACCAAGAATCTGAGAGTCAGGCCAGCTCCTTCCTATCTCACACATCATCACCACCACAAACACAGGTTCTGGAGGCCAAATTAGGTCCTCTGTGATACCCGGGGTGCTCCACTGTCTTCAGATTATGTTCTCCGTGACATGTGCAGTCCCATTGTCTTCGATGGGTTTGCTCAGGTGTGTCTGGTGCTTAGTACACTAATCTACTGAGTATGCACAAGAAAGAACAGAATCCAGATAATTTCCCCATAGATGTACTAGTTCTGCAAGGCTAACAGGAATTTAAAACTCAGACAATGTTAATTTAGCCTGCAATTGTAACGCCGACAGACCCCAGTCGTTGGCGGGCGGGATCGAACCTGTGATCTTTGGAGCTTAGTGCATGAGCCTCTACAGCATGAGCTAAAAGCCAAGTCGCTGTTAGCTAAGGCTGTAGAACAGACTCATTTTATCTCTCTCGCTAAGTAGTCTCGGTGCCACTAGATGGGACAGAACACCACACATGTTTATTACTGTACTGCCTAATGCAAATGAAACAAATGCTAACAGAAAAAAGAAAAACAAAAGCAGAGGAACGTAGGCCTGGCTTGACATGAGTAACTGGACATAGGTGAGGCCTCAGTTCTTAGGAGACAGGATTAGGGAGGTAAAAGGATCAGCAGACTAGAAACAGAATGTCTGTACAAGCTAAGATAAGGGGAACACTCAGGGAACAATTTACAATGGACAAGATAACAATGGGCAAGATAAACCTGGAATGTAAGATGAGGCAAAGAGTAAATCAGGCATGGCCAGTGCATGCTATATTGGTTCGTACAAAGTGACCTAGCCAATCCCAAAACCTGTGATGCCATGTATAGTAAATGCAATGTAACATGTCAATGTATATAAAGGAAGAGGTTTGCGGTATGACTTTGGACATGTGGTATGCACTATACCCACCCTCTACACTTGAGTCTCATCAGCTCAGTGTAGGTTTGCTGTATGCCAAATAAAGGAACTTGAATCATGACACTGCAGACATTCTGAATTCTTGGGGAACCAAGTGGAAAAGGTCTGAGGGAAACCCCAACGAGGACTAACCTTGAGTTGACATGGATTTTCCAAGATACACAGCCATGTGTAATGCATACCCAAGCAGAAGAACGGGCCCCTAACACTTCATTGGAGTTGTGTGAATAAACTATATAGACTATCGACCAAACACATAGGACCACGGCATATTTCTTAAAAACCACAGCAGTAGGGAAAATGTGCAATTGTATGTGCAAAATGTAAATGCAGAGCTACTGTGTCATAATATACAAGAGAAATAGAATCACAAGTGAGCTACTTGTCACATTACAGTAGTTAGAGTGTCACTTTGGTATAAAGGAATTTTGTGCCTCTGCATGTAGAGCCGTGTTTGAATGGCACCGTGTTCTGTGAAAGCGGAATATTCCAAATCTGCCAAGCATTTAGCTGACATCAAATGATTCTTGAAATCGTAAATAGCTAGAAAGAGCGAAGTGCAATGTGTGGGAAAGGATAATAGAAAGTACAAGGCCCTTGTTCTTCAAATCTTTAGAAAAACTTGTGTGCGCGCGCCTGAGAGACAGACACAAAGAGAGAGAAAATGTTACTTTCTTTGGAGACTGGTAGACTCGGGGAATAGCATACTAAGCAATTAACCTCTTGTGCAGAGAATGATCTCAAGTTTTATGTACCACGTAAGGGCTTAAGTGGTATTTAAGTTGTACTTGGGCCTTGTGCTAGCCTTCTACACAGGGATGAGTTGCTTCCACAATGCCTAAAGTACTGGGTAAAGTTCTACTTGGGTTGCCAAAAAGTTGTTACACATGTTACTATCTGATGACTATCTGTGACCTATGTGAAATGAGCTTTGAGGGGTCTCAATCTAATTCCTGGTGGATAGGTGTCCACATCACCTTCAAAATAATTACTAATTGGCCTCTGCTTGCTGGCTATCAGGAGAAGCCAAGGATTGAATAAACTATGGAGACTGAACATCCATCCATCCATCCATCTATCTCTGACCACCGAGAGAAGATCCCTTCAATTAAGGTTAAAGCACACTGGGTGAGAGGAAAGGAAGGGTACATACTCAGCTGCTGTAGTCTCTAAATAAGTAGTAGACATCAAGGGGTATCCATGTGGAACCATTTACCGGTGCGAAATTCATCTAACAAGAAAAATAAATAAATAAATAAATAAATAAACAAACAAACATTTCCTTCAATATTCTCTCTTTTAGATGGGCCTGTAATTGGAGATAAACTGGAGGTTTTTTTCCCAGAGAACTCTACACATGCAAAATTACAAAGTGAAAATTAAATTGCAGTCAAAACAAGCAAGAAGCCAGGGCTGCAATCCAGCAAAGCGATTAAGCATGTGCTTAACTTTAAGCACGTGACTAGTCTAACTGAAGTCATTGGAATTAGTCACATGTTTAAAGTGAAGTACTCTGCTTGCTCAAGGGTGCTACAGAAGTTTAGTTACTTACCTTACAGAGGTGACACCGAAATACTTACTGCCAAGAGTGCTGAATACACTCAGACTGCAAATGAAAAGTCCTTTGCGGAGACCTCTGTCTGATCTATGTTTCACAGCAGGGTTCTTGATTTTAATTTACTCACTGCTGAGTTATTGGCCTTTAAGCTACTCTACGGCCCTGAAGTCGATTGGAAGCATTTACATAGAGCATCCCCACTAGGTGGGGCAGATGACTTTGCTTTAGAAGACAATTGGTTGCCACTTCACTAAGAGCAGACTGGGGTTGCCCAGGTATTTGAATACTTCGGGTTAGATTTAGGGTTACCATTTGTCCAGATTCCCCCGGACATGTCCGGCTTTTCTGAGTTAAAAATAGCGTCCGGGGGGAATTTGTAAATGTCCGGACTTCCCCCCCATGCAGAGCGCGCGCAGCTGACAGGGCAGCCGGCCGGATGGTGCCACTTGCACTGGGCTCCGGCAGCCAGAGAGAGCCCCTCCTCCACTTCCCCCTCCTCTTCCCTGCAGCTGAGATCACTCCCTCCCTCCCTCCCTGCATTCGCAGATCGCCGGACGTTCGGGCCTCCGGCAGTCTGGAGCTCCCCCCCCGCCCAGCGTGCCGCTCAGCAGCACTCTGCGAGGGCGGGAACCGGGCTATGCGCTCCGTGGGGGAGCGCGGCAGCGTGTCGGGCTGCGTGTGGAGCCCGACACGCTGTTCTGAGTGGCACGTTAAGGGGGCCAGGGGGTCGGAGAAGGGGCAGGGAGGTTCTGGAGAGGGCAGTCACAAGACAGGGAGCAGGGTTGGATGGGTCAGGAGTTCTGGGGGGGGCTGTCTGGGGGTTGGAGGTGTAAGGTTTTGGGCAGTCAGGGGACAGGTAGGGGATAGGGTCCTAGGGGGGCAGTTAGGGTGGGGGGGTCTCAGGAAGGGGCAGTTAGGGGACAAGGAACAGGGAGGCTTAGGTAGGGGGTGGGGTTCTGGAGGGCAGTTAGGAGCAGGGGGTCCCAGGAGGGGGCAGTCAGGAGTTCGGGGGGGGGCTATCAGGGGGTGGGGAGTGGTTGGATGGGGTGTGGGAGTCCCGGGGGTCTGTCTGGGGGTGGGGGTGTGGATAAGGGTTGGGGCAGTCAGGGGACAAGGAGCAGGGAGGCTTAGGTAGGGGGTGGAGTCCTGGGGGGCAGTTAGGTAGGGTTACCATACGTCCGGTTTTTCCCGGACATGTCCGGCTTTTTGGTCCTCAAATCCCCGTCCGGGGGGGAATTGCCAAAAAGCCGAACATGTCCGGGAAAATAGCTTTGCCGGCATCCCTGCCCCAGTCCCCTGCTTTGGGGGAAGCGCCCGGACGGGGGTGCAGGGTCTGGAGGTCTGGGGGCTGCCCGGCAAACCGTGAAGCCGGTAGCGCTCGGGCAGCTGTTTTGCGGCTGGGAGGGAGGAGGGGGAATGCGGGACGCTCAGGGGAGGGGGCAGAGTTGGGGCGGAGTTGGGGAGGGGAAGGGGCGGGGCCAGGGCCCCGTGGAGTGTCCTCTTTTTTTTAAATGGGGAAATATGGTAACCCTAGTTAGATTGATTAAGGGGTGGTGCATAAACTGCCCCAGAGGAACAGCGCTGAGAAGCATTGTACTTCACAGGCACCCCACACACACCCTGAGTCAGCACAGGGAGGATTTGTTTCTCCTTGCTTTGCGAAGGAGTACCCATTTGCTGCTTGCCTACACCATCCCCACACAGAGCCTGCTTGCTCTTGTGTACCCAGACCGGAGACACAGGTAACTGCACAGTGTTGTATGCAGGGTTCTTACTCCCCTTCATGAGTAGGTAGTCCAAGGTACAATCTAGCTCTTAATCTTTATAGAGTGCTTTGAGCTCCTCAGATGAGAGATTCTGTACAAATTCCACTTGTAATTGAATGCTATATTAAACTATACAATTTCAGATAATATTCATTATTAATATTACCCATCTCATGCACATTTTGCAACTCTTTTAATGAAGATTGCACATATCTTCAATAGTTGTTGGCAGTTTTGTGGTAGCCCTCTTGGTCCCAGGATATGAAAAGAACAAGGCAGGGGAGGTAATATTTTTTATTGGACCAACTTCTGTTGGTGGAAGGTACAAGCTTTCTGAAGAAAAGCTCTGTGTAGCTTGAAAGCTTGTACCTTCCACCAACAGAAGTTGGTCCAATAAAAGATATTACTGCCCCTGCCTTGTCTCAGACACATTCAAGAAAGTGGGGATGATAATGGATTCACAATCAGAATTTGTTAATTGCCGTACAAATGCACCAAAACACTTAAGCACTTGCTTAATTTTGAGCATCTGAATAGTTCCAGTTACTTCAAGGGCTTGATGCTGCAAAGTGCTGAGTGCTCTAGTCCCAGTCCTACAAACCATTTAGCCATGTGCTTACCCTTAAGCGGGTGGGTAGTCCCTCTGAAGTCAATGGGAACATGAGTGTGCTTAAAATTAAGCACACGCTTAAGTGCTTTGCTGGATCAGACACTCAGCAGCTTCCAGGATTAAGCCTTCAGAGAACTGTTCCCATACCTCAAGTTCCACGTGTGCTCTCTTGAATCAGGGCCTGCAAGATTTGTTTGTAGAGTAATTGATTGTTAAAGCAATTGATTTACATGGTGGAATTAGCGAGAAATTACTTGTTTTTTCCCTAACCATATCAGATGCCCCATACATGTCCAGCAATACCTTGTCACACCTAGTACCTAATATTAAGGACAAATGTTTGGGGAGTTTAATATCCATGTTAGCATAGGTGTAGCCCATTGCCCCTTCATAACTGTTTGAAAACACTCGTCACATTTATGCACTGCAGCTGGTGTTAATTGTGCCCCCAGGTTAGGCTGTGTGGGTTCTGGTTAACTGCAGAAATCAGTTTTAACGCATCTCGAGAGGGGAGGCGGGAAGAAGAGGAGACAGGATATTTGACTGCACATCAGGAAAACTGAAAAACCCAAATCAGCAGGACGTAGAATCCGTAATGAAGATTAATTCACACTTTACGTCATGCGGCTTAAACTGCTCCCCAGAAGGTAGACATCATGTTGCTGTGGGGATCTTTCTTCTGCAATTAGTAGAGAGAAAAATCTAATGGCAGTCATGGAAGTTAGCACTGGAACAGACCTACGCAGTCACCCAGCTCATCTCCCCTGGCAGTGTCTGTATCTTTCCCTACAGAACATCTATTAGTGATTGGTCGTCAACCACTACAAGGCTGGAGGCAAATGGAAGGGATTCCATTTCGGCTACATGTACATTACAAGCTAGTGGTGTGATTCCAAGCTTCTGTACATGTACCCCACTCACATTAGCTCTCATCTGAGCTAGCGGGCAGCGACGGCAAGGGCTAGCCGTCCCAAGTACAAACCCGCCCACATCCTGTGGGTACTTACTTGGGACTCCTGGCCCATGGTTCCATTGCCACTACCCATGCGATCACAGCGACATGACTATTGTTAGCATGCTAGCTCAGATGAGCACTAGCGCAAGTATCACGGCCACAGCTTGTAGTGTAGACATAGCCTTAGTCATCAGTTCAATTATAAGCAAACTGGAGTTGTTACCATAGCACGTGGGACTAACTACAGCACCTGCCTTGTCTTGGGTAGGCATAACAGCAACCTGGACAGAATTCCTTTCTCTTCCCTTAAATATAAGGTCCATAGAATGCCAAGTGACGGGAGCCCTGGTGAGGAACGTACCAAGAAGATTTAGCACTGACTTAGCATTGCATCTTCCTAATGATCCAAATTAAAGGGACTACTGGTAGAGGGACCTATTTATTCTTCCTCTTCTTCTTCCTACCAACTCAGTGTGCTATTGATTTCTTGCTATTGGACAGAGCCAGTGCTGCTGAAGAAGTTGATTAAACTCAGATGATCTCAGGAGGCATTCTCTGCAGCACAAATGAGACTTTGGGGCTACCTACTGATTCTAATAGCTTTGGTCTGGCCCTCTTATTTCCCACTGGATATGCATTAACCCTCCCGATGGATTTCAACCCAGTGCCTGCAGAGTCCTGAGTTAACACAGCGTAACCTCTCCTATTTAAATAGCAGCTCAGCTCAAAGGCAGTGAACAAACAGGAAAGAGGAGGACATGTTCCGTAAGGGGGTGGTTTTCCCTTTTAGGTTCTCTTGTAAAACAAGTCCTAAGAGCTTTGAAACTTTCTGGAGAGGGCATTCCACGCCTCTGTGGCGTGCTTTCTGGCCAGTGTATGAGCTGCACTGATGGAGTAGTGTAGCAATAGTGTAGACATAGCCTAAATGGACACCCATGCAAGGTTTCAGCCAGCCTCCAGCAGAGTTCAGGAAGGGATACCCCCACCCAAAATGTATTCTGGGAAGGCTTTTTTTATCTCCTTCCTCTGAAGCATCAAGGGTGGCCTTGGCTGGAGATGGGACATTGGATGGGGAAGGCCAAGATTCTGAGGTGGCACTGAGCATTCTCTCTCTCAGGGGCTTGACTGGCTGGTCCTTGCTCACATGCTGAGGGACTAACTGATCACCATAGGTGGGGCCGGGAAGGAATTTCCCCTCCCCTGCCCCCAGTGAGATTGGCAGTGACCTTGGGTGGGTTTCACCTCCCTCTGCAGCGTGTGGGTGCAGGTCACATGCCAGAATTATCCGGGTATATCTCACTTCATCACCAGCATTACTGGTGCTCCTCAGTCCCTCCTGTTTTCTTCCTGTGGCACAGAACAGTCTAGTCTCCTCTGGGCTGCGATATTTTGGTCTAATTTCATTTGTAGGGTTTACTCTACGGGCTCAGGGTGGTGCTGGTGGCCTATGATATACAGGAGGTCAGATTCGATGATCGGGTGGTACCTTCTGGCCTTAAATTCTATGAGGAAACTGAGAGGGGGATGCAGATTAGGTTGAAAAAAAATGAAGGTGATCATCAACAGAGGAGGTGAAAAGCTCTGCTTGCTTTCGCACAGGTTGCTGGGATTGAGCAGGGTTTCCCCCAGAACTAGCACAGTCTCTGTGAATGCCCAGTGCCTTGAACTTCATGGAATCAATTCTGCTGGCTCTGAGTCAAGGAATGGGGAAGCTGCACAGGAAGGGGGTTGCCAGAACACTGTCATTCCTTTGTCTTATTAATTAAAGGTGGGCCATAGCCTCAAAGTTCAGATCCTGAGTCAAACTTTTCAGTTTGGAGATGATAATCTGGGGACCGAGGTATTGGGTTCAGACCTATCTATGCTATCAGTATTTGAATAAAACTCAGCAGAGTGACTTCCACCCCCATATGACTGGTGTTCCAAGCTGCAGCAGGTACAGAGTTCCCATCTGCTTTGTGTGATGCGAAAGGCAAGCCTGAAAAATCGGCTTTAGGGTTTACTGCCAGGTGGTCCTTATGCAATGTGGGTGTGTTATGCTCCCCTTGGTGTGAATGGAAAATTCAGCAGTTTGCACTCTCTTTGCACAGGAGTAACTGACACTCCAAAGTGCACGGCAGCGGTGAATCGGACTCAAATTCTTTCCTATATTCAGATATTCTGCAGTTTGTTCTGATATTCTGACCATATTGTGACAAAGTTCCTCCTCTATCTTGGTGGGTCCTGCGCTTATTGGCGGATTTTCTTGCCTCAGAGATTCACCATGTGGGTTGGGGAACAGCCCAGAGACCTTCCCCTCTGGAAGAACCCACAGTCCAGGTCAATTGGGAGGTTTGGGAGGAACCCGGGCCCGCCCTCTACTCCGGGTTCCAGCCCAGGGCCCTGTGGACTGCAGCTGTCTATAGTGCCTCCTGTAAGAGCTGCATGACAGCTACAACTCCCTGGGCTACTTCCCCATGGCCTCCTCCAAACACCTTCCTTAGTCTCACCACAGGACCTTCCTCCTGGTGTCTGATATCGCTTGTGCTCCTCAGTCCTCCAGCAGCACACCCTCTCACTCTCAGCTCCTTGCGCCTCTTGCTCCCAGCTCCTCACACACTCGTGCCACAAACTGAAGTGAGCTCCTTTTTAAAACCCAGGTGCCCTGATTAGCCTGCCTTAATTGATTCTAGCAGCTTCTTCTTAATTGACTCCAGGTGTCCTAATTAGCCTGCCTGCCTTAACTGGTTCTAGCAGGTTCCTGATTACTCTAGTGCAGCCCCTGCTCTGGTCACTCAGGGAACAGAAAACTACTCATCCAGTGACCAGTATATTTGCCCTCTACCAGACTCCTGTACCCCACTGGTCTGGGTCTGTCACAATATTTACTGTCAGTCCAAAGATGCACTTTCCATTTGCCTTACTGGGTACCATCTTATCTGCAGGTGGATATGCAGGGCTCTTTGGTGACTCCTTCCTGAAGCTTGAAGTCCTTTCCCAAAAAGCCAGGAATGCTGAGAAACAGACGTGGATTCTGAGACGTGCAGCCCTTGGTAGGGGAGGTGGGGGTGGAAAGAGGTTGCTGGCAGCTTTGCTGAATTTGGATAGTTTTCAAAAAAGTGCTAATTCCTAATTCTTCCCAGCTGATAGAATCAGTGCTGATGTCTCTGGACAGATCTAGGGTTTGCATTCTAATAGGTCAGGTTGCTGCAGGGAGCTTCAGTGCATGGGCGTCTGGAAACTTGATCTTGAGTTATTCTTATGGCAACAAAGGATCGGTGAAAAGATATGGGTGGAAGGATAGTTCCGTACCCCAAAGAGGTGTTGTGCAGATCAAATCTACTGAAAACTGGGAGGCCCTCAGATACTACAGCGATTAAGGCCACATGAAGACCTAGAATGATAACGAGAGTTGTACAAAAAAAATTCTCAGCCTTGGCAAAAAAGGGAGGAAAATGGCATTTTTATGTATGTGAAGGAATAAAATGCTTTTCATTACACTGGAGTTATCCACAGAGACCAGGGCTTAAGTGGAAACATGTTTGTTTCTCATGAGGCTGCTGATCAGCACTCTGCTTTGTGGGGTGGGATTCGGGAGCGTCCAGCCCAGAGAGTCTTGGTCATCTAAACATAGGAGATAAAACACAAACTTGAGGTTAACTGGATGGTGAAAATTTGTCCTGAACTGTGTAGTGAATTGAAGTACTTTAAGAAGACTAACCTACCTGTTCATCAAGAAGATAAAAGTGTATGGGAGCCATAACATCATTTCCTGCTATATGGTGATATGCTAAGAAGAGAGACAGTGTCAGGTTCATGCATTCAATTAGAGCCGATTGTAAGATTTTCACTGAAACTTTTTTGTTTGGGGGGGGGATGGAAAATGCTATTTTTGTCTAAACTGAAATGCTTTAAAAAGTGTCCATTTCGATAAAATTTCATTTAGAAAACAAAACCGACTTGTTTCAATGATGTCCAAACATCCCATTTTGACATTTTTGGAAAAGAATGTTTTATTTTATTTCTTTTTTAAAATGACTTTTTGAAGTGAAATTCACTGTTTTATATTTTAAAAACGATTTAAACGTTTTAAAAGATAGAAATTGGAATGAAATTATATTATTTTATCAAAATGAAATATTTCAATTTATCTGAAACTATTTTTTAAGGATTTTTTTCCCCCATGGGAAATTTTTTTTTAAAATTATTTTTGTTCATTTTGGAATGGAAAAATGTTGAAGTTGCTGAAATTCATACAAAATGGAAAATCCAATCCTGCAACACTTGACATTCAATACAAGCAACAGTTCACTTTCCGCAGAGCTTTCAGAGCCTATGGAGGATTCAGCTGCAGTGTGCCCTGTATTTCATTACAGATCAGTTTAATAATAACTGTGTCTGTTGGGAAAATTTCAAGATTGTATTTTCCCCCCAATCCCTATTTGTATTGATCCCCCGCAATGAGACAGTCTCTCTCAGTGCTGTACATCATGTTTACTTAGACCTGACAAGAAAACTTGAAAGAACAAGACCTTGCATCTACTAAGCTCCAGAGTGTCCACACACAAAAATTTAAAAAATGAACAAATAAAGATTTGAGAAGTGAGTGGCTGTTGGCATGAATTTCAGCACTGAGCGACTGTGAATTTGTTTCACTTGGCGTTCATTTGCAACTGGTTATTTAAGAGGGGAAAAGATAAAATGGATGGGGGGGGGGGGCGGGGGGAAAAGAGGCCAGACAAGAGAAGCCATAATTCACCTGTGAATGTAACAGCACAGAGCAGAACAAACTCACTGAGGGTTAAGAAGCCACATTATTAATTATCACCCTAGTTAATTAACGTTTGTACGGCACTTTGAAATGTAAAGCATTGTGCATGTGCTAAGCCTCATTAACATGACCACTGGTAGGCTGTGATTGTGGTTAATGCCCCTGGGATTGGTTTGTGCTGTTCTAAACCAGGTCCACAACAATCCACTTTAAATGGAAGCTCATTCTGTGAGATCCATCATTTCGGGCTTGGCTTATGAGTTTCTCACCCATCCTTTTCAATTGGAAGAACCAAGCAGAGCTGACATAAGATGGGGTATAAATCCTTTGCTTTCTATGAGCTCATGGATACATGGTTCCTGCTGGGAACCTCTGCTTCATAAATCTAGAGAGTAGACTGAAAGCAGGCCCGTGTGTATGACTGTAGCTGTGATTCGTTGTTGACACAATGGCCCCTCTGCAGATAAAAGGGGCTGATGGCTTACAGTTTAAAGCTGCCAAAGAAGCAGATCCCAATATCCTTTACACCACTGCAGCTAGAACAGGGATCTCTCAAATACGACGCATAAACCCATCCCATCTCAGAGAGTCTCGGGAGACATTAGGCAAACTCCTGGAGCTCAGGCTGTGGGGCTCAGAGAAAGGATCGGAGACCCAAGAATCCAGAGCAAAAGAATTACCATGGTCACCAGAGTAGATGGGACCATCTCTGTAGTAGGTGTGGCTGTCAACAATCTGAGGCTAAGCTTTTCAGTACCAACAAGAGGATCCAGATGCTTAATTCCCATTAAAAATAATGCAATCTCTCAGCTTTGGTTAGGGGATGTACCGGCATGTGTGGGATGGAGGGTAACTGGATCCAGGATGCAAGAGCAGAGAGATTCCTCTCCATACAGTCTTCATTCAGTGAAAATAACCATCTAAGGCCAGATCCTCAGCTGCTGTCCTATAGGACCATTGCAGCCAGAACAACGTCAAACAGCCTTAAAGTGGCCCAGGATGTAGAGAACAGACTGATGATCCAGAGTGACATTCCTGGCTCCAGCTGCAAAGTATAAGCTCAGGGTAGCTGAAGATCTGACCGCAGATGATTATTTTCACGGGGTAAAATCAAAGACTCTTTGGAGAGGACTCTCCCCTCTTTGCAGCCCTCCAGCATTCTCCAAAAAGTTACAATCTTTCAACTTTCGTTCTGACTTGGGATAAGAACAAATATTGACATGCTGGAAGTTACATTTTTCAATCATCTCTAATAGAAGCATATATCCCAGCCCTGCCAAACTTTTGAAGTTCTTTCATCCATACGCAGCCTCACACTTCACTGTGTTGGAGGACAAACGCTGCACTAATCTCACTCCATCCTCAGTGAACTCAAATTCGTTTCGTTTTTTTTTGCAAGCAGCTGATTGCAGCTCTGGGTTCTACCTGGCTGGCAAATCTTTGCCTTCAGGCAAATTCTAATCAAGCCAACTTATTTATATGACTGTGCCCTTTAAATGGTATTTTTTTAAATGAGAATTCATCTATCATTCAGCCTTTAATGCAGCCTCTCTCTCTCCCTCCTTCACTTCATATTGCCTATGGTTATAGGTTAGAAAGCAGAAATCACTCTGAAGAATAGATATCTTATTCATTCCAGTTCCAAATGCAGTAAGGCTTATTTATTTATATTAAATATGCTTTTCTATTTGCACACTGGATACAATAGTTCCACTACTCACCATTAAACTTAATTGCAAAATTTGGTTTTAGTAACAAGAGAAAAGATGAGAACAGAGCTGCTAGTGACTGGAAATATTATAATTAGTCCTCTATCTTTGTTATGTAACATAATGTGTGTCAAAGATCTTTTGTTATGAATTTAATCCATCTTCATTCATAAGAATGTGTAATGTGTGAATTATTTCTTCTATTTTTATATATGCAGAAACAATAGGCTTCTCCTGTGCTATTCCATTACTGCACTTTGTTGAGCACAAAAAAAATCTTTTAAAAATATTCACATTTTGCTAGCTTAATTTATTAATTATTATGCATTAGTTAGGATACAATTTTGTTGTAACATTTTAAGGCCCCAATTAAGTCCTTGCATAAGAATGGCCGTAGTGGGTCAGACCAATGGTCCATCTAGCCCAGTATCCTGTCTCTGACAGTGGCCAGTGCCAGATGCTTCAGAGGGAATGACCAGAACAGACAATCTTCCAGTGATCCATCCCATCATCCACTCCCAGCTTCTGGCAAACAGAGGCTAGGGACACTCAGAGCATGGCATTACGTCCGGGGCCGGCTCTAGGCATCAGCGTTCCAAGCATGTGCTTGGGGTGGCATTCCGGCTTTTTTTTTTTTTTGCGCTTGGGGCAGCAAAAAACCTGGAGCCAGCTCTGGTTACGTCCCTGACCATCTTGGCTGATATCCGTTGGTGGACCTATCCTCCATGAAGTTGTCTAGTTCTTTTTTTTAAATCCTGTTATAGTTTTGGCCTTCACAGCATAACTGAGTCAACTCATTGGACACCAGTGGAAGTAGCATTTTCTTTGGTCCTAGGTTTGTATCTGTCATGTGGGTTGCCTAATGGGAATGTAGAGCAATAGAATGGAATTAAGAAAGGTAAAATCAGGCTCAATCGCAGGGGAAATTACAAAGGATGAGATCCTACTGGCTCGCAGCTCAGTCTCCTGGTCAAACGCCATCACTTGGGACTTTTCAAGCTAGACAGGACAAAGCACTAGAAGATATAAATAGCAAAAAATCCTGCACTGGCTCAGCGGGGTATTGACAGGATGTGACCTGAATCCCACTCTAACTTCTATGGCCCAAATTCTGCTCTCATTTAAACCAGCACAACTTCACTGAAGCCAGCAAAATTAATCTCTACACGAAGAGCAGAATTGGCCCTTAGACTCCCTCGTCCTGGCTGCTTGAACGAATGCCTTTTTCCAATTTTCTCTCTCTTCTCCAAGGTGGTCGGTGAGTGGAGATTTAGCCGGATCCACTGTGACATCTTTGTCACCCTGGACGTTATGATGTGTACTGCCAGCATTCTCAACCTCTGTGCCATCAGCATTGACAGGTGAGATCTCTCTGGGGGCAGGAGGAAGGTCCTGTCCAGCTCGGTGTGGCTGGTAGGAAGGTGAATTGCACAAAATCGCTTCTTAGTGAATGTGCGTCTGCTCACTTTTCAAAACGATGGAGCAGACACCAGTGGAGCAGCAATAATCTGGAGACGGTGCATTAGGCTACAGCATCGCTGTCTTCTCTTCAGAGGAGGGGCATTGAAAACCACATCAAATGGGCTCCACCCTCAAACCTTCCAAAGCAAGGGGCTGCAGAGACAAGAGAGCGGGTTCCTTCCAGCTTAGACATCTCAGTTCCTGGAGATCTTCTATAGCTGAACCTGCCCTGTGGTCTCTCTGGCGCAATTTTCCAGATTTACTAACTGTCCATTCGCAGATGGTCTCTCAGCACTGGCAGCGAAATAACATGCAGGGTCTTTGTCTCCATGCGGCATGCAGGTACACCGCAGTAGCAATGCCCATGCTTTATAACACACGCTACAGCTCCAGGCGCAGAGTCACTGTCATGATCTCCGTGGTCTGGGTCCTGTCCTTCGCCATCTCCTGCCCACTTCTGTTTGGTCTCAACAACACAGGTGAGCATACTGTCATCTGCGGCTGGCTACTGTGTGCGTTTCATGCTCTCTTCTGCCTCACTGGGTCCCAGAGAACTTTGTGTTATAGGGAAGGAATTAACATGGCCGAATAATGAATACTAGGAGTTAAGATTTAGGTGCATGCGCACCTCTGCCAATCAAACAGCCCTGAATCTGTTGCAACTCTTGCTCTGCCAGGCCTCTATCCCCCAATCAATCAGGGTTGATGTTTGTTCTCAGGCTTCTGTAGAAGAAACGTGCATAGCAGTAGCCAGCATCAGCACCCAAAAAGAAGAGATACCCGTACGTCTTAAAATCTACCACAATGATGGGCACCTTACAAATAACCAGACAGCTCCACTAGCACAGCAGCATAAGACACACTCCTATTCAACCACCTTTATTTTAGGGAAACTGGATGGTCTATGGTATGGGAATGATGGAGCCTTTCACGTACAGGTCACGGCTCTGAGTTTGGCTCAGGTTGGTAGCAAATGATCACTCATCAGTTCTAGACTCACCTCTTGGTGATCCATTTAATGGGAGCTGGTCTCAGCCCCGTTCCTGTTGGACAGATGTCCACAGCAGAACCCCTCCCCCTCCAATAATAGCTATTAGGCAGTCTTAAAAGAGAGCCCAAGGACTGAAAGAGCTATAGAGACTGCACTCCCCTCTCAATTCCTGCAGCTGGAGATGAGGCTCCTTGGTGGGGAGCGGGTCTGGGAAGTTTGCACCTCTGCAATCGTGTGGCTAGCTAGAGAATTTCAGTCTCCAGCTCTCAATCCAGCACCTTATACCTGCACTAACTGCGTGAGAAATAAATCTATTTTCCCTTGGATTAGGGCTTGGCCTGTGATTTTCAAAGGAGCCTAGGGGGCCGAGACACCCAGCTCCCATGGACTTGCAGGCGGAGTTGGGTATATGACTCATTGTGACAATCCCTCTCTTGGTTTGGAAATTATTTCGGGAGAAAGATGGGAGAGCAGCTGTTCCCATGTTCTTGTGGCTCTAGTGGTGAGAGAGAGAAATGCTGGTTCTAGCTCCTAACAGTTGGGACGATGCTCCTGCAATCTCTTGTGTCTTCCAGCCAAGAATGAGTGTATCATTGCCAATCCTGCCTTTGTTGTGTATTCCTCTATCGTCTCCTTCTACGCTCCCTTCATTGTCACCCTGCTGGTATACGTACAGATTTACGTAGTGCTCCGGAAACGCAGGAAGCGCGTCAACACCAAGCGCAACATCCACGGCCTGGACTCTGACACGCAGGTACCGCTGAAGGTAACCAGACCCCATCCCCCTCTCCCAATCACCATCTTCTTTCCTTCCTGCTCACATTATTTTCCTGACACTTCCCCCATTCCCTCCCCAATGACACTGTTTGGTCTGAATGAAACGGTGGATTGTGAGGATGGATAGTGTGTCTTAGGCCTTTTGGGAGTCCTGGATGGACATGGGGTACCCCAGGACACTGGCGGAAGCTTCCCAGATCTTTTCTGACCTCCAAGGATGTTTCATCAGCAAGTCTGTGGTCGGATCTGCTTCACCCAAGCAACCCATGTTTGCTTCAGCTCTGCAGAGTCTCAGTTGGGTTTAAGATATCCAGCAAGGGCTTGAAGCTAGGGTACTTTTATTCTTTCACTCAGAGTAGGTCCCTCTGCTCCATGACCGCGTGGTGGACACAATCTTTCACCATCCTGTTGGAATTTAGTCCTTCAAACTGTAGCCCGGAGAGCTAACTGAAAGAGATTTTATTTAGCACAACGCAAGAAACCTAGAGGCCTGAATCCTGTAAGAGAAAATTAAATATCTTTAAGCTAGCTCTGTGGGCTACAATAACAAGGGTTGGGTCTTTCAAAGCAGCCCAGGGAATTTAGTTTTAAAATTAATAGAAGATACAAGATTAGGTTAGAAGCAGGTTAGATGAGCACCTGTCAGGGATGGTCTAGATAATACTTAATCCTGCAGGCGACTGGACTAGATGACCCCTCAAGATCCCTTCCAGTCCTATGATCAAAATCCCTATGCAGTTTTCAAAACTTCAATCAAGGACTTCAACAACCTCCCACTTCCTTCTTTCCCGGCCACCTTTTACATGTAGGGCTGAGCTGGTTGACTCTTTCCTTTCTCTTCAAATGTGGCCATGGTGGTAGCTGGTGTCTGCCCACGTTACGGTACTGAGCAATAGATTGTTGTGCAGATGACTTGCCACTATGGTAGTATCCACCGGGACGGCTACTGCCCTCTTGCAGGGATGTCCACTAGCTAGCAACTTCAACATGGCTCCCGGACAAGAAAACCTTTGGGATGTGCTCTAGCACTACAGTGATGGCAGCCCCAGACAGACACATGTAAGAACACAGCTCTTGATACTTCACACGCAGTGCACGCGTGTCTGTCCTGCACGGCGCATGGCTGGCATGACACACCCGCGACGGATGATGGTGCCTTGAGGCACACACGTTAGCAGAGTCCAGCAAAGTGTGCGTGGGCTGTGAGGACACTTGTCACAAATTCCCATTTTAGTAGGAAGTGAGAAATGATTAATATGGACTTGTAACTGGAGAGGAGCCATCTCCAAACTGTCTCTCAGCATTTCCCTCAAAAGCCAGGTTCTAGTCAAGCAGAGCAATATGGAGACAGAGAGGTGAGGCTGGATTGAGGAGCTACAAAGGTCCTTAAAGTGTCTGTCTCATGGTGAGAAAAGAGCTGAGAGTCCCTGGGAACCACCATCATTCACTCCTCGGAGTAATTTTCCAGACTTCTTACCTTCGTAGTCACAGCTATTTGTTTCTGCTCAGTGCCCTGTGTTTAAATTGCCACATCCCTCTTGCCAGCTCCCCTCCTAATTCCCATCTGCTTGTGTGACCTGTGTGCTGATGTTTGCCCCCTTAGGACAAATGCACTCATCCAGAAGATGTGAAGCTCTGCACGGTCATTGTCAAGTCCAACGGGAGTTTCCCAGTTAATAAGCGGAAAGTGGTAAGTGTTACAGAGGACTGTCAACTCTCCAGCACAAGCACGTTCTCCCTTTGCCTTTGCATGGTGCAGAATGAAGTTAGGGTGGGTTTTTTCCCCTAGCCTAAGAAAGAAAAGTTCTGTGTTAACAAAGGGAATTCCTATACAGCATCAAAACTTAAAGGGCGCTCTTCCCTTTCCCCAAAGGAAGCCAGCTATTTGAACTGCAGTGTCGCCAACTCCAGAGTTAAAATACCAGGACTCAGTTCCTTCACCTCCCCCAAAACACCATGAGATTGTTAAAAATATCATGATTTTTAAGGCAGTTATCAATTTGGGGTTCTTTTTATTTTCCTTCTAGGTGTTTTTTATATTTTGAGACATGAATTCCTTTTGGTTTGTTATGAAAACCTGAATAAGATAATTGAAAATGGACATTTCCCAGGAATATTTCTGTTTAGGGGGGAAAAAAAGCCATCTTCCATTTAAACGTCCTTCTGATAGAAAATCTTCAGCCTGCTCTAGATCTGAGGCTGGTAGGTTCTCCCCTTGATAAGCCCTATAAGATAGCAGAACAACTCAGAAGAACCAAATAAGCATTGTCAGAGTCAGAAAGGCCAGTTCCTTCCAGAATAATGTTCACCGAAAAGGGATACAAATAAGGGAACATAAGCAAAGAAATGAGCCAACAGAAACACTCCCCCAGTTTGGAGCTTCCATCTTGTCCTATCACCCCAACCTTCCCAAAGGCATTCTCCCCTCTCTGCCTCCCACGCAGCCAATTTATAGCCCCTCCCCTGACCATCTCTTCAAAGGAGGAGATGGGGAGTTGAACTGAAGTTCATCTCTTCATCAAGTAGTACCCCTGCTCCCTTCACAGAAGACAGTATCACTCCTTTGCCCCAATTACATATTGATCTATCTTTATGTTGGGGGGTTTTGATCCTTGTCCAGGAGGCAGTGAATCACGTGGAGGAGATGGAGATGGAGATGGTGTCCAGTACCAGCCCCCCTGAAAAAACCAAACACAAACCAGCCCTGCTGAGTAACCACCAATTGGTTATGCCAGCCACTTCCAACCAGTGCATCAATTCCACCCTGGATTTGCCCTTGGACAGCCCCACGAAAGCGGAGAAGAATGGGCATGCCAAAGACAACCCAAAGACGGCCAAGGCCTTTGAGATCCAATCCATGCCCAACGGCAAGACAAGGACTTCCCTCAAGACCCTGAGCAGGAGGAAACTCTCGCAGCAGAAGGAAAAGAAAGCCACCCAGATGCTAGCCATTGTGCTTGGTAAGAGCTCAATTTGGCCTCCTTTGTGGCCCATTGGCTTCCCAGGACTGGTCTTTTAATGGGAATGTCCAGTGAGGACTATTTTGTTTGTCACATAGGCAGAGAGAAATGCATTTGCTGGTGGAACATGTGGGGAAATACAAGGAGCATAGTGGGCAATGCATGGAGGGAAGAAGGAAGTGTCAAATAAGGACAAAGATGCAAAGTGAAAGGACGGGGGCTGAGGATACTTTAAAATGGTCTCAGGAGACATACTGTTGTGTACTGAAGGTGAGGGCCTTATTGCAGGTTTCCCTGGATAAGTTAGGGGAAACACCCATGCAGCCAGGCAGGACCGGCTCCAGGCACCAGCCTGGCAAGCAGGTGCTTGGGGCGGCCACTCTGGAGAGGGGCGGCACGTCCAGCTATTCGGCGGCAATTCGGCAGACGGTCCCTCACTCCCACTTGGAGCGAAGGACCTCCCGCCGAACTGCCACCGCAGTTCGCGATTGCGGCTTTTTTTTTTTTTTTTTTTTTTTGGCTGCTTGGGGCGGCCAAAACCCTGGAGCCGGCCCTGCAGCCAGGTAGCATGCCATCAGTAGGAAGGCCAGCCAAGGTTCTCCCTCTCAGAGCAGCATAGGAGGACCACCTCATCTAACTCAGGGTGTTGCCCAACTCTGGGGAATAATAGGTGCTGATTGGCAATGGCTGGCAAGGGGCTCATATGATTTACAATGCATCCCAATTACGTTCCAAATGGCAGGGAAGTCAGAAACAGGATTGACAACCCTGAGGGCCAGATTCTCTGCTGGCATAACTGCTTTGAAGTCAATCAATTTACAACAGCTGAGAAAACATATAGTGCTTAGATACTTAAGGGCCACGGCTTTAAAAATATGATAGCAAGACCCAAGACCTACACCCCTGCAGGAAGCAACTTTCTTTTACCACCATAAGGAGCTTAATTGTTGGATTGTGAGCACCTGCACAAACCTTCCAGGGTTAAAATGACAGCTCAGTGTAATCAAACCCGATTCTTTCCTTATTTCCCAGGTGTTTTCATCATATGCTGGCTCCCCTTTTTCATCACCCACATCCTGAACATGCATTGCAACTGCATCATTCCACCGGCGATGTACAGTGCCTTCACATGGCTCGGGTATGTCAACAGCGCTGTCAACCCAATTATTTACACCACCTTCAACATTGAGTTCCGCAAGGCCTTCATGAAGATCCTCCATTGCTAAATAAAGCCTGAGAGCAAGATGATGCCATGCACACACCACATACACACACACACACAGGCGAATAGGGAGTCATGAGGAGGCCTATGGTGTTAAGACAGTGCCATGCCTACGCACCCTTATAGCTGGGACGTAATGGGTGGCTTCAAGTGGGATGCTCTCTCTTATTCTTAAGGTGACCTTGGACTCCGAGATCAACCCAAAGGGCAGTTTTAAGAGGTAATCTCACACTGTGTTTGAAGATACAGAAGCAAAAACTAAAGACACACTCATTTGATACCTGCCTGTGGCCAACTGACCTCCAGTGCATTAATTGTGGACATTCGCAGAGCCAGCGGTGGACAGTGATTGGTCACTGTGCTGGTTGCTCACACGTTAACGTCATTGATACAATTCTCACCAAAGACACCGACATCTTTTCTGCTTTGCAATAGGAACCAGAAAGCCAGAGCTCACAGGAACTCCATGCAATGGCTTTGCCATCACCTCCAGCTGACCAGTCCAGTATCAAATGGCTGAAGCCTTCAGACAAAGCCTTAGAGAGGTGCCAACTGGGCTAAGAAGGTTCTGCCATCACACAAGATCCGATCTCTACAGACATATGGGTCCAGGGGAAGTGGGTGCAGGAGGAGAATGGAAACCTGTATCACATATGGTGTCATAACACAAATGTAAATATGAAAAAATAGGATGAATTGAACAGAAGCCCAAGCCAAAAAAAACCCCATAAATAAAGAGAGAGAAAAAAAAAATGACACCTTGTCTTGCATGGTACGTGCGTGCTATGATTCAAAGGGTACCCATCGTCACCATTCAAAGCCATGTCCACCTGCCAGGATTTTCATCTCCAAGTTACAAGTTATTGTACAAAGTTAGCTGCAGTGTGATGGTGTCATTCATATAGTGGCACAAGGACAAGGTGAAAGAGAAGGCCGCTGGAGCCATGTCCATCCCTGGTATAACTCCAGTGAAGTCATCAGAGTTAGACCTTCAGGCTGAATTTGGCCCCTGTAGCATGGGTTTAACCAAACAGGGAGGGAAACTACTTTTCATTGGCCATCCTGGCTTCCCCCTTCCCTTACGACTCTGCATTGAGGCAGAGTTGTGTATTAGGTTCTAAGTCTCAGCCATCACTCTAAAGGACAATAACTTCACTATAAGCAAGATCTTAAGCCACTGACTCACACTGATAAGCAGTAGTTGCTTTCATGAACAATCCCATTGTCTTCAGAGGAACTACTCCTGAGAGTAACCATTCACCACCATGAGTTAAGGGCCTTTGCAATCTGACCTTGGTGGGTTTGGGAGGGAAACTGAAAGTGTCTCTAGCTACACATGCTCCTGGGTTCAGTGTGGACCCTGGTCTGGAAAATGAGAGATTTTTTCCCCCTCTTTGTTTCCAGCACCTCCCCCACCCCCTTGTCTCTGTGCTTCATGGTTTAACCACTTGAGAAGCCATCACCAACACCATCTCACCAAGCCGACCCGGGGGCTGCCAAATCCACACTGTCATTATTGTACCCAGCTCACCATATATTTTGTAATATCTCTGTAAATAATATCCAGTAAAATGAATAAAATTCCATGGAAATGGGTCTGGCTGGAGTTTAATTCAGGATCAGGATAGTCTGGATTATTGCACTAGTCCACACACACATACAGACCCCCCCAAATTAAAATCAGCTGTCAGTTTTAAAGCTATTAAATGCCCGATAGGCAGAGATACAGGCTGGAATCTCACACAGCTTCTGACTTCAGCAGAGGGGGAGGGGGAGCCTGCTGCAGGCGTGGAGAACAAATTGAATGTCATTTCTGGTTTTATATAAAGAAAGAGAAAAGACGATCAAATCCACCATCTCAGGTGTAATTCCATCAGCTTCAATGTGATTAATTTGTCCTGGGCCTCTTAACTACAGTTCCACACACCACCTTCTTATTCGACTCATTCATTCTTTATGTACGGGTAATTCTCAAATTTTGCAGGTCAAGACCATTTCTTGCTGTAGGCCCTTTGCCATGAATTCCCCTTGGTTCTAGGTCTATTTCCCCATGTTACCAATACCCGCATTTTCCTGTGCAAGCAGAGGTCAGGGAGTTACAATATATGTGCTTCCTGTATTGTTAAATAAAGCAGCGGGTCAGGGGGGCATGATCCCAGCATGGAAACCACTGCTATAGATGGTTACAGCATAGATTTCAAAGCTTATTTATACATGATCTTTTGAGGTCTGTCAGCAGCTATAGATTTTAATGAAGAGGGGATCCCTCCAGCCATCCAAAGCTATTCTCAGCCTGGAGCAGGACACAGGAAGGAGAAAAGAACCCATGCCCCTAGCAGAGATGGGTCTTGAAGATGGAATCAGACTAGGGAGCACAGATGGAGCAGTGGTTTATTCTGGCAACACTTTATTTACTTCCCACCAAACAGGTGTTACTTGATGTTGCCTGAGCAAAACGTTGCAACCAAATAGGCCATGGCTAATTGCTCCTCAATGCTGGTGTGACAACGCACAGCAATTAGGAGAGATTTTATACCGTTACATTAACGGGATTATGTGCAAGAGAGAAAAAAAAAAGCGGTGCTTACAAAAGCACAGGAAGCCATGAAATCCTTTTCTGATCAGGAAATTGGAAACGCTACCTCAAGAGATCTCAGGAGCAGGGTACAGATATAGAAGGAAATTCTGTTCTTTTCTCCCCTAATCCTTCCATTTTTAACCAACTGAGTTAACCCAGTGGTGGGAATCAACCCAGCCTGATCTTAATGAAAAGACTGAAACAATAATAAAAAAAAAAATCAATGCATTTTGTGTAAAAAAGCCTATTGTTCGATTTTCCAACAATATTAGCAATTTCAGAGCAGGAAAGTGCCAAGCAAACAAATAAAATATTGGCTGTGGAGACCAACAAAGCAGAAAGAAATGTGTGAAAAGCTCCTTCATAATATAAAAATACACCATCCTTGTTGATGATCTCCCTGGGTGACATTCACCTCTGTGCGGAGGGACAGAGCAAGGCCTATGCCTCATGTAAATCTTGAAAGGAAGTGGGACTTTAGCGTCAAAGCCTCATTCCACATAGGGGTCAATTTCACCCCATGTGAGATGTATCGCAAGGTGGACCCAACCCAGAGGCCTAGATCCACACTGACAAACTGGATTCTGAATCCAGATTCAAACTTTGTGGCTCAAGCTACCTGGAATATTAATATTAAAGGAGAGAAGCCCCACGCCCGCATGAAGCAGAGGAGCTGTTGTAATAGGCCCCTCTCTGATCTTTGTACCTGTACATCTCCAAGGTGACAAGCTCCTCTTCCAGTGGGAAGGGGCACAGGTAAGCAACAGACCAGCTCTCCGTTCACTCCAGTGACCCTTCACACCACTCTCTTCTAAAACCCTCAAATTCTAAACTAGGGTGACCAGACAGCAAATGTGAAAAATCGGGACAGGGTGTGGGGGTAATAGGAGCCTATCTAAGAAAAAGACCCCAAAATCGGGACTGTCCCAATAAAATTGGGACATCTGGTTACCCTAATTCTAAACTGCCCTGCAGGACTACCTGCAACCCTGACGCCCGACAACTAAGTCAAGTTGTTGCTGTGCCGTGACTAAGCTGGTGCTCTGTGATTGGCTGAGGTGCTGAGGGCAGGTTGGTGCTTGCATTCCAACTGCTTTGGGACAGTTTCTCTGCCACCAAGCACCACCATTGATTTTCACACAAAATCCCCATATGTTGTGCGTGTGGGTGGGTGGGAATTATAACACTTTACAAACATGACAATCTTCACAACCATCAAACTATTATTGTTCCCATTTTACAGAGGATAAATTCAAAACTGAGGTGGGAAACATCTTTCTGTTTTGTGTTTGTACAGCATCCTGCACAAGAGGGTGTTAGTCCATAACTAAGGCCCCTAGATGCTACTGCAATACAAATAAAAATAAGAATAAGAAAAGTGAAGTAGTTTTTCCAAATTTATGGACAGAGTCAGCGTCAGCAGCGGGATTAGAATTCGGGACTTCCTGGCGCCTATTGCTGGCCTCAGCCTTGTAGACAAGATGACCCTGTCCTTTAAATCATGTCTAAAACATTTTGCTTTCCTGGGACCTGTGGAAATGTGTATGTGTGCTGCTGGTGGGGAAGGCAATGAGATGTTTTTCACATCACCCTAATGAGAAGATTTGATTTCTTCTTTAATGAGAGGCAGGGATTGTTGAAGGTGAATTCAAGCCAGAAGGAACTGTAATGGTCCTTGTTATGGTCATATTTATGGTTCCT
Organism: Emys orbicularis; assembly: GCF_028017835.1. Taxonomy (NCBI): domain Eukaryota; kingdom Metazoa; phylum Chordata; order Testudines; family Emydidae; genus Emys; species Emys orbicularis. The sequence continues at coordinate 30,570,387 of NC_088697.1, read as the reverse complement.
TATTAATGAGCGAAAGCTCAAGTCCTGTTTAATGAGAATCCTTGGTCCTGCCTTTCTCTCTCTCTGTTAACAGTTCACTGAAGATCAGTGTGGTTGTTTGCAATAGTTGAACATGTTATTATCAAGAAGCAGGTGTATCCTGCACAGTATTCTGTAGTCTCTCCACTGGTTTCCATTGCAACAATGATATTATCATTTTATTCCTCCTGATTAAAGAGCAAACTAATTACAATAGGTCCAACTGGATGAAGTTTCTTCAGTGATTTAAAAAAAAAAAAAATCTCTGATGAAAATATCCGGAGAAACGGTCTCTCTTCCTAAAGGTTCAGGAATATACATTTATTACGACTGGTACATAGACATTGGTAAATTTCACATAGTCACTTTATAATTCCATATGACTCGTAAAAGCAAATTTGCACATTGACTGGTACACGAGCTACATGTGATGACACGTTTGTGTTGTTCTTTTAACCAGAAGATGCAGCACTTCCTGTTATTTATTTATTAGTAGTAGCAACACCACTCATTATATTGTGGCAGTGCCTAGGGACCCAAATCATGCATCAGGGCCCCATTATACTAGGTTAATCGAACATATAACAAAAATACGGTCCCTGCCCCTAAAGTTTTACTGTCTAGTTCTTGTACTTCTCAGACTCACTCCCCTTCTCAGCCTACTCATCTTTTGTGTTTTTCCCCTCCTCCATCTCACTTTGTCCAGAATTCTGTCTCTCTCCACTTCTAGACTGAGTCTAGGTGCCTAGATACCACGGTGATGAGGGAGGATGGATAGATGCGCTCAAGTTTCTCCAGGCCCCTTCTCGTATACAAAAAAGACCTCTAGGGGACAAGCTCAGACTAAATAAAAGAGGAATAGCCTTAACAGAAAGGCAGCCAACATTTGTCTAAGTTCTCCCTGAAACACAGCACCTGCTCTTCACAATGGACTTTTTATGTCTCTTTGTTGATTCTGTATATTAGTGCTTAAGATAGTAATCCACAGCCATTGGCTTAGTCACGACAACCTTTGCATGCATGAGCTGCGTAGAAAGTTGAAAAAAATTAAAATCCTAACTTATAAAACAGAGTCAACCTGTTCCCAAAGGCTTATTGCCTTCAGCTAGATTTGATGATGACAAACAATTTAGTGGCACCTACAAACTAATAATTTCTCTTTGTCTGGAGAAAATAAATCTGAGCTGTCAGGGTACTATGGCATTACAGACAATTTGCATGCTAAATACAATATTTTTAGCACACAAATTTTTTAGCTTTTAACATGCCCCAAAGACTTAATTATGGACTTCACTCTGCTAAATGCACCTGAAGTAAAAATTCACATTAGTGGGAGTCGTTCTGCTGTCCATCTCCATCACTTACTTGCTTTATATAAAACTCAGCTCAAAGCAACACATTTAGCTGGCACAGCTTATGGTTTACTTAACACTGATACGAAATATTGCTTAGAACTGAGCTGTAGTAACCTGAGTCACAAGGGCATCATTCACCACCTACATTCCCTCTGCTCCTGATGCTGATGGGACAATACACAGTGTAACCTTCATCATGCCGCCCTCCTCCTCCTCAAGAGCTTCTTTCTTTGCCACCTCTTCATCTATTATAATTATCCTCATTCTAGAGCATCAGAGGTGCACCTGGTACTTTGCCCACACCTTTGTAGGGCTGAGATTTGCAAAGCTGCCTAATGAACCGGGATGCCCAAATCCCATTAAAATGAAGAGGAATTGAGTGCCTAATTCCCCTAGGCAACTTTGAAAATCCCACCCTGGAAGACAAGGTCCTTGCACTGAAGATTATTAATTACATCTATTATATCACCTGAGAACCCCAGTCAAGACAAAGCAAGCACTTGTCCCACTCCGAGCTCAAATGCATGTTATTTAGTACTAGGAGGTGCAAGGCGAAGGTAAAACTCTCTGAAGGATACCAGAGGTAGGAACTATAGGGAAGTCATGTATCATGGTGGATAGGGCACCGGACTAGGCATCATGACACCTGGGTTTTATTCTTGGTTCTGCCAGTGATCTTGGGCAAGTCATTTCAACTCCCTGTGCCTCAGTTTCCCTGCGTGAGATGCAGATAATGATCCCCCTTTGCAAAGCTCCTTGAGATCAGCAGAGGAAAAGTGCTACTTAAGGGTTAAATCCTACTGCATGGAACACTGCAAAGGACCTCTGTTTCAGAAATAGGCATCTCTGTTGTGATTGGCTGGGGAGTGGTATCACTGACTACACAGAAATTTCAGCAGGGGATGCTGGGAAGGGGAACTCTCAGAAACCTTACCCCTCCATTCACTAAAGCAGCTGTCACTCACACTTCCCAATGGAGGGCAACAACTGTAAATGTTCAGCAAAAAAGGGAGTTGATTCAATAAAGTTAAATCAAAGTTGTTGCCAGCCCTGCTTTTGTGTGTGTGTGTGTGTGTGTGTGTGTGTGTGTGTGTGTGTGTGTGTTTACTGCTGCTTCATTTTTGTCTCTCAATCATTTCTTGATTCCCCGCCCACCTCACTGAAGTTCCTTTAGGATCTTTGGAAAATGTAGTGAAATACAAAGGGACAGTGAGGTTTCTCATCAATCAGGTTTCCTCCAGTCTCCTCCCATGGGCCCTCCCACAATTATCACATCCCTTCAAAGATGCAGAAACTGCTGAGAAACTGCCCAGAGCACCCAAACAACAAGGGAATTGGAGGACTCTGCCTGGAAACAAGGAAGATCAAGGCCAGAAGGAGTTGAAGAGTTGCTACAGATGCAGACTGGAGACAGGTTATTACTGCAGCACAAAAGCAAGTAGTGGCATGGTCCAGTCCTCCTTCAGACGGGATTGCCCTTGTCTGGGGTGGGAGCATTCTTCCCAGGAGCAAGTCTGACATTCAGCAAAGTTACTGGATCATCTCCTGGAACCAGCAAACCAGGAAGCACTGTTATCTCAGCCAATGAATGTTGCACAGCAAGAGGGCTTTGGGATCACTGGTTAGACTGGAAACCCTACCGGTGCCTCATGGGAAATATTGGAAAGCTTCCTAGCTTGAGACAGTTCTCCACATACATCAGTTCTGCACGTTCTGTATTTCTCTCTCCCCAGGTTTGTTTGTGTCACTAGGGGCATTTGCATGAGCCAGAACCTTTGTTTCAACCAGCCCCCACAAGGGCTTATGGTATGTCTATATGTGCAGTGCTGGAGCTTGTAGAATGAGGCTGCTCTGTGCCAATGGGAGAGAGCTCTCCGATCGGCATAAAAAAAAACCCACCTCCGCGAACGGCATAAGCTTTGTTGGTGGGAGAAGCTGGGGACATGATAACAGTTTTCAAGTACATAAAAGGTTGTTACAAGGAGGAAGGAGAAAAATTGTTCTTCTTAACTGCTGAGGATAGGACAAGAAGCAATGGGCTTAAATTGCAGTAAGGGAGGTTTAGGTTGGACATTAGGAAACATTTCCTAACTGTCAAGGTGGTTAAGCACTGGAATAAATTACCTAGAGAGGTGGTGGAATCTCCATCCTTGGGGATTTTTAAGAGCTGGTTGGACAAACACCTGTCAGGGATGGGCTAGATAATACTTAGTCCTGCCATGAGTGCAGGGGACTGGACTAGATGACCTCTCGAGCTCCCTTCCAGTCCTATGATTCTAGGATACCATTGTGCACATGAACGCTTATTTCGATGTAATTTATGTCACCCATTCCTGTCTGTGATGTCACCATCATCTCCATGGCAACTCAGTGATGTCACAAGCTGGTCATTCTGAATTTAGTTGGGGTGAGATGGAGGAAGCAGGCACAAATGGAATGCCTCAGGAAGGAAAGTCCACTGGAACAGGTTCAACAGGGCATCAGGTGCATTCTGTGTGCACATGGCTAGGAATCTGGGCATCACAGCTCATGTTTCTACTGGGATGTAGAGCCAAGGAGTTCAGCGCATTACCTGACTCAATCCTGTACTGAACATTATTATAGCCTTCCTCATTCTGAAACAGCAAAGTTAATCAGACTGGGAATGGAGCAGACACGGTTACATCTTACTTCCAGTTTCAATTTGTCTAGATTCAGCTTCCAGCTGTTGGATCTTGTTGTGTACCAAGCCCTGTAGTAACTGCTGTCAACTCCCTGTGTAGGGACGTACAAGAGCTGGTCAACAAATGCTTTCTGTTTCCGCAAAGAAATTCGATGAAAAGGAAAACGCTTTTGTTTTCAGCAAAATTTGCCTCCAAACTTTATTTATTTATTAATTTTTCAATCCTGATTAAAAAACAAAACCCACACATCAAAATGAGACATTTCCCACAAAAATATCTGGTTTGACAACAGCGCCATTTTTTGGTCAAAAAACGCTCTGAATGGAAAATGTTGACTAGCTGTCATAGAAAGCGATCAAGTCACCTTGAAACTTTCTCATCAATAACCTAAATAGATCAAGTTCTTTTTGTCTTTCACTGGGTGGCAGGTTTTCCAGAGCTTGACTCAATTGTGAACCCACTTCAGGTTTTCCATTCCCCTTTGTAAAGGCTGGGCACAGTATTCCAGCAATGCTCTCATAAACAGTGATGGTGTCACCTCCCTACTCCTACCAATATTCCTCTGCTTATGTTTTAAACTCAGCCAAGCCCTCACTCACAGTTCTATGCTCAGGATGGTGTATTTATGCTCCACTTACAGCACATCTGTTCTTCACAGCTGGCTGCTACAACGTTCAATAGCTACGCAAAACTCAACGAAAGAGGGCAAGTTTAGATGGCATGAAGGTAAAATCACAACTTCTGCCATCACAGTGCTGGCTCACAGGCAAGGCAGCTTCCAAGGATATTTTCTTTGTAGGTACAAAAAAGTAAATTCTAATCCCTGTTGCCAGGAAGGGAAACTATCAGCCTCCAAAGGTTAATGAACTAAAATTTTGGTTTGGTTTAATTAAAACTATTCAACCACTCGGGCCTTGTGATCTGTCCCTGGGAGAGAACCACATCCACTCATCATTTCCCTACAATACAATGATTAATCCCTGGTCTGAATGTGATGCTTTGACATCGTTAATGCTATTTACCTCCCAATTTGAGAGTCAAAAGAGCTCCAACATCTGGAACTAAACCTGCTTGGAATCACATGTGAGAGCAAGGTGCCCCCTAGTGACTACTAAGAAACCATTGGAATTGGAAGAGCTGAGATGCTGATGTTAAAGTCCTAGCAAGAATTGCCAGCTATACTCAGATAGCAATTTCTAATCCGTCCAAACAGATGGAGCGGGAAATATTAACAAGTGGCACAACAGCTGCCAGATTTACGCTGTTCGCTCCCTTCAGTGGCTTTTAGTGCAAAAAGAAATTTGTTTTCCAGCTCGGTCACCCATAGAGCTAACGTAAAGGTATTTTATGTAGCAGTAATGCAAGAAACCTACAGGCCTTCAGAATGTAAGACAATTAGCTTACGTAGTTAGTGTCAGGCTTTGAGGCCTATGAGCCTTAGCATAAGTGAGTTACCTAACAGTGACTCTGAGTTGTTGGGGAACTGAGAATATTAAGTTTAGGAGATTTTTATATAAAATGGTATCAGGTAACCGGAGGAATATGAACTGATACCAGCTTTTGGATACTTTAGGATAGGAATATCTTCAAGAGTACAACCACAAATTTGCCTTGGCAACGAATTGACGTATATGATAATAAGTTGAGGTCACTAATGTACTAACCTATCAGATAAGAACACCCCAACATTATTAGAGTGAGGAAGTTAGTTATGGACAAAGGAGGCTGGGCATCCAAATGAATATTCATGGCAGTCACCAGGCCCCATAATCGGCCAACCACCATGTAGGCCTCAAGATCTTGACCCTCAGACTAGTTTGGCATGCCAGAGGCAGGATAGGACCCCCATGGAGCACTGCCTGTCTCCCACCACTAGGTCTCCATGAGAAGGCTGTGAGTATGTGTAAGGGATGGAGCTGGACACAGTCTTAATTCTTCACTACAGCTATATTCCCATTTGGGTTGGAACATTTTACTAATTATGCTAATAAAAGTATTTAAAGCTTTGCTTTGCCTTCAGTGTGAATGTTGTCTCTGTGCACACCGGGGTTCCCAACCAGATACTGAACGTACTTCTGTTGTGCCTAATTCTGGGACTAGAACCCTTTAAACCTCAGAATTTTAATCAGCCACTAATTGGAAATTCTTATGATCAGTCATCAATAACCACTCAACAAAGCAGGCAGCAACACTACAGAATTTACAGATAAGAAGCAGGGACGGATGGTCTGTTTTGAACTAAATGATTATTATGGTTGCACCCAGAGGCCCCAACTGAGATCAGGTCCCATTGTTCCAGGTGCTGTACATACAAAGAATTAGAGACAGTCCCTGCCTTGAAGAGTTTACAATCAAAATCAGTGGTTCCCAACTTATTTACCATTGTGGGCCACACATGCAGCTGCGTGTGTGTTATGTGGGTCACATCCACACAATATATATATACTGCCGGTATGGCCCTGAGGATGTCACATGGGCTACAGCTGTTTGCTGACTGGGCCACTGGTCTAAATAGACAGGACAGCCAAAGGGTGGGACAAAAGAAGCATTATTAGCCCAATTCTCCAGATGAGATACTTAGACAAAATGAGATGAAGAGGCTATAAATAAGAATATTCTCCTCCAAGATGGAGCAGGAGTGGGGAGGGAAAGATGGAATGAATAAATATCATTAATGAAAAAATTAACAGGCCAGGAACTGAACCGTGGGTGACTTCTGCAGAAGCAAAGCAACACTTTGCAAACAGGCAGACTGTCATCGTTTTATATACTCATCCTGCCATGCAGGTCCCAGACCGAAAGCACATAAGTGTGCCTACCCATGCTTGTCATTGCTTCACTACAGAGTGTGATCAGCTGTATCCACGGCTTTGATTAGGTTGTTAAGATTATGAATGTCACCTAAATCGCAGCGGTAGGGCTTACGGCAGAGCTGTAAAATGGAAGCTGGGCTAGGAGCGGAGCAATTTCAAAACTGCTGTACGGTAGTAGTAACCACTGCTATTTTTAATCAGGCAAATTCAAATATATCAATGTACCTCTAAGAGAGCCGACAGCATGCTAAGGAAGTGTGAGTAGGGTGACCAGATGTCCCGATTTTATAGGAACAGTCCCGAAATTTGGGGCTTTGTCTTATATAGGTGCCTATTACCCCTCCTCCCCCCCCCCACACACACATACACACACTCGCTGTCTGGATTTTTCACACTTGCTGTCTGGTCACCCTAAGTGTGAGCAGTTCGTGTGGCAGCAGCATGCTTTCAAAAATAAAAATCAAACAGCCAGCAGATTTATTGAGAACAGATCCACCAGGAAAGGTGATAAAGGGCCCTTTCTCAGCCGGGCATGAAACGCTGCAGTTTCCTTGTGTGACCTAACGCTCAGTGTGTGTTGTGTCCCACTCTGTGCTCAGTCTACAGGGGCTGTACCACTGTGGCAGTCCCTGGCTACAGCAGTTTGGCTGCAGAGACTTTCAGCTCTAGAGTACCCTTGTTCAACCCCTGATCAGTCAGCCAAGATAGCTGCCGTTCTACTGATTTCAGAGAACAGTTACCTGGTTTTAGGGTAATAACCCAGGTCCATGGTTTCACAGCCCCCATACCATCCCCAGGGATTCCCTTCACCTCAGCCATCCCCTGCCAACGTCTCAGGGTTTCCCTCTATTTCAGGACTCAGGGCCCAACAAAATGTCCTCTCTTGGGCCCAGACAAAGACCCCCTGGTGAGGATGAGATTCCGCTAGGCCACGTGTCCTGAGCCAGAATAGGTCCAGGAGAGGCGGAGAGAGTCCTGCTCTGAGTTCATGGGCTATCCCTCATCATGGCGTCAGGGGCTAAGAGAACTGAAGCTTGAGAGAAACTACTCTCCCCCTCTAGCTCAGCCCAAGCACAAACAGGTCCCAAGATTGCAGGGTAAGCTCTCCTGTTCTCATTCAGTCTCCCCCAGCAAAGCAACTTCTATGGTGCCTTCCTCCCTCCCCTCTGATAACTGCTACTTAACAAGATGGAACTGATTGTGCTTCCATGCGACAGCATTTAACCCCTTCTTTGCCTACCCCACCACAGGAAGGTAGAGAGACAGATTCAGACCTGTGCCACCTTTGCACCTCCTGAATTCTGGATCTGGCCTTCTGTGTAAGTGAGAGGTGCCCTGGCAGGTGTTCTAACTTACGACAACTTCCCACAGCTGCCTCTGAGCCACTCTGCTGGCCAGAATAACCAGAATACAAAATGTTGTGGCCAAACCTCTCTGCCCCCAGCATGCCCTATGCCAGGGGTATCGGGGAAGCGGGGATAAAGCTGCCTACATTATCATTACATTACCCTGAGAACCCCCAGACCCTTTATGCCATAGCATATACAGTGCAGAACTGGGGCCATAGCTTTGGATGGAATTCAGAAATAGTCCAGGCCCAAATCTTTGCCACCTTAGAGCCGCTTTGTGCCAGCCTGAGCCTGCCCATCGTTTACCTGCAGCTACCCACTGTTCTATCTGAGATGCTGCAGGATTTCCCTCGGCTCGTAATCAGAACCGACTGCGGCATCCCCGCAATGGAAGGGTGGGGACACAAAGTTCACTTTTTAATAGTGTCCACTCTACGTACAAAACTCAATGAAAGACAAGCACCCTCAGAAAGTTACTTGATAAATCACACTGGTTTGGCATAGGCCACCATGTAAAATATTTACCACTTTTCAGTTATTTGCAGACTTAACTTTAAGGCCCATAAACCTCACCTTGTTGGGAGAAAATCAATTCATACTCTGACACTGTGTGATGAAAATAAACACTTTGTCGTAACAATGGTTGATGCATGTTTAATAATGGAACTATAAAGCTGGACTGACTTCCACTTACAAGTCTCCAGGTTAAGTGAGAAACCCCAGAAGTAAAATTTTACAGAGCAACTAATCTTGTCTCCACATGTACAAAACACAAAAAAGGAGACCACACTGACAATAACTGTGCAATTCTCATTAGCGTGTCAAACCACATCCTGACAAATTTGCCAGGCTCCAGAGGAAAGCACAAGAGTTGCAAGGTTACACATGGGTTAGGGACTGTCCACATGGAGAAACTGACAAACACAGCTATTCCAGAATAACTATTCTGCTATAGCTATTCTGGAATAACTCCCCAATCTGGACACACTATTCTGAAATAAAAGTGACTTTATTTTGGAATAATTACGTTGCTTTGCAAGACAAGCTTGCAGACAAGATGGAAGGGCTCAGCTGCAGGGCCCTGGAGCATGAGGAAGTGGAAATTACGTCACTCTACACTAGAGCACAGGGAAGCAGGCGGTGATGACATTTGCTGGACTGAACTGAAATGGGTGAACTTTGGAGACCAAGCTTGCGCCTTAAACTGGGAGCCACTGAATAGAACGGTGGTTCTCAAACTTTTCACACAGCAATCCTGTGAGTGCGACACCCCCTTATAAATTACAAACAAACACTATTATAAATGCTGGAGGCAAAGCGCGGTTTTGGGGGGAGGCTGACAGCTCACGACCCTCCCCCCCCGTAAAAACGTTGCGACTCCCTGCGGGGTCCTGACCCCCCGTTTGAGAATCCCTGGAATAGAAGGATGCTGCTGTGGTTGGCGAACTGTGATCACAATCAGTCAAAAGTGCTGATGATGACACAGTCTAGGATGTTTTGATCAGAAAGAAGCACTGGTGAATCTATGAAGAAGGGTAAGAAACCCAGATCAGTGAATACAGTGGGTAGGCACAACAAAAGCAAAAGTGTTTGGAATTGTATTTCTGACCTGGTATCATTGTAGACCCGCTGCGCACTCTGTCCTGGTGTAAATATCGACACAAAGTATAGAGCAACAGAGAAGCAGGCCCTGTGGTGTTTATAAGCATTTGTCTCTACATGAGAAAGTTGCATCAATTTAACCTGAAGTGTGAATTTAAACAGTTCCAGTTAAGCCAGCAAATCCCTGTGTAGATTCTCTTATTTCAATTTACAAGTGGTGTTTCAAGTTTAGCTGGAATCATCCACATGTGTCAGTTATGGGGGTGACTTTCTTACCAAATTAGTTAAATCAGTTCAACCCTTAGAGTGGACACAATTATATTGGTATAAAGGTGCCCTGTACCAGTGTAGCTTATTTCCCCTTCCCGGTGAGAACAGCTATACCAGTATAAACACATTTATACCTATATAATTCTGTCCACACTAAGGATATGTCTACTTTTGTTGGTAAAACTTTTGTCAGTCAGGGTGTGAAAAAACACACGCCAGACCGACAAACGTGCCGGTGTGGACAGCGCTATGTCAGTGGGAGACGCTCTCCTGCTGACATAGCTAGCGCCGCTTGTAGGAGGCGGTTTAATGATGCTGGCGGGACAGCTCTCCCCGGCTGGCATAGAGCGGCTACACGGGAGACCTTACAGCAGTGGGACAGCTGTGCTGCTAAGGTCCATCGTGTAGACACAGCCTAAGCTGGTACAACACACTTGTGATTAGCTTTTCAAAGCAGAGGAAAGCCTAACTGTTGGCTCAGACAATTAATGTTGATTTTCTCACTCCCGTTCCTCTGCCTCCTTCTTTTCAAAGCTGCGGAATGGCCCCTGCAGGATATCACTGGACTAGAGTAGGATCAGTGCATACGTCGTGGTCCAGAATCATTGCCAAACTCAACTGCGTTACACCTGTGAGGAACTTGGCCTCGTGACTTTATTGCACTGGGCTAGACCCTGAGATCCCTATTCACAAGCCCCATGTTGATTTTAATGGGAACTTTGCCTGAGTAAGGACTGAGCAAATCTGAGTCAAGACCCATTGTTTTAAATTTGCATGGACACCACAGCTTCTGGATATATTTCATCTCGGTTAGAAGGAGCATCAGGAGATGCCTGGGCCTGATTCCTCATTGTCCTGTTCCATGTGTCATTTTATGAATACCGCTTAGCCCTAGTGTGACTAGCACTGATTTCGTGGCACTTGTCATCACACCCCAGCAAAGTGAAAGCCAGCACAGTGTTCAGAGCAGTGGACAATCAGTCCACCACAGCAACTCTTCACAGCAACATCCTGCCCCCAACTCCCATTCCCCTCCTTTACCTTCCGTAGAAGGTCCCCAGTTTCATAACTCATTGACTGAGGTGGGTAAGGGAGGTTGTAGTGAAATGAGAATCCTCCAGTCCTAGAAACTGCCTTTATTTTACCCAAAATACAATTTGAGTCAAAAATAAAAATCGCTTTCGTTTTCCACAGAGGTGGGATTTTTCTCTCCTTTCTCCTGCAATGAAAATATTTTGCCCCCACTGCTATAACCAGTGGCACTGAGTTTGCAGCTGTAGGTCACTGTGGTATGAATCTGAAATGAGTTTGTTTAAATTGGTTGTTTTACTGGAAATAAAATCCAACATTGGGAGGAACCAGGAACGCTGACAGCATCATGCTAAGCACAGAAATGGTGTCAGAAGCAAATTGTCCTAAACAGAGCTGATCAAAAAACGATGACATTTTTTCACCTCCCAAAATGCAATTTTTTTACCCCTCTTTTGGTTTAAATTCAAAATTTTGAAGGTTGGAATTTCCTTGAGGTGTGGAACATCTGATCAGGTCAAAAAATGGGAAGAATGTGTGCCTATGGATGCATGTTGTGAGTTTGTGTTAAAAAGCGTGTGTGCGGCTTGGAGGGATTCATCTATGATCAGAGAACATATTTTATCTAAGAAATAGATCTACACTCTGTAACTTCTCCCCATCCAGCTAACCTACCCATATTTGAAACCCACAGCTATATGTTAGATAAAATCCACTGAAAATTATGCATTAGGTACATGGATATGTGGTGAATCTGCACATATTTAAACAGGGCAGTGCATACAGACAACAATAAATGAGTAACTTAATGAAGCCAATGGAACTACACCACTGTGTGATAAGAATCAGGACTACTGTTTAAAATTCTTTCACATTAGATGAGTTCCTTCATTTCATCTCCTCTTTCGTCTTAGCTGAAACTCCTGCTCTTATTGTCCGTGACAAAAGACCACAAAGGAAAATGAACAGCTGCAAAACTTTGGGATGCAGCGGACTATGTAAAACACAGCCTTGTGCCTGCACTGCCGGATGCATCTCATTACTGTCTCTCACCATTATGTTTAATTATGTCCTTGTCTGGCATTTGGATCTCGTCATTCTAGCTGGTAGACAATTATCTCTTCCTGACACCAAAGACACTTTGCATTGTTGTGCAAATAATGTCCTGCCACGAGAAAGGAAAGAAAGGGTTCTGGCACAACCTCACTCTGTCATGTGGGGTGGGGTGGAGAAGGGACAGAAAGACAGACCAACTGACGAACCAAGGGACATACTGACCCTGGGGTTAAGGCACTGGGCTGGAACTCAGACTCTAGGTTCAATTCATGGCCGTTCCACAGACTACCTACATGACCTTGAGAAAGTCATATAATATTTCAGTGCCTCAGTTCCCAGACTGTAAAATGGGGTGATAATTCTGTCTTTAAGCTACTTGGGACTGTTCCAGTATGAGTTTATACTGTACCGAGCACACAATAAGACTGAGAACTCAATTGAGGCAACTAGCTGTTACCATAATTCAAATGATAACAGTAGTAAGGAAAAGGGGAGGTGGAAGGATTGAGAGAGAGAGAGAAGGCTGGTGCAGTAGGAAAAAAAAAAGGTCAACGAGAGAAGGGAAAAAAAGAACGAGTGCAGAATTTACATCAGGGCCTGGGCAGCCACCAGCATAGACCCAGAATATGGAGGACACAAAAGTGACTTAGAAATGAATCCTGTTAACTACCCAGCCGCCATTCCTGCCCAAACCTCAATGTAATCAAGAATCAGGCCCAGCTCCCATGTTATAGGTGGGAAAGGCATTGTGGCTGTACAGCGCCCAAGTATCTCCTGGGTTTGTAATCTTCTTCAGCCACAGCCATGGGGAAGCTAATAAATGGCACTCAGTCGCTATGGCCCATGGACTCTAACCGGAGCAGGAAGAATTAATTATTGTCATTTCCTCAAGAGGTGTTGCCGGCCCTGAGAGTCAACACTCCCCGAACGTGCATCTACCCAGACGACAGACCCAGGCTGAGAACTGCAGACACTAGCACTCCCCCTAATGAATCTCCGCAAGTCAGAGCCACTCGGTCACCGTCAGGTGCTCAGAGGCACGTCGCCGACAGCAGAGTGTAAGCAGCGCAAACGAAGCTGCAGTTGGAGCTTCAGTGACTACATTAATCTTGGGCAGAGACAGCCCAGGTCTCGTCACTGCTGCAGTGGGTCTGTCTAGTTCAAACGTTCTGTCTTTAAAGGGATTTGGAGACTCATGCAAAGCAGTTTGAAGGGACCTGTAGAGCTCCCTCTCTGGCCCTGTGGGTCACCGGATCTTTGGGGTGGAAGGAGCAGGATTAATTAATTATTATTATTATTATAAGTGAAGGAATAGGTGATATTGGCTGCCCTGGGGGCTGAAGCCCTGCACGTACTTGCCCAGCAAGGACAGCTGATGGGCCAGTCCAAGTGTAAACCAGGTGCTACTGCAAACCTAGCTTTGGGGAATCCATTGTGGTATAAAGCAGCTGTGAGCCCCTTCTCCCACCACCAACATGGAATCACCCTGGTGCAGAGCCACCAAAGGGAGGTGCTGAGTGTGACCTAGTGGATACAGCACCAGAGTATTGCTCAGGTAGATCTAACGTCTATTTCGGATTCTGCCAGGTGACCTTGGGCAAGTCACCACCACTCCGTGCCTCAGTTTCTCCTTCTGTACAATGGGGATAACAATACTGACCTCCTTTGTAAAGTGCTTTGAGATCCACTGAGATCTATAAGGCAGGGAGCCCAGCACATTCCTGCATCCCAACTATTCCCCAGACTGCAGCAAAGCTCATAGGGGTGATACAAGTCAGGGCAGCACAGCCCTCGGTCTCTGCACTGGGGCAGGGACAAATTTAGCCCGAAATAGCCCCCCATGGCAAATGGACAGTATTCATCTAGCGCACTGCTCCTAACGGGGGCTATGGTGGGTATCAGAGGCTTTCCCCTGCCTAGGACTGCTGTGTGTCATTTACCGAGAGCTGTGCTGGTACGAGTCAAGAATGGAAAGTGTTTCCTGGTCCCTCTGCAATTATTGCTGCAACACCCATTGCTGTGAGTCACACACAACTATTGTGTCTTTCTGCACTGCCCGAGTGCCTTTGTCATTCTCTGCCCTGCCAAGATAGGAAACTGGCCAAGATTAAGAAATACATCAAGGACACATCAAGGAACAGTAAAAGCAAGAGTCACAACCAATCACGTGTCTCCCGCAGCCTTTGTGGCTCGGGCCCTTGCTGAAGACAATGCCGGCGGCAGTCAGAGACACTCACATTCACGTTATTGGGAGTGGAGAAGGCTGTTCAGAAGAGGGAGTCTGAGAAACCTGTCCAAACCGCAGCCTCAGCCCCAGCTTTAGGCCGCCATTTCTATGGAACACAGAGATGAATGGGAACAGGCCCCTCCCTCGCTCAGCGGCCCAGGGACACGTTAGCTTGGGAAACGATGGTTTTTCCATTTTGGTTAGGAATTCTCCCCGCACACAAAATGTCCAAGTTTGGTTGAGTTTTGCATTAAATGAGATCTGTGCACATGAGAAAAGGGGATTGCACTAAAATGAAAGGCTTTCGGCTTGTGAGTATTCACAAGCAATAACTGGCTGTGTCTCTTGTGTGCGTGAAACTCAAGGGGAGGGCAAACAGACCAAAAAAAGCCATTTTCACAAACTCATAAAAAAGTCCATTTTTATTCATTTTTAGGGTTTTTTCCACCTGGATTTTGATTCATTTTTAATGCAGTGTATTTTGGCCCCGATTCAGGAAGATGCTGAAGTACTTGCCTGCCTTTCAGCAAAGTCTCCTGCACAGGAAGGCAGTATCCGAGACTCTATGAAGTGCACTAGGAACTTGGCTATTGCTATTCGGTTTCCATGCAGAGCTGAGAAGCAGTATAAAACCCCAAGGTACACAAGACAGGTAAGCAAATGAGCCATCACTTCAATGGGACTACTCATGCTTAGTTAGGCACACGGTAAATGGCTTTCTGAATATGCCCCATTCAAAGCTGAAAACAGCAAATGTGGTTGTTTGTTTACGGGAGAAATCGAGACACATGAACTATACAAGAAAGGATTTTTTCTGCTCCAGTCAGTAGTTCAGTTTATGAGTCCCAAGAATATCAATAAAATCTATGTCATAATAAAAGAAACATGCCTCTTCTTTACCCAGAAAAAAGGTCTGGTTTTGGCTTCCACTGGAAAACAGAGAAGCTACAATTAAAGGAAGCCCCCACATGGAGAGAAATTCAGTCAGTATCAGTGATGTTTCTCTGTTTGGTAAAGACATGGCATTGGGCCACGAAGATTTGCTACAGGGAACAAAGGCTCATTTTATCCTTTATTGGAGCTAATTACTCTACCTCTTTATTACTGACCATGGTCTGCTCTTCCTCTTCATAATTGCCCCATGGGGAGATGGAATCCCTAATGCAGTATGGTTTTGTTAGCAAGGTTTTTATTAATTCAGAAAGTCAATTATCACACTATCTCCAAGATGAAGAGCTAAGTCGTGTTCTTGTGGGGGTTGGCTCAGCTTTATGTCCATTGGATGAGTTTGATCTTTTGTATTCTTGATTCTGTGCTTTTGAAACAATTAATTTTTTTAGTGAAGAAGTGAAGCAATTACTCATTAAGCACATGGCAGTTCATTATAGCTGCACGCTAATTACGTGAGTCACAAATTGCCTCTGTAACTAAACAGCTCTCACACAACCTAGTGCATCACCATCAGGCACCTGCAAGCAGTGGAGCAAAGAAGCCCAGGATATTTATCCCAGAATTCACTTCTGTCCTCTGTAATAAGTGACATTGCACTGCATGGAATTGGACTCATCAATCCTTCTTCACTGATTAGCTATAGAAAACAACTAATCTAGACCACAGTCCTGCAAACATACACATCCTTAATTTTAAGTGCCTACTTATTCGTAGGATCAAGGCTGTAAGGTTCACACTTACTGTAAAGCTTACTCAGGTCTGGTCTACTGTCTACACTACAGAGTTCGGTCGATGCAGGACAGCTTACAGCAACCTAACTATGGAAGCATCTACACTTCAATTTCACTCCTGCCAACGTGACGGCCCCGCTACACCGGCTTAATACCTCCACCTCCACGAGCGGCATAGAGTCAAGGTTGAAGTAGTTAGTTCGATGCAGTGTCAGCCCAGACACTGCGTTACTTATGTCGACTGTTACTGCCTTTCAGGAGTCGTCCCACAATGCCCCACGCTGACAGTACAATCGATACAAGTGCTCCTAGTGGGGGGACACACTGCCGACACAAAGAGCAAAGTGTAGACATGCCCAAGAGATGTAATTACTGCAGCGGCTGTATGCCGACATAATTTAGGTCAACTTAATTTTGTAGTGTAGACATGGCCTTAGGCAAATGGTGCTGTAAGACTAACACACTGGAGTAAGGGGGCAGGATTGGATCCATATAAAAGTAGAGTAGGTTATTAAACACACCAAGCCTTTTATGAATGTTGCACTTTCAAGTTTGCTGATGTACAAATCTAGCCCTGCTTCTGACCCAGCCAGAACACAAATAGAGTGCAGCTGTAAACCATGATATGATTGTTACGCCATCGTTAGCATTAGGGAAGGGCAATATTGGAATGAGGAGAGACTGCAAAAGCAGGAGATGGCTCTTAGTGAGCTGTAGACTGGGTAACAATGAGCAACAGCCACAAGCATAAAGGGATTGAGAAGGGAGGAAATTCTATTGCCTGCCACTTCAGAGACCTTGACTAGACAACAGAGGAAACCTGACTGTTCTTAGCACAGACAGCGTAGCTCAGTTAAATCCAATACAACGGGTTTGCATCCTCACTTGCATTCACACACAGGCATCTGCAGCTCGTCCAATGGCTCGGCATCTTCATGGGTCTCCCTGACTCTCTCTCACAATGTAACACCTCTAGCTATTCCAGGCCCGAGGTGTGGTTCTCCCATATACGAGTAACTTGCATTGAAGCTGTCTCCCGCAATGGAATAGCTCAAGAGCAGAAACTCAAATCCAACAACCTAATGCATCGCCCGGCACCCCTCCCTTTTGGGTTGTCCTTCCCCCCCGCCCCAGCATCTCTACCCATCCTTTAATCCTTCATCATTAAGAGCGTGGTCTGGCTCTCCTCTTGTTTCCATCTCCTCTGTGTAACAGGCACTTTCAGGCCAAAAGAGGTTTAATATAGAAACATGAAAGAGGCAATTTTCTCGCCTTGCTTTGCACTCTCCATTTCCCCCCCTGCTGCTTTTTGCACTTCCCTGGCAGTGCTGTCAGCACACCCCCTTGCCAGGCTGTACTTAGCAGCTCAGCTGGTGGGGAGTTGCTTCCCACCCTGAGACGCTATGGTACTGGAGCTCTTTTGTAGGTTCTGGACTGGTGCAGTCCTATTAGAGTTGGGTTTTGAAATCTTGGGGAGCTTGGCTCTTAGCAGCTTTGCTAACCTTTCCCATGAATGCACGGATCGCTTTCCTTTTTGGACCAGCACCCCTGCAGTTTCAGGCTACTTCACCTGTGGTTTGGGGGGGGATCCTTTATCTCAATAATGGGCTAAATCCTGACCCCTGGATGTCAACTGGGAGTTTGAGTAAGAACCAAATAAAAACTGAGAAAGGAATAGAACTCCAGGATTTGCTCCCAAAATAGTAATACTTCACACATACCTAGCACTGTATATTTTCCAAACGCTAGGCAAACATTAACAACTTAATCTTCATACCTTGCCACAGTGAAGTAGTCAGCATCACTATGCCCATTTAACAGATGGGGGAAACTGAGACACAGAACCAGATTGCAGCTAGTGAAAACGGGGGTAGGAGCTGGCCCACAGAATGGAATAGCAGCTTGTAAAAGATTTCACAATGAGCCAATGGCAAAGCTGAGACTAGAAGCCAGGTATCCTGGCTTGCAGGCCCTTGTTTTAACTAATTTTGTATTGTTTTTGTAATATACAAAGAAGTGATATGATGCAGTCAGAACAATGGCCGGTGGTAAAGGCAGATCCTACATGGATTTCTAAAACTATGGCACAATCTGGCCATTAACAAGTGAGGGGGTTGGAACAGAACCAAGCCTCACTGGTCAGTGAGTGATGGAGAATTTCAGAGCTTTTATAGCAGAGATTGGCAGAGGCTGTGTAAAGAACAGATTTTTCAGTTCAATAACAATTTCTAAAAATCGGGCAAGGGGAATTGTTATGGGTGGGCCCAAAAAATCAACATTTTAAAAAATTTCTGGTGAATCAAAAAGTTGAAAAAAATTCATTTCTGGTTGAACAAAAGGTTTCATTCGTTCCATTTGAAGTAAAAATGTTGTGTTTCAATTTTGAGTCTTTTAAAACGTTTATGAATTTTAAAAATGAAATGGACAGACTTTTCAAAACAAAAAGTTTGTTTCAAAACAAAAACACGGAAACAGTTTGTTTCAAAAATGTTGAAACAAAATATTTTGATTTTTCTGAAGTTTTGTTTGTTTTTTTAATTGAAAAAAAAATCAAATTAAAAATGAATTTACAAAACATTTGGGTCTTGCTGAATCTGCATTTTTCACCCCAAAAAAAGTTAAGGCCAAAAAATGTCCCTCAGCTCTAGCTGGTAGCTGTGAAACCTGTTGTACCCAACGGTGCTTTTGACTGGCAAGAAAAATTCATCATTATTCCTTCACCCACTACTCTCAGCAGCTCTCAGGAATCTCTTTAAATGCCCCCTCTCTCTCTCTCTTAGTTGCAGCTTGGGCATTAAGTGGCATCTGTAGCCAGCCCAGCTCTGTGATTAGGGGAGAGCAGCAGAGACTCTAACGCCAGACGTGCTGCTGCTGAAGCTAGCGCAGGGAGATAAAAGTTATTTCCAAATAAATCCTCTAGTCTTGTAGCACTCCACACCCAGACCCCCGCGCTGAGCCCCAACCACCTTCACCTGGACCCCCCTGCAGTGTCCCATTGTGTCTGCAGCCCACCCCAAACCAAGACCCCCCACCAAGCTACCTGCACGCAGATTGCCCCACACAGAACCCTGTCAACCCACACCTGGATCTCTCCACACACTAAGCCCTCCACACTTGGATCCTGCTGGGCTGGGCCTGCCTGCATCTAGTGAGCTTGGTATGGAGGGGCAGGCCTGGGCCTGGCACTGTGTCAAGGTCGGGTGCAGCTTTACCCCCGAGTCCATATCCTGGGTGGCGGGGGCGAAGGGTGATCTCCCATCTCCATGCAGCCAATGGCCTGTGCTCCCCACTGCCATGCTGGAGCCTCCACATTTATTTATTGACAAATAACATTTGCAGAATTTTAAAATATCGTGTGCAGAATTTTTAAAATTTTGGCACAGAATTCCCTCCGGAGTAAATATACAAAGCAGTGAGTAACCCCACCCCACCCCAGACTGCAATTCTGGGGCTGGCTGAGTGATCTAGACGTGAGAGATCTGGAGGTTGCTTTCAGATAAAAACTCAGAAGTTCAGCTGCGTCTCGGACCCAATCCTGACTGCAGGCTGTCTGAAGAGCAAGCTCTCTCCTGAAATCTCTGCTGGAAACACTTTCTTGGGAGCATTTTGCCATTTCTACACTGGGGATTTACCCCAATTCAAGCCAGGGACCCAGCTGCTTGAGTGCAAATGAGCAAAGCCTCTCTTTCCAGCATTGCCCTGTGTCCCTTTCACACCAGCGAGGCTGGCACAAAGGGCCTGCTTTCCCAAAGCCTACCCCTTTTGGGAAAATACCCCTGAAACCAGGGGCCTCTGGTTCTGGCACAGAGCCAGCTCAATCAGTTGTTTGCTGCCTCTCCAGGAGCACTGGACATGGGGCATTCCAGGACTGGGGCCGGTCTATGTCCTAGCTATTCTGCATGGTACATACTGGCCATTAGACTTTCAGCCCTGCTCTATCCTATAGAAGGGACCACTCCAGCCCCAGTGCTCCTGACCGGAGGAGACACAAACTGCCTCCGCTTGGTTCCTGCTCCAGTGCAAGGCCAAACTGACTTGCCTAAGCTTACAAAGAGTCTGTGGCAGATACAAGAAATTCAAGCCAGAGCTACTGAATCCAGTGTCTCAACCACAATACCTTCCTCCCCAATCTATTCCACAGCCAGAATCTTGTGGGCAGCTCTGTGCTGCAATTATGCAGGGTATTTCCCATCTGTTACCTGTACCAACAAATGAGAATTTTTCCCCCCAAAAGAAGAAGGGAGGGAGGACTCCTGATTAGCCCCATAACGAATCACAGAGGGGAAGGGTTTGATGCTGCGCTCTGAACCAGATGAAAGGTAAGTCGCTGCTGATGGAAGAATAAAATGATATTGAGCTAGCTGAGAAGAAAATGCCTGGTAGAAGGAAACACACATCAAACATCCTTTGATTCGACATTTCCTTCCATTTAATTCAATGGCAAACTAGCTCATATTTGCACTCCGGGATAGAACTGGCTTTGGCTCATTATACAACACCAGGAAGAATTGCTTTTGGAAACAGTATGCAATTTCATATGACAGGGAGAGACAGGGCACTAAAAGCTGTGGCAAATGCCGAGCTGCCCAGGTATGGTGCTGGCAAGGGCTGTACAGTCTGACTTCGGCACAGGCAAGGTTCCCCCTCAGGGCTTTAGCTACAATCCACTATCTGACCTGCAGCCCCCTCCCACCCTGCTGTCGCGCTCTCTCGCTCTCTCTCTCTCTCTCTCTCTCTCTCACACACACACACCCCATCCCTCATCTACAGTCTCCATTTCCCCTGCTATTCCAATCCTGGATTCACACACACACACACACACACACACACACACACCAATCCTCTCCCCCAGCCTGCAGGCCAGGCCCCCTGCTGTTCCAGTCCCTGGCTCCCCCCACACACACACAGCTAGGCCAGTGCAACTCAGTCAGCTCTGACCCATAGCGCTTCCTCTTGTTCTAGTCCCAGGGCTTGCTGTTCAGTTGTGGTGACTGTGATTTGGAGATGTAGCTGCTATTATTACTGTTATTATCCCCAAACAGGATTGGGACCCCACTGTCCTGGGTGCTGTACAAAGCTATGGAGCTTGCTTACGATCTAAGGCTCCAACCCTTCAAACATTCCTGCATGCATTTAATGGTAATCCCCGTTGAAATCAATGGGGGAGAAAGTACATGTGAAAATGTAAGCACATGCATTTGCAGAACGTGGACCTAAGAGGACAGCAGGCACTGAGCCAAGACCAACAAACATTTAAAGTGTAAGTCCTCAGATCCGCATCTTAGGCTGGTGCGTTAACTCAGTAGGCTGCACAGTTTTCTATCTTCACCCTCTAACTCTGCTAGCTCCGTACAACAGTCCCACTGCTGCAGCCCAGCACGGATGGCTTCTCTGCAAGTGCTCATTTCCCCTGAATTTGAAATGCCGCTCGGCGGCACATGGCGTGTCGTGTTACATTTCCATTCCCCAAATGAACGCTCCAGCCCTGAAATTGCTGCGAGAATACCTCCTTTCAGTTACCGTCCCTACCAGCCCAATCAAATGAGCCACCTGTTCTCCCCTTAAATCCTTGCACTGAAAAGCTCAGGATTAATTACATCAGGCACTGAATGGCCTGTGAAAGGAGCACACGGCATGTGTTACGCTGACCACAGATACAGGACGAATCCTACAACTATCTCCTGATAAGAAAAAAGAAAAGAAAAATCCAGAACCCAACATTGCCCCTTGCATTAGAATCAAAAACCCTGCTGCTGTCATTTCAGGCCTACCAAAGGCATCTCAAATCTCTGTCCCTAAGGGGACGGGCAAGAAAATAAGTGATTTCAACTACAAAGAAGTCTTTCCTCCAGCTCTATCTGTTCTGATAGGTTTTTTCCAAACACAGGGTGATTTTATTTTAATTTTTGTTTTAAATTTAATTTCTTTAATCACTATGACTGCAAGCGAGCAAATCGCAGGGCAACTGCCACGTAGCGTGACTGCCTTGTGCGGGCGTTCCCACCCCTGACAGAAGGCCACTCACAGAAGTAAACATCAGAAACACATCCAGGAGAAAGGAGATGAAAAGGTTTCAATCTCTCTGAAGATCTAGATCTGAAAAGCAATCGCTGTAGAAAACTTCAAGCAAAATGTACAAGAACTGCAGTATCACATACAGGGTTGAAAGCTGTTTTATCCCAAGCTGGCTGGGTTTATATCCTGTGTATATTCACTCTCTCACACACACATCTTTGAAGACTGACTTATTTGATTAAATGTGTCCCTAGGACCAGGAGAGGGCAGGGATGGAAAACACCAAAGTTGTGACAGTTTGGATCAGCCGGAAGTCTGGTTTGAGTCACTAGAGCATGGGTTAAAGTTTCAAAAGAGTAGAGTCCAAGTCTCTGCTCCAAAAGTGATTTAGGCACCTAGGAGCCTAAGTCTCACTGAAAGTCCCTTTGAAAATGGGACTTAGGACTGGAACCGCTGGGAGTGATGAAGAACAGAAACAAGGTGCATTGGCAGAGCTTGTGTGGGATCCTAAGGCCAGAATAGCTGGAGATCAAAGGGGAGATACATTGGTGGTGTTATATAATAGACCAACACTGATAAGAACATAAGAATGGCCATACTGGGTCAGACCAACGGTCCATCCAGCCCAGTATCCTGTCTACCGACAGTGACCAATGCCAGGTGCCCCAGAGGGAGTGAACCTAACAGGTAATGATTAAGTGATCTCTCTCCTGCCATCCATCTCCACCCTCTGACAAACAGAGGCTAGGGACACCATTCCTTACCCATCCTGGCTAATAGCCATTAAAGGACTTAACTTCCATGAATTTATCTAGTTCTCTTTTAAACCCTGTTATAATCCTAGCCTTCACAACCTCCTCAGGCAAGGAGTTCCACAGGTTGACTGTGCGCTGGGTAAAGAAGAACTTCCTTTTATTTGTTTTAAACCTGCTGCCCAATAATTAAACCTAGTGCCCATGTAGCAGAGGGTTGAGAATCAAGCTGAACTGGCATTGGTGGATGGGGGAGCCAGGACTGAAATAGCAGAGGGTACATTGCAGGGCAATATCGAATTGTTTTGAGTAGCGTCACCAGGCTGGTGCAGACCAGATCTGAGGTGCACTGACGAGTGGGTGTCCCAGGACTGGAATAGCAGGGGTGCTGGAATTTCACCTGCTTAACCCCTTTTCACAGAGAATATTTTGTAGTCCAGTCCCTGTGCTTCCCCCCCCCCCAGTACCTTCATCACGCTCCCATGAGGGTGCACCCCACTGTTTGAAAAACAGTTCTGTTGTGAAAAAGAAAAGACAGCTCCTGACAATGCTTCTTATCAGAGAGCTGCTGGCTCAGGAGGAAAAGGATGGGAAGTGTCAAAGGTGGACCCTATTGAGTGGGAATGAACTCAGCTCTCAAGGACAAGCCCCCACCCTTGTTCCATTCAGCTTGCTAATGAAGCAGCAAGGAACTTTCAAGGGGCAGCAAACCGAAGAGATGAGATGTGGTGCTAAAGGACAGGAGGGGTGGGTGCTTATCTGAGCATTCACCCCCTGCAGATATCAGTATCTGGAGAAATTTCTCCCTTCCATCGCCGCCTCCCACCATGGTCTCAGCCCTCCTCCTGCCAGGCTCTGCAGTGAAGTTTGCACTGGCTGTACAGCAGTGGGAATTGTCATCATGTCGTGCCATACATCCAGTGTGAGCAGTGACTGTGCTGAGGGATGTAAGGGAGTCAGCCTGCTTGAAGGATGGGCCTGAGCTGCAAAGTTTGGGAGCAATCAAATCCAGGAGGTTTGGTTCCATTGGTCACGGGGCCAACTGCAGGGCTTGGCTCTGGATTCAAACTTCCCCAGAGTTAAAGTGAGTTCAGACCTAAGGGGTTTCGTCTGCGCCCACCTTTAGATTAAACACACACAACTTGGAAAAGAAAAGATGATAGTGTGGTTAAAGCATTGGACTGGGACTTAGATGATCCAGATTCAATTCCCCGCTCTGCCACAGACTGCCTGCATGACCTTAGTCATGTCACTTCAGCTCTCTGGGCCTCTGATCATGTACACCTCTACCCCGATATAACATGACCCGATATAACACAAATTCGGATATAACGCGGTAAAGCAGCGCTCCGGGGGGGCAGGGCTGCGCACTCCGGCGGATCAAAGCAAGTTCGATATAACCTGGTTTCACCTATAATGTGGTAAGATTTTTTGGCTCCCGAGGACAGCGTTATATCGGGGTAGAGGTGTATGTGTGTTTAGAGCAGAAAGCCAGAAAAGCAGTGGTGACCGTGACACTGGATGGACACAGAACTTCTTGGGCACAGAACTCACTGAAGAGGCAGGCATGGAGGTTTCTGGACAAGGAACCTGCCTGCTGTTATTAATTTCTACTGTGTTCAGGCAAACAGGACTTTGTATATAAACACCAAATAAATACCTGGCTCACATCATCAATTTCTCCTCCTAACACAAACAACTCTGAAAGGAACCAAATATTGGCTAAGCACTCAGGCCAGAGAGACAACAGTAATAGCCCTTCCTTTCGCTGACCCTTTGTCTCCCGTTCTCCCACCCTTTGTCTCTGGTCTATTTAGACTGTCAGCTCATCAGGGCCTGGACTGTCTCTCTCACTATGCTGGCGTACAGAGCTTAGCACAATGGGACCTCCATCTGTTGGGTCACTTAGATTCTACTGTACTACAAATAAAAATAAAAAACATGGTAAGAAATATTCTGAAGGCCAGTGGAGGGCAAACACTTTCCTACTGAAGTGAAATCTGCTGGGAAGTTTTCCACAGAATGTACAGAGAGACTTTCTTACTAAACAGTTCTTACCCTTTAACACCATTTCTGAATCAGCTGCACGTGCCTGCGAATCAGGAGGAAAGTGACAAACGGCCGAGATGCAGGAGAAGTATAAATTGTGCCTTTGCTGCTCATGGCCCTAAGTTTGGGGAAAGAGTCTTTTGTATGAGCAATAGCCAGATTTGGGGGAAGAGAGAATGAGACTATAAATACAAGAAACGTAGAGAGGAAGAAATAAAGCTGACTTTTCAAACCCCACTCTAATTCCATTTATAGGAGAATTATATTCATATTCAAATCGGCCCAGATTTACTCCTTCTGTGATGCCAGCAAATGTGAGTCAAATGTACCTACAATTTTATATGACAAACAACCCTGTTCAAACCAGTTCTCTGCTGCAGCTTTCTCATGGTGCCTGGTCCATGCTGGGGCAGATCACAGAGGCACAGAATTACCCCTGCCCAGGACTGCCCTGGCCACAGCTCCCGCTGTTTTTGAAACACTTCCTCCCTCCGCTAGCCCAGAATAGCCCGTGACAGGCATCACTGTCACAGGAGTATTCCCAGTGGAAAAGGTTTAGGACTATCCTACAGTCCCTGTGCAAAAAGGCCACAGGGCAATGAATAGAGCCAATCAGCAAACGGAATTTCTAGCCTCTGGGAAATCCAATACTCCAATATTTGCTTTAATCCCAAATCAGGAAAAAATGTCAAAATATTGAAAATTTTCAAAATGTTAAACGTTTGGATCTGGAAACATTGAAACAAAAACATTTCAGTGTTTTTGATGGAATTGAGAAGTCATCACAAAATGAAACATTTTCTTTCAAAATGTCACTCCTGGAAAATGTCATTGAAGTTGACGTTTTCCAAGGGAGAATTTTGTTTTTTGATAAAACCACATTTCCCAGCAAACTAACTTTTGACTGGAAAAAGTTTCAGCCAGCTCCAGAGATGATGAATCTAGTCGTCAGTGTCTGTCTTGGCTAGGTCATAAATTCTTCAAGTGAAGAACAGTCTGTTTAGTCTTGGCTGCCACTGAGCACGCTGTTGGCATTTAACAAATCAATATTAACTACAGCCTTCAATTTGTGAGAATGCGACATGGGGGTTAGACTATTTCTTAGTCCTGACACTAGATTTATTCTGGGTAGTTTTTATTTTGGATCATGAAATATTTGTTGTATGCAGCGTCGCTGTAGTTAACAGGTAAATGTGCCAGAGCTTGGAGCGAAGCCTCCGTCATACAGAAGAGCGGATGTGCGAATAGTAATTACTGCTCTGGATCACACGGTTCCAAAAGCCACCTCAGAGAGCTGTACTTTCTCTGGATATTTTGACAGCTGAAGATAATGTCAGCACCTGTTGCTTCAGTAACAAGGGAGTTCAAAATACCTTAGTGGGTTTGGAAATCATTCTGGAAATACAGTTGAGAGCTACAGCGAGCAGCTACCCTCTGAATAGCAGCAGGTAATGCAGATGGCCACAATGAGGGGGGGCAGGATAGCTGTAGGGAACCTAGTGTCCTTAAAAATAGCCAGATTCTCCTGCACACATCACTTTGGATCCCCTTTCCACAGGGTCTTGGCTACTTCCATCTGGCTCTCTCAGATGGCAAATGAGAGGACACGCTCCCAGTCAGCAGTGAGAATAGTACACAGGCAGCTGGGACGGTTCTGCCCCAGGGTAAGACCAGAGGCTGGAGTGCACAGTATGGTCTCAGAGCACATAATTGTATGAACGTGCTGGACCCTAACACCGGGCAGCCGGCACCAATAAAAGGGCAGGGCAGGGAATTGAACACACAGGCTGGCTTTAAAAAAAAGGAAAGCAAAGCAAAGATTTTCCATGCTGGGATTTTGTTTTCTAACAAAACGGACACAGCCAGAAAGCAACAAAGGCTAGGGAGGCTGCCTGAGGCATCCCAGTGCAGGAGGGCTTAATCAGCTAAAGGTGAACTGAAACAGCATGTGATTCAGGGCACAACCTTGTGCAGGCATTGACACCGAGGCAGAGTGGGCGTTAAATGCTACCAAATCAGACTGATAGTGATTGACAGGTGTCAATAACTCTACACGGTGCAGGTGGCGGAGAATCAGGCACTAGCTTCCATTGGTTTTGAGTAGAGCTGGGTGGGAAATGGCTTTCCGGACCATGAAAGTTTTCAATATTAAAAAAAAAAAAATGCTCTGTACTGCATCACAGTGAAACCACAACCTTCCAAAATTTGTCAGGAAATACCAGAGAGAGCGAGACAGCAAACCACCCCGGAAGAGCTGAGTGGTTAGCACACGCTCACTTGGGAGGAGAGGTTCAAGTGTCTCTGAATCAGGTCAAACAAAGGTGAATGCACTAACCACTGGGGCTACTGTCTATCTGAGTCTCTCCTTCTCCCTAAAAAACAAAACGGAGTCCGGTGGCACCTTAAAGACTAACAGATTTATTTGGGCATAAGCTTTCGTGGGTAAAAAACCCACTTCTTCAGATGCATGGAGTGGTTTTTTACCCACGAAAGCTTATGCCCAAATAAATCTGTTAGTCTTTAAGGTGCCACCGGACTCCTTGTTGTTTTTGTGGATACAGACTAATATGGCTACCCCCGATATTTGTCTCCTTCTCCCTGGCTTTGACCAGAAATTCTGTTTTGGACCTGAGCAGCCTCACACTTGAAACTGACGTATGAAAAAATTCAATGATAAAGCACTAGCATTTTCCAACAAAAGATGTTTTGTTGAAAAGTTCCCAACCAACTCTAGTTTTGAGTTCTGCAAGCACAAAACCACAGCAGGCCTGATTTTCAGTTAAACCCTCTTTATCCAACCCCCAGAACTGATCCAATCTGAACGCAGCTACTTTGCCACCTGTGAAGTCTCACGCCCCCCAAGAGATTTTATTTGTGAAAGTTCTGAGCAATTGGAAAACAGAAAGTTCTAAATAGAAATTGATTCGGAACTATGCCAATAGCTCACGCTGGCCAGGACTGCTGCAAGAGGCATAGGTGGTCTGAGATACCAATCTTCATTCATTAAATCAAGAGCTGCAGAGTAAATAAGCCTGGTGGAATTCTCTGACATGAAACTCCCGTCACAGAATGAAGCTGTCAGATGGTTACTCAATTTTCAATGCAGTTTAAAGGCCCTGGAAGGCAGAAAGAGTCTTTGTTTTTATTACTTTCTTGATTCCTTTGAATAAATTATTTTGTTGCTGTTGTGCTACATATGATAGATTTGTCTCAAGACCAGGTATAATATTCATGCTGGTGGAAAATTCACAGTATTTTAGTGTCAAATTACATTTTATTTCGTCAGCTCTGTAGCAGTACAAAGGAGGAAACGAACCATCTATTTGATCCCATCCAATCTCTTCCTCTTCTTGTTTTTTTTGCCAACTGTTCTAGCATTCCCTGCTCACTGCTGGCTCTTAGTGAGCTGGAATTTAAAAAAATATATATGTTTCACACTTTCACATGGTAAGAAGCGATTTAAATCAATACAAATCTCACACTGGCCTTTCTTTGCAGAGTTGCTGGGCCATTTCTATTATATATTGGTGGGGGAAGGGTATGTGTTTCTGGTGGGGTGGAAATAAGTATGGAAAAGCTTTTAAAGATTTCCAAAGACGCTGAAAATAAAGACACCCTGCAGAATTACTGCCTGGAATATCTATGTATCCTGGGAGTTTGAGCCGCATTCATGGGCCTTGGCATGTAATAAAAGCCAAAAACGTGGCCCGGATGAGCCTCCCTCATTTAAGTGACACCAAGTCTGTCATCATTCTAGCATTCAGCTCACACCCTGGGGAAATGGCCAGGTACAATTCCCCCACAAGCGCTGGCGAAAGCCGATAAAGAACCAGGACAATGGAACGAGCCCCTTCTCTGTTCAGTGCAACCTAATAGAGCACAGAGGAAAGCAGCATTCTTCATAAGCAGCTCCCCCTGGGGCGAGCTGCTCTTTGTGGAGCTTTGTTAAAGCATGTCTCTGTGAAAATACAACCCCTCTGGCAGACTTCAGCCTTCCCTCAGCTCATGAGAAGTGAATGGCACAGCCATGCAGCTCCTCGCCATGTTCCCTTCTCTTTCACAGAAGCACCAGGTCTCTTGGAAGATTTGGCATCATGATTATTTATAGGAGTAGCAGCGCATAGGGGCCCGGTGGAGTGAAATCAGGGCATTGCTGGACTGAGCACTGTGCAAACGCATAGTAAGAGACAGCCCCTGCCCCTAAGAGCTTGCAGTCTAAATACACCAGACAGAGGGTCGGAGGGGAAATAGAGCCACAGAGATGGCAAACGACTTGCCCAAGATTATACACCGGATCGGGATAGATATGAGACTAGAACCCAGGTCTCCTAGGCCAGTCAGTGCCTGGCCTACTAAGCAGAGCACACCATCGCTCTGTGACATACCAGGGCTGTCCCTTCCCTGTTCCTGCTCCCTCAGCACTCACACAGGTGCCTGGCCCTGACCCTCCCCAAGTTGGTCCAGGGTGTGCTCCTTGCTGTTGGACTTGCTTAAGACAGATTTGGCAGTGGCTGAGGAGGCGTGATGTACTGTATCTCTCAGCAGGGCAGGCTGCCCCCAAGGGTGCTGGGAGAGGACAGAACAATTCCTCTGATGTTCCATCCCCTCCTGCCTTTTCACCCACCAAGCTGAATTCAAAGGACAAAAGCGCCAGCCACTGAAGGAGCCTCCAGCAACTGACTGGGTTATGTAGCGGCTTCCTGATGCCCAGCCCTACTGCAGCGGCGCATAGGTCTCCTGGTTTATCCTGAGCTTTCAGCACTGATCTGGGTATAGGGTGTCAGCGCGGCTGAGTCATGCGTAATCCTGGATCAACGACGTCAATTAAAATGAAAGAGCACTTCAAAGAGCCCCAAGAGCCACCACCACCCCTTCTCCCTTTGCAGCGCCTTATCCAGCTTGCATTAAATAATCCATAGAAAAGGCATTTGCCCTTGATCTCCCAGAAACAAGAGCCCGCTCATCACCAGGAATTTAATTGGTTTTCATGTAAATTACACTGCCTCCTTTGACAGGTTTAGCTTAAATTCAATATCCAAAAGCATCAAGTGCCATGTTCTCAGCACAGCTGGACAGGTGGAGAGAGATGCTTCCCCTTCTGTGCTACACCAGGTAGCACTCAGACTGGTATTCCTGCACTCTCCCTTGAGGGGGCTGCAGGGGCAACGAACATGGAACCGATCTGAGTTTGAAATTAAAGCCTCTCTAGGGAGGCTTTGCTAATTATGCTATCTGATGTTGGCGAGGGAGATGAGGCAACCCAGAGAATTCCCTTTTGTATGGGGGGCGGGAGGGAGTTCCCCACACCTGAACCTACCACCTGGAGGGTTGCTTCTGGCTCAGTTCTAAACACAGAACAGGGGGCTTTCTTGAGAAAACAGCTGTTCATTGGCACTTATGAAGCCCCCTAGCAGGGAGTCTGCAGAAAAAAGCCAAGGACAGAATGGACTAGGAGACTCCCCTCTGAATGCTAGAACTGGAGGACTATGAGGGGAAGCTTGCGCATGGTTAGGGTCTATGCCATAGACAGTCACCCTCCCATGAGTAATGAGTCCAGGCCAGGCCATGTCTTCACTGCACAGTTAACCCAGATGATTGGCAGCCGGGTGTGAGCACCCAGGTTAGCCCTAGTCTGGGTATAAGCATCCCACATCAACGCCCTGCCTGCGTTATTGTGTTCTCACTGTTTCTGCAGGCACCTGTGTGTATCCAGGGGCACGTCACATGGTCCTCTGTGCCCCGGGATTCTTCCCAGTCGATTGTGTCAATTGCAGGAGAACCGGTCAGTCCCTTCAGGGGAAATCGTGGGACGGCACTGGAGGACTATCCGCATGACAGGAATTTTGCATGCGTCCTCAGTGCAAAGTGGGTGAGTTCCAGCCCACGTTAAAGCAGAGCCGGGGTTCTAACCCATCTCCCCAGCTGGTTCAGTTTGCCTGGGGTGAAAGCGTCTCCACAGGCCTCCAGAGGTTTCCCTGGGCAGATGATAGGAGCTAAATCCTGGGTAAGAGCTCAGGTTAACTGTGCAGTGAAGACATACACTCAGACAGCTGGTGGGCTCCATACCAGCCTGAGGCCAAATCAGTTCATAGCCCATGCCTCAGGGCTCGGTTTATTGTCTTACATAAAAAAAAAAAGGAACCATGGAGTGACAACATAAGGCAATTGTCCCATTCTCAATGTGGGGTGCGGGCTCCCTGGTCTCTGGCTGCTTAGTGAGCAGGGCCTCCATTCAGCTGAGGGATGCTCAGAGCCCCCCTCCCACCTGCCTGCCCCCTCGCAGTCCTCCACTGCGCTGCATGCCCCCTGGAGTGTAGAGCATTCTCCCAGCCCTCTCCTGGTGCCAGGCAGTCAGTGGAGCTGTATCCCCTAGCTGGGACTCGTCAGACCGAGTCACCTAACACCATCCAGCTGGGTCTGGTGACTCCCAGCATCTACCTACTGGGCTCCTCCCCAGGACCTGCTGCCCTATTACAGAGACCCCGCATGACGACACCAGACACCACACACGTCAGCCAGGCAACTAGAGCATGGGAGAACCACAGGGTCTGTCCGTGCCCAGCAGCCTCAGCTGAGAGCCCTGTTTATCGCCCTTAGGTGCTGAGGCTCGGGGCCTGTCAAACCGGCACCTTGAGCCAAGAGAAAGATTATCCAATGAAACACACAACCCACCGGGTGTTGTACACAATAGTAATGGCCCTGTGTCCTGGGGCATACTCACCCCACGAGCGCCCAGGATGCAACATTGCAGGGACCCTTCCCACTCGAGGGCCCCCTTTTGCCGGCCCACCTGTTTCTGCAGCAGTCTTCTTCTGGGCACCCCAGCCCTCCGGCCAGGGCACGCTGAAAGTTCCAGGGTAACAAACATGCAATTAAAGAGCAAACAAAAGGTCTAAACAAATCATGCTGCTGCCCCTCTCTGGGCTGGTCTTCAGTCCATTTCCTGGGCTCAGCTCTTCCCCCTTCTGGGCTACTACCAAGTCCTTCCAGCTCTGTTAGAAAGAGCTGACTCTCAGGCTGCCTTCTCTCAAGTCCTCTCATAGCCGGTGGTTTACTGAAGTTCCCTGCACATCACCCCTACTCCAGCAGGCTTGTGGGGCTCTTCTTTATGCCTTTTAACCACACATTTCTTCTCACAATCTTCTCTCTGCAGACGCCTTTCCTACTGCATCCCCTCCCCAGCAGCTTCTCTCTGGGTCAGGGCTTCCTCCATAAACCTAAACCGCTCCCTGTGGTTCCACACTCCAGACTGATCCTTCTCAGCCCTTCTCATTAGGAGGCCCAAGTGCTCCCCATACTAACAGCTGATCCCATCACTCCCCTCTTCAGGCTGGGAGGCAGTTGCTATGGTGCAGGTGGGGCTGGCCCCATTTGCCCTTAAAGGGGCCGCTCCCCCTGTGACACCCAGCTGAGGGCTACAGCTGCAGCAGAAAGGGCATGCCTGGCAGCTCCGACACTCGTCTGCAGGAATCCTCTCCCTCATTTGTAGTATCTCTTTTTCCTGGGGTGGTAAAGATCAAAGACAAAAACCCTAGATAAGACTATTGCAGAGAGCTGTCTCCTTCTGCCTGGCCTCCGGAGCGATCAATAAGGCCTGCAAGCCGTAGGGTCAGAGCCAGAGAGCAGAGCAGCAGCTCCTTCCCCTAGAGCAGTGGTTCCCAAACTTTAACAGCCCGCGAACCCCTTTCACTAAATTGTGAAATCTTGTGAACCCCCTCCTAAAAATGAATATTTGCAGGGATTTAAGTTTAAATTTCCTCAGTGTGATGAATGCCCCAACTACCGGGCCCCGGAATCTATGAACCTCTGAAAAATATTTTTAATTGAAACTTTTTTTAACGAACATAGAAAAACCAGAAACCAAAAATGTTTCTGTAAAATGTTTTTTTGGCTTTTGTTTTTAAAAAAATGGTTTCGAATAAAAATAAATTCATTTTTGATTTTCAAAAATCAGAAAATGTTTCATGAAAACAGTTTTTGAAAATGGACCATTTTTCCGTTTCAGTTTTTTGTAAATTTTTCTTGGGGAATCTTGAAAAATGTGAAAAAAAATCAAAACTTTCTGTGAAAAATGCTTGGTATTTTTCACCCACCTCTAGTTTCGGGTGAGGTTGTGGCTGGTGGTAACAAGGAGGGCTGTGGTTCTGGCTTTAGATGAGATTTGGCAAATTCTTGGGGCTCGGGCTGGGGTTCGGGCTGCCGGCTCCCCTGCTGACGGGGACGGGGCTCGGGCTGCCAGCCCCAACTGCCCGGACCCGCTCTCCCTGGGGCTCGGGCTGCCAGCCCCGCGCAGAGCGGTGGGGTTCAGGCTGCCGGTTCCCCCGCTGACGGTGGCAGGGCTCAGGCTGCTGGCCGCAACTGCCCGGTCCCGCTCTCCCTGGGGCTTGGGTTGCCAGCCCTGCACAGAGCGCTGGGGTTCGGGCTGCCGACTCCCCTGCTGACGGTGGCAGGGCTCAGGCTGCCAGCCCCAACTGCCCGGCCCCGCTCTCCCTGGGGCTCGGGCTGGGGTTCGGGCTGCCGGCTCCCCCACTGACGGGGGCAGGGCTCGGGCTGCCAGCCCCAACTGCCTGGCCCCGCTCTCCCTGGGGCTCAGGCTGCCAGCCCCACGCGGAGCGCTGTGGTTCGGGCTGCCGGCTCCCCCGCTGACCTGGGCAGGGTTCGGGCTGCTGGCTGCAACTGCCCGCCCCCGCTCTCCCTGGGGCTTGGGCTGCCAGCCCCGCGCGGAGCGTTGGGGTTCGGGCTGCTGACTCCCCCGCTGACGGGGGCAGGGCTCAGGCTGCCAGCCCCTACTGCCTGGCAGCGCTCTCCCTGGGCTTGGGCTGCCAGCCCCCGCGCGGAGCGCTGGGGTTTGGGCTGCCAGCTCCCCAGCTGATGGGGGCAGGGCTCGGGCTGCTGGCCGCAACTGCGTGGCCCCGCTCTCCCTGGGGCTCAGGGTGTCTGCCCTGCAACCATGTCCCACCTGCTGTCTCCAATGCCTGGGGTCCTCTGTCCGCCATTAGTGAAATTTTTCTGGCGAATCCCCTGTAACGTTCTACGAACCCCAGTTTGGGAACCACTGCCCTAGAGGATCCGCAAAAGAAAATCAAAATCCGGTAGCAGGGGATTTCTGCCCGGGGCCTTCCATGTTCTTCTGGATAAACAAGCTGGAGTCACATGCAGGACAGGCCTGCTGCAGCCTTGAACCAGCACATGCTGACTTCAGGACTCAGCAGGAATCTGCCTGCTTCAGTCTCTAGTGACTGTTCAGGACAGCACGCTCCACTGGAGCTAATGGGAGTAATTTGGACCCTAACAGAAAGCTGCCCCTACTTTGCTCAGCACAGTGGCTGCTTGGAGATCCCCACAGAGGAGGTTCCTGCCTCCAGGAGTACATTAAGCCTGAAGTGCCTAATTAGAGTTCAGACACAATCTGCCAGTTTGCAAGATTTGGGCCTTGTCAATTCTGAACCTGAGCTCCATCTGGAACCCAAATTCCATTTTAATCCTAATCCAGATCTAAAGGTGAACGTCTTCTCCTCAAACCCATTCTGTTGGTTACCTACTGCTGTGAAAGGCCACTAATATACTGCTAGGACCAAGTTCCAAGGTTCCTGCTTTAATTCTGCCTTGCAAAAAGGAATCCAACTAAACCACCTTGTGATCACCGATTGATTCCCAGGCTGCAAATAGATCCATAGTTTTCTGATTGATTTAATTCTTTTTATTGTGAGTTTACTCTGCCATGGGACTAGTTGTTTGTCTGTATAAAGGAAATTATCTGGAAAACAATAGCACCGATCAAAGTCCCAAAGGAGAGGAGATGGGATTGGAGGCTCCGGGTCTGCAGTAGGGATGATGCTGATGATTTATCATTTGTGTTGGGGTAACAGCTAGGAGCACCAGGCATGAAGTAGGACCCCTTTGTGCTAGGCACTGTACAAACATAGATCTAAAAGACAGTCCATGCCCCAAAGAACTTTCAATCTAAGTATAAGGTGGATACAGGCGGACAGGCAGAAACACAAAGGAACAATGAGACAGTACTGGTCAGCATGATGGGAATATCCAAAAGGAAATAACGTAACAAAGGCGACAGTGTCAGGTATCAGGTTAAACAAAAGTTGGTCATTGAAGATGTACAACCTAAAGGCCAAACTACGAATCTTCAACTCAAATGTTATTTCCATTTTAACGTACAGCTGTGAAAGCATCCACCAGGGTACAGACAGGCGTCTAAATGCCTTCAGAAGCAAAGGCCTTACGCAGCTTTCACCAAATCTATAGTCATGCTGAGAAGAACTCACTAGTTTCACAGTGAACTCTGCAAACCCTGTTCTCCCAAGCTTTGTGCAAACAGCGCTCAAAGCAAAACCTGGAGTTAAGCAGCCTGCAACGCATGGGGGGCTCACCCAGAGCGGTAAGGGGTTGTGTGACCGCCTGCCTGAAACCCTGGCTGCTTCTGGGCTGTGCAGCTCTGACACCAGCACCGTGCTCACAGCAAAATGGCCTTGCCCTGGCTTCCACCAGCCTGGTTACTCCTTGCAGGGTGACACCAGCAGTCCTTGCAGTGCCGAGTCTCCCCTGCAGTGCCCAGTCCCTCTCAATGGACCGTCACAGAAGTTATCACATTCGCTGCCTCCAAAGAGGGTTAGACAGGGGTGAGGGTTTTATCCTTCACTTGGTAGCACAGCACAGAAACACCGAGGGTTATAAGGCAGATGGTGACACAACCCCTTACTGGTCTGGGTGAAGCCCCAAAGTGTCACATGGCCCCACCAGACAGGACTGTTGGTGTATGGCAGGGGTCGGCAACCTTTCAGAAGTGGTGTGCCGAGTCTTCATACATTCACTCTAATTTAAGGTTTCACGTTGCAGTAATACATTTTAACGTTTTTAGAAGGTCTCTTTCTATAAATCTCTAATATATAACTAAACTATTGTTGTATGTAAAGTAAATAAGGTTTTAAAATGTTTAAGAAGCTTCTTTTAAAATTAAATTAAAATGCAGAGCCCCCCTGACCGGTGGCCAGGACCCGGGCAGTGTGAGTGCCGCTGAAAATCAGCTCGCGTGCCGCCTTCGGCACGCGTGCCATAGGTTGCCTACCCCTGGTGTATGGTGTCCCTAGACTCTGTTTGTCAGAGGGTGGAGATGGACGGCAGGAGAGAGATCACTTGATTACCTGTTAGGTTCACTCCCTCTGGGACACCTGGCATTGGCCACTGTCGGTAGACAGGATACTGGGCTAGATGGACCTTTGGTCTGACCCAGTACGGCTGTTCTTATGTTCTTATGACTACTAGAACTCATGCAAAGTGAAATTAGAGGCATTACTACAGATCTAGCTGTACCAAGCTAACATGGAGACTATTGGCAAACCACTGTGGGAGGTTATCCAGGGTGGAAGCTTTTGGGGGGCTATTAGGGATCCGCTGTGAAGCAATTTCAAAGCAGACTCTGCTGGACAGATTCCAGCCTAGTTTCTGAGATGCCCCTAGGGGGGAAGCCTTTAGCAGCACAAAGAGAGAACCGGGAGAGAGGATAAACTCATACAAAGAAACAAAGCAGCTGAAACAAAGGAACACTGACGGGAATAGCTAGGAGGAGAAATCCTTTTCTGGGATTTCATCGGCTGCTTTGCTCTTTTGAGAACAAGTGACTGTAGGGCTGGAGAAGTTAAGAACTAACCATTTGGCAATCAGTAGAAGAGTCTGTAATGTTTCCATTGTGGGGCACTTCAAATGCAACCCTTCGAGAGCTAATATCATTATTCTGTGGATTTGATGGCTGGTTTTAATTTTTAATAAGTTTCCTGTAGGTCAGATGGAGTTAATCATACTGCAAATGATAGAAGAATTCATCTTTTTCTTTCAGGTTCCACTGTGTCCCAGCTGTGCTGCGCTATATGTGTTAAAGGACTCTGACCTATTCTAGCAGTTACGTTTTCATGTAACATTATCTTCTAGGCCCGAGACAATTAGACTGCAAGATGTCAGCATGTCAACTGTTTCTGTGCAGGCTGAGGGTGGCTATCATTTGTCTGTGGCGACAGTTCCAATTAGGAAATTCAGTTCCCCGAACGAATACAAGCAGAGTATTGACTGCCGCCTACATTCATATTGAACCTTCTCACAGACTGTACAGAGAGAGCTGCTGGCTGACATGGAGCTGTTCAGCGTAAGGCTCAGATTCCCTGTGGCTCAGATGGGTTCAGTACCACCCCAGGCCGGGCTCACATAGTGCTCATTTCAACCTGTTGGCTAGAAGGCACTTGAGTGCAAAGGTCTATAACATGATGCCCTTTCGATCCTCCTCTCCTTCTCAGTTCTCCTATCCCTAACCCATCGTCCTTTCATCCATTGATCTGGCCCCTTCTTTGCTCTGCCCTGGCTCTAAGGACCCATCTGGTTCGTATGAATGGTGGGAAGAAAGTGAATAAGTTTTATTTACCCTTTCACACAACACAAGAACCAGCGGTCACCTAATGAAATGAATAGGCAGCAGGTTTAAAACAAAAACAGAAGGAAGCATTTCTTCCCACAACACATAGTCAGCCTGTGGAATTCGTTGCCAGGGATGTTGTGAAGGCCAAAAGTATAACTGGGGTCAAAACGGAATTAGACAAGTTCATGGAGGATAAGTGCATCAATGGCTATTAGCCAAGATAGTCAGGGATGCAGCCCCATGTTCTGGGTGTCCCTAAACCTCCAACTGCCAGAAGCTGGGACTGGATGACAGGGGATGGATCACTTGATAATTGCCCTGTTCTGTTCACTCCCTCTAAGCATCTGGCACTGGCCACTGTCGGAAGACAGGATACTGGGCTTGATGAACCATTGGTCTGACCCAATAGGGCCATTCTTATGTTCTTACGTATTTGGCATGGGTTTGCGTCTCCAATTAGGTCAAGCCCTGGAAAAACCATTAACACTGCTAAAGACTGGCTTGCTAAGTGTTCCATGGACCATTATCAGTAAAGTGATTTTGGGACCTGATCCAGACTCATTGGAGTTGATTGAGCTCCCATCAATTTCAATGGACTTCGGATCAGGCCCTTAGTGGCCTCTGCCCGGTTATCTGGTGGAGTACGTAAGACAAGTCAACAATTTAACAAACAGAAACAGGGCCTGGAGGAACCCAATAAAGCTCAGGCTCTACGCTTACTGGGTGGAGTTACACGCAGGGCCGGCGCAACCCATTAGGCGACCTAGGCGGTTGCCTACGGCACTACAATTTGGGGGGCGGCGACTGCAGCAGTATTTCGGCGGCGGGACCTTCCGCCGCCTCTGTGGGGGGCGGCATTTCGGGGCGGGACTTTCCGCCGCCTAGGGCGGCAGAAAAGCTGGCGGCGCTCCTGGTTACACGTCCAGTTGCTTTGCACTATTCTCCTGCAATATTTGCCAGAGGGGCAGGGAACCCAGAGAACTCTCTGGAGGGAAGGCCAGGGTGCTCCTTCTGTTTATCCCCCTTCAGTAGTTATTTGTCTCATTGGCACAATTTGCCGGAGTACTGAGCAGAAGAGATTAGCGTTGTTTGAAGCCAGTGCCGCCTGCGTGACAATTTGCATCCCGCCAGGTGCGGCCAGACACGTTCTTCAATGAGGCCCAGGATTGAGACTGCCGGGCAGATTTCTCAGCAGGGTGGCAGGACACTTAGATAAAAGGACCGTCATTGTCTGAGCTGATTGTCATATTAGGCACTAATGATGTGAAGGAATACATGGCAGACAGTCCCACACCACTGCAGATGGATGGGAGAGCCGACTACTTTGAAGATGCTGTCCTTCCACATCCGTAGCTAATCCAAGAAGGTGCCAGCTGGCAGCCAGCACAACAGCCCCCCACCGTCTTCCTTGTATTATAACTAACCTTCTCCCACAGAGATTTTGGAAGGGATCAGACCTAGCAATCCAAATAACTACCTTAAAAGCAAAGCCACTCATTGGCATCCAAGCCTGCAGGCTGCACGGAAATGGCATTGAGTCTGGCAACTCCGCTATATGAAAAGGAACAGCGTGCTGGGAGCAGAACTCTCTTCCTGTGTGAGCGATCGGGGTACTGGGGAGCGATGCCAGCTCCAATCAGCTCCTGCAAAGCTGGGAGGGAATGGAAGATAAAGCACCGGGCCTGACTCCCCTGAACTGAAGGGATGTTTGGAATCTGAACCTGCAACGTTGCAAATGGCCCGTTTCCCATTAGGTCCAAACCAGAAGCCTGGATCTGGAAGCTCCCAAATTCTAGGGTATTTGAAATCCATCTTCAAACCCCAATTCCAACTGGGGTATATCCAGCCAGGCATCAATTAGATGTTGAGAGATTCATCCAGCCCACCCCTTTTCCCTGCTACTCATAGCAAAGCTGATGCTCCAGCACGCGAGCCCAGAATCTCAGGCTCAAAGAAACGGGAAGCTCCTGGGTTTGAGTCAGGTCTTTCACGAAGAGTAGAGAGCTCTCTGTTGCAGCCTTCATCTTAGCGCTGTCCTGCAGAACCAGCACTGAAGATGAGCTAGTGATTGTCCATGGGCCCGTCTCCAACTCCACAGCCTCTGAGACACCGGCAGGAGTGCTGCCCTTGGAGACTACTCATAGCTGCACAGTGCACATTGTCCATTGCCAGTGGACAAGTGCCTTGCAAATGTGTCCAATCGCGAGAGGAGCAGGGTAGATTTGGCCTCAGCAGGGATTTCTGGTGCTGATGCCTAATAATAATAATAATAATGACACAATTTGCATTTCTTTTCTGCCTTTCACCTGCAGATCTCGAAGCCCTTTGCAAACATCAATGAATCATTAAACCTTCATCACCCCCAATTAGGGAGTAACCTTTACCCCCAGTTTGCAGATGTCTGTTACAGCTGTCCCCCTGCCTGCTGAATTCCTTTTTCCCCCCTTCCTTTCTGTTTGTGCTGAGTGGCCGCCCCTCCACCCCCGGCCATGGAACTGACCAAAGTCACAGCCTGGCCCTGCTCATGGAAATGGCTTGTGCAGACTGACTGAAGCCATTGCTCTGCTCGGGGGGGGGGGGGGGGGGGGCTTTTCGCTCCTTTGTCTAGCTTCTTTGTTCGGACCCGGCTTGGTGTAGGGTGCTCTGCCCAGGTATGCAAGACCTAAAGTGGCCACATAGCTAAGCATATGAGTCATACCTGTGACTCAGAACTTGCCCAGACATGTCCTGTGCCTACCTGCAGTTTCCCCTGCCTTCTCTCCTCCCCTGGATTAAGGGGAACCAATCAGAGTTACTGGCGGGAAACTGCCTGAGTTTGCCTATAAAACCAGACGTTTTCTGATCAGACCCCCGGAGAAGGTCCTTGCTTTGCCACCTGGTCTGATCAGCTAGGGGTCTTTGGGGGGGGGGGCTCGCCGCTCTCGTTTGTTTTTGAGCGTACCCCCGTTTTTAAACTCCCCTCCCACGAACAACGAATTTGTGCCTGGAGATCTCCTGATTATTGTAAGCGAATCGAGTCCTCTCTGTGTCCTCTGATGCTGTTCCTGCTGCTGCTTTGGGGATTGGTAAGGAAAAACCTCTTGCACACTCCCCTTGTTTAAGCTGCTGGCCTTCTTTCCCCCAGCAGGCAGACCCAAGCTAACTCCTTGGTCTGTATCTGTAATCTGTTTCTTGCTCCGCAGTGCCTTTGCTGCTAGAAATAAGCCCATGCCTTCCTGAACTGTATCCTGGGCTGCCAGCTTGCAGCCACCCCACTGCTGCAGCCACCACTAGTTAATCCCCCTCCCGCCCCTTGGAGCTGTATCCTGGGCACACACCACTCTGCCCTCTAAAACTACCCCTAGTATAAGGTGCACCCATTAGGTTACGTTTAGCCTTTAGTCTAGATAAATTGTAATTTCATTTTGCATAGCTGTGGTTAAGTTAGGTTTAGAAAATTGCTTGCATTGTACTCTGTAAGTTAGGCTTAAAGAATTGTTGCATTGTGTTTTGTTACTTGCTAATTTGTGTAGTCTTGGTTAAGTTAAATCATAGATAAGATTTTGCTGTGTTCTGTATAATTGTCTCTCTGCTGTTTAAACTTGCAGCCTGTCTGCTCTCTGTCTCTGTCTCTCTCTCTCTCTTAATCCCTTCCCCCACGTGCTCACCCTGCTCCTACTGCTACCAAACCTCAATTGTATTACTGAAGTCTAGCATAAAACCCCATTGGTTACCCCTTTTCTCTCTAACACACCTCACATTTTACATTTACACCACTGTGACACATTTTTACCTAAAGTTGTTGGTTATTTAACACATTTTACCCATACTGTTAGTTGGTTATATGCTACTGTAACATACTCTTTACATAGAAATTGTTAGCTACATGTTACATTTATACTTCAATGTTAATTGGTTACCAACTGTATTGTACCCCACTGTATTGTACCCCACTATTGAAACGCCCTATCCTATTTACTAAAAGAAACCCCTCCCCAATTGTCTACCTTAACAAACCCCATACCCCTCACTATTGAATTTTCCCTGTTTTTGCATTTTCTTAATAAAGTTTATTTTGCACCCCACCAGTGCAGTAATTGTCCCCCAAGATCCCCTACCTGCTGGCAGGGTCAGCAGATAGGGAAATGAAGGCACAGATAGGTGGAGTGATTTGGTCAGAGTCACAGGGGGCAGTGGCGGAGCCAGAAATAGAAGCTAGGTGTCTTGGTGCCCAGACCCCTGCTCGAATCAGCAAGCCACCCTGTCTGTCTGTCTGTCTAGGTTTTTCTATTGTGCCTATCACAGTAGTAGCGGAGCCCCGTAATAGGTTTTAAGGCCAGAAGGGACCATCTTGGAAGTTTGCCCAGCGATCCCTGCAGGAGAGTCTGTCTGAACTGCCAAATTTCCCCAGCTGTAACAGTGGAATCCACATGCAGAAATCCAGCCATGACCATGCCGATTGCTACATCATTCTCCTTTAAATGAAAACAAAACCTTCTGGAGCTGTAGACGAACAGACCTTGTCCCTGTTGGTGTCAGAGGCCTGGAATGGAAGGCAAACCTCAGGCTCTGCAGTGAAATGTTGACTGACCTTCCTGTATGGGAATTATCCCAATTTGCAAGGGATGCTGTGGTGTGGGCCATCCAGCTTGAAACTACGGGTGAGTAAAGGCTTGATCATGCTCCCTTTCAAGACAAGGGAGAACCTCTGATCTGAATGGTTCAAGACCAAGCCCTAAGAGCAGCTACCTGTTGTGCCTTCTCTAACTGCTGCAGCAAAAGGTTCTTTCGGAGGCTAAGAACTGGGATGTTACCTCTCCTTTGCAGGTCAGTACCCAGCTTTCAGCCCAGCGTCGTCAGCACTCACAACAATAAGTTAATCTGCTGGGTTCAATGGATTCTCTTTTGTTGCTTTGATCTAGTCTAACCCTTGGTTGTAATTTGGAATCAAAATGGCTTCATAATTATAAGGGGGAACCCTTCCCCCCCCCCCAATGAAGATGTCAAGCGCATACACAAACCATCAACACTGGGCTAAGACTCCCAGAGTAAAGAGGGAGAACAGAACCTACCTCCTCCTCCAAAGGCAGTCGCAATCTCACAGCCCTAGACCTGGTAAATCCAAACACAGCAGAGAATTAGAAATGTAAAAAAGGGATTAATGCAAAACTTTCAGCCAAGGCTGCTGATATCTCCAGGGTTTGGTGGGGCTTTTATTATCTGAATGCACTAAATGCAAAAAGAATTAAAAGGCCTGGAAGGGAGGAGCTGTATCGAATGCACCCACCTTTACAGAATCAACAGTTGCCTCAAATTAGCTGGCGTTTCCCAACAAAGCTGTAAACAATGTTTTGAACTCCTGAAGTGGCCACCCCACTGGCTGGTGCCTGGTCATGAACCCAGGATAACAACAACTATTATTACCATAGCACCTAGGAGCTGTAGTCATTGACCAGGAGCCCAGCGTGCTAGGCGCTGTACAAAAGGATTGAACCAGAGCAATCTCAGCAGCCATGATTGCCTTTCACCTTGTTTGGAACTTGTTTCTACGCGAGACTCAGAGCAACCCACAGGCCTGAACCCTCAAAGGTCGAAACTGGGAAGAGAAAGTGTCCAGCTCGCACCAAAGAGACATCGCTGAGCTTCAACCAGTTCTAGTGAGAGCA
Source organism: Emys orbicularis (assembly GCF_028017835.1). Lineage (NCBI taxonomy): Eukaryota > Metazoa > Chordata > Testudines > Emydidae > Emys > Emys orbicularis. Next base: position 30,527,441 of record NC_088697.1, on the reverse strand, counting down.
AAACATCCCACGCTGGAGCAACATTCGCTTCCCCCCATGGGAAAGACAGAGACGGTACGATGGGCTCTAGCAAGCCTTTCGCCTGCACAATTAAGCCCTGTTTTAGCACATGCGTGACTTTAAGCACATTGACTTCAAATGCGACTGCTTATGATCTTAGAGATAAGTACGTGGCTCAATCCAAAGCCCGCTCAAGTCAAGGGGTCCCAGTTAGGAGTACCGTTGATATGAGCTAATAGAGTGCAAAGGCCTCATGCTTTTAAGGGTAAAACATCTGGGTTCAAATCCCATTCAGAGGCAGGAATGCAGAGGAATTAATTCCAGCCCATGTTTTTCAAAGGGACTCGTGATTTTGGGCACCCAACTTGACACACCTTGCAGGGGCCTGCTGTTCAGATGGCAGGGGCTCCGCACTTCCTGAAAATCAGGTCCGTCTAAAAGGTCTCAAGTTGGGCACTCAAAACGACTATTCACTCCGGAAGCCATTGGAAATCGGTCTTTCCTGCTTCTCTCTTGAGATGCCTCTGGCTCTTGGAGTCTTTGCTTTGGCAGGAGAGTGAAGCACCTGACACGTTTATCAGACTATTTACCAACACAGACAAAAAAACCAAAGTCCATTTGAGCAAGGAGGAGTAGGGGTTGGAGGGTCATTTGGGGATCCCAGACATTTTAGATTTGGATGCACATTATGAGTAGCAAATTGCAAGTTATACAGCCACAACAAGGGAGCTGGAATCCACTTTTCCAGGGTGCTCCACGGGGGGACTGTGAAAACTCATTTTAATTTCTATAGGAATTGAGCCGCGAACAGGCAATTTTCTCCTGAATATTGGTTCTGCAATATTGGTTCTCAGTAATGCTCTGTGAGAGGAGTATATTTCCCTTGTGTCTTCTTAAGCCCCCGTTATTTTGGTTATAAATTTAATTAAGCCCTTCTGGAGAGCGCTCTGCGGCATACAAGCTGAGGTTTGTTTTGTTGTCAGAGTGGGGTCGAAAATGAACTGCTGAAATTACGTGGTAATTAGATTTTATGTTTTTGTTCTGTTTAAATACTTTGTATGATATTAAATACTAGATACATTCGCTTCTCCCAGCGGAATCAATACGGCTAAAGTTAAGTGAAAGAGACGTCCAAGGCGCCAGGTGAATTAGAAAGATTTTGATTTTCATCAAGCAATGATCCAGCTAGTCCTCCCTCCTTCCATAAGGTCACACCCAAAGCTGCCATTTTGCAGAACATCTGGGGAGCAGATTCTCTCTCCGCAAATATGACATCTGAAAACTGCATTAGGACCAGCTCTTAAGATCGTGGAAATCTGCAAAGCAGCATTTAAGTTAACTGACGGTCTGGCTCTTAGCGGGAAATGCCCACTCGAGAATTCTCCTTGGATTGGAACATGAACGGATTCAACTCAATCATGACAGCCTTTTCATTAGGCCATGTCCATAACTGCTAGATATTGTTATTCCATGGAGGGCTTGGCCAACTATGCTCTTTGTTTTACTCATGATTTGTTACTAAGCAACACTTACTGGGTTCACAATGCACAGCCAGGCCTACAGTTTGAACTGCTACTCGGCGTTTCAGCCCTAAATTCTACAGAAAGGGCCAATGCCAGCTAACTTTCGTGCTTACAATCAAACATCTTAGAGTAACCAGATGCTATAGTTCTCAGAGATCATCAGGCATCCAATGCCCAAGGTTACACAAACAACATTCCTTTTTAAGGATAGCTCCTACTGTTTTTGTTTATAGTAGCACCCAAAGGCTCCAATTACGATCAAAGCCCCATTGTGCTGGGCACTATACGTATAAATAATAAGGGCCAAACAGTGTACAGGCTAAATAGACAAAGACTCTGTTCTTTGTATAGAGGCTTAAATGTTGGTGTCACATTCCACCCTCCCCCAGGCCCAAACCATCCAGCCTGTCACTAAACACAGCAGCAGCTCCTCAGTCTCAGCAAGTGGATGATAGGAACACTCATGATTAATGCGCAGGAGCTCTAGAAACAAGCTGTGCAAGATTAGCATATGTCAGCCCTTCACGCCTTGATTTTTTGTGTGTGTGGTGGCACTGTCTGTTCTTAGGAGATTAAAGGGGGTAAAATAAACCCCAGAGGCTTGTGTAACGAATGCAGGTCCTGGAGAACACAGCACTAATTAGGACTAGAAGGCGCTCTGGGCTTTTTAAAATATTATATATCTACTGGGAAACAAATAGTTCTGTTTTCAGTCACAGCCGCTTTATTGCAGAACCTCAAGCATTGCCACCAAGGAAAACATCTTCAAGCCCATACTGGAGCACAAATGTCCCACCGAGGGAGGGCTATCCATCTACGCCTAATACTCTTTTAATGTTATACTGTTGGCAGTTTAACAACAGCTAAACAGCGTAAGCCCCAGCAAGAGATTTCTGAGCTGTTTAAGTATGAAAAGTATGACATTTTAATTAGAGGAGAAGCTTCCCATTTGCGGCATGCGCCCCTCTGTTTGATCTGGAATGCAGAGTCCACCTGTAATTGGCATGTTTCTGTTCAAAGGTGCATTAACCAGAAGCCAGGGCCAGTCTAAAATGAGTTTTGTAGGGCCTCAGACCAGTGCCTAGTGGATGGAGTCTACCACAAAAATGCTGTCATCATAACTGGCATTAATTGCCTTCCTTCTGGGAAGGCTCGGCACAGAGGCCAATCATCAGATGGACCTGGAATCTTAATTCCCTGATCTCCTGATTCACACTGTGATTGGGGTACAGCTGATATGACTTCGGTCCAGGCTGCCTCTCTTCAGTGAATAGAGACAGGACATAAGTTTTCAGGACTTGCACTGAAATTGACTTGTGAGATGATAATACTGACTGATCACAAGACAATGACTGTGTCTGAGGTGAGGACAGCAGGTGAGATGTGTAAAAAATTAAGACATTCTGTAGGAAAACTTGTTAGGCCAACTTTTGCAGGGAAAATGTTTGGGTCAGATTCTCTCAGGGTGCAAATGCTTGTCATCAGGAATTTGGACCACTGAATTAATTGGACCAATTAATTATTGGGTTGCAAAGTTCCGAGTGCTTAAGGTGCCCTAGTGTTCACAAACCAACCATCTCAGATGGACAGACTGGATGATTCTTTATATAAACTACACTTATAACAAAGTTTAATTATTTTCTAGAGGTATATATCTGTATCTGCCATGCTGTGACTGATCACACACAGGCTGTATGTATCACAATGGGAAATGTCAACTGTAAAGAGAAGCCAAGGGGATTTAAAATCTCATTGGTTACTAAGATGTTTTAGAGACAGATTCACTTTCTCCACTGCCCCTCCCTGTTTTACCTACCCACCTTGAAATGGGAGTTGCAGTGTCTTGGATCAATGGCTTTTGACATTTCAGTTTTCCCTGTTACTTCTGTTCTAACTTTTTAACAGCAGTACTCCATCCTCAGCGAATCCAATTGTGAATGACCTTTTCAATGTCCCCCTTGCAGGCTGCCTGGGATGTGAAACAGGTTATTGCCTAGATTTCTGCCTCCTGTATAAGACATGGATATGAGTTCCTGGGTGTGCAGCAGTGTGTTTATCTTTCTATTCTATTCAGTATTGGTTCTCATACCACCAATATCTGCATCCCTTATGATAATGCATTAAGTCCCATGAGCAACATCTGTCTTTGTGTAGGAGTCTCTGAGTGTGTGTGTGTCTCTATCTCTAAAATATGGCTGCAATAGATGGAATTTTCCTTGCTCAATATATTGACTATGGAACTGGTGTCGAGGGATTAAGAATTCCAGCCAACAGACAGAACAACAATCCCATCCTGTCTCTCCTGCAATGAAGAGTTGTGAGTAATTTCAGTGCACTAAATTGCCAGGGTTTCCCCAGGCACTTAATGAGAAATGACTGACACCACCAAGTTATCTCCACGAGTGAAAGGCCTGTTGGAAGAGAATGGCACTCGGAGAAATGACTGGGGCCTTGGCATTTAGCCTTCAGTTAGCTGAGTTCACTCAGCTCCTGGGGCCCTGACTTCATGAGAAAAAGACAATTATCCTTCCTCCATTTTGCTTCATTGACAAGTAAGAAACAAAAATAGCACGGAGGCAGCTGAACACATCCAGCAGCCATGCCCTGGGCTGGAGCTTTGAAAGCACTACCAGTCAACATTGGCAGCACACGCTAAACTCAAACTCCCTCGTTCAAGCAGGGCTTGCTAAAGACCAAGCTCATGGATTTAGAGTCATGGGGGCATATTGCCATAGTGACGGAAAGGGAGGAAGGATCCTAGTCAGCAGTTGACGCTGTTTCTCTGCAAGATGCTTCGTTTCCATCAAACATTTTGACTGCTCTGCTTTCTTTGGCCTGGTCTACACTGCGGGGGGGGGTGGGGGGTGGGGGGGGGATCGATCTAAGAAATGCAACTTCAGCTACGAGAATAGCGTAGCTAAAGTCGACGTATCTTAGATCGACTTAGAATCATTTACTTCGCGTCCTCACGGCGCGGGATCGAGGGCCGCCGCTCCCCCGTCGACTTTGCTTCCGTCTCTCGCCGAGCTGGAGTTCAGCAGTCGATGGGAGCGCGATCGGGGATTGATTTATCGCGTCTACACTACACACGATAAATCGATCCCCGATAGATGGATCGCTACCCGCCAAGCCGGCGGGTAGTGTAGACGTATCCTTTGTCTCTCTCCTTCACACCAACAAAGAACTAACCTTTGACATGAAAAAACTGCGGTGCCCACAAGTTCTACATCACGCACGCACACACTGTAGTCTCTCCCTCCCTCCCCACCTCAGCCTGCTGTGTGGGCAGGCTCCAAAGAGCCAGCCCCATGGCCTGCTGGGTAGAGGTGGTCGGAAAACAGAATTTCTGGTTCCTGGGACATTCCGACATTTCAAAAAAAAGGCAAAATTTTCAAAAATTTCCCGTGGAATGAAAATTCTGACAAATTGTGATTTGAGGCCATCGAAATATGTTACTTTAGTTCATTTCAACTTACTCATTACATTTAATAATGTTAAAACATTATAAACATTTAAAACATTAAAACATTATAATAGAAAACATTAAACCTGATTATATATAATCATAGTGCTGAAAATAATATATTAATATAATATAGAAGTCCAAACATAATGAATCAGAACAATAACGTTGAAATGAAATATTTTTACCTTATTGAAACAAGAAAATCAAAACAATTTGTTTAACAGAATCATAGAAACGTAGGGCTGGAAAGGACCTCAAGGGTCACAGAATTTGAGGTCGGAAGGGACCATCTAGTCTGACCTTGTGCATATCACAGGCCACCAACACTATGCAGCCACCCACACACTAAACTCCACAACCAAAATTAGACCAAAGTCTTACAGGCCTCAGGAGACTAAGCTATTCTGTGCTACAGGCAGAGACTAGGAGGGATGGAGGTACACCAATGCCTGAGGGCTCCAAAATGGCAGGGAATTGATTAATTGATTTGACAAGGTCCCTCACCAAAGGCTCTTAAGCAAAGTAAGCAGTCATGGGATAAGAGGGAAAGTTCTCTCATGGACTGGTAACTGGTTAAAAGATAGGAAACAAAGGTTAGGAATAAATGGTCAGTTTTCAGAATGGAGAGAGGTGTCCCCCAGGGATCTGTACTGGGCCCAATCCTATTTAACATATTCATGAATGATCTGGAAAAAGGAGTAAACAGTGAGATGTCAAAATTTGCAGATGATCCAAAACTACTCAAGATGGTTAAGTCCCAGGCAGCCTGCGAAGAGCTACAAAAGGATCTCCTCAAAACTTGGTGACTGGGTAACAAAATGGCAGATGAAATTCAATGTTGATAAATGCAAAGTAATGCACATTGTAAAACATGATCCCAATTATACATATAAAATGATGGGATCTAAATTAGCTGCTACCACTCAAGAAAGAGAACTTGGAGTCATTGTGGATAGTTCTGTGAAAATATCCACTCAATGTGCAGTGGCAGTCAAAAAAGCGAACAGAATGTTGGGAATCATTAAGAAAGGGATAGACAATAAGACAGAAAATATCATAATGCCTCTATATAAATCCATGGTACGCCCACATCTTGAATACTGCGTGCAGATGTGGTCATCCCCTCTCAAAAAAGATATACTGGACTTGGAAAAGGTTCAGAAAAGGGCAACAAAAATATTAGGAGTACGGAACAGCTTCCATATCAGGAGTGATTAATAAGACTGGGACTTTTCAACTTGGAAAAGAGACGACTAAGGGGGGATATGACAGAGGTCTATAAAATCATGGCTGGTATGGAGAAAGTCAATAAGGAAGTGTTATTTACTCCTTCTCATAACACAAGATCTAGGGGTCATCAAATGAAATTAGTAGGCAGCAGGTTTAAAACAAACAAAAGGAAGTATTTTTCCCCACACAAAGCGCAGTCAACCTGTGGAACTCCTTGCCAAAGGATGTTGTGAAGGCCAAGACTATAACAGGGTTAAAAAAAGAACTAGATAAATTCATGGAGGATAGATCCATCAATGGCTATTAGCCAGGATGGGCAGGGATGGTGTCCCTAGCCTCTGTTTGCCAGAAGCTGGGAATGGGCAATAGGGGATGGTTCACTTGATGATTACCTGTTCTGTTCATTCCCACTGGGGCACCTGGCATTGGCCACTGTCCGAAGACAGGATACTAGGCTACATGGACCTTTGGTCTGCCGTTCTTAAGTGAGATACACCCAGATGATTCTGGCACGTGACCCGCACCTCACACTGCAGAAGAAGGCGAAAAACCCCCAAGCTCACTGTCAATCTGACCGAGGGAAAATTCCTTCCCAACCTCACCATCCAAAAAATCTTTTGACTTTTTCCAACAGAAAATGTTGTCAAGGTCGACGTGTTTCCACAAAACGTTTAGTTTTTGACAAAATGGCATTTTCCAACAGAAAATTTTTGGACCAGCTCCACTGCTGTGTTATAACAAACACTGTCCTGGGCAGAGCGCCAACCACAAGAACAGGAGTAGCTCATCAGCCCACCGAAAAGTAGGAGAGGTCCCCATACGGGCCAGGAGGCAGGGCACTGGAGGGACCTAACAAAAAGGCAGAGCTACTGATGTTGGCCCCAATGTTCCAAGGAGAATACTAGACCTCTCTTCTGACCATAGTAACAGACCAGTCTGGAAGCAAAGGGCTGCCTGCCCTGTGCAGCAGAAGATGGGAAATGGAACTGGCAGCTTTCTGCATCCATGTCCCACAAGAAAAAAATAAAAATCACATTTTAATTAGCGCAATTAAAGCGCCACATCTAAACCCTTCACTTCCCAGCTGGCAAAATGTCAGCATCGTCTGACAGCTAAAAGGTTGTGCTGTGCCCTTGGACTCTCTTCACGGACAGACAATGGCCAAAGGGAGATGAAGGTTGCCCCCATGCAATTAAACAGTGGCAGGAACTTGCTGGGGAACAGGGTCCTCCCGTCTATTATGTGTGTCAATCACTCCCCAAAAGGTCAGGCACTTGGCAGCTACAACCGGGCACAGGCTGTATCCTGTCACAATCCTGTTTTCAGCAATGTCCTCATTGCAAGCTCCCAGGAAAAAGCAAAGGGAAATACATGCACATGATTTTTAAGGCCACCAGGGACCACTGTGATCATCCAATCTGACTTCTAGCATCACACGGGACCAGAGAATTCCAGCTAGTGGAGACTCCACTCTGGAAAATAGCAGCTAACTGGAGCAATAAATAAGGACATAATTCAGACTGCGAAATAGGCTTCAGTTTCCACAGGGTATTTTTAGCCCTGTCATTTCCTTTGCTTCCCCCTTTCCCTGCTCTAACCATCGTCAGCCCTTCCACAAGAAAACCATGTGGTGATTTATTGGCCTGACCATGTCTAGATATGGGCACAGGTAAGAAATCCACCTCAAACTGAACCTTGTCTGAAAAGGGTAACCTGGGCTCCTGCCTAGCAATTGAAAGCAGCTCCCAGTCCCAGTCCTGCTCACCTTTATTTCCATGGGGTGAATTTCACCCGCCTGTGCAGAGAGCCATCACCTCTCAAATCCCACATAAGACCTCAGAATAGGGGCGGGCAATAACTCCCTTTGAGTTAAAGCTGTGTTGGAGCTTCCAGTGCAAAATTAAACTTCCTTTCAGTCTGAGCACAGCTACCAGGGCGTTGGTAGCTTTAATACTTCTCTGTCCAGAGCTATGAAGTCTGCTTGTCTGGAGCCTACAGCTCTCTCATCAAAGGGAGCAAATGAAATATTTACATGGTCACTTAGGTCTGTTTGCCGGGATAGAAAGCTTAAGCTGAGGGGAGATATTATTTATGATTTCCTGAGCTCCGTGCTATACAAACATAAGTTACAAGCCGGGTCAGAACCTGAGTGATGAGAGCTGCATGAGCAAATACACTGTTGCCTTCCGTCATCTGGGAAGGGTGAGATACAGCCCTTGCAAACAAGTTCATTGGGAAAGATGGGTCTCCTCCCACTTGGGGCTACAGGGTTGTTTATTTATAACGCTGCTTCTCAGCAACTAAGATGACAAAGAGAGAGTCACCATCTCGGGCATGTGCAAGTTGACAAATTCATCATTATTTCAGAGTTCTCACTGGATAAAATAAGGGCCATCGAAGGCTGCTCAGAAGTTTTCACCCACCATTGTAAAGGCAATGTGTGCACAAAAGACCACACTCCAGTTAACTCCCTGTCTTAGGAGCAGGGGCACTTCACTCAGAAGCCGTAAGGCATCCCTGCAAATAACCAATAGCTCACCAGAGGCTCCTTTGCAAAGAAAGGCACTGCCAAGTTGCCGAAAGCAGCCCAGATGGGCTGCCTGAAAGGAGCACAAGGCTGCGTTTCAATGCAGCGATTCTGGGGAAAGGCAAAGCTGAATTTCTCTAGGCGTGGTGGAATGATTGCTCTTCCATCTCAGGTTTCACCTGCACCGGTCGCACTACAGAGGCTGGGGTCTGATCCAAAGCTCACTGAAAGATTCCATTGACTTCAGTGGGCTTTGAACCAGGTCTAAAATCCACCTTCCAAGCAAATACTTAACAAGAATTAAGTGCTTGGGCTAAAATGAAATTCTCTCCAGCAATACACTGCGTGTGGACTAGGCACTATAGAATACTGTCAATATATGGCAATTAAAATCTAATATATTATAATAATTCATAAGAATACAATGACTTTGTTGTGATGATAATGCACAGAGGACTGTTCGTCTCCCAGTTCCCCAATGGGTCATCCCCCTTAAAATCACATTTCTTCTCTGAGGCCTGCCAGAAGTGCGTATATAATTCAAAAAGAAAACGCACTGAGTCCTCTGTTTCCTGGCTCTTCTGTGTCTCTCTCTTAGACTTCAAGCTCTGTCCTCATTTTGTGCCTGCGCAGTGCTGAGCACAGACCAGACAAGTAGTAAGGAATTAACCTCTTGGGCGCTGCAATGCCAGGCTGGGGCCACGCACTGGTTACTGCAGCCCTCCGCCATTGTTAGGGATCTAGCAAAAGGCAGAGAAACCAGCTGGCCAAGAGAAGCCCATTTTTCCTCTCCCCATCAACGGAAGATGAGCTGAAAGACCATTTCATCCGCCACCCCCCAAAACACTGGCCCTGGCTCTGCCAGAGATGAGGCTGGAATCAAAGGCCCCACTTTTATTTATTTGTTTATTCACAAATATATTTGGGTCCCATTGCTGTGCCCTGTTCCAAGTTGCAAACTGATAAACGCTCTGCACCGTTCCCGGCTCTTGAAGGGCAAGCAGAGGAGACCAACTGACCCCGTGTTACCACCCTCTAGGAGATCTCCCAGACAGCTGATCAAGAATCCTAGTCTAGCAGAGAAAACACCTTGCACCATTTCCTGAAAGCTGACGATTCTGTTGCGTTACAATAAGTCAGTGCTGGTCATTTGGAGGCAAAGCACTGGCTCATTTGGGCCAGACGGCCTCCTGCAGTTATCTCTTCAGCGCGGAAAGGAGAAAACACCCAAACCAATGGGAGGAATTTACCACAGAACCTTTTCTGTCCCATCCCCCTGCCCCCCCCCCCCCCACACACACACACGCAGGGCCAAATTTTCAACAGGGGCTTCTCATTCAGGACGACTAACTTCGCGTGCCCAGGTTTGGATACCCAGTGCCTTTCTATAGAGGTGCTGAGCACCTCCAGCTCCCATTATCTTCATCCGCTGCTCAGCATTGGTGAAAAACAGGACATCTCAAGTTGGACACCCAAAATCAGAGGCTGCTTTTCAAAGTCTGAGCGTCTGTACCCACATACTGTAAAACTCCACTCCTGGCTCAGATATTTGTGGGCATTGCAACAAATCTGTTGTCATCTAGTATATCAGTGGCCTGGAGGGACAGGGGATGAGGGTCAGACTCATGTTGACCTCTTAACCCATCCCTAGAACCATCTCCATGGTGGCAAGTCCTCTGCTCAATGCCTCAAGGTGTGGAGAAATCTGAAGACATAATTTGAAATGGTTAGAGAAACACTCTCCCCCACCTTACCTTTTTGGTGGGAAGAAGGGAAGGGAATTCTTTTAGGGATATCCTCACCCTCACCCCAGTATGTCCATTTCAGGCATTATTTTTCCCGTAATTCTGTTTTGTTTCCTTGTTTCATTTTCAGTGGTGGCGGCTGGTATGAAAGTGGGATGTTGGAATAACTGACACATAACTGCACCATATGCTCCATGTCTATTTCCAGCAGTGGGTGGGACTCACAGGGCTTCATTCCTGCTTATGCTAAGGCCCTTGTGTGTCACTCTGATTCCTGTAAAAGCTCCCCATTTAAGGGCGGAATGGAAGCAGGAAGCTCTGTGGGAGACGTGGGTATGTTTGTCACCAGATGTAAATCCAGCAGGGTCCATACAAAAAGAGGGGTGTAGCTTTTGCATCCACTGCCCCCAGATGAAATTACTAGCATGGACGCACATACACATGGGTCAAATCCAGCACTCCCACCCCGAAGCCTTCAAAATCATGAGTCAGACCCCCAGAATAACCAGTGTTGGGTTCTTTGTGTTTGCCCTCAGGCGTTGGAGACTTTAGGATTCACATCCTCCAGCTTTTCTCAGCAAACATGTGAACTAGAAATTTATTTATTTTTTAAAAAATGAAAGTTGAGATTTTCCTACAATCGCCTGACTCAAGGAGCTAGTGATTGAAGAAACAATATCTAATACTGCGAGATTCAACATAAAATTGCAAGAGCTGGTGACTCTCCAAATCCATCCCACCTGTTGACCATGTCAGGGGTGAATTGGAGCTCACGGTTTTAAGCTTTTTCACCACTCCATGTCACCCTGCTCCCCATGTTATTCACTGGCAAGTCCTGGCCTTGCAGCAAGGTAGCAATGCTTTGCTTCTGATTCCTAATGGCCAGCTGGAAGGGCGTGCAGCCAGTCATGTCCTCCACCTCCAGCACAGCACCAGCCTTGATTAAGGTCTTTATGATAGCCACGTTGCCACTGAGGACAGCGAGGTGCAGGGGAGTCCAACCCACCTTGTTCTTAACATTGATGTCTGCTTTGTGCTCCAGAAGGTTGATGATGCTCAGGAAGGTACCCCGCTGGACTGCGAGGTGGAGAGGGGTCCACTCTGATTTCTCAGTGATGTTGGGGTCCACCCCACTTCTCAGGAGCTCGCAGACCACAGACTCTTCGCTATAGCGGGTGGCCACGTGAAGAGGTGTCCAATCCATGCCTCCTTTGACATTCAGTTTAGCGTGGTTGTCTCTTAGCAGGCGGATGATTTCGATGTGGCCCTTAAAACAAGCCAGGTGTAGGGGGGTCCACCCTTTGTCCGTCCTCAAGTCCACGTTGGCCCCGTATTTGATCAATTTCTCACATATCAGGTATTTCCCCTTCACCGCGGCCATGTGCAAGGCACTGTAGTGATTCTCATCCAGGCAGTTGACAGATGCCCCACTCTTCAGCAGGTATTGGACCACCCTGAACTTACCCCTCTCCACGGCAAAGTGCAGTGGGGTCCGGTGGTTCTTCTGCTTCCTCTCTAGGTCAGCTCCTTGGCTAGCTAGGAGTTTCACAAGGCTGATGAGCCCGAAGCAAGCTGCCACGTGGAGGGCAGTTCTCCCATCGTTCTCCTGGCAATTGGGATCAGCCTGGCGGGAAAGCAGCACCCGGGCCACATTCTCGAAATTGTTCTGAGATGCCAAGTGGAGCGGAGTCCATCCTTCATGTTCTTGGGAGTCTGCCTGCGCCTGGTGGTCCAGCAAGAGGCGCACAATCCTGTCATCCCCATTCTGAGCCGCGAAGTGAAGAGGAGACCAACCCGTCTTTGTCGGCCATGTTGACATCCACACCGTGCTCTATTAGAACCGAGCAGATCTCTGGTAACCTCTTCTGGACCACCACGATGAGTGGGGTGTAGCCACAGACCAGCTGGCTGTCCACGTTGGCCTCCTGACTCAACAGAAACTTCATCTTCTCCACATTTCCTTGAATCACCACGAGGTGAAGCAGGGTGAGGCCATTTTCCTGGGCCCTGCGGACTTCCTTGGACATTATGAAGCTCTCCAGGCCCTCGACCTCGCTGGCGGGGGAATGTGGGAAATCAGTCTCTAAGGGCAGAGGAAACAGAGTATGAGAAAGAGAAAGCAACTGAGTGATATAACAGCTTGAGGGCTCCCAAACTATGGTGTGCACAGCACTGGGGAATTCTGGATGCCCAGAGCTCAAAATAAAACCCATGCATGTGGATCTGCAGGGTCTAAAACCAAAGGAAATGCACCTGCCTGCTGGTCTGCTATGGGACAGGGCTGTATGGGTAAGAGCAAAGGAAACACTTGGCATCTCTCTCACAGGGACTTTATATTTGTTCTTTTTTTGGTTTGCACTTTTTCTTAATCTGAAATTAAAAATCACCCAGTCTGAAAACACATGGATTGTCCTTTTGTGTGGAGACTATCATAGGGTAAAGGTGGGAAACAGGGCTGCTCTGTTCTCTTGCCCACTTGATTCTCATCTAAGGTTTATGAGCAAAGGTGACCTACTCACCACTACTACTTGTGTCTTGGGAGAGGATGGATCCTTGTTTCTGGCTCTTGTTTTCAGGGAGGAGAGATAACAGGAAAAGAACATTATGGGCAGTTTGTTATTTGCAATTTACCATTTGTGTGTTTCATGTTCTTCCCATTTAGCGCGCTAGGATTTTGTGCCATCATTTATGCACTATTTTTCTTACCAAGCTTGCTTGATATTACATTCAAACTCACTCAAGATAATCACAGCACAAATGGGAATGCAAGAGTGCAAACACAGTGCTTGGGGTTATTATAAATCACCAGCATGGCCTGTTTTACCTTAAAAGCTAAATAAATTTCCTTGGGAATTTTAACCCTCTGATAAATCTCATGCATAGTGAGCTGTCCTTAGTATTTACAGCCTACTTAAAAAATTAATCTTGAAAGAAAACAGTACATTGAATAATAAATCACAGAGAAGGCAAGACTTCCATTTGTTGAAGGCAACAGAGAATCCTTTGGAGAAAAAGAAACAGGTTCTGTCTGTCTCTCCCATCTACCTCCCTGCTGATACTCCATGATTCCACTATAGCAATTTCCAGTAACTTTTTAGAAGAACTCCTTTCTCATAGTGCAGTCTAACCTTCCCCTCCCTGGCTGCCAATCATGGCTATGTCGAATGCGGTCTCCTTGGACTCCTGAACTCTCTCCTGAACTGGTGCTTTCTGGGAAACATGCAGGATAATGAGGTTTCGCTCCCTCTCTTTCCTTAGTCACCTCTTCCCAAAGCTAAATGTTCCATTTCCATTATTTCGATGTTTAATGACAGGATCTCAGATGCCCATTTACACTTCCTCCCAGGGACTCTGAACAAAACCATCTTCCTTCTGCTTGACCCTCTGAACTTGCCTGCACAAGCATCTGGTCTCTCGCTAACTTTAATGAATGGGGGGGGGGGGGAAATGAAACTACGACAAGAATAGTCTTTCTGTCCTCCTGTGTTAGAATAATAGAATATCAGGGTTGGAAGGGACCTCAGGAGGTCATCTAGTCGAACCCCCTGCTCAAAGCAGGACCAACCACCAACTAAATTATCCCAGCCAGGGCTTTGTCAAGCCTGACCTTAAAAACCTCTAAGGAAGGAGATTCCACCACCTCCCTAGGTAACCCATTCCAGTGCTTCACCACCCTCCTAGTGAAAAAGTTTTTCCTAATATCCAACCTAAATTAAAAAATTAAATTAAATTAATGGAGATATCCTATCTCCTAGAACTGGAAGGGACCTTGAAAGGTCATCAAGTCTAGCCCCCTGCCTTCACTAGCAGGACCAAGTACTGATTTTGCCCCAGATCCCTAAGTGGCCCCCTCAAGGATTGAACTCACAACCCTGGGTTTAGCAGGCCAATGCTCAAACCACAACCTCCTCCAATGCAACTTGAGACCATTGCTCCTTGTTCTGTCATCTGCGATCACTGAGAACAGTCTAGATCCATCCTCTTTGGAACCCCCTTTCAGGTAGTTGAAGGCTGCTATCAAATCCCCCCTCATTCTTCTCTTCTGCAGACTAAATAATCCCAGTTCCCTCAGCCTCTCCTCATAAATCATGTGCTCCAGCCCCCTGATCATTTTCGTTGCCCTCCGCTGGACTCTCTCCAATTTTTCCACATCCTTCTTGTAGTGTGGGGCCCAAAACTGGACACAGTACTCCAGATGAGGCCTGTTACTTCTTCCCTTGGTTGAGGTACCTCTTACACGCTACACTGTGGAGATTTAAGAGCAAACATTTGATATATGCACTGACTGGGATATGCTTGGCTTAATACATATGCCTCTGCTTCCCCAGAGCTGGAAAATGTCATCTGGAGCTTTATGCTTGGCACTAAGGACTCCGTCCTGCAATTAACCCTGCCTGGGCAAACCCCCACATGGAGCTCCGTTGGACTCTGCCGGCAGGGCCGGCTCTAACTTTTTTGCCGCCCCAGGCAAAAAAAAAGAGCGCCACCCCGCCGTAACACTCCCCCGAGCGCCGCGCCGCCAAAACCCCCGCCCCCCCCCCCTCAGCACCGGGCCGGGTCGCCGAAACCCCTGCCCCCCCAGCGCCGCGCCGCCCAAACCCCTGCCCCCCTCTCCCTCCCTGAGCGCTGCGCCGCCCAGCCCAAACCCCGAGCACCGCACCGGGCCACCCAAACCCCCGCCCAAACCCCGAGCGCCGGGCTGCGCCGCACCGCCCAAACCCGCGCCCCCCCCAAGCGCCGGGCTGCCCAAACCCTGAGCGCCGCACCGCCCAAGCCCCCGCCCCCCCCCTCAACCGCCGGGCCTCGCCGGGCCGCCCAAATCCCGAGCGCTGGGCCGCGCCGGGCCGCCCAAACTCCAAGCGCCGCGCCACGCCAGCCCCCGCCCCCCCCAGCGCCGCACCACTGAAACAAAAACAAACAAAAAACCTCGAGCCAAAAAAACCCACCGAACCAAAAAAACAAAAAAAAAACCCCGAGCACCCCCCCCCCCCTCCAAGATTGGCCGCCCCTTCCAAGGTGCCGCCCCAAGCACGTGCTTGGTTGGCTGGTGCCTGGAGCCGGCCCTGTCTGCCGGCATGGAGCTCGTTGCAGGATCAGGGCCTAAATGATATCCAGTCCTGCCTCTGCCGTGTGCTTGCAGCTGTGTAAAAAATTCTTTCCCTCAGCCTGCCTGCGTCCCAGCCAGCACAGCATTGCATCCCTCTGGTGGGGAGTAAGTTCCTCACCAAGAGGATGGGATAAGGCTCCTTCCTGGTGGCTAATAAGAACTTCCTCCATTTAAACAGCCCTGAAGTTCACTGGCCAACTTCCTAGATTCATGGGCTCCCTCCTCAGTAGTGAAGGAGGAAACACACCAGACAGAGCACCCTGTACAAAAAGCGCGGAGGTAGTGTGATGGGTAACAATAGGGAAAGAGATACAGCTCCCTCCTGAGTGTGAAAAGACGGGAAGGGAAACACTGCTAAGGTGCTTGAGAACATTTCCCAGGGGATGGTGTGAATCTTCCTTACTTTTTGGCTCCCAGATAAGGTGGGCTTGTGAGACACCTTCCTGACGAGGCGCTCATTCTCTGGATCCACCAGGAGGCTTTGCATTAATGACAGGAGCATGTCAGTTTCCACAGGGATATCTACATAAGGAGAAAGACGGTTAGTCGAGGCCTACCCTTCCCCACAAGACCCAGAGTTCAACAAACACATTGGGAAGGGGAAAATCTAGGGGGAATAAGTATAAAAGGGAAAGTGTTTGGGCAGTGGCTGGCCACTACACAGCTCAATGCAAACAGCCAGTTAGTCTCAATCCTTGCCTTCACACTTGCAAACCCGTACAGTACAACAGGCACAAGGAGAACAGAGGCTCGCAGAGTACCTCATGCAGGATGTGCTTCTTCAGGCAATGCCCAAGCAGCATTCAGGGGCAGAGAGCCCCTAGAGAGGATCGCAGCAGTGTCTTTAGGGGGCTGACTTTCAACACAAGCCTCCGACAGAGGCTTCTAAGGAAGCTCTGCACTCATTGATAAGAGCATGACAGAGCCCCGGTAAGAGGCTGGTTCAAAGATGGGACTCCCTAGGATTAGCGTATCTGCATGGTTTGAGATCCTTGAGAAGGACATGGCCATGGGGTGGGGGGAGACCCAGGTAAAGACTGTTTGTGAGAAACCCATAAATTGCCTTATGTTTAAACTAAAGGTGGGGCTGAGCGGCAGAGTTGAGCCCCATATCCCAGCTTCCCCCAGAGGTCAGAAATCTTGGGAGCTGGAGCTTTGGTCCAGCTGATGTAGGAGCCGTTCTTGACATCTAGAACTGCTTATTGGTGCAAAACTCACGCTGGGAGTTCAGATCAGGTGTTTGGCTTTGCACTCAGCTGAGTTCGAGCCAGGTCGCACTTGGCTACCACACCTGTGAAGCGTGGCCTTTTTTTGGGGTCTTGGTCCCAGCACCTCTTCATCAAGTCAACCATCTGCTGGCATTCCCCTGGCCACTCATCACAGAGGGACTCTAGGCAGGGCCGCCTGCCTGCTGAAATCCCGACTATGATGGCCATCATGTTGGCTCCTGAAAAAGAGTCAGCAATGGGCACTGCACTTGTTTTCTATGACCAGGATGGAGCAGCCATGACGCTGTGGTAATTACAGCCGGGGTGTACCATTAGCCTGGGGCCTTTGACTCACTGCTTAGGGACTGCACTCCCTTGCTTCGAGCACAATCCCACCTCTGCCCCAACACCCCTATGGTCTAGGGCGTTGGTTTGTCAGTCTGTCTGAGCCAGCCCTGTGAGCAGCACACTGCACCGCAGGACTCCTGGGTTCCAGAAGGCCCAAGCTTCATATTATCCCCCTAACCCCTGCAGCCAGGTGAAGGTTTATCCCCCTAGATGACACCACCCACCTCGAGTCAACAGATGAAGCCCACTGGTTTATTGTCCTCAGGTCCCAAGAGCAGCATCTGGCCACATAGTTACAAAACAGGCAGCCTGGCTGGATGCAGGAATGGCAGTCAGGGCTCTTTGGTTCTATTCCTGGCTCTGCCACTGACTCTCTCTATAGCCTTGAGTGAGCTACTTGATTTCTCTCTGCTTCTGTTTCCCAGCCTGGAAAGCGGGGCTAATGATTTAGCCTGCTGTATTTCCCAGGGCTGTTGAGACTTGAGGTTACTCATTCAGCACAGTGCTTTGGAGGTAAAGATCGGTGTGGGAAATGGGTTTTTTAAATGGTTACCTGAATATGGCTTCTTCTGCATAAGAACCTCCCAAATGACAATCCCGAAGCTGTGGGCAATGAAAGGTCATCAGCAGCTGTCCATGTGGCATCCTTTTCTTAAATAACAATTAATCTCACTGCTTGGTAGGATACTCTCAGCTTCTCCGGGAATGGACAAATTAGGGAAGAGGCTATTCAGATGCATCTTATTGCAAGGGAACCAGCCCCCATGCCTCCAAAGGGGAGGATTTCTCAAACAATCACAGAAACCTCAGACAGCCCGGTACTCCCAGGCTGCGCCAATGCCGGAACTGGGGTTTGTCACTGTAATGGATTGCTCCCAACGACAGCCCCTGCAAGAATCAGGCACCGAGCCCCATTGTTTTGACCCAGTTCCCATTTGGGGAACCTATGTTTGGCGACTTCAAAGTCCCAGCATTCATTTGACCCTGGGCTTCTTCTTCGCTTCTTGTTCCGCAGTGTGCCTGCTAAACAGCTGGTGCATTTCAGGGGTGGGTAAAGGGTCCCCCTATATCTAGTTTGGGATGTAAGGAACAAGGGGAACCTAAGTCATTGGCCTTTCTCCAGTATGGCACCCCATACTGACCAAAGCTAAGCTGGTACCCAAATGCAAAGCCCAAACAGAACCTTAATTGCTTCAGTACCAGCAAAAATAACAAGGAGTCCGGTGGCACTTTAAAGACTAACAGATTTATTTGATCTGAAGAAGTGAGGTTTTTACCCACGAAAGCTTATGCCCAAATAAATCTGTTAGTCTTTAGGGTGCCACCGGACTCCTTGTTGTTTTTGCTGATACAGACTAACACGGCTACCTCCTGATACTTCAGTACTAGCATAACTCTAAGCAATGCCTGTTGAGCAAAAGCCCACATGCTGCCTGCATTGTGGTTTAATATTATTCCTCTCCTCCAATAGCTCTTCATGACCTAACAGGGTGTGATGGAACCGGAGGCAATACAGCATACAAGTCATGCCGGGTCAGAACTATACAGAAATGCAGCTGGTCGGAGACAGATGACTCTCCGCGGATAAACTCACCCTGATGAGGGGCAGCACACGTCGCTCCTGGCATGTTCCCCACCAAGTACATTATGCAAGGAAGAGAGCCAGAATGTAAACAAAATTAGGCAATGCACAATCGCTCTCCCGTCATGCAGGAGCGAGATGGGAACTCTGGCTGACCCCGAACAGATATCCCCAGCTGCTGCTGCCTCCCGTCCAGTCACTCCGCACAGCCCTTACCTATACACATCATATTCGGGTCCTGGCGGCCTGGTGCTGTGGAGAAACATTTCGGGCGGGATGTAGCTCAGGGTGCCCCGCAAGGCTGATCTCTCAATGTACTGCATCCGGCTCGACTGCTCCATCCATCTGGACAACCCAAAGTCTGAAATCTGAAACCAGGGCCAGTTATAACCTCCCTTTCTATCACCCAGCAACCCCTCTCCCTGCTTGCTCTAGCCATCTAGGGTGCAGCTGTTTACAGACAGAGGGAAGGTTTTGTGATTGAGATGTGGGGAATGAACTCCCAGGCCCGTTGAAGTCAGTGAGAGATTTGCCATTGAGCTTGATAGGGGCCAGGATTTCACCCTGGATTGGGACTGACCTGCATTCAATTCCCAGCTATGCCACAGACTCCCCATTTGACCCTGGGGAAGTCATTTAATCCCTCTCTGTCTCCGTTCCCAGTCCCACCTTGTACGTTTTATCCCTTACTTCCACCCTCTGTCTACTTTGTCTAGTTCAGCTGTCAGCAAACCAGGGCAGGGTCTGTCCCTCGTTACTAGGGTGACCAGATGTCCCGATTTTATAGGGACAGTCCCAATTTTTGGGTCTTTTTCTTATATAGGCTCCTATTACCCTCCACCCCGTCCTGATTTTTCACATTTGCTGTCTGGTCACCCTACTCGTTACGTGTCCGTCTCTGATGTTCTTTGAGGTCTCTAAGCACTACTGTAAAACAACTAATAAATAACACTGATAACAGAGAGAAGAACCCATTCCTATACACACAGCCCTAATGCCTTACCTTAACGTGCATATTCCCATCTAGAAGAATATTCCCTGGTTTTAAGTCTAAGTGAAGTAAAGGAGGTGTCATGCTGTGCAGGAAATTCATAGCCAACCCCGTCTCATGGATAATGCGGAACTTGAGCTGCCAGGATAATTTGTGGGTGGGGAGCACTGTTTCCAAGGACCCCTGGGCCATGTATTCCATCACTATCCCCGGTGGGCTGTTGCAAATCCCATAGATGGAGAAGATATGCTGGAATTTTATTTTCTCCATCTTGGCTGCCTCTTCGACAAGGCAGTTCATGCTGGTTCTGCAGGGAACGTAGAACGGAAAGATATCAGTGCGGATTCACAAGGCAGCATGATGGGGCTGCAGCCCAGAGCACACCCAAACTTCCCGAGCAGCCTCTGTATCCCAGACTGGCCCCGTACACCCATCCACCTCCAGGATCAATGACAACTGTCTCCCAGGCTAGTGTGACCCTGCAGATGGCATCTGAAAATGTGTTGCTCTGTTGCAGGCCAAGTTCTAAGACACAGGCTGCTTTAAAGGCCATGGGTTTCCATAACCAGCTGGCAACTGTACATGCCACGTCTCTAAATGAAATAGGTCTAAGCACATTCACCCCCAGCCTTTGAATAATGCCATACCAGGGACCCAGCTCTCAGACCAGTTCACAACCTTCCCATCAGTTATCTCACAAAGCCTCTGGGTGTAGCTGCCTCTATGCCCTGATTAAATTCATAAATCCCACTCATTGTTTCACTCAAGTCTATGCATCTCCCAACCCGTTTGACCAGTCTGGGTGTTCCCAGCATGTTCGAGGCAGCAGAGCAGCTCACGTCAAGAATTCAGTTACACGGGCACGTTGGGAATGAATCAGGGCTTGCACCACAGTGAAACTCATCTGTGTTCAGTGTAATGTCTTTCATGTTTCAGTCCAGGTTTACAATAGCGCCCAAACGCCAAAGCCCTGGTGTGGCATGCAGACAGGTATACACACATGCAGATGGGAGCTGGCACGGGCATCTTAGCACTTTGGGAAGTCTGGCCCTCAGTGTACTCCAGACACTATCCAGAGCGAAGTCTTCCAGTCATGGATCCTGCAGGCCAGATCATGCCACATCTGAATGTGGGTACTCAGGGAAATCAGGGGGAGTAAGCCACAGCCGAGATCCCCTTTTGTGGCTTCCCTGCATCTCAGCTTGGCTGTCCACTGTTAGCCCATGAGCAGGTGGATGCGGAGAGAGGCAAAAGGTGGGTTGAGTCTGGGTTCTGCCCCCATCCCAGGAGCCGCTCGGCTCATGCAGCACGGGAATAAGCTGCACCCTGAAGCGAAGGGTGCTGCAGATCCACGTCTCCCATGAGCAAAGGGGAAGCAGAGAATGAATTTTACCTCACAGTTCCTTCCTTGGGCTCCTCCCGGGGCAGTGCCGCTATGCACTGCCCGTACTCAGGGCTAGGAGCAATGGCTCAGTCTAGGCCTGAATGACACAGAGAGAGAGAGAGAGACGGACAGACTAAGCTGTGGTTTGGGATGGGATTTGAAATCAGCTGGCCAGTCAGTAAGAGCAAGGTTGTACTGATGCAAAGGAGGTGGGTTTCGTTCCCCGCCAGGCGAGCTAGGAGACAGAACCCAGAGGAGGCATTGCCAGTGGCTAGACAAACAGGGGGAGCAGAGAGAAACTGAGCTGCATGCCCCAGTCTGTCTGTATCCCTCTGTTGTCTCTTGTTTCATACTTCGATTATCAACTCTTTGGGGCAGGGACCATCTTTTTGTTCTGTTTGCACAGCGGGATCCTGGTCTGTGACTGGGTTCTAGAGGCTACAGTAATAACAAACAACCACCACCACCCTACAATGATCCCAGTGCCGGGTTCTCAAGCTTCTCCCCTCCACAGCACCGAGCCCCTTCTCTGGAAAGGCCCGCAACCCACATCTGAGACTCTCTTTCCTGGTTCATGTCCCCATAGCACTCCCCATCCCAATCAGCGCTCTGGACTCGGAGTCTCCTGAGCGGGTAGAACGGGCTGGCAATCAGTCCTCAGGCACCGCCTGCACCACTCTCCAGGTCAGTGCACAGGGAGGCTGGCTCCTGTTCTATTCGTTGCCACACACATGTGGCCTTGTCTCCCATCTTCCCCCTACCTCAGCCCCCCTTTCCTCCGGACGGGTGAGTCTAGCTGAAGTTAGTAGGCTCACTGACAAACGGCAGTTTGAGTGACTGGTGCAGAGAGGTCGCGCTGAGACAGAGCGTGAGCAGATAGGAGTCACTCTACCAAATGCCCTCATTCATTACTGATCCGTCGGCAATCGCAGCCCCCTGGCTCCTGGCCAGGTGCTCAAGTGACTTTTAAAGGCTCTCTTGAAACCTGCTACTCTGCCTCTTTACAATAGGGCTGTGCCCCTGCGGTTTCTTCTAGTTAATTCTTTGGATGGTTTGGAACCTTTCACTTCCTGGTCTCGGGGCCTGTACGGAATATTGGCAGATAAAAAAAGAATTGAAATGTTTCTATTCTACATTAGAGAGAGTAAACATAAGAACTGCCCTACTGGGTCAGACCAACGGTCCATCTAGCCCAGTATCCTGTCTTCCAACAGTGGCCGATGCCAGATGCGTGAAAGAATGAACAGAACAGGGTAATTATCAAGTGATCCATCCCCTGGAGTCCAGTCCCAGCTTCTGGCAGTCAGAGGTTTAGGGACACCCAGAGCATGGGGTTGCGTCCCTGACCATCTTGGCGAGTTACAGACACACTCTCAGCACTGGCTTGGAATTACCTGTCCTTGCTCTGGGTCCATTCCCAATGCTGAGGGTTAATGACATGGTTCCTCCGCCATGGTTCCGTGCAGGGAGCTGAATTAAAGTCTCTGCAGGTGTGAGTCTTGACAAGGAGTTACTGGGGAGGCAGACGCGCACAGCAAGGAACACCGGGAGTGTGGAAGGCAGGGCTAGTACATGAGCACAGAGCATTGTAGCTAGGAGCTCTCTGGGCCTAGCAAAGACACCTGGATTTTATACTTGTCTGTGCTGCCCTTGATCTTTGTTCCATCCACCTTTAACCCTCTCTAAGAACTGGCTAAAAATCTGCAAACCCAGGGACTTAACGTTAGGCATCTAAATCCATCATTGGATATTTAAACAGAAGCAGCCCAATATTTGAAAAAGTTCTCAGCACCCACAAAGCCCACTGAAGTCAGGAGGAGTGGCAGGTGCTCTGCCCATGGGGAAATCACTTGGGGCATGGCCGGAGGCTGTTATGGAGGCACCTATGTAGATTTTGGCCTCCAGGTTTCAGTGATTGGGCCAGGTTTTTTTGTCTTCAATATAGAGCTTTGTTCATTTTGTACACGCACGTATGCACACACAGGAGAGACAGCGGATACGATTTCATCTAACAGTTAAGTTTCCAAATCCCTTCCGATGCCAAGGAAATGATTCAGCTCCACAGGGGGAAGGTGGAGAAGCGCGGAGAGCCCTTTTCCTTAGAGCTTTGTTACCAAATCAAGGCAGCTGGGGCCACATGGCAGGTTGATTGACACCTCAGACTGAGTTCTGAGGGACCGGGGAGTTACCTGTCTGAGCTGGAATCCGGCAGCAGACACGGGGAGCATTTCACAGCATAGACCATCCTCCACCGCTTGTGCTTCACTCGGTACACCTGCCCAAAGCCTCCGCTCGCCACCCTGACCCACTCCCCTTCAAAATCCTCCTTATTAAAAACGGTTACGCTGCCCAAGCACCAGTCCATTTCGAAGCCACGAGGAAGAAAGCAGCCCTGCCGGCTGTCTCCTGCTCATCTGGTATCACAGAGGAACCCAGGGAGAATGTTTCCTGCTACTCATTTGCATGAGGCGGAGGGTGGGGAGATATCTGAGATGAGTCGCGTTATACACTGCCAAGAGGTGGGTCCTAAATGGGACTTTTAATTGTCTGCCAAAGAGTCATGTTAAAAAATCCTAGCAGGTCACGACAAAGCCTGAGCAGTGCTCAGAGACTATGGCATTGAGGCCAGGAATACCTCTGGCCCACATCCTCAAAGGGAGTTAGGCTCCAAACATCCATCGATTTCAGTGGAAGCCTAAATACTTTTGAGGATCTGGGCCTCTGTCTCTAGGTTTTTATAAGGTTGCCCATCCCTCTGGTATTTGAGTACAGTGGAAACTGCAGTGCAAAGAGGAACCAGGCAGATAACCCCTTTGCACTAAAACTGCACTGTCGATAAACATAGGCGTGTGCTGGGTTGAACAGGATCCTGGATTTGCAGCTAAGAGAGTCGTCCTGGACACTCAACTCCCCACCAGGTGGTTTGTAGGTCAAAGGTAAGGGGGGGGGGGTATTTAAATCCAGAGGGTTCCAGTGCTGCAGCCTCGCAATGTTCCACCTGACAAAGGGGAAACACTGGGGTAGGTGGCTGTAAGTAAGGGAATCTGAAAAATACTCCAGGTGACAAAGGAGAAGACAAAGGAGAATGGCTCAGCACAGACCCATGGGGAATGTTGGAGCATGAACCTGAGAAAGTGTTAAAAAGAAGTACAGAGAGAGAGAGAAAAGGAAGGGCTGTGGATTAACCTGATATTCAAGTGCCTCAGAAGCAAGGGGCATTTGAGCAGATGAGAGAAAACTCCGGAGAACTGGTCAGAGGAGGGGCTAACCAGAAACGGTGTGAACCCTGGTGTTCTGAACAAATTATCTACATTTTGCCAACCTAAATATTCCCCTGTAGTTTCGATAGGCTAGGGTGCCCTGCTGCATCTCTTCCTGCATAAACTACACTGTTTTGTGCTTCTAAGCAGCTACTGTGCTTCAAACATGACTGCATTTCAATGGAGAATGAAGTAATGGCCATTTATAATCATATAGGGCCCGATTTTCACTGGCACTAAGCTCTGGCAGCATAAAGGGGCCTTAAAGAGGGCATAGGGCCCAGTGTAAATGACGATCAAACCTATCATTTGTAATCAGCCACTTATAAATTGGGTGAAGGGCTTTTTGTTCCATCTTCTCCTGGACAGAGCCTGCTGCCTTAAATTGGGAGTAGACCTGTGCAGCATGCTCTCACGTATCCCATCCATCACAAATGCATCTGGACTGCCAAGCCTATACTTCAGATGCCTGGATAGACACATACCTGCCAAAGCAGACACAGGTGTGTGTTGCATGATACATGACTTTCACTGCTACCTGGCAGAAGCAGGTGGCTTCTCCGTCTTTGTCTCCTGATTCTGGTTGAGGTTCCCAGACATGTTTAAATTTCTGAGGCCAATGCCCCGGCAAAGGAATCCTTGCCTCTTGCACAATCGGACTGCACACGTTTTCTGCTTCTAAGAAGAACAAGTGTGGTTTCATGGCATGCCACAGATAGTTGCTGGGTTTTCTTGGCAGCTCTCCATCTGGCTGGATCCCCATCGGAGCTTGCCCAAGCTGAATCTTTCACCTTGTTGACTCACTTCCTATCTCAGGAGGAAGTGAGGAACCCAGCTGAGGCAGACTGTGCCTGTTCTGCTGTGTTTATTCTCATGCTACTTCTAAGACCCAGTCTCATTTTAAAACTGATCCCCTCAAAGAAAGCAGCACAGGATAGTTGTGGTAGGCAGCACAACACACAGTTTTTCAGAGCACGGCATGAATCAGACACCAGTTGGATTAATCAGCCTCTATTCACCATATGCCTGTTTACAAATACAGGCTTGTAAAATGCCCCAGGGTGCTAGGTGGGTTGGGGTGGCAGTCGTGCAGTTGTGACAGTCATTCATTGACGTTTCCACCTGGCCCTCAGGAATGCAAAACTCTGATTGTTAGAGCAGTGAACTGGAACTCTGGTGCTGGGAGAGAAACACCTTTACTGCTCTATTTCCTTCTGATGCAATGAAAGCTACATGCTGCACATACCACAGTAGTGATCAGAAGGCGGATGACCCCTTCACGCCCTGGGCCCATTTCCCATCTAGGAAACAAACTGCACAAGCAGTTCAGAGTTCTCCGAAGCATCCGAGACAGGGCACGGTGTCTGTAGCATCTCTTGTGTCTCCATATCTCAACCCTGATTCCAACACACCATTACCAGAACTGCTGCGCCACAGCGGTGAGTCTACACGTAGGCATTAGAGTGACACTATAAAGCCCAAATTCAGCAAAGCAACAAGGCTGGGATTTTCAAAGCTCAAGGGAAGCCACACCAGCCGTTCAATTTTCATACGGCACCTAACTTCATTGGGCTTAATCAGAGCCTTACGCAGGTGCTTAAGACCATCCCTATTCAGCAAAGCACTCAAGCATGTGCTTAACTTTAACAATTATATAAGACCAATTGAAGTCCATGGGGTGTTTAAGTGCTTTTCTGAATCAGGGCCTAAAAGACCGAGGCCAGACCCTCTCATCTTTGCTCACACCGTGTAGTGCTTTATTCCACAATTATTCATGGAGCAAGAGTTTACTCAGCATCAGAATGTGGTCCTAAGGCAGGACTTGTCTACACAAACACTTAGTTTGCTGCAAGCTGGGGTGTAAATCTACCCTGCCTATCACGCACTAACTGTCCATGTGGATCCTGCTGCATTCACTAGCAGTTCCCTAGTGTGCTTTGATCTACCCCACTTGACTTGGGAGCAGCCTGATTGCCTGGAGCATCTATTGCCATGATGGTATTTCAATTTGGGCTCATCCTTCCATAGGAACATACGTGTCAGGCGGAAGCGTTTTGTTTATTTTTTAAAGCCAAGGACTGTTGGGAGGGTTTAAAGCCAGAAGCAGAGTGTCTGCCCTGTTCCTTTCATTGGCTCAAAGTTCGGGGGAAAGGGCAATGTGTATGCAAAGTATGGAGTTTGTGTTGGCTTAATTGGACTGGGATCAGCATGGCAGAGCTGGGGCCTGAAAAGAGCAAAGGAATCCAGCTGTGAACTGCATGGCAGTTCATAAACCTGTGTATAAATCTGACTCTCCTTTCTGCACCACGCCAGGCAGTTCTGCAAAGTCCCCATCCCTGGGTCAGCCCAAACGGATAGCAGCTTTACAAGCACATTACCTTCTTTGCAGCCGAAGCCCAGCAGAAGCGGTTGTGCAAATAAATTTGACAAAGATACGAGAAATTAAGTGTCTCAAAGGAGCGACGCCTGTAGATCTAATAAGAATGTTATAGCCTGTGAAATGCCAAATTGAATCTCTCTCCTGGTCTCCAATATTTGAGTGGCATCTGATTAACAAAAAGGCTGCTGCATTTCACCTCTGGGTGAAAAATCCCTTTTTCGATGCCCAGTGTAAACACCTCCTTGAAACCAGCCTTTACAAAGTACAACTCTGCTCTGCTCTCAGTCATACCAATGCAAATGACTTCAGCGTGGTTACAATGGGGTAACCTACAGTACAATGTGGATGGAGCACTGTCTCCGATCCTCAACTCTTCCCATACAAAACCTGAGCATGAAACCTGGCTTGACACTAAAATGACTGGTTTCAGAGTAGCATCCGTGTTAGTCTGTATCCGCAAAAAGAACAGGATGTATCCGAAGAAGTGGGCTGTAGCCCACGAAAGCTTATGCTCTAATAAATTTGTTAGTCTCTAAGGTGCCACAAGTACTCCTGTTCTTTTTACTAAAATGACTGCACTGCTCTTTGCTTCGTAAGTCCCAGGGAAAATGATATGGAGCCCCCAACAGACCACCCCTTTGCTTCCCCCTCATTTCTACTACAATCCAGTCACTTTCACAATAGAAATGGTTAAAATTTTCCAACATTCCATCTTATACTACATTTTTTCGATGACACTTTTCAGCAGCATTTCTAATTTCAACCAAAAAAGGAGCGACTTTTTGCAAAAAGTGTTTTTCAATCAGCTCAGCTGAAGGGGTTCTCTTGAAAGTTTGTGAAGTACAGAGCCCCCAGATACTTGGTGGCTGTTCTGATGCTCGTATTTGAAAGAGGATGTGTCCAAAGGGAAAATCGACCGGATCTGCCATTGATTAACCTCTGTGCTTGGGATTCAGGAAAAAGAAAACAGATCTGAGTAGCAGGCAGCTCAGCCCTGTGCTGAGGGGCCAACTCAGAACAGCACTTCAGTTTGTGCTGGTTCTCTGGCACAGGAGTGAATTTTGCCCTTGCTGAATTTCCCAGGTTGGCTCTTTATTGTTGCAACGCTTACAATGGAAGGTGAAAGCATTTTCTAGCATGGTCCTGCCACACAGAGAATGAAAGGCCCTAAGTCTCTCCTGTGTACACTGTGCATTTTCAAAATAGCTTCTGCAGCAAACCCAGCTGTGCCCCAGAGATTAGAACACCCAGGGCCGGATTCTCAGCTGGTGCTGATCAGCATAGTTCCATTGACTTCAATGCAGCTACACTAATTTACACCAGTTGAGGACCTGGTTCCTAATGTACAGCGTAATGGGCCAGCTGGTACAGCCTGTGTTGCACCTAAGGGTGGGCTGCAGCAGTGTTTCTCAATGACCAGTCCGTGGACCGGCACCAGTCCCTGAGATTTCCCTGACACATTTTAGGAAGGCAGCAAGCCGGTCCCTGGTATCAAAAAAGGTTGAGAAACATTGGGCTAGAGCTCAGATCGATTCTCATCACGTGACGTACCGATGAAGCGAGCCCCTTCCATCTGCCCCTTGTTTGAATTGTCTGATCAGGGAACTTGGTACAAGTGGCAAAGAAAGTTCCAGCAATTTAGTTCTCCTTAAGAACTTCGTAAGCCTGCCAAAACATTTGTCATGAACTGCATGAAATCCACACCAGCCGGAAAAATCAATGCACTCTTAGCTAATAGAGTTGCCCTTTCCAGGCACGGGGATTATGTTCCACGGAGCATTTGTCATATGTGCTCAAACCCCAGAGTGAGTTCCTAACCCACCACCCAGTCCTACCAGATGTAGAGCCGCAAAACGTTTGGTAAAGCAGAAATGATCCCAAATAGCATCTGGAATGCAACAGAAAGCGCAACACCCACCTTCCACCTGCTTATCTAGAAATCCATGCTTCCCTTTCAGAACCAGACCAAAGGAGATCAGAGGGTGCAGGTTTCTATAGCTGTCTCTGTCACTTTGTTGGGGAATCGTCTCCCTGTTTTCATAGCAATTCTGGGAAAGACATGAAAAAAATCATTTGAATTTCTGCTGTGCAGGCCTGAATTCTCCTCTATTCTCCAATGCTGGTGGCTATTGCACAATCATCAGCAATGAAAAGAAATCTCCTCTAGTTCCCTTGTGACCAATAGAGTCATTCCCTTTGGTACATGCTCCAGTGCTTTGTCCAGCTCACGTTTTCATCTGTGCTTCTGGTTACTTTCCCTAAGTGTATTTGCTTCTGTCACTGTCATCTTATTTCCTGACAATATTCCTAGCCTCTCCAGCCTGCTCTGAATGATTTCTCTGCCTTCACCCCAAATTTCATTAACATGCTGTTTACCCCGTCTTCCACACCATTAGCAAAGATTTAAACTAAGATCAGAGCTAGCCCTGATCCCTGGACATATTCTCCACACCTCACACACTCCCTTCCATGTATGGTGCTTTTCCCCTTTTAAATCCATGACGTTGTCCATGTCTAAGCATGAGACAGTGTGTCAAATGCTTTACTAAAGTCCAAATCAATTACATCAGTCTGTGGCTGCCAAGCCGCAGAAGCCTGAAAACTACCTCATGAAGAAATCACACCCATCTTAGTTAGTGGGACACCGAGCCATGCACATTAACTCGGCAACGCAGCAAATCCTTCCCCTGGGACTCTGCCGTCCGATTTCTGTTGGCTAGTTTATCCATATGATATTAAGTTACAAAAAGCCAGTACATCAGTTAGTAGAGTGGCAATTCGTTAGTGGAGTGGAAGTAAGGCATCAGGATTTAGGGAAGATTAGGTAACCAAGAGTGGAAATTCGACTGGGGCCTTAGGACAGGGAGTGCGATCAGAAAGGAGTTTGTGAGCAGGAAGAAAAGAAGAACTATTCAACAGGGGAACTTTGCTGGCTCCGCTGTGTTAGCTTTTATCCAGGGACAAAGGACAAGCTTTGGGTCATTCCAAGCACTCTCTGCCAGTGTCACCCCCATGTCCCATTGCTCTCTGCTGGTACTAGAGGCGCCTGTGCAGATACCTGCTCACACCCTGCATGGTCATGCAGGCAGATACTGAGCTCGCAGTGTAACTATGCCACGGAGTGGCTCAGCATCTGGAACAGCTGCACAGTGAAGCTGGCAGCTCTGGATTTATCACTCTGCAGTAACTGGATGTGTCTGCATCCGAATGGCAACCTGGCAAGGACAAGGGAATCCAACTTCACTTCCCTCCATCCCCATCCCATGCGATTTCCCAGCATCAATTTACATAGGCTCTAAGTCAGGTCTACATGGCAGCACGGGCAGGTTAAGCCAAAAGCCCCTGGCACGGTAATATGGCCTCCGCTTGGACATCTTACAGGATGAGGACTGTTCTGGAGACCACAGTTCCCAGTGCCAGAGAACAATTTCACTGAATGCTGATTTCACTACAACTGTCCGACCTGCTGTTGCAATGTTGGTTATTATTCCCTGACCCAGACTGGCTTGTAAGCGGTGCAGAGGTGACCCCGGCAGTGCCTGTGTGGGCCAGCACGTAAGCCCTTCTTAGTGGTAATACTTCTACTTGGCTTTTCATCTCTGAAGTGCTTTACAAT
Organism: Emys orbicularis; assembly: GCF_028017835.1. Taxonomy (NCBI): domain Eukaryota; kingdom Metazoa; phylum Chordata; order Testudines; family Emydidae; genus Emys; species Emys orbicularis. The sequence goes on along the minus strand of NC_088697.1, from coordinate 30,497,074 downwards.
CATTAACAAATTAATCCTCAGGCGCCCCGGAGAGGGGAGGGAGCATTATCCCTGTCCTGCTGCTAGGAGATCGAGACACAGGCAAGGGGAGTAATTTACCCGAGGTCACACAGCAGGTCACTTCAAAGTGACTCGGATCAGGGGCTCCCTACAGCAGCAATGAGATAGAAGAGAAAGTAGCTGTCAGGAATCACGCAGGGCCCCTCCCATTCCTAGCCCAGGCCCTAAGAACAGTGCGTGAAGATAATGCTCAAGCTCTCGCAGCGGCCCTGGATCTGACCTGGGGAATAGACAGCACATGGCATCCGGTCCTTCTGGCCTGGCAGCGGGAGACACGCAGCATGACCCGATCCTCAGCTTGGGGTGGCTGCTGTTATTCTGCAGGGTGATGACAGCCAGGAAGGTCTCCGGGGAAGAAGGTGGTTCTTGGAGCCCAGGACCTGCTTCCCCAGCAGGATGCAGGCTCATCTGCACAGTGTAGCTCCCAGAGCCACAGGTGTCATCGGACACAAGTGCAAAGCTGGAGGGGGATAAAAGCCTTCTCCAATGACAAACGTCCAGGACAAACAGCAAGGTGCACGGGATTCAGTCCCCCTGGTGGACAGGGCCGGCTCCAGGCACCAGCCGAGCAAGCTGGTGCTTGGGGCGGCAGATTGAACGAGGCGGCATTCGGCCCAATCCTAGGGCGGCACGGCCGCTTTTTGTTTTGTTTGTTTTGTTCCGCTCCGGCCGCCCTGTAGGGGGCGGCGGCGCGGAGGAGGGGAGTGCCCTGCAGCAAGCCCGGCAGGGCAGTCCTCGTCCTTCCCTCCCAGCCGACCGGAGTGGAGCCCTGCCGGCAGGCGGCGCGGCGGAAGGGGCTGCATGGCAGCGCCCCGCTGTAGCCCTGGCCGCCCCCCTTCTCTCTCTCTCTCCCGCCCGCTCCCTCCCCCCCGCTAGCCGGTCCCCCTGCACCCGCGCTCCGTTTTTTGTTTTTTTTTGCTTGGGGCAGCCAAAAAGCCAGAGCCAGCCCTGCTGGTGGAGCTGCTTATTTCATGACGATAAGACGACCAGGAACCTGAGTCAAGTTTTACAATTCCACTGAAAGCATCTAAACCTCTGCAATAGCTGAGTTTACTCTGTAAATTGTGTCACGATAAAGCCACACATTTCCAGAAACATCTCAGCTTGGCCGCTGTGCACTTGCAAACCACTGCAAGCACCAGTTAGCATGGAAGCATTTTAACGTACATAGACATCTGCCTTCTTTGTGGACACAATCGAGCAGCTAGACACCTGGTTGCTATAAAGTGCTCTCGCAAATGATTTTGCTTGCAAAATTGCACCTCCAGAAACTTCGGGGGAGCAAAAATGCAGGCACAAAATTGGAAGCGGCTGTTAAAAAATCAGGCCCTGAAATGCAGGTTCATGTACCAGAGTGTTCTCCAAATGTGAAGCCATGTGAGAGGGACTAAACATTTTAAAAATAGCATTGCAGCGTCCCCATTTTACTGACCTGTGGGTACATTAGCATGTTCAACCCCTTAAAGTGCACAGCATGAATACCCCCAAATGATCCCAGCGTTATAATTATCCATCCAGAAGAACATCGTCCAACTGCGTCAAACTCCTCTGAGGCGCCCTGCTCTCAAATGTGCTGGGATCAGAATCTGGCAGCAGCACAACAGTTACCGAGTCCTCAGCTTCATCTTCAGTCATTTTGCTTGTTCTAACAATCTGCTCGCTCGCTGTGTGCGTGGAGGGCTGATCAAATGATCCACTGTCAGTAACATCTAGTGAGGAATTCTTCTCTGATGCAAAGGCCATTGGGACGGCAGAAGCATCTGAAGAACTCTCCAAGGCTGCCTGGAATTGGGTTCAATTTGTTGTTAGAAGTGGCTCAGAGTCACTCAGTGCCAGCACACTGAAGAGGGAGGACTGGTTTACAACCTTATCCTCAAGCCCATTAGCAGAAGGCTTGATGGCAAATGATGCAACTGAGACAGAAGTGTCTGACCAGGCGGTTGGCCAGCTGTCACTGCACACTCTTCTCTCATGTGCATGCTGCTGACCTTCACTGTCAGTGGTGAAACCACCGCTGCCTCATTCATTCTGGTAACATTTGGTTGCAAAGTGTTCAAATCAGATCTGGTATTTGAAGTGGCCGGGAAGACTGCTTTCCTGCTCATTAGCAAAGCACTTGTATGATCGTCTGTAACTGCAAAAGGAGAAGCTGGTCAAGGAGAATGTAATGTGCTTGATGTTAATCTCTTGTCTCTTTGAAGAGCTGTAGATCCTGCAGACTCACGTGGTTGCGCTAGTGTTGAAGGAAGCCGATTACTGAGAACCACGGTAGATGGCTGCTCCATCTCATGGCCGGGCAAGGCTGGCATTGTGCCTCTTGTTCCTTTGATCACTGAAGACTTAAGTAAGGTTGATAATATTAGCAATTCCTGAACGGAAGCCAGACTCCCATCACTGGTGTCTGGGTCTGCGGCAGACAGAGGGGCATTTTTCACGGGTTGTAAACACACCATGTCATCAGAATGTCCAACCAAGCAGAACAGATACTGGGCTGGCAACAGGAGCAGCCAGTGACTGGCCATGAAAGTATGCAGACTTTTGGAAGCTGTGATATCTGAGTGATTGAGCTGCCGGAATAGCCCTTGTGCTGGGTGCATTGGAGCCTCAGCAGGACTGATGAAAACCAACAGCCCAGGGGTTGTCATTAAGCTGGGCAGGCTTCCTAGTGCACAGGTCAGGGATGGGTCAAGGCTGCCAGGACGTCCACTTTGGGAAGCTGAAGTATCAAAGTTAGGACGGTTAAAGCTCTGGTCCTTGTTGTCAGGGAACACTGAGGGGGCAGGGGATGGGTGGGCTAACAGGGATATTGGGAAGGTACTGGCCTGAATAGGGACCCGTGGAATTCTCGCACCTTCAGGGTCTTTCAGAGTGCCCGGGCGTGGCGTTGTGGGGAAGTTTCCTTGAGATCCAAGATGAACAGAAATGTGTTGTGCATGATGCCCATGGGGAGCGGAAGCAGAAGTACCCACCAGCGTGGGAGATCGGCCCCAGCGTGGGCAGAGGCAGACGTGCCTGGGGGCTCGGGCCCAGCGTGGGCAGAGGCAGACGTGCCTGGGGGCTCGGGCCCAGCGTGGGCACAGGCAGACGTATCTGGCTGATCACCCACAGAGCTCTCCTGCCACAGGAACACAGGTGATGTCCCTTTCACCCCTATGGCTGTTTGGGATAATTTGAACAGGAATGTCTGTGGCTGGTTTAATGGACGTTGATTATCAGCTGAAGTCCCTTGGCTCTCAGGGGATCTGGATGTCTCGGGTCTGTGTGCCATTGTCCAATGATCAATATCACTTTGCAGAGCTGGGCTTGGGCTTTGTTTGAGACTTTCATCAACTTCCTGGAAAGTGACCAATTTACTGAAGTTGACAAACTGGGACAAAGCAAAGGGCGGTGATTTCTCAGTTCTGGGCTCTTGCAATGAAGATTGCAGTAAGGCATTTGGAGAAGGCGTTTCTGAGAGCACTAGTAATGGAGCGGGATGAGCACCACTTTGTAGAGGTATCTGAAGGGCAGACAAATTGCCTGGGTTTCCAGAACCATTCACTTCAGCTGTTTTGGGGTCAATGGTTTTACTCCCCGTTGTATCTCTCTGTAGGGGGATAGCTGGGGAAGGCTGCTTTGTCCTTGAAATGATTGCCTCAGATTCCTCTGAAATTGGCTTTTGCAAGAAGGCTGAAAAAGTGACCCCAATCTCTGGACGCTGAGTTTCCTTCAGAGATGCTGGGATCCCAGTAGCAAATAAAGCTTTAATATCAGGCTCGAGCTCGGGGTTGTTCTCTCTCGACCTTTTGCTAGTAAGAGGGATTAATGCTGGTAACGGATCTGTCGCTGTCCTTGCGAGAGCCTGCATGGTTTTGAGGGGAAATGAAGATGCTGGTGTTTCTTTCTGGTTTTCGTCCAGCTCGTGAGCATTTATAATTGAAGTCACGAGAGAGATTCTGGGATTTGGCGTCGCAGTCCGCATGATGCCACCAGGCAGCCTAGAGCTTGCAATCTCAACAGTGAGGGGCTGAAATGCATGTGGTTCTATGAGTGCCATCTCACTGGGAGTGGGACTGGACAGGTCAATTCTGGTAGCAGTTTCCCTTTCTGCTTTTCCTGGAGGTAACTCCTTTGGATCTTTCATAAGAGTGGAAGAGTCCATTTTCCCCCTTGAGATGGGAATGCTCATGCTACTCAAAGTAACAGTGCCATGGTCCTGGAGATTTAAAACTTCTTCTGTCTGCAGTTGTTCAGACACATCGGAGTTTCTGCTTGACTCTTTAAGTAGCTTGTCTGTATCCTTTGCAAAGATTGTCACTGCGTGCAGTGCACTGAAGTTGGCTGTAGCCTCATGTGAGTGGGGTAATCTGTTGTTTGTAGAGTCAGTTGTGACACTTTGCAATTTATATATCACCTCGGCTGTGTTGTCTTCCGTGATGGAAAACACTGCACTGGTACCTGGGCTGCTCTCCATGCTCAGTCGGGTTTCTCTGAGAAATCTCTGGCCTACCATTTCACTGGAATGAGGTTCATTTCTGGAGGCAGCTAAAGAATAGAAAAAGCCCTTTGTCTCTTTTCTAGTTAATTTACTTTTAGCTTGTGGTGCTTGTTTGCAACAGGAGCAGAATGTTAAGTAACCTGCTGGTTCCAAACCTCACCATACGAAACTCAGACTGAATGTGAAGAACTGGCAGGGTCTGCATTGTCCTCCGTCAAGCTACCACTAACTGCTACCTCTAATACACTAGGCCTAGGGTTACCATATTTAAAAAATAAAAAAAGAGGACACTCCACGGGCCCTGGCCCCGCCCCTTTCCCACCCCCGGACCCGCCCCTTTCCCACCCCCGGACCCGCCCCAACTCCGCCCTTTCCCCGCCCCTTCCCCAAAGTCCCCGCCCTAACTCCCCCTCCTCCCTCCCAGCCACGCAAAAAGGGCTGCCCAAGCGCTACCGGCTTTACGGTTTGCCGGGCAGCCCCCAGACCCTGCGCCCCCGGCCGGCGCTTCCCCAGCGCAGCTGGAGCCCGGGAGGGGAAGCGCCAAGCCGGGGGCGCAGGGTCTGGAGGCTGCCCGGCAAACCATGAAGCCGGTAGCGCTCGGGCTTCGGGCAGCCCCCATGCCTCCGGACCCTGCGCCCCCGGCCGGGCACTTCTCCTCCCCGGCTCCAGCTGCTCTGCTCCTCCCCGGACTCAGACTTCGGCTCTGTTTAAGAGCCAAGCTGCCCGAGCCAGCGCTACCGGCTTCGGGCAGCCCCCTTGCCTCCGGACCCCAGCCGCCGGCCGGGCACTTCTCCTCCCCGGCTCCAGCTGCTCTGCTCCGGCGGCTCGGGGTCCGGAGGCAAGGGGGGCTGCCCGAAGTCGGTAGCGCTGGCTCGGGCAGCTTGGCTCTTAAACAGAGCCGAAGTCTGAGTCAGGGGAGGAGCAGAGCAGCCGCGGGAGAGGAAGTGCCCGGCCGGTATTTTTCCCGGACATGTTCGGCTTTTTGGCAATTCCCCCCGGACGGGGGTTTGATTGCCGAAAAGCCGGACATGTCCGGGAAAAACCGGACGTATGGTAACCCTAACTAGGCCTGAATCTCCACTGTCTTGCACCTCGTGTCATCAGTTGCACCAGAGCAATACTGGTGTAAAATGCTACCAGATCAGAATGGATCCCTTTTACACCAACTTTGCACAGGGCTAAATGACAATATGAGGTGCAGGGCAATGGAGAATCAGGCCCTAAGTTATAGTCACTGCTGATCATCACCAGTGACTCTAGATCCTGGTTACAAACTTCATGCTTGAAAAGTCGAGCCCTATGAATGGTGAATCCCTGGCTGAGACTGTTACCTGTATTCATTTTATCCACTGTATAGTGGCCCTGATTTTCAAAAAAAGGCCTCAGCTCTCCATTTCGGGGCCAACAAATAACTGCAGCCCCAAACGTGGGCATAGATAACAGACCGATTTTAAAGCATTTAGACATCTACGTAGCTGATTTGTGGCTGCAATCCTAGGGCTACGGCACGCACTAGCCAAAATGTGGCTACAAAAATCAGAGTTCACTCCTGAGTGCTGGGTACTCAAATTGGCCTGTCCCAAGCTTACTTAGCTTCATAGAGACTGGTACTCTGCCAATTCACAGCAGAGCCCACGTCTACTGAAGAAATTCCTTTGCAAAACGTTGTCACTATGGGCCTAATCTGAGCCTATTGAGGTCAAAGGAAAGATTCCCCTTGACTTCAATAGGCTTTGGAGGGTCGGGTTTCATTAGACTCAGAACTGAAATCTGGGGTTGTCATTCTTTCACTATAAATAGGGTTTCCCTATAGCCAGATTCAGTGTGTGGAGTACCGCAGCGAGAGGCGGAAGCGGAGTCGACGGGGGAGCGGCAGCGGTCGACTCGCCGCCGTCCTCACAGCCAGGTAAGTCGACCTAAAATACGCAACTTCAGCTACACTATTCGTGTAGCTGAAGTTGCGTATCTTAGGTCGACCCTCCCCCCCGTAGTGTAGACCTAGTCTTAGAGACTACAGGCAGAGACTGAACATCTATACCACAATTTTACAGCCCGAGTCAGCTGACACGGCCAGCCATGGGTGTTTAGTTGTGGTGTAGACATACCATAAGAGACAGTCTTTAAGAGGCTCACTCCCTGGTCCAAATGCTTTCAATCAGGAAGGTCCCAGATTACGAGACTAAACAGATGTTCTAAGCACAACCGTGATCTTAGTACTAGTGCCACAGCAACAACAAGTAAATTACTCCTTTAAGCCTCAATATTGATTAAAACTCTCCTGAAAACACCTCATGAATGACAAGTTCTGCATTAGGGCTGTATTCCCCAATGCACTCTGGCTGGTTTGCCTCGCTCCCCTGACACAAAGCAGCTGTAACTCTGGGTGAAATGGCGAATTAAACTGGGTTTAAAGATGCGCTGTGTTGCTGTGGCAGTATAAAGAAGGCAGAGCCTCCTGGTTTATCTGACCCATCCTCTTCAGATCAAACCCAGACACTTCCTCACCTTTGTGGTGTGGTGTAAAGGGCCACTGTTCTTATGAACGTATTTTCTCTTTTTTTCCTTCTCATTCCTGGGCATTGCCATTCCTAAGCGTGTGTTCCCAGCCAGTGACACGCATGTTAAACAGCGCTGGAAGGCAAACTGTCATAACTATAAAGGGAAGGGTAACAGCTCTCCTGTGTACAGTACTATAAAATCCCTCCTGGCCAGAGACTCCAAAATCCTTTTACCTGTAAAGGGTTAAGAAGCTCGGGTAACCTGGCTGACACCTGACCCAAAGGACCAATAAGGGGACAAGATACTTTCAAATCTTGAGGGGGGGGGAAAGGCTTTTGTTTGTGCTCTTTGTTTAAGGGGTTGTTCGCTCTTGGGACTGAGAGGGACCAGACATCAATCCAGGTTCTCCCCATCTTTCTAAACAAGTCTCTCATATTTCAAACTTGTAAGTAAAAAGTCAGGCAAGGCATCTTAGTATTACTTTGTTTTCTCAACTTGTAAATGTACCTTTTACTAGAGTGTTTATCTTTGTTTGCTGTACTTTGAACCTAAGACAGAGGGGGGTCCTCTGAGCTCTTTAAGTTTGATTACCCTGTAAATTTATTTTCCATACTGATTTTACAGAGATGATTTTTACCTTTTTCTTTAATTAAAAGCCTTCTTTTTAAGAACCTGATTGATTTCTCCTTGTTTTTAGATCCAAGGGAGTTGGATCTGTATTCACCAGGAGTTGGTGAAAGGAAGGAGGGGGGAAGGGTCAATTTCTCCTTGTTTTAAGATCCAAGGGGTTTGGATCTGTATTCACCAGGGAATTGGTGAAAGGTTTCTCAAAGCTTCCCAGGGAAGGGAATTAGCTTGTGGGAATGGTGGAAGCGGACCAGATCTAAGCTGGTAGTTAAGCTTAGAAGTCCTCATGCAGGCCCCCACACTTGTACCCTAAAGTTCAAAGTGGGGATACAGCCTTGACACAAACAGAGTGAGTATTTGCCTGTTTGCAAACTCAGGTGGATGAACCTAAAAGGTGTTTCGGCGCACGCTGAATTAGCGCATTTGACAAAAGGCAAACCAGAGATCAGGCCGCAGCATTTCAAAGCGAACCTCTGAATGCTAGAGGATTTCGGCTTCAGAGCACAGACCAAGGTTGGCATTTTTGGTCAAGCCAATTCTGATTAGGAGTTACAGGTAGGAAGAATCTCTGCTTGGAGGATGAATAAGACAGCTGTCAATTGGGAGCAGTTTATCGAAGGCAATATAGGAGATTTTAAAAATGTTATCTACTTCGATATTCTAAAGACTGGTGTATAATAAGATACTGAATATATAAAATATCATTTCGAATTATGATTTTGTAATACGGAAACAAAACATCTGTCACGGTTTAGGCTCCAATTCAGCAAAGTTCTTAAGCACATTCTTCATTTTCAGCCTACTTCAATGGGAGCTAAGCACATATTTCAAGTTAAGCAGGTGCTCAAGTGCTTTGCTGAATCAGGGACTTAAACATTTCATAGATGTGTGTGACAAATTATTAGCATGGGGGTAAAAAAGAGATGAGGAAAAGATGAAACAAAATAGGTGGAAGATCCTTGAACACACCCATGCTTAGCTTTACTCACGTGAGCAGTCTTAGAGACATCAGCGAGACTGCTTGTGTGAGTAAAGTGAAATATATTTGTGTTTGCAGGATATTCTCCTAGGTGGATTATAAGGGTTAAAAAGCAAAGACTCATACCCCAGTATATGAGCGTGACAATAGCTCTTCTCTCCTGTCTCAGATAGGACAGCACTACAAACTTGTCTTTGATTTTACAATTATCTCATATGTGGTCTCTCCTCTGCACTCTGATAAGGGACCAAAAAAGGCCACTCGTTAAGGAGCAAAAGCAGCAGCATCTAGCTCAAAGGACACTAATCTGAGACTCACAAGACCTGGGTCCTATTCCTGGTTCTGCTGTGTGATTTTCAGCAAGCCACATCATTTCTCAGTTCCCGCTCCTACCACTTCTTTATTTAACCTGCAAGCACTTCAGGACAGACTGTCTCTCACTCTGTGTATGTACAGCAGCTAACACAATGGGGCCCTGATCTCCCCTGGGGCCTCTAGCCCCTCCCATAAAACAATTTTATTTTAAACATTAAGCCTTCAAGGAGTGATGAACAAATAGAGCTGAGTGGCTCCTTCCTTCCTAAGTCTGCCACACACAAGGAACTCAGGGCATATTATCAAGTACAGCTTTTCCTCATGTTAATTTTACTACATGAAAGGGAGGGAGGACAGGTCTTGAATCAAGAGCAAAAAGAATCACTCACCAGACAGACCCAGCAGCCCAGCCACGATCAGAAAGAAGACAGGGAATTTCTCCTGCATTTTGCAAAGCAGCTTCTGATTCAGCCCCATAGACAGGGAATTTCTCCTGCATTTTGCAAAGCAGCTTCTGATTCAGCCCCATAGACTTGGAAGTACTGACAATTTGCTCACACAGGTAGCAGCTGTCCCAGGAGATGCTGCTGCGCTCCCTTTCGGCAATGGGCGTTGCACAGTTTGCTCCCTGAGGGCAGAGTATTGGGTTACTTTATATCAGTTTAGGACAGGGAGTAGCTAGGGTGACCAGATGTCCCGATTTTATAGGGACAGTCTCGATTTTTGGGTCTTTTTCTTATATAGGCTCCTATTACCCCCCACCCCCTGTCCTGATTTTTCACACTTGCTGTCTGGTCACCCTAGGAGTAGCCAATAACCCCATCCAAAAAAGGCTGCACCAACTGGAACATACTGATTGATAACAAAGGGAGTGAGGCAATGACAAAGGAAGAGGGTCCCTGTCATGCTATTTTTCTATCCCAGCGTATTTTGAGATGAGCAAGAGCTGGGCTCACAGAGGTGGGACTGATTCTTTCAATACAGTTTTTTTCTGTCTCTGCACAAGTCATCATTTCCTAGGACAGTGGTTGGTTTCGGGGGGGGGGGGGGGGAAGGGAACGCGAGCAGGTTTCAGGGGGGCCACCAAACAGGACCAATGTTAGACTCACTGGGGCCCAGGGCAGAAAGCCGAAGCCCCACCACATGGGGCTGAAGCCCGGAGCTCCGAGCCCTGCCACCCGGGGATGAAGTCAAAGCTTGAGCAACTGATCTTTACGGTGCCCCCTGTGGTGTGGGGCCCTGGGCAACTGCCCTGCTTGCTACCCCTTAACATCAGCCCTGGCTTTTATATGCAGAAAACCAGATGTTTTGGCACAGGTGGGCTGTGGAGTTTTTACACCATGTCAGGGGGCCCTCAGAAAGAAAAAGGTTGAGAACCCCTGTCCTAGGAGACTTTACTTATTTCAGAGCTGTTGTCTATACCCAAGCATGGATTGAAAAGCCAAGCATGGGGCCTGATTCTCTGTTGTCCTACAATTTACATCCGTGACAAAAGGGTGTAACACATTGTTCTCATGGGGGAGCATTTTGTACCCACTTTTCAGTGCTATAAATGACTGCCCTAGGTGCAGGTGAGTCAGGTCCTTGGCATTTAGCTCTGTTACGGACCTGGATATGGAGAGGGTTGGTGCCACGCCACGAGCTAACGCAGATCAGCGTGAATCAGGATCTATCCAAAGGCCTCTTACCTGAAAAAAAATTATTTCGGATCAGGAATCCAGCAAACTCACGATTCTTCACGCCAAATCTAGCATCAATGGAACATCAAGGCTGAGAAATCAGAAAAGCAATAGTCAGAATTAAAGTTGAAATTATGCCTATTGGGGGCGTATTGCCTTAAAACATGGCCTCTCCATTTACCGTTATAAAATACTCATTAGTCAATACAATACACAATATAATACAGACCAACATTTCTTATGCAATCTTACAAATGGTGAGTTACAATGCAACCCAAGCCTGGTCTGATTTTCAGAATGGCTGGGCACCCACATAGCCCACTGAAGTCCCTGGGAGCTGCAGCAAACTGGGAGCTCAGCATCTCGGAGAGTCAGCCTTGTACAGGCTTCAGACTTGACATTTTTCAGTCTCAGTGAGATCTACAGAGCAAGCCAAGCGCTGCAGGAAATCAGCTCAGTAGCTGTAAAGTCATTAATGCCTAGTGTCAGCAAGTTGAGACTTTCCTTTAGCCTTTTCTTCAGCTCCCAGCGAAGGCAATCCAGATCCAGTCCTGCCTCTCTCACCCCAGCTTCGCTTTGTGCCTGAGCATGGTGAGCAGCCCTCCCTGCTCCTCTAGTCCTTACCCCCCACCCACCCCCCGCCCAGCTCTGCTGGTGCACCTTGATCCTGATATGCACCCCTCATGCCTCTGTACTTGCTGTCCTAATCCAGGCCCATCACACAGCGCTGCCAATGCTTTTCAGTCCTTTTATGCATGACCTCTGCTGTTCCAGTCCTGCCTGTTTGACTAGCACCAAGTGATGCAGGAAGAGCTGCAAGAAAAGGAATTGTTAGACGCTAAGAGGCCATGCTGAGTTGGTCCCACTTAAACCAGACCCTCTTCCTATCATTCAACTCATCCTGCCAGTGTCTGTGCTTGCTCCTTGCCCAAATGAAAGAAAGGGGGACTACAGACTGGCATCTCTTCCTCCAGGAGCGTTTTCTGATGGTCAGAGCAGGAGGCTAAGGCTGTGGCTATGCTACGTAGCTTGCAGCTGCGTCGCTGTAGCACTGCTAGTGCAGACGCTCTAAGCCGACGGGAGAAGCTCTCCCATCGGCTTAATTACTCCAGCCCGCGAGCCAGGGTAGCTTCTCTCCCACTGACATGGTGCTGTACACGGGGGCGTTTAAGTCGGTGTAACTGACGTCACTCACAGGGTGGCTCATTCACACCCCTGGATGACATCACTTATACCGACCTAAGCTGTAGTGTACAATAGCCTCAGTGCTAGTACTTGTTTTGTGACCTTGGGCCGGAGTTTTTCTCTCTGTGATATGGGGATCATCATAGATACCTACATTCCATGGGTTTTCTGAGGCTCAGTTATTCAAACACTTGCAAGGTTGTTTTAAGATCCTCAGTTAAACTATATAGAACAGGGGTGGCCAAACCTGCTGGCCCTCCGAGACGCATATGACAATCTTCAGAAGTTCAAAAGCTGGGGTGTCCCTGCCAGGGCTTCGGACTTCAGCCCTGTGGGGAGGGCGTTGTGGGGCTTCAGGCCTACAGGAGGTGCCTGCCGGGGTTCAGGACTTCAGCCCCACTCCTGCTGAAGCCCCGAGGTGCAGCAGACACACCCCACAGGGCTGAAGCCCCGAGACTCCCTTCCCCGCTGGACAGAAGCCAAAGGCAATGCATAGGGGGGCACTTCCCCGCCCGCCCGATTTTTGCCATGGTTTGCTGGCCTTGCTTGGTCACATGGTGCCATCAGGCTCCCATCTTGCACAGCCATTGCTGGAGCCAGCGAGCTGAGGCCATGGGGAGAGGCAGCGGGAACCAGCTGGGAGCTGCAGGGAGAGCTGCTGCTTTTGATCCTGCCTCTTTTCCCCCCACCCCTCCACCCCAGCTGAAGCAGCAGCCCCTCCCGACAGGTCCCAGCTGTTTGCTGCTGCCTCTCCATGAGGACCTAACACCTGGGAGCTGCAGGGAGGGGCTGCTGAAGGTAAGAGGCGGGACATGCCAAGGGGGGAGGGCATGTGACTCAAGCTGTTGGGAGGGGTGTGAACCTTTAAATTGTGCCCCCCCCCCCACTCTCAGCAGGCAACAGTCATCTCTGGCAGGAGCCCCTAGCCCCACCACCCCAGTGCAGGGCAGCAGCCCCACATTCCCCTGCAGTCAGGTAGGCAGAGAATGGGGGGGGAGTCCGTGAGCCGCACTTTAACTGTAAAAGAGATGCATGTGGCTCATGAGCTGCGGTTTGGCCACCCCTGCTATAGAAGCACAAGTTGTTATGATGTATTGGGTTAAATTTAAATGTGAACAAAGAGTTACATTCCCTACTTCAGGGGCCCTTCAGTTGCTGACGGTAGCATAGCTTAAGGCTATAGCCATCTCCTCGTCTGCTGGCAAAGAAAATTGCAGAGCAATGCTTGATTATGCTCAACACGTTTGCTTAATATGATTTGAAATATCAGATAGAAAAATAATCCTCTCAGGGAGAGTTTTAAGCTTTTACCCAGCAGACTGTAGGCAAATTAAAAGAGTTTCCTGATGAAATCTGAAAAGGTTGTATTTATTTCAACCCCCACCCACCCACACACACCCTCTTTAACAATCCGCTATAGGTGGTATCTTTGCATTGCTGCTTATTAGACAGGACTGGAAATGGCAGGACTGGGACAGATCAGTTTTATTTAGCACACTTAACTTCCTGAAATTCAGGGTCAAATTTAACTCAGTGGTATATGGAGTCACTCCCATTCATTGCACCCTGCTCCATCTGCAGTCATTTACCAAGGCAATATAAGTGCAAACCGGTATCAAATCAACACAGTAGCATTAGATTAGATTAGAGCTGGTCAACATTTTTTGCAGTCATTTTTGGAATGAAAATGTTCATTTCTTTCAACACTTCCCTTATTTTTTACTATTATTAGATGAACAGTTCCACAGACATTTTCAGAACAAATGATTTCTTCCCCATTTCTTGTAAAATGTATCATGGGAAATAGTTCCCATTTCCCAGCCATCTCTAGTAATGATGAAAGGGGCCTGCTGTTTAGTGCCGTAGCCTGGAGGCACATAATTGCTGGGAGTTGGGGGCTGGTAATAGAAGACAGAACTTTTCACCGCTGGAGTCAAGAGTTCAAACCCTGCCCAGGCTAACAGGGACCAAAAATTGTTGCCATAAGATGGCTGCTCAGTGGCCTATAGGAAAAGAATTTGGAGGTGTTGGTTTGGCCCCCATATAGAGGTCACAGCCGTGTTACTATTACTCAGGCTTATTAGGGTAGTGCCTAAGACCCAATCCAGAATGGGACACCATTGTGCTAGGCACTACACACACAGTAGTAGAAACCACAGTCACAATTGTCCCACTTCTTTGACCGTCTTTGCTGAGACACAAAGGACAGAAGACACTTTCCCTTTGACAGGTGGGGTCCTCCAGGGAAGGGCTAAGGCACCCTGTTTTGTTGGCGTATGGCACTGCTGCTGGCTGTATCAGTTCTGTGGCTAAACAAAGGGCTTTGTTCTCCAGAACTGCCCAGCCAGCACCCTTCACCAGACCTTAGTTCACCCGGCAAAGAGAAATGCTGACTCATGACAGCGCAGCTATAGGAAAGGTTTGTCATGCTCAAGTAATTAATCCCCCCCGCCACTCAGAGCTGCCTGGACTAATATTTCCATGCACTAGGATTACAATCAGTTCAGCCCAACCCCAGCACAGGTGGAAGGAGGAGGAAACAAATACCGCCCAATTGTTTAAAGTGTGAATAATTTATAGCCTACTTAAATAACACTATGGGAAGAGAAAGTAAAGGCTCATTATGAAAAAGTCACGTTTACAGGCCTGGAAATGTTTCCTTTCGGAAACAGCCATCTCTTACGGGATCGCTCGTCCCTGGATTCTTGGTATTATTTGGATTGGGATAGACACTGGAGGCCCTAACTGAGATTAGGACCCTATTATGCTAGGATTTGTACACACATAACAGGAGACGGTCCCTGCCTCACAGTGCTTGCTGTCCAGACAAAGGGTGACCAATAGGGAGCATTATATTTACAGCAACAAGTGCTGGGATTGTGACAGATGCTGCTTCCCAAAATGAGCAAGAACTCAGATAAGCATGGCAATTCGATTAGAGTAGAGCAGGAACAGCGCAGGAAAGCAACAAAAAGAGACACCAAGCAGGGGGCCTCCAATTGACAATAAACCATTTTCCATCCTTCAGCAAGCCACTTTGATGCTGCTGTTGAATGCAGACTTCCGAGAAAAAATGATATTTCTCTGTTCCCAAGAGCCTGTCTCCCCTCTTCTGATATTTTATTCTGGTGTTGGAATTTCTGGATTCTTTCTGAGAACAGTTTCTGAGAACAGTTTACAGATATGTGTTTTATTGCAGCCTGTTTTACAAAAATTAAAATACAATAAATCAGCTGTAAATTTCAGTAAAGTTTAATGGACAACTTTGGAGAGGCAGCATGATCTAGTGGGTTAGTGCACTGGACTAGGGGTCAGAAGATCTGGTTTCTACATTAGCCTTACTACATATTTGCTGTATGACCATGGGCAAATCACTTCACTTTTCTGTCTCTTCCCAGCAGGGGTGAAACTAACAAAGGACTTACTGGTATGCAGGGCGGCCAGGCTGCTGGGCAAGATGAGGGGGGCAGCTCTAGGCCCCCGGAAGGGTCAGGGCCTCGGGCAGAAGGGGCGGGGTTGGGGCCAGACTCCCCCCGCCAGTCCTTCAGCACTGCCCGGCCTGCGTGACAAATTAAAGGGCCCAGGGCTCCGGCAGCGATTTAAAGGGCCTGGTGCTCCAGACACTGCCGGGAGCCCCGGGCCCTTTTAAATCGCCAGGCCCCAGGCAGCTGCCCTTTCCCCCTCCACCCCTGCCCCCACGCAGCCCTGCTGGTATGGTGCTTAAAGCATTGCTGCGGCAGCTCTTTAATGTCGGCTGTGTACCAGCCTGTACCGGCGGCCACTGTCTTACCGGTACACCGTACCGGCCCCCGCCGGCTTACTTTCATCTTTGCTTCCCAGCTTTGTATAATCAGACTGGAAGCTCTTTGGGGCAGGGACTGTCTCTTACTATATGTTTGTACAGCACTTAGCACAAACGGGGCCCTGATCTCTGTTGAGGCCTCTAGACACTACCCTAACAGATAATAATTTACCAAATTGGATCCCAGGTTAAAAACTTCCAACAGGCTTCAGTTTCCAGGAGGGGCATCTGTCCAAGATCTGCTCTACTTGTTCCCCCAGCCAGGGTTCTGCAGGTCTCTTGGGTCTGCTCTATGCATAGCTTACACTGGTGTTACCAAGGCTGAATGTGGTGTAGAGGTCAGTACAGACCAGGACAAACCATATTCTGACTCATGGCAGCTGTGATTAAGTCTCTAAATTTATAAGCTATAATTCAACTTATAAATCATGCTGTTTGACATGTAATAACCATGATAATGAGTCATCAGTGGACGCTGAACATGGGACCTCAGATTTCTTTAGTGGATTTGCATCAATCTGCCAGCTACCTCTTCTGCTTAAATTGCAAATTCAGTTGCTCTGCTATAATCCATATGCACAATACCAGGCTGAAGGTTAGTTTGCACAAATGCTGCAATTACTTTTGCGATAAATGAAGTGTGTGTGTGTGTGGGGGGGGGGACACCTCCCTTTGATTGACACCCAGCCAGCCAGTTAGCTGTAAAATGCCTCTTGGTAGCTGTTCTCTACTTGCTTTACCTGTAAAGGGTTAAAAAGTCCCCCAGGTAAAGAAAAAAAAAAAAGTGGGCACCTGACCAAAAGAGCCAATGGGAAGGCTAGAACTTTTAAAATTGGTAAAGAAACTTTCCCTTTGTGTATCGTTCTCTCTGGGCTGAAGAGACGACGGGCAGCAGGAATGCTGTGTAAAGTTTGAACCAGGTATGAAAACCATCAGATCATATCTAGAACTACTTTTAACAACCCCAATATGTAAGTAAATTAGGAATGTTCAGGTAGATGCGATTAGGTTTATTTCTGTTTATTTTTTAAGGCTTGTGGACTCCAGCTAACCCCAGATGCTTTTGTTTGCTTGTAACCTTTAAGCTGAACCCCCAAGAAAGCTATTTTGGGTGCTTAAATTTTGGAACTGCTCTTTTAAAATCTAGCAAAAGCCTAAGTTCCAGATGTATTTTCTTCCTTTTTGTTTTTAATAAAATTTACCTTTTTTAAGAACAGGATTGGATTTTTGGTGTCCTAAAAGGTTTGTGCATGTTGTTTGATTAGCGGGTAACAACAGCTAATTTCCTTTGTTTCTTTCTCAGCTCTTCCCCCGAGGGTGGGGGTGAAATGGCTTGAGGGTACCCCACAGGGAGGAATTCCCAAGAGTTCCTTCCTGGGTCCAAGGGGGTTTTTGCATTTGGGTGGTGGCCACGTTTACCAAGCCAAGGTCAGAGAAAAGCTGTAACCTTGGGAGTTTAATACAAGCCTGGAGTGGCAAGTATTTTTTTTAAATCTTTATGGGCCCCCACCTTCTGTACTCCAAGTGACAGAGTGGGGATTCAGCCTTGACAACTTTCATTCAGTAACTTTGGGTCAGATCTTTAGCTGGTGTAAGTCCATGTGGTTCCATTGATTGACACCTATGACACATGTCAGGCTTAACCGAGGTGTCCAGGGTGAATCAGTATCACCTGCTTATGGTGGGAAGGAGCCTTGTCTGTGCCCAATGGGGAAAACAGTGGAATTACCATTCTACTTTTCACTTCTGGACTCGCCTCCCTGGGCATTTCCATCGTTTGAGCCTGCTATTTTTCAGCACCGACAGTGATCAATATAAAAGCAATCTAACCATCAGTCATCCTATTCCCAGTGGGAGGAGGGAATCCCCTGTCCCATATTCTGTATCATACACTGTGGTTCTGCTCTTCAACATTTGCCTCCCCCAACCAAAAAAAGTGGTGGAAGATGCAATGGGCAGATTCCCCCAAATCACAATAGGGAAGAGGCTCTTCTGGGAGGTACTGGGGACTAGGCAAAACTTTTATTGCATTAGGAAACCTGAGAACCTGAGCAGAATTTAGAATTCTGTTCCAATGACTTTGGGGCATGATTTTCCATGACTCTATGGATCTTTACACTACACTGCTGGCAAAACAGCCCACAGGAGCCTTTAAGTAGTTGTGCTTCCATCCCCCACTTCGTGTCCATTAGCCAGTTGTGTGACTACAGTGAGCAACCACCCACTCAGCAGTCCTGGTAGTTTTCAAACAACTGAAAGTCATATGACAGATCTCATTATTGTTCCCTAGGTCTTTCGCTAAGTAAACATACTTCTGTTCAGTTGGTGCTCTTTGGATTGTTCTGGTAGAACCAAACATCTCTGTAAAGCTCCTCAGCTACATCGCTGACAGCCACTGAAGTCAATCTGTGGTCTGCGTTTTCCTGTAACTTTTATCTAATTGCTCAGTTGGTGTCACCTGGAGATTTTCCCGAAGTAAAGGTAACTGACATTCCTCCCCCCCCCCCCCCCCAAGCTTAAGCTATTTGAATACCCTCAGGGCTAAAGAGTTAAATATGAGTAACCAGTATGCCATCTAGTGGCTGGAATACAGCACCAGATTCCACAGTCATTGCATACATCTTGGTGAGCACCTCAGCTGGAAGAAAGGATGATTTTGGAGCACCAGCTGTGATTGTGCAATAGGAACCACTATTCTGCAAAGCTCACGGGTAAACAGGCTTCACGTGGTATGGCTTAGTGCAGTTCTGCAAACACCCACCTGCCCATAGATCCATGAGCTACAACAAAGCTGAAGTCTTCAAAGGGAGGAAATGGAACCCAGCCATAGAATGGTGATAATTCGGCTCTCGCACCGCTGCACATCTGGAGTACTACCAGCAGGGCCGGTTCTAACTTTTTTGCGGCCCCGGGCAAAAAAAAAAAAGAGCGCCGCCCCGCCGTAACACCCCCCCCCAGCACCGCGCCGCCGCCCCGCCCCCAGCGCCGCCCCGGGCCGCCGAAACCTCCGCCCCCCCCCAGCGCCGGGCCGGGCCGCCGTAACCCCCAAGCGCCACGCCGCGCTAACCCCCCACCTCCTCCCCCCAGTGCCGCACCGCCGAAGCCCCCGAACGCCGGGCCGGGCCGCAACACCTGCCCCCCGGGCCCCGCCGGGCCGCCGAAACCCCCGCCCCCCCCAAGCGCCGGGCCGCCCAAACCCCCGAGCGCCACGCCGTGCCAACTCCCGCCCCACCCCAGCGCCGCGCCACCGAAGGCCCCGAGCGACGAGCTGGGCCGCCGTAACCCCTGCCCCCCCCGAGCGCCGGGCCGCCCAAACCCCCGAGCGCCACGCCGCGCCAACCCCCGCCCACCACAGCACCACGCCACCAAAGCCCCCGAGTGCCACGCCAGCCCCCGCTCCCCCCAGCGCTGCACCGCCAAAGCTCCCGAGCGCCACGCCAGCCCCTGCCACCACCGTGCCGCGCCGCTGAAACAAAAACAAAAAACCCCGAGCGCCCCCCCACCACCCCAAGATTGGCCGCCCCTTCCAAGGTGCCGCCCCAAGCACGTGCTTGGTCAGATGGTGCCTGGAGCTGGTCCTGACTACCAGAGTAAAACCAGAGTGAGATTAGAATCACAGCCAGCATATCTGACAGGGAGCCTCTGAGGATGCCCATGACTTGGCTGATCAGCAGAAGTGGCCAAGTGGGGGCTGTGACTCCTCACTTCATGCTGGCAGAGATGGCGACAGGTCTGTTGGGCAAAACACCTCTTTCTGATAATCTGAGTAGCATCATCATCATCATGTTCCTATTACAACTCTAGCGTTTAGGGCAGTGACGAAGCTCCTCCACTCCTGTCCGTTTCTGGCAAATCTTTCAATGGTTCCCCAGCTGTGCCCCAGGGTTTTCAGCTCTGCTTCCACAGCTCTTCGCCATGTTGTTTTCAGGGGGCCTTGTTTTCACTTGCCTTCAGGTGTCCATCTTATTGCTACTCTAGTGATGGAATCAGTTTCCATCCAAAGCACATGACCGATCCCTCTCCAATGCCTCCTGGCAGTGATGGTGCTCAGCTCCCCTTGGCTGCACTGTGTCAATAGATCTTGGTTTGAGATTGTTCTGGGCCAAAAAATATAGAGAATTTTTCTGAGGCAGGTTTTACGGAATGAAGATAGTTTGGACATGTCAGACTTTCTCATTCCCCAGCATTCTGCACTATAAAGTAGTGTTGAAAGTACGCAGCTCTGATCAATCTTGAGTTTGGTGTCGGTGTTGTATTTTGATGATTTTCAGACTGTATTTAAGCTCCTGAAGGTGTTCCTGGCTTTATTGATTTTGTTCTGCATGTCCTGGCTTGTTCCACCTTCTGGCTGATGGTGCTGCCCAAGTATGTGAATGTGTCAACATTGGTGAGAACATAATCCTCTATCCGTACTGGTGATGGTGAGGCAATATTAAAGGTCATGATATCTGCCTTATAATGCTACTGAAAATCAACTGCAATAAGTATCCCATAACAGTAACTCCTTTTTGGGCACTTACTTAACTTTTGGGGCTCCTTTGAAAATCCCAGCCTGAGGTTTTAGGAAGCTCACTTTGTGCATCCATTACTCAGCTTTTAACACACCTGCTAGCCGACAGCTGCCTTTGCATACCAATATCAATCGCATTTTTAAGCAACACCTTCGGCAAATGTAAAGAGGGGAGAGCTCTTCAAGAATTGAATCAGACACTGAACAATAACATTACGTGTTTGTTCAGTTGATTTCCCATGCTATCTGCAAGTCAATCCCTGTATTTTAAGGGTAGGGGGATTAAGAATGAGACCATCCCAGCACTTCAGATTACTACATATACAATATCCAAAGAGAGAGAAAACCCCCCCCAGGTGCAGCAGCATTTCCTTCTCCTGAAACAGGAAAGATTAGTGAACTCAGCTGCTACTCCAAAGAGAAGATAATGATATATAATTTGACAGCCACTACTCTTAGGGGAAGAGATTACATACATAATAGCCATCTACAAGTGTCACGGAGGGAGAAGGGAAGAGTATTTCAAAATCAAACAAGACTGTCCTATGTGCTTGCTGCTTTTATATACGTACACATTATATATTTTCTGTATCACAAGCTGAAAGCTAAACACCTGGCAAAGATACTGAATTTACTGTCACAAATTCTGTCCTTGCCTAGTTTGGATTCTGCAGACTCTTACCGGAGATTTTGAGGTGTGTGTATGTATATAATGGGGTGCCTCTTAACAGTGACTACTATTGCTGCTCTTAAGTCAGGGATCAGTGCCATATGGCGTCTGCATTGGATATGTTTTCCACATCCTGAATGCTAAGCCAACCTGCCTTTTCCAATTCACTGACCATTAGTGGGTATTCCCATTGCCTCATCTTGATCCTATCTTTCTGAGTCTTTAAAGCTGCCAATCTACTTCAGCAATAAAGAACCCAGGGATTATTTCAGATCCTATCATCTCTTTAGACTAACCTCTCAGTTATGTGGTTTGTGCTGCCTCTACAGAACAGTGTCTAATTGCACTGGCTTCTCTCTCAGCCAGGTCTTCAGATGGTTAGTAGTTATGGTTTGATTTAGCTTTGAAGAACAATTTATTACAGGATAGTTTGCCAGATAGAGTTTTGAATAGCCACTAATTCAAGGCCAACCACTCCAGGAAACAGACAAAAAAGAAGGACATACTATTTGCATTATTATATTTTAAATACCAAGTTTGATTATACAGAGGATTGGGACTATTGAGTTTATAGAGATGACTAAGAGGGGATGTGACAGAGGTAAATAAAATAATGACTATTAGGGCTGGTCCACACTACCCGCCCAATTTGGCGGGTAGAGATCGATCTTCTGGGATCGATTTATCGCGTCTCATCTGGACGCGATAGATCGATCCCAGAAGCGCTCCCCCGTCGACTGCGGAACTCCTGCTCGCCGAGAGGAGGAAGCGCTGTCGACGGGGGAGCCTGCCTGCGCCGCGTGGACCCGCAGTAAGTAAATTTAGTTCCATCTAGGAAACGTCGATTTCAGCTACGCTATTCTCGTAGCTGAAGTTGCGTTTCCTAGATCGATCCCCCGCCCCAGTGTGGACCTGCCCTTAGTGAAGGTAAATTGGGTGATCCTATTTATGCGCTCTCAGAAGACAAGAACAAATGGAAGTGATGAATCTGAAAGGCAGGAAGCATAAACACTGATATATGGAAATACATGGATATTTCTGATATCAGCTGATAATTAGCCTGTGAACTTCATTGCCACAATCTCATTGACACAGAGCTTGGCAGAATTTAAAAAAAAAAAAAAGATGACATTTATGTGGATAGCAAGAACATCCACCATTATGTTCAATACATTTGAAACAAGTTATATAAACCCTCAGGCTTCAGGACTTAAGCCAGCCACTGACTGACAGGGGCAAGGAACAAAGGCAGGTTATTCTGTAATTGTCCTCATGGGGACTCTCACACCTTCTGGTGCTGGCCGCTGTCAGAGCCTGGAAACTGGATTAGATGGACCAGAGGTCTGATCTGGTCTGGGAGGTGCTGTGGTGCCAAGGAACTGACTTTAATTCCCCTGGACATGGGAGCTGCAGTTTGATAAAGGATTGAAAGACTGTCTAGTCTCTTTGAACAATTTTTATTAGAGAAGGAACGAGCAACAGCAAATGGAATACTACAGTATTAACAACCTATATCCAAAAACATTTGGGGAATTCAAAGACCTTGCACGTATTTCATAGACGAGTTAAGGATTGCCATTCCATTGAGCTCCCGCAGTTGAAGAATATGCCTGCAACAACCACAAAAGAAAGCAAGGATCAGATGTTGGCAAGGATGGCATATGACTGACAATGCAAGAAATCTAAACTTCCATTGCTCTATTACATCCTATGCACAAGCTGTCGGGAAACGTTAATGCGATATCCAATAGATTCCCCATAAGAGGAAAGCAAGACAGACAATGCTTATATATTACTGTTCACCACACAGCAGGAGAAAATAAAAGAACATTAAACACACAGAGATACTTTATAGAAATGTCCAAGCAGTACGGTGGGTTTTAATCTATTACGGCAGACATCTAAGGTCAGTAGAAGTAGTAGAGTGAGGTCTCTCCCTTTTACTCTCTAGCAGCTTCTGATCCAGGGTTTGCATTACATTTTCTCTGCTGAAAGATATCAATCTGGGAACATCGCTCTAATCGGCAGGAGTGAAGTACTCATCAACTGGGAAGCCGAAACCTTATCCCCTGATCTCTATTCAGTAGCTCAGCAGGTATATTAGTATGTCCGTGCTCAGCTCCTATGACTGGACTGCAGGGTGTACAGTAATTAATGGGTAATGTGCAGTCTGCTAGGCCCTCTCAGTCTCTCTGCAGACATTCTTTCCAGACATTTACACTCTTGTTTTGCTCTCAGGTCATTTCTCTGATCGCTACGATTTATCGTATCATTCCTTCCTCTTCCGTTCTTTCAACGGAAGCAACATTATAGAGCAGTGTAAAACGATTCCCAGAAAGCTATCCAAGCAAACCAGCAGTGAACACCACAGACATCCAGTGACTTCTGGCTTCATCAACATGCACAGACCCATTCAGACAGCAAGGCAACGTGGACAGTTGACACTCCGCCTGCTAAGACACTCCAGGCAGCAAAAGCAAAGGGCATACATGCACTGTGATACGGACTACAGCTAGATGGGTTTGGCTGGAACTATTATATGCACAAGATGGACAACTATCACACAACCCCAGATTAAGCCTGGGATCCTCTACCCCAAGCTTTCACACTCACTCATGCTCATATAACATTTTGTTTTGACCTTTTCTAAATATTTCTGAGATAGCCCTGGAAACCCACCCAATGGGGAGTCAAGGCTCCCAGGGCATCTGGGCTGCTGAGGAGCTGGAAAGCAGGAAGCCCTGGCTCTGGGGCAGCCCATCTGGTGGGCTGCTCCATGGCCAGGGAGCTGGGGCTGCAGAGGTGCAAGGGAGCTGGGAACAGTTTTCCAACAACACTGAAATATTCTGGCAGGCAAATTTTGATTTTGTGGAAAGTAAGTTTTCCATCAGACAATCATCCCCATGGAAAGCTCCTGGTCAGCTCGACTGGCCAGTGCCTGGGAATCTGCTGCAGCCGAGTGAAGCCGACACGTTTCTGGTGATGCTCCAGAAGCTCCTGCAGCAGAGGAATGAGTCTGTGCTGACGCTGCTGCCCACAAGGCTCCAGGCAAACAGAATATGAAACTGACAGCATGCCCCCTCTGTCCCTACAGCCAGGAGACAGGGTGAGGGCTCTCTACTCCCTGTCAAGATGGTGGTAGAGTTAGCTCTCTAGCTAGTAGGGGCCTGGTAAGTTTTTCAAGCCTGGTGCCTTAATATACTTATATTTTAGGAAGATATCACAGTCTGGATGGTGCCCAGGGATCATCATCTGCCCCATAATACCTTGGCTCAGCAGCGCAGAGCTTTCCTAAAGCAACTGCCGCGTTCTCTTGCACTGAGGTTTTCTTGGCTTCACCACCTGCATGTTTCAATAAGATCATCACAATGTTGGAATTCAGCAGGGACGAAGCAGCTCCAGGTACTTGGAAGCATTTGCTGAGGCAAAAAGCAGCGTTCCCCACCACCATCTCGTTCTCTGAGGTCAAGAGCTTCATCAACACATCAAACTCTGGGAGAAGAGAAAGGAACAACTTGGAAGGGCTGTGGTGAGTCCAGCAGAGGGCCAGGCCCTCGATACACCAGCAGAAATAGCTCTTTGAAAATGGATGGCAGAATGGAGTAGTGACACCTGACCCCATGGCGGCAGCAATAACTAGTCAGCTCTGGGAACTGGACAGAGAAGAAAATGAAAATGAAAATGAAAAGAAGAGCTCAATACAAACAGGGGCATTGTCCTGCTGCATGCTCCCATCCCAGTGGGCTGCCCCTTGCCCCAAGACCCAGTTTTGGGAGGGGTTGCAGGCTGCTTGCTCTGCAGAGTGGACAGCCAAGCACAGGCTCTTGGTATCTGGGAGAAGGTCAACCAAGTCGCTTGTGCCCATTTCACTGAGCATCACTGACACCAGCCCCTGAGGAAACAATCTAGTCTCCCATCATGGCTCAGCGGCAAATGGAAAAGGAGGGAATGAATTGCATCAGCCTCCTCTTCTCCAGCTGAGGCCAGATGCGGTTCCCATGCAGAGAATTAATACCATTCTGAGTGCCATCAGAGGGGGGCTGACAGCTGCGCAACAAGCTCTCTCTTCGCTGTGCTCCTGCTGGCCATGGAGTTCTGCACTGAATCTGAAATTCAAACTCCAAGCCCCCATCTGGCAGTCTGTGCATCTACAGCCATGCTAAGATGGAAAGCCACTGCACTAAGACTACCACCAAACCCCCCCCCCCCCAAAAAAACAAAAAAGCGCAATGCATAGAGCCAGATCCTCAGGTGGCTTAAATCAGCCCAGCTCTGGCAGCTTCAGTGGAGCGATGCCAATGTACATTAGCAGAGTCTCTGGCCCATCATCTTGATAAAGAGCTGTGGCGCTACTGGCAGCTCCTGCAAACAGCAGCAGCATCTCCTAGGGCCACACGATCCAAACAGCATTCAGAGAGGCTGCTTTAAAAAAACAAACCAACAAAAAAAAGATGTCCTTCTCATACTGAAGATTCCCCATGGGCTACACAAATCTGCTCTGATTTTCTTACATTGTCCCTTCTGTTCTTCCTAATCACATCATGCTTTCTCTTTTGTTCTGCTGTGACAATAGCTCCCGAGAAGCTGGGCTGCTCCAGACTGCAGGAGGGGCACCAACAATGATCCATTTCAGAAGCTGACCTTGCTGGCCTGATTGGAATGCAGTTTAATGTCAGAGAACTACAGCTTGACCTAAAAGGGCTCCCGGCAGCAAAACAATATCTGGGCTGCTGAACTGAGCTGACAGTATAATGTGACTTAGCATAAAGATGAACACCCAGAGCTCAGTTAGAAAGCATCACACTGTAGCATTATTAGTAACACAAAGAAAGGAAGCTTCTCTCCATCCACCACATCAATTAACAGCACTTACATGGGGTGTACAAAGTAGAGAAGGTGCTCCACGTGGCTTTTAATGGGCCAGAGTCCTTAGGGTTACGTTTCTCTTAACTTTGAAATCTTTCCCTTGATGCTACCAGGAAGGAAGAACTCTCTCAAAGATTTCTTTGTAATTGGCTAGTGAGAAAAAAAGATCTAAAAACCTAGAGAACTGTTCTGAACCCCCTGCAGGAATGAACTTGCAAATAAACTCCAGCTTCATTATGCTGTTTCCTTGTCATCTCATCTTCTCACATCAATAGGGCACCACGCTGTATCCCATTATCCAGTCAAACAAAAGGGAAAGAGAAGCATAGAGTTTGGAATTAAATGATCTTTTACTTTTATCAACGTGATCTGCATTCAGTCTGTCCTTGACAAAGAGTTGGTTAGTCAGGCAACTAGGATTGAGGTCTCTGGAGTTCCTAGAGGAAACCCCAAAGCACTCAGCCCTGTGGGACAAACTTTTACCCAGCTCTGCATCTGAAGTTACCAGACACAGAACAGCAGAAGCAGGTCTTTTGCTTCCAGACTGTTGAGGCCAGTGGATAAGACAATGGCCTGTAAGTCAGGAGATCTAGACTCTATTTTCATATCTCCCATTGACTAGGTGGGTGACCTTGGGCAAGTCTCTTGACCTCTCTCAGCCTAGCTTCTCTATCTGTAAATAGTGGATAATAACGCCTGCCTACCTATGCACAGTGCTTTGAAATCTGAGAGTGAAGAGTGCTACAGGCAGGCTGGTTATTATTATTATTATGCAAAGAAAACTGAGCCAAGCTTAACTTGTATAGATAGAGGGAGCAGGATGAAAATACTATAAAAGAGATGAGAGTTAGTTTGACAGGAAGGAAAGGGATAATCCTTATTAGCTGAGATCAGAGTGAGGTGGTAGGGCCCAAGAAGAGGAAAGAGAAAGATGCGGCACCATGCATCTTTCTCAGTGCAATGAGGCATATCTGAGATTGGAATTCGCTGCTCAGAAAGAGAATCTCAACTACAGCAATAGCAACTTTCAGAAATAGTAGAGGCAGATTTCCAAAGAGAATCCAATAAATGACAAGCCGTTGGACCAAGTGATCCAAAAGGTGCTGGCCAGGTTCAGCTATCTAGGTACAACTCCGGCATTCCAAGGTCCTGCAGAGTGGAATGGACTAAAGCTAGATTTTCAGATGTTCTGAACCGTGTTACAGCACACGATCACAACTACATACTCAAGTGCTGATAATTCAGAAAGACCTAAAGGCACTAATATAACGGAAACGTTTGCTGGCGACACTCCCTCCACCCCCTGTTATTTTACTTAGGCCAACCTTGCAAACTTGCAGTCCAAGGGAGCTGGAGCTGCATGCCACCTCTAAAAGTTAGGCCACTTCTTCAGATGCCTAAATATAGTTTAAGTCTCTCTTCAGCTGCCCGCACTGGGAAATATGAACCTATTTCTTTAGTCTTTTCTAGTAAACTACTGACTGGATTCATTCCAGTGAAATGTGGTTCCATGTATTTCTCCCTGTCTGGGGATCTGCAGATCGAGCCATTTTACTCAGCTGAGTGCAGTCTCCATATCCTACATTCGTTATCTGCTGTGCACATTTCCACTTGCACATGGCTGGAAAGATAATGAAGCACTAAGCCAGGAGGTGAAATGGTACATTTTTCTGTAAACATGGTGGCATCAGTATGGGAGTTTAATGGAATTCATGCTCAGCTCCATTCTAGAGGAAGAGTGTTTCTGTGATGGGAGCCCTGGGATAAACCTCTGCATTCAATCTCTGGCTAATAAAGTTGTCACTTACTTTTATCTGACTTCACCACCTCCTCTCGAGCCTGGTTGTTGCTTTGAGTACAGACAGCAAGGGTCTTTATAGCATAACAGGATGTGGTCTGTCCACCAGCCTGGATTTTAATTAGGATTTAAAAAAAAATACATATATAATTTACAGTTCACACATCACAACTTTTGCAAGAACAGAGAGAACATCTCAAGTACTGGAGGGTTGTTTATGGATGCTTTATGCCTGGGCATAAGTATCAAATCAAGATCCTTCTAGGAGATGCTGATATTTCTAATCTCCATCTCTTTTAAACCCACCAGCTCATAACTATGCACAGACACAGATTTTCAGTGACTCAAACCCTCATGCTGTAATCATCTGACCTTTAATAGGACTATGTACACCCGCAGGAATAAATCTGCTATGCAAATTTATATTAAAGGGGCATTGTCATAAACGAATAGCTGATAAGGGAATAAATCCATCAAAGGGCTAGATTTACTACCCTGCAAAGGTCTTTCTTTATACTTCCATGTATGAAACTAATTTGTTCTCTCTGCTCTGTGGACCCTGCAATCTTAAATCACTTCAGAGATGAAAAGCTAGTGCATCTGCCATTGAATCACCAGCCACTGGATATTTTTGTTTTGGTTTGTTTTGCAAGTGACATTTAAAATTAAGAGCTTTGAGCACATACACATGAGGCTCATTAAGCGATATCTAAGAATATAGAAGCTAAAGTGGCAAAAGCCATCTTCTCCCTGCACAGAACACACAGGTATGACTGCAAACCCATAGCTCTGGTATCGGACTCATTTCAAAATTGGGAATTAACTCCTTCGTTACCATGCCAGTTACAAAAGCTGGACCTGGCGTTGTACTTTTCCATGCCACTTATTATTTGTATTACAGTAATGCCAAGAGCCCCAACCAGGCCAGGGCTCTGATCTACTGGATGCTAAACAGACATATTAAAATCACTGCCCCCGGGCTTGTTTCACCGTTCATTTAAGAGTCAATGGAAAAGTTCCTGTTTACTTCCATGGGCTCAGAACCAAGCTCCCTATATTAGGATCCACCTGGACCTGCAACAGTGGACTCCTGTGTTTGCCGAGAGCCCCACCGACTGAAGTTGGGCTATATCTGCACAGGAGTCTGCCCATATGGACAGTTACAGAATTGGGGCCTTAGTTAAAGACAAGAAACAACAGACGGGTGAAACACGGGCAAGGGAGAAGGCAGCATGTGTGTATGCTTTTGTATATACTAGCTGTGCGCACACTCTGTCTGTTTAACAAGCTGTTCAGCAGGAGTTACCACAATCGCTACCTAAGCCTTCCCAGCTGGCAGCGTTCTGCCGGCATCACCACAGAAGCGAGTCTTCAGAAAGGATTTGAAGGGAGACTGGTTAGTGGCTTTACAGACTTTCAAATAATTTATTTCACCTTTTAAGATTTTGGGCATTGGATAAAGACACTTTTCTGAATGTTCAGTTAAGTGATATAAACCCATCTGATTTATAGCAGATGGAATATCTATAAAAGGCAATGCCCTGTTTTCAGTCAGTCCTGTAAGATTCCTCTGTGTCTACTATACATTTTTACAGGAGGGGTTCACTAAAACAGAGAAAAGAAGAACAGGTAATAAATATCATAGGGTGGGACTTCTGCAGTCCCAGGGGAAAACCCTGACTCTGTGGGAGTGCTATGAAGTGGAATCAGTTAAGTAAATTACCTTCAAGAATCTAAGCATTTTCTTCACCACACCTCCTGTCACTGCCTCGTCTACTGCCATCGAGCTCGCTGGCAAGATGTGACTTAGAACCCCAATGGCTCTCTGAATAAAAATTAAAAAATGAAAAGGTAATGACTTTTCTCCTACACGATTACATCTTTCTGCCCCGTGCTCTTTTATTAGGCGTCCTAATATGTCCTTTGTTTGTGTAGGTGGCTGGGTAAGGCCAAAGTAGTAATTAAAGGGGCAAGAAAAATATATATCCTTAAGGAAATGTTATTACAGAACAACAGCTTTAGCATATTGCTCATTTTAGCATCTAGACCCAACTCAGCAAAGCTCCTAATGGCTCAGCCAAGGGAGAGGTGATTCCAAGTTTCAGCACAACTCCTGGCAGCTTGGACTATGGGAAGAGATCCCAGTTAAAAGCAGCTCAGGAGAGCTACCGCTGTTTCAGAGTAGTGGTAAGTAAAATAGATCAGCATGGCCCATATTTGTTCAGTCAAAGGAGAGATGATTTCCAGCTGGCACCACATAAGCACCACCAGCTTGCCTTGGAAGAGCTGTCATTAATGGGAGTTACACACGTATGGATGGGGGTACAATACTCTGAACAGAACAGCTGAAACAGAAGACACCGAGTCTGCAGTTGGTGCTTTGCTTCTGGATTCATTTCTTTGCCTCTCTCTGGAAGAATTTTAACAGCTAAAACCATCCTGGTGATAATACATTGTAAAAAAAACTTCCCTGAAAAGCTGTTCTATTCACAGAACACAGAGAGCCTCTTACATCAAAATAAACATCCAAAACAAAGCAAGGCAGAGAACTACGTTCCAATTGTGTTCTACCTCATTAGCATATTCCCCAAAAAAATCATGGCTTTAGGATCATTATGCCCTTGATCCTGATTGTGCAGATTACCTTGACTGGAGCCACAGAGCTAAATCCACATGGGTGCAAAAACTTGGCCTAAAGAATTCAGTTGTAAATTCAGGGCCTGAAGCTGCAAATTTAGTGCAGGGTTGGTTACACAATCTTCCCTTAGCTCAGAGGTATCCACTTACCGTCACAATCCTTCCATCTTTACTGCCAAGCAGAGACAAACATCTCCTGCTAACATCCACAGCATGCTCCTGAAACAATAAGCAGTATTAGAAATTCAGGTCTAAAGGGTCACAATCAAGCTTTAATTAGAAATGGCATTAAGAAGGCAATCACATGGCAGGGAAGCTTTCAAGGGAGATTTCCATAGGCACAAATGGCAGTTAGGTGCCTAATTGCCATTTGTGCAGTTGAAAATCTCCCCCTCAATCCTTAGGGCCTGGGTAGTTTTGGCCTCAATGACCTTTGGATCAGGCCTCAAACTTGCACTCAGGCAATATAGTTGAGATCGTGAAATAGAATACAACTTGGTGGAGAGGAATGAATGTGCATCATTCAGATTTCCACTGGTCATGCTGTAGAGAGGAACTTTACACTGTACTTTCTGCCACAGAATATTGAGGAAACATTAAATGTTTTTGTTAAAAAAGAAGATAATCAAAAAGGATCCTAGAGTTCTCATCACATTGTCCCCCTTTTCCCTCTGTAAAATGATTAGAGTGAAGAGCATTGAGAACAGAATGTTAACTGCCCGAGTGCTAACTCTTCAGCCTTGAAGTTCACTCCCATGCCTGCTGTGCAACATGCATTTGAAACAGATATTCCGGATCTGTAACAGTGTAATTAAACTTTCCTTCCCAATGCAGATTGAGAGGTTCTCAATATCCACCAGTAGGATTACCTCCTCCTTCCAGCCTCCTAGTCTATTTAAATGCTCTGAGATTGCAAAGACTGCCATTAACTTCAGTGGGCATTGGATAAGGTCTATATACAGTAATGAGAGAGAAAGGGGCTGGAACTGTTCCTGAAGCGCTAAGGCTCC
Organism: Emys orbicularis; assembly: GCF_028017835.1. NCBI lineage: Eukaryota > Metazoa > Chordata > Testudines > Emydidae > Emys > Emys orbicularis. The sequence continues at coordinate 30,465,960 of NC_088697.1, read as the reverse complement.
AGGTAAGCAGTAAAAGCAATCAGGAAGCTTCTTGAGAACATCAATAAACCTTGCATGCCATACCTGAATGACCAAATTTGATTCCAGGGATAAGTTCATCATCAGGCCCAGCACTGTGAACAAACATTCTTGGTATCCTGCTGAGTTGCCAGTGGAACAACACTCATCCTACACAGAGAAGAACAGACTATTCAGTATCCGATTCAAAATGAACAGGTTCAAAAACACATGTCCTCAGCATACCTTACATCTGCCAACTGATCAATGATTGTCAGACACTCTGAGATCTCTGGAGGAAACACTGTTGAACTACTAGTATTCATTAAGTTAATTACCACAAGCTTTAAACAGGCCTGCCAGCATTCCTGGTTTTCAGCCATCTGCAGTCGGATGACTACATCAGCACACAGGTCCCCCATGATGCCAATGCACTGGGTGAGGGCTGGCTGGTTCACCTGTTTGACGGTTTTCTTTAAAAACAAGAGTAGAGAGAAAGAATATTCAGGACAACAGTGATGAAACAATAATAAAGTGCAGAATACTCCTTTGTCATTGTTATTCCTGCTGATTTAGCTGTGGAAACAGGAACTCTATAATTACTCCTCTCATATAAATCACAGAGGTGCACCATACTTAGCAAATTACCTTGACTGAAGCCACAGAGCTAAATCTCTGCATATTGTTTCAAAAATTTACACCAAAGGGGAACTAACAATTGTCTCTCTGCCTCCTGACCTCAAAATGATAGAACTCCCTTCCCCACCAGGTCGTGCCCAAACAGCATGACAGACCCAGGGGTAGTGACAGTTAACAATTTTAACACATTTTCAAAGGGAAAACAAAAACAGGTGAATCCCAGCTATTGTTCCATTTTCTTGTCACTCATTGCAAACAGTAGAGAGACGAGTTTTTCCTTTTCATTATATCCATTTTTGTCTAGTGCAACCCATGTCTAACCTGAAGCACCTCCTGCTATTCCAACAGAGGCCTATTAAAGGACTACGGATTTGAAATGTGAATAAACTATGGCTAAAGAAAAGAAATCAAACCACCAAACCCATTTAATTTGTGACCTACAGTTGCCTTCAGATCCATATCTCCCTAAATAGGAAACATGTGGAATAAAATCAGTCAATGAGACATTTGAATCTGGGACAGAGTGAACTAGTTAGCGACAAGCGTATCCAAAGTCACAAAAAGGACTGGGGGGAAAAACCCTCACACAGGGTGAAATCTTGGGCCCACTGAGGTCAATGGAAGTTTTGCTACTAGCTTCATTAGAGCCAGAATTTCATCTCAGGAGTTTTGTAAAGTTGCTTTCTTGCTTCAGAGCATAAACCAACTTCTAAATATTGGGGAGGAAACTTTCCCTAGGGGCAGGTTGCTGTGCAGCAAGCAGTTGTGGGATTTCTTGCAGCTACTGGACTGGAAGGATCCGGAGATGATTCAGCATGGCAATTCTTACATTCCTAGGACTGAAGAATCATGCGAATTCCAGCTGTGAACAATCAGCCCCGAAGCTAAAAGGAACTGATAGAGCAGAAATTTAGCAAACAGCACTTTTCATGCAAAATATGGAAAAACTAGGCTCTTTCTTACCAACAACTGTGCGAACAGAGGCAAAACACTTGTAGAAAGTTTGATACGACACTGGATTTTGAACCTGTTGGCAAAACAATATTCATCAGCTGGTTGTGGATCTAGACAAAACGAACACAGAAAAATGCACCTTGTAGCAACCAAAAGGCTGGCTCAAATCTTATCCCAACTGGAGAGGATTCAAAACAACAATATAAATGCAATTTTACACAAAAACAAACATCCTTGGTTTTCCCAATATCCTGTTTTAATTTTGCATAAAAACTTCCTTACTATGTAAGAGTTAAGTCTGCCCCCAGCTATGCTTGTGCAAATCCAATGGAGTGACACTGGTGAGAGTGAAAAACCTCAGGTTACTCTCCTGTAAAAAGTGCAAGATGAAACAATCCTTCCATTTTTGCCAAGATCTCTTATTTAATAGTACAAGCATGAAATGGTCCTTCGGCCTATCAGACACATGAAAAGTGTATTCTGTATGCAGCTCCGCAAGTTGTTTTTTTCTGACTTAATGTTGTGTATTCTGGGGTTAATCAAATGACCTCACAATTGTAAAAAAGGGAATAGTTTAAGAAGTACTAGTTACTTTTCCTCCTTGATTAGGTTAGATAGCAGGTTCATGGCACAGCTAGCCCTGTCATCCATAACACTGACGAATGCAATCAGCATCTGCAGCCACCTGTAAGAAAGTTAATGCTCATGTCAGATATGCACCAGGGTAACATTTCCAAGAGCACCTAACTGATTTAGGAGCCTAAGTCCCATAGAGTTCTAGTGGGATTTAGGGCCAAATCCTCAGTTGGTTTTAATCAGGAAGCCAAGCTGATTTACACAGCTGAGAATCTGGTGTAAAGTTTTCAAAAGCACGTAACCAATTTAGGAGCCTAAATCCTTTGACTTTGAGAGAGATTAAAGCTTAGTCATTTAGACTCATAGACCTTAAAGTCAGAAGGACCATCATGATCATTTAGTCTGACCTCCTCCACATTGCAGGCCACAGAACCTCACCCATCCACTCCTGTAACAGACCCCTAACCTCCGGCTGAGTTACGGAAGTCCTCAAATCATGATTTAAAGACTTCAAGTTATAGAGAATCTACAAGTGAGCCGTGACCCATGCACCTGCAGCTCTCAGTGACTTCAGTTGCAGTTGTGGATACAGAACACCTATGAGAATCAGCTGCACATGTGCATTTTGCACACCTAACTCTTTTCTGACAATCATGCCCAGACTCCTCCTTCAAAAGTAGACACAAGGAGCTGTCATGATAGTTTAGACCATGGCAAAATTAACTGACGTTATTAATAATAAAAGCATCCAAATTTTCCCTCAGACATGGCTCATCTCTTTAACCTTCCTTTTGATTAAAAATGTCTCTGGATTAATGTTGTACATACTTTAGTATGTACATTTGTTCAATCTTTTCTGTTCATCAATTATTTCCAACTATTTCATTTAAACCAATCCATTAAAATTTATTCTCTGTTTAATTGTAGCAGTAGATAATGGTACAGTAACAGAGATAATGGACTGTGGTTTCTTTCTCCATTCAGTGAGTCATTGCAATCCTCTGAATAATCATAAATTTCAGTTATTGGATGATGAAAGACTCAGCTTGAAACTCAACACATTCAAAGATAACTTAATAAGCTCTCGATGAAGAGACAGAAGTGCACATAGTTGACTATCACCTAAGGAAAGATTACTAAGTAAAGTTACTTGAGAGGTGCCCTGAGGTTATCTAAACTTTTCCAGTAATAAGCCCTTTTCTATTCAGCTGTGAAAACATGCTTGGATGTGAAATCTGCCATGTGCTGCAGAAAGTTAGGATGTCTTTCCCCCCACTCCTAACTATCCTAAGTTGAAGCATGTTGCATGGTATTCCTCTGACCATTGCTGCTCTCTTTGTTTTAGTGCTTTTGCTCAGCTGGGCCTGTCACTTCAGAAACTGTCCAGGGATAGTTCTGGTGACAAGAAATCGGGCACGACTTGGGGGAATTAAAGAATTTTTTTGGTGTTAGTTTGTGAACTTAGTACTGGTGAAAGGTGTCTGAAGCCCTCTATGGTTAGGTCATTAGCCAGTGGGCACTAGGACTCAAGAGACCTGGGTTTAAATCCCCTGCTGTGACGAACTGGGACTGTTCTTAAAGTGGTCTGTGAATGCTGACAGGGGAGTGTGGCTAGGATAGTCTGCAATGGGGGGATGGGAGACTGACCAACGGAGAATACCTGAGCATGTAACATGAGAACCCAGGAAGGAGTGAGAGGCCAGGTGACACCTTTGCCCGGGAAACTGAACAAAGGCTGTGGGAGGGGTCACTGAAGGCAGAGTCTCAGGAGCTGGTTGGTGAGGTGGCTGGGAGGCAGACGGGGCTCTGACCTCCCAAGGGGGCTGGGGTGTCCGAGGACCCCAAGATGGACCTAACTGAGGGGTATCCTGTTGTCTGTGCCTGCAAGACCTGTCTTGGACTGTGTCACTGTCATCTAAATAAACCTTCTGCTTTACTGGCTGGCTAAGAGTCATGGTGAATCGCAGAAAGCCGGGGGTGCAGGGCCCTGAGTCCCCCCACACTCCGTGACACCTGCTCAGCCACAGACTTCCTGAGTGACCTCAGGTAAGTCACTTGGTCTCTCTGTGCCTCAGTTCCTCACCTGTAACAGGGGCAATTGCCTCACAGGGATACAGTGAGTATAAATGCATTAAAGATTGTGAGGTGGCGATGGAGGCCACATAAGTACCTAAGATGGGTAGACATCTGGAGTCCAAGCCTCCCTGCCACTGTGCCTCACCCCTGATCTGGGGACACCTTTAGGGAACAGTGGAGTTAAGCATCCCTGGCCCAGTCAGTCTCTGGCCTCAAATGTTGAGGCAGACATCAATTGTGCCAATTATTGCCACCTGTGTTGGTGATTTCTGTCATATGAACAAGAATGCAGGAAGTGGGATGAGATTACTATATTCATTTGGCAGAGGTCACGAAATAGCCATCAGAGGGAACTGACTTTTAGCCACTATTCACCTGGGCTAGGTTCAAATTCATTAGATGTTCTGTGCTGTTAACATCACAAGCCAGAGCTATAGAAGACATTCCCTATTTTCAGACTAAAATTCTCTCCATCACTGCAGCCTTCACTGCGTATTTGGCACTCTTCCCAGTTAGTATTAAATATAACCATGGGACCCAGTAGCAGATCCAGATTTTGAGCAGTGGTAGAGCCACGGGACAGAGGGGCACGTGATGGGTCATCGGTGGTGCCACTTTATTTATACCTGTTGACTTGAAAAGATGCCACAAAGTCTGCTAGGTGGGAAGAGTGGGGAGAGTCACTCGCCCATTAGCTCTGCCCCTGGAGGGAGCCACAGAAGGTCCACCCAAGAGGAGAATTTAGTTCTGGACACTTTTTTGCCTGGACCCGAGGTTGGCAACCTTTGACATGCAGCCCATCAGGGTAATCCGCTGGCGGGCCGCGAGACATTTTCTTTATGTTGACCATCCACAGGCACAGCCCCCTGCAGCTCCCAGTGGCCACGGTTCATCGTTCCCGGCCAATGGGAACTGCAGAAAGCAGCGGTCAGAACATCCCTGCAGCCCACGCCGCTTCTCGCAGCTCCCACTGGCCGAGAACAGTGAACCGCAGCCACTGGGAGCTGTGGGGGGCTGCAGGGATGGTCAACGTAAACAAAATGTCTCGCGGCCCGCCAGCGGATTACCCTGATGGGCCACGTGCTGAAGGTTGCCGACCCCTGGGCTGGACTTCATTTTCCCTTAAATTAGATGTGGATACTGAAGTGCTCCCACTATGGGTTTGGATGACCTGGAGATAATGATGTTGAAAATATTGTCCAGGAATCCAATAATTCTAATCTAGTTGATTTGGGCCATAAATTTCAACTTCCTGAGTGACAAGGCTAAGTGCGAGTTCCTTATTTTGTTATCTTTCAGCTGTGGACTACAAGTGCACAACTGTTTATGGATTCTAGCAGAATACAGTACTTGGTTAGGTTCTGGTGCCTGATCAGCAGACTTCTTCCATTCTCGGTCTGAGAGTACAGAGACAGCAATGCCAAGCTCTGCTTCTGGATCTCAGGCACGGCAGATGATAGCAGCACGGGAAGCTGCACATTCACATCAGGGTGAGTTAACAACAATCGCTGATTCTCCTCTGAAAAAGAAAAGGTCTGCGTCGTACATCATGTGCCATAAAATCCCTCTACAGCAATGAAATCAGAACCTGTAGAAAATCATTCAAATGTATTATTATCTTTATTTCATCCACTTAAGGGCCCTTACTCTATGTGACTGGCATACAGGAGTGTTCATTTCACATGATATAATTTCAGGGAAAGACAAGGCTAGAGTACTGCCCTCCATCCATTACTCAGACTCTCCAAAATGGACAGAGCAACTGGTCCCTTAGCACATTCATGCAATATTCAAAATCTGCTGTCATTTGCACCAGTTCAACCTCTTGGACATTAGCTGGGTCACGTAGGGTATAAATCAATGCACATTTTGGCCCCAAGGTTTCAAAATGTTCAATATTTTCTTTTTGTGCCATTTGGTATACCATCCCTTACCTTGCTATTCCCTTTCTGCCTACCTACAACCCCTCTAGAATTACAGGATTGAGGGGCCTGTTACACACCCAGTATGCTGTGCCAGTGAATACGGATTCTCTGGGTCCTAACAAGGTGTGCTTTATCATGCTACAGTGGCACCTGTATATGGCATTCAGCCTTGCCATTGCTGTAACTGGTTTAAGAAAAAGGACCTCAGTTTCCAAAAAGAGCATAAACAAAAAAATATGGATCTTCCCATGAGTTTAATACTATTCCACAGGGAAATTGTACATGGAATCTCACCACCAATATTTTGCTACCACTCTTAGTACCTGCATGGAACAAAATTTTGTTTGCACTATCAGACGCCCTCTGGCTTCCCATTTTACAAGAACAGATATGAAAGCGCCAAACCGTCTGTTTGTCTCTCTCAATGGATCCTTCATACCATATAATAAAATGGAATGAAAGCTACAAAATTAGGAGAATGGGCAGAATGCAAGCCAAAATCATCCATAGTCAGACACAATGAGCCACAATTTTAACTTAAGTATCGGGGGTAGCCGTGTTAGTCTGTATCCACAAAAACAACAAGGAGTCCGGTGGCACCTTAAAGACTAACAGATTTATTTGGGCATAAGCTTTCGTGGGTAAAAACCCCACTTCTTCAGATGCATGGAGTGAAAATTACAGATGCAGGCATTATATAATGACACATGAAGAGAAGGGAGTTACCTCACAAGTGGTGAACACTGTCAACACTGGTTCTCCACTTGTGAGGTAACTCCTTTCTCTTCAAGTGTCATTTTAGAATGCCTGCATCTGTAATTTTCACTCCATGGATCTGAAGAAGTGAGGTTTTTTACCCACGAAAGCTTATGCCCAAATAAATCTGTTAGTCTTTAAGGTGCCACTGGACTCCTTGTAATTTTAACTTAAGTAGCTACACAAAGTCAACAGAGCTATGTTGATTTACTAGGCAGCCGGCCCTCTGTTTTAAAAGTTAGGCCAGAATGGATCAAAAACACACTGGAAAATTTCACTAAGGCTCACATTTACTCCAGACATCAGAATACTCAAGAAGATAAACAGCAAACAACTTCTCCTTGCTGTTCTGCACTGGCTTTGTTTGTTGAGGTGCACATGTGCGCAACCCTAGAAGGGGCTGGTTGCAAGCCCTCCTTGCTACACACCACTCCCGACATTAGCTAACCAGAGCTAGACATTCCAGCAAACAGGGAAGAATTAGCTCCTGACATATAGGTACTAAGGATGGAAGACATGAACCCAAGACCAAATGATGTCCCCAGAACAGGAGCTCACTTCAGCCTCTGCAATAGCTTTAAGCCATCCATTAAAATGGAGAATAATTTCACTGCCTAGGGGAACCACAGCCACAATTGTACTTCCTGCTAGCTCCATGCCTGCAGCAGTTGCATCTGACCTGTAAATCTGTGGTGTGCTGCAAGGTCTAGACCCAAGTGCTCTGGGGAGTGATGTTAATTGAAAACAATAATTTCAGATGTAGTCAGTGCCATATTAGCAGTACATTAACAATGATTAATGCTGATTACACAGCCTTACCATTCCCAGCACAGACTGCTTGCCAGAGGATGAGAAGAGAAATTGACAATTCCGCTTCAGCAGTGTTTTCCTTTGCTACAGAGAGGCCCCTGAAATGAAAATATATATCTACAAAACAGCAAAGGAAAGAGGAAAATGTGGAGTTAGAGAAATCCCATGGGCTTCTCTACCTGAGGATCTGCCCCAGGATTTTTTCTTTATGTTCCCAAGCTCCAAAACTGGCTATTTTAATAAACATGTTTAGAAACGCTGGTTCCATTTCCCAGTCAGACTCCTTTGCCACTGGCTTTGCTATATTGCCTGTATAACTGCCTGCTTCATGGAGCCCTGCTGAGCTCATCCCTGCACTCGATGGATCAGTGAGAGCTGGGCTCACCAAGAAGCCACATACTCGTGTGGATACGGGGGCAGACTGCTTTATATCTCAAGCAACCACCAGCGGTGGATACGGATAGACTCTGAAGTGATCACCAGGATGCAGCCTTATTTGGAATCCTAATGCACCACTCCCATTCATTTCAGCTTCTTGGGACCACCTCAAATCTCACTGTGCTAGACCCATCTCAAACCAGCAAAAATTTCTGGTCGTCATGTCTTCTGCATAACATTTTGCAGCCAATACCTAACCGAACCCTTTCCAAATATATCACCAATGAGTCCGTCATCTTTTTCCCAAAAGAATTTCAAAAAACAGATTTTAGCACTAAGCAAATGGCTTTGATCTCATGCAGAGCATATATCCTCTCATCCATGAGGCAGACTGAATAGCACAGGGGCTTAAAGTCAAATAAGGTCACTAGCTCCTTTTCTTGACTAGTACAGTACAATACAACAGGCAGCCAAGAATATACAACTGATTTATAGGAAGTATAAATCTTGGAGGATGAGCCTCTCCCTCGATTATAGGGCTGAAACGGATGCCCAGAAACAGTTTTACAGCTTACGTTAGGGCACATCCCCAGCTCTTTTGGCATCAGCACAGCTGCATCAATTTACCCCAGCTAAGGATCTTGCCCTCAGTGCATTAAGTGACTGCGTTTCTGCATCTGAGATTCTTTTATGTTAAGTTTTCCAAACCTACTCATCTTTGCAGCTACACAGAGGAATGAAAAGGACTAACCCTGCACACGTACCCAGGTGACTAAAGACTGAAGCATAGCAGGTGTTTTGCCCGTTGCATCCAAAAGAGCATTATTTGTCTAAAGGTCAAATAGAAGTCAATGGAGTCAGACATTAAAATGCTGTCACATTATCTTTTGATCATTTCATCTGAATTTCATGAGAGGCGATTGTGTTTCTTTAAAATATCTTTTCATTTCCTCATGTTGTAATACCCCACTGTTCTCCTTATGAGATCCCTTACCGTCTTATGACCTTATTGTCGCTGATGATACTGAATCCATTGTTTGTTCTAAATAAAGTTTGTTCAGTGCCTGAAACAAATTCAGAGATAACCACATCAGCCCAGCAATCCATCTGGCTGATATATCATCACGAAGGCACACTCCTGTTCTCTAGAAACAGTATTAAGTGACAAGGTCACAATCAACAGCTTTGGGGGGGGGGGAATTATACATATTTACATCATAAAAAGGGAATATCCTCTAAACAGTATTTGGAGCAGAAACAGCACTGAAGTATATACACTCTGATCCATGTCTATAATTGTACAGAGTGAGTGACTTCATTTAAAGAGCTTTGCAAGGAGTCAGGAAGATTTAAACACCAGTCAGGCTTTGCAAATCAATTCATTTCATCTGTGAATTGTAAACATTTTTAAACAAACAGCTGTTAAAGGATCCAAATCAACACTATGTCCACATGGGATTGGAGGAAGTAGGAAGAGCCCAACTGGCTCACTGAGTCCAGGCCCCTATTAAAGAAGAATACAGGTCCAAGAGAGAGGACATCTCACATACTGGATTCTACACAGCTAGAAGAATGTAATGCACTGTACATTTAAAGGGTTAGATCCTCATTTGGTGCAAGGTGGGTAGCTCCATCGGGAATTGGCCTAAAATTTACAGTATGCTCTAAAATTAAATCATAAAAATCAACTCCCTCTTTACTTATCTTCTAAGACCAGAGTTCTGCAACAACTGGTGATACTCAAGCACCTGTGCTCTTTGCTGTAGATTTTAGCAACATTATCAACACATGCAATGGAAACACCTGAACTCAGAACTTGTCAGGATTTCAGTAGAGATGAGTCTAAACTATGATTTTCACATCTGATATGAATTTGTCCAAAGTCTGCGTGGCTTTGGGTCTAGCATTACATTTGGAGCCCATCTAAAAGCCTTTCAAATTCAATGTTCTCTTCAAAAGGCAAAATGTTGGTGATTTATCTGATCATTTACATTATGTTAACAAGGATTAAGTCACTATCCCAATGAACTGAACAACAGTGGCCAGTTTCAGAAGAAAGCTAGAGTACTGGATACTGAATGGATTCACGTGGTTACAGTTTACCATACATTCATGGGAGAAGTTTGCCATCTAGGTTTGTTACTGAACATTTATCGTCATTTCCCAAACTATGCGGTGTCTTCTCCTTTGATGTGGCACATAACTCTCAAGACCGTTAATGGGAGATCTGCACTCACCTCCTCTAGGGGAAACGGAGCTGCCTTTCAATATTGACAAAGTAAGTGCTTCATGTTATTCTGCACAGCATGCCTGATTTGCACACAATTGTGCTCAGATTTTAGGCCCAAAAATATGTGACTGTTTCATACATGCATTTACTGGCCCAAAACTTTTGAAATATCAAGCCCATACTGTACATTTTTTTAAACAGGGGTAGAGTTTTTATAGGCCCGATCCAACTCTCATTAAAAGACTTCCATCTATTTGGCTCATGCCCCAAGTTAGCACATTAGACAGACAGATTTGCATAAAATACTTACAATCTTTTATTGATTCAGTCAAAACTCTAATCCCGCCTGCATAATAAAGGATATTCTGGTCAGGTCTATTGAGTTTCTGGAGCAGCTCTTTCACAGACACAGCGGTATACTTTCCAGACTGAAATTCCTCCAGAGCTTTCTCTTCTTCTTTTGCTTTTCTTTCCTGTAAGTCTACTTCATTCATGCCGTCTTCAACACCAAAAGGAAGAGAAACTAAAAATGTAATTCAGTAAAGAGGCCACAAATTCTTGATACACATTAAGGACAGTGAGGAAAGAAATTAAACACCATTTGATATCCTAATGTTGACCAATATATGCTGGGCAAAATATATATAATTACATTATCAATAGGGATTATTGACACCACATATATTAATATGCATTAAGCATACAAGTATGATGTTATATTGTATATATTTCTAGCAGTTACATATCTTAAATTGGCCTATGTTTTTCTACAATCCTGTTCACTTATGCTAAGAATCCAGTAACACTTTTCAAAGTTGAAGTCAGCTTTGGCATGAGAAAATAAGAAGCTTGTCAAAGGCAAAATGTTCTGCCCCGTAACAAGCTGGGGAGGTACCGTCACAGGCCGGTCCCTGGAATGCCAGTATCCAAAACAAAGATAAGGGAGGTACAGAACAACAAATTAAGAAACTGGCAAAAAATGAATGGGTTGGATTTTAGTGACACGTAAAGAGTTTTGGTAACTTGTAAAATCATCCTATAAATACTCCTAGCTAAAATGCATAACTTGGGAAGCACACCTTCTGCAGAAGGTGAATTTAACAACACGGCACAAGACAGCTCCCTGGAAACTGGTATTGTATTGAACCTTTTTTCCTGTGCTATATTATTACTGGCTATTAGCAATAAACCTGACTGATATTGGCTATTTGGTCTCTTGAGTATATTTCATAATGAACCAAGGAATGGTCAAGCAATTGACTATATAATTTATCAACATGTCAATTGTACAGAAAGGTTGCGAGACAAAGAGGGAAGAAGTGGTTCAGTGATTTGGGGCAACATTTTACATTATGCCTATAGGCCAATAAAAGTAGACTGACTCTTAGCTGTGGCCAGCCAAAGGGAAAGGTTAGAGAAGAGACGTTAACTGGAAGAAGAAACAGTTGGATACAAAAACTGGATGGAAAAAGTCCATAGAGAGGTTTAAAATGCATAAGGCTGGTTTTTAATTTAAGTTCAGTTTTGATGACAGGATAAAGATACCAGAAGAACCCTGACATTAGACTTCTTACCTTTAAATAGACTTTCCTTTTGGGGATCAATTTCTAAGATCTTCTGATAGGACTTCCTGGACTTAATAAAAGAAACCCAAGACTATATGGTTAGTTGAAAACAAAAGGGAAAGATTATGCAAAAGATATCTAACTTGACTGGGTCTGATCTAAGACCCTTTGAAATCAATGGACTAACTCCCATGGACGTCAGTGGACTTTGGATCCGGATTATAGAGCTTTAGACTTTGTTCTTCGCTCCCTGCATTATTTTATTTGACATCTCTAATCCAAGTCATGACTCTGAACTCAGCAAGGAGCAAAACATGAATTCAGACCCCTCTTCTGAACTCTTCAAATCTATGAAGTTGGGGAATGTTATTTTTTCACAGCCTAGAAAAAATAAGTTGTATAATATACAATAAAATCAATCTGCAGCAATGATGGTTAAACTTTCCTGGCTTAAAATGCCAGGTAATCCTCAGTCAGTATGTCATTTTAAAATTAATAAGATAGTCAAAATATAAATCTAAAAATCCATCATTGGACAAAACAGAATGAGCAGATCATTCTCTGTGAGAAATGAGCAAATACCAGCCACCAAGTTAATAGCAAAAGAAATGCAGCACCAAATGTCATGAGAACTATACATCTTAGATTATTTCTCTCCCAGGTCTAGCCTCAAAGTATAACCAATTTAGTAACTTCATTAAAAAAAATGATTAGAAAAGTTCTTTTTACTGATTAGAAAAAAATATCAAATAAATTATTTAAGAACATTCAGGTTATAGCTACTGTTCAACATAGGCAGGAAATGTAGAATTAAATCATCTATACAACACTTAGCCCCTTCAGAGATTTGGCAAGAGTAAAATTAATATTAGTGTCTTCAGTAGCACACTCCACCCTAACAAATCCCAAAGTGCTACACTGCTTTAATCTGAAATACACAGGGATCACTTCACCCACCATTGAAATGCAGCCACTTCTGAGTGAAATGTAGAAATAACTGCACCACAGGTCAGTTTAGGACAAGAAGTAAATACATCTTATTCAATTGACTCTTCAGGGGAAGCGTAGTTACTGTTGGCAGAAAGCATTTGCCTGAGTTGCAAACTGACTAGGACATTCTGATCTTAGGAAAAGTACTATGGTTTGAAAAAAAAAATCCATGGTTCTATATCCCCTCTGAAATATGGCACATTCAGTAGCACAGCATCCCATAGCACAGTTCGGGGCACTGGTCCTGTAGCAACTCAGAGGAATGCCACCTACAGAATCACCACCACCATTTCCTGCAGCATGCAAATGTTCCTTGGAGATATCCCAAATCCTAACCCAACCTAGCCCTGCTTTAACTTGGGAAGGCAGATGGGGCCACAGCACAACATGCTGGTATAGTTACAAGTCAGGTTCCAGGGCAGAACCAGTGCTAGGCATAAGCAGACGAAGCAATTGCTTATGCCCTGATCAGCTCAAGTGGCCCCCCTATTTGCTTTTTATTATAAGAACTTGCCTGTTTTAGTATTGGGGGGTTATTCCTGCTTAGGGCCCCCAATGGGCTAGCATCAGCTCTGTTCCATGGCCTATCATGGCAGCATCCAGTCCAAACAACAAGAACCTGTCCGTGCTTCTACTGCTTATTGGTCAGAAATGTGGGACGGAGAATTTGGTTATTCTGTTTCCACCCAAAACTGACCAATAATTAAAAAAAGACAGAACCATTACAAGTTATTATTAAAGACTAATACTAAGTACAACAGTGAGGAAGGGGGGGAAAAATCAAATGTACAACTACAAAATAGGGAATAACTGGCTAGGTGGGAGTACTGCTAAAAGGATCTTGGGATTCTAGTGGAACAAAAATTGATTATGAGCCAACAATATGATGCAATTGTGGAAAAGGAATGTCATATCTAAGACATGACAGGTGGCACAATTAACACTCTGCACTGGTGAAGCCTCAGCTGGAATAGCGTGTCCAGTTTTGGGCGCTTCACCTGAACCTGATAAAAGACTTCAAAAATGTGTTAAGGACTGCTATAAAGAGAACAATAATCGATTGTTCTCTATGTCCACTGAAGGTAGTTCAAGAAGTAACTGACTTTATCTGCTGCAAGATAGATTTAGTTTAGTTATTAGAAATAAAACATCTCTAAGTATCATTAAGTACTGGAATAGGTTACCAAAGGGAGGTTGTGAAACCTTGTCATTGGAGGTTTTTAAGAACAGGTTACACAAAGGTTAGGGATGGTCTAAGTATACTTGGTCCTGCCTCAGAATGGAGGGGAATGGACTACACCACCTCCCAAGGTCCCTGCCAGCCCTACAGTTCTGTGATTCTGTAATTACCATGTGCAACTATTCTCTAAACTTTGTGTGAGCCTAAGTAATGGATAAAGCCTATTATAGTAACATGTGAGGGAATACTTTGTTTTAGACCTAATGCAGCCCTCATAAGAGCCTGCAGACATTTTGTCCCCCAAGCAGCCAAGGTATGACAAGACATTAGCATAACATGCTATCATATGTCAAGTGTATAAAACCATCTCTCTCTCTTCCACTGCCTTATAATGCCAAACAATGGGCAGACTTATATTCTGCTAATTCCTATATGGACATAAACCTTATTTAAGTTGCTAAACCAATGGAGTTACTCCAGATTTACACCAGAGTATTTAAAAAGAGAATGTGGCTCAACCACCAACAAGGTCTGTATAGCTTACCTCATTGTAGTCCTTCAGGGACAGATGAGCTTTTCCCATGTGGAAATAGGCTTTAATACATTTTTCGTTGCACTGCATTAAAAGGAATTAATCAAATAGTTTAGAATGTTGAATCAATACACACTGTTGTCTAACCTCCTGGCTAATAAAGTTACAGCAACTGCCCAAAAAACTAACTATAAACGTGGAGTGTGCTGCACTTTAAGTGAAGCCGGCTGACTTTCAGTTAATTGAATAACACTTAGACTGCCCTCTGTAACAAAATCAATTGCTATCACATGGAAATTTCTCAGTACACTTTCCACTTCCATTCACACAGAATACTACCAAGGACCAGATCTGGTGCAAGTTGATGCAACTCCACTGATTTCAGTGAAGATACACAGATTTACACTAGCTGAGGGCATGGCCCCACGTATTCCACTTTTCAGGCAGGGACCACATCCATATTTGGAAAAAGCAGGGTCACCCTTCTCCCACAGGACCCTATAAACTGCAAAACGTAGACCCAGTCTCGCCATTGGATAACCTTAGGCCACGATTGGGAGGAAATCAACAACAGGACATGTATCATACATACAGACTAGTGGTTTGATCAGAAATAAGAACATGGTCCCATATCTGCATATATTAAAAATTGAAAAAACCTAGGGCCATAGCCACTGTGGGCGTTAACTAGAATAGTTTCATTGACTTCAGTATCATAACGTATATTAGAGGAGGATCGGGACCTACGTTTCCATATCAATAGAACTTTCTATACTGTTTCCTTAGCAGATCAGATTTCTGAATATCCCAAGTATCTGGATTGATCATCTGCAAAACGTTTGTAGTGGCCTTGTGCTATCATTCCCTCTCTTGCTAGGCTGGTCACCTCCACAGGTAAGGGATTTTGGAAATGTGAGGTTTAGACTTATTTGGAACTGTGTGGCTGGTATTCTTATTGGAGTTTTTGAGTTAATTCACAAAAAATCATTTAGAGCTCATTGATTGCTAAGGATGGCTCCTATCAGTCCGTGTCATGGACATGTAAAATACTGATCAGCTGTCCAGATTAAATTATACCAAACACAGCCATTTCCTATGCCTGCTGATTCTCATCAGCTTTCTTGCAAGGGTTGTAACTTTCTGCACTACATCAGATCTTTGTACAGCTGGACCCTTAAATCGACAGCTGTTATGATATTAGGAGTAATGGAGAAACAAGGTAGCAGAAGACTTCAATACACAAGTCTTTCTGCTCGTCCCAAAGCAAACTGGCCACAGTTCAAACACTCCCACTGGATGTAAGGGAACTGTTGGCTGGAGTTGCACATAGAATGACAGAAATCAAAACCATTAATTTACCAAAAGAGAAAGTAAATTGGTAATAAGTGGTAAGCTGAACCCAAAAGTACAAGAACTTGAAAATGCTGCTCTTACAACTACTTACAAAGACAATTAGCAAAGATAGTCACTGTTGACTGCCACTCATGTAAGTTTAGCCAATTCTTGTCCTGAATTTTTCTTGAGGAATTATTACCGGTATCTTCTTTATTTTTGTGTCACCCTTGCCAGAGTTTCTCTGTGTGATCACAAGCCTCTCAGGGTACATCTACACCACAATAAAAAACTTGTGGCACCAAGTCTCAGAGCCTGGGTCAGTTGACTCAGGCTCACAGGACTATAAAATTGCAGTGTCAGTGTTTGAGATTGGGCTGGAGCCTGGGCTCTGAGGACCCTGCGAGAGGGGCAAGAAGTCTCAGACCCCGGGCTCTAGCCCTAGCCCGAACATCGACATTGCAATTTTATAGCCCCACAGCCCAAGCCAGAGTCAGATGGCCCGGGCTCTGAGACTTAGTGCCATGGGCTTTTTAATCACAGTGTAATGTGCAATTACATTGCTTAATGTACACCCAACCTTAATAGCAGTTGAAGTTTCACATCTTTCTTGAGCAGCCCTGCCAAGACTGAAACGAGTCCTTCATTGTCACTAGTTTTGATGATTTCTTGGTTTCACACTCAAGGAACATCACACTCCCAATGTTAACAAACTGGCTGATCTTTTCCAGTTCAACTGAGTGTAAGAGGAATATTAATTTCCTGATATTACATTGCTAATCCTATTAATGATATGTCAGGGTTACATTGCATTTAATGGGTACTAATGTTTTAAAGCCACTGAGTTTGGATTCAGACCTTTCTTTTTGGCTTTTATTATATTTCTCCACCTTTCCAAATGTCACATGAATACTTTCTAGTGGGAGGATTCACTGCAAGTTTAACAAGGCTATTACCTTTATATTTTTAAACAGATCCGCAGAAGGTTCCCAGATAATGTTTGCAAGGGGCTTTATCGTTAGTTATGTAAAACTTAAATATTTGAATAAAATATTTAATCTAGACACTGTTTAAAATGTTAATGTCCTTTGTATCAGGAAAGTTAGCTCAGTATGACCAAGGGACTTCTCGGTGCCAGCTGGCAGAGGGCACAGGGAGTGCACAGGGTTTTACAGGGATCCCCTGGGTCGGCTATTGACATAATAGTTCACCAAAGGGTGGCACATGAGGTCTCTACCATGAGCTAGTAGCTCTCCAATCATTGTAATTATGGGAAGATGTTTTAAACTATTTCCTGTACCGTGATATGTAGAATTAGGTTCCAAAACTATTTAAGTAAAGCTCGTCACCTGACTCAAGATGAGCCTCAGGGCTAACTCAATCAGCATATACAACAATGGATACCCATGGAGCAGGCTGTGTGTACGGCCTGGGCCAGGTGCAGGCCTGAGAATTTACAACTAAGGAACCCCAAGATAAGCTTCTGAAGAGGGGACTTCCTGGGGTAAGGACAATAGCCTGTTCTAGTATGCATGTTATGATTTAATTTGATATGTAACCATTTGTTTCCAATACTTCTACTTGCTCTCACTTGAATCTCTGTGCTTTGTTAAGTAAACTTATACTTGATTTCACTATAAGCACATCTGTGTTATGTGGAGCAGAGGCCTGAGGTGTAACTGGTAAGCTGGGGCGTACAGTTTCTTTGGAAGCAGCAGATCTCTGAATACTGCAAGTGTCCAGTAGATCAGGGGTTGGATACTCCAGGGAGACGCTTGGAGGGCTTGAGTGTTGGATTGTGCCCATCACTAACCTGTAGAGAAACAGTCAGGAAACAGTAGCATAGTGCTTGTGTTGCCTGTGGCTGGTGGAGTTGGGGAGCTGACCCACTGGCAGGCACAGACAAGGCTTCCTCACACTAAGGGCAGGTAATAGCAAGGTGCCTCACAGTCCTGGGTACCCCAGAGAAACATCACACTCAGCATTAGCTGCTCATTTCAGTTCTTAAAAGAATGCTGAAAATTGCATAACAATGTTGCATTTTGTCTCCACCTGGGAAGTGACACCAGACTATCACTATGCATGAGCCCCCTTCTCTTCATCAGAACTTGAACTGATCACCAAGGACCTCAGCATGCAGAGTTTAAGTCATGCCCAGGGCCTTCAATGATCCTTTGCACGGTGATGAATTTCACCCATGTTGACACATTTGCAGCAAATCTCCATTAGAAGCATACAATCCTCTGAAATATTCCTCTGCGATGAGAATTGCTTCCATGATGACAAGTTGTGAGGTCAAACACACACTGCAGGGTTGCATCACTGAATTAATATGTATAAATAGGCCTCTGGCATCAATAGCACAGTGCACGCTGGGCCATGAGATTGAATCATGATCTCTAGACTAGATAAATAAAGACATAAACGGTGTTAATATTGTTGAAATGCCACTTATAAATAAAATTGGGCAGTCAGTGACCCACATCTCAGTTGGCATGTTTAATACTGACTAGTTACACTCTGTGTCCTACCAACTGACTGAAGAAACTGCAAAGCAGTTACCTTTAAAGCCCATTCACAATCATTGATTACTTTCTTGTACTCCTGCAACTTCATGTGAGCCTGAAATAAAGCCAAGACAGGATACAGATCAGCAGACTTATCAGTCCAAAGAAGAATTAGAATACTGTGTAACTCTATAATGTTTTTCCAAGTTCAAAGCACTGTGCAGACATTAGTTTAATTAAAGTGATATGCTTTAACCCACAGGAAGTGCCAACATATTGACTGATACACAATTAATTGCTCCTTAACCCTTCTGGTGTTTTACCATGTCTGTCCATCAGTGTGCAGTGGATTTTCAAGTGAGTTAAACGCAAACCAAGCACAAAACTCACATGGGTCTGCACTAAACTTAGGGCAGGAAAAAGTCCTCAGCTCACAATTAAAAATTTGACTCATCTTTCAGAATAAAGGCAGCTTGAAAAAAAAATATCCCCCACTGAACTTTCCTTTCATGTCGGGGTGCGGGTGGGGGATGCCCTGTGCACTATGCTGTCACTGAACAGGGAGGTGGGGAGGGAAGAGCAGAGCAATGGAGCTTGTGGGACAAACAACCCTTCCATGATGAAGCTTCATTCTGACCCTTCCTGAAGGACAGGGGCTGCAGTCACAACAGGAATAAAACGAATGTAACAAGGCTGCTGAACCGTTCCCACATGGTCAAGTAAGGAGCTAAAGTCTGGGTTGTGACTGTCAGGTTTGGTTTTCCTTCCTGGAAGCCAGAGGCACAGGCTGGGAATTAAAACAATAGCTGTCCAATGATTTTCTGAAGTGCAACTTTGCCTTCTTATAATCTCAAGGGAAATACGATAACCTGCTGAACAGAAATACATTTACATCCATATTAGTACCATCATCTTGTGGCAAGGACCCAACCACCGATACCCACTGCAGGCACAATACCCACTCCATAGGTTGCATGCCATTGAGTGAAAGGTCACAGAACCTACTGCTTCTCACATTATTAGCAGTTTTCTCAACACAGCATCGGCTTATACTAGTCAGTCCTTTAGCTAGAATGGGAGAGATCTGTACAACAATGCTGAAAAATTTAGGGTGCAGACCCTGTTGCTGATGCATGGTAGGGAGGGGTCTTACAGTTATACACAATGGAATGGATTGCAAAGCTTTTGGAAATGATTTCAACAGTCAAACATAACATTGATTGGAAGTACTGATGTAAGGGCAGGATTTGCATTTGGGGAAGAAGGATGCCACTGGGTTTAAAGCACTGGACTAGGAGGCATGAGACTTGAGTTCTGTTCCCAATAAAGACTTCCTGTGTGACCGACCTGTCTAAGGGGTGTGAAATTCTATGGCCTGTGTTATGAAGCAGGTTAGACTAGATGACAAGGTCTTAGGGAAAGACACTGTTCTGTGTTTTTAGAGCACCAGCACATGAGGGTCCTAGTTCATGACTGAGGCTCCTAAGGGCTATGGTAATACAAATAAATAATGATCATCCCAAGGTCCACCTTCTGGCCTTAAAATCGATTAGTCTATTATTAAAGATATAATATTTGGCAAATGGAACAGAGAAGAGCTCTGCCGGCTCCCCTTGGCATACAAGGTAGGTAAAGAGCTCATCACCTGTGGTAACATTTAGCTCTCTACAGCCTATTTAGAATATGTCAGGAGGACAGATTCTTCCCGTCATATGGGCATGTCAGAGAATTAGCCCCCATTAGAGATTATGAAAAAAGAGAGGCAAGGATGGGAATATAGAGACTCTCCTTGCACTAAGCTACAAAAGGTGCATGACTGATTATTTTTGCTTCCAGTTTTCCTTTAGTACCAGCTATTGGGCACTCAATAGCAGGTCTCTGATACCATGGCAATTGGCGCAGTATATGAGGATGGATGTTACATTATAGGCTGTATGTTGATGGCTCAATACTTTCTGTTAGACACTTGCATACAGAGAGCATAAAATGCTTCACATGACTAAGGAATTAGTTCAGGGCCATAAAAGGCAGCATGATTTGCATCACAGCCTCTCCAGTGAAGCTGAATTCTTGATCAGTGCAAGAAACTAAAGGGAAAGTTTCAGTACAGAGCTTAGTCTGAAGTACTTTGCTGGTAACTTTTAATCATATTAATATTCACTGTTGCTATCATGGCAGTAAGTAGATCCCATCAACTCCTGTTAGCAAAAATGAGACCTCAAGCACCACTGTGGACAATAGCCCGGGACAAACTACGTTATGTGCTGCTTTTCCTCCCTTTTCCAGTTAATCTGCAACATATCTGAACTCCTGAAATTGGCTTAGACAATAGAGCAATGATTCTCATGTGCCATCTGCAGGTAACTTAGGCTGTTTTGTAGCTAAACAATACATCTATAGCAGATTTTTCACACTGACCTGTGCTCTGTTCGTGTACAGCACCTGCATATCCTTCTGTTTCTCCAGCCCCTCGGTGTATCTCTGGATAGCTGTGGCATAGTCTCCTTTACTGAATGCATCATTTCCCTTCTCTTTCAGGGCTGCAACAACAAGAGTCATGCATTGGAAATGTCAGTATTTCCAGTTATAAACACAGTGGACAGAAGCCATGTTCTC
The DNA here is from genome assembly GCF_028017835.1 of Emys orbicularis. NCBI lineage: Eukaryota > Metazoa > Chordata > Testudines > Emydidae > Emys > Emys orbicularis. The sequence goes on along the minus strand of NC_088697.1, from coordinate 30,444,897 downwards.
CTGCTGCAACTCGCCCTGAGATTCCCACTGTATTGCCTCTGTCGGAACTGTACTCATCGGGCATAGCATGCAACAGACTTTTCTCTGTGCATTTTCATTTACGCGCCCCTTTCGTGTTCTAAAAGACAAACTCAGGCCATTTGTATTTTCTCTTTATAGCCTAAAACTTACATCTTCCCACACACCACATATCTCTCACTCCCAACCTTAAGTCTCTTTATCGTAAAGGGGAGAGCCATTAAGAGGAATGCGTTCCAAAAGACCTCAGCACCTAGTGTGCATAGCCCATGTTCTCTTCTAATCAAGGCTATACATAAGATCATTGGTACTATGGAACACCACATGCCAGCTTCCTTCTCCCCAGTCTCATCAATGTGCATACACAACGCACGGTCAACCTGTGAAACTCCTTGCCAGAGGATGTTGTGAAGGCTAAGACTATACCAGGGTTCAAAAAAGAACTAGATAAGTTAATGAAGGATAGGTCCATCAACGGCTATTAGCCAGGATGGACAGGGAGGGTGTCCCTAGCCTCTGTTTGCCAGAAGCTGGGAATGAACGACAGGGGATGGATCACTTGATGATTACCTGTTCTGTTCATTCCCTCTGGGGCACCTGGCACTGGCCACTGTTGGAAGACAGGACACTGGGCTAGATGGACCTTTGGTCTGACTCAGTATGGCCATTCTTATGTTCTTACGTTCCTATAAAAATGTGGCTAACAGGCTAGCTTACCAGCTTAATTCAGCTCTGTTCTTTTTAAGGAGTGCTTAGTGGACATCAAAAATGTAAAACTTCAGCAATTACCATTCGCCAAACGTTCATTTTTCTTCCTTCTTTTGGCTCGTTCTTTTGCATCTTTCTCTAATGCTGACATGAAGCTGTCTGAGAGCCAGCAGAGTTAGGGTAGCATTTCAGTCAATGAAAGAAAAGATTTCCTCATTAAAATCAAATTGCAGATGAGAGAAGTCATTTGTGAGACATGTTTTCTCCACAAAGAAAATCTTAAGGAGGTATTTCATTAATTTGATATAACTCGGAACATGAGTGATAAGCTATTACACACAAAGGCCATAATGCTGCCCTAGATTTGCATACCTGCCTCTTTAAGTAGCTCTTCTCTAAGAGATGCTTCTTTTTGATTCAGAATAATGAGGTTCTTAGATGCAAGGTAGAGAATATGCTGAAAAAAATCTTTAATATGCACAATCCAGCCAGGCACACAGGACTTGTAAGCAATTATAACTTTCTGATACAACTCTCAGAGTCAACTGAAAGATTCACATTGACTTCAGCTGGAGTTGGATCAGGCCCTGCATGAGGCAGCTGAATCAGGGAAAGCAATCTAAATCCTTACTCTAGCTTTACTGAGACAAATTGAACAGGGGATAATTATTGGAGAGGTGAACCCTGTCCTACCTCGTCTCACTGTCTCCATATTCCGTGTGGCCTGAAAAAGTTGGATGAGTGACACACAAACACATACACAAAAAGGTTAGGTTTGAACTGGAATGAAAATAAATTTAAATATAGTTATTTCTAAACTAGCTGCAATTTTCATGAGAAAATATGGATTGCAAAAAATAGATCACATTCATTTTTCAAAGCAGTTTAATACACAGATGTAGAACATGAGTCTGTAAAAAGCGACAAAGAGTCCTGTGGCACCTTATAGACTAACAGACCGTATTTGAGCATAAGCTTTCGTGGGTGAATACCCACTTCGTCACCCACGAAAGCTTATGCTCCAATACGTCTGTTAGTCTATAAGGTGCCACAGGACTCTCTGTCGCTTTTTACAGATCCAGACTAACACGGCTACCCCTCTGATACTTGACAACATGAGTCTAGTAACAAGAGAATCATTTTTTAAACCTGTCAAAACTAACTCCATCAGAAGCATTTAAAGTCACAGAGCAGAAGAAAACAATTCAATCCTCAGGTGTCCTCTTGCAAAATCAATTTGGCTAAGAATCTCTTCACATGGGAAAATTCACCACTGCAATCTGATTACTCTAACTGCTATAACAATCTGCTGGGGTACATTTCATAATTAAAGCATTTCTTTTAATAAGACGAGGTGCAGCTGCAAAACGCCTAGGGCCAGCTTTTCAAAGATATGTAGGTGCCTAAAGATGCGGATAGATGCTTAGTGGGATTCTCTAAAGTGCCTAAGCAGGATAGGTGCCCAAATTCTATTGATTTCAACAGGTGTTAGGTGCCTAACCTGCTTAGATACTTCTGAAAATCCCACTAGGTGCCTATCTGCATCTTCAGGTACCTGAAAATCTAGCTCCTAATGTCTGAATTATAGTCTCTCAAGACTTAGACTGACTTTGGATCAGGCCCCTAGGAAGCAGCAAACAGTAGCCACGTGTTACAGCATCTCAGCACCTGCTTCTTCTTTGCTATTAGCACCCAGTGATCTCCTGAAGAACAGGCATAGGCTGTAAAACATGATGTGAGGTATTCTCTCGTATGCTTTCCAGTGAGGAAAATTAAACTTAGGTTTAAGCTACATTCAATCTGTATTTTTAACAATACTTATGAGGTTTGTCTTGGGTTTGCATAAGTGACAGGATAGCTACACTTGCATCATTTGAAAGACACTAACCGCCTGCATCTGATACTCGAAAAGAGATCATAAGTCTTACCGCATCTTGTGAGTTAACAACTGTTCTGTTCAACTTGGTCTTGCATTCTCCATCATCTCTCACCTCCTGGATATGAAGTCTTTTCTCTGTATCAGAGATGGCTTTTTCCTGGACAGCTGGGTCTGTGGAGTTCAAGCCTTGAACCAAATTGGCTAAAACAAACCAAACAAACGTGAAATAAAATTAACTTAGCGAGACCAGGAGTCAAGTTCTCCCTTTGGTTACACATGCCTTTGAAGCCAGAAGGAGCTGAATGTGTGATTGAGGGTATGCCGTGATTCCCAGCTTGTTCTCATCAAGCTAGCACACTAAACAGCCACACAAGCTGTGGTACTCAGGGCCTCTAGCCAGTTTATGCCCATCTGAGACCCTATACACATACTCAGGGTGACTGGCCCGTTCCACAGCTTGTGCTTCCATGGCGACATTCTATTTGCCGTGTGCTAACTCAATGAGAGCATGTCTCCTCAACTTGGGGATCACACTCCCAGCTCAAAGTGTAGATGTGCACTAAAAGACTTGATGGAACATACAGATGACAAGGACAACATTTATAAACTAAAAAAAAAAAAAAAAAATCATCTGTTCTTGGCCTTTTGGCTATGATTCAGGGTAGCTTCAGTTTAATACCGGATACTTTCTCCATAGGTTATAGCTCCAAACGTTGGCAGGGGGATGGATTCAATCTAACAAGTTTTTTCCCCCATCTCTAACTTCTACCAATGATTTACATGACTCTAAAAATAAAATAATAACCGGAGGCATTTAGAGCCATTGCCAGTATCTGGCAAGACTCACATCTCCAAGCACTCAGAGATTTCAAAAACATAGTCACCAAAACTTTATGATCTTTTCTTCTTTTGTTTTTTCTTCCTTTTGCTCTCTAATTCTCTTTATTTGTCCACCTCAAATGATCTCAGTTTTCCATTTGGGTATTTATCACTGAACAAAGATTAAGGCAACAATGTGACGCAATAACCAGCATTTCAGTGAGGGTAGATGCCCAAAGATCAAATTTCACTGATAAAAATAAAGCAGTTTCAAAAATACAGAGTTCTTGCTGTTTAAAATACAAAATCCCCTATTTGGATACATTTTGATTTATTTTTCATCATTTGTTATACGTCCAGCGCCAAAGATACTTATTTGTCTTTTGCCTCTGGCTGGGAGTCTAACTTCAGAAACAGCAACAGGCGATAACACAAAAGAAGCCTCCCAAACCTTAGTGCACACCGCTGTCATTTGGAAATCAATGAAGTTTTCCAATCTTAGTGAGAAAGACAAATATGCAGGTCTCTCAGGTAATTCCCTTTTAGACCTAAATTTCTGCAGCAGTTTCAAGTGGCTATGTTATTCTTCTGTTTCACTTCCTGTCCTAAACTGCTGCACAGCATTCCTATGCTCTGCGAAAAGAAACTGTGGCAATCCTTCCAGAGAGGATTACAGTTCAGTGGTGGGTCCCTTAGCTACTTCACAGAGGTGTTCTAAGACTTCATAAGTTAATGTCTGCAAAATACTTCGAGATCCTCAAATGAAAGGGGCTATAGAAATACCATCTATTACCATCACTTATCAAAAACTCTGATTTTTTTTTAAGGTCACTTCTTTGTTTGCTAGCCCAACTACTAAGACCCCCATTCCTGGAAGTGACTGTCTGAGGGCATACCCCTGAACGCATGGAGCACCCCACTGCCTTCAGGACTGGAGCCTCACTCTATGAAAGTATTTCTTATAAACATTGTTATACATAAGGAAAGATCGTGGCCAACATTTTCTAAAGCAATACCTGATTTTGACTGTTTCTGTTACTTGGTGCCCAACTAAAGACAATTTGGGTCTGGTTTTCAGAGGTGCTAAGCACCCATAGTTCTTATCAAGATCAGCTGGAGTTAGGGGAGGTCAGTATATCTGCAAAAGTCTTAAGGTGGGCACTAAAATCAGAAGCCAATGCTGTCCTTAACACACTGACTTCGCCTGAGCAACACATGCTCCGACCAAGTGTAAATCTGGCCCACCATGTTTACAGTACACTTACCAATTTCATCCACATCTCTCAGGAATTTCTGCAAATCTCTCTCCTCCAGCTCATCAGCCATCATGGTTCAGAATGAGTAAGGGGGTGGATTGGAACCTAGAGGAACGAATAATAGGAGAACAAAGGAAGCTTACGAAGTCTAAAAATAAAACTACTGGTTATTTTAATACAGGTTTGTTGCCACATCTGGGAAAGCTGGATGGCTCGCAACATAGGTTCATTTCCCCTTTACCATTCACTTGGGCTTTGACAGTTTGTTTCCAGCCCAGAACTACAGTGAGCACCATCATACAGTTACTCAGAGTATTACACAATGTCAACCTCAAGCCCCACGGGACAGGGGTCTGTGTCACAAAATCACCACCACTATCAGCACTTAGTTGATCACATTTTCAACAGTGCTCAGGACCCAGCAGCTCCCACTGAGAACCAAAGAGAGTCCCCCTCCTCCCTACCACTGAGAATGGCACAATCCCTCTCAGTCCCCATTGAGAACACTGCAAGCTGAGCTCCTTTGATGCCCTGGCTCCACAGGCCCCTTGCAAACAGCATCATGCCTGAGGGTTATGGAGACGGAGTTCTCCTTTCACACTCCCTACTCCACACCCAACAGGGCCAAAGTGGGCTGGCAGGGAAAGCTGGCCCTGGTGCTGCTACCCAGGCAGACCAGAAGGTTCCATCCACTAGCACCTTTGCCTGCAAGGAAGTCACACATAGTGGCCCATTAGAGCACCTGGGGGGTGGGGCTGGACATCAGGGGCAGGGAGAGATGGGGCACTATAGGGACAGGGGGCTGCAGGAGTGGGGGAGGTTAATGGCAGGGAGAGATTGGGGATCTGGGAGGTGGGAGCAGGGAGAGGTGGGGCTAGGAAAAGTTGGGAAGCAGTTGGGGTGCTGTGGGAGGCAGTGAGGACTGGGGGGGCTGCAGGGTGGGGAGCAGGAAGAAGTGCGGGCTGTGGGGAGCAGGGTGGGGAGAGATGGAGCAGAGGGCCACAGGGGGAGGTGGGGGCAATGAGGGCACTGTGGGGAACAGGGAGAGGTTGGGGCCACAGGGTGGGGAGCTGGGAAGCAGATAGAGGTGTGGGGCCTGCGAGGTGGGGTAGGAGGCTGCAGGAGGTGGGGGAAATGGGGGTGCTATGGGGAGCAGAGAGAGGTTGGGGCTGGAGGATGGGGAGCTGGGATGCAAGGGGTGGAGGCTGCAGGGAGAGCAGGCAAAGGTAGGGACTGTGGGGGGTCAATGGAGGGGCTGCAGGTAGCACAGAGAAGTGGGGCAGGGGTTGCAGGGAGGGGAGCTGGGGAATGGGGAAAGGTGGGAACAGTGGGAGGCTGCGTGGAGGGGGAACGGTCAAGGGCTGGGGGAAAAAGTGGGGCCGCAGGGTCGGGGGCCTGGGGAGCAGGGAGAGGTGGAGATCAATGGGAGGGGGCTGAGGACCGGGAGAGGTGGGGAGACATGGGCGGCTGGGGAGCAGGGAGAGGTGGGGGACTGCGCAGAGGGGAGGAAGATGGTAGGCGGGGAGCAATGGGGGGCTGAGGACCAGGGAGAGGTGGGGGCAATGGGGAGACGTGGGGGGCTGCACGGAGGAGGGACGGTGTGAGCAGGGGGTGGGGAGCAATGGGGGGCTGAGGACCAGGGAAAGGTGGGGGCAATGGGGAGACATGGAGGGCTGCGCAAAGGGGGGACGGTGTGGGTGGGGGGAGCAATGGGGAGCTGGGGAGACATGGGGGGCTGCACGGAGGAGGGACGGTGCGGGCAGGAGCTGGGGAGCAGGGAGAGATGGGGGACTGCGCAGAGGGGAGGAAGATGGTAGGCGGGGAGCAATGGGGGGCTGAGGACCAGGGAGAGGTGGGGGCAATGGGGAGACGTGGGGGGCTGCACGGAGGAGGGACGGTGTGGGCAGGGGGTGGGGAGCAATGGGGGGCTGAGGACCACGGAGAGGTGGGGGCAATGGGGAGACATGGGGGGCTGCGCAAAGGGGGGACGGTATGGGTGATAGGGGGGCAATGGGGAGCTGGGGAGACATGGGGGGCTGCACGGAGGGGGGACGGTGTGGGCTGGGGAGCAGGGAGAGGTGCGGGCAGTGGGGAGACATGGGGGGGCTGCGCAGAGGGGGGAACGGCGGGCGCGGGGGAATGGGGCGGGGCCCCTGCTCACCCCGGGCGAGCCGCGTCCCCCGCGGGCGGCCAGAGCGGAAGCCCGGCAGCAACCCGGCCAGCAGCGTCCTGCTGGTCGCCTTGGTAACGAGCCCTTGATGCTCCGCCCCTTCCTCCCCCGGAATCGCCGCGACGGCGTCCGAACGCGCAGCCAATAGCGGCCGCCGGTGGGCGGGGCGAGGCGGTGCTATGCCGGGGTGGGCGGGGCCCCCGCAGAGGGACCAGGCTGGGGTGGGCGAGCTGCAGAGGAGATGCAGAAAGAACCCCGGAGAGGCGGGGGGCAGGGGTCAGAGGTTTGTCCAATGGGGTTGGAGGAGCCTGTAAAGCGCCAGAAAGCCCCTCCCCTTGCACCCCCCCCCACAACAGCGCCCCCCCAGCCCGTGCAGTGCTGCCCTCCCCCAGCCCGCTGGCCAGGCAGCGCCACCCCCTGCCCCATGAGCCTCCTTCTGCAACAGCCCATTGGCAGCCTCCTCCTCCGCCCAGCCAGATCCTGGTCCCAGCCAGATCCTGGTCAGGGGCAACAGCCAGGCACGTGGCCGGTGGAGGGCCTAGTGCCCATGACCACACCCTGCGGCTCAGAGCCCCACACGGCTATTCCTGGTCCGGTGCAGCAGCCAGGTGACTACGTGCCCGTTGCCAGTCCGTGACCAGGCAGCGTCCTTTCCTGACCTCAAGTCCGATCACTATACGGGCACTCTGTCTCCAAGGCAGGCAACATATTCAGAGACAGATATATAGAAAAGCCTCTTCAACCAAAGCTGCCCACTGGGCCGCCCCAGTGCCTGCCATGACTCCATCAATGATCCTGGGTCTTCAGAATTGTATCTTTATTTTAGTTAACTTTTGAACTCTAATAAAAATCCCTCCTCCCTCACTTCTCGCTCTATGGATTCATTCGCTCGTTGAGGGCAGGTCAACAGCTATTTTCTCTTAAAGAGTGCATTTTATTTAATGGTGTTTTCAGATGATGTGACAAGGGAGACAAGAAAAAAGAAAGATCTCTCATGATGAGGTGAACCCGCAACTGTCATCAAACACTCAATAATAATTGTCAACAGGGAGCGGGTCAGAAATCCCCCCGTGAACATTCAATTGATACAGCAGAGGAAAACTATCATTCTCTGTCAGAAATAATGATTCATTTTCATGCTGTCTAGCGGCGAGTATTCACTCTGAAGAACCAAGTAGGCATTGCAGAAATACAGAAAAGCCCTTTGTTCTCATTGTGTATCGAGCTGGAACCAAACTAGAAATCACATTACACTGTCATCTGTGTTGTAACACTTACTCACTTACTAGAATTTTATTTTTAAGCCTAGATAAACTCTCTCATGTGAAACTAGAAATTAGGCTTTCTTGCTTCTATCATTACGTCTCAATGGAAAAAATATTTGGAAATACTGATTTTTCTACGGACTTGTCTTTTTCTTGTACAACACCTAGCACAACAGGGTCGTAGTCCATGTGTGGAGTTCTTAGGTACAACCCCAGCACAAATAATAATTTTCATTTTGCTTCAGTTTGTGTGTTTGTAATGTGCTTTGATAACCTCAAGCAAAGGATATTTACAGTACAGAAATGCAAAGTATGAGTTCATGTAACACAAGAACACCAATGGAAACAAAACTGGATAACCCAAATTATTAGAGTATTTTGCCTTTATAGAACAAAAAAACCCCAAATTTTATTTAAGTTTATATTTTAAAACAGACAGCTATTGCCAGATTGGAAGGCTGACAAACTGGGTTCTTGTCTACATGGGGATAAAGCCCAAAGTAGCTGGTGCACACTATTTAGCATTCACACTACTCCACACTAACTGCTCATGTAGATACTCTTACTGGGCACTGAGTGTCTTTCTGTGCATTGGCTTAATGCACTTTGGAAGTGTACTAAGTTAAACTGCCTGAGGGCACACTTAATATGCAGTAAATGTGTCTGCATGGGGAGTTGGTGCGGAGTAGATATTGCGCTTTAAATTCACACCCTAGCTTAGTGTAGACAAGCCTTGGGACCTGTCTGCTCTTTATGGACACTAGAAATCCTCTAGTACTTCTTGTAATATTTGAAAGTTTGTGCCAATGTTTGGGCTTAAATTTCTCCCCCTTGCACTATTTGGCAGCATGCTATGTGATGAGAGGCTGCTTTTTGGTGGTATTATAATGTTCAGTATGTAGTGTGTGAGGCATTTAGGGACTTTCTTAGGTGGAACGGTCTGCAGAAATGTCATAGTATATTGTTATTTATTAAATAGAAGGGAATCCATTTTTGTTCATCACTCAATCTCTGTGAATTTCAAATGCTGGGAATGCATTAATTACAGCCAAATTCAATGTTCGGACATGAAAACCATCCCAAATGGCTGCCTATGGAGTTCAGTCCCAGACAAACATTTGTCTCAGTCAGGCAGGCAGTGAAAACTTAATTGACCCCCACACTTCAATACACTTGAAGTGGATGAATTTCAATTGCTTGCCTGGTGCAGAAATTGACACCTGCCTCAAAGAGCTGATGAGTTAGGGAACTTTTATCCTGATTTATCTCTTCTGCACAATATGTCACTTCCAAAACATTTACTTTATTGGCAGATAGAGCCCATTATGGTCTGCAATATCAGAGAAGTGGGGGGAACAAAAAGGAGTTTGAAAGTGCTGCTTTCTGAATGGATAACCGGGGTCTTTTATTCTATCCACATGCTGCTGATGATGAATGGAACAGGCTCTGTCTCTGGGCCATGCAGACACAGGGTGCTGAGCCCATGGGGATAGAGTCATTCTGTAGTCCCTCCTAAGTATGTTTCCTCTTCTGGAATATGCTTGTTCTCTTGGTACTGGGTAATGATAGGCACACTCCCACCCCAAGTCCTCCAAGTGTCCTTCTGCAGTGCCCAGCCCCTGTTCCACTGAACATTCACAAAGCTCTCAGATTTGCTACGCACAAAGGAATAGTACATACCAGTTTGCAAGCTTCTATTAGGATCACCATTCTGTTTAATACACAACACTTTGAGATTAGATAGATAAAAACAAGACTAAGCTTATTATCAAAGAACAGAGATTCAAGAGATAGAACGTAAGAATATCGGAAACAAATGGTTACATATAAAACAAAATCATAACATGCTTTCTAGAGCCTACACTTACCTAGCAATAGGGTGACCAGATGTCCCGTTTTTATAGGGACAGTCCCGTTTTTGGGGACTTTTTCTTATATAGGTGCCTATTACCCTCCACCCTGTCCCGTTTTTTCACAGTTGCTATCTGGACACCCTACCTAGCAAGTTTCAGAGCAGCAGCCATGTTAGTCTGTATCCGCAAAAAGAACAGGAGTACTTGTGGCACCTTAGAGACTAACAAATTTATTAGAGCATAAGCTTTCGTGGGCTACAGCCCACTTCTCAAGGCATTCTCCAATATCCTACGAGATAACTTACCCCACCATTTTCAACCAGTTTGGCTGAGATTCCGTCTCATAAAAATCAAGCTGTTGTTGGCTTGTCCTCACAGATTGAAGGAATAACTGGAGATTCATCTGCACCCCAGATATAGTTTCAAGAGTGCATGGTCTGATTCCTAAACAAGATAACCCCTGCTGGTTTTGTTTTTTCCTGTAGCCCTAGCAATCTGTTGATTAGCATTTTGCTCAGACTGTAAATGGATATCCATTGTGAACCACACAATACTCAATTTTCACATGACCAGGCAGAGTGAGATAAGCATCTCTTCTTTCCCGCCCCATCCTAGGGAACATAGTTTTTAGTATATATACACAATTATTCACATATTTTCCATACATACATCTCGCAATCAGTGTGACACAGGTTTTCATTAAAGACCTTACATGACATTCTCTGGTGGACTAGTAGATACCAGACCTGGGGAAATCCCTGTAACCCTAGGTACCCCTGTGCCGTCTGTCAGTCGGCATCAAGAGGTCCTTGGGTCAGACCCTCCCATGGAAGGGTCTCTGGTACACTAGGCCTTTGAAGTTAGAGAATACAAAGGGTGTGGGATTCCTTCCAATTAATCAGTTATGCTAGGATGAAGAGAGTTATCTCAGCCCTGCATGGCTTTCAACGCTGACTCAGCAAGAGGCCTCCCATTCACTGTATAAGGTCCCTGGGAAGCTCATTCGCCATGATAATGGTGGCTCTCTCTTTGTCGTGTCCCAGAGCAAGAGATCCCAAAGAAGAACTAAGTTTGGTTCCTTCTCTTGTCTCACACCTCTTGGGAGGGTTTCCCAGACCTGGCAGCCTGTGAGGCTGTGATCCTGCATGCCACTGCTTCCACAAACTGATTATTATTTTATTAGTTGTATTACAGTAGCGCCTGGAGAGTCCGATTGATATCAGGGCCCCATTGTGCAAGGTGCTGTACGTACACATAGTAAGAGGCAGCTCCTGCCGTCAAGAGCTTACAGTCGACAGGAAGCGTGGGTGGGGAAAACAAAGGAACTGAAGGAGGAATAGAACCCCTTCGAAGTCAATGACAAAATTCTTGTTGATTTCAGTGTGGCCAGGATTTTCCCCAGGTCTCCTGAGTCCCAGTTTGGTTCTTTATCCACTAGATCATGCCACCTGTCAATGAACTGGTTCTGATAATTCTGGGACGGCTCCAGGCAGTTACTCTCTATTGTAGGGGTAACACAACAAATCTATCTGCATCTCACGACAACACCTTCTCAAGGCTGCACAGGAAGTATCCAATCCAGCAATGAGTTTCTGCTTTGCCTTTCTCTGAGGCTGACACACACAAGGATCCCCAGAGATTTTGCTGGGGTCATTCAAGGGACGTTGGAAAGGATGATGCGAGGAGGCCTCAGAGGTGGCACTTGTTCCGCTGGATATTTTTATACAAGTCCCTTGACAGGCCTGTTTATACAAGTCCCTCCTTGTATAAACAGGCCTTGAGAGATTTTCATTCCATACATTAACCACTCCCTGTATAGAACAGTCTTGCCTGAGCTCCTCTGGTACCTGTCCCACGTTCTTCCATTTGACACAGCCTGGCAGAGCCCCAGGGGGCACTAATCCTCCCGCATCTCTTCAGAAAACTCAACACCCTCTTCAACGTGTGCTCACTTCTCCCACCAAACACAGGGTAGGTCCAAGTGCCTGCAGTTGCCATGTATCTGTCAGCTGCTCTCTGGGTCCTGGTAGCAGGAGGTGAATGACTTGTTTCAACATGCAGAGGGTTCCTGAAAAGTCAGCATGCTGGGGTGGCCACAGTGCGGGGCAAGGGGAGCTGGCAATAACTCTCAGAGGCAGAGACCCTACTTTGTTGTTGCGCCTCTGTTCAGCACAGGACCAACAACAGTGGCTCTGGCTTGAGCACATTAGAGTTTCATCATCTCTAATACCAGAAATTAGGCTGGAAGACTCACCCTGTGCTAGTTCCTGTACCAGGGGATGGACTAGAGTGGAGCTAGTTGATTTTCTGTTTTTCAGTACCTCTGGGTTCATTCGAGCTCTCTGCAGCCCATACATGCTCCAGCACAGGGAACTCTCTGATCCTCAAAGATATTAAAGGTATTACATACCGTGGAGGAGCTGGGCTTCTCTCATGCAACCAGCACACTCTCTCCCTGTAGGAAACTCTTTCTTCCCCACCCCCTGAGTTTTATGAGCAAAGCTGCAGCCTTTCCAAAGCCACATGGCATGCACAGATACTGCGCACTATACCAGTTCAGTGCAGCACTCGAGTTGAAAGCTTTGATTTTTTTCCAGTGGGCAGATTTGCTGCGGATTAGCAATGAGGGGCTCGTTTGGGGCTTATGAGCTGCAAAGTGTTTAATTTGTTTGCTAGAAGTTTATAATGTGGAGGAAGGTGCCAGGGTAGGAGGTTCGGGCATGAGGCGAATGCAGAATTGAAATGCATCTGCCTGAATAGTTTTTTTTAAACATTCAGCAGCAGACCCACCCCGGGGATGAAAATGGAGAGCTGGGCCCTGGGTCAGCGGCCTCCTTGTCATGGAAAGGAATCAAACAGCAGCAAATCAAACAGGAACATTTCCTCACAGAGGCTTCAAAGATAGAAAGCTCCTGCCCAGGGAGGTTGAAACGGCTGCCTGTCTTGAAAAGCCCTAAGACAGCGTTACAGTGCAACTGCACCTCACGATGACCAGGTACCAAGCTCAGGGTCCCATGGTTTGAGGTGAGCACATTACTGCTCCACGGCCGGTCCGCAAAGCAAAAATCTGATATGCACTAGTCTCCAAATTTTGCTGTATTCCCCAAAACCAAATTGCTGGCCTTTCGCAGGAGCAACATGGGTTTGTTGGTTTGCTGTAGCTGTCGTTTATCTTGGCAGTTGAAAGGTCTCCAGTGGAAGGAGCCCTGTCACGTGGCCTTTACTAGGGTTACCATACGTCCGGATTTTCCCGGACATGTCTGGCTTTTTGGGACTCAAATCCCCGTCCGGGGGGAAATCCCAAAAAGCCGAACATGTCCGGGAAAATCCGGCGCCGCTGGGTGCTGGGCCGGGGACCGGGCTGGGGGCTGGCCCGGGGGCCAGGCCGGGGCCGGCGGTGCTGGGCCGGGGGCCGGCGGTGCTGGGCTGGGGGTGCTGGGCCGGGGGCCGGGGGTGCGCTGGGCTGGGGGTGCTGGGCCGGGGGCCGGGGGTGCGCTGGGCCGGGGGCCGGGGCTGGGGGCTGGGGGTGCGCTGGGCCGGGGCCCGGGGCTGGGGGTGCTGGGCCGGGGCCCGGGCCGGGGGCCGGCGGTGCTGGGCCGGGGGCCGACGGTGCTGGCCTGGGGGTGCTCGGCCGGGGGCTAGCCCGGGGGTGCTCGGCCGGGGGCTGGCCCGGGGCCGCCACCCCAGGGCCCGAGCCGAGCCAGGCTGGAGACGCTGGGGCCGGGGCCAGCCGCCGGAGGGGGCCAGACTGGGCCGCGCCTCCTCCCCCCACCCCCCCAGCTTACCTGCTGCCTGCTTCAGGCTTCCCGCGAATCAAATGTTCGCGGGAAGCAGGGGAGGGGGCGGAGTTGGGGCAGGGACTTTGGGGAAGGGGTGGAGTTGGGGCCGGGGCCCTGTGGAGTGTCCTCTTTTTGGACACTCAAAATATAGTAACCCTACCTTTACCCATCTCAGGAAAGACACAGCTGCTGGATGTTGCAAAGCAGAATGCAGCAAAATCCCCAGAACCATCGTCATGTCGCTCCTTTCCCCGTGGGTGGATACAGGGTTCTGCCAGCTGGTGCACAGGTCCCCCTTGTGCACACAACCATAACCTGTCAAACATCCCAGAGCTCCCCCATTACTAGCCTGCTTTCTATCTGTCCACTGTGATACAGCGGGGACAGTGGGAGAGGGGAGATATATAAGCCCTAGGCTCATTAAGGCGTGGTTCCCTGTAGACTAAGGTTACTACAGGTTACTTTGAGCACCTGTTGTCAATTATCAGGAACCTAATAACCCCCCCCCCTGTTTTAAGCAGATGGGGTGGTGTGAGGAAGGAGAGAGAACTGGAGTTTGGTGGTGTGTTGCTGAGAGTTGAAAGACCAGAAAACAGGAGGAAGGGAGACCCTCCCCCAGTGTCAAGGACTGAGGGTAACCCTATCCAAGGGGGAAGAGGGTAAGAAACCTGCAGGGGTTGAGAGGGGCTGGGACTCAGAGTGAGGCGCAAACCCAGATCCCTTCCCCTCTTCCACCACCTTCCTAGGCCACTAGTGGGGCCCTCGGCACCCCAAGAGCAGGGGCAAGGGGTGGCATACTAGCCCCCTGCCAAGAAAAGCCTGGAACCCACCATACCAACATGGGCCATTCTGCCACACCATCCACACACTCTAACCACATGGAACAAACCTCCTGCTTCTCTGTGCCTATCTGGCTCCCTATCCTATTCACATCCCATCTCCAGACACAGGTCTTTTCCATGCTACGTGGCTCCTGAACAGCCCTCCGTGCCGTAAACGTTAGCACCAGTAACTCAGTCTTGGCTGAACGGAGGCTCAGCTGGTGAGCTTTCAGCCCAGTTCCAACCTGTTTTAGACATTGCCGAAGTCCCGTGAACTGCACAAGGCAGGGAAATGGAGGCCCAAATAATTGGTTCAAAGTGAGACAGGGGTGTAGCTGGGAATAGGTCCCAGGAGCTCTGGTTTGGAGTCCCCTGCTCTAAATGTCGTCTCTGGAACGTGAGCTCAGCTTTTGCACCCAAACCATCATCCTTGACCATAGGTGAAAGCCTATGTTTCAGCACATCTCAGAGTGCAGATCCCAATCACAGTGGGAGTAAAACATCAGATTAGAGACAATTACTATCTGCTCTATAAGAAACATTAGCATGCGGTTACTCTTGGGAGACTGACTTGATAATGGCTCATACGTCCCCCACTGTATATGGGATGTTATGTGTACAACATCCATAAGGCAGGTGTACACTGCACATGTCTCAGGATAAGCGATCATCTCTTCAATACTATCTGCTGGTAACGAGCTCTTCTTGGGGTTGGTGCCCCCTGTGAGTTTGCCCCGCAGACCAGGAAGCTGTATTCTGCCTGTCGCCCTTTGGCGCTGCCTGTTTAATCACTTCCCAGTGTGGTCGGGAAAGAGAGAAGCAATGTGACGGAGCTTGTGCACGACGCTGCTGGCAAAGTAGCATCAACTTAAACCTGGTGCAAGCTCTTACAGCGGCAGTTCAGGCTGGGCGAGGAATGTGGAACGTTCTCCCCCATCAGAGCAGCCCATTGGCCATGCCCAAGATGGTACTTGGAATGCTTCCCCTTTGCTCACAAGGCAGTACAGGCTACATAAAGAAATGCCCTATTCTCCCTGCTTGCTTATTTACTGGGAGGTGTGAAACAACCATGTTAATTTCTCACTCTCCATTCCCCAGGCTGATCATTGGGAATGCTCAAAGTTGCTCAAGCAATCAAAATGCAACACGGAAATCTCGGCCTTGCAGATGAAATTCAACCCATGCTGAGGTTCCCAGGCACTGCTCAATCCCCACTCGGCCCTTAATGTAGTCATTAAACCCTTAACGTGGTTATTATTTGATGATTAAAGCCTTGGGCAGGCTCTCTGTGCAGGGGTGAAGTTTCCTCTGCCCAGAGTGTGCTGGACTATTTTGAATGCCATCCTTAGGGCTTTTAGAGATGTGCTGCTCCAGGAAGAAACATGTTTTCTGGGTCTCTTTTTACATGTGCTGTTTCGTTACACATTGTTTAACAGCTGCCTCTTCCCCCCTTCTTAGAAAAGTCCTTCTGACGTTATTAAATATTTATATTTCAGTTGTGCCCTGACCTGGGACCATGTGTGATAGGTGTTATACAGTGAGGCAGACATGCTCCCTGCAACTAAGAGCTTTCAGCTGAGCCAGCGAGGGATACCTTTGACAGGCACTGGGGCTCCTGCTCTCTAGGATGATACATATCCACTCTCGGCATCTTGCCTCCCAGCCTTGAATAATTTATTGGCTTGAAATGTCACACAGAAATGTTTTTCCTGCCCCACAGCCTTGTTGAAGTGCCTCCTGGTTTTCCCATAATAAATGGGCCTGCACTTGCCTTGCAATTTGATGCAAATCAAGAAGAGAAATCTCCTACCGCTGCTGTCTTCTGTTTGGCAAATCACTGAAACACACATCCAGTTAGATTTGCAAGGACCGGAGTAGCTGTCTGTGCTTGCTGTGAACTTGTCTCATGTAAACAAACATGAAAGGCTCACGTTGGCCCCATGCTATTTTTCTCCAGGGGACCAAGATGCTTCAGCAACCTGAAGGCAAATTAAGGAGACCTCTTTGGTTAAACCATAGCACTAGTTGAACTGACGCTGGTCAGACAGGAGAGGGAGCCCATGGCTGGTGTTGGAGCATGAAGCTGATCCGGTGGCCATTAGTGGGTCAAAGTTGGTTATGAGGACTGAAAAACAGGAAACACCGGGTATGCTAATTTTATCCGTTTGAACAGTCTCCACCCCCTTTAGCCTTGTTTTTCATGTCAGGCGAGGATTTCTTCAAGTTGTCCGGTTCAGGAGGACCCAGGTGGGGGATGGTGTGAAGAAGAAATTGTGCCGAGATAGTGTGGTGCGGTGATAGGCCAGAGAGAGGCCACAGACAGACATGGGTAAAACCCATTGAAGTAATGGGAGTATGCACGTGTCTCTGGATTGGGCTAGAGTGCTCAGGATCAAGCCCTGACTGAGCACATGGGATTTATTGTAACGGCCTCTGATCACCTTCATGAAACTTACTTTGTTTTGATTCTCTTTGCTGTGGGAGCCTGGCATGTCATCTGCATAGCACCAGCTTCAGTGTGCCCACTATTGCTCCTTATATATCAAACATCGACCCCGCACCATACCAAGCTAGCGCTGCTGCCCACTCTGCCTCTTTTAGGTTTGCAGCCCACACAGCGAAAGCCCAGTGGCCACATAAGGTCAGGGAATATTGAGCTTTGGCTATTGGAAGTGTCTCTGTGCAGAGGATTCTGAGCATCCACTAGCCACGTGCTCCGAAACAGGCCAGCCATGTAAGTGAGCTGCACTCATGCATCCAGGATGAAAATGGAGCACTACCTCCACCATGTGGAGACTAGTAATCACAAGGTCTCCTCGACCAGCTTCAGTGAGACAACTCCCCCGGCTCCCTCTGGCTCCCTCAGAGATTGGGTGCTTGCAGCGTGCTTTGAGATCCGTGCATGGAAGGGGCTGTAGAGGTGCGAAGACCTGTCATGTCCCTGTTCCCAAGACTGAGTATCCAAAGCCAAGGTAACAATGTGCCATGGGTCCTGTTAGTGACATTTTGCAGGAGGGTGCAGAGACCTGATCCTGTGTCTGTCAGCAAGGAGGGGTCCCAGGTATGCACCCTCTGTGCAGAAATTGGGCCAGGTGGGGGCGATTTTTCATCAAGAGAAGCAGCTGTAGCAGAAGCAATAAGCTGCTAGCAGTGGGGGCTGATTAGCAGAGAATCACAGTAATGTAGGGCTGCTAGGGACCTCAGATGTCGTCGAGTCCAGCCCCTGTGCCGAGGCAGGATTAAGTAAACCTAGGCCAGTGGTTCTCAAACTTCATTGCACCGCGACCCCCTTCTGACAAGAAAAATTACTACACGACCCCAGTGTAGGGTGACCAGATGAGAGGAAGAAAATATCAGGACACCGGGGAGGGGTGGGGGGGGTGTCCGCTGGCGGAGGAAAAAAAAAAAAAAGCAGAGTGCTGCCGGTGGAGCGAAATATCGGGACAAATTGCGTCCCGACCAGAGATCGGTCAGGACGCGGGACAAACACCGAAAAATCGGGACGGTCCCGATTTTATCAGGATGTCTGGTCACCCTACCCCAGTGTCCTGTGTTACTCAGAATAGTTAGTATTTTAAAGAAAATTTGCATTACAAGGCCATATCTACAAAATCCACCATAACCATCGCTGCCCATGAAGCTGTGGGCTGGGGCTTCAGCCCCACCACCAACCCTGGAGTTCAGGGCTGGGGCTTTCTGCCCTGGCAACCCCATCAAAATGGGGACACGACCCACACTTTGAGAACCACTGACCTAGACCATCCCTGACAGGTAATTGTCTAACCTGTTCTTAAAAAGCTTCAATGACAGGGATTCCACAACCTCCCTCGGAAGCCTGCTCCAGAGTTTAATTACTCTTAGGATTACCAAGTTTTTCCTAATATGTAACCTAAATCCGCCTTGCTGTAGATTAAGCCCATTACTTCTTGTCCTACCTTCAATGGACATGGAGAACAACTGATCACTGTCCTCTTTATAGCAGCCCTTAACATATATGAAGACTGTTATCAGGTAACTTCTGAGTCTTCTTTTCTCGCGATTAAACATGCCCAATTTTTTTAACCTTTTCTCATAAATCAGGTTTCCTAAACTTTTTTTCATCTTTGTTGCTCTTCTTTGGACTCTTTCCAATTTATCCACATCCACCCTGAATTGGACACACCAGTGCCCAGGAGAACAAGACAATTATCTCCTGTGTCATATGACCCTCCTGTTAATAAACCCCAGAATTATATTAGCCTTTTTTTCCGACTGTCTCACATTGTTGGCTCTTATTCAACTTGTGACCTAGTATAACCCCCAGATCCTTTTCAGCAGTACTACTGCCTTGCCAGTTAGTCCCCATTTTGTAGTTGTGTATCCGATTTTTCCTTCCTAAGTGTAGTGCTTACCTTTCTTAAATTTCATCTTGCTGAACTCAGACCAATTCTCATCCTGTCCTCCAAAGTGCTTGTAACCCCTCCCAGCTTGGTGTCCTCTGCAAATTTTAAAAGCATACGCTCCACTCCATTATCCAAGTCATTAATGAAAATATTTAATAGTACCAGACCCAGGACTGACCCCTGCAGAACCTCATCAGATACATGCTCCCAGTTTGACAGCAAACCATTGATAATGACTGTTTGAGTATGGTCTTTCAACCAGCTGGCACCCATCTTATGGTAAGTTCATCTAGACTGCATTTCCCTAGTTTGCGTATGAGAATGTCATGTGGGACTGTTTTCAAAAGCCTTACCAAAATCAAGATATATCACATCTACTGGTACCCCCCATCCATTAGGACAGTAACCTTGTCAAAGAAGGCAGTTAGGGTGGTTGGGCTTGATTGGTTTTTGAAAAATACAGGCTAGCTATTCCTTAACCCTATTATCCTGTCCTGCTGCTCTGGGCGGCACGGCAGTAGCGCCGCCAGCCACCGGTGCTCCAGGCAGTGCGGTAAGGGGGCAGGGAGGTTGGATAGAGGGAAGGGGAGTTCGGGGTGGTGGTCAGGGGGCAGGGGTGTGGATAGGGGTCGGGGCAGTCAGAGGGTGGGGATCAGGGGGGTTGAATGGGGGCAAAGGTCCTGGGAGGGCGGTCAGGAAGGAGGGGGGGGTTGGATGGGGCGACAGGGGGCAGTCAGGGGCAAGGGTTCCGGGGGCGGTCAGGGAGAAGGGGTGGTTGGATGGGGCAGGGGTCCCTGGGGGGGCCAGTCAGGAATGAGAGGAGGAGTTGGATGGGGCAGTGGGGGGCAGTCAGGGGTGGGGGGTCTGGGGGCGGTCAGGGGACAGGGAGGGATGGATGGGGCAGGGGTCCTGGGGGGGGGGCGTCAGGGGATAGGGAACGGGGGGGATGGATAGGGCAGGAGTCCCAGGGGGGCATCAGGGGGTGAGAAGCAGGGGGGGTCAGATAGGGGGACAGGGGGCCACGTCTAGCTGTTTGGGGAGGCACAGCCCCCCCTAACCGGCCCTCCATACAATTTCCGATGTGACCCTCAGGCCAAAAAGTTTGCCCACCCCGCTCTAGGTGCTTACAAATTGATTGTTTAATAATATGTTCCAATATCTTTCCAGATATCAAAGTTAGGCTCATGGGTCTCTAATTCCCCAGTTCCTTTTTGTTCTCCCCTTTTTAAGATGGGTACTATGTTTGCACTTCCCTAGTCCTCTAGGATCTCACCCATTCTCCAGGAGTTCTCAAAGATAATTGCTAATGGTCCTGGAACTGCTTCAGCTAGTTCCTTAAGTACCCTAGGATGAATTTCATCAGGCCCCACTGACTTGAAGAAGTCTACATTTTCTAAATATTCTTTAACCTGTTCTTTCCCTATTTTGGGTTGCATTCCTTCCCCTTTGTTGTTAATATTAACCATTTTAGTGAAGACCGAAGCAAAACTGGCATTGAGCACCTTAGCCTTCTTGATGTCATCACCTGATTAGCTCTACTTCCGTGCTAAGTAGAGGGCTTACACTTTCCTTCGTCTTTCTCCTGCTCCTAATATATTTAAAGAACCTCCTCTTATTGCCTTTTATGTCCTTTGCTAGGTGTAACTCATTTTGTGCCTTAGCCTTTGTGATGTTGTCCCTCCATGCGTTTGCTCTCTTGTTGTACTGCTCCTTAGTAATTTGTCCATGCTTCCACTTTTTCTGGGATTCCCTTTTGATTTTCCAGTCATTAAAGAGCTCCTGATGGAGCCGTATTGGCCTTGCACTATTCTTCCTATCTTTCCTTCTCATCAAAATGGTTTGCAGTTGTGCCCTTAATATTTTTTCCTTGAGAAAGGCCAGCTCTCCTGAACGTTTTTTTCCCTCAGTTTTGCTTCCCCTGGGATCTTACCTATCAGTTTGTGAGTCTGTTCGTCTGCTTTCCGAAGTCCGTTGTCCTTACTCTGCTGCTCTCACCCCTTCCTTTCCTTAGAGTTCATGGTCTTTTCCAGCCACGTGCCTCCTTTGCCGTAAGAGCCTTTTCTGTAGCTCTCAAGCCAAGGGCTTTGCATGTGTTTAATTAGAAGCCTTTTTACCCTCCTCAGGCTCCTGGGCCTAGGCACACTGACGGCACTATCCTGCCCACAGACTGGGGCGTTGGGCTTCAGCGTGACTGCGGAGAGCTCCAGAGCTAGGCAGCACCCAGGAGGCAGAGGGAATGCCAATAGCCAAGCAGCAGGCCAGTCATGAGTCTCCCAGCGGATAATGGCCCATTGTCCATAGCAGCTTTTGGTGCATGAACTTTACAAGTTGAACAAAAGCAGCTAAACTGCAGAGAACCACAGCCAGGCCCTGTGCAGCAGCGTCAGGGCAGAGAGCGAGCAGGTGGGAATGGAGGGCTGGGGCTGTCTTTGTCTCCTGATTGCCAGGTGCAATGGCAGGGCTTGACCATCTAATAGGAAATGCAATGGGGTGGGTGGGGCTTAAACAACATCCTGTATGGATAGAGCCCATTCCCCATACTGCTGGGGGAGGAGGGGTTGGTCTGCTTGCAGTCTCCAAGGGCTGCAGCGGCCGTGGTCAATGCCATGCCCTGCTGCTGGATGGGTCTTTGAGAGCAGGGACTGAACCTGGGAATCCTGATGCATGAGCCTTTACTGGCTGAGCTGAAAGAAGCAGCGCCATTAGCCACAGCAGGCTCATCACCACCTCTGTGTGGCCCAGCTCCAGTAAAGGGGGACTTTATCAGCTCTCTCACCATGGCCTGTACTCTCTGGTTAGTGACGCTGGCAGGTACCAGTCAGGGCAGAAGGATGCATGTGTCCTGCCGTCAGCGCAACCCCCAGGCTGCTCTCTGTGCCTGCTGCTTACTCCCCTTGATGAGGGATCACTCCCACCTGCCTCAAACAGCTCCCACCTGGGGTTTCTCCTTGCCTAGGGAGGGAGGTTTAACCCTTACATCCCCTAATATAGGGTGAGGTCTCTGCATGCTCCTGCAGAACATCTATAAGAGGGCTCATGCCATGGGGTTACCCCAGCTTCAGACACGCTGTCCCAAAGCATGTCCCCTCCTGGGCAGATGGAGGGACCATCCCAGCACTTCGCACCAGTACATCTGCAGATCTCAAAGCACTTTGTAAGCACTGAGCCTCGGAGTGGATCAGAGAGAGCAAGCAGTATGGGGATCCCCCTTTCTTCTGTGCTCTTCTCCCTCCCTCATGCAAACACCATTGCTGTCACCAGTGCAATGAGCAGTTCCACTGCCCATCCAGAGGCTGGTGCCCCCAGCTCCTGTGTACTCCCAGGGGACTGCTTGATGCTGGCTGGAATCAGTCTGCGCTGCCATGCAGCTCCCAGGTCCACCCCCTGCGCATCCTTGTGGGAAGTGAAATTGTCTTTCCCTTTGGTAGGTGACAAGCAGGGAGCTGGGGTGTGCAGTGACATGAATGGGTCAGGCAGAAACAGGGCTGGGAGGCAGCCATCCTGCTCTGTGCTGTGAAGCTGTTAAAACAGCCTCTTTGCTGATGATCATCAGGTAGAGCAGGAGTCCCTCAGCCACCAAGCTCCCTTTCCTGCCAGGTGCTGTACACTGAAGAGCCATCCGTAGTACACTGGTGCTAATAAGTCTTGGCTCTTATATAGCACTATTCATCCAAGGATTTCAAAGGGCTTAATATGCTAATTTATCAATCAATCAAGGCTCATAAAGCCCTTGGGAGACAAGGTAGGTGAGGTAGTATCGTTTATTGGACCAACTTCTATTGGTGAGAGAGACAAGCTTTCAAGCTACACAGATCTCTTCTTCCTGTGTAGCTCGAAAGCTTATCTCTCTCACCAATAGAAGTTGGTCCAACAAAAGAGATTCTCACCCACCTTGTCTCTCTAATATTCTGGGACCGACATGGCTACAACAACACTGCATAAGGCCCCTGTGAGGCAGGAAAGGGTTATACAAGGACTGCTTCAGCTGCAGCCAGTTCTGGGGTGGAACATGGAAGCGGTTTAACAGCGCTCAGCAACACTACACAACTGTTTAGGGCAGGAAGATAAGAAGATTCCAGTATCCAATAGAAACTGCAGGAGGTGTTTAGGGAGAGAGACTGGAAATAGCCCAGGAATTGAAATCCTGTATCTTGGGGGGAGCTCCCTAGGAGCTCTAGTTTTACATTTTTACTCCCCACCCCAGCTTGTCCCTGGAACATTGGTTCTGTGCTGAGTCTGGGGGGGAAAGCCCTTCTACTGAATCCACACCATGTCCCACATTCTTTAAGTGTTCCTGGATAACCCCCCATCCAAGGACTGACCTGGACTCACCCTGCTTAGCTCCTGAGAGTTGATAATGAGATCACAATACCTGGCAATTGGGGATAAACTGTTTTAATATGTATTATACATATAAATGACCAGAGCCACAAGGAGTCAGAGGTTTCACCAGCAAGATCTTCAAGGGGAAAAAGCCATGCTGACAGAGATATGGAAACCTGTGACTATTGAAACAGGCCACAGGGTGGCACCATCTACCCACACAAAACAAGCAGCTGGCTGTAACTCTGAAAGGTTCATTGTTTTAATCCCATGATCACCCACATTCCACCCAAAGGGGGTGCCCCAGTCAGGTCTAGTGTTGAAAATTATTTGCATCAGAATTAAAGAGTCACAGAATTCATGTTACAGAAAAACGCAAATACAAGTTATTGGGTCCAATAACCCAAGGGAAAGTGGGTGCAGTTTAATGGCCTGTGCTATACAGGTGCTCAGACAAGATGATCTAAGGGTCCCTGCTGGCCTTAAACACTATCAGACTATGAAGAGTCATTTATACCAAAGGAAGGAATCCCACAGTGTTTTCACTTCCATACCTGAATAACTGGGAGACACCTTACCTGTGTTCTGCCCACTAGCCCTCACTGCCTTCTCAGACAGCTTGGGAGGTGGATGGGAACCCCATCGTGGGGAGGAGCATTATCCAGACCTCGACATTATCCAGACATTCAAAGGAGAAGCAACACCCAGCAAGCTCAGGAGGCTAAACTGCAGGGACCAGTTCTCCACTGGCCCCATGGAGATCGACTAGCTGGGCTGGGTCTGCGAAGTCTCTGGTGTCTGTGCTACCTCGAAGGTGGTTAGCAAATGATTTGCCGGTGCTGCCACCTAATGTAAATGCAAAGGCCTGTGCATGAAGGAAGCTCTCCTAGTGGCCCCACTTCTCCACTCTCTGTACCACATGCCCCCATGGTTCCCCTCCTGTTGCATGTGTAATAACCCCCTGCTTCTGCAGCAAACAGTGACAAAGAGCGTTACAGTCCAGCAGGGCTTTCTCCAGTCCCCTCCCCATTGGAGCGAACAGTTAAGTTTGGGGTTCAAAGGACTTGTTAGCATCTCTTTATGGTGGGATTTTCAAGGACACAAGTCCCATTGCCTTTCAGTGCAAATAGCAAACTGGCTTTAATGGGACTTGTGCTCCCATGCGCACGGCACTCGTGAAAAGCTCACTGTTACATTTTGGCATAGGCTGATCCAGGTTCACATCATCCATCTCTAACAGGAAAGGAATATATGCACTGTTTGACCTAGTGGTTCTAGCAGGGGCATCAAGAATCAGGACTCTTGGGTGTAGGGACCAGGGCGTGGGTGGTCCGAGCCGCAGTCAGAAGTCAGGAACCGAAGCCAGGATCACCCCAAGGGTCTGGGCCAAAGTTGGGGTCAGGAGTCACACCGAAGGATATGCCAGAATCAGTGTCAGGAGTCACACTGAGGGTCAGGTCAGGATTGGAGTTGGAGTCAGACAGCCAACCAGGACTCAGGCCACAGTCAGATAGCAATTGCAAAGGTCAAACTAGAGTTAGGGTTCGGTCTATCACAGCAGTCGATCAGGACCTCGCTCAGTTACTCAGACAACATCCTGTGCCTCTTTCTGGCTTAAGTAGTGTGTCTGGGCCAATCAGTGGAACTGGATGTCTGCTCCAATCAGGAGCTTCATGGGCGGAGCCCCTGGTGGGCCAGAGTTACACTAGAACCCCTCCTTTGCTGGTGCCGAGAGCTGTCGGGTGGCAGTCTTGGTCTGCGTACCACTTGGGGCCCCATAGGCCTGCAGTCAAGCTCTGTGATCTCTCATGCTGAGTTCTATCCCTTGCTCTGAGACCAACAGAATCCAACCCCAAATTAAGGTCAATGAAAGACTCCCACTGACTTCAATGGGAGTGAGACCAGGTCCTAGTTGTGTGTCCTGCCTCTCCCTGGGCCCCAATGACATGAGTTGTAAAATTGGTATGCTGGTAGGCCAAACAGCGTATATAATTCTCAGTTCAGAATTCAGGCTGGGTATTGGTCTCTAGGCATGTACTGACGGCTGACAGCTCCAGGAGTGCAGTGAAAAGGAATCAGTGCTTGTAAAGTGCTGTGGGACCTTTGAACAATGACAAGCATGCTAGGTACCCATCGTTATGACGTTATCAATAAAGCTCTTATTTCCCAGCAGCTGCTGTATTCTGGCCTCCGGGTGGGCTAAAATATTTGCTTTGCTTTCTTCCTTTAGTTCCCCAAGCTGAACCAAGAGCACTGATTCTCCGCGTGGAGCGAGTACTGGGTTTGGAGGCTGGATGATGGCGAACATGAAGGTCTGTAAGGCTTTTCTTACTGGGTACAACATTTGTGAGTCAAAAAAGAAGGCGATAAAGTGCTGAAATGATTTTTTGTCTGTTTTGCCCACTCGAGGGCCTGTGCCTCTCCTCCGTGATGCTCTGTTGACGTCTCTTCTGTCTCTATGAATTTAAATCATTCCCCCACCCTCATTGTGGTGTTAAATATAAGCCATGGACCTGGAATGCCATGTGACTCATGGTGCTGCATGGAGATTACTGAACCCACCACATTCTTCCTAGCTGATAAATATTCATGAGACATGGAGTGCATTACGGGCCAGGTATCATGCTGAATGAACCCCACTGAGCGAGTGGGAAAATGGCCTGGAAATAGACAATGGAGCCTTTCATCTTTAGGGTCATTAGATCAACTCCATCCCACCTTCCTGGGAGCATACCTTATGGCTGCGCATTGGCCATTGTGAAACAGGCTGGAGGTAGCTAAGTCCAGTTCCATTGCACAAAACCCCACCTGGCCCTGTGTAGTCCACTCAGTGGCAGCCAGAGCAAGATCTGCTTGGGTCACGGAGACTTAATTCCATGCCCCCTACTACAGGGGGACCCCACCTAAGGCAGAGCTGAAGCACATTAGCGAATGGGCCAATGGACAGGAGGAGTTTGCACCTACAGCAGCCTGGCCCCAGTGTGTGAGCACTTGAGCTCATGGAGAAGAGAACAGCCTGATGTCTGACATGCCTTCCACTTTTCTCTCTAGGCTGAAGGCCCCTTCCCAAAGAGACGCCTCCAGTTCAAGGCAGCTTTAACCCCGGCTGCACTCTCCTTCTGGCTGCAGCTCTTCAATAAGCTGCGAGGTCCACGGGAATAGAGGTGCGACCCATCATTTACACGGGGGGGAAATGATTTTTTAACCTGTTCTCCTAAGTCAGGTTTCCTAAACTTGTTATCATTGTTGTTGCTCTTCTTTGGACTCTTTCCAATTTATCCACATCCACCCTGGTTTTCAGTGCAAGTGCCATGGAGATAAGTAACTATCGCACACCACAAGGCCTGGGCTGAAATGCCTCATTTGTCTCCAAAAGCTTAAATTTAGCAAAGCTTTGTTAAAGGGGACGAGAAACCTTGTCATTTAATGTAGTAGGTGTATTACAGTAGGGCCCAGGGACAACCAAGATCGGGGCCCCATTGCGCCAGGTGTTGTGCAGAGCGATTAACAGTCCTTGTCGTGCTGGGCTTACAGGCTAAATAGGCCGGAGAGACAAAGAGCAGGGGGGAAAGGGAAACACCACTTAGGAAGGAGAAGAAGATCCAGTCCAGCCTCCAGCAAAGAAACCTCACCTCTCCCATCTCACTTCATTGATGCACCGACTCCCACCACGTCTCAGATAATACCAATGCTTTGAACTGACTGCTCCTCTCCGCTGGAGGCCTCGGTGTATTTTACAAAGGTGGGTCAGTAATGTTGTCGCCATTTCATAGACAGGGAAATCGAGGCAGCGAGAGCTGAAGTGACTCACCTGCGGTCACCCAGTGAGTCTGTGGCCAAGCCAGGACCAAGAACCATGCCCCCTGCTCTAACACACCCCTCCCTGCTGCTTTAGCACCCCCACCCCCTTGTTTGCAAGTTCCCCACTCCTAAAACAGCCTGGCTTGCTCTGGTGATGCAGGTAACAGCACTGGCTGCTCAGTGCCGGGGTGGAGTCAGGCTCTGTGGGGAAGCTCCATCCAGCTGGATTTAGCCCTGAGTCTGCTTAAGCCTGTCCTTTGAATTATCTTATTTCATATCCTCGATGGGAATCACCCGTGCCTTTGAGAGCCACCTGCCTTGCTGTCCATGTGCTAGGCATGGCTGGGTAGAGCACACTAAGATGAATCTTGCACTGCATTGCACCTTGTGCCATCAGTTACCCCTGTGCCAGAGAGCTAAAAACACTATCACTGGGGTGAGGGAGAGAAAAGCTCGGCTTCGCCAGCAGTTTAGACCCACCTTGCACATGTGTAAAGGAGAGCCCAAAGTGCCGGGCACGGGGAAAGCAGGTCAGCTAAGCTCCACTGACAAACATTGCAGACAAGGCGAATTAGACCATACTGGTCAGCTGCTGAATGCGCCAGGGACATCCGGCTAGCACAGACGTGCTGAATGTGCCAGGCACAGAGGCAGAGTCCAAGGCCAGAAGGGACCATTGTGATGCACTAGTCTGACCCCCTGTATCGCCCAGGCCAGAGAATTTCCCCCAAAAGAATTTGTGTCTGAACAAGAGCACGTTTTTTAGAAAAACACCCACTCTTCATTTCGTATGTCCAAACAGAAGAGCAGGTGCCTGAGTCTTCCAAATACATCCAGGTAGAGCAGCTGGGTCTTCCCGGATGCCAATGACTGATCCAGGTGCGTGCTCATGTTGCACCAATTTCCATGGAATTGTTCTCTTGCTAAAGTTGACTTGATAGAGCCAGTGTGCAGAGGCTCCCAGGAGTGAAAGGGTTAAACTTAACCCAAGCCAGCAGCAAGAGAACAGTTCCATAGACTTTCCTGGGGTTGTTCGGCACCAACGTCACCTTCCAGATGGGTGCGTGTCCCCGCTTAACACAAGGCCCTGCTAGTCCTGCTACCAAAGTCGGGGAGAGGTGGGGTGTAGGGTAATGGAAAACTTCAGCAGTCAAAGGAACTGTGAGTATCGTCATGGGGCAGCAGAATTTTTATTCCAGAGACACCATCATCGGGCCAGAATTGGAGCCTAAGGAAATGAAATAAAGGCAGCTTGGAGTGTCTCCTGTAGGTGGCGCCGTTGCCTAAAGTGTGAAAGCACCAGCGGTTAGTGCCCGTGGCCTGCAGAGCCACGCTTTTGTGCAGGGTGGGAAAACCCAGCTCCGATCTACTTGCCTTCTGCCTAAACACTCAGCACATTGTGCAACCAATGAGCCGCCTCTTGGTTGCTGAAATCAGCCAATAAGCTGCTGCTTGCTGGGCACCTAACTCCGTGCTGAGCTGCAGGCGCCATTAGCAGCCAAGATATCGTTGCCCCAGGCCAGCCCTCTCCAACTGAGTCGCAGGGACGCATGCCTTTGCTTGCCCTCGTGGGTTCAGTTGGGAGGATTCCCTCCCCACTCATGTCTGGAACTCAGCCCTGAGCTCCACGCACAAAGGCCCCCAGGCAGAAGGTGCTGTTGAGTTCTCTAATGAAGCTGTTTCAAACCTATGTCCATGGTGCCAGCAGTAGCATCCTTGGGATGCTCCTGCCTCTAGCTCCGGTTCACTCTTCTTCCTGGCTGGACTCTAGGGGGTCAAGCCCCACTTAGGACATAAGTGAATAATAATTGTTATAAATAAACCCAGGCCAGCAAAGCTCAGTGGGAAACAAAGAGCTAGGGCTCAATATTTAATAGGCAAGTTTGGAAACAATAGATTCACAGAGAGGAGTGTTGGGCAGGTTTCTTTCCTTCCTATCTAGCTCGCTATCCTGTACTCCTCAGCACATTATCCAAGTGCTCGTTCTGTCTGATTTTCCCTCTCCGGGGCAGAAGTACCATCCCCTCATCTCCCAAGTGCGTTCTCTTGTCTCCCCGTTTTCGGACTCTGCCGCAGTCCCACCTACTTGGCCTTGGGTTTTGGAGTCATTTGGCCTAGTATTGTAACAGCTGCTCTGTAGGTCAGACCCGTGTTCCCATAATCACCTGGAACAACGGGGCATGTATAATGTTGTGTCTTTACAGCGGTTGTATCTCCCCCCACCTCCACCCTTTGTCGCCATCCTGTGGGGATGTTCTTAGTAGGTTTCCTTAATCTCCCTTCATAAACCATACGCTCCAATCCCTTTATCATCTTCATTGTCCGCCTCTGGATTCCTTCCGTTTCTCAATGTCTCTTCTGTTGTTTGACTCACCAAAGAGAAACTGACGTAGTGGCTACCTTGCCAGCTGGTAAACCAGGAAGAAGGGAGCTCAGCTGAGGCGCGTGCTCAGTGCCCACTGATTCGCTCTCGTGTGTCGTGCTCGGCCTTTCGTTTGCCCATCCGTTTGCAGCGAGCGGTGCAGAGTTTCACTTGCTGACATGTTAGCAGAGGATACCCTTGGCAAAAGGCTGATGCCCATGGCTGTAAATACCTCTGTCTAGGTACTCACACACTCACCACCATCACCGCAACTGGCATTGCTCCTGCTAGCTGTACATCTGACTCATTCCAGCCATTCCTCTTTATGATCACTCAGGGCAATCACAAAAGGTAAATAAAAACAAATCTGTCCACCACCAAGAAACCCTGATACATCGTTATGCTAACGATTTGCCCCATCACCTGTAA
The DNA here is from genome assembly GCF_028017835.1 of Emys orbicularis. Lineage (NCBI taxonomy): Eukaryota > Metazoa > Chordata > Testudines > Emydidae > Emys > Emys orbicularis. The sequence goes on along the minus strand of NC_088697.1, from coordinate 30,415,032 downwards.
TTGGCTGTGAATAGTAAACAATAATCCCAGCAGGCCACATGTTGTGGCTTCTTCTATACACGAGTCTCAGAGAGTGAGTGACAGGAACAATTGCGGCAGGTGGCGTGGTCTCTTTTTCCAGATTGTGACAGCAGCAGCTGAGGCCTTTGGAGCGGTATCTGAAGGAGAACGTCCTATGTCCTGTCCCGTCAGGACTCAGGATGTTTCTAACTTGCTCAGTGTCTTCTGGGCAGAAGACGCATGCCCAGTGTGGCAGCAGATGGAGGGTGCTGTGGAAGCAGAGGGAGGAAAGGACTGAGGATTGGCTGGGAGCAGGGAGTGTGGCTAGGATGTTGGATTGGGGTCAGGAGGAGGGGAATCAGGGCTCAATCTGGTGGAAGGAGGAGGTTGAACTGAGGGCAGATAGAGGAAGGGAAGAGCCATAGGTGTACATGGGAGGTGGGGGATGAAGGGCAGGTTACATTTGGGAGTTGAGCACAAGTGCAGAACTGAATGCTTAATCTGAGAGTACAAAGAGGTTCCAGGGGAAGAAATCTACAGTCACTCCCTGGGATGAGGGAGGTCCTTAGGGACATAAGAACATAAAAAATGGCTATGCAGAGTCAGACCAAAGGTCCACCTGGCCCAGTATCCTGTCTTCTGACAGTGGCCAATGCCAGGTGCCCCAGAGGGAATGAACAGAACAGGTAATCATCAAGGGATCCATTCCCTGTCGCCCATCTCAGCTTCTGGCAAACAGAGGCTAGGGGCACCATCCCTGTCCATCCTGGCTAATAGCCATTGATGGACCTATCCTCCATTAACTTATCTAGTTCTTTGTTGAACCTTGTTATAGTCTTGGCCTTCACAACATCCTCTGGCAAGGAGTTCCATAGGTTGACTGTGCGTTGTATGAAAAAATACTTCCTTTTGCACACAAACACACACAATGTGACTCTGCAAGACTAAGATCTGTCTATCTAGGTTCCTCGCTATTAGGATTGGCCAGGCAGAAGCTTGGCACATTCCCTGAGCATCCCTGCTGAGTGCTAAGTCCATGGCCGCTGCCCTGCACCCTGGCTCGGCTTTGGGTTTCACTCGTTAGATTCAGGAGATGGACAAACATTTGGGTTTCATAATTTTTCCCTGCAAATTTTTTTATTTCAACTTAATCCTATTTTTCGGCTAGAAAATTCTCTGCAAGATCAGGCCCCGTTGGGTGGCACGACAGAGCTTTGGCTGCAGGGCTGTCAGTCAGGCTTCCAGCGGGACGCACTCAACTCAGTTTGATCTTCAGCACAAATCCCATCAGCTAAGGCGGAAAGCCCGGACCAGGCTGCTTTCCGGAGGTGCTGCACAACACTGTCAATGGTTTAGGAACCTAATTAGCTTCTTAATTGCCTTGCTGAGTAGGATATAAAAGACAGAGAATATTGGCACGGAACTAACATGGTCTGTAGCAGTGTCTCGTCGCTGGTTATTTTCTCTTCATTGTTCTCCTTTGGCAGGTGATTTTTCATTGGTCTCCCAAAGACTCTTAAAGGTCACTCATTCCCTCATCCCTTGTGAGCTTCCTATTCTAGCACAAAGTGATAAAGCCAGGTTAGGCTCACATCTCTCCTTCTACAAGTGCAACAACAACAAGTGTCCACAATAACGACAGCAAGTGATGCAGTGTGGAAGCTGCTTTTACATGGTATGGATCTGGGTATGTGTCAACTTAGAGGGTGTGTTGACAGCATGCCATGGAAAATGCCCATCGGGAGCAGAGCGAAGCCAGGCAATTTAGCATAGCAAACACTGCCTTGGAGGAAACTACAAATGCTTCCCGCAACAGAGCTCTGTTGTTTGACTTCTTTTTTCCATCCCTGTGTACAAGGGGGCTTCTTGTCAGGCAGGACGAATTACTGGTTCAGTGGCAGCACACAACTGCTTCCACTAATAAAAAATGACTACAATATTCTACAGAAATGGTCCAAAGCAGGATCTCTTACGATAGGCACGCTGCTGTGGTTTAGATGAATACAGCAGTGTTGTATTTTAATATCAGGCTCATCAATCACTGCATTGGCTTTGCGCATTTGTACATTCTTAGCACAGAATGCATTTCCAAATGCCAACTGCGTCTTCCAGCCAGAGCCATTTGCAAATCCAGGAGAACGGCAGGTCTCATTTCTCCCGTGCCCTGACCCAGAGTCCCAGTAGGGTGGAGGTAGATGGAGAGATCCATCCATCCGTCCATCCAGAACATCACCAGTCAGTCCAGTAAGCACTCTGAATACCCCCAAACCTGGCGCCAAAATCACATGCCTCATTTTTAATTAGGATGATCAGTCATCCCCAGAACCTACTAAGGGCTCACCCAGTAGAAGATTTGATGCAGTCAGGTTGCTGGATGAGCTCTGGAGCATAATTTAGCACCAAGCAACTGATCTCATTTCAATTTCTAATAGAAGAGTGGGCTGCAGCAGATGCTGCTCAGTTTGAACTGGGAGGCCAGCAAGGGTTTCCCGCTCGCTCTCTGATAGAGATGTGAGTGGCCAGGAGGCAGCTGCAGAGTGTCAAGAGGTGACTGAGTTAGCGTGTGCTTGTGCATGAACTCATTTAAAAACAGTAGCTAATGATGGGCCAAATTCACCTCTGGCGTCTCACCCCAGGCTCCAACACAGAGACCCCCGGGATGGGTTTGGTGCAGTGTTTGCATTTTTGACCTGAAAGAGACAGACTCTCCTTAACACAGTGCGCCTCAAACGGCAAACCCTGTGCATGAGGCTTTGCTGCAGGGAAAAGCTGGCTCCAAAATGGTCCATCGGGTGTGTACTTTGGGCCTCACCTGGACATCCTTTCCTCACGTTAGTCCCACCAATGCCACTGGCACCACAAGGACTGTAGGACTCGGGGTAAGCAGCATGGCTAGCCGAGCTCTGAGGGCCACAGCTCATAGCAGGAAGCTTGCGAGTCGGTCCTATCACTGGCTGCCCACACACTTTTCTTCTCCTGCCCCTGGTAACCTCTGTCAGCCCTGAATCCAGCCTGCTCCTGGACAAGGGGTTGAGTGCAGAGGGGAGTCACAGGAAAGGGAGCAAGTGTCCCCAGAGGCCACCTCCTGGCCCCGGTACCGTGGTGTGCACTGGCCCCTCGGATCCACCCGGCACTGAGCTGGTTTCAGGGACCAGGCTGCATAGCTCCCATCACAACTGATTAGCACCACCCGAAAGCATGAGCTCTGCATGCTGCCAGGGGAACCCTGTCAGTCCCGCCTGCCAAGCAATGAAGCAGAGCGGCCACCAGCCAGCTGTGGCTTGGCAGCCCCTGCTGGAGTCATTCCCATGATCTTCTGCCAACCAGAGACCGTACTGAGCACCTGCACGTACAGAGTACTTCAGGCCCAGCTCAGCCCAAATTAACACAGGGCCTGACTGAGGCGGCTGGTTGATAGAGGAGTCTCCCACCTCCCTAGACCCGAGCTCATATCCTGGCCAAGGTCACCATTGGGTGTGTTTCCTGTTAGTCTCTCAGGCTTCCTCCCTGCTTTTGCTAACCTACCACGTGGCTGGAAGTCTTTGCAAGGTGGGCAGGCAGGGCTGGAATACAGGGGGGGGCTTCAGGTCAGGATTGAAATGCACCGGCCGAGCTGTGCGGCCGTGGTGGGGAGCCCAGGGCTGGTATAGTGGGGGTGGGGGTGGATCAGGACAGTGGTGCATTGGCAGAGTTGTGTGTGCAAGGAACAGGCTTCACTAACCAGGCCCCCTCTGCCCAGTCATGACATGAGCACTAAGCTCACTACGACCATGCTGAGAGAGGGCTCTGCCCCAGCAGCAGTGGGAGGGGAGTGTTTTGGTCATGAGCACTTGGAGCAGCTGGTTCCATGCCGTGGTCAGGCTGTTGTGTTTCTATAGCACTCATCACCACCATATCCGCAGCCCCTGCACTTCCCGGGGCAGGAACTGCCTCACCCCGCTGGTCCCCGTGCCCCAGATCAACAGGGGCACAGACAATGCCTTTAATCTCAGAGTAAGAAAGAGTCGGGGGCAACTCTCCAAAGACCCTCTCGGTCTGCCCTATGGTTCCCAGGCTCCAGGACTGGCTAATCTGAAGGTGGAGCTTTTGGAGGGGCAGGAGACCAAGTGGGGATGTGGGTCAGAGGATGGGATTCAGGAATCTCTGGGGTTCCCCCGAATCAATGAGAGGAATAACGTTGCTACGGGGTGAGTTTAGCAACCCTCCTTCCCGCGTCCTGCAGCTGACCTCGTGGTCTGAGCGTTTGCACTAACCCCGGACGATGCACCGAGAGCTCAGGCTGCTGCTGGCTCTGGCTCCACGCACTCTCTCTAGCACAATGCTAATGCTCTCTGCAGAGGATGCCGGGCCTGGGGTCTGCTCTCCTCCTGCTGCGGGGTGGGGCATGCTAGGTCTGGGAGCTGCCACGGCCTCCCAGAAACGACCCCGGAGCCCAGAGGTCAGCAGTAAATCAAGTCTTATTAAAAGCGCCCAACGCATCTGAGCGTGAGAGTAGCTGGGGAAGTCGTGATGGGCCTGTTGGGTTTGCAGGGTCACTTGGCATGTCAGAAGAGGGCCCAGCTCAGCAGTATGGGAACAGATGGAGGGGAAATAAAGGGGATTTGCTGAGCTGCATCTGCCCAGCCAGCGTCGTGCAGCAGCCTCATCCATCTCCCTTTCACGGGCAGGACCCTGAGTGCTGGCTATTCACGCGGCTAATTAGCCAGTGCTCCAAGGCCCCGCTGGGCCTGCAGCTGAGTGAACCTGGCTGCCTGGAGCAGCAGAGAGAGAAGGGGCTGCCTCTGACTGCACTGGGCTCGCTGCTCCCAGGGACCCCGGGGTCTGTCTCAACGAGGCACAGGGCAGTATTGCCGTGTCCTTTCACTCCTCCTGGGCTGTTTCCACGGGGGATGGGCGGATGCTGCCAGCTGCCACTCGGAAAAAGACGATTAGTAGTAGTGTCAGCGTAGTGCCTAGAGCAGGGACTTGTGCTAGGCACTGTACATACACATAGTGAGAGTCCCTGCCCCAAAGAGCTCCTAGTCCAAGGCGACAAGACAAAGAAAGGGCAGATAACTAGCCCCATAACGGGGGCCTAAGGTAGGGTTACCATACGTCCGGATTTTCCCGGACATGTCCAGCTTTTTGGTCCTCAAATCCCCGTCCAGGAGGAATTTCCAAAAAGCCGAACATGTCCGGGAAAATAGGGAGGCATGGTAAGGGGACCGCCTCCTCCCCGGGGTTCAACTTTCCCGGCTCCCGCCGCTCTCCCCAGTGCAGCAGCAGCCGGAGCCCGGGAGGAGGCGGCTGCGAGCTGGGATGCCGCCGGCCGGCACTGCTCGGCCAGGGCTGGGGCCAGGGCCGGGCCGGAGCCGCAGCCGCTCGGCCGGGGCCGGTGGTGCTTGGCCGCCGGCCGGAGGTGCTCGTCCGGAACCGGGGCCCGAGCCGAGCCGGAGCTGCTGGGACTGGGGCTGGGGCTAGGGGTGCTCGGCCAGTGCCGCTCAACCAGCGCCGGGGCCGGGCCGGAGCTGCTCGGCTGCTGGCCAGCGGCCGGAACCGGGGACGAGCCAAGCCGGAGCGACCGGGGCTGGGGGTGCTCGGCCGCTGGCTGGCGGCCGGAACCGGGGCCCGAGCCAAGCCGGAGCGACCGGGGCTGGGGGTGCTCGGCCGCTGGCCGGAACCGGGGCCCGAGCCGAGCCAGAGCAACCGGGGGCTGGCGGTGCTCGGCTGGTGCCCCAGGGCCGGAGACGGGCCGGAGCCGCCGGGGCCAGAGCCTCTTGGCCAGCCGCCGGAGGGAGCCGCTCGGCCAGGGGGGCCGGACTGGGCCGCGTCTCCTCGCGCCCCCCCCCCAGCCCCAGCTTCAGCTTACCTGCTGCCTGCCTGTTTCAGGCTTCCCGCGAACATTTGATTCGCGGGATGCAGGGGAGGGGGAGGAGCAGGGGGGCGGAGCATTCAGGGGAGGGGGCGGAGTTGGGGTGGGGACTTTGGGGGAAGGGGCGGAGTTGGGGTGGGGCCGGGGCCCCTTGGAGTGCCCTCTTTTTCAGGGGCTCCAATATGGTAACCCTACCTAAGGCACAAGATCAGGGACCCACCAAGGTACTGCGGTGCATAGGTAATAGGTACTGTTCCAGTAGGAGAAATGCTCAGACACTGCCCGCAGCAGGTCTGCTCCGAGCAAGGCTTAACCACGTCTCTGAAACAGTGCAGACGTCTTGGCAGCATCTGCCGTTAAGCCATAAACCTGAGCACTAGCACAGCTGCACTCCTGTTCCCACCCCCTGCAGCCAGAGTCGGGTGCGTTTCCTAGGGGAGATCAGGTTTAGACAGAGGCCGCCCTAGTGTTAGAATTAATGGTAAATTCTCAGAATGGAGAGGGGTAACTAGTGGTGTTCCCCAAGGGTCAGTCCTAGGACCAATCCTATTCAATTTATTCATAAATGATCTGGAGAAAGGGGTAAACAGTGAGGTGGCAAAGTTTGCAGATGATACTAAACTACTCAAGATAGTTAAGACCAAAGCAGATTGTGAAGAACTTCAAAAAGATCTCACAAAACTAAGTGATTGGGCAGCAAAATGGCAAATGAAATTTAATGTGGATAAATGTAAAGTAATGCACATTGGAAAAAATAACCCCAACTATACATACAACATGATGGGGGCTAATTTAGCTACAACGAGTCAGGAAAAAGATCTTGGCGTCATCGTGGATAGTTCTCTAAAGATGTCCACGCAGTGTGCAGAGGCGGTCAAAAAAGCAAACAGGATGTTAGGAATCATTAAAAAGGGGATAGAGAATAAGACTGAGAATATATTATTGCCCTTATATAAATCCATGGTTCGCCCACATCTCGAATACTGTGTACAGATGTGGTCTCCTCACCTCAAAAAAGATATTCTAGCACTAGAAAAGGTTCAGAAAAGAGCAACTAAAATGATTAAGGGTTTAGAGAGGGTCCCATATGAGGAAAGATTAAAGAGGCTAGGACTCTTCAGTTTGGAAAAGAGAAGACTAAGGGGGGACATGATAGAGGTATATAAAATCATGAGTGATGTTGAGAAAGTGGATAAGGAAAAGTTATTTACTTATTCCCATAATACAAGAACTAGGGGTCACCAAATGAAATTAATAGGCAGCAGGTTTAAAACAAATAAAAGGAAGTTCTTCTTCACGCAGCGCACAGTCAACTTGTGGAACTCCTTACCTGAGGAGGTTGTGAAGGCTAGGACTATAACAATGTTTAAAAGGGGACTGGATAAATTCATGGTGGCTAAGTCCATAAATGGCTATTAGCCAGGATGGGTAAGAATGGTGTCCCTAGCCTCTGTTCGTCAGAGGATGGAGATGGATGGCAGGAGAGAGATCACTTGATCATTGCCTGTTAGGTTCACTCCCTCTGGGGCACCTGGCATTGGCCACTGTCGGTAGACAGATACTGGGCTAGATGGACCTTTGGTCTGACCCAGTACGGCCTTTCTTATGTTCTTATGTTCTTAGTGCGGAGCAATGCCAGTCCCTGGGGCTTGACTAATTTGACCGACCATGTTTCCTAGTTCAGAAAAGACCACCAGGGAGCCCGTTTCATGGCCAGAAAGGAAAAGCAACAGCGACACCGATAGTAACAAACCCGCAGCGTTTCCCACCTGTTCACACTGAAAAGGAGCTAAATATTGTCACAGTGCTGATGTCACACTGGCTGGACATGCCGTCTCAGAGCCAAGCAGCCCTAGCAGAGGGAAGGGAAGTGGGCATGCTGCCACGGGAGAGGGCTCCTGCTAACGCGGAGAGGGAATAACAGTCACAAAAGGCTCTGTGCGACGTTCCTGCTTTGTAACTGTGCTGGATAAAATGACGTCCTAAATTTCTCCGAGGACGCGATTCCGGCAGACTTACTCTGCAAGCCCCAGAGTAAGGCTACTCACAGAGTAAGGCACTACGTAGTGTGAGTGTCAGAATCTGGCCCAACATTTTGGGGAACCCCACACTAACCCACCAATATTTCACTCCCATCCCTTCGAACTCTGGCCCAAGTGGTGAACAGGTGCACACCCAGCCACACTCGCACCTCTCCCACACACGTCCCATACAAGGCCCCACATCACAAGCAGCTGCACACACAGAGCCACACCCACCCCGAGGCCTGTACCTGCCACATCCATGAACAAACACACGAGCCAAGTGTGTGTCACACCCCCATCGCATGGCAGTTTCTGGGCAGAGCCAGTCGCATGATTTCAAACCCCTCCAGGCTGTGGAAGGCCAGTGACATTGTGCAGAGCGTGGCGCTGTTCCCAGCCTTCTTGCGCCCTGGTGAGTCGGGCTTATAACCACAGTCACCGTGAGTTCTCTAACCTACAGAGTCCAGAGGGTTTTTTTTTTTTGCTTTCTTTGCCACTACAAAGTCTGTTTGGACGCTAACAGTTCCCGTGGCCCTGCCAGGTGCCTTGAATGCGAACATGCGCTGTATGCACACACTGAGGGGGATGGTACGCCTTTCCCTGCAGCTCTCTTGCAGGCCCCGGTTGCTGAAGGGGAACAGACAGGCCCAGTCGCAGCACCTCAGAGGATGTGCGGGTCCGCCTGGCTCTTTGACCAGGTCATGGCTCCCGTCTGTAATCACAGCTCCGCTGAGCCCTCCGACGTACAATTCGGTTGACAGACACTGCTGCATCCGACCAGGCAACAGCTTCTTTTCAGGAGGGAATGAGAGCAAGCGGACGGCAGCCACGGCTTAGCACAAGGCAGAGTATGGGCCCTGTCCTCGCTGGCATTACAGAACCATAGGGTAACTGTCCCTATATGAGATGTGGCCGTCAGCCCCTTATCAGTCAGAACTCCATGCAGACCTGTACCTGATGTGGGGACAGTGGTTGGTATAGCTCCATGCTGTGGGTATTCTCCACATACAAATCACAACTTCATAGTTGTGGTCTCCATACGAGTCATAGATCCATAAACACTGGTTCTATATCAGGTACAGAGTCATACGGTCCCCATACGAGAGCCATCGGTGCAGTACACCTAACAACGATACATTCCCAGCACTTGCATGGGGATAAACATGAAGTCGGTGCTACTGGTGGCCTACGCTGGTCATTTAAGCTTACCAAATTGAGATGTGCGCTATTTACGCAGCACTTCTTCGTGGCGTAGGGGAGCTGGCATCAGTGATAGGCACAGTAAACAATCATGATCGGACGTATTGACATATATGACACTATGGTCATGCCAGGGTGTTGCCAGGACACACGTGACGCATAGCGCTTCTGGTGGACGCAGGAGGGTCTTCTGGTTGAAGTGATGGTCTGATTCCAGGTGGCAAAGCCTGCCTGTGTTCCCAGGCACAGTTGCAGGGTGGAACACTTTTCTGAGTCCCCATTTAATGTAACCCTGGTAGCATTTGAAGCAAGGACAAAGAGGATTCCTGCCTCTCATCCGATGTAAACCCACCAAGTTCTATTGGGGAGATTTATGATTCCTTTAAGATTTATCGGTAAATCATGCAGGAGATGCTAACGGTGCATTTCTGACTCAAACGTGCTGGGTTCCTGTGGAGCTGGCCTCAGACCAGCTGCAGCCAGTCAATTCTTCTTTTTAATTATTAATTCATAATTCCCCAGAAAGCTCCTTTTTAAAAGCCATGCTGTTTATCGTGTGCCGTGTCTCGCTTGCCTTTCGCTGCCTCCTCTCTAGCCCCATGCTGAGTTGAACATGTCACAGCGAGAATGAAGCACTTCCCATTAATGGAGAGCTGAACGCTGGGCTGCAGAGTCTCCCGCTCCTTTCTGCTAATTTATAATCATTTTAAAGGGTTGGTGATTAGACACAAACCAACAGCAGGTCACCAGACACTTTGCACAGCTACTATAGGAAGCAGAAGAAAGGCTGCTCCTGTGGGTATGGCACTGAAGTGGCTCTATCAGACTCCCTACCTTACCTAGGGCAAGTAACTTAACCTTTCTCTGCTTACCTGTGAAATGGGCATAATAATGCTGCCTCTCTCTCACCCACCACCTGCCTTGTCTATTTAGATTGGAAGCTCTTCAAGGCAGGGGCTATTTCTCACTGACTGTACGTACAGCACCTAGCACAATGCAGCCCACTATGTCCCTCTCGCTTGGGGCCTCTAAGTACTACTGCAATATAAATAATAATAAAAGCAGAGCAGTACCTCAGCTCATCCAGTTTAGAGATTTCTAGGATTTAAACACTGTGAACAATGCTTTGGCCAGCTCTCGGGGAGCCTTGGGATGCTATGTGTAATAAGGCAACATTGTACATTTCAATATTGACCATAATCTAGTCGCATCTATCTAGCCTCATACACATCAAGCTAATCTAGCTCTCTCTCTGAGCTACTTATATGGCCCCCAATCACTATAGTATCTGAGCGACTCACAATGGTGAATGTCAGAGTCATGTTTCTCATTCTGCTCAAACCCAGGCTGAGCTGGGCAAACTGTTAGAACTGCAGAGCACAGCTCACCCATCTGCCTGTGATCGTTATTTATTACGAGCTGGCCACGGGCTGTTCAGGGCTGGACGGAACATGCAGTAGAAAAGGTCTCTGCCCCGCAGCGGTTACATGCTGCTAATCAGTTGATCAGAGTGAGCTTTCACATTTGTGGGGGCGCAGTGTACCTAGTGTCATCCAGTCCCTGTTAGAACTGTCGTTGGAAAGAGAATTGGGATTCCAGCAGAAAAAGGCAAGGATAATAAATAAATAGAACGGGAATTGATTTAAATATATCAATAAAAATAGGTAAAGTCAAGGTTAAAAATGCAGATTTTTATAAATGTAGCAAGTACCACATTTTATTAACATTTATTCTGAAATAGAAGGGTGGGGGGAGGGGGAGGAGAATATGAAATTAACGAGGCATGTGCTTATCATCCTAAATGCCTTGCTCGTATCTTTAATCCCTTTCCTTCCCCTTCATCTTCTTCAATTGTAGGTACTTCAGGAAGGGCCTGTGCCTTCTAATTGTTTGTGCAGGGCCTAGTTCAATGATCCTGATGGGGGATTTTAGGTCCTACTGGAATGTAAATGATACATGATCATGCGAATACTAACCAGTCCAGTGCAATTTGGTTCTACCCTGTTGTGCCTCCTAAACTTGGCCCATGTTAGAGACTCCCTGCCATTAGCAATAATGCCTCAACTTTCTAAGTAATTGCTCTCTCTAATTCTTAATGAGCTGCAATTTCAATGTACTCCTCTTTAGAACACTTGCTCTCCTGACACATCCTCCTTCATTCTAATTGCTTTTTTATTATAATTACACCAAATGAGAAACGTAGCCCTGGTTCCTGCAGGACATCAGTTATTTATTTAGTAAACTCACCAGGTTTAAGAGCTTATGGCTGCAGGCCCCTCTTCACCAGCAAACCCATGCTAATGTGCTCCAGGAAGTTGGCCATTGCAAATGTCAGGCTTTTCAGCGGCGGTGGGGTTTGCTGTTCGGTTGGTTTGTTTTTTAATCAGCTAAATCTGCAACAAAAATAAAAATATTGTTAAGCACTAGAGAGGGGATGATGGGAGCGTCCAACATGTGGCTCTGAATTTCGAGCCGGGATTCCAGAAGGAAACAGGCAGGAGAAATGGCTCCAAAACAGGATGCTCAGTTACTCTGCATATTCAACTCCATAGTCCTAAACTGATGGCGGCATGTGAGAATTCCCCATTTACTGAGCAGCTGTGACCTTATGCCCTTGGGGGTGGGTTTGAGGTAGTGTTTCAGACTAGAGTGGAGACAGCCATCCATTTTACTTCAATGGAGCCAAGATTTCACCCCTATCTCCCTAGTAGCCTCAGGGGCTCACAAAGTTGTTTAAAGCCTGGAGGGATCTATCTTCTCTCTAATGCTGGACCCACAAAGCAACATTGGAGCAACTCATGTCCTGGTCTCCATTGCAGGTCAAATGTTTGCATCAGAAGCTGGGAAATTAACTTTGCTTTTCACAGCCATGCGATGCGGATGGGATCTGGGTGAGATTAATGCATATCCTTCTCTCACTTGAAATATGTGAATGGCAAAGAATTATTCCTGCTCTTCACCACTGTGATTAAAGTAGATTTTTATGTTCTCCTCGCCTATTTCCAATTGCCACGCATCATCAGGTCCTAATTTGGGCTGTCATGTCACCTGAATTGTTTAGTTTTTAAAGTGTGATTTTATGCAAATTTCCCTGTGCAGGAATGAAAATTACCCACTCTCACATTATCCAATGATTTATCAGCACAGCCCTCCATTCTCAGTAAAGAACAACATTCATCTCCCAGGAGCTTAACCTCTCAGGTTCTGAGCTCCTTCCACCCAACTGTGCCAAGGAGGACGGAGAACCAGCTAAGGCAGTGGGAGCCTGGGTTCGTTCCCTGGACTGGGGATTTCTGATGGAGAGTGGAAGCATGAAGGCCAAAGGGTTCAAACTGGTGAGTCAATGCAGCAGAAGAATTCAGCAGCCGAGATTTGGTGGCATCTCTCCCAGAGCATTGGCAGAACACCGGGAGGATGGACAGCCTAGCATACTGTACCATGTCTATTTCTATGCAGGCTCATGGCAGAGTTTGTTGTGTCTGGGGACTTCTCCAATCGTTGGAAGACATGCCCCATGGCCAGCTGCACGGTGACACCACAGAATTACAGACACTAAGTCATAATGCAATTGACCCACACACCCTCTAGCTCACTCCGAAAGGGAGCCCAGAGGTTGCTGAATCAACCCAAGTGTATTGGGAACTGGAAGCAAAGAAGCCAAAGGCTCTGAGACTCTAACTTGCAAAGCCCTAGTGTGATGGATTTGTATGGGTCTGCATTTATCTACAGCAAGCTACAAACGCCATTTGTTCTGGGAAGGTCATTTTGATTGGAAACCTGTTCTGGGCCTTCACCTTGGCGCTGTAGCCTCCACGCTGAACTGACACATGCACGAGGTGTCAGGCGAAATTCTGGCACCTAGCAGAGGGCTGACAACGGAGGGTTGTTAAACCTGGACGATCTTTCATTGCCCCATGGCAAGCTCAGTAAAGGTATCCAGTATCCCAAACCAGGCTGTTCTAGCACCCGACTCAGAGGCCAAACCTACCCACTAGCACAGCCAGAGGAATGGAAAAAACTAAATGGTGTGCATCCATCCATCTCAAATGCCAAAGGGACTCACCCTTCAGTCAACTCAGCAATACAAAGAGAATCCCCAGTAATCAAGGGATGTACTTAGGAAATTGATGGCAGCGGTGCTGTGGATTCAACAAAGGGAGAGAGAAGTAAAAATTCCTCTGGAAGGTAGAACTTGAGCTTGATGAATGGTTGAGAAAATACAAAGATCTAAGAAGGATTTTTTTCAGTCCTATTTGTCATTGAGCACAACCCTGACTCCAGGGATAGAAAACTCATCACCTTAACACATGGGCCTGTGCGCTGCAGCAACAGTAAATTAGGGCAAGCATTTCAGGTGCCTCTATTAATCTCTTAGCGAACAGGAAAGGATATCAGAGCCCAGAGTTCATTAAGACACTGCAGCAGGAAACAGGATGAACACCAGGTAGTGGAATCCAGCCATAGCTAGGCACTGCAGCATCATGGCTGGGGAAATACCTGCTCTTGCTGGCTAGCAGGAACATGATCCATCATCAGAGATTTACTTATGAAAGAGAATTGTTGGCTTATCTGTTCAAATGTCCTTGCTAGAATTTGGGGGTTAGTCTAAAAAAAATTTTTTTTTTTAACTGAAAATGACTTTTTCGCTGCAATGGAAACTTTTGCCAAAAAATCTTGTTTGTTGAAAATGTTGGGCTTTCTGTGAAGAAAACACCCCCCTTGCTCCCCACGGCCCAAAAAACCAAACCAAAACCAAACCAAAACATTACAGTTTGAGCAATTTTTGACAAAATGCCCCAAATTTGGAAGAAAATTTCAGTGAAAAAAACAAAGAAAAACATTTTGTCATCCAAAATTTCCCTTGGAAAAAAACAACTTCCTGAGCATCGCCAGCCTTTGCCCTCTCCTAAAGCAGTAATAGACTCAGTGTCACTGGGCAAGGGGATGCCAGGCTAGCAACTGCATGACGTCACTAGCCATCATGGTCAGCTGTGCAGTGCTGTCAGTTTACTGGGCATCCTCGTTAAAAGTGGAGCATTGGCAGCATAGCAAGCGTCAGTTTCCCCACTAACAAACAGATAAAGCAATGGTATTGCAATAGGGTGCTCTCCCTTTAAGAGCATGCTGGGCTGGGACCCATCCCCAGAGTATAAATGAGAGGATTAGCAAAGGGAAATCAGTCTAGGAGCAAAGGAAATGACAGCACTAACAGGGCCCCTCCTAGGGCATCAATCTGCACCAGTGAAGTCAATGGACAGAGGTGGGCGGTTATGTCATTGACTTCAGGAGCAGGCATCTCGTAAAGGAACCTGGTTTGCGCCTGGCTCCTTTTTTGTATGTGGTTTTCTCCTGTGGTTAATAAACTGGGGGCTGCCCATGCCTCCCTGGAGTCTTTGCAGCTCTTAAACCAAGGGCTCTGAAAGCCAGATGACTCTGCATCATGGGCATGATTTTGGAGCAGCGGCAGAGCTCCCTGAAATTAGAGTGAAGCTGGTCCCACATATTCTTGGTGTGGGAAGGGGAACAATAAATCAAATGATCCAACGTGATAATCTCATTCTTGACTGCAAGTGGACGCAGGTGAATACCTAGGAGCTAGCACAGAACAGGATGTATAATATAATGTAAATCCATTGTGACACCGCTGCAGTCATCAAATGAGGTCTAGGATATCCAAGCTGAGTGACCTCCATAGAATCATAGAAGATTAGGGTTGGAAGGGAGCTCAGGAGATCATCTAGTCCAACCCCCTGCTCAAAGCAGGACCAATTCCCAACTAAATCATCCCACCCAGGGCTTTGTCAAGCCGGGCCTTAAAAACCTCCAAGGATGGAGATTCCACCACCTCCCTAGGTAACCCATTCCAGTGCTTCACCACCCTCCTAGTGAAATAGTGTTTCCTAATATCCAACCTAGACCTCCTCCACTGCAACTTGAGACCATTGCTCCTTGTTCTGTCATCTGCCACCACTGAGATCAGCCGAGCTCCATCCTCTTTGGAACACCCCTTCAGGTAGTTGAAGGCTGCTATCAAATCGCCCCGCACTCTTCTCTTCTGCAGACTAAACAAGCCCAGTTCCCTCAGCTTCTCTTCGTAAGTCATGTGCTCCAGCCCCCTAATAATTTTCATTGCCCTCCGCTGGACTCTTTCCAATTTGTCCATATCTTTAAAGTGTTTGACCCCCCCCCCTTATCGATTACGCTCCACAGGATCCTTCAGTGGTATTTCCTCCCACATGTCTGCATTCTCATGCTATGTGGCTGCTAGCGAGATACTGCTTACATAATAGGGAGTTTTTTCATAATAAAAAAACACTGTACGCCATTCACTAAATGGTCACATCTAGGTCCTCATGGCTCTTCACTGGATGCCTGACTCATCAGTACCTATGTAGAATGCGTTCATGCCTGTCAGGCTATTTCCCTAGTAACCCTGGGGTTAGCTGGAATTCATGCTGTAGTGTAACACTCAGGAAGAGGAACTCATCGGGGTGATAATAGCTGGTAAAATATTAATAAAAGAGTTTTCTTCAGCACAAATTGTCCCACCCTGAGCTGGGTTTGTGGGGGAAATGGCTCTCCACAGATGGAAAGCAGATTGTTACGACTCATTCTGAGATTATTTTTTTGTAAATGGAAGCCTAAAACCAGGCTCCGAATTACATCTTTAGGCACTTAAATTAAGCAGCCTGATTTTCAGATGGCCGGAACACGATAGGCTCCCACTAAAATCAATGTGGGATTTTCAAAACCCCCGAGGTGAGTTAGGAGCACAAGGTCCAAGTCAATGAGTCTTATGCTTATCAATCATATAGGTGAAAATTGAAAATTCCAGCCAGCAGGGACTGCTGGGGACTTGGAACTTTTGAAAATCTGCCCACTGATTCAGGTGCCTAAATATGGTCTTTCAGGCCTCCATTTTTAAAATCCTGACCGGTGGCTTCATTGTATGTTGCACGTTTTTCCTCACACGCAGTTTTAATTCACTATTAAATCAAAATGACCAGTGAAATAAGTCAATACTGCTGCAGGCTGGGACGCAATCCAGACGTACAAAGTGCAAGGAGCCTGGGAAGTAGTCGTCGTTTCACAAGCTGCCTCGTCACTGAGTCTGGCTGCAGCTGTGAGGGACTGTTTTCCTCTGGGTCATTGCCAGGACACTGTTTGGCCGCATCACCTGCAGTGAACATGGAACCAATCAAAATATCTCCATCAAAACAACCATCGTGCCGCCAACCTATGCGATCTATAGGGTAACGGCCTCCCTGCAGGTTGCAGTGTGAAATATCAAAGCAAACCTTAAGGAAGCCAACAGAGGAGAAAGGGATATTGTGATGCATTAATAAGCAGAGTCAGATCAGACTCTTGCCTATTGTATTTCTCTTTGTGAACAATTTGTGCACCCAGGTATGAATACAAATCAGAGTTCTAATCCCTCTTACCCCCGTGTCCCTGGAGATCAAATCTGGGGATTGAATTACATGTAGTTAGCTGCATCTAATGCATTAGTAGAAACACTTTTGGCAAGGTAAATTATAGCACAATTTCCATAGGAAACACTCTGTCGGCAAAGGACTCCCAGTTGCTGCTCATTGGAGCTGTTCTGAGAAATGAGATGTAGGAGAGCAGAGTTAACTTTACCCATAGGAAAGCAAATTGGAAGATTCTGCGTGACAGGGCTGCATTCTCCATCATTAACAGACATAGTGAATTACAGACCCCACACCTGGGAAATGCTGGTTTGTGACTCAGGATGCTGTTTAAAACATACACCTACCCAGGTATGTGCATGGTTGGTGAACTGGCTCACGACCTTTCCAGCTCACTCTAAACCCATACCTATAATGAGCATTTCCATGTTAAATGTCTTGGGGACAGAATTAGGGGCTGAAAAGAACCAACCTTAAAAATATTCTCCTCTGTGACTGGGCTTGAGTGTTTTACCAAGCAGTCTATGAGGTGGAAGAAGAGCCTCCAGCAAAGGTGAAGAATTGGAACAACAGCTGGTCTTGGGAGAGTCCATCCCACAAGTATCACCTCTCACATGGTACAGATCCAAATCCTTCTCTGCTAACGAACATCCATACTGGGTCAGACCAAAGTTCCATCTAGCCCAGTATCCTACCTTCTGACAGTGGCAAAGGCCAGGTACTTCAGAGGGAATGAACAGAACAGGGAATCATCGAGTGATCCATTTACTCAGTCTCCACTCCACTATCAAGATGACACCTCTTTTAACTGGAACTCACAGTCCCTATTGTCACCACTGTGCTAGTAACAACAGAGGTTGGTGCCTGAACCCCTTGAAGGATCAAATATTAAGCACTAGGAAGGATCTCGTGGGCCTATGTTTGGACACACGACGCAACGGGCAACAAAAAGTTTAGACTTAAGAAGTGGGCTTTTTTTTTTTTTTTTTTTTTTGTAATTTTTATTTGAACACAAGTATTCTGACAGAATGCAAAGTCAAAATTCTCCGTTAGTATCAGTATTTACACCGGTGAGAATGGAAATAAAGGTGGTATCAATGTTTCACTTGGTAAAAAGTTTTTTGTTTTTTTATAACAAGATAGAAGGCCCCCAAAAGTAGGGAATGCTGGGTAGGGATGTCAATGGAGGGTCTGAGAACCACTATCAAAACAGCCTATTGCGAAAACCTGGGGTCCGAAGGCTCCATATAAAAGTGTGAAAATAAAACTCCAGTCTAAAAGCTGAACAATTGGATGTGCTGTTATCTTGGTATTGTATGTATGGTGCAACATGAAATGCAATCACTCCACTACCAGAAGCTGATCAGTCTCGGTGGCTATATAAATATATATGTATGGCAACAACACATATATAAATATATACAATGTAAACGGTGTCAGGTTGGTCCCTCTTCAAAGATTAAAAAAAATAATGAAAACTAAACTATTTTAGTTCAGAAAAGTGGAATATTTCTAAATTAAAATGACATTCTCTGGTTATGAAGAAGTATAAAAATGCTTTTAAGAGTTGATACGCAAGTACTGATGGTTGAGAAATCTCAAGTCAGTTTTGAAAAAGGGCAGAATGGATTTGACAACTAGTCCAGTAAACACAGCATTTGCTGATATCTAGAAATGATGTCCACTTCATGAGTCTCAATTCAAAGCCCACGGAAGTCAACGGGAGTCTTTCTTATTGACTTGGATGGGCTTTGGATCCGGCTCTGAATTGGTTTCCTATTTGAGACAAATGCCAATTTAGGTATCCATATCACAAGTCCAAGTACTTATCAAACAGACCTTGACCAGTGTCAATGGATTTGTATCTAATCATTAGGATTGTGCAGTATTTGCCTCATAACAGCTGCTCAGCTCTCAAGGGGTAATAACTTATGAGGTATAGAATATAGTTGGCAAAGCAAGTCAAAGCCATCAACAACTTCACACGAATGATGAACAGATTCTCTTGGTAATCATTATGAACTGAGGTACACACTCTCTCTTCCAACTCATCAATTCCCCCATGGCTATGTGGACTCTTCCTCTCTAGAAGCCACGGTGGCCTTTCATGCCACATTTGATCAATCCATCTCTTAAAAAAATGTTTTCTTAGGGACCATGGGCCAAATCTTCCCCCCAGTTACACCCATGCTGCTCCGATGGGGATAAGCAAGGGTCAGATTTGGTCCAGGATGTTTAATCAAACATCCATCCATCCTAGTGGCATGTTAAGGATGGGCGTTGTGTGAGTGTGCATGTGCATGTGTACATAGATACACACACACGGATAGCCTCCATTTCCATCCCCAGGAGCTGAGAAAAAAATGCAAAAAAACCCCCACATTTAGCAAATGACAAGACCATTATTTTTCACAGTTTGAAATTATAATCTAGCGATGCCACTGTTAAAGACTGCGTCATTATAAGAGTACACTGAAGAGAGTGGTTCAATGTAGCTGAGCCAAACTGCAGTCTCCCCACCCAAAATCTTCTTTCATTTGTTCATTACCATAGCACAAAGGAATGTATGCTGTAGTCAGCTTGGTTTGTTTCTCGTTTAAAGGCTTCTGTTCCTTATAAGACTTATTCTCTTTATTTATTTTCCTGAATAATTTTTTTTATCTGAACTATCCGCTACACCTTCCACATCCAAACTATGTTGACGTTTTTTTTTTATTTTCATTATTTCAATACTATGACAAAAACCACGTTTCACACTAAAATACTCACGCGCCCACAGTGCACAAGCTTGCAGATCTAAAGTAGAATGGAAAACAAAACAAAAAATTAAAAACAAAATAAAAGCCAAAAAAGGGGGAAAATTTCTATACAAAGGCTGGTCTTCCCCCAACCACCCTCTCTGCCTCCTCTGCCCCACCCCTCAGTCGCTCTTTTTCTCACCCCAAATTTGCAGTTTTTCTAGGATTCCAAATAGCAGTTGTCACTGATGCTGCCGTCAGAGCGAACTTCACACCTATGCAAAGCTTATGCACCACATCAGCCTCATTTTGAGCATTCCAGCTACGATCCAAAGGCCAATGAAGTCAAGGGTAGTCTGTCCATCAATGTCAAGAGGCTTCGGATAAGGTCTTTGAGGCCCTGATCCGGTAAACCATGAGTGGACTACTCAGTGAGCATCAAATCACGCAGTTAAATCTTGACAGGATCAGACCATAAATGTGGTGCATACACCTTGTGTTGGTGAATTTCACCCCAGTGAATGAAAGGACTTTTTAGTGTTTCCACTCCCCAAAAGAAGATACTAGTTTCCTGAAGTGCACAAGCTCTTTCCTTTTAAATCCTAGGGTAAAAGAAAATAGTATTTATTTACCTTTTTTTTTTTTTTTTCTAAAAATGGGGAACTGGTTTATTCAAACATCTATTCACCGAGACTAGACCAGCCCTGACTGTACAAACTCCCTTTTGCTTCTCAGAGCTGAGGGAGGATTCCTGGAAGGAACAGGGGAGAATGTCTAAGAAAAGCAGAGAACATATTTCTCTTATGCAGCTGGTCCCTGGTCCAGCAAAGGACTTAAGTGCATCCTTAACTTTAAGCATACTAGTATTTCCATTGACTAGGCCCATGCTTAACGTTAATGCACTTAAATGCATTGCTAGACACAGACCTTGGTTGGTGACAAGTTGTCCACCCACCAAAAGTAAAATGAATGGTGTTACTTATCTTCTTACTCCAGTAAGAAATAATAATTATAATAATAATAATAATTAAAAAAGATAAAGGGGAAACAACTATTGTAAACATCCATATTTTAAAATGTCTCCCTTTGCAAAGCAAGCATGCTAGTAAATCTAATATCTATAGACTGTATTTACTTAAAAAAAAGGCAGCTATTTTACACGTACATTTAAACACAACAAAAGTAAAAAAAACATTTGTCGATTGTAAACACTGGAAAAAACAAAAGTTGGCAAAAAGATTTAAAATAAAATTAAAAAAAAAATGTAGAAGTCTGAATACTGCAAATTGAAATATATCCCCGAAGCTGCAATTTTGGCATTCTTCCTAAAAATAATAACAATAATAATAATACCCCCCCAAATAACTGTCTAAGCTGGAGATTGGATTCAGTCACAAAGGGCGAGAGATACTTTGCCTACTGAACAAATATAAAGTGAACAGAAACGTTAACTTATTTACGAGGCTTTACATATTTCAAACTCGACTGAAAAGTATAAAAATAAATTGTGGACTTTGTTCATTCAGTACTGGCTGTACCTGATGGTACAGCTGTTTACTCTGCTAGGCTAACCGAAGAAAAGTCAGGGTTAATTTCCCACCCACCCCAATGAGCTTCCTAACCATTTTGCAACTGATGTTTGTGACCTTGTTTGTTTGAATATATGCAGGGCTCATTGAGCCCTGATCTGGTTGCGGGATCAACCTTTTTTTAAAAAACTTATTTTATTTTTCCTTAAAAGCAAGTGCACAACAAATAGAACCTTCCTACAAACCTACAAAGAAAAAAAGAAAAAAAAAAAAAGAGATCCTCATTTATGCATTTTTTCACTTTGTCTGTTTTTCTTTTAAAGGCAAAAGACACTAGAGGAATGAGATGTGTGTTGTGTTTTAAATGCTCAGGTGAAGTTGTTCTGTCATTTTTTTCTTTTTCTGTTGCTGATCATGCTTTGCTCTCGTTTTCATTTGTTTGTGTGGCTTCGTTGGGGACCGTCTTGACTTCTGCTGGAGGTGTCTTCGGTTCCGTTGCTTGCACCTCAGATTTTTCTTCTACAGGGGTTTTCCTGTGGAAAAGTCACCAAAACAGCACAGTTTAGAGAGAGGCCATCGGTTGGTTTATATACTTAGATGTGCTAGCATTAAGGGATCGATATACTTCTGGAACGGCTCCCAGATGTTCCATACAAAGCATCACCCCACCTTCTACAGCAGCGTGACTAGAGCTGGGGGAATATTGCAAAAGACCTTCAGCTTTGGAAATACGTTTGCTTGGCCTTCATTCCCATCCCCTTGGGGTTTGCTTTCCATGAATGCTCCACGGGACCAGGCTGCTGCCAGAAGCATTTGCAGGAAATGCAAACGCCGTGTGCATCTGCAATGGAAACTTGATGCTACAAATCACCCCGTCCAATCAAAGGACAGAAACACTACCATGTGACCGGAGTGCCCAATCAAAACAGGTTGAATTTTTAATAGTGGGGGCTTTTTTCTTGGAGGAAGTATTCTGAGAGTAAATCTGAGAACACCACGATAGATGTGTCTTCTGCTGGGGGAGGGGAGACTGGTACAATGCATGCACCCCAGCTTCACCCTCAGCCAGCCCTGGGCGCTCACTTGGTGAGTGTCCTTCTCCAGCAGTGCAAGCTAATGTGAGTAAAGACTGATGATCTGGCCCTAACTCTGTGACACAAGAGTAAGCAGTGGGGGATTTCTGGATTTGAGCAAAATCTACCTCGGCTTCCTTGGGAGCCTCAGATCCTTCCTGCGTGCAATGAGTTCACATTTTTCACGTTGAAAACTGTGCCCTGGGCAGGGCCGGTGCAAGGAAGTTTCGCGCCCTAGGCGAAACTTCCACCTTGCACCCCCCCCCCCAGCTAACCCCGCCCCCTGCGGCAGCTAACCCCGCCCCCCACCTCCCTCACCAGAGGAGCCCCCCCCCCCCCGCAGCAGCTACCCCCCCTGCAGCTAACCCCGCCCGGGGAGCCCCCCCCCCCACACGGAAGCTAACCCCACCCGGGAAGCCCGCCCCAGCTCACCTCCGCTCTGCCTCCTCCGCTGAGCACGCCGGCGCCGCTCTAATTCTCCTCCCGTCCCAGGCTTGCAGCACCGATTGGAGGAGAATTAGAGCGGGGGCTGTGTGCTCAGCAGAGGAGGCAGAGTGGAGGTGATCTGGGGCAGGGTGCGGTTCCCCTGTGCGCCCCACCCTGTTACTGCAGGCGGCCCTCCCCTCCCACCCCCACCCCAGCTCACCTCCACTCCACATCCTCGCCTGAGCGGGCTTTTAGGCGCCCTCAACCACTAGGCGCCCTAGGCGGCCGCCTAGTTCGCCTAGTGTTGCACCGGCCCTGGACCTGGGATGTATTTCTCTAACATGAGTCTAAATTCCAACAAAGCCAATGCATGCTCTCCTTTCCCCCATCCCCCAGGGAAATGGGGACAGCATGCATGTGCGGGAGAGGCCACAACACACTATTGCCACCAGTAGAGGCTGCAAAGCAGGCTGAGCCAAGCAGGACTGGAAACCAGGTCTCCACAGATGGAAGCAATCCTCATCCGTTGCTCCTGCCAGGCTGTGTGGTACATTTACAGCACACTGGGCATCTCCAGCTGAGGGGGTCTAGCTAGTGAGAAAGTTTCCTGGGTTCACTTCACCACCGCTACTTTGTTAGCTGGAGCTGTGGACCAGCCTGGTCGTTGTTACTGATGTGACTGGCTAGGGATGGGGATATCTGAAGTGTAGAGATTTCCTCTCAGAGTCTAGGCTGCAGGCCGTGAAGTTGCCCAGAGGTTCCCCTCACATAGCCCTGCCGGCCAGGGACAGACTAGCCAAGCGAAGAGAATACTCTGATGCCAAAAAGGTACATTGCAGAGATGCTTTTTAGTTTCTACCTTGGATTCTGGGACTCGTGTGAAGTGGGCAGAGGGCCGGATTGGAAGGACTCTCTGCATGTGCAAGTGGGAAGAGGGGCTGCAGGTGGAAATGCCTACTCGCTGCTGGCAATGCAGCCCCTGAGCTTCTTTCATGTCACTCCCAGCAGCACACGCTACAGCCTCCTAGCACTTAGGTTGCAAGCTCTTCGGGCCAGGGACACTTTCTTCCTTATATGGTGCTAGGGGCCGGACACAACGGGGCCCTGGCCTATAGGCACTACTGCGATATAAATAAGTGAACAAGGATTCCTCTGCCACGGAGTCACTTAGCTTCGTTCACTACAGCTGTGTGGTCAGACCAGCCCAAGTGCATCTGCTGTGCTGCTGAACCTCCCAGGCTGAACATACCTGCTGCGCCGTGGGTGGCAGGCTGCACATGCTGTCCTGCTGAACAGTCACTCTCCAGCATGTTAGTGGATGGAAGCAGCACAGCAGGCATGATGGGGTGACCAGAAGCCACGAGGAGCCAGGCACCTAACTAATACTATGGAGCAGCACATGCTTTGGCTTTGCTCTGGCAGGAACTACCTGCAGCCTGCAGAACGCTTAGGACCTGACTGAGTACCGCCCACGCCAGAGGAACGGCACTGAAATCAAACTTTGAGGTGCCAGGCTTTGTGGGTGCGAACACACAAAGCTGTGAGCACAGGGGTATTTTTCCTGGGAAAGGGGGGGGGGGGGGGAAGTTCCAGCCAAAGCCACGACTCAGCTTGGCGTCGCATCAAACCAGCGGCTCCCACAAATCTGAGCTGTTCTTCCAACACAAGAACCCCTTTTCCCTCAGGAGGGCACCAGCCCGATGGCATTTGGGAAGGAGTGGTTGCTTCCTTCATCTGATCCCGTCTCTGACAATGTGCGGCACCCAACCAGGCAGCCAAAAGGCTGTGCTGACCCCAGACAGTGCCAACACCCTGAACAGGAGAGAGCGCTCCCCACGCCTCTGCTTTGCAGGCTCTCCCAGGAACTGCTGTCCAGGCTGAGCCAGCCCTATCCTCCCACCTCGCTCAACCTGCCCCCACATCACCCCTCCCCCCCCCAACAAACCAGGAATGGCTAATGCTGCAGCCAAAGTTGTCTGCAACTCCCAGCAGCGCAGTGTCTCTTGCCAAACGCAAGGCACAGGGTGATGCCCGCAGGTGGGAGGGGATCCCGTTCAGATGGAATGAGGCTGTCCCTTCATGCCTACAGGCTTAGTGGCTCTCTCTTAATCGCTTGTGGGAGCCGAGGGGAGACTGGATGGAGGGAAATTCATCACTGGCTCACCAGGATGAGACAAGGCCAAATGGGCCAGCCCCAAACAGCTGTGCTGGTGCCACAGGCAGACTTGCCCCAGGTCTTTCTTCATAGGGAACTTGCTAATGTAGGGCCTGATCCTGAAACGTACTGAGCACCCACAGTTCCCCTTTTGGCCAGGTTCTGCCTTGCAATGGAGTAAAACTGGAGTGACTCCAGTTGAGCTGCTCTGGATTTACATTGGTGAAATTGAGTTTGGTCTGTTGTCACCAGTGAACTTCAGGAGCTCACGGTTTGTCAGGATCAGGCCCCTTTTTGCCACAAGGAAGCAATCCTGAGCCCTTTCCTAACAGAATTGGGAACAGGATGGAGCTACTGGGAAGCCTAAACAATAACATGTTATTAATTCATGGCTTCATCTTTCCCTGTGGACTAGACACCTGTCTGCACTGCACCCAGGGGCCCCCTACTCCTCCTTTCACCCGGCCTCCCTAGTGCCGGGCCCTGCTGTAGTGGTTAACAGGTGAGTTAGTTTGCTAGAGAAACAATGAGGTTAGTTAAGAGAACATCCAACGAGAACACAGCACTAACGCACAAGACACACAGCACACAACCCACAGAAGATTAAAGGCAGCCATACTCGGTCTTTGCCGGTGCCAGCGGTACAGAGCTGTCTACAGTGGAAGCAGCAAGCTCGCGAGCTTGCCCACTAGCCACACTGGCAGGAGCAGTAGTGCCAAGAGCTGCAAAAACATCCTTTGCAAGGTCAATGTCTGGGGTCTTGAAGGTCCCTTCGTCCATTTTAAAGTCCTCGTTCTGGGAGGGGTTTGTGGTGCTGCCTGAGGCAGCCTCGCTCTTCAGGTTAGTTGGGTTCTTGGCGGTTTCTGTTGGACTCTTCACCATGCTGGGCTGTACAGCTTCCTTTTCTGGGCTTTTGGTGCTTGTCACCTCCTGCTTGGGCTCTGAAGAAGCTGGAGGGCTAGCGGGGTTTGCAGGGGCTGGGGCGGACGGCTTGCTACCAGCTGGCGCCTTTGAGGCCTCAGCCATGCTGGTGGCCGTGCTGGGGCTGAGCACTGCCCCTTGGTTGGCCAGGACACTCGAAGACAAATTACTAGTGGCCGGAGTAGAAGTTGGGGTGTCGCTGAGGTCAACCAGGGGGGCGACTTTGGGGGCCGAGGACAGTGGCGAGGAAGCTGAGGTGGCTGCCCCTTTGGCCGGAGTGGCCTGGCTGGGCGGCACGGAGTTTGAGTCAGGGATAGCTGTGGCTGGCAGGGCAATACTGGAAGTCAGGGTGGTGGTCTCGCTGGTCGGGCTGTTCTGAGCAGTGGCAAAGGTTTCGGTGATAGTGTCAGAATTAGTGGTGCCCGTGGTTACAGAAGGCAGCATATCTTCCACCGTAGCTGTAGTGTCAGCTGGGTGCCTGCGAGGAGGACAGGAGTAGAAGAGAAATAGACAATGAAGCCCATAAATGATAGGGGGGAAATGAGTGGAAAGGCAAGAGACGGCGCAGCGCAAGCAGCAGCAGCGTGGCATGCAGTTGTAATGCACACAGAGGACATAGAAGCAAGAGAAGAGGAACCTGCTGAGGCCAGATGTGCCACTGGGAACAGGCACTAAGTGGGGAGATCAAAGAGCGACGAGGAAGAGGAGGAAGAGCAGAGAGTACATGGCATTCCAGGAGCAGCTTGCTCACATGGCGTTTTGTGCATCAAGTCTTAACCCAAACTTCACCCCAACCTATGCCCTGTAGAGAGGCTCTTCTCCCCTAACTTAGCCTCCCTCCTCAGCCTCCTCCCCAACATCCCATGGACCCTTGTCTTCCTCCTGCTCCTGAGGCCCCAATCCTGAGAGCCAGTAACACACCTTGGCCCCACCAATGTTTCTGGTCCTGATCCAGGGCCCTGGGTCCAAGCTTCCTGCCTTAGCCCTGCCCCGGTATCTGTGCACCTCTTACTTTCATCCAGCCTCAGAGTATGAGTCCCACACACTTTGGGCCAGCACCTTCTTCCCTTTTGACTAAGTCTGTCTTTAGTTTGGTTCCAGCTAGGGTCAGCATTACTTCAGGACGATGTGTGACAGCACAAACCGTGCTTTGGCAGCCATGGTGGAGCCTAGATGGCTTTACTGATGGGAGCCTTTCTGAAGCCGGAAGCTTTAATGAGGAGGGAAGGGGGGGAGGGGACGTTGCTGGAAAGACAACGGTTAATCGAGTGAGAAGCCAGCGCTTTCAACACCATCACCGCTGGCTTATTAATTGGGGGCAACCTCCATAAAGGTTAATCACTTCATTAAAAGTTCAACAAAGCAACCCAAGGAAAGCTCAACACATTCAACAGCAAGAGCACATCCCCAGGCCAGTTCTGTTGCATAAAACATGGCTCCTGCTTCTCTCCTGGCCAGGCCCAGACACCCAGTTTGTCAGCAAAGCCCATAGCACCAGTTATTCTCACTTCTCACCCCAGCAGAGAAGAGAGCAACACTACGGATAGGGAAGCCCAGAGACCCAATGTCTCTGACAACCCAGCGAGAAAATACGAAACCCGCTGGGTCAACCCCAAACCAGAGCCAAAAAATTAACTGGACAAAGACATTATTTCTTCTTGGAGAGCTCAGATGATATCTATGTCCTGTTCCATGGAGCCCAGGAGTGTCTGTAAGACACTTTGCATCCATACACAGAGATGGTCCAATACCCAGTTAGAATGGGCCATCTTCCAGCAGGTTTAATAAACACTTAAGGATAAACCGGTCCACTCGCAGCCAGTTTAGTGGATTCAAACAAGTAGATATGGTTCAACTACTCTGCCCATTTCTGCCACACAGTACACTGGTGGCCTTCTGAAATCTCCCAACATGCACTGCTTCTGGGAGTTGAACCGGGAATGATGGACGAGGTGCCGAGAGGCCATTGCAAGTACCACAGTTTAGAACAGTGCTAAATTGGATGCTGGGCAAATCTAGTTCATCCTGGCTAGTGTGGATGCACCAAACCATGGCTCATGCCCAAATGGTTAATTTCTCTGGTGCACACGAGACCCAGGGGTAACTCCCAAACCCTCTCTTGGCCCAATGTGCAGGCAGGGATGTCTGAACTTGTGACATGCCTCCCACCACAGCTGTAAATCTGGCACAAATCCAGAGCGCAGCTGCTCTGTCGCTATCAATTCCAGGAGGCCCTTTCGCTCGGGGCGAGTAGGCATCGAGGCGGTATCATGGGTGCGGCACTAACTAGCCATTGGCACAGCATCGCACCGCCGGGAGGCAGTGTGATATGGGGCATCTGCCCCAGAGCCCTTGCAATGAGCAGGGCTGGGTGACGGGGCTCTACCACGGAAAGCACTTGGCCCCGAAGCTTTGTTCCTGCTCTTTGTAAATATTACAAAGGAAACGGTGCAGAGGGAGAGAGGAGCTCCTCACTGTGACAGGGCAGGGACCCAGCCCCGAGCCTTGACCGTTCTTCTCTTGCCTGGGTCGCCTACGCGAGAGGCCAGAGGTTACAGTGGCAGATGGGGCCACACTGACCGCGCGCTAGAACAACCAAATGTCAACCTACTCAGGCTCCGTCAGCGGCGTGGTCTCGTTGGGCTCTGTGTGTTTGCCCCCGTCGTGGTTCGGGGTCCGCTCCTCCTCAGTCCGCACCTCCACGATGGGCTCCTTCGACTCGTCTTTTCTGAAAGGAGATTGCAAGCTTGGGTGAGTGGTTCCCAGCCTCAAACCAGCACCCTTCCCTGGGGGTGGGAGGGACAGGCTGCCAGCAGCAACTGTCCACATGGTAGGGCGGGGCTGCCCTGGGAAAGCGGCTTGGCTCTCAGTCCCGACACATGCCCCCTTCCCAAACCCAAAACAAGGACCATGGCAGTGCCTAGTGTCAGTGAGTAGCTCATACCCTCCCCCCCGAGCCACCCTGGGATGCTAAATAGACAATGCCCTCTGCCCCGACAAGGACATGGCACCTGGATACGGGACCTCCTCCACCTGAGCTTGCTGGATTCTAGGTCAGCCTGATGCTGGCTTTGGAGGAGGATGGGACAAAAAACAGGGGACCCCCAGAAGAAACCCCTCCCAAAGAAACAGCAGAGCAACCAAATCCCCTCCCTGCAGTAACCCCCACGCAGTGCCAGAGCAGCACAGTTGGAGCCAGCCTGAACGCCGGCTTCCCCAGAAATGCAGCCTCTTCTGTGGCTGGAATATGGTGTGGGGAGGCATGAATCTCCTGGGGGAAGGGCAGCAGCCTCAAGGCACTGCTGGAGCATGTGGCCCCGTCAGGCTGCCACTTGGCACCTGAGGCTACAGGTGTTCCACTCCAGGGAGCTCCTGGCTGATAGAAGGACAGGTCAGAGGCGAGCAGAGAGGTTACTCACGAGAAGGCAGCTTTGCCCTCCTCCATGTCTTTGCCCTTGGCCCCGGGCCCGGACTTGCCGCACAGGTTGACCGCGATGCACATCAGCAGGCCGCACTTGTTCAGGAAGTAGCAGGTGATGTCCACAGCCACCAGGAGCAGCACAAAGATGACGATGAGAATGCCCACGATGGCAGCAGTCCCTAGGCCTGACGTGGGGCTGGTGCTGGCTTTAGAGACCAAAGGAAAGGGGGAGAAGGTGATGCAGTTAAATGAAGGCAGTCTTGGTCCTGGAACTGCAGCAGTGCCGTGGGAATAGCTACGGTGGTGCCTTGGCCTCTGCAAAACTTTTCAATGGAGTGGGATGCCATAGTGGGATCCGGCCCCACCCTTTCTAGGAGTGCTGTTATTGGTAGCACCTTATCCTGGGAATAGGCTGCTCTGGCTCCCATCCTCCCGTCCGGGAAGGACCGGACAGGGCAGCTCTGCTGGGCAAAGGCCTGGAGAATACACTGTAGGGAACTACCCTACCCAGTCTTCTGGAGCATGAGACGGACAGGAAAAACCTACAAGGTCTCTGTCTGAGTCTACTATCTGAGTGTTCTCCAAAGGGAGGCGGAGGGCTTTCCCCAGGGCACAGTCTGCCAGGGCTGTACAAAGAAGGGCCCCATGCCTGGGCTCTGGCTGTGTCACACTGGTCCAACCCCATGTTAAACGAACCTGCAGGGTCTCAGCACTGGTCTGTCCTTCACTGGGGAGAGGGGGGAAGGCACAGGGCCCAGCTGACTGGCCCAGGAGACTCTACTCCCAGCAGGGTTATTACAAAGGGGCTTGTCGCCACATGGGACTCACTGCCCCTGCACATTTCCCTGGTGCCAGGCAGACACCCACACACCAAGTGTCCCTGGGAGTCCTCCCACCTGACACCCCTTCTTTCTAGCATGGACGAGGCTGATGGGAAGCAGCCGGGGGAAGCTGGATTAACACTCCCCAGGAGTGAGGGGCCCAGCTGAGGTTGTGTGGGAAACTGTGGGAGGAGCTAGACCTTTTTCCACAGTGGTGCTCTCCCGCTGCCCTGCGCTAAGAGTCAGGGAGCTGGGCACATTTAGGCTCAACTACTGAAGTCGGCCCGAGAATGCCCTCAACTCATGCAAACTCTTTGGGGCACGAGAGCAATAAACTGCTCTGGGATTTTTGAAAACAAGGGTTTTTGGGAAGGAGGGGGTAGGGAGAGATGAGAGCCAAGCTCTGAGACTTCATTAGCTACTTGGAGGCCTCGGGGGCTAGCACCTGGCCTGCACTGAGGGTGGGGAGAGGTGTGTATATGAGGATGGGCAGAGAGCTTGTGGTTTTGCCTGGCATCTGTTGCTCACAATCATGAGTGTCAGATTTGTACTAATAAAACACGGAGGTGATTTTGCAAGGCTATGACTAGTCATTTACCAGAGAAATCTCCTGTGCAGACAAGGGATCTATGCCTACACTCACGCACCCGGATGCATGCATCTACACACACGTCCACTTGCACCTGTGCCCACACACATGTGCTCTAGCTGCTATATACGGAAAAGAAAGCAGAGTCCAATCACTATAGTGTAAATGCTCTGGCCACACATCTGCCTCACTTGTGACTGCAGAAAGCACCTGGGAATTCTCAGTGTGGGGCCCTGCCTGGGATCAGGTACTTGGTCTCGAGAGCTTCACTAGCAGAGTGTGACGCAACTGGAGGGAGGAAATAAAAAATGCCCAGGGAGCAGCAGAGACTGACTGACCAAAGAGAGAGATAGTTTAGCCAAAGCACATTGAAGTCAATGTGAATACTACTTCTGCCTTGGAAGGACTGGGCCCTAAAAGGGTTACATTTGCATCTCTTGGCTACGTGGTGGCTAAGAGGTCTATGACAGAGAGACACAAGGTGGGTGAGGTTAATATCTTTTATTGGACCAACTTTTGTTGATGAAAGAGACAAGCTTTCGAGCTACACAGATCTCTTCTGCAGCTCTGGGAAACTAAGGCTATGTCTACATTAGCACTTTTGTTGGTAAAACTTACGTTGCTCAGGGGTGTGAAAAAACCACCCCGTGTGACATAAGTTACACCGACAGAAGTGCGGGTGTGGACAGCGCTATGTTGGTGGGACAGCTTCTCCTGCTGACATAGCTACCGCCGCTCATGGAGCCAGTTTTATGATGTCTACGGGAGAGCTCTCTCCTGTCAGTACAGCTGTACTGCTGTAAGCTCGTTAGTGTAGATATGGGAATATCAGGGAAGATTTCCTGACAGAGACATATGGGTAAGTCTCCCAAGGAAAATGATCGGGGTCCTATTGCTCGTGACATTTAAGTCGTATGATAAAGACGAAAGCCCCCGTATTGCCTTGAAAGGGACATGCCTGCATTCAAGAGAAAAGCCTTGTTGATCCAGGTGGTGGTTCTGATTCTCTCTGGCTTCCCATCTCAGAGACCAGCCACAAGCTGCACAGGGGAATCATGCATCTTGGAGGGGAATGTCAGGATTCCCTTGCTTTGTTTCATTGTTGGCTGGTTTTTGTGCTGCTACTGACGCTTGCTTCTACTATTTTTAAACAGGAGAAAACAGTTTTCTATGAGCTGACTAGGGGTGTATAAACAAACAATCTACGCCACAGAGGCGCACAACACAGCTCCTTGGGCAGCCTCCAGTTTTCAACACTGCTCCTAGAAATTCTTATGCATGTGCTTAACTTTCCTGGCATGAGTAGTCCCATTGAGCAGCGCCTGGGTTAGGAACACAGTTTAGCTTCTAGCACAAGGAAAATGCTTTTTATGCTGCATAAAAAACATTTGAGAAAATCTGCCTGGTAGCGGGGATAGTATGTTTCGTCTAAACGGGGCAAGGCAGCAGGTAACGGGCGTTACTTGGCACCTGGCAGTGGTTCTGGTCCAAATCTTCTAACAGCACACCTGAAAATGCCCCAGACCTAGTACATTGGTCTATGAAACTACCAAGCTTAGAGAACTTCAAGACTCAGAAAAGGGTTGGACATTTATGTGGATAACAAGAACATTCAGGCTTACGGTAACAAAGAGCAAAACCACCCAGAGTTTTGGTTGGCACCTAAACCTTCCTGCTTCAGGGCCTAAACCAGCCTCCGATGTCTACGCTGCCATTAGACACCTGTGGCTGGCCCGGGCCAGCTGACTCGGGCTGCAGGGCTGTTTATTTACAGGGTCCTAGAGCCTGGCTCCAGCCCGAGCCTGGACATCTACCTTGCAATTAAACAGCCCCACAGCCCGAGTCAGCTGGCACGGGACAGCCGTGGGTGTCTAAGTGCAGTGTAGACAGACCCTTATTAACAGGCACCAGGAGAAAACCTTCCTTAAGGTCACATTCCATAATTGCCTGCTCTACTGCATGGATTCTTGTACCTTCCTCTGACGCATGTGGGGCTGGCCACCAGGACATTGAACTAGACCAGGGGTCTGCAACCTTTCAGAAGTGATGTGCCAGGTCTTCATTTATTCACTCTCATTTAAGGTTTCGCGTGCCAGTAATACATTTTAACCTTTTTAGAAGGTCTCTTTCTATAAGTCTATAATATATAACTAAACTATTGTTGTATGTAAAGTAAATAAGGTTTTTAAAATATTTAAGAAGCTTCATTTAAAATTAAATTAAAATGCAGAGCCCCCGGACCAGTGGCCAGGAGCTGGGCAGTGTGAGTGCCACTGAAAATCAGCTCACGTGCCGCCTTCGGCATAGGTGCCATAGGTTGCCTACCCCTGGACTAGACAGACCCCTCTGATTTGGCCAGTCCTATGCACCGAGTTAAAACCCTCCATGCTGCATGCAGAGGGGCTGGCAGCCTGAATGGGTCTGGCAGATGGGACAAATTCTACCTGTTCCTAAACGGAATGAGGTCCCACTCACAAAACTTCGGTTTTAGTGCATCCGTTCAATTCATAAGGTCAATGACTCTGTGCCCCACAGGTCCCTGTTGAAGTGTCTCAGGCACAAGCTCCTGCCCTGAGGAAGTGAAGGCACCAGTAGTAGCAAGTTCCAAGAGCGCACGGGGTACAAAGATCAAGCAGATCATGGTAGTGTCAAAGCACCTGATCCCCCATAGCCCAGTTAGACCTTCCCGCCCCTGTGTGTGTGCAGTTCAATGGCTGCTTGTCTGCTACCAGCATTACACATCTCTGTGGGCTAGTGTCCAATTACTGTGAAGGCCGTATAGTGTACTCAGGTGCGTCAAACCCCTTCAGGGATAAATCCTGGGCTCGGTCTTTTCCTCTGGCTGTGGGAGATGGATTTATGGCGTGTCTGGTTTCCACATGTAAATTCGTCCTGGCCTAGAATCCTCAGCTCTGGCAGGAGATGGCAGCAGAACAGAGTAAATACTGGAAATGGCCCACAGTGGTGAGACTGGGAGCAAAGCGCATCTCCAACTCAGACGGCTCAGCCAGGAGGGTCACAGGAAGAGAAGTGTTTCACGACCACCTATTTGCCCAGCTGAAGTGATGGGTAAATGACCCATCATTTTTCTGTGCACCTGGGAAATGCAAACAGCAACGTGGCATGGATGCACAGATACCCTAATGCCAGGAGCTTTCTGAGAGGGGAATTGGCTGGATCGAGCCGCATGCAAAGACGGGCAGATTGGCACTACCAGAACTGTACTGAGCACGACACGGTGCCACCCCCTACACAGCTCATCATAATTCTGACTTCCCTTTCACAAACATTTCCTACCTGGCTGTTCCTCCCTATTATGGGGAGGCTCTGAATTCTCAGAACTGAAAGCCCTCTAAGCACTTGCTTTGCCAGACACTGCCCCGGGCAGGAAGCAGCTGGGGCACTCTTGTACTCCGGCAATTTGGCCTAATCATCTGCATTTTAATGTGACCCATCCCAACAGCAGGTAGGGGGTCCTGAATACTCCAGAAGGGCAGGGTCATGGGGACACTTGGGACTGTCTGGTTCTATTCCTGGAAGCCGAACTATGCTGCCATAGACTGACACGTGCCACAAAGCCCTCTCCTTCCCCTTTGCTAACCCAATAACCCGTGTCTTATCCGTGGCCCTTGACTCCTGCCATAGCCAGAAGGTGTTTTTTGCCTACCCAGTTATAAAACAATGAATGCAGGACAGTAACGGGGGCAATTAGCATGTCCAAGTCCCAAGGCCACCTGGAGTACAGAGGCGCGGCATGGTCCAGTCGTTAAGGTGTTGGCCAGAGACCTGGGTTCAGACCCCGTGTGACCTTGGCCAATTACTTAGCCTGTTTGTGCCTCAGTTCTTCTCCTGAAAAACAGGGATAACAGCACTGACCTAGCCCAGGGTGTTGAGAGGATAAATACATTACAAGATTATGAGGTGCTCCCATACGGCTGAAATCCACTGGACATAGCCCTTGAGTACTGGCTGGTCCCCCTAACTGCTCCCGAGGTGCCGTGTGTACTGCTGGCAGCGGGGTGGAATGGATGCCTAGGTAGTTCCATCAGGGAGCTGAATCTCACGTGGCCAAGGTGAGCAGCAGCAAGCGCCATCTTTACACAGCCAGAGTGGAGCGATTCCTCCCGGAGTCTCGGCACCGGCCTACGCACACAATGCATTTTAAAGCAAGCGACTTGCTCTCCGTCTTTTATTCAGGATTATTCTTCCTGAGCCACTGAACAGCAACCGCAGCATTGGGCACCGGCGCAGGATTCGTTAGACCCACCCGAGAGCAGCAATTTAATACTCCTGTCGACTGCTTCCCCGACGTCAGCCCGTGCGCTCGGCCCAGCCGCACACTGACGGACTGTGCAGCAGAGCTGGTAGCGGACATTGGTGTGGAGCTGGCTGGAGCACTCTCCGGCTTCCTTGTGGTTAGTTTTTTTAAAGTCAGGATGCAATTCTATTGCTTTCTAATTATTTTCTTACTGCTGGTGAAAGGTGTTGGATGGGCAAGCCTGAAGACTCTCATCCTCTAGCCACAGTATAAGCACAGCAGGGTACGCTCCACACGTGTTTTTGGGCCAATGCAGCTTCACCTTGCCATGTAGAAGGACCAATGCTAGGCCTGAGAGATGGTGAGCACAGTTTGTGCCCCCTCCCCACACACATTTTATTATTTGGGGATGGGTGGAGAGCACATCCCCAGCACACCCAGAGAAATCTTGATTCCTCTTGCAATGCTGACAGGCGTGAGAGCCAGGAGTCCACTGAGACGGGTGTTTCTCTCTACAAGCTGCTCTCAGGGCCAGAAGCTGATGCTTGCAGGAGGCGGCCATTAAATACTCTGCAGAATGTTTGTGCTAGAGAAAGCCGCACACTGCCAGCACCGTGCATCAAGCTGCATAATTAAACACATTCATCACCCTTGGTACTTGCAAGCAGAGATGGTGCCATATATTCGCCTCCACTAATGTATTCAGAATTCATGCCTGGCTGATTCAGTAGTTAAGACTTTCACTGGGACCAGCTCCTCGGGGACAAACTGTGTGTGGTGTGTGCGTGTGGGGGGTGTGTGGTGTGGTGGGGGTGTGTCAAACAATCTTTCTGCTCATCTGAATCTTCTGTCTGGGAACGAGAACAAGCCTCTCTGCACGGCAGCGGAAGATGCACAATCACGGTATTGTGGGGACATGGGGCTAAGACTCCCTGCTGTGCTTGCAACAAGCTCTCAGCTGAGGGGCTGGGTTGAACAGGTCCCTCCACCCAGTGTGACCTCGTAGGTATGGTACGTGTAAGATCACACGGCAGACAATGCCGTTGTGTAGAGCAAAATGGTATCCTCCACGCAGCGTGACCTCACACAGACTGTACCTGTGATGTCACGCCGTGTGGTGCAAAACAGTGTCCTCTGCACACTAGGGATTGCTGCAACCTCCTCTGCTGATGGCACGACCCCATTTGGGATCATGCCCCACAGTTTGGGAACTGCTGCACTATGCCAGACAAATCCCAAGAGTACTACAACCCCCAAAGACCACACGGCTGCTCTGTGGCTGCAGAATAACCCTTCCCCTGTACAATCTTGTCTAGATCCTGGACGTTATCAATGGAGCCGCAGTAAGTGCACTGGCATGGCTGTTGCCTGCTTCGCATGGACTAGCCAAGATGAAGAACACTGGAATATTCTTTAAAAATGTCTCGGTGTGAACTTTAAAGCATTTCCTGGTTCTCATTTAATCCATTTTAACCACCTGTCATCTGTATTAAACCAGGACAGAATGAAGGATGAGAACAGCCTGGAAGGCACCTGCTCGCGGACTTCCAGACACTACCTTTACTAATTTGATCCCCAAAGCCTCCTCTGGGGTCTCTTAAGTGGGATGGGCTAAGAGTGGCTGGGACAGCCAGGAAAGGGTTAAAGAGCTACCTGCCTGTCATATGACCTGGCAGGGGGTGTGGGGCAGAGAGAGGTAAGGAGAAAGCCTCTGGGGGCTGCAGCCCCTTTGGGCAAGGGAATCCTTTCAGTACTGCGTTACACATTTATGTTTGGAACAATAAGTTGTATACGGAGGCGAGGGCCTGAAGTGGACTTGGCTGTGGCACTGGGCCTTTCCTGCAGCTTACAGTGACTCGAAGATCTCCCAAACCGGCCTTGGTTTAGTTAGTAAATCTAATTCTTCACATACGTTGCAATTTTAAAGGTTCAGAGTCTGTGGAGATGCATGTAACACTTGAGGAGGGTTTTACTGTCTCTGGTGGCCCCATGAACTTGAAATAAATTGTTGCTGTTCCTATTTTTTAAACGTGTCTGGAATTCTTTTGTTTTTTGCAAGGACCAAGGGAGACATTTTACTTTTTATTCCTACAACTGGTTTCTGGTTAAAATAAAGTGACCCACAACTTTAAGCTCTACCCCTTTACTGCACCCCACTGACTCCAATATGGATTTGTATTCAAGCACTCTGACAGTTAGGAGAAACCCCATTTCTTCCAATGGAGATAAAGCCTCTTTTTAAGAAACTTCACTGGAGTGTAAATGGGCTGCTCTGAGTCGTTTAGTGCCAGGCAGTAAAAACGAAGCGGAAGCAGAATACATAAACAAAAATTGCTGTTGTCATGCACATTGGATCAGGCCAGAAACCACCTCCACCAAAGCCCATTGAAGTTGACAGGAATCTTGCCATTGACTTCAATGAGTGCTGGATCAAAGCCTTTCCCTGGAAATTTGGGGCAGGGACTGTCTTTTTATTCTGAGTTTGTACAGCACCAAGCACAATGGGGTCCTGGTCCATGGCTGGGGCTCGTAGGTGCTAAGTAATACAGACAAATAATAATACAGAAAGCAGTCTAACATATATGGCCCATTCCCATATGCAGAGCGTGTTATTTTCAAACTATAGACCCAAGTCAATAGCATAAAACTGTCCATTTTCCCCACGCATTTCTTTCTATTCTGGGGCTGAGCATGGAATCCTCTCTACAGGTCAAACAAAAGAACACAAATATTTTAAAAAATTGAGTCTTTAGTTCTAAATGAGTGGGAAAAAAACCTTTCATTTATTAATCATAAATGATTCATCAACGGAACACAAGCTTCTGTCAAGAAAGACCTTGCTAGCCACCCTCGCTTTACAACATACAATAAGAAGTCCCATAGGCTTTGCTCCTCACATATTTTACATGCGTCCATCCTGTCAAAGAGGGCTGTACCACTCAGATAGATCCTCTCAGCGGGAGGCCCAGCTATAGGGTGCATAGGAAGCATAGGTGTAGGCAGGATAGAGAAAGGACAGGACTGGACAGAAACAGGCACGATTCACAGGCTGGAAGAGGGAAACAGCAATGCATTTCAAGGGTTCTGCAGTGTGTTTGGAGTCAGTGAGGAACACGAGATAAATGAATATTCATTTTGGTGCATCATGGAGAAAAGTACGGCGGATGCCAGGTGAGCATAACCTTTGCTATCAGATGATAATTTTCCTTTGCAGATATACCGCTACCTCGATATAACGCGACCCGATATAACATGAATTTGGATATAACGCGGTAAAGCAATGCTCCAGGGGGGCAGGGCTGCGCACTCTGGTGGATCAAAGCAAGTTCAATATAATGCGGTTTCACCTATAACGCGGTAAGTTTTTTTGGCTACCGAGGACAGCGTTATATCGAGGTAGAGGTGTACTTAAAAGTATCCTTCAGCCTAAAAACACCCGATTAGAAGGATTTCATTGTCTCCTGTGTGCTGCATAACTTACATCAGAGAAAAGCAATGCCATCCATCCCATGGGATAACAGCATCTATTTACACATAGAGTGAGATTTGCTCACTTTAGTCTCACTTGCTGGTAGCAGAAAGACGTAAGGGCCATCGGCTGCTGCCCATGTGATGAGAGAGTGGCTGCTGCAGTTTAAGTTACGAGAAGTGGGTATTTCCATTGAGTGCTAAAGGCCAGGTGTGACACTGCACTCCATATTCTTCACAATGATGTTACATGATATGATTATGACATTGTTATGATGTATTTTATGCAAGATAAGCCATGTGAGATGTCACTGGAAAGGTTATTTTTTGCTGAAGATAATTATCCTACTTGTGTGCATGTATAATTCTTGTCTCTAGTTATGAATATCGACTATGTCTCTGCACTTCAAATGTAGTTACACCTGGGGAGTGCCCACTAGACAAGAGGCTTTCAGTCTATACAGAGGGTGGGGAATGGACCATTAGGAAAACAACAGGCCTTAGGAGAAGCTTATCTCCCACCTGGTGAGCCTTCCTGTGAACGCTCCAAGCCGCCAGTGAGTGATGGCTGCTATGACTCTACAAGGACATGTGATCAGACCACGTCTCTAGACTCCATCTTGGGATGTCAATAATTTTCCACAGACCAGTCTGGGGACCAAGCTTTGAAACAAAGGGTTCCCGCCCTATGCAAAAGCTAGATAAGGCGGGGAGTGACATCATCTGAGGTTCTTCGCTCCCCACACAAGAAGACTTCTGCAAACACCTGAGGAAGAAAGACTGAACTGGGGGAAGTGCTGGACCCAGGCTAAAGGGATTTTTAGCCTGTGAATGGAACACCTGGGGATCCCAAGCTGTAAGCAAGTGAAGCTTGCCCCTTAAGAATCTGCAGCCTGTTTGTATCATCCGTTAGGGTGAGAATCTGCTACTCATATCCAATCTATTTAGTATAATAAGCTTAGCTTGTGCTTTTTGTTTATTTGCTAGGTACTCTGCTTTGATTTGTTTGCTATCCCTTATGCTCAAGTTGTTAAACTTATTTTTGCTTTATCTAAACCAGTATGTGGGAATCATAACTCAGGGGCAAATGCTGTTGCATATTCCTCTCCACATTGAGGGAGGGGGTGAATTTCATGAGCTTACACTGTACAGTTCCCTGTGCAGCGCAAGACGGTATAATTTTGGGTTTATACTCCAGAAAGGGTGTGTGCCTGAGGAGCTGGTAGGTGCCCTAGCTGTAGCCTTCCCATGCAAGGGCTGGTCAAAGAGCCTGCATGTAAGTGCAGCTGGTTGTGTCCCTACCTGTAGGTATGCTGGTGAAAGTGTAGGCTAGAGGGCTTTGCAGCTTGCCACAGCAGCACAGTGTAAAAGGGAGCCCAGGCTGGTGGGTCAGGGGGGCTCAGTGCCAGTTCCAGGTGGCACCCCAGGGGGAACCTGTCACACCAGGTTTACACCAGTATCACTCCACTGACTTCAGTGGTGCTGCTTCTGGCGTACAACGTAAACAAGAGGCGCATCGGGCTCTGTTCCATCTCTGGAGGGCACTTCCATTTGAATGAAAGAAGGGGACAATGGACATACAAAGAAAGCAAGAGAACAAATTCCTGCTTTGAAGGAAAATACTGAGTAAATATAAATACCTGAGGGATGCGGGTGGGAGTTTACCAAGGCTGCCTTTTACCTGCGCTGCCCATCCCACACACTGTACACACTGCCCTCAGTTCTAGGGGCTGCTGTATCTCACTGAGCCCTCAGGGGAACCTGAAAAGCTTTGGAAGTGTCCTTTAGCCCAGCGAAATGCTGGATGGTGTTGAGCACATAGCTGAATCATAGTGAGCTTCAACAGCCACGGCACCGCAGCTAAATTTAACGTAGCCACATGCCTGGATAGACAACTTTGAAACCAAGCATTTAGGGTTTAAAACCAGCTGCAGGACAGCAGCAGCTGGAATTCCATTGGCCATGTGAGATCCTGCAAAGCCCTGCAGTTCATTCTGTGAGGAGCCAATGACACGGGGTTACTCTGTCTGACGGTTGAGGTCCGGTATTCCTTTTTGCAGGTACGATTTGCTCCCACAAATCTTGTGTTTGCAAGGTGGATACCTGCCTAAAAATCTGAGCATTTGTGCCACTCTAGCACTCCGCTCTGCACCCAGATTTCAATGGCAAGCACCAAAAGGGAGATGGCTGTTCTGAAAACTGTGGCCAATAAAGCAACAGTTACACGTCGGATCTTATCAAATCTTGCCTCTTACATGGGGCAAACCCCACGGATTGTCAAATACAATGTGATAATCCTTGTAAACTGGCAGCAAAGACAGCAGTGCCATTCGTTAGTTTTCTGGCTATAGAGGGGAAATTCTCTTTGTTAAAGGGGTTTTACTCCTGTATCCGCTTTACACAGTGAGTTAGCGTATTCTGGACAGCTAAGAGGAAGCCCAGGAAATGAGCAAGGAAACTCATCTACAGAATAAACTCAAATACATCAGACAGTTCATTTGACTCATTATTGTTATTTTAATAATGGAAATGTGTAAACATAATAAAGGCCTGACTGATTTTCTACATGTAAACATTGCCATGTTAATAACCAATCTGATGAGATATTGTAGTATAAATATTGCAGGTGTGAACACACTAATTTAAGTGACATGCCCACAAACTTCAAAGCGTGGTATGGAACTGAAAGTGGCTATGGGAACTCAGGGCCCTTCGTTCGCATTATAGCAACTTTCACTGAAAACTACAGTCTTTGTTGCATTAGGGCGGTGCAACGTAACAGAAATTCCCAGGAAACCACAGCAGCAAGTTCTGCATTTTCAGTGCTGGCTACTGTGCATATGGTCATATAACTGTGTAACTGCTAACACTAGGCACAAGCAAGACACACCGATATTTGTTCTTATGGCACCTCACGGGAGTGACCCCTGAGGCAGTCCCTGATGAGATTTTGCTTGGCCATAGCAAATGTCCTGAGTAGGTAGGCCTTCCCCAGAAACCTTCATTACATCTATCGAAAACTGTTGGTTTTCCTAATGAACCTCTATATGAAGTTGGAG
Source organism: Emys orbicularis (assembly GCF_028017835.1). NCBI lineage: Eukaryota > Metazoa > Chordata > Testudines > Emydidae > Emys > Emys orbicularis. The sequence continues at coordinate 30,374,069 of NC_088697.1, read as the reverse complement.
TTAAATGCACATGTAACTACACCCCTCCTGCACACCTCATATGCATGCATATCAAGTGGTCTTCTGACTCTAAAGGCACCCACATTCATCTCTGAGCTACATACTGATCTCACAGCCTAAGCAGAAGTGTATAAACACTGCCATAGGAAAGATCACAAGGGCTTTTAATGGACCTCGGTGTTGGAATATAGTTTATACAGCACAAAGCATTTAAAAGAGCATTTTGATGGTGAGGTGTCCCCTTCTAAAGGGTGCTGTGTGTGTGTGTGTGTTAGAGAGAGACACACACACATCTGTATGAAGTTTTTGTTTACAATTCTAAATAGAAACGAATAGTGCAGATTCCAGTGAACAAAGTCTGACTAAATTTCGAACAGAGACAAGATACTATATGAAGTGCATAAATTCATAGCTAGACATGATTAATAGGGGGTTTGGTTTGGTTTTGTACCCAACAGGAAAGATTTTGTGAGAAAGGAAATTAATCCTGTTTAAGAGCTGTGATAACATAAGAGATTCTGTATAGAGGTTTCCTAACCATGTCCAAAACATGTTTCCAGTCTCATCCTTTTCTTCCCCAGGTCCTTGCAGAGAGAGAGAGAGCGCTGTGTTCTCAGAAAGGCTTAAAGGAGCGGCATAGCCAAATGGCTTTCCCCATTATAAAAACAATTCATGAGGGACACCGCATTAAAGAAAAGGAATGTCAATTGAAATTGCTAGAATGAAATGTGATACACAGGACTCAGAGAGGAAGCTGTATATATTGCATTAAATGACACCACAGATTAATCCTGTCTGGTGGAGTGTCAAACGCACAGTTAACCATGAATATTATTAAGGTTCAGTAATACCCATTTAGCCGGTCAGATTACTTGTTCCCAGCTAATCTTTTTAGTTAAAAGGGAAGAAAAGCTGTTTCTATGCTGATTTGACAATACAGTAGTGGATAGCCAGACAGAATGTTAGACAAGCATCCACTGCAAATCTGTACACTCACAAGCTATGTTATGCTCCAAACCCCCATATGTCATGATCTTGAGATGCCTGATTACAGAAGGGCCAGTGAGGCTCCAAGGATTCAACCATGTGAAAGAAAAAAGGAATGTCCTCAACACACATCTCAACAAGACACTTTAGGTCAGACAACTGCATCAGAGAGATGTTCTGATGACCATGTGTTTAATCCACGCGCAAAAGCCCTTGGAAAAAAAGATCTCCAATTCAGGCATGCCAACTGGCTATAATTGCCAAGTATCTTTTTTTTTAACCTGTATTTAGGTATACGGATGGGGCTTTAGAAACCTTTTTATTATGGTTATCATCTTTGTAATATCATGCATAGGTATGTACAGACAATGGTGATTGGCAACAGATGTGTGGAAATGTCAAGAGAGACCAGGTTTTTAAAAGCTTTCAATATCAGACCTTCCTATAAAAAAAGCCAACAAAAGATTTTTTCTTTACATCCATTAAAAAAGGGCAAATTCATTATAAAGCAACACAAAAAAATGTTAGAGAGAAAACGCTTGGTTTAAACTTTTTTTTATCCTCATTACAAAATACTCCATCTTTCCAATAAAATGATCTGTTGTGTGTTTTTTTTCTTGCACTGACATGATCCTCTGAACGAAAAACTATCTGCTTTCACACCTGGGTAGGAACCAGGCCTTTTTAGGCAAATTTGTATGTTGTTGTTTATTTTTGTTGTTGTAAAAAGTTTCTAACAGAGCAAAAGCAGAGTCACTGCAGAAAGAAGCAATGAAACAAAGGAGGACGACGTTGATGGGCTTCCCAAGGTCGCTGCAGGTGCCAAACAATGGTTCCCAGGAGGGAGAAAAATGGTTGTTTAAAACAAATTTGGTGCATGTGGCAAGTGTGGATGTTTCCCGTGAGGTCCAAGGTGACATGTATGACAACAGACACAGGAAAGGAAACAAGGGGGAGGGGGAAGAGAAGAAAGAAAGAAAAAGAAAGAGAGAGAGAGAGAAAATAGATAAAAAGAAAAAAAATAGGTCAAATATAGAAAACATAAGAATTAAAGGTTTATTTAACTTAGTAAATTAAAATGGCCAAAGGTTAGAGAAGAGCTTTAGCACAGTAACACCAGCGAAAAGGCCGACTCGGCAGCTCAGCAATGCCAGAAGCAGCACAGCAAGTTAAAATTCAGGGGGTGAGGGGTTAGCGAGCAAATGGATCAAAATAAATGACGGAACAGGAGGCTCAAATGTGAAACATGAGAAAATGATTAGCTGGTATTTGAAAGGACAACGCTGCTTTTTTCTAAGAAAAGACCTTTTGGAAGCAGATACTGCACCTAACAGCCTGTCCAAGTCCTGACCCAGTGCTCACTGCACTGAGAGTTTGGGTAATAGATACACTTAATTACAGCCTTGCAAAAAGCAATATGGATGCAGGAATACCACCGCTGGCTCTTCCTCAGAGAAATCAAGCTCCACTAGTTGGAGTCGTCGTAGACTACCCTCAAGCACACTGCTTCTATAACCATCTTTGTCCTTACAGTCAACTTGAGGACACCATAAAACTGGCCCCAGGACAGTCTCAAGGGATTATATAGAACAAATATATGTTTTGTCTACATGGAAGATTTTCTTCCTAATGTAAGAAGGAGCAATGCTGGGTTGGAAACATTGACTCCAACCCCTGCCGTGGAGAAGTGGGTGGCTCATTCTGAAATCAAAAGGGAAATACTAAATAACCGGCTATGAAATAACTAAGTGACCCCAGTGTAGAACCAGATCCTTGGCCGATGTGAACTGCCATTACCACATTGACTTCAATGGATTTATATGAGCTGGAGATTTGGCCCGATGTTCTTCCCCAAGCATCTATTAGGGGAATCTGCCCACAGAGGCTCTGAGTCTGCTAATACGTCACAGGCCAAAGGTAAACCACTGCCCTAAACAAGATCAAACAGCTAAAGCAGCAAAATCTTCTGTCCACTTCAGGCAACATGAATAATTTCATTGCATGATGCTCTCCTTCTCTCTGAAGCAGGCTTCCATTCTGTGAAGGCAGAGAGCCCAAGTGCTGGAGTACATTGGATCGACACTGAAGGAAACTACACTCCGAAACAAGGACCTCTCCTCCAAGAACTCACTTAAGATGGTTCCCACTCATGTGGCTTTCTAGTATTTTGAACAGCAGCATTCAAAATGGCATAGTGATTCAAAATCTAGCTCCTCCTCTCCTTTACAGTGGAGTAACAACTGAGGAGTAGTTCCGCTGAAGTCAATGCGGTTACATCAGTGAGATCAGAATAGGGCTATTTTAATCTATCTATGGCTTTATTAAGAAGCCTATAAACAATTTTCTCTCTGCACTCTGCCTGGCATTTCAAAGATTGCACTTTCAAAAGGCCTGTCTCACTGCTCCTGCTATCCTTAACCACTTAACTGTTACCTGAATGTTTTCCCAGGTACGTTTCAGCATTCCATTGGACTGCAGTGGAACGCTATAGACAATGCCAGCACAGGAAATTTGCAGCGAGCCAACCTCAAGAAGGCTGAGGGAACTGAAACGCTGTTCAGCACTTAGAAGCTTCCTCTTCAGTGACCCCCAAGAGCACAAAGGAACTAATTTACTGCTGATCTCAGCCTACTGCCATTGGTTGCCTAGCCCTGAAATGATCTTATGCAATTCTCCACCTCCCTCCCACCAGTCTCAGTTGTCCTTCAAATGCATGAGGGTAATAAGTATTAGAGCTATTGAAAATGCAAAACTGAGGGTGAGTTGTTTAATGAGTTACCAAATGTCCTTCCATCTGAAACTACAGACCTGTTAAGCACTCATCCCACTCTCTCTTCCCCCCCCACTCCCTTTCAAGCCCCAAGCATCCAGTGTTAACAGGTCACACTCATTTGTATGCTTAATGTTGCCAGTGGGCTTTACCCAGTAAAGTTTTATCATGCACACTGCACAAGCTCTCAGCTGCATCCCTCAGAAAGGGGAGGGAGGAACAGACCAAGGCTCAAGGCTCAGCTACAGGACAATGTGGGGAGAATTTGCTAACTGCTTTGAGGGAAAAAAGTGAGAGAGTCACAGATAAAGCTCTAAAGAAAAAAATAAAATGAAATAACTTCCTTAATACAGATCATAGGCAACAATCGCAGCATGGATGCTCTTCACTCAGGCTATTCAATGAGGCTGTCTCTACTGCTCCAGCTTGCCAGCTTTCAGACTTTTACATCTAGTGTTAACTTAAAATCATAGCTGGTCCGAGGGTCTTACCCCCAAAGGGACTTCTGTGGCTGAATTATTATACGGGCCAAGAGAGGTCTGAAAAGGAGATTCTCCCAAACCTTTTTTCTCTCCTGCAGGCTACCAAACTGCCGGCAAATGTCTGTACTTTAGGGACTGTTTGGCTATTGCAGTATTTGTGATTGCACCTTGTTTTATGGGGAGAGAAATCCATGAAGGATGCATCAGTCTGTCTGCAACAGCAGCTTCTAAAAGGACTGCTGACATTATTCAATTTCTTTTGCCTAATGGGCTACCCAGTGTAATTATTTTAGCAACAGGTTTGCTTTAGAAAGTGCTTTAATTTGGTCTCCATTTCATTTAATAAAGGCCATGCAGCACAGAACAATTTTAACCACACCAGCCAGCTCTTTACGCCTTTATGCCGCTGATAACTGTCTTGTATCAGCAAATGAGCAAAAAGCAAGCAGAAAGCAGGTTTGAAAGGGCAATTCATGTTGTGAAAAGCACGATACCAGATATCTGAATTTTCCCTTTGCCTTGGCTTGAATCAGGGACCCTATTTACTGGTTTCAGAAATGCATTTTCTACCCAGCACTTTTCTCATCTGCATGTCTTGTTAGTGTATAGTGATACAACAGCAAATATTTCCTGTGAATAGTCAGACAACGGTTTTTCATGGAGCATTCCTACCAGGTTTTTGCTGTGCTATACATATGCTTTGAATGGGTAACCAATTATGATAATGTCTTTAAGCAAGCAAGTTGTCAGGGTTTATTCAGGCACATTAAGGGATGCAGCATAGTTGCATTAATTGAAAGCAGAAAACAAGGGTAAAGCTTGTGGCGGTCATACCTGGGATTACAGTAGGCTGAGCTGAAGTCCTGAAAGCATAGTGTGCCGGCTTGGATTTCCCTTGCTGATTCTCAGCTATCACGTAGACCTCATACTCTGCATTCCACTCTAGGGACTTAAGAATGACGTGGTCGCTGTTAGAGGGGAGTCTGATCTCTGGTTTCCAGTCTGAGGAAAGCTTCTGGGGGATGGCGAGAGGAGAGAGGGGATAAAAAACACAGTGCATGGTCTTAATGGTCAGTTCTGAGATAGGAGGATGATCAACTAATAAACATCCCACATGATGTAAAACAAACAGGGAGGCTTTTAAACAGGCACGGGGTTCTCAGACAACTCAGCAGGTGCCAAATGGGAAACCTACTGCCAGAAGCAGGTGAATCTGTCCCTAGGAAGGGGTGGCTGATTGAGAACTTATGAAATCTAAGCAGCATCTTCCCTACTTATTTCCCAGTACAGAGCTATCGTGCCTAAAGAAAACCCTGCTGCTTGTTCCTCTCCCCTCTGCCTGACACCAGATCACACACCTGTTTTAGAAAGACCAAGCCCCAGACCCTCCACGCACGTTGCTGAAGTGTGAAACATGTCCAGGATTTTCAGAGGATTTTTTGCAGCGCTGGTACATAGAATTCAGACCATTTTGATGACAAAGGTTTGCTTCCAAACTGAGGGCGAGCCTAGTTTACCAGTTTTGTCTAGTCTGCTCTCTTTAGTCTCTTGGAGATTTTCAAAGCTGCCTAAAGAGATATGGATCCCTAATTTCCATTTTTAATGGAAAGTGGGTGTCCAAATCCTTTAGGCAGCTTTGCAAACCTGTTACCAAGATATCCTGAGTACTCAGTCTCCCCTGAGCTTGCTATTCTATGGCACCTCGATGGCGGATGAGGGCTGCCATTATCTCAGCTCTTGCACAGCAAAACTGCAATTTAAAACCCAGCAGTGAGTCCTGCTACTTGCTACTGTCACTGGGCAGCTCCTTTGCTTTTCTGCTCTTACTGAGCCAGTCAGAGCGGTGAAAGGGCAGTGGTGCCCCTCAAAGACCAGCTGCTTGGTCTCTCCTCACAGACGAAAATGTGCCCCATGAAATAAGTGATCCATATAAAGGACAGGACTAACAAAAAAATTATAAAATCATGTGGCCTCCTCAGTGGCCAATTCGCATCCAGGATTCCACAGCATTCCGAAGCACATGCTGTTGGTGAACCTCGTTTTATGGCAAAGGGGAAGCCCTCACATGAGTGCTATGGTCAAGAAAGAAAGAAAGAAAGCATTCGTCTCCTAGCTCATCCCCAGCTGCATGCATCAATTATTCCACCTAGAGGTACTTGCATGTAAGTCACCTATTTATGGTAATATTTCAGGTCATTCACTGGGAGAGGGAAGCCAGTTAATACACAATGCAGTTTAGTGGGGCAGTTAAGGTGATCCACCAACAGATGAACAGAGAAGACAGAAATGTGCAGCAGGGCTGGGAAAAGCCGTAAGAGGCTGGAGAAAATGCCTTCTACAGCACCCAGGGCAGACAAGTCATGAGCCAGCAGTCAAGCTTGGGACAAGGTCATGTGGACACATGGCAATACTTTTTTTTAAAATGACCTGGTCATTAAAAACTAAGCGAAAAGGTTTTCATAGATTTTTAAGGCCAGAAGGGACCATTATGATCATCTAATCTCACCGCCTGCCTAGCACAGGCCAGAGAACCTCAGCCAGTAGTTTCTGCATCAAGCCCGTAATGTCTGCGGGAGCTATAGCATAGCTTTTTAAAAGACACCCTCAAGTGACGAAGAATCCATAACATCCCTGGGATTTACATCCCTAAAACTGGAGGTTGATAATGTGATGGATTTAACCAGGGCAACAAGTTACAGCACACAAGCTTTCCATATAAAACATCATTTCTTCCTCCGAGGATGAGCAGCTTGTTGGTTTATAGGTGGGTCACTCATTTTAATTAATTTCAGCATCAACAAATTAGGGAGTTGTCTTAGATGCAGGACAGTGTATGCGTGGATAAAAACAATACAGGATAGCCCTTTTTTTATTATTACTGCAAAGTATTCTATGCATGTTTTTTGTAAACCTTTCATGAAAGAGAAAAACAACTCAATTAGGATCAGTCACAGTGCTGGGTGCATCTGAAAAACCCTATGAAGCCTATTTACTGAGATCTAGTGCTTTTATGTACCTTGGAATTACCTTCTGCATACTGATCACAGTGGCATCGAAGCACCCTGACAATGGAAAATTCCTCCACTAAGTTGCAAACAAGCCTTCTCATTAGCCAATGAGGGTCCCCAGAGCAAGGCAGCATGTGGCTGCTTCAGAACACTGGTAACACATGGGTTGGTGAACAAATGTGAGGTAGAGCAGCAGGGAGAACGCAGTGAGTGGGGTTTCTTCACGGTGGAACATTTGTTAGTGCGAAGTGGTGGGGTTGGTTTTAGAATAATAAATTTAAACAAACAAACAAACAAAAAACAAAAGCCCACCAGCAACGGAGAATGCTTACTCTGTGCAAGCCCCTCCCCTCGGCAATGGCCTCTGAAAGATGGCTTGGATGATCTAACAGGTCTTCTTCATCTCTATCTTCTGGATTCTATGAAGCTAAAACACCTAGTAAGAATTTAACAACTCCCTCCTGGCAGAGGGTGGTTGGGAGGGCACCCGAGGGGATGCAAGAGTCCCTAAGGCATTTCTAGCGCGAGCGCCAGGATTACTCTGCTTGCTTCACTCTGAGGTTCACTCACCCCACTGCATGGGATGAGTCTTATTGCAAAAGTGGTTTCCCGACGGCTGGTACAGAATTACTTCATGAGAGGGTCTACCAGGCTTAGTCTTGAAGATCTGCTTCGTAAATGCCCCAAAACTTCCACTAAAGGCTCTGGTACAGTTTAATTGCTACCAGGCACATTAATATTGGAGCAGATTGTCCAGCCAACAGAAACAGCATCAGTAATTTTTGGCAAAACTTCCCCCAGCCCTACAGATCCTCAGGACCTCAAGGCTTCTCCAACACATTCTTATTCCTTAAGGCTGAGCTGCAACGTATTCTCTGATTCGGTGCTGTGCCTGCTGTAGAACAGAGAACATCAAACATCACCTAGCAAAAGCCGAGGTTACAGTTGGCTTCATTTGTTCAGCTTGCAGCAATGTTACCTACTCATAATAAAACAATCCTTCCATTGGGCATTTGCTCAAAATAGAGCAGTGTGGGTTTCACAACCCTTGCAATTATAGAGACCTAATTTACTTGGGGCCTAATGAGGAATATCTTCAGATAGCGTCCCCCCAGATGGCCATGAATACATTTGCCCTTATATTGTCTCCATCTAACGTTGAATACAGTTGATCCAGTCACCTCGCCTCATATTCTTTTTTTAAGTCACTAGTGCACAATAATTTGTTACCAATATGTGGATTATCCAAGCATATAGGGTCAGCTGGGAAATACAGCATGACAGTTGTAAATTGTTAAGATAAGAGTTTGAAGTTAAATAATGCCCCATGTTTCAAGCCACTGACTAAGGCCTATTCAAAATGTTGCTGGCTATTATGTTTCATAAGAACATGAAATTAAAAAAAAAAATCTATGTGCTTGTTATCACCCATAGCAGTGCAGCCAGGGGGAGAGGGAGGAAGCGAAGGAAATGAACAGTCAAGGTCAAAGTCAAGGAGAAAGTGGTGAGCTAAGAATTTTCTGCTAAATTCTGTATATTTACATGCCTGTCTATTCCAATGCCACCTCATTTGTCCGGTGAGTCCATCTGTCATTTCTTGATGCCTAGACTGCAAGCTCCCTGGGGTAGGGACTGTTGTGCTTTGTTACTTATCTGAATAGCGCCTAATACAGTACGGCCCTGGGTCTTGACTAGACAAATCAACAACAAAAACAGCCCAGCAGTCTCGGCTAGTGGTCATACTTACAGCTTTGTATTTGATCAGATAGTGTCTGATCGGAGAGCCTCCATCATCCTGCTTGATAAGGTTCACTTTAATGGAGTTCCCGTCTTCTACAATCTGGCCCTCCAGTTTGGGTGCGCTGGGTTCCCCTGAAATAATGGTTTGACTAATATTTAATTTCCAGCCACTTCATAAAAATAAATACATAAACAAACCAAAGCCAGTAAAAGTGCACCATCATCCTGAAACACTTATGGGCAGATTATCTGCTCCACCCTGGCTCACGCCCACGTGGAAACGCAGGTACACAGACGTGAGAACGCATCCCGTGCTCCTGAGAGATTCTAATATTTGCAAGGGTTAGAATTTTTAGCAGGTATTTGTGCTTACAAAATTCCGGTGAAATTTTGCATGTGGCTAACCAGAAGTAGGGCAGAAGCTGGGCTTGAAATATAGCTCCTTGGTGTCTGCGACTCAGAAGCAGTTTTAAAGGTTTTCATTCTGAAATTCTTATGTTAAACAGCAGCAAAACAAAGTGGGTGTCAGTCTGTCAAACCAGCAGGGCCACTCTTCTGAACTGCATACAGAGCAAACTCTCTGTTTCAAGTGGCTAACTCACCTCTCCACTGAGAGACATGTTCCTCCTATATCATTTTTTCTGGGCCTGCACATTGAATGCTTTTCAAATTTGAAAAAAATCTCGGGATTCTCCATCACCCTGCACCTTGTACTGTCATGTACAGCAGTGAAAAGTAGGCATAAAATATTACTGCATTAGAATAGCAGCATTTTACACTCAGTTTGCATTGGTGTAGATGGCTACACGGGATGCCCAGCAATGGGGAATCAGACCCTTGTCTCCAATTTAGTAATGTTATTTAAAAAAAAAAAAAAAAAAGAAAACATTCTCCTGATTTGCAGCTCAGGCCATGTCCACAAAGGACAAGAAGGGGTTAATCTCCTCCCTAAGACTTCCATTTACCTAGGTCCATTTCCTGCCATTCACTAGTGGTGGCTCTTGTGATTCTCAAGGCAAATGGTGAGTCAATTCCTGCTCTATCGCATTTGTACAAGATCCACAGAGGACACTTCCCCACCCCCACACAGTGAACATTTCCTCCTTGTGCTTTTACAATATCAGCTCTTCTGCATGAAACAAAACTTAACTCACATGACTTAATTATGCTGTTACAAGTGCTAACCTCCCATCTAGAGAGACCACAGCTAGAGTCAGATTTCTGTATACACATTCCCTATAATACTCCCTTTGGTATTTCTCCAGGTTTCAGCTGTTTCTAATTCATATTGATATGATTTACCCCCTGAAGTCTGTTTGGAACTGGCATTACTACTATTTTGTTGTTTATTCATGGATTCTAAGGCCAGAAGACACCATTGTGATCATTTAGGTTTGACCTCCCATATAACATGGGTCAAAGAACTTCCCCAAAATAATTCCTAGAGCAGATCTTTCAGAAAAAAACCCATTTAATCTTGATTTAAAAATTGCCAGTGATGGAGAAACCACTATGATCCTCGGTAAATTGTTCCAATGGTTAATTATTCTCTCTGTTAAAAATTTATGCCTCATTTCCCATCTGAATTTGTCTCGCTTCAACTTCCAGCCACTAGATTGTGTTAGACCTTTCTCTGCTCGATTGAAAAGCCCCTTATTAAATATTTGTTCCCCATGTAGGTACTTACACACTGTGATCAAGCCACCTCTTTTGCAACAAGAGAAGAAAAAAAATCAATGAATACAATTTTCCAAAGCACTTAAATGATTTAGAAGCCTTAGTCTCATTTTCAAAAGTAACACAGTCACTTGGGAGCCTAATTCCCACTGACTTTCAATGAGACTTAGGTGCTTTTGGAGATTTTACCATTCAGCTTATTGAAAGGCAATGGGACTTAGGCTCCTAAGTTAATTTGAAAACAGGATTTACTGTCAAATTTTGTAAAGTGCTTAAGTGACTTAGATGCTTAAGTCCCAATGTGACTCTATGGGTGCTTTTGAAAATTTAACCTACAGGCTCTTAAGTTACTTTAATGCTTTAAAAAATTTGATCTCAAGTCTTGCTGAAAGTCAAAGGGACATAGGCTCTATTCTGTACTCATCCCCTTAGAATCTGAGTGCTTAAATCATTTTTGAAAATGTAACTTAGGCAATTTAGAAACTGTTACCCAATGTCTTTGTGGGCATCGAGACCCAGAAACTCCATGCTAGTCTGAGGCTGCATTAAAGACCCAACTCCCAGCTCCATGAATCCAAAATCTATAAGGACGACAACTCTGGAAGTTATCAGTGGTGGGGTACCAAGATATGACAATGGCTCACTATTAAGACTCAAATATTTGTTGTGTGAATAATTTTGGCTAATGTGATTAAAACATACGTTACGTTAAAGAGAGCTAGCACTGGCCTTATATTAGAAGTGATGGAATTCTGTCAATCTACAGGTTTTAATGATAAGCCAAACCAGTCTTCCTTCATCTATTCCAGAAAGAGCAATGTGACTAGTAGGGACTTTGTCTCCTTGTGAAGTGAGCTCGGGCAAATGAAGAGCTCCAACATTACAGTAATCGTTCCACTGAGAAGCCTGCACCATGAAAACACCCACTGTCTTCTCCTTTCCACAGCTTCTGCATCAATGGGGTTTTTGTGCACATCCCCTCCAGAAACGAGTGTTCCCTCAACCCCCCCTTATTTGTTATGGTATGTTTTCTGCAGATTTAATTCCCTTTGGCTCACGAAGGAAAAAATAAAAAGGATGCATGATGCAAGTGCCAGTGGAAGCAGGGAAGTTTTCATGAAGATAGGCTTAAAAAATACACAAAAATAAATCTTGCCTCAGCCATTGTAGAGAGATGCATATAAAGTCCACACAGATTTTGCTTCCTTAAAGAATTACTAATGAAGGCAGACAAATCAGTCCAGAGAGTAACAGAATCCTGGCACTATGACTAGCTACCAAGTACAGTTCTACACTGAAAAGCGGATCTGTGAAAATGGCACCTTCTTATTCATCAGATTTTCTCCTTGAAAACTTTTGGGATAAACCTGTTTGTAACTACTTTCTACTCCTCTTACCCCTTGTGGATCCAGCACTGCTAAGAAAAAGCAAGCTGGATTCTTATTCAATCTCACATATCAAATAGAACTATTAACCATCTCCAGTGCCAGGTTCTGCCCTCGGTTATCCTGGGCAGCCCCGTTGAGCTAAGGGCGGCATGTGGCTCACAGAATTTTTGTTACTGGGGATGTAATGCATGAGAAGTACAAATCTGAGCTTGACTCTCAGATCCCAGCTTGAGTTTGCAAGGCTGGAACCTGGAAGAAAAAAAAAAAGGAACTATCTATTGTAAATTGAGCAATTTACTCTGGTGTCACTCCCAGGCAGGTTTTCAATGGCACCTTGGTGCTTTGCCTATCTGCATCTTATGGCACCTAAATACCTTTGAAACGATTTCAAAACAGAAGAATTAATGAACTATCTGATCTCAAATCTGCAGCTACCATTGCCTGAAAGAGCATGTGACTTTTAGAGACCTCAGACAAGAAGGAGAAAGGATAGGCCATTGGGTAGGGAGATCGCCTACAGCTTGGAAGAGCTGGGATCAATTTCTCACTCTGCCAAACTTCCTGAGTGACTTTGGGCAAGTCAATTAGTCTCTCCTGGCCTCCGCGCCCCACCTGAAAACTGTTCTGATCTTGGGGTCTTTTGGACATTAGTACATTAAAGAGTGTGAGGCACCTGGATACCAGTGGGGGCCATATAAGTGTTTACATAAGAACAGCCACACTGGGTCAGACCAAAGGTCCATCTAGCCCAGTATCCTGTCTTCCGACAGCGACCAATGTCATGCCCCAGAGGGAATTAACAGAACAGGTAATCATCAAGTGATCCATCCCCTGTCGCCCATTCCCAGCTTGTGGCAAACGAAACTAGATAGATGTGATACGCACAGGAATTCTGCTTTAGTGCAGCACTGGAGAAGTGGATTTGCCTTTAAAATGTCCTTTTCCTCATGTGCATTTTTTAAATATTCCTGCGTGTAAGGTTGCAGGGTGTTAGCTATTAGAAATCATCTCTCTTTTAAAGATACTGGGCCACAATACATTACACTGATAGCCCCCACGCTTCCCTTGCTACCGCAAGCCCACGTCTGATTGCTGGCTTGCTATCTTTGCCACACCACTCTCCGATTCTATACTGCCTCCCTGCAATCTGCCTGCCAGCCGTGAAAGCGTAATGATGGAAGGTTAAATCAATAAAAACCCTCTCAGCATGCTGTACTCCACCTTTTTGGTGCAAATTGATTTACATCTGCTCTGCCATTTGTTCCTGATGATGTGCCTTTGACTGCTCTGCAGTATTTCAGCCCATGATGGCTGTTGACAGAGCAATGACATAGTAAGGTCTAAGAATGTGATACTTCCTCCCTGGTGCAACTTCAGTGGGTTTAGATGGAATCTGGGCCATTACCTCCATTACATTACTTTGGATACTTATGACCAGGATTAATTTACAAGATGAACAAAAAGAAAATAAAAATACCAGAGAGCAGCATGAAAACTCAGGCCTGTAACATTAAACAGCAGAGCCTCGAAAAGGGCCGGATGCAAAGCCAATGAAATCAAAAGGAGTCTTTCCCTTGACTTCAGTAGGGTTCAGATCATATCTCCATTCACTGCTAATGTGCACACCATATAATTCACACTCAGAAAAGCTGTTCCCTTCTCTTTTCTCAGCAAAGATTTAATAGAAGAGGGCAGTTGTAAGGTCTTGTATTACTAAGACTTCCATTACTTCTGCCAAAGATACTACAGTGCATTTGCTACTAGTACATTACAAAACGGTGTTAAAAATAATGGAAAATAAATTACAGTTGTCAAAATAAATGAACAAAGTACATTGTGAGAGGCATTATCCTAGACTCTTTATAATTCATAAACTCATTGGTAATTTACATTGGTTCTTCCATTAATTAGTGACTATTAATGAAGATGTCTTGCATATGCATGTAGTGCTAATCCCAGGTTTAGAATGCCAGGGTATGTAAAGGGCCATGCAAACTATTATGGTTTCACTAAACATGTTTTAATAGCTGAAATCATTTATAGATTTCCCGCATGTTTCTATTTCTCGGAAAGATACTCTGATTGACTTCATTATGGATAATTTTAGCAAAACCAATGCTATAATTATTTGTAAATTAAAGTTTACAATTCAGCTACAGTCAGCAGGCAGGGCTCCCAGCAAACTCCTAGGATTAATTATATTCTATCATCTGGTCTCCTTTTGCATCCCTAATTCTTGCAGATATTTTATCTAATCATTAGAAAAAGCATCTCTGTCAACTATAATTATACAAATGTAGAACACTCTTTTTGGTATTAGTATTTATTTATTTGAGCGTGTCTTAATGTGAACCACAAGGGACTAAGAACAGACACTGTATATGAGAGGCAGGCAGTTCTCACACACAGTTCTTCTCAGTCCTAACCTGCAGCATTCCTGCTATTCCAGCTCTGAGCCCCACAGCTCTGCACCTCCATCCTAATGTGCAGCACTTCCTGTTGTTCCAGCCACGGGCCTCTCTTGAGCAGAGATTGACTATCACACCAAATTGTGGAAAAATGTTATTTTAAGATCTTCATAAAAGACTGATCCTGCACCACTAAAGCTAACGGAAGTGCTGCCATTGGGCACAGGGTCAAGTTCAAATAACGACAAGGCTGAGGCATTAAAGACATAACATTTGTGACCTAAGAGTCTGATCCAACACCCAGAATAGGAAACTCTGATCTATACTTTGCTCCTCAGACATTGTTCTGTTACATGATCCCAAAACACATGACGGTTAATAAGCCTGTAGGCTTTATTAGGATAAAAATGTACTTGGGAGTTTAATTGTAGCCTATTACTAGGAATTTGCAGGATGTCCATGGATGGGAAGAGCTCACCCTACATTCTCATGTTTATCAGTTTGGATTTTGATTCAGATATTTTTCACCAACAAATCAGAACCCTAGCTTAGTTGGATGACCATGCATGGCGCGGTCACTAGATCGCTGGTCCCGTTTGAAGCAAATGACACCCAGAAAGAGTTCTTTAAACTCCACTCAGGGTTTCCCCTGGTCTACAGCACAAGGGCTGCCTTATGTTTGGGCCTCTGCACTACAGCCGGATATGCACCCATCATAAAAAAGGACAGGATTTGATGAACTGATTACCAAATTGGCCACCTAGATTTTAATCAAAGGGGTTTGTTATCATTGCTGTCAGCTTCCTGAGACTAGATGTTTGCAAATCTCATTTCAGCTTCGGTTTCTCCAGGAATTATTAGTGCTTGGAGACTGAATGCCATTACGCAGAGTGCAAATTAAAGGGAAACAAATGAATGCTCACAGACTGGATAGCAAATATATATTGAGTTACTTCTCCTGGGCATCCTGAAAACACCAACAGCTTAACTGATCAATTCTTTTTTTCCCCCTTCCCCAGTGCTACCCGAAAATACAACCAGGAAGGTTACTACTTGTCATTATTGAGTTGATTCAAGTCAAGGAAGCTATTACAGAAATAATTGCACCAAGATTATTAACCAATAATTAACCAAGCCCGAAACAAATGTCCTGCCCAACCAAGCTGTTATTTAAAGGGAGTTGAAATGTTTTTCCAGACTAGCAACTGGCTTCAACAACAATCAGGGGCACCGATTGCTACTTATTATGCTGGACACTGAGTCATTTAGGCACTACTGAAAAATCCATGAGCTGCAATGCTTAGCCCTGTCCCCATACTGCTGCATCTTTGGCAAACTTGATCAATGGACCAGTCGCGAACACTAGGGATAACACCAGATCCACACTTCATTGTTATTCCCTCCCACAATAACCTCACAACGAAGAGACAACATTCATACATTAATGGATCTCAAGGCCAGAAGGGACCATCTAGACTGACCTCCTGTATAACATACGCCAGAGAGTTTCACCCAGTGATTGCTGCATCGAGCCCGACAACTTGTGGTTGATCTAAAAACTCTCTCTTAGGGTACGTCTATACTTACCCGCTGGTTCGGCGGCAAGCAATCGATCTTCTGGGATCGATTTATCGCGTCTTGTCTAGACGCGATAAATCGATCCCGGAAGTGCTCGCCGTCGACGCCGGTAATCCTGCTCCGCGAGAGGAGTAGGCGGAGTCGACGGGGGAGCCTGCCTGCCGCGTGTGGACCCGCGGTAAGTACCTTTAAGTTCGAACTAAGATACTTCGACTTCAGCTACGTTATTCACGTAGCTGAAGTTGCGTATTTTAGTTCGAACTGGGGGCTTAGTGTGGGCCAGCCCTTAGAAAGATGTAAGGTTATGCATTTAGGGATGACTAACAAGAATTTTAGTTATAAGCTGGGGACGCATCAGTTGGAAGTAACGGAAGAGGAGAAGGACCTCGGAGTCCTGGTTGATCGCAGGATGACTATGAGTCGGCAATGTGACGTGGCCGTGAAAAAAGCTAATGCGGTCTTGGGATGCATTAGGGGAGGTATTTCAAGTAGGGATAAGGAGGTGCTGCTTCCGTTATACAAGGCACCTGTAAGACCTCATTTGGAGTACTGTGTGCAGTTCTGGTCTCCCATGTTTAAAAAGGATGAACTCAAACTGGAACGGGTGCAGAGAAGGGCCACTAGGATGATCCGAGGAATGGAAAACCTGTCGTATGAAAGGAGACTCGAGGAGCTCGGTTTGTTTACCCTAACCAAAAGAAGGCTGAGGGGGGATATGATTGCTCTCTTTAAATATATCAGAGGGATAAATACCAGGGAGGGAGAGGAACTATTTCAGCTCAGTACTAATGTGGACACGAGAACAAATGGATATAAACTGGCCGTCGGGAAGTTTAGGCTTGAAATTAGACCAAGGTTTCTAACCATCAGAGGGGTGAAGTTCTGGAACAACCTTCCCAGGGAAACAGTGGGGGCGAAAGACCTCTCTGGCTTTAAGATTAAGCTTGATAAGTTTATGGAGGGGATGGTTTGATGGGATAATGTGATTTTAGTCAATAGGTCAATAACGTGCCATCGCTGGTAATTGGTAACAATGGTCAATGAGGGTGTGGCTGGAGAATCTTGCCCGCATGCTCGGGGTTCTGCTGATCGCCATATTTGGGGTCGGGAAGGAATTTTCCTCCAGGGTAGATTGGCAGAGGCCCTGGAGGTTTTTCGCCTTTCTCCGCAGCATGGGGCAGGGGTCGCTTGCTGGAGGATTCTCTGCAACTTGAAGTCTTCAAATCATGATTTGGGGACTTCAACAGCTGAGTTAAGGGAGAGAATTATTCCAGGAGTGGGAGGGCCAGCTTTTGTGGCCTGCATCATGCGGGAGGTCAGACTAGATGATCATAATGGTCCCTTCTGACCTTAAAGTCTATGAGTCTATCTTGATTTAAAGATTTCAAGTGATGGAGAATCCACCATATCCATTAGGAAGCTGTTCCAATGGTTAACTACCCTCCTATTAAAATGATTTCCAATTTGAATTTGTCTAGTTTCAACTTCCAGCCACTGCATCTTGCCAGGGCTTGTTCTGCTAGGCTAAAGAGCCGTCTACTACCAGAAATGTTCTCCCCATGTAAGTACTTACAGTCTATGACCAATGACTATCAACATCATGTCTGAAACCAAACAAATCATAATAGCGCAAACCCAGGTGAAAAATATTCATATCTCTATCCATATATATATTTACATATTTGTCTCAAACAGGCAGGTGTAATCCATACACAGGGGCTGTAAAATAAAAGTGTGTTAGTACAATGTTTCAACCAAAGAAGGAAGAAGTTTAGTGTAAAAACTTTAGTCCAGCAGAACCAGCAATCCTATCATGAGTCAGAGTGTCAGTAGCTGAAGAGAAAAGGTCATTATAAGATTAGAAAGAACTCATGCTCAGAACATGCATCTCATCCACATGAAGAGGGCTGGCAAGCAAGGGTGTATTAGAGGGGTGTTTATACACATGCCAGTCAGGTTCCCATTTACATTGTGGCTCCTATGGATACTTCAGAAACTTGCTCGTGCCTGTGCATTTTGGGCTCCTTATTGGAAACCCCCCCTTAGAACAACTCTATGGGGGCAGTTTAAGGAAATTCCTCAAGGGGGTCGTTTAAATAAAGTATCGAGCCTGTTAGACTTGCTCTGTATAAACAATTTACAAACACAATCTGCCCAGGGAGGAAATTCATTCCAACGCAGAGGGAATGACAAGCCCTTTGGGGAGATTCTGTAGGGGCAGTGGGGTAGTGCTGCAGGATGGGAAGGGGTTCTGTGCTAGCTCTGGAGATAAACCACGAGTCGAGACCTTTGTGACCATATAGATTCAATAGCTCCAAAGGACACACAAGGGGACAGCAGCCTTTATTTCAGCCCAGAGGCTAGAGTACTAACCATGCAAATCGGGGTTGCACACATTACGGTGGGTAATTTCCAAGACCCATGTGCTTAATTCCCCATAAAAAAGGGGTGGATTTCACCCAGATATGTAAAACATACGGGTCTAAAAGCAGTCTCAGCTACTCTGCCGATCACTGGAGCGAGGCAGGTTTATCCCAGGTCTGCATTTGCCCCCCAGGTGTCTGCTCCAGGAAGTGGAACTGGAAGTAAGCCCAGAAATGCTTTAACTGCGAGGACGAATTAATAGCTGCAGACGGGGTGTGATGCGATGCTTGTTCTCTTTCTCAGGGCTTGTCCTATTTCCAGCTGATTGCTCTCTCCTGAGTTGAATGTGAGAAGAACTTGGGTAGCTCTGGGTGAGCCCAGCAGTTTGCAGGGCACCTAATACACTGTGACCAGCAAGGCTCCTCCCAGCATTTCATCCTGCCACTGCACAACACGACTGGTTAAGAGTAAACTACTTCACAGTATGGGCATCTAGGGCATCCCTGTAAGTCCCACTGCACTACTTCTTCCAGCGTCCAGATCTGTAACTTTGGGAAGGAGAAAAAACAATGCTTGGCTCTGCTAAGAATGGCAAAAAAGCATTCACATGTAAAGTGAATCAGCTGCCTTTCTTACTCCAGGCACCAGCATCTCAAAACAGGGCATTGCTGTAGCCACACTGGTTTACCACTTCCACAGTGGCCCACACCTAATGTTTCATAATGCATCTGGCCAACTCAACAGGGCTGTACATGTGAGAAGGGGACATTTTTGACTGTCCCAAGATGCTGATCATTTGCACCATTATGAAGCATAAAGGTTCGGTCTTAGCTTTTATATGCAGCTAGTGTAGGACAGATCATTTCTAGTTATGTCGTTCTTGAATTCTTTTTTGATTGTTCCTAAATCATTGGTGTCAGTAATATCCTGCTGCAGTGGATCCCACAAACTGCAAAAATGCTTCCTTGTATCTATGTTAAATAGGCTGCCTTTTTTTTTTTTTAAATCAAATACTTCCTTGATCTCACGCTGGAGCCACGTGGTCAGGATTTTCAGAAAAGGCCAGTGACTTTGGGACACTGGAAATAATCCCTACCTCTTATATAGCATTTTTCATCAGTAGATTTCTAAGCGCTTTAAAAAGGGAGGTAACTATCATTTCCCCCTTTTTATTGGGCTGGGGAAACTGAGGCACATGGCGGTGACATGACTTACCCAAGGTCATACAGCTGGCCACTGGCAGAGTAGGAACAGAACACAGATCTCCTGAGTCCCAGCCCAGTGCTCTATCTTAAATGGCTAAAATGGGTCTGATTTTCAGAAAGTGCTGAATACCTGCCCTCTGAAGAGCAAGGCCCTTTAAAACAGCTCTAATTGGGCACCTGAAAATTGAGACACCCAGTATCAGCAGTCAAAATACTTGGCCATCTGGCACTAATGCGAGATCCAGCATCTTTATTTCTCAGCACACACAATTATAGTCTGGTTATCGCTTTCATTTTTTGCAAAATGTGATCAAAGGAGCAGCTCACTTCCTTACCCCTGCGCCACCAGGTAAATGGGACTAAATTGTGACAAAGGCTGCCACAATTTGAAACACAGAGCAGCCACATCTACACAATCAACGGCATCAGAAGTGGTAAATACACTAGGGTTGAGAGAAAGAGAATAGGAAGAAGGCTTCATAACGCACACAAGAGAAGCAAACGAAAAACAAAACAAGAACAAAAGGACATGCAAAACGAGACAGCCAGGTCTTCATTCCTCATGGATGTCGCCCAATCAGTTTTCAGAGCAGGATGAGGGGCTTGGGGCACTGGGGGAAAGGAAGGGACTGCTTCCATGCATGTGGTAAGGTTATTGGTGTTAGTTTTGTTTCCTAGTAAAACCCCAGCCCAAATGCTTTCCTGGCAATGTTCCAAAACAATAAGGTGATTTAGAGTTAATGGGTAAAAAGCCAATTGCTTTGTGAATTTCCAAACAATTTGTTTGCCTTACCCAGGGAAGCAGAAAAGCAGGGGTTTCCCCCTCTCTTTATAGTGTGCATGGAGTGTTAAGTGAGGTTGCAACAATCACAATATTAAATTATTTATTTTCTGCCTGCCATGAGCTTTAATTAGAAGTAATTTTATCTCCTTAACTGCAAGGATCAATCGTTTGCTTCCTGATTTCCTGGAGACCACCAGTTGCTGTAATTTTTAAATGACTTCTGATCCGGATTAATTCCCTTTCCTGACTGGGACAGATAATGTGTAGGAAGGATACAGTACTTTGGCAGGTGATGACCAGCAAAATATAGCTTCAATGGCATTACTTCCGATGTAAAAAATTTAAAGCTTGGGCACTGATTACGTAGTGTGTGTGTGTATCAATATACATAAATAGGTTTCTAAAAACAGTTTCCATTCTTGCCACATTTATGCTTTTCTCATGATAAGAGAAAGTTTTGTTTTATGTTTATAAATGTTTAGGTTTATAAATTAGCTTTTGGGGGGTTTTCATCGGCTTTTTTATTTTCTGCCTTTTCATAGGCTAAAAAAAATGAGTGCCATCTAAAGAAAATCATTATCAGAATTGTATTTGCAAAGAAAAGGTCAACAAAATGTTGTACCAGCCATATGAAATATGCTGCTGTTCACTAGCTGAGGATCTGGCCCATATTTTCATACAAGTGTTAAGTAAAACTCAGAGGACAAAATCCCGTCCCCACTGAAAACAATCCGAGTTTTGCCACTGACTTCAATAGGGCTAGGATTTCACACCCAAAGTGTGGTTCCAAAGGTTACTGTGTTCCCAGAGAAGCTGATTCTGTTGTGTTCTCACACTGAATGAATCAAAAGATTAAGCCATAGGTTTTCTGCATAGAAAGCTATCTTTCTAGCTCAGCGCAGATGGTTGGCTTTTAGTTCTTCACATGCAGATAACAGGTGGTGAGCAATCTCTCCAAAAAGTTTACAGAAGAAATTTTGAGCAATGGAATTTAGAGGTCCCTAATTGCTGGGGGAGGGGGGGGTTAATTCCCCCGAGATCTAGTCAACCAATCAGAACAAAGTTTTTTACCTTCTGTTCACCAGCGTGGACGACATCATCAGCACCATGCAAGCCACATGACAAAGTCACATGATACGCACGCACATGATTGGTTGAAAGGAAAGTGGAGGAGGTCACATGGAAAATACAAAAAATTAAAAAACTGATGTAAACAATGGGCAAGGGAAAAAATCAACAACAGAATTACAGACTAAATAAAATATAAACAAAATTAAAATTAGCCAGTATATATAAGAAACATTGGGGAGACAGTAAAATTGCCTGGAAATATAAGAATATTAAACCAGAGAAAGCACTGAGTTATGACACCAGTAAGTGTTAGGCACAGCTGCATCACTGCTTATTAATACCAAGTCAGGGAGCGAATAAACATTATTGAAGTGAAGGACCGTTGTCCCCGAACTTGGACAGCAGAAGGAATCCACAAGACTGTTGAAAAGAAAAAGGGAAGACATGTTATTCAGTAACAACCCAGGCATAAGAGGAGACAGAGAAACAGTCATCGCCAATGGTCTAGCAAGGATGGACCTTAGCATCTCGTATCAATTGAGCCTCGATTTCTGTAGGAAGAAAAATCTTTCTTAATAATAAGAGAAAAAAATCCATTCATTTATTACTGAGGCTGAAGTTGCTAATCACTAAAATGCAACCACGACTTGCTAAGTCCAGCAATCAGCTCTGAAAGTACATAAGCTGTATCTAACTAAACCAGCCTAAAGACTCAGAAGTAGATCAAACAAATCATATCGAAAAAATCCCAGTGATAATGTGACATGGGGGCAGTTCATGAGTGAGGCGAGGGCAGAATTGATTGGCACTGAAAGTTAATGACAGGTATGGCACAAGGAAGACATGGACATTGCTAAATAGAGAAGGGAACGTGAACAGATTGTGAAGGGAGGGAATGCAGGACAGGAGGCCACTGCACCTATTCTTGGTTTTCCTCTGCCCACATTACAGTCCCCTTTAAACTTTACTGTCTGCATTAAAGTGTTTACCTGTCTTTGATTATACTTTGGGCGGTGATTCCCAATCACATGAAAGCTACTCTACACTCTGCACTGTAGCCTTAGTATAACTGAGAATCAAGCCATTAGTTTTCTTGATGCTATTACCTGGCAAGATAGGACATGTTACTACTTGGGCAAGGAGCAATGGTTAGAAAACATAGAAAAAGATTATAAAAATTCTATGTAATTATGCCATGCTGACAATTACAGAAATCCAAGTGGGCAGACTACAAATACACTCCTCTTCCTGCCTTCTGAAAGCAGAGGTTTTGCTTACAAATTATATGTATTAATTATGACAAATTCACCGGTCTTGCATTTCATGAAGGTCACTGCTGGTTCTTCTGGAAGGGAGTTCTATGGCTGTAGGACAACTGCTGAGGAGGGTCTGTTTCTGAATTCCCTATCGTCTCACCTTATTATTCTTTTGCACTACAATTATTGTGGATGGTTTTGCTCATGGACAGGAGAAGCAGCCTCAGAGATCAGATCACAACCTGCCTAGTGAGAACTTTATTCGAGGATAAAATTTTAAAAAGTGCCTGGAAGTCTTAGGAGGCTAAGTCTTATTGAAAGCCAAGGGGACTTAGGATCCCACGTCACTTAGGCGTTTCGGAAAAATTTACCCCAAGACTAGAACCTTGACCTTTATCATGTACTTGGTGGGCAGCCAACCAGGTGATCAGAGCACTGGATGGTTGCTCCAGCCACGGCTGTGTGTTCTGCACCAGATGGAATTCTTTTGGAGTCTGATCTTTCATTTCCAGGTAGAGTATGTAGTGAGAATCTGGAAGTCATGGATACATGGGTCGCTATGGCCATGTCTGCATCACACAGGATGGAGCAAAGCAGACTGACCACCCAAAGGGGAAAGTATTCTCAATCATGGGGTCTTCAGCCCTCATTATCTCATGTATGTGTGTTATTATGGCACATTCCTGGGTCTTGCATTGCAGCCTGAAGGTGGCAAGCTTAGCAGTCATTCTCAGTTCTAGAAGGGAATTCCACAGTTGTAGAGAAGTTCCAGATTCCCATTGATCTCACCCCATTATTCCTATGGATTGCAGGTGATTGTGATGAAACGCTATTGGGCAGATTTTCAATATGCCCAAAGGAATGAAAGTCCAAGTCTCATTGTAAGTCAGTGGAGACATGCTCCTAAATCCCTTAGGTGATTTTGAAAATCTCCTCCCATATGCTACATATCCTGCAAAAAACAAACTCCAAAACATTTGGCCTCATCCGAAGTCCATTGTAGTCAACAGCAAAGGGACTTCGGGGGGCTTTGGATAAGGCCCCCTGTTCGTTTTCTGTTCTGCCTTTAGGTCTAGAGGTGTTAAGTAGCTATTCTCATAATTGGTTGGCCTTTAATTTCACCCAGTCTCTGTTTGAAAAAACATTAGGGCAATACTTGAGCTGCTGTACCAGCATTAACAGTAATAAAATGATGCCAAGCCTCTGGAATGGCTGGCTGTTGCCAAGGTGGGGTTTTTTTTGGTCTTTGAATACAGCGCATTAACATGCTGTAGAACAGCTTAGCATGGAAGTGAACACCTCTGCTATTTACATAAATGTACTGAATAAACTAATGACAACGAGGCAGTAAGAGGCAGGATTCTGCAAATATCTAAAAAGTTGAACTCCCATTCACGGTAAAAAACAGAGGCTTTATCTAGATATTTTTAATTTTGGGGGATGAAAAATGTTTGACACAAACTAACATTTTGTATCTTTCATGTGAAACAAGCCATGTTCCTATTAAGCAACACTAAAAGATTTTGCATTTCTATCTCCTAACTGCATCTGAGTCCAGAAATTAGGGAAAGGGCTGCAATCAACCCTTGCTTCCTGCAAGGAAAAAAAAAAAAAAAAACTGCATTAGTAGCACTACTTATCGCCCCTCCAAAAAAAGAAAAACCAGGGAAACGGTGTGAGCGGAATAAAAAATACTCTTCTGCAAAATGGAGCAGCTCCCACTTTAAAAGCATTAGGAATTAGAATTCTGCACATTACACACACGAGAAAGATACTGAGAGGAAGAAACTGTTAACTGTGTTCACTGGCAGATAAAAGGCGATTTCATGCTAGATGCAAGACCAAAGACAGGGCTGGTGATACACTGCATGTTTTTTTCTCTTCTCGCAGCTTTGGACTGAACATCCTCCCAACCTCCCCTAAAAAAGATGTGTGTTTCATGCTTTTAGTATATCTGCTTCATGGCTTCCAACCCACTGCAAATAAACATGGCTTCATCTCAGGTGAACACACACACACAAACAGTGTTACTGAAAACCAAAGCAAGCTAGCACACATCTGCCTGAGAATTCAGTGTTTGCAGAGTATATAGCTATGTTTTGCTCAATCACCTTGTCCATCTCCCAGGATTGTATTGCAAATATTTGCCTGGATTGGTATGGAATGTGAAATGCTACAAAGCTCCCGAAGACACAGGTTGTGCAAAATGCATCGGACAGCCCTGTTCAGTGAAGTGGCCTGTGTGTTGCTTACCCTTCTGCCGGACACTGTGCAGTAAAACTGTTTGTTTGTTTTCTGTCTACAAATCAACTAATGCCGTTGTGCTTTTTAGCTCTTTTTGTTATTCTGCTGAGATTTGTCACTGTAGTATCTAGGCCCATGAGGAAGAGCAGTCTCGTGGACAGGGCACTGAACTAGAATTCAGGAAACCTGGGCTTGATTTCCAGCTCAGCTACACACACATCTTCTGGCAGCTGTTTATTCAAGCTTGTGCCTCAATTCCCTTCTGTGTAAAATGGGGACAGTATTCCCCTCTTGTAGGATCAAATCCATTAATGATGTGGAGGTGCTTGGATACCAGGGTGATGAGGGTCATGCAAGTATCCAGACTGATCCATCGGGAGAATCTCAGCCCTCCTGCTGAGGAAGTGCTCCTACCTCCCTGCGCTTCCTTCACCATTCCAATGCAGGATAGATGGTGAGAAAAATCATTCCATGAGCTGCCTCCCTGCTGTTCTATTTGCAAACAGTCCTTCCCCTGCTGACAGTCTCCTGGTCTTTGGGCCTTGTGCTGTTCTGGGTCTAGCCAATGACTTCTGTGCAGGGAAAACCACCAAGGGGAGTGACGGTGCGCAGCTTCCTGAATCTTCCTCTTCATTCTCATCTTCATCACCACCACCACCACTTCAGTTTTGACTGGATTCCCCTCAAACCCTCTCCAAAAAATGCTTGACAGAAAATGATCCTTTGGGGAGTGAGTGGAAGTGTTCATTAAATGTCAGTTTACACTGTTTGATTTTTAAAAACTAAAAATCCCTGTAAAAACAACAAGGAGTCTGGTGGCACCTTAAAGACTAACAGATTTATTTGGGCATAAGCTTTCGTGGGTAAAAACCTCACTTCTTCAGATGCATCTTATGCCCAAATAAATCTGTTAGTCTTTAAGGTGCCACCAGACTCCTTGTTGTTTTTGCAGATACAGACTAACACGGCTACCCCGATACTTAAAAATCCCTGTGTTTCTAGTAAACCCGGTGTTTGCAATTTCCAACAAATGCTTGGGATGGGGGAGTGGAGGTGGGGGGGGACGGGGACATGCTGGGGCCTTATCACCCGCATGCTCACACATCCATTAATACCAGATTGTTGCTTAAGCCTTAAAAGACACCAAAATAACAAGGCATGTGTTTTGATTGCTGATGATGGAAGATCTACACTGTAACAACCAACACTCAGGACCAAGGGGGAGCAGTTCCCGTCTACTCACTCATCTGCTCTGTGCTTTCGGATCTGGTAGGAGGCAGGGTTGCTATGGAAACACGAAGGATAGGACAGGACATGTAAAGGTGAAGCATAGCATGCAAATAAAAATTAGGGGGGGGGGAAGAAGAGGGAGATAAGGAGAAATGAAGCCTAATGAGGAGGAGACAGTCAGGGCTGCACACGATCCATGCCCCACATTTATAAATATTAGATAAAGGTTTCTATGCAAGTTGCATCATGCTAGGATTCCCCACCCCCACTCCCACTGCACCATCTGAATTCCACAGACAAACAAGGGGCTCTTCCCTGTTTTCAGAAGCGGTGACTGCAGCTGTGTGGTTCTCAGAGATGGCAGGGGCTCCCGCAGACCTTCGCAACGGCTTTGTTTCCAGGGATGCTTGTATCCCCAGAGTTCTGAGTCTGAACCAAATCTCAAAGGAACCAGACAAAGCTGCTGCCGTTTCACATGGTTTCTACCCAAAACAATAATCCTCTGGGATTCTCGGATACCCAGCCCATGTTCACCCTAAACTCGGCTCTGGCTAAACCAACATCGGAATTGCCAATGCAGGATGCTGTCTCTGACATTGGCCAATATCTGCTGCTTCAGAGGAAGATGCAAAAAGACCCCGTAGTGGACAATTAGGAGATAGCCTGCTCCTCCGAGATGGTTCTTCCTCACCTCCACTTGCCCCAAAGAAAAGACTTTCTATCCCTTCTATATTTGTTGTCCCATCCAGTGTGACTGGGTGTTCTCTGCCCGGTCCCTTATGGACTCCCGCTGAGCTCCTGGTCTCAACAATACCTGTGCTAGTGAGTTCAGGAGCATCACAATGACCTCAGGCTGACTTTCAGGGCTTGAAACTCCACTTTTGCACAGAGCTGGCTGTGACAGTGGCAAAGCAGCAGCAGGTAAACCTCCAGCTTTACCTCCCTACTGTACCTAAGTATTGCTGAACACATATGGCAAGCAGCAGTGGGCCACAAGGCAGAGCTACATGGACCAGCTCAGCTCTAACGGACCATGGCCTGCCTTCTGCTGTTTGTGTTACAACCTCCAGGCGCCTTTAAACTCCTCTGTGCTGCGTGTTCATACCCTTCCCCTTTCTTTCTTCCAAACAATGGCCACAACCTGAGGCAGAATCGAAAGAGGTGAGGTCCCAAGGGCAGAGTTCACTTTCACTCTCCAGAAAAAAAAAAAAGAACGGCCTTAGAGGAAGCAATAAAGTATCGCATCTTTGAGGACTGACAGATTCAAAGCCCCTTACAAATGTTATGACAGCACTCATCACTCCACACCAGAGAGGAAAGGCAGACCGCACGAGCGCAAATGCCAGCATCACTCCTGCATGGATTGGTAGGAACAGTGGAGCCAGAGCAAAACAAGTCTCCGTTTCCAAATGCCAGAGGGGCCACAGCATGACCCACAGTTGGGAGGGATTTTTTTTTTTAATAACACCAAGTAACATCCTTATCTTTTAAAAAAAATAGAGGAGCTGATAGTCTTCCCCATGGGGCACCAGAGCTAGTGCTGCAGGCT
Organism: Emys orbicularis; assembly: GCF_028017835.1. NCBI lineage: Eukaryota > Metazoa > Chordata > Testudines > Emydidae > Emys > Emys orbicularis. Next base: position 30,346,328 of record NC_088697.1, on the reverse strand, counting down.
GGTGTGTAGGCAGCTAAGCCTGAGTTTAATTCCTCCTCCTTTCTCATGCTGGCATCAGTCTTGCTGACCTGAGCCAGGAATGAGATGGGAGAGACCCCTGTGTGAGTCGCAGCCTAAATCTGACGATGCAGATTTAAGAGGATCAAACAGGATAGAAAGAAATTATTTCCTTCCGCAGCCCAAGGAGGCAACTTAGCAGTAGACTTAGGGAGAGACAAGCCATTATCTGTTGATCATTTCAGTATTTCCCTTTTTTGGCTAAGAAGCTAACCTCTCTCGCTATCTATTTTGCCAAAATGAGCTCAGGAAACTACCCTTTGACCACACCAGCAGGCTACCCCCACAAAATGGGAATGGAATGCAAAATGCTAGGGGCGAAAGTCCACTGAAGTCCATGGCAAAACTCCCAATGACTTCACTCTACATCTTTCTATTGACTTCTCTGCCTCCATCTGGCTGGAAGGTTTAGTACCCATTTGCCTTCCTGTCTACTGCTTAGGAATTCAGCTTGTGCTATCCGCAGTCTCTTTACTGAGAGGGTTTAGTCTTCGCCCATGTAAAAGAAACAATGTTAGGCAGATTGCACCACAGCTGGTGGTGAGACACATGCAGAACACAGCAGAGCAAAGCCAAGGCTCCCGTCATACTCACTGTCTGCGAAATGGGCGGGCGGGGCAACAGTAGTTGCTAAAGAAAGAGAAAGGAATGTGAAAGGGGGAAGAAATTCTTGTTAAATGCAGCCAAAGGAAGGAAAACAGGAAAGAGTGAAATGGCAGGATTCCCTTGGGATAAGGACTTTTTGACAAGCCTGTGCATACGGAGAGGAGAATGAAAGACAAAGCTGCCTTCTGTTACAGGGAAACAGACAGGCTCTGTATCTTGCAAGGCCTGTGTTCCTCTAACGTAAACTAATTTCTCCCCAGTGCATCTCAACTGAACACCACTTACCTGACTAAGTTGCTCCAGCTGTACGCCATGAGCCCAAACCAACGGCCATGGATTGCAATGGAGATAATGGCCAATGCATCAGGCCTCATGGAAGTGAGAGCAGAATGTGGCCCCTGTAAACGCCGGCAACGGTCAATTCCATTGATAGGAGACAAAGCAGGACAAAGACATGTGTCCCCTTCCACTGGTTTAAGGATGAGGGATGTGACCAAGTGTTATAAGGGAAGCAGAATCCTGAACTCGGGTCTTTGCAGATACAGAGTAGTGAAAACTAGTGTCATCCTTTATTTTGTCTTAAACTGGATTTATTTGTAATCTTTCATCCTTTTACAGGTCATTGAAATGTTGTTCTTTTAAATTAAGGCATAAACAAATGCATTTTAGTTCCCCTTTGAGCCCCACCTGCACTGCAGCAAGACGCTCGAGGGCCTTGAACTGAAGCAGCACGTGTGAGGCAAGTACGCAGCTCAGGTTTGTTTTCAAACAGTTATGAGGGATGCTGCTAAAAATGAGTCTGGGGTGCTCAAGGGTGTACAACCAACACACCAAACCAGAGACATCCTTCCAGCACCATAATGTGTGTGTGCACTGTTACATTATCAATGATCTGGGGGCCCATGTTCCTCAAGGTTAGGGAGAAACTGCTTTATTCTGGTGATTAGTGAAAAAAACAAACACCCCACACAATCATCACAACACCAGCCATTACAAAACCACATCCCTTTGACATTCAAACAGAAATTCTAAGCAAGAAAACAGAGTTTTGGCTGGTACTAAAATGCAACTCCAGCATTCCTGTCCATAAAGTCCCTTAAAAGAAAGAAAGAAATCATGCTGTGGTCCCCATGTCAGACTAGACTCTACTCCTCAAATGGTATGCTAAATCCACCCATATGAGACCTTCCACGTTTATTCCTGATGGATTTAGTTCAACAAACCATGAGATTACAGTTCACACAGACTTCTCTGCATGTAAACATAGTAATAGTTATTCTTTTTAATTTCCAAAATGTATAGTAAGTATAATATATAATTAGTCATAGAAAAGCAAAAGCTTTCTGTTTCAGGAGTTTTCCATGACTATCGATTTTCTCTTTCTCGCTCCCCAGCGATGCAGCAAATTAAGAAGTAACATTCAAGCAATTAAATTCTAAAGGTTATCAACTCAATCACTGAGGAAAGATTTAGTGACAAATCTTAACAATACTGGCTCTCCAATCTTTATTCCCCTTACTCTCTCCAAACTGCTATCAGTATCTTCTTAATCAAGCAGATTGTCTGTTTTCCATCTGGCAACTTTTTGATAGCAGATCCTTTTTAAAAAAGTGGAAATTGTTTGCTGTGTTTAGATGGTTTCGGGGATCGCGGGGGGGGGGGGGGGGGCTTGTTGGTTAATGGTATCACAGTACAGGTTCTGATCACTGATGCTTTCTGTAACAGAATGCACCTAATTTGGTGGCCAAATACTTTCAATTTTAGGCATTCGGCCTTGGCCAGCTTTGTTCTTACATGCCCTGTTAATACTCTACTACTTTAGTGTATTAATGCAAAGTTCACACAGCAGACACCTGTCTGGCTAAGAACATGTCCCATTTACCAGCATGTCCCCCTTTATTCTAAGGCACAAGAATCAGCTTTTCCTGATGTGATGTGTTAATACAGAGTGCATTAGCGCCAAGATGGGAGCTTCCAACCCACTGGGCACAGCGGTGTCAAATAGAATTTTGGATAGCGTCCAATGGCCAAGCTCACATTTGAGTCCTTGAAAATTCCATAGCTCACTGGATTGTCCCGTAAGGGATCTGACCAGTGACTTCAGATCGATCGCATACAGAGCTGCAGCTCTCACGCCGAGTTCAAGAAGTATACATTAGATTAATGAAAAAAGGCTGGCGTAGTAATAGCTTGGAGGCTTGAACACCTTGGACAGTCCTCAATCTCACTGATGTCCATCAATTGGGGGATCAATCTTTTTGAATAGGTTGGAATTGACTACAGTAAACAGCTTTGCTTTGTATGTTTTAGTAATCCTGATGCTCTTTGCAACCTGGTCAAGAATGCCCATACGCTACTGCTGTTTTATGAGATTTCCCACATGGAGTGTGATGGTGTTAGTCGCCAAGGGAGTCAGGGTGGCATCTGCATGTAATAATCTGCACCTGTACTCTCTGTTCACTGGCTCTTCTTAGGGGGTGTATTCATGTAACATTATGGTGCCTCCTCTCGAAAAAGTTCTTAGAATATCAGTGGTGGTCTAAGATGTCAAAAATGTTGTATTATAGGCGCAAAGCCTCTCCTTGAGATAGCTCTCTGCTCATCAGGCCCACATAGCTGCACGGCTCATGAGCTTGCTCTTGGCTGGAAGTTCTTCATACGACCCAGCCGCACCAATCAGCTAAAAGTGGTTTGTTTTCTTCTTTAATTCGTTAAACTCATTCGTTTAAGACATGGTTGAGGACATCAACATTATTGCTACGCTGCCCCTCAAACCACAAGCCGTTTAAAAGTGCTACCGTCTCACTTCTTAACTAGGGCTGGCTGACTCACTGCAGCACATTTGGAGAGGTGTCACCACCAAAATATTTTCATAACCTCAGTACAAAATAGTGACAAACTTAAACATGTTTTGTTATTCTATAAACATGTTTGCTCCTGGAGTTTAAAAATATGCTCTAAGTTTCGCATCAATTACATTTTCAGTGGCTTTCAAAGAATAAATCAAGATGATGATGTTGATGATTTGAAGCATTCTGTCTTTGCTTCTGCAAACTTATCTAAATGGCAAAAGGGGCACTTGGGACTAAGAGCATTGGCTACTATTCCGGGGGCATCTGCAGAACGGCAGATATTGAAACGGAAATGGGCTTAACCAGAACATTTTCTGTTCCTCTTCCCGCTGAGTAGCAATGTAAGAACTGTCCAGAAACTGGTGATCTTTAACTTGAATTAACTTATTTATCAGGATTGAGAGACAGAATATAATGTATTTGTCAGGAGTAAAACATTCTTCGTTATCTGCTTTAAATTTAAGAAACCTATGCAAACCTGAAAATCTTATATCAGTATCATCATACCAATCAGTTACACAATGCTCTACAAAAATAAGTGCTAGGGTGCTTACAGAATTCTTTTTGCAGGACTCACTTTCTGTCTGAAAAACTGCTGCATGATAAGTAGCCATTGCTTCCTGCCTTCCTACTGAGGGCCAGATTCTGATATCTTTACTCATGTGGAAGACCATCTTTACTCCACAAGTGGTTCCACTGATGTCAGGACTATTCTGTCCGAGTCTTTTTAAGTTCTTATGCAGCTCTCCTTCACTGATCAACAGCTTCTGCTGGTGAGAGACACAAGCTTTCGAGCTTACACAGCTCTTCATCGGGTGTTTCTCTCACCAACAGAAGTTGATTCAACAAAAAGATATTCCCTCACCCACCCTGTCTCTCTAATATCCTGGGATCAACAAGGCTACAACAATGGTCACGTAGGCATTTCTGAAAATTTTACTCACTGTGACTAGCATCTCTCAGGTGTGGTTCTATTTTTCTCATTTCCTGTCACCAGGGGAAATTGTGTGGAGTTTTTTAAAAAATGGTGTAATTAAATATTTTAGGTACCCCATGCTATGTGTTTATATTAGCATGTTCAAGGCTGATGAAGACTACTCATGGAACAAAGTCCTATGCAGCATGAGTAAAAGCATGAGATTGTACTTTCTGCTACTCCTTCTACAATGCTGAGTCCCCAGCCCAAGACCAGAAGAGGCAGCACTGTGCCATGTTTTCCAAGGAACCTCAGTGCATCACATACATCCCACAGCATTCCCTTGGCTTCCCTTTGCCACAATATTCCCAAATAATTTAGAAGAGCAAAGCTGGTGTGAAATTCCTTCCCAAAACCACCCTGCTGGGAGACTATGAAATCCCAGAGGGTCTTTCCTGGTCTGATCTTCCATCAGTTGCATGAACAAATAAAACCAATTCAAAAGCCCCTGAGGTAATACAATATGGTGTATTCTTATGGAGCCGCCTTCACGCACACATTCACAGAGAACATCAGAGTCTCTTGTAAGCTGGAGGAAACGAAAGGAAAGTTGCAAAGAGAGATTGAAAGATGGAGGAGTATAAGAGGCAGAGACAGGGCTTCGGACAGATAGGGTGGTGCTAGTGAGTGGAGTGCCACTGTCAAGGGAGATGTGTCAGGGAGGAGGCTGAGATGGAAGGAGCTGTTCAGAGGCAGGAGAAGCTGGCTGAGGCAAGGCCGTGATACGTCTTGAAAACCAGGAGGGCAACTCTGAGCCTGATTCAGAGCAAGGTGGGATGGCAGAGCAGGGGATGGGAGCAGGTAGGAAAAGAGAGTGAAAAGGAAACAGTACTCCAATAATGATGCTCCAATCCCTCAGAGCTCTTCTGCTAAGCGAGCTTGTCCAATGTCTGCTCTAACTTCCTCAGCTCCCCTAGAGGCACTGGGCCCTTCACAGCCTGATCTGCATTCCTTATCAGGGGCCTGATTCTGCCACCTGATTCAAGTGGCATCTGGTGCTTACCCAGAATGGTCGCATGGACACAGTGGGGTGGCCTGTGTGAGTACATGCTGCTCACCATCAAGGTGGCAGAGTTGGACCCTAACGTTAGAGCGTGTTAAATCACTATTCTGGTTAGATTTTGTGCACTTTCAGGTGCTCGATCCCCACAACAGATTCCAGCCATCCTGTCTACATAATCACAGGACAGATCCCTGTGTCCAGCCTGCCTTACCTACGCTCTATGAAGTTGCACCACAGCGAGTCTCTGTGGTCATCCATCATCATTTCCATGAGTGTTTCTACAATGACCTACAGGAGAACCCGACAGCTGTCCTGACCAAGCCTCTGACATAACTTATCCCCCTCTCTCATCACTCTATGCTTTGCTCCTTCTTTCACGCTATTCCCCCCCATGGAACAACCTCCACGCATCATTTTACATCTCCTCCTCACGCCTGGTCTCCCATCACCATCTCCTCTAGTTTCATCTGCTCCAACAATCACATTGCAAGAGGTGGGTGGTGCATCTGTCCAGATTAAGCTGTGAAAACTCCATGAGCAGGAGTACGTCTCAGCCTGTATCAGCCAGGGCACCTGCAGCTCTGTCCCATCAAACAGGAGAAGATACATTTTGGTCCAGAAAACCAAATTCTAGATGACGGCTCCATACTTTAAAACACAGTGAAAAATGCCATATTACAGGTGTGATTTAACTCTGCTGTTGTAAGAGCCATAGAATTGTTACCGGATGATGTGCATGTGGCTTGGCAGGCATATCTGGAGCTATGACTGTGAGCATGGCTTTTGATATCCTTTTTTGCTGCATAATTCAGTCCTTTCCCCCCCTCTCTTTATGGCATTCATCATTATAGATCTGAGTGCCTGTGTCATTATCTCCCCAGCATATCACTGCTGTTGTCCAATTCAGAACACGCTGCCAAACCAATTGCTAGATGGCTACAATACTAACTGTGATTAGCTTTATATGAGGTATAAATTACTTCTGCTAAAAGTATAGGTTCCAAACAATGTAGGCAGAATACTGCACACATGTCCAGGAATCACAATAGGTTAAGACATTTCTTCCCATTGACCTTATCCTATTTGTAATTGGTACAATCTCAAATTCTATCCAACCACCTCTATACATATCTATCTAGCTATCTGTTAGTCAACCCACTGATCTATCTAGTGATCTACCCAAACTTTGATTTCCTATAGAACCACAGTATTTCACCACCAATAGCTCAAGAATCCTATAGGTAAAATCCTGGCCCTATTGAAGTCAACAGCCAATCTCTTAACTTCAGCCAGAATTTCACAATCTATATCTACTGATACACTTTTCGGGAGCTGCAATATCTTCTGGCAAGTTTCTGAGAACACAAACATGGTGGTAACAGCCCAGTAAAGGCTGCCACTATAATTCTGGCCACAGGATCAGCTCACCAGAAGGGGGTATGTCGTAATACAGCAAGCAGCTGCTACTGCACTTCTCACCCAGCTGAAGTGGCATCGCCTCACTGCCATGCTGTTAATCTGACAGGCAGGAATAGCTATGGAATATGTGATGAATACTTTTTGACTAAGCCTGGATAATAAACCTAAGTGTTCTAAATAAACAAACACATCAAATCCATCATTAATTTTCTTCAGTTAATTTTGGATTTTTGCCGGTGGAGAAGGAGATATGTCTGTGCACTAAAGGGAAAGTGGCTGCAATCCATTTAATTGCTGGAGGACTGTAAGTGCTACTAAGAATAGAGCTTGTTAAAAGGAGGGGGAAATTGTGAACATTTTCTCAAAATTTTCCCCCCTTTACTTCCAAATTTTGAAAAAAATGCAGAATTTTTGAAAATTTCTGAGTTGGCAGAAAAACAAAAAAAAATCTTCTTAAATGTTGAAGCTCTTTGCTGTTTGTTTTTCTGAATGTCTAAAGTTCATGAAAACTTGAAAATTTTTAATGAGTGCTAACCTAGAAACATTCTGCTACTCCACTCCGCAACTGCTGATCCAGCAGTGCCTGACCTTTAGAAAAAATCCTTGCAAGTGACAAATCTTTGATATTGCATGCTGTACAACGGGGAAAAGGCCTCTGAGCTCAGTTCAACAGAGAGCCATATTAAGCAGAGCAGAATGGCTACTCTAGGGTCAGCGTTATTAGGAGATGCCTAGTACCGTCTACTTTTTTCTAAGGACAAGGAGAGGGAGAAAAAACTACATTAAATGCTAGAGCTATGGCATGTTAGGGGAGCATTCCAGGGATGGCTAGAAAGAAAGAGAGATGCAGAGAGGCACTTACGTGAATGAGGAATGCCTGCGGTTTTCCATAGATGGAACACAGACAAAAAGAAAAGAGATACACCCAAAAACAAAAATGTCAAAGAGATGAAGAGAGGCGATAGAGACCATGGAGCTGGAAATTCGAAACAACAGGTGCTGTACTCAATGGAGAGGGGTCAGACAAGGGGATTACTGCAACAAGGTGAGAAGTAATACGGGATTTGGCTTGTCATATGGGATTGGGTTCTCTTGGAACACGATGCTTACACCATTCTGTACAACCTGCACTGTTCAGTGCTGCTAGGCTTGATAGCCAGGGTGATCAGGAGTCTGGCTTCCTATGGGACTGTGCAAAACTCTGAGGGGCTCCAGAATGATCAGTGGCAGTGTGCTAGAGCATCATGGAGGAGACAGCGCTGAACCCATGACAGCGCCTGCAAAGCGTCGTTAGCTTGAGCAGAGTCAGGAGAGCGGGAGGTGCATGTGGACACGTTCAGGCGCACCCTTGTGAAGGGGGTGAACACCACATCAAACACCATGCGGGAGTGTGGCAGGAACGCACAAGGAGTCAACTCAGGCTGCCCCAGGATCTTAAGTCCTTGGCTGGGATCAGATATAAGAGAGTGAGGGGCTCCATATAAAGCAAACATCAGCTCTTCCCTTCTGGCTCCAGTATGCTGCTTCATGCACATGGAATGTCATTATTTTCTCTCTTTCCCAGCTGGCAGAATTCGCACTCCATCCCCCCTCCAAAAATCAAACCTGATTTTGGCTCCAGGGCTTTTTGCTCATGAGTGAGGTGGGGAGGGGAGGCCCCAGGCTGCAGAGACGCATGCCACTGACAGATGGAGATGATTCAGGGCAAGGCGGGTGAACATTTTAACAGAGCAAACAGCGGCGCAGTGAAATAACCTTCCCTCCCTCCTGCCGTTTCAAACTCATTCTCATGGCAGCGTCTCTGACGCCCACCCAATTCCTCCCCTAGCCCCCAAGCAACGGAAACAGCCTGTCGCTTCAATTGGGAGACCCAGCCCTTCTCAATGGGCTGCTTGCTTGTGTTATGAAAATGCCATCTGATTGCCTGCTGCCCAAGTCTCCTGGAGAGTAGAACATTTGTTGCAGTCATGGGGGGGGGGGGGGGCCCAATACAAAACCCCACCCTTGGAAGAGGGAAAATATTCATGATGGAATCCGGCAAAAACAAAAGCTCAATAGACTTGCAAAGGGTCCACCGAGACCTGCAAGAGAAAGAGGCACTGCCCATACACAGCAGGGATCCCCTGGGGAAAGCCAGGGAGAGAACCAAAGAGGCAAAGGGAGGGGGGAAGGGTTGATGTTTACTTACGAACTGGCTGGGTCTTGAACTGAGACACTGCACTGATCTCTCCCAGGCCCTTGCCGTTGATAGCTGACAGTCTGATGGCATAGGTCGTCTCTGGCTTCAGGCCCATGATGGTAATCATGCCCTCCATGTTTGCTGTTGCAGAAAAGAGAGGGTGGGGGGAGAAAGGGAAGAGTGGGGTTTGAACGGACAAGTCAGTACAAGCCCATTTTCATACTCTGTAATGTCAGGTTCATACACGTCGCGTGGGCTGTGCCTGGCCCTGCATGAAAGCCCCAGGAACAAAGCCACCCTCTTTTGTGGATAGTTTAGTGCAAAGACTGCAGGGCTAGCATTGCCGCCTGGGCCTCTCCAAAGGAGATGGGATGAGGTGAGGCCCAGAGCAGGCACCAAGGGGAGCAACCGCTGCACTTGTCACTGGGGCTCTCCAAGGAGTGATCCTACAAACCCCAATGCGGGGCTGTGGCTGCAGAGTGCCCAGAGCCCAGTGCTGGTCAACTGCTGGAGAGTGGCTTCCAAGCCCAGGCTCCCCGAACGTTTCACAGAGACAGTCCATCAGCAGCCAAAGCAAGGCAAGCGACAGAGGGACTGGGAAAGCAGATGTGGCAGCACAATCATTCACATGACATTTAACCACACTGTGGAATAAAGCCACTGCTCTCCCCCCAGACAGAACAAGGGGTCTGCACAGCGTGGGGGCATGTGACATCTCTAGGGCATTGGCTTCCAAGAGCCAGGCACACTCCAGGCTCTTAAGTGTTCCCATCTACCCCTTTAGCCCCTCTTGCATCCATGTGCAGAGCTCAAGGTATGACATCTGGGCTTGTAAACGGTGCAAGTCACGGAGAAAGCCCCTGCAGTGAGAACAGGAGCTTTGTTCCTGCATGCTGGGGAGCATACATACGCAGGGGAGGCTGCTTTGTCAAGGCAGCCACAGTGTATCTCTGCTCAGCAGAGAAGAATAAACGTGATGTGCTGGATGGGCGAGCCAGCAAAGGGAGGATCCCGGCAATGGAAAACTCTGGGAAAAATTGCTGCTTTCCACCTGAATGGCTCACTGCTCCATGTGCACTCAGCGTTTGTACTTCATGTTGTTTGTGGGCCATTGCTTGCCATATGCAAGGCAGAATGTCTCACTCCCCTTACAAATCTCCCAAGATTCTGGTTGTAGGGTCTAGGCTGTGTTTTGTTGCATCATACAACTTAGTATTCAAACTAGTAGGGAAAAGCAATGCCTCAAGGGGAAACCAGACCTCACAGAGCACACTGTCACATGCTGGATTCTTTAGAAGTTGGGGCCGAGAAAACAATTTGCCATTTGTCTACAGTACCATGAGACCCTCAGTTTACGCTTTGCAGGCTGGTGGTACTCGACAGGCTCTTGCAGATTCAGCCAGCCTAGAGGTTTTACATAACATCTAACTCCTAAACCACCTCAAAGGTTGACAAGAATCATTTCGGATTCCTCACCTTGCCCCAGATACCACAGCCTCTGCATGACCCTGAGCCATCACCTTGGGGAGAGATTTCCCTTCTTCCTGACACAGCACAATTTCAAAGCAGAAACCCTGGAGGCGCAGGCGATCGATGACAGAAGCAGTACAGCTATCTGTCTGCTCGACTCCTATCGAACTGACTGGGAGCCAAGCCTCCGGCAAGAGAAGAGGCTGCAACCCTCCCTTAGGAATCAAGCCGCGAGGCTCAGACACAGCTTAAGGAGAGAGGTGGGCGGGGGGACTGAGTGAGGTTTTTATTGTCTGAACTAAAGAAAATCTATTTCCACTTCACAGAAAGGAAGGAAGAAATGGAGAAACCAAACATGATTCTAGCTACGGCGATGCGATTCCTGTGGGGGGCAAGGACCCTCCAGTGCTATGGTAATACAAATAATAATACATATGGGACGGGTGGTAGAACCCTCTGGAACAAGATTCTCCCTCCACCAGCCCCATCAGTGCCAAACCGCCTTGGTTTACTGGACTCCGGGGGCACTATAAGGTATATAGATTTGCACAGACAGTCGCCATGCTGTAGGATTTGAAGGGAGTTAGACCACTTGGGGGGAAGGGAATTTGGATTCTGCTGGCTGGTCGCTCTTTGCAGTTTATGGCAGCGCTGCGCAGAGTGTCTTGGGCAGGAGGTACAAACCAATATATATAAATGAAACCATTATGCAGATTAATGGGGCAGCTTCATCTGAGTCCTGTGTGCAGAGCTGGTCACCCCATCTTGAACAGGGTATTTAAGATTCTTTAACTTTTCACTGAAAAATTCCCAGGTTTTACAAAGGTATTATTTAGTTTTTACTGATTTTCACCTGAATTTTGGACCAAATATATGAAAATACTGATTATGTAAAGAAAATGCAGTACACTATGCTAGGAAGACGTGTTTGTTAATAAGTTAGTCTAAGTGTAAATGTGAGGCTGTCTGTTCAAGGAAGGCAATACAGAGGCAGATAAATATACACGTGCGTCCATATGTGTACGTATTGTTAATATACAGTTCATTAAATAAACCATAGCATTAAACTGCTTTTATGTTCAATACTTTATTTTTCTCTATTAGTTGCTTTTATTCTGTTTTCCAGTCCCCCAATATTAAATGTGATATCGACTCAGAAAAACGTAACGCTATTTTTTTTGCACTAATTTTCATCCATTTTTTAATTTTTTTGTAGTAACACTTAAATTCCTGGGAAATTTTAAACAAAATAAATAGTGAAAATGAAGGGCCTTGAGGATACTGCAGAACTAGAGAGGGTACAGAGAACGGCAATGAGAATGACTGGGGGCCTTGGAGGCTGAAAGGACTGGGACTATTTACCTTAGAAAGGAGACGAAGAAGAGGGGACTTGATAAAATTATATAAAATAATGACTGGTCTAGACGGGACAGACCAGGAACTTCTGTTCTCCCTGTTTCACAACACAAGAACAAGGAGATGTTCAATTAAATTAAAAGATAGCAAACTCAAAACTGAATAAAGGAAATATTTTTTCACAAGTGACTGGACTGTGGAATTCACTGCTACAGGATGTCATTGAGGCCGAGAACTGTGCAAGATTTGAAAAGGGATTAGACATTTGTATGGAGAAAAAGAATATCCCGCTATAATAGTTAACACTAACAAAAAACTTTGGGAGGGATATTAAACTTCATGCTTTAGGTCTTAATCCGATTATTCGGTATTAGAGATTAGGATGAGACCTTCATAGGCATGCAGGTTACCCCACATCCGCCCACCATGGGGTTTCCCACACTTTCCTCGGAAACAACTGGCACTGGCCACTGTTAGGGAAGGGGCACTGGGTTAATTGGACCGTGGTGATTCCTATTTCCCAAATAATGTGTTTGAATGAACAATATTTTAGTGCTGAGCCTGCCCATGGAATGTCCCCGACAGATGACCTGGAAGGTCCATTAAAAATGTTAAAGCTGCAGTTCATGCCGATGCTTAAAAGGGAGGCTTCTCCTTAAAAACCCCCAGGTATATAAATTGTTTTATGTCTAATGAGTCTCTCTCTCTCTCTCAGCCCAGATTCATCCTTCCTATGAAGCACGGTGGTACCTTCCTCTTAAATGAGCTTATTGCAAACCAGCCTGATGACCCTTTGACCCAGGGAAAACTGGATCTGGAACTCAACTGGGTTTGGCTTTAAATGAAAAGATCAGGTGAGCACAATACTATTTCTGTTGCTTAGATCACAGTTACTTTAGACTGCAAGCTCTCTGAGGCAGGGACTGTCTCTTCACGTGTGAACAGCAACTAGTACAATGGGGACTGATCCCTGATTGAGAAATCCAGGTGATACCGCACTACAAATAAATACATACATAATAATAATAGGTCTAGAGTCTTTGTTGACACTATTGTTTTCTGATCCTGTAAGTAGTGGGGCTCTGTACAGCTGAGTGGCAGGAACAGAGCACACAGCAGGGTAGCTTGAAGGCTTACACTTCATACCAGTGGGAGTGATTTTAGAATACCACCACCACCACCTGACCAAGGGGTGGATTCCACTTCGGGAATCCCGAAGAGCCTAGAACGGATGCTGAAGTTAGAGGGGGGAACGGTCACACTCCAAAAACAAGAAGAGACTCTTGAGATGCTAAGAAGGACAATGTTTTTTCGCACCCTACCTTCTTTGGCATCATACCACCTGGAATGCCAATCCTCCTCGCCCAGTGCTCTCCATTCCGCCTTGTACTTGAGGATGGGCACCCCACCGGTGGCCTCGGGCTCATCGAACTCCACCTGGGCAGTGCTGGAGTAAGGCTCCACTCTGTCAATGGAAGGAGAGGACGGAGTATCTGGGGGAGGAAGGGAAATAATAAGCAGTGATGTGGAGAGGGCAGGCAGCAAATGTCCATACAGCCTGTGCCCTTGGAGAGAAGGTGTCTGTGGCGATCCCAGAAACGTCTGCCTGCATTCTGCCTTGTGCTTAGGCCCACCGGTGGGACCCTATCCTCACCCAAGCTTGCTACAGGGACTCTTAGGAGGCAAATCGGTTCTCTGTGAATTGTGGAGTTTTCATTTCCTCCCTCCCATCAGGGACAAGCGACTCGCAGCATTTCCCTCCGGGTCACTTATTTACTCTGATGAATAAATGCAGCCTGCACATGGCTATGCATGCACCCTGGAGACCATTCTGCTGCTTCGGGCCTTCCTCACAGAACGTTTGAATGCACAGCTGGATAATTCCTAACTGTTTCCATGGCAACCGGGTGAATTAATTATTGAGGGCACTCCGAGTTCAGGATAGTGGAGCCCCTCCCAGCCTGTTTGGTTACCCAGGCAGGTGGAGAAGCCTGCCTAGCTGGCATGGGCTGCTTTGGGATTTCTGTGTGGCAGCAGGATGTTTTACGGAGGAGAGTTCGCTAGCTCTAGCCCATACGCACCGTGCTGCTCTTAAAAGCCAAAGAGCAAGATTCTGTCACAGCACCAGTGGGTACTGTAGGGTACATAAAGGCCTACTCAGGCAAAAAGCAGCCGCCTCCAAAAACGGGGCAGGAGACAAAATTCCTGGGATCCACACCGCCTTTAAACTTGCGAGCTACAACTGTCTGCTCTGATGCCCCTCAAGGGGGACACTTGGAGTCGGGAAAGGCTTTCCCTTCATCACACCAGTGCAATGACTGCCTGTGCATTCCGCCAGCCCTCTGCCTGTCAATGGATCATGGGGCTGGGTGGGACACTCACCCGCTTGCACAAGGATGAATTCAGAGGACTCCTGGCCGATGCGATTCACTGCGGTGCAGTTATAGTTCCCAAAGTCATTCTCGGAATCCGGTGTCACCTGGATGTTTAAGGATGGGGAGGGGGGTGTTTAAGGATGCGCCCAGATCTCAAAGCCCAACTTCCCCAACCCCCGCTGGGTTTTACTAAAAGGGGAGATATCAAGGTACCATAAAATATGGATGGTGAGCATCAGAGACAAGTGCAGGTTGCCCAGGGGCCTTGTGGTGATGGGTGAGAAGCTGAAGACAAGGCTCTACAGGCTGCTCAATTTATAGGAGCCTCTTTAGCCTCCTGCCCCGTTATCTCCTCCTCTCCTGCACCCTCTCTCCTTTAATCCAACAGCACAACACACACATGTACCTCAGTGAGGGGGGAGAGACTGTACATCTGTGGAGACACCCGATATCGTCCCGAGATATAGAGCAAGGGACTGTGTCTTCCTAGGGCTCTGTGAAGCACCCAACGTAACGGGGCCTCAGTCCTGATTGAATCCTTTGGGAACTACCAGGATAGACACAATAAATGAACAACAATCCCATGGCATTTGTAACTTGGGTGCTTCCTCCTGATTCCTTGCCCTGCCTACAACGATACGTCGCTCTCTCGTGTCCTCTCTTGTCCGACATTTAGACTGCAACCTGTTCAGGGCACAGAACGTGCCTCTTACTGGTTTGCAGCCAAGCACGCTTCTGACCACTAACTAGCAAACCATTCTTCAGCCCTTGATTGGAATGGTCCTGTCTCCTGGCACACGGTGTGCCATCTCTGCTCCTGCCACAGGCCAGCCCATAGCTTCTTGTCACTAGAGGCTGGAAATGCTTCTTCCCTGTTTATAGACGGGGCAGCAACAGATAACATGGAGTGACGGAGACCTCCCATCAGGGCTCTCGGTGCCATAAACAAACATTAATCTATAACCCACGAAGGCTGCACATTCATATCCCCTCCCCGAGAGCCCAATTTCCTCACCTCCAGGTAACTGGCTGATGGGGTGTTGTAGATCTTGATGTTACTGTAGTTGGAGCTTGGTAGCAGCTGTCCATCCCGGAACCAGGAGATGACAGCACTGGGATAAGCAAACACCTCGCATGTGATGTTCACTTGATTCCCCTCCCAGGTGTAGACTGCCACAGGGCCCTGCAGCTTGGGGGCATCTGGGAACAAAGACAGCATCTTTCGAGGCAACTGGAGCCATAAATGTCCCCCTGCACCAGCCCAGTCTCCCCGCCTAGAGTTAGGGTTCTGTACTACCACGCAGGAAATCCAGGTCTGATTCCCAGGCCTGGTGTCCTGACCTCCACTCCTCGGCAGGGGAAAGGAGTTGGGGCTGGCAAGAGCTGGGAATGCTAAACTCCTGGGGGTGAGGCTGAGCAGACAGCGCATTATGTGTCCAGGGGACAGCGTGTGCCTCCTGCCACTCACCCATGGGCGCATGGCCTCTGGCTGCTCAGACAGCACCAGGGGATGCTCTACCAAAGGGGATGATACCGTGGGTGGAGGATGTTGAGCAGAGGGCTCCTCAAGTCCTGCCAGGCCTCGGTTAGGCCAAAAACAAAGTTGGGGGAAGGTTTGATCAGCAGCTGCTGTACCAAGCCAACGCAAGAGGACCGAGGAGGAACTAGCTTCCTAGCTCTGCCTTCAGGAGGCACAAACCTGGCCCACAACGACCTTGGGCCACATCACCAGATGGTGTAACCTGATGCAGCTCAAGACCTGCACTGGAGTGGTGCTGATTTAAACCAGCCGAGGACCCAGGACCCTGCATTTGTGCACACAGAACTGTTTATTGACCCTGCTTTATTTGTCTTCCCAAAAGGCAATATGGCTGGTTCTTCACCCCAGAAACTGATACTGGACTGCACTGACTCCCATGACCTTTGTTGAAACAGAACACGGCTCACTGCCATCTAACAGGCATTAGCCTTGGGACAGCATGTCCTGCGGCCACCCGAGCCACTCCTTAGGGTATCACTACTGCCCCCTTTGCAGACGAGAGCCCATTGCCCATACTTACATTGCACTTCAAGGTACATGGCCTGGGAGTCTTGCCCGATGGTGTTGCTGGCCGTGCACACATATTCTCCAGCGTCCGTGTACTGAATGTCCTTGAGCGTCAGGGAGGACACTCGGGCGTGGCTGCGCACCACTATGCGCCCATCCAGGGTCTAGTAGGAAAGGAAGACAGAGTGAGGAGACGGGGCACTGAGCCGCTTAGGGCACACAGAGTACCAGGTTTTAATACAGTTCTATTCCCCATCAACTCTTCCTGCCCGCCCCCTTAACCCCCAATGCTCAGTAATTTAGAAGCAATCACCAGCAAACAGTCTAGAACTGTATAGGAGTGAAATTGACAAAAGCAGCAGTATTACTCCTTGCTGCCTAGGGCTGAACGCAGCAAATTCCGAAGCCCCAAGGAAGAGGGAGAGGAGTTACCTTCCCATACTGGCACATGTCAAAAGATACCTGGCTAAGGAAGGTGGGGTCTCCGGTTGAGATGTGTCCAAGCTGGGCAAGCCATGCTTCTTGTGTTCAGAGTTACAATGCCAGGCTTGATAGATACTAGCTAAGGGATTTCCCACTTACTGCTCTCCTGTAGAAACCTGCTATGACTAGGTCAGTTTCCAACAGACCTGAACACTCAGATCGCAGGTTTGATTCTCCTCTCACTTGTATCTGTCTTATGCTGGAGTTACTCTACTGATTTCAGTGGAGTCATTCCCAATTCACATCAGTGTAAGTGAGCACAGAACCAGGACCCTGAGTTTGAATCAGAGGCCACGTAGTGTGAAAATTCAATGCTCCTGTCTGAACATGGGGCTGACCAGCGCAAGACTTGGAAACAGGGTGGGAAAATATATGACCCTTCTAATACCCTTGCTTGAAGTTTTCGTAGCGTCTGTGAGTTTAAACAAGTTCTGTAATAAGGTGATTGGCTACCAGCTGATTTAGGAATTGCTCCTATATGCAGTGTGTGAATGTATATATGTCAAGCAGTGTACAGATAGAGAGCATTACATCCAGGTTACAAGGCGTTCAAAGAGATTACAACCGTCTGTCAGAATCACCTTGTTCCTTCACAACTGAAATGTTGCAACTCCCAACATCCCTGAATCGTAAGAATGAATCATTCAAGACAGGCTCTCCCAAACCATATAACCATAGAATTTTGTCACCTTTCCCTGCTCCTTTTGCCTTACCCACTACTCCAATTTAAGCCCTTTGAAACACAGACAACATCTACTTGTTTGTGAAGTGCCTAACACGCTATTGGGCGCTACCAACCGGTAAACTGCACGCCCTTGTGGCTGTGTGCGCAACTGCGTGTTGTGATTACAACAGTAAGTGCTCCAAACTTCCAGCTAAACAGACTTACAATCGCAAACCCCACAGAAACTCTGAGCCTTAACAGAGAGCTCTATTCAGATCTTGGGTGCACAGCTCTTCTGGGTCTAAGATATCTTTTTGTTTAGTGGTTGAAGCCTGGGAAAAGCTTGAGGTTCAAAGAGATAATTATAAGTAAAGATGATGGTCCAGCTCTTAACAAGGTGTGCTAAAAAGACCTGCCCCGCTGTTTCCATCTCTATCTGAATCTATTAACTCAGCACATTTTTGTCCTTTAAGCCTTTCCTATCTAGAAGCAGAGAATTGATATCCATTGATAAAATATGGAAGCAAGTCTGCATTTCTCTCTCCTGTCCCCCCTCCCCCTGCTCCAAGTAGGTTTGCTGCAAGCTTGACGAAACCAGGCCAAGGCCACGTGCTAACAAGTTTGCCCTCTCTCCCTGGCACAGTCTCTAGGACACGGAGACATTGAACTCTATTTCATGCATGCATGGGACAGTGTGCCAGTCTGGATCACTATATTTGGTAGCTTTACAGGAGCTGTGAAAGGCTTCCTAATGAGGCATTAGTCTATCGCACTATGTTTCTCATGTGAAACCATATTTTTTGTCTTTGTTCATAAAAGTCAGACCAACGGTACATCTAACCCAGTATCTTGTCGTCCAACAGTGACTGGTGCCAGATGCGTCAGAGGGAATGAACAGAACAGGACAATTATCAAGTGATGTGTCCCCTGTCGTCCAGTCCCTGCTCCTGGCAGTTGGAGGTTTAGGGACACCCGAAGCACAGGGCTGCATCCCTCACCATCCTGGCTAATAGCCATTGATGCACTTATCCTCCAAGAACTTATCCAATTCTTCTATGAACCCTGTTATACTTTTGGCCTTCACAACATCCCCTGGCAACGAGTTCCACAGGCTGACTGCACGTTGTGTGAAGAAGTACTTCCTTATGTTTGTTTTAAACCTGCTGCCTATTAATTTCATTGGGTGACACCAGGTTCTTGTGTTATGTGAAGAGGTAACTTTCCCACTTTCGTCACACCAATCTTGATTTTATAGACCTCAATCATATACCCTTAGTCATCTCTTCTCTAAACTGAACAGTCCCAGCCTTTTTAATCTCTCCTCACATGGAAGTTGTTCCATATCCCTAATCATTTTTGATGCCCTTCTCTGTACTTTTCCCAGTTCACAGGGTATTAGATGCCATCAAAAGAGCAGGCCTGGTTTTCAATCCTCCAGAGCTAAAGGGACATTTACTCCTTTGTGGGTGAGAAGAGTCTGTTTTTAGGATGTTTGAGTCCTCTCCAAATAGAGCACACAGATACAACCTTCCCCCCCCCCCCCCCCGCATACACACTTGCTTCTCACACACACATTGGCATCATCAGCAAAGCGGCAAGCACCACTAGGTGGAGGCACCCTGAAATATTGGACACAGTTGGAACATCAAAAGGAAGGAGATGAGGGAGCCAACCTAGCTCTGTGCTTTCATTATCCCAGTCGGAGTGCACTTAACTGGGAATTAGCATTGCCTTGCACAGATCTCAGCAAGGCACCATTAATTTGGGACCTGATTAGGTTGGAGTAGAATGTTTCAGATAAGTCTTGTTCACAACTCAAGCTGTAATAAGACTGTCTGTTTTGCCTGTAACTGAGCTTTTAACATCTGTCTGTGATGATAATACTCTTTTTGGTTCATATCTGCTGCTAACTTCTGACGCTCTCCCTTTCTCCAGTACATTCTGGGCTGGAATGGTGAGGGAGGATTTACAGAGTTATGCAGAATGAGAGTAAGGCTGATTGGGGTTCAGAAGCACAAGTAGCTAACAGCTATTTCCCCTCCAAAGTAGCTTACGCAAGGCGAGAGTTTAATAAATAAAACATCCTTCATAGAACCCCACTCAACTCTTTTAGCAGTCAGGGAGGGAAACGATTTCAGAATGAGTAAGCTTAGTAGCATTACTTTTGCAATTAAAAAGGCATGAGATACACAGTGCAATGTATTAAAGAATATACAATTATAACATGAATTAACTTAGAAGAAACTAAAGGAAGGAAACTATTAAAATTCCAAATCCTCCAGTAGAAACCAGCATGAATATTCAACATCTCCATTTTCCATGTTCATGGCTCTCCAACATACTATTTCAGAACAGGACTAGGCAAGTTCCCATCATCCTCACCTGAAGTAGATGTGATGGGCTTGGGTAACAGCCGAACCTTGTCTAAACCACATCGCCCTCTCTACTTCCCACTGGGTTAAGATACTCAATCAGGCTACCAAAATACTGCTGTTAAGAATACGAAATGCAGTCACCAAACTCTAACCACCAATGATTAGCCACTGCTATTTGCTTGGGAATTAGGTTCCCAAGCACATTCGGAAGCAAGAAGTCTCTCTACAAATCATGAATATGTAAAAACAGAATATTTTAAATATGTAATTTCATGTGAAAAATATTTAACTCCCCCCCCCCATTTCCTCCCCAAAGAGATAAATAATAAGGTAAATTTAGTAACCGGGAGCATTTCGTGGAGAAACACAGCCTGGAGACATGTAATTGCATTGCTTTTGAGATGGAATGTGATGCAATTGTTCTTTAAGAGAAGACTGAGCCTAATGAGAGCAATGAGCAAACAGGTGAGTTGGGCTGGAGTGGAGGCAGTCAGGCTCTTAGAGGGAAGCTGCTTTCCCAAGCCAAAGGGAAGGAAAGTCTCCTAATTCCAGCTCAGTGCCACCTCTAGGATGGCAATTTGGCTAAATGGGCTTTTGTCTATTTGCTTTCACATCCACTGAAAATGACAGTCTTGTGTTTTAAATGGCAAGCAGGATTTTCACGCATGACTTCTGCCAACTCCTGACACAGCTTGTTTGCTCATCCAAAGATGCGTCGCTATAAGCCAAGCAATTTCTACCACTATCAGCTGATCTTTTTTCTTTTTTTAATACGGTTAAATTATTAATACTGGCTTGGTTACTGTACTAACGGTGTGTTAATCTGTAATACTTTTTAAAAAAAAACCTAAAGGGATTGGCTATTGGTCTGGTAAACTTATACCTCTTGCTTCTCGGGCCGAGTCCACGAAGCCTGGAAAAAACAGATATAAAACACAAAAACACACACACAAAAAAGCAATAGAAGTTTATCAAGTGTTGCGTTTAGGTAACATACTGTATGCATCACACTGCATTCTGTGCACATGCAGGCTCCAATTTAGATCACTTCTGGGAGGGGCGGGGGGAAGATGAGGTGGGAAATAGCACTAATATTTCCATCTCCCAATATAACTTCAATTTGGATTTGCATTCAGCATTTTAATTTTTTAAAAACTGATTTTAAGATGAATTATTAATCAAAGGCTAATGATATTTGAAGACTTTGTGCTTCTGCTGTTGCACATTAAGCAACTGTATATTTTGCTCTGCTGCATCTCACCACTTCTATAAACATGTACCAGCGGTGCTGTGGAAGCAACTCCGATGACCCAGGTCACTCAATGCAAAGATATTTATAGAACTGGCTTCCTAACGCTGATTTTGTTGTTTGCACAGATACACTGGTTATTAATGCTTGCATTGTTAACACTATCATGCATTTGTACCATTTTTACATGCATGCTGTGTCCGGAATAAGAGTTCTCATATTACACAGCTGAGGAAAAATGTGAACTCCAGAATCAAACAAAAGACAACAGCAATGAACTCTTAACTCCACTCGGTAATTCTCCAGCTAGCAGATGCTCTCAATCCTTACTGGGGATGGAACAAACAAATAGCAGGCACTCTCTCCAAACATGCACTAGCCTTATCAACAAAGGTAAGTTTCTGAGCGAGACAGCAGCAGTCTAGGTCATAATCACTCCTGTTCGGAAAGACCAGGGGTCGTTGGGTTCACTTTTCCTCTATCAATCGGCTTTTCATACACTTTGTCCTGCCGTCTGTTTCATTTGCAGCTTGTCCTGCTTCCATTCAGGAGTTAAAAATCACCTGCTAATATCACAGCCATGAGGGCATTACTTAGCATGCGATCCAAAGGCATGAGTATCGCTGACGGTTGGATGATAGCGGCGTACACAAAGAACAGGAGACGGACGTTCAGGAAATGAGGATGGGAAATGCACCGTTGTTTCCAAAGTGCTTCCAGTGAAGTAAAAGTGACCAGCAAACAAAATGAGACTGAAGTACTAACATACAGTATTGACTCGCCTGATTTTACATTCTCCACTGTTAACACACCAACTTCTGCACTAGTTTAGGACTTCTGCATATTGCTTCCAATCCCCGAACATTTATATTTATCTGTATCCCAACCAAGTTCAGGTTCCATGGAAGCCTAACAAACAAGTTACACTAACTCAGCATCATCCTTGTTGTATATGTCTGGACTCACTGTGGCTGCTCCACACATAAATGTTTATGTGATTTCCATAGGTAGATCCTTCACCCACCCCAGCACATTCATTTAGTTTCAAATCCCCTTATAAGAGGTTGAAGAGCTCCCATATGAAATGCCAAGGAATATTCCAACCTGACATCATCCTAAACCTTTGCTTGTGGTTTTATGCCAGTGCATTGCTTCGCTGGCATTCCAGGCTACTGCACTTTGTGTCAGTGCATGGATCTCATTGCAGTCACGTGTTAATCTCCCTCCAAACCCTTTCATCTGGGGAAGAAGGTTTTAGATCAATCCAATTTGGGATGGGGAGGGCAATGCACCTGATACCTCTAACATCTCCTTGCAGCAATTGGGTAAAAGCAATTGTCTAACTTTCCCCTTGACTAGTTTTCAGTCCCTTCAAAGTTTGCAAACAGATGAACATAACTTAAGAATGGCCATACTGGGTCAGACCAAAGGTCCATCTAGCCCAGTATCCTGTCTTCCGACAGCGGCCCCAGAAGGAATGAACCAAACAGGTAATCATCAAGTGAACCATCCCCTGTCGCTCATTCCCAGCTTCTGGCAAACAGAGGCTAGGGACACCATCCCTGCCCATCCTGGCTAATAGCCATTGATGGACCTATCCTCCATGAATTTATCTAGTTCTTTTTTGAACCGTGTTATAGTCTTGGCCTTCACAACATCCTCTGGCAAAGAGTTCCACAAGTTGACTGTGCGTTGTGCGAAGAAATACTTCCTTTTGTTTGTTTAAAACCTGCTACCTATTGATTTCATTTGGTGACCCCTAGTTTTTGTGTTATGAGGAGTAAATAACACTTCCTTATTGACTTTCTCCACACCAGTCATGATTTTATAGACCTCAATCATATCCCCCCCTTAGTCCTCTCTTTTCCAAGCTGTGAAGTCCTAGTCTTATTAATCTCTCCTCATATGAAAGCCATTCCATACCCCAATCATTTTGGTTGCCCTTTTCTGAACCTTTTCCAATATATCTTTTTTGAGATGGGGCGACCACATCTGCACGCAGTATTCAAGATCTGGGCGTACCACGGATTTATATAGAGGCAATATGATATTTTCTGTCTTATTATCTATCCTTTTCTTAATGATTCCCAACATTCTGTTCGCTTTTTTGACTGCCGCTGCACATTGAGTGGATGTTTTCAGAAAACTATCCACAATGACTCCAAGATCTCTTTCTTGAGTGGTAACAGCTAATTTAGACCCCATCATTTTATATGTATAGTTGGGATTATGTTTTCCAATGTGCATTACTTTGCATTTATCAACCTTGAATTTCATCTGCCATTTTGTTGCCCAGTCACCCAGTTTTGTGAGATCCTTTTGTAGTTCTTCGCAGTCTGCTTGGGACTTAACTATCTTGAGTAGGAGAAAACCCAGCTCTTCCTCCAAGATAGTTGGCCTATTTCTATGCAGCAGCCTTTACCCTCTGGGGCTGGTAGCAGTTCAAAATTAACTAGAATTGCAATCTCAATCCTAGACAGTTTCATGCTGACCTCCCAATCCCCCCTAGGCCAGGGAAAAGGGGAGCCCAGATCCATGCTGCACAGGAGAAAAGAAGGTCATGAGCTTAGTAAATTCTTAGGAAGTTTCTCTCTCTCTCATTGGATTCAAGCAATTAAATGGGAGCAACTTAGAAAATAAGGGATTCCCTGGAGAATTTAATGGAATTAACCCACCTGACTTACATATGGATGATTTTGTATATAATAATGTAATTAAAAGTGGCGACACATTGCAAATCAAGATTAGGAAATCCCATGCTGAAGGGGCACCGTACGCCTGAGAATCAGTACAATGGAGATTTTTGCCAGTGTTATGAACACCACCATGGATTAAAATTTAAGGGACAGATCCTCAGTTGGGGTATCTCGGCATAGCTCCACTGAAGTAAATGCAGCAGTGCTGATTTACACCAGCTGAAGATCTGGCCCAATTTTTTTCCTATCTCCCATTTCTGTTTATTTACTTCTTGCATTTCACTTAGCCTGGACCATGAAAAGGAACTAGTCACCCTTATCCACCGCTTCTCATGCTCTAACCCAATGCTGCAATGATTGGGTTGCAAATGCTGCAGAGAGAAGTGCTGAAATTCCAACAAACAACAAATCCTGTTCTCACTGAAAGTCTTTCCAACTAATTTCATTAAAACATTTCCAGATATTAATCAAAATGGGTTGATTTTTTTTAAAAACAAAAATAATTTGGGGGTCTCAGCTACCCTGCAGCACTGTTAATGCCAACAAATCCCTGAAACATGGGGCGACTGAGGTGCTGGGAAATTCTTAGAGTAGCACCAACACACCTGTGCAATTCACCCTAGAAGATCTATCGGTCAAATTAGAACATACACTCCGTCTCCTTTAGCTAGACCAATTGCTACCTACAGGATGTACATCTCAGACTGTTACATTCAGGAACCATGAGTTTTGCAAAAACGTCTCCACTTCAGTAACCACCGACCTTGTAGGAGAGCCTTGGTGAAAAGAAGGCTTAACAAGACAATGTTGACACATCCATTAAGCTCTCAGTGGCACAGAAGGAGACAGAGAATCCAGGGCAGGTTCACTATGCTCTTGAATTATCATTCCAGATTTCAGCTATTTGATTAGGGAGAGACTCAGCATGAGACTGTATTGGCAGGAATCATTACCCTTTATTCTGCATCTCCACTGAAATGCAAAAATGAGCCTCAGTACTTATCTAAAGTGCCAAAGGGCTTTCCCAAATCAGAGGTGAGGGGGGCTGGTTAGGATTGGATTTAAGAGGACAGACTGTTTATTGCCCATTTCCGCGGTGTGTTTTCACACAACCACACTGGTGAAAAACAAAGCGATGGCACTGAATGAGGCTGACATCTTCCTCCTCCTCCATCTCCTCCTGGCTTTTTAGTTGATAACTTCAACAGTCTCATCTGGGAACAATGGGCCAGGATTCATGCTTGGCAGAAGCAAACCCTTTCATCTTCCTAAACTGGCTTTGATTTGGCCCAAACCTCTCACTCACTCTCTTTGAAGTGCTATCTGTGACTGTGGAAGATATGGCTAAGTGCTGACCCTCCTTACAAATACGGCATTCCCACTGTGAGAGCTGGGCATGGTGGCACTCATAATCCCCTTCCAAGGGGAAAACTAGCACAAAGCTCTCATTGGCTGTACGATCACTGATTGACTGAGCAGAGCAGAAGGCACTGACTCCCACACTGACTAATGAGAACATGTGCACTTTCTCTTTGGCTAGCACCTCTCGTTTGCTGTTAGGCAGATGGTAACACGCAATGCAGCTTCTGATGAGAGGCTAGGGAGCAGTAATCCTTCGGTATAGACCTGGCCAGCCTGCCACCAGCATCGGCAAGATTTTAACAGCAGATATTGTAGAAGACGACATTATTTTTACATACTGTGCAGCTGAGAATCTTGTATGGGAAACCTTCTTTTATGCATTAACATAAGACACTCAGCTAATGTTTCCTGGGCATGTGTGTAGGAAAACAGCCTGGTTAGTGAGAGTGTCCATCTGGAAACCTAATAGGAAACAGGACTGTAATGTCTCTGCACTGCAATGGTGAAGCCTGAACATATACTGACATATACCAGATCAAAACTAACTTTTCTGCACCCTAATCATTGTCATGCACGACGGACAAAAGAGAGTGGGCTGAAATATAGCTAGCAGCATGCCCCGACTGTACAGATATTTCCTCTTGTATCATTCAAAAAGAGATGATCCTGTTCTCCAACACAGGAGTGATAAATACTCAAGGGAAGCTGAACAAAAGGTATTCCAAATCAATAGGAGACCACTCATTACACCAACCACTCCCTTGGGCTATCTCTGCTAGCTAAGTTCTTCTGTAACAGAGATAGGCAAGAATTTTAGGACGTGACTGCAGGGCAGTGTAGACATGCCCTTAGTCTGTCATGGCCACAGCATTCACCTGGGTTAGTTGTTTCCCCATTAGTGCCTGGGGAAAACTGACAAAGCCAACTCTCTCTCTCTCTCATTTCGAACATATGCAATCATTCTTCTGCAAAACAGCAGACTCGCCAGCAATGGGAATCTTATTCTAAAAGATCTCAGCACTGGCAACTTCAGTGTTCACTGGCTGCCATTCCTGCTCCCATTGTCTGTACACTCGATGGTGAATTCCTTGAGACGGGGATGTACGGTAAAATGTTCAAAAGTGCCAACGTGACTTAGGTGCCTACATCCCATTTCCAAAACCAACCTAGGCACTTTGGGATGGATTTTCAAAAGTATGTAGGCACCTAACTCCCAGTTAAGCTCCAAAGTGCCTACAGGCCAATGCCTGTCACTTTTGATTTGGGCACTTTGAAAACAGCACTCTTTGTCCCAAAGTCAAGGCTTATCTGTTTCTCTGAGCTTTGCC
The DNA here is from genome assembly GCF_028017835.1 of Emys orbicularis. NCBI lineage: Eukaryota > Metazoa > Chordata > Testudines > Emydidae > Emys > Emys orbicularis. The sequence continues at coordinate 30,319,831 of NC_088697.1, read as the reverse complement.
AGCAGCAGGTGAGGAGGTGTGGGGGGGAGGGCAGAGAGAGAGATTTGGACAGTCATTTCCTGGCCATTTTGACCTGTTGAGTTTTTGAATGTCTGTATCATTAATCTGCACCTAACACATTGCATATGAGCTTTTAATAAACGAGAACCAATCACAGAAATACCTGCCTGAAAAGTGCCTAAACACACTGGAGATTTAAACATAAAACAATAAACCCTGGAATGAGGGACTCTGCCAGTACATCAGACATATGGTGGTAGTTTGAATCTTCGCATTTTCCTCCTATCTACATAAGAAACTATCCGAATATGCACCATAGTTCCTTAATATAGATCACTGACTCAAAAGCATCAAACAGGATATGTGAGTCTCAAAAATAGTTAGCAGTTTTGCAGCTGAGATCTCATTAGCTAAATTGGGCTAGACAGGCAGAGGAATATGGAAAGAGCGGGTTCCTCTGGGAGATTTCGATGTGATTTAGTCTTCTGTTTTCAGTCTCTATTCACTACACAAAAGTTCTTTCCCCCAGATGCAGGAAATCAAGACTCCAGATCCCATTGACCCTGGTCTCCCAAATACCTTTCCTGGATGGAAGCAAACCTGTGAATACCCTGGTCCAGTTGCCCCAGTGCAATATGGGTCTGAGCCAAATCCCACTGAAGGCAATGGGATCTTTTCATTGACCTCACTGAGCTATAGACTATGGCCTCTATTGAACCCAATGGAACTTATACCTTTCCTACAAGGCAGGGGGAAGCCTGGTTGTTTCTGCTCTCTCAGGCAATGGATTATGCATCATCAATACACTGAAAAGAGGAGACTGATGACACAACACAAAGGGCTCATTACTGCAGGAATAGGCTGTGTGGCTGGTTCTAAGACAGTGTCTAGCTCAGTCTGTGTTTCTACCATGCACTCCCCATTCCCCTTGTCTTCACACTGACTCAGATCCGCTAAAGGGTTCAGGCCGCTAACCACTACAAGTGGCCTGTCGTTACAGAATTAGCAATGAGCACTATCTAATTTACTATTTGCCTAAAGGTAGCTCAGTGTTGGAGCTAGGTTCTCCCTTCTCGCTCAGTTGCCTTTTATGTGACTCTCATAACAATGGACAGAGGTCCCCAAATCTCCATCTGTTATGCCCCTAAGACAGCTAGTGGCAAATCAAGCCAGAATGGTTATTTACAAAGAAACTGCTAATTATTTTTGCCTTGAAAAACAAAATGATATCAGTATGTGATTCACGATACAGGCGAACACAAAGGCAACCGGGTGTTTGTGCCCTGAGTACGTGCAGCGGGAGTGTACGATACAGGGGGGCAAGAAAGAATTAACAGGCTCATTTTGGTCCATAGCATCTCAGAAAGATGCCTTTTCCCCCAGGATGGTTCTACCACCATGATGAGGTCGCTGAGCACACTGGAATCAGGCACCCATCTCCACCCACCACAGTGGAACCAAAGGGTGGACTGTTTCCTGGGAACTCCCGTGGAAAGGATCCCCAGTTTGGTGCTTTACTGCAATTCTCTGAAAGCCTCAGTAGCAGAAACAAAGGAGAGAGAAACACGGTGGGGCAGAGCTGCAACGAATGGGTATAGCTAGGCCAATTAACACCAGCCAGGTTTCTAATGATAAATGCCAGGCTCACCGGTGCCTTGTGCAGCATGGCAGGGTCTTATAATAGACAGAGAGGAGGAATCGCCAGGATTTCAGTGTGCATCTGCATGACATCATCATGTCTTCTGGCTCAGCAGAGAACAGTGGGAGGCATGGCAGACATGAGCTGCTCTGAGCCATGTTACTGAGGCCCTGGCTTTGGGAGCTGTTGTACCTTCTCTTCATTGCTGATGTTCCGGGTGGAGGTTCTCCAGGTGATGGAGGGGATTGGGTCCCCAGAAGCCTCGCAGGTCAGCGTGATCTGGTCCTCCAGTTCCATGGCAGTTTTGTTCTCCACGTAAGTGATTTTGGGTTTTGCTGGAAAGGGAGCACAATGGGTTTTTTTGGCCACTGCTATGAAGCGAGGCTGCCTGGAATTAGCGAAGTCTGAACTGAAACTATCAATTAGACAAAAAGGCTTTTGCATTGCTACTTTCAGAGAGAATTGCTTCAGCAGGCAGAGGGGCAGCATGGTGTGCCCTCCCCTCCTCTGGTCCAGCCAGCCCTGGCTTCTAGTTTAGCAAAACTAAAAATGGGCCCAACTCAGCCCCTGGAGCAAGTGCACCGAAGCCAGTCATTACATCAGGGCCACGGCTGTTTCAAGAAAGCCGGGAAGGAGACTAGAAAAGCTAAGGTGGTTGTTTGACAACCACCTTTATGCGACCTGGGTTTTTTTTTACTCAGATCTCTGCCCAAAAAAAGGGTCTGTGATAAATGGCAACAAACAGCTGGAAGAAACTGACAACTTCACAAGGGCTAACATTAACATTTTCCATAATGCAGCTAAGGGTGAAATTCACCCCAGTGCAGAGTTTTCAAAAGTTCCTCTCAAATCCTAAAGGCTTGACTTAGTGCCCACAGAAATCAAAGGAAAAGTCTCCCATTGACTTTGGATTCAACCCTAAATGCTTGAAAAGCATTTGAGTGGCGCGCAGTCTAGTGCTGACCCCCTGCAGGGAGCGTGAATTTCAGCCACAAGAGACAGGAAATGGCAGAGAGACGGTATTTTACAGTGACCACCGGCATCTCTTGTCTGGTAGACGGCACAGTGCTGGCACACAGGCTGACACTGTAATTCAGCAAGCACACCCAGTGTCTGAACCAGACATGCCTGCTGGGTAGGCAGGGCATGCGGCTTCCAGTTTATAGCAATGAGCGGCCACCGGCCAGCTGGGCTCTCTGACCAGTCTGTGGGGAGTGGGGGGTAGGGGCGGGAAGGAGCTATATCAAGCCTCTTATTGCCCTGTTTACCGAAGACTTTGAGGTGGATGATGGCATCCTGCTCTCCGGCCTTGTTCTCAGCCATGCAGGTGTACTCCGCCTCGTCGCTCTTCTCTACCTTCTTGATGGTCAGCTCAGAGCCATCGTAGTTGAAGTCGTATTTCTCGTCATCGTCCCCCCGTTCTATCAAGTCCCCGTCCCTGCAGGGCACAAAACAAGCAGGTTGGGTGGGAAGTTAACGCTGGCTGGTTTTTAGAACTCATCTGTATTTCTAAATCTAGCTCCTTTGTTTGGGAGGAAGGACAATTTCCCTATGGTCCCACCTGTCTCACACTTGTTTTCCTCCTTCGGTTGCACCCTCACGACCCTTGCCTTGGGGTCCTGTGCCACGGAGTCCTTCACCTGTAAACATCCCTCATGCCAACCAGAGGGGGTTGCTTGAGACCCTGGCCCTCCACCCAGAACCCAGCCTGCTGCCCCACAGCAGCATTCGGAGCCACTGTCAGCCCCATCCCTAACCTTGGTTTCTCAATGCCATGTTGACCCTGGGATTGTCATGTAAAGTGTGTGAAGACCTGGGGGTGAGGGGTGCTGCAGCATATTGCTATTACTGCTGCTGCTATTGTTACTGGATAAAGACCATTTGTAAAAGCATTACAATTCTCTGACTTTGTTATGAGAAACTGAGTCAATGATATTCTAGCTAAAATGGTGCCATTCCCCCTGTGACGGGCTCTGCTCAATCAGAGGTGCAGATGGAAGCAGCACTCACGCCGAGTGCCTCAGTTAAAACATCCATGCTCTTAAACCATGTAAACTGTGCTTAGAGTATCTTACTTCATCCAGCTCATGGCTGGCTCAGGAAAGCCATCAGCATCGCACACTAAGGTGACAGACTGGCTGAGATTGGCCGTAGCATTCATGGTGTTCTGCCTGGCACGGACAGAAGGAGGCACTGGAAGAAAAAGAAGTTGAGTTAGAGAGAGGGGGAAAGAACAGGTGGGTAGAAAAGAACCAGGTAAGGAAGTTTCCTGCCCTCTGCCATACACACATAAATCAGTCCAGTGAATCACAACCTTCCTCCTAAGGGAGCACATCACCTGCAGGTTTGAACCTACACATTTGATGCACAAGGTCTCTCTATCAAATGGTGAGAGGAAGAGGACCCACATTGCACAGAAGATGGTCTGTTGGACAAAACCATCCATGAATCAAATGAGGGCCATCTCTCACTTTGAGCCATGAGACATTCAAGCTTACTCCTGACGTGATAATTTCCTGTAAACATCTTGTAAATGCTAAATCGATTTCATGGGTGTGTTTATTTGACACAGCAGAGTGAGATTAATAAACCTCATGGATCATGATTCTGTCAGCTCACGAGTGTGAACTGATGATCGTGTCTTTCCTTCCAAGACAAGGGTGCAGCAGTTTATAACCCAGGTAGCACAGGTCCCCTCCACTGCCAGGGCTCCAAGCTGCTCACCATTCACGATGACCTGAATATCCTTGAAATTGACCTCCCCACGAGCCAGGATTCTGCCCTCACAGCGGTACGTCCCCTCATCCGTTTTCTTGATTCCCCGGATTTGCAAGAAGTTGTTGGGCAAGACTATAAATCGGACTAGAAGAGACAAAAGGAAGCTTCAGTTAAGAATCATTTAGAGGGAGCGCTGCAATGAATGGGCACTTCCCCACTCCCCTTACAGCTTGGAGACCGAGCTTAACGTAAGGCAACTTCCCTTTCCATCAGGGTAATGAAAGTCACCCCATAATCAGATCTGACATTGCCAGGAAAGACCCTCCAGGAGAGAGAAGAAGTGAGGTTTTTACCCACGAAAGCTTATGCCCAAATAAATCTGTTAGTCTTTAAGGTGCCACCAGACTCCTTGTTGTTTTCCTCCAGGAGAGAGTCCCTCACACAGCAAGCTAAGAGGCAGTGGGGACAAACCGCTGTGTTATTTTACAACCAGCACTTTTATTTTACTTTAAGTTTAATCAATACCTGGCTTGGGCCAATGAACCATTTACTACTTGTCTCCCTGGGGAGTGGAGTCTGGTCTTAAATAACGATGATACCTGGCTCTAATATAGCATTTTTCATCAGTAAATCTCAGAGCACTTCACAATCTTTTAGTGCATGTATCCTCACGCCACCGCTACAAGGTGGAGCAGGGCTATAGCCCCCTTTTCTAGATGGGGACCTGAGGCACAGGCAGGCTAAGTGACTTGCCCAAGGTCTCACAGGGAGGCTGCGGCAAAGCAGGAAACTAAACCCAGGTCTCTCAAGTCCTAGATTAGTGCTCTAACCACTGGCTGATCTGTAACTGCACTTCCTTGATACCTAGACTGACAGGCGCTGCGAAACGCTGCAGAGGCAACACTGCTCCCGGGCTCAGGGGAGACAGTGCTCTGGAGTGACATGAGCCCACAAAATCCACGGAGGGGCTCCAATGTGTGCTGCTCCGTGACGCAGCGTAGGGGAAATGGGAGGGCTCTGGCCAGGACAGGTTAACCACTTGGCCTCTTTAAATCCAGACTGGATTTCTCTCTTAAAAACATACGCTCTATTTCAACTACAAGACGCTGTGTTTTAATGCGATTCCTGAGTGAGGTTCTCTGGGCTTTGTTATGGAGATCAGGCTGGATGATCATAATGGTCCCAGGAGGCCAGACCTAATGTGTGCCATTTTACCCCCACTGCTCTGCGTTCCTGTGCCTACTTGTCCTTTTGCCACCCTGGCAGACCTACACAAGGCCTCTGGAAGGGCAAGTGCCAAGACCGCTCATTCCTTACCATCTTTTTTCAGGACAACGTCCCTGTCCTTATGCTTCCACATAATGGTGGGAGGCAGCGAGCTGAGCACATCACACACAATCACCGCATCTTCCCCCTCCTGGAACTCCTGAGGGGTGGGAGCATTCCTGAACATCAGCTTCTCTGAAAACAAGGAGAGCGACAGGACAATGGAGCTGCTGCCCCAGCGCGTTGTGGGCACCGTCTGAATTGCAAGGCATGTTGCCAACTAAAAGCACAGATGAAACGATACACATGCACGAACCCACCTGGGATGCTCACGCCATAGCAACGTATGTAGCTTGGCATTGGCATCCCGCACGATGGTACGGGAACCCTGTGCTAGTTACACACCAAGAGGCGGCTGGATTCACAAGAGTGTCCATATTTGGACGTTGTGTTATGGGAAAGCCAAACGCAAAACCTCCCAGCTGGTAGGGAAGGAACAGCTATGACAGCGTTGCCAGCTGAGGGCTACTATGGCCCTCCTGAATGTAGGATCCCACTGCACTGTAAGTGGCCCCTGTGGGGTTGTGCTGAGCCCTGACCCTGCCTCATCCCAACCCTGCCTGTTCCGCACCAAGCACACCATTCCACGCTCATCTCCCAGACATTCATGTCACACTGGGCTCTACCTTCACTCCTCACTATCTTGCACCAAAGATTTTAGTGGGGTCTCCAGCAGGGGTGAAGGACCCTTTCTAAGTTCCAAGCACATTCTGCAAACTGCAAAAACCATGGGATTGTCCAGCTCTGAGATTGGAGATACTGGCTGTTCTGTTTCTACCCAGGTCTCAGAGCACAGGGCCTGAGGGCAGAGGCTCCAGAAGTGGCTACCACAACCTTTGTTGTGGCCAGGGACTGCTAGAGCAGGCTGTCTCCCCGGCTTTCTTGCTGTGCAGAGAGACCATGGGTAACAAGAGATGAGCAAAGCAGCTATGCTAGTAACAGACATCACAGCCAATCAACCCCTTGCTTTATCTGTCGCACACCATTAAGCAGGCCAATGCAGGATCGCTGAGTGGCTTCAACAAAGGGTGTGTTAGGAATGGTCTTCCTGCCCCTGAACCATTCAGCTTAGCCTGTGGATCCCTTTGCTTGGCTCCTGACAGCCGTACGGACCAGGGACCATTCACACAGCCAGAAGTAACCCTCAGGCTGAGCTCTCGGTCTCGCCGCTAACAGCATGTGGGTGACACCAGGAGGGTCTGGTTTGGATGGAGGAGCATGAATTAGATGGGGAAGGGCAGCAAATGAGGAACGTGGCTCTGAGGCCAACCTGACAAATCACAGGGTTAACTGAGAGGAAATATGGAAGTTGCTCACTGCTAACCGGCCAGCTTGTGACACAATGGCTTTTCAATGCTTCTATTTCTCTCAGTAACTGACAACAGAGATGGTGGGGAGTGTCAGTCAGACAAATACCATGATTACCTCCTTCCCATTTCCCTTTGTGGGACAAACTCTCCTATTCCCATATCCTTCACAGACCAGCCCTTCCCCTAGCTTCTCATGGGTGAGCGTCTCCTCACAGGCAAGCTTGCCCACCACTTTCCAGCCTCCTGTTCATGTCCCTCCCCACCCTCCTTCACAGTCAACACTCTCCCCTCACTGCGAAGGGAGGAATGGGCTCCACTTTGACAACCTTCCCCTTCCCAGTCTGTTTGGGAGGTGGCTCCCCTTCCTGGCCACCCCTCACTAATGAGAGCCACACCTCCCCAGCAAGTCCCTGGGCCTCCCCTCACAAGAGCCCGACCCCAAAGCAGGCTCCCAGAGCTGTGCTCTTACGGAAGATTTTCACATTGACGGTGGCCTCAGAGTCGCCCTCCTCCTCACTGGTGACAACACACTTGTAGATGCCGGCGTCGTCGATGTTGGCGCTGTAAATGGTGAGGGTGGAGGAGAAGTCATCGTTCCGCACCACCGAGATGCGCTGCTGGTTGGGCGTCAGCTTCTCGCCGTTGGGGGAGAACCAGGAAATGTCTTTGGCTTTGGCTTCCCCAGTCACTAGAGATGAAACAAAGCACATTGGACCTGCTCCCTCTCAGCCAGCCAGGGCCCTGAGGGCCATCACCTGCAGGGTTGTGGGAAGGGCCCAGACCAGGCAAAGGATTTCTGATGCCCAGGCAGTGTGGGGCCTGCTTAGTGAGCTGGGTTTGTGAGAGTGCCTCCCCACCTGAGGGGGCACGTTTAAGCCCCCTTGGATTTGTTGACAAGCCCCGATGCCAGAGAGCTAATCCCAGCAGTGGCTCACACATTATACACCATGTTCTGGCTCCACCGGGGACAGCTCCCCACCCTCACAGAAAGACATCCATTAGCTGCTGCCCCGTGCAGCCAAGAGGAGCAGCTGCCCATTTCAGGCTTGGAATGGCCTCATATACATCCCTGCGGTCTTGTCCCCTCACCCCGCTCAGCATGGAAACAGCACTCCTCCCGCTCCAATAAATATCCCTGTTTGCAGGTTGTGCTGGGGCATCGCATTGCAAACCAAGCTGGTTAAATTGCTTTGCCAGCACATCAGGCAAGTTAAACCTGCCACTGCATCCGATGCAAATCAAAGCGGCTTGTAAGGACCCATCTCTTGGAGCTCACGTTTCAGGGTTTCCCCATGTGGCTTTGTTATTTGTTCAGAGGAAATTTGTCACAGAGGAAATTTAACCAATCCCATTTGCTGAGGCCACGGTGGAGACATCACAATTGCACTTACTCAGGCTCTTTTGCCTTCAAAGCACTTTACACCCATTAACAAATGACTCTGCGCTGAGCTAGCTTGGGTCCCACAGCCTCCTCCCTCGCCCTAACGAGGAGATGCTTGGGGAAGTCAGACCCGCCACACTGGAACTTGGCTCCAAGCCATGTTTTAATGTTTGCTCAGTGTCATGCTCTGGTTTAGGGGTGACCTGGGATCATTTGTTGTCATGCCAGTGTTGCACCCCGGTAACTAATTCACCCCGGCAACCCAGGCCAGTTGCTTTACAGGGAAACCTGTAGCCAGTAGCATGCGTGTGTGCTGAAATGGGGTGTGCTGCAGTAACTGTGCGGCACCACATGGGATGCATGCATTGCCTGGGGTTCACAGTGGACACTGAATACTGCTTCTTTCACCCAGCTGGTTGGAGCAAGTGGCAGGAAGGGTGGTATTAAAAATGCAGGATTCCCATTGCATTAAAATCCTCGGGGGCTGAGGTGGAGATTTTCAAAGCTGCCCAAGGGGAATGGAATGGAATCCAAGCTCCCATTCAAGCTGTTGGAAATGGGTATCAGAATCCCCCAGATGATTTTGAAAAATCTTGGCCCTCATACTAATACCTCTAAAACAAAAAAGACCAATGCTGAGGGCAGATGTGATGTCACACATTTCTGGGGCAACCCTTCTGGTCTTCGGGGTCCTGGGATGGCTTTGGGGTATTGTTACAAACACCTGCTAGGAGCTGCCTTCTCTCCCCAGCCCCAGGAGAAGTGTGTCTTTACTCTCCCAGCCCAACCACCTCCCATTCAAGCTCCCATTCAAGCTGTTGGAAATGGGTATCAGAATCCCCCAGATGATTTTGAAAAATCTCGGCCCTCATACTAATACCTCTAAAACAAAAAAGACCAATGCTGAGGGCAGATGTGATGTCACACATTTCTGGGGCAACCCTTCTGGTCTTCGGGGTCCTGGGATGGCTTTGGGGTATTGTTACAAACACCTGCTAGGAGCTGCCTTCTCTCCCCAGCCCCAGGAGAAGTGTGTCTTTACTCTCCCAGCCCAACCACCTCTGTCACCTTTGCTATTATACCTGTGATTTAGTTGGGAATTGGTCCTGCTTTGAGCAGGGGGTTGGACTAGATGACCTCCTGAGGTCCCTTCCAACCCTGAGATTCTATGATTCTATGATTGCTTTTGATCTGCTTGAATTACAAGATAAAAGACCAAAAAAACCCACAACAACATGGAGAATTGAATGGCATGTCCCTGTACATGTGACTATGTCTGGGGCTGAGTGGAGTGGGTTCCCCAAAAGTGACTCAACAAACACGGATGGGAAGGGCTGACAGCAGCAGCAGCCAGCACTCACCTTGACATAAGAAGAATTTGGATTCTCCAACGCTGATCTCCACCTGACTTGGAACAATATCCACTTGTAGAGACACTGGGAAAGAGCGCAAAGCAGGAGTTAGGCAACTGGAGTCATCCGGCAGAAAAGTGTCCTGCTGCTTGGGACTCAGGTCAGCTCAGCAATGGAAAGGCAAGGGCTCTTAACCCCAGTTCCAATGCTCCCGACCAGTATTTGACTATACACAAGCCTTCCATCCCTAAGGATCTCTAAGAGCCTGTACCGATATGAGCCACTTCCACCTCTTCCTGTGCCTACACAGAAAGGCATGGAAGGAGCTGCGTTACCTGGTGATCTGTTGAACACCAAGTTATGTGCTGCACGTCATGCTCGGAGGTAGACTGGAGAGGGCAGTAATACGATCACACCATTTGGGCACCCTATTGTTTATGGTTATTGAATCACTTGGAAGGCATCGTGGAGGGAAGGGGCTGAATAAAAAGAAGGGGGCAGCTTAGTGGGCCTGAAATGGGAGGGTGTTGAGTGCATAAAGGGCAAAGCAGAGAAAGGAACAGAGCTGGCGGTGGGAGAAGAGAATCCCAATTTGAGTCTGGCAGTGAAGTAACACGCGTCAGGCTGTTCAGCTGCTGAAGTATATACTGACTCTCTGCTTTCCCTCAAGGTTTGTTTGCTGCTTCGCTTCACAGCTGCTCTCACCCTGCCATGTGTTTGCCTCACATTTACATATAGAATTATTGCCATAACACATACGTATCAGTGCTTGCGTCAATCAAAACAGCGATTGCACTGTCCAAGATCTGGGTGTGAGATTCTCAGCATCACTACGGTATTTTTCTTTAAAGTTTGCAGGCATCTTGTGTTGAGCATTGGCAGACAGCAATGACACATTGTTCCTGTGACTTGTGTCAAGGTCTTGCAGCTCAGCAGAGGACAGTCCCTATCCTGGGAGACTACTAATAGTCCCTCTTCCTTAAAATAGGGCAACGCTACTGGAAATGGAGCAAGCACTGTGACAAGCAGAGCAGCATTCAGAGAAGTCATTTAGGTCTCTTCATTTTTGCACTGTCTTTGCTCTCTGTGTCGCAGAAGCACAGTTAGTATCCGAATGATCTAGGATTGGCTTCACTGGCAGGCTCTGGCTGCTTTGCAGTGCCCTGGCAGCTATAAACCCCATTTAAATGGCCCGTTAAACCAGGTTAACAGCTGCTCTGTGTCACCAGAGCAGTGCAACACAGCCAGAGGAAAGTACCACTGCGGCTGGCCCTTTGAGTCCCAAGAGAATTGTTTTAAAAATAATCCAGGCACGATAGTAAACAGGCTGGATCAGGAGTCCAGAGAGAACACTGAGGACCCTTTGGCTGTGGGAGATGAAAACGGTCCTTAGGACTACAGAGCTCCAGCCCTTTAAAACCTCCTCTTGGAAAACTCCATTTCACTCACATGTCTTGTCTGGAGGTTACTGTCGCTCCTTCCTGTTTTCAATAAAGTACAGGCTGCCCTTTTAGCTCTTGCATTCAGCCCGTTTTATTTCTGTGTAATCTAATTTCTCTCAACCATATTACTTTAATATAATTCACTCCCAGACAGAACTGCAGGTACAAAAGGCCAAACATAATAAACGGCTAAAGGTTTATTAGATCCAGTGCAGCGAGAACTAAATAGCCTAGTTCTACAGGCTGTGTTTTCCTTCTATTAATCCTCCTGACATTGTGCGGTTTACACTGTGCATCGTGTATGGAGTAGCTCCTCCTCGGCAGGTCACTGCTCTGTGATGCAGGTACAAGAGGTATTAAAAGAGTTCTTACACTTTGAAACCCAGGCCACCAAAACCCATAGCACCATGCGTCTGCAGCACAGCTCTGCCTGCTTACAGAGGGATTAGCATTCTGCTTCAGAACAGAACTTGACAGAGAGGGGACACCATCAAAACTCAAGGCATGTCAGTCTGCAGCAACTGCAGGATTGTCAAAGTATGGGAAGATGCTACAATGATGCATTTATATGGGGGCTGAGTTTTAATGGTTCCTAGTATAAATGGGCCCAACTCAGAGGGGAGCCGAGTTTTTATAAACTAAATAAAAGCCCACGATTAGAGCCTTTATAAGCTGTTTTCAATTCGATCTGTTTAGTCCATCTTGGATGCCATTTTGTCTCCTGATTTTGAATGATGGCTCCAAATTTAGAATTGGACTGTCTAGACCAATAAGTCCTTAGTATGGCCCAAGTGCTAACAACTTACTAAGCAGTGTTCAGGAATCTCTGAGTGAGCAGTTTGCTGTGTATTTCTGTGTTTCACAAACAAGTTCAGAGGCTTCGGTAATCACCAACATAAACCAATCCTAGGTAAATATTCAGTCTATAGCTATTCTGAACTAGGCAAAGTCTGAAATAGAGACATAGGCTAACATTTACAATGGTAAGAGCCTAAAGATTGGCTTCTAAATTGCATTTAGAAACCTAAAAAAGAACCAGATTTTCAAAAGCACCCAACAGCTTTGATTGAAGGCATCTGGAGCTGTTGGGTGTTCGGCACTTTTGAAAAGCAGGTCACTTTAATAAAGATTTAGGAGCTTAAATTTAGGTTCCTATGACAGAAAACCCAGATTTAAAAAAAAAATGGATTAATTTTTAACAAAGCAAAGAGAAGCAACTGATCAGTAATGTCAACAAACCAAAACAAAAAAGGGGAAATTATATATACTGAAATAATCCTGCTTGGGTCCAGTAAGGTGAAGGTTGAGATGCAAATCAAGCAACGAAGGAAAGTCAGGGCCACAGTCGATTCCCCCATCCCAAACTTGCCCAGTCCTGCACCTCGCTATAATCTGAGCAAGGCTCCGAGTTTCTGCCTATTTTCTGGCTTCTGTCTGATTTGTGTTACACTTGCAGCACTATCATACGAACAAGAGACAAGATCCTAACTCGCCCTTTCCTCTGCATCCCCAATCAAGCAGCAGTCGGTGCTGGACACCCCGGGAGACAAATGCCCTTTCTCCCAGCACCCTGAATCTCAGAGCACCGTTCCTTCATGGTGTAAGTTATGAGGCATTAGAAATAACTGGACACTCGCTCTCTGCCAGCTGGAGCCTGATATGCTGCCTCAGCGTCCTGGCCTAACAAGACCAGGTCAAATAAGAATTTCAGGAGGCCAGACCTAATGTGTGTTGTTTTTAAATCGCAGCCATTAGTTTGCAGAAAACAATCATCGTAATCGAGCTATTTCTCCATCCTGCGTTGCCAGAGCATTTCTCATCCCGTCGACTGCAAATGCTTTATCTGTCACCTTTAGTCTTTTGGTGCCACAGTATGTGTGGCCTTCTCCCAGGGGCTGCTCACTTCACTGTTAAACCATGAAGACATTAGTCTCAGCTGCCTGCTCTTTCTAAGTCTTTAAAACATTCCTCTCAAAGAAACCGCCATATCTTCTAAATCAATGGCATCGTTCCTTATCACGACCGAGGAACAGGACATGTGCTGCTGAATTACTCAATGACTGGACTACAGGCATTAAGCCCCAGAGCTCTTTGAACATACAGAACAGATGCAGGAGCTTTGTCATCATTCCAGTGTTCAAACAAATGACTAAAGAAGGGCAAGAAACCCAATACAAACCACAAATAATAATAATGGAGGTGGGGGACTATTCTCAAACACTGCAAACACTTAGCCCTCACTTTTCATCTGCAGAGGGCCTCGCTCACTCAGATGTAAATCCCACTGAAGCCAACAGAGTTTATTATAAAAACATAGTACAAAGATTTTAACAAAAATCCTGAAACATACTCCATTTGTCACCCCGGTGCATGTAGTCCTTAAAATCCCACAGCATCTACTCCAGGTGAGCTGGTAATGGAAGATGATAGGAAGGCAGAGCTGCTCAATGCCTACTTTGCTTCAGTCTTCTCACAAAAACATGTGAGCAGACAACTAGCCAAGTTATCATAGACAATAAAGGGGAAGGGCTGCAGATCTGGATAAGAAAAGAAGACGTCAGAGATCTTCTGACCAAATCAGTGGGGCGGGATGCTATTCACCCCAGGGCACTGAAGAAGTTAACTGAGGAAATCTTGGAGCCACTGGCAATAATATTTACATACTTATGGATGACAGGAAAGGCCCTGGAAGACTGGAGAAGGGCTAACATAGTGCCCATCTTTAAAAAGGGGGGGAAAGGAGGAGCTGGGGAACTATAGACCAGACAGCCTGACTTCGATACCTGGGAAGCTACTAGAGCAATGTATAAAACATTCAATTTGTGAATACCTTGAGGATGAAGGCGGTGGACATAATATACCTGGACTTCAGCAAGACTTTTGACACAGTCCCACATGACATTCTGATCAGTAAGCTGGAGAAACGCGGGCTCGACAGAACCACCATTAAGTGGACACATAATTGGTTAACAACTGCAAACAAAGAGTAACTATTAATGGAATGTCGGATTGGAGGGATGTCTCAAGTGGGGTTCCACCGGGATCTATTCTGGATCCAGTGTTGTTTAACATCTTTATTAATGACCTGGATGTAGGTATAGAGAGCAAGTTTGATTAAGTCTGCAGAGGACACAAAGCTGGGGAGGTTGCCAATACTTTGGAGGATAGAGCTAAACTTCAGAGGGCTCTTAATAAATTGGAGAACTGGACTATAGACAACAAAATGAAATTCAACAAAGCCAAATGTAAAGTGCTACACTTAGGGAAGAAAAACCAAACGCAAAAATACAGAACGGGGGGAAACTGGCTTGGCAACAGCACTGCTGGGAAGGATCTGGGAGTTGTGGTGGATCACAACCTCAACATGAGTCAGCAATGTGTTGCTGTGTGGAAAAAAGCAAATGCAATTTTAGGTTGTATTAAAAGAGGCATAGCATGCAAGTCACGGGAGGTAATAGTACCATTCTACCCGGCACTGGTTAGGCCTCAGCTGGAGTAGTGTCCCCAATTTTAGTCACCAATGTATAGAAAGGATGTAGAGGTGAGCGACAAAGATGATCGAAGAGATGGAATGCACGCCATACGAGCAAAGCCTGAAGGAACTGGGTATGTTCAGTTTAGAAAAGCGGAGATTAAGGGAGGGGACATGCTAGAGGTCTTTAGATACTTGAAAGACTGCCACAAAAAAAGATGGAAAAAATTGTTCTCTTTTGCCACAGAGAACAGGACAAGAGGCAATGGGTTCAAACTACAGCATAGCCGATTTAGATTAAATCTCAGGAAAAACTTCCTAACCGTCAGAATAGTAGGACAATAGAACAGACACGTCAGGAGATTGTGGAAGCTCCTTCACTGGTGATTTTCAAAAGGAGGCTGGATAGTCATCTGCCTTGGATGGTTTAGACACAACAAATCCTGCATTTTCGCAGGGGCTTTGACTAGATGACCCTTGTGGTCCCATCTAACCCTATGATTTGCTTCATTTAAAGGGGCCAGTCACCCTGTGACAGATCCTTACCTGAAAAGAACAGGCTCCTGCCTCAGGGCTCCAATTCTCAGGCTCTGGCTAAGTGTCTCTACAATTACACCCTCTAATACATAAATTGTGGCTGAATGATTCCTAGTCACGCTGCACATGCTGCCGACCCAGGCTGCTGAGAGTCACTTGACTATTGCTGCATTGTCCCACAGGGCTCATTCAGGCTTCTAACTATCCAAGAAAATTGTTCACTCAAGACCCACATGGAGACAGGGCATTTTTCCGTCCTGAAGAGCCCCAGAAATTATCTGTATCTTGTTCAGTCAGCACTCCACAGGGAAGAGGCATCCCACTGCCGTGGCAGCTGCAGTGTGGGGTCAAATGAGAGTCACACTTGCTGGTATGCAGAGTCTCTGTCTCTTGTCATATAGTTAGACTTGAAGTTCTCTGGGGCAGAGACCATTTTTGTTGTGTTTGTACAGCACCTAGCAGAATGGGGGCCTGGTTCATGACTGGAGCTTCCACATGTGGGTGGGTGAGATTCTGTGGCCTGCGTTGTGCAGGAGGTCAGACTAGATGATCATAATGGTCCCTTCTGACCTTAAAGTCTATGAGTCTACGTTAATGCAATGTAACTCATCATCATCGCCTTACCCAACCAGGTGGCATGTTTTGGAGGGGATGTGCCAGGGAAAGCAGCTGAAAATACTTTCTGAAGATGCATCTCTTCAATTGGCTTAATGATGCATCAAGGTCAACATGCTGCACACCCCACCCTTTCACCAGCTGTTGGGTGGGGATGAGGGAGGCAGAGAAAGGGTTGTTGGTTGAAAACACAATAAGGATGTCAGATGTATAAGCAGGGCGCTCCCAGCCAGTCAGATGAAGACACCTCTAAGCAACACACAGACACCGACTGCCCTACGTGGAGAAAGAGGAGGCTGGTTGTAGCCTGACATGAGTATTTTGCCTGCTTAATAAACCCCCCTTCATGCTTATTGCATAAAAGACGTCTCATGCCCCAAGCCAGACTATAAAGACAAAGAAAAATGATCTTGGTAAAAGACATTTAACCAAATCCACCCCTCTGGCCTCAATGGAGATTTCACCGGGTATAAAACTGTCCAGCGATAGGATAGCCCATGCAAGATCAATACCTGTTCACAGATGAACTGTGCCATATGACTTATATGAACATGGAATAGCCAGGTGGGTAAAGTCCCCACCCTACACCATGCTTTAGAAATGAAGGGCAATCTTCTCCTAAAACACCTTTGCCTAAAACATGTAGAGATTTTTTTTCTACCTACGATTTGGGTCTCAATTCAGTTACCCAGGACAGTTGGCAGCTCTCCTGTGAGCGACACAGATGGGAAACAGAGCACAAGAACAAAGCGGGGTAAAAAACAAATCATTTCCCTTCTGAAGCTTTGGAAAACACAATTTCTCAACACTTTTGATCACTGTGAAACTCACCCCGGGAAACAGAGATAAAGCAACCAACACCCTTCCCCCCAACTGCTCAGCAAGACACGTTTACTGTTTGTACAAAGTCTCCCAGAGGGCAAAAAGTGCATCCACTTCCCAAGCACATCCCCTTTTGGGGTCAAGGCTGCTTGAAATTAAAATGACTGAGCACAGGGATCTGCTAGCACCAACCCATCATACACAGCATGTTGCTTCATGACTTGCACGTCGATCCTTCCACCTGCTAGCAGTGGGAAGGTAGCAAGCAAGGAGTTCAACTGACCCACGCGACAGGGGGCCGGCGGTGTTAGCGGCAGCGTTGCTGACAGCTCTGCTCTCTGCTGCAACAGGAACGAGGAGGAGAAGCGTTGCAGAGCTGGGCGCGTCTGCGTCTGGTGCTCCTAATTTACATTGCCACCAGAACCGCATCATTAACAATGTCACTGTTTGAAATTAATGCGGGGGGGGGGGAGGGGGAGGGAGAACGTTCATACACAAAGTTATAGGCCCCTTCACAATTGAATTTACAATCACAAATGGTGACCCCCATCCAGCAGCAACAAGTGAGCAACAACGAATTAGCTCCTGCCAGATGGCAGTTTGGTGCTTTTATCCTAGATCCACCTTCCAGTCACCCAGGTAACATGCAAAACCAAAGCCAACTGCTAGCCAGATATCTGCACTGCCTGAAAGAGCCAGCGAGTCCTGGCAGGTGATCACTGCTGATCGACAAAGACAGCAGCTCCCACTTACAGCAAAGTGACCTGCCCTCCCATAGCGCAGCTCCACGCTGCAAGCATCTGTACTCTGCACGCAACGAGACAATACATCAACATGGGGCGTCTCTTCTACACCACAGTACATCAGAGGTGGATGTCATCAGAAAGCTCTGGCTCAATCCTCCTCCCATGGAAGTCAGTGGCAATACTCCTTCAACAGCGCTGGCTAAGGGCGTGGTGCTCAACCACCACCAGGTTTTGGGATGTCTAGATCCAAGCCGACGCCTATCCTTGGGCCCATGTCTGACGTAGCTTCTCTTTGCAGGTCCCTCTGTACATATTTCCCCAATACACCAACACCTTGAGAAGGCACACATGCTTAGCAGGGTCCATATAACCATTTTACAGATGGGGATACTGAGGTACAGGGAGGGGATGGGACTTGCCCACGCTCTCCCAGCAGGCCAGTGGCAGAGCTGGGAACAGAAGCTGGGTCTCCTGAGTCTCAGTCCAGGGCTCTGTCCATGAAGCCACACAAATACTCAAGTTTGATTCCCCGTGGAGTCTGTGGACAGCAATGTGTCCCCGTGGGCAGTGATTCATTCACAGGCAGTGCCGCAACAGGCAGGCAGAGTTGGGAGGTAAGAGATTTTTGTTCAGCATGCTGCGAGGCCGGTGCGACAGAGTGAGGCTCTCTCGTTTGAGAGGCAGCTGCCGGGCACCAACTTGCACCCTCAAACCTCTGGTGTCACCTACCATACTCGGTTCCTCCTGAACCCTGACCCTCTTTCTCCAGTTCCATCCATCACACTGCAGGAGGGAAGGGAGGAAGCTTAATTTTCATGCTCGGTTCTGCATTAATGAAACAACTCTCCTCCATGCACACCTCCGGCCATCCTGTGTGCAGTACAAACCCATGGAAAATACAGAATCAAATCTTCCTTCCTGCAAAGCTTCATTAATGCAGGGTTTCTGCAGGCAACGTGTCCCAATCTGACCAGATGCATCTGCTGGGCCCCCAGCTGCACATTCCCTGCTTTGAAGAGTCATTTCTCTGCCTGTATTTCCCATCTGGAGTGTGTCTGCTTCCTTCGGCAAGGGAAGATAAGCTGAAGAAGCCGCACCTCAAAGACTTTTGTCAGAGAGAGAAAGTGAGGACGTGCAAGAAGCTGCTCCCTCTATACTTGATTTACCATATCCCAGAACAACTGCACAACGCTGGCGTTATCCCTATAAACAAACCCTTGCTGTCAGCCATGCTGATCTGGCCTTTAAAAATGTCAGTGTCTCATCGAGAGCTGCTATTAAACAGTGACAGCGTGACAACAAAACTTACAGTGCAGACGGTACTATGGTAGTAAGGGACCAGGGAGAGAGTACGGAATATAGCTAGCCTAGCCCTGCAATGGAAAATAAAAGTGGTTGAAACATGTTCAATTTCTATCATATTCTGCTCCTGCCTGTTCTATATAGGGGGGATTATGTGTCTTCTGTCTTAGTGAGGACTATTCCTCATCTACTTCCTTCCCCCAAGCAGGCATTTCCATTGCAAACTGCTTCAAATGCCACTGTCCACACAAACTCCCCACTCAATAATGCCCCTGAGGGGGCTCATCATAGGGCAAAGCGGCAGGAATTTCACCTGACAGAGGGCAGGAGGGAGGGAAAATCCAACCCCCAAATCTGCATTTCCACGCTCCCAAATACGGATAGCAAAAGCAAAGTCACATGGGATTCTCACTCTTCTGACTCGTTTGTACTAACCCCAGGTACCCAACTAACATTCCCGTGAGATCTATTCTTTCCCCCTCCAAGCATATGTCTGGCAATAACATTAATCAAAGAACAGATGGGCCCCTGAGTGTCTTACTTCACCAGGGGCAGCATTAAACGCAGCCACAGTCCTGATTGGAAGAAAGTAATACACACTGCTACACTTAACCACTGTCCTCTGGCCAGCATCATGGTGGAATCTCAGGCTACTCAGAAAGAAAAGGAGACTATTCCTCAACTCAAAAGATGTTGGCCGACATTTTCAAAGATGGCCAGTGATTTTGGCTGCTTCCATTTTTCAGTGCTCAACTTGAAACAGCTTTAAGGAGTCTGGCTTACAGAAGGTTCAGGGCCATTTCAGATATCTCTAGTTGGGCACTGTCACAAGATGACTGGTCCCTTAAGGGGTGATGGGTCCTGACTCATCTGTGACACACTTCGCTCACCTCCTCAGATGAAGTCAATAAATAAAGTCATTTCACAGGGAGGTCATGCTAAAATCAGGCCTTCTGAGAAGGAGATGAAAACTGAAGCCTCTGTGGAGCTGGGAGGAGATGGAGGAGAGCGCCAAGAAGCAGGGATGGAACCTGGCTACTGATGGACTGGGGAAGCTGGGGGACTACTGATGAACTGGGGGGCCAGTTTTGTTCAACATCTTCATTAATGATCTGTATGATGGGATGGATTGCACCCTCAGCAAGTTCGCGAATGACACTAAGCTAGGGGGAGAGGCAGATATGCTGGAGAGTAGGGATAGGGTCCAGAGTGACCTAGACAAACAGGTTCAACAAGGACAAGTGCAGAGTTCTGCACTTAGGACAGAAGAATCCAATGCACTTTTACAGGCTGGGGACCAACTGGCTAAGCGGCAGTTCTGCAGAAAAGGACCTGGGGATTACAGTGGACAAGGAGCTGGATATGAGTCAGCAGTGTGCCCTTGTTGCCAAGAAGGCTAACGGCATATTGGGCTGCATTAGTAGGAGCATTGCCAGCAGATCAAGGGAAGTGATTATTCCCCACTGTTCAGTGCTAGTGAGGCTACATCTGGAGTACTGCGTCCAGTTTTGGGGCCCCCACTTCAGAAAGGATGTGGACAAATTGTAGAGAGTCCAGCAGAGGGCAATGAAAATTATTATGGAGCTGGAGCACATGATTTATGAGGAGAAGCTGAGGGAACTGGGATTGTTTAGTCTGCAGAAGGGAAGGGTGAGGGGGGATTTAATAGCAGCCTTCGACTACCTGAAGGGGGGTTCCAAAAAGGATGGAGCTCAGCTGTTCTCAGTGGTGGTAGATGACAGAACAAGGAGCAATGGTCTCAAGTTGCAGTGGGGGAGGTCTAGGTTGGATATTAGGAAACACTATTTCACTAGAAGGGTGGTGAAGCACTGGAATGGGTTACCTTGGGAGGTGGTGGAATCTCCTTCCTTAGAGGTTTTTAAGGTCAGGCTTGGCAAAGCCCTGGCTGGGATGATTTAGTTGGGGATTGGTCCTGCTTTGACCAGGTGGTTGGACTAGATGACCTCCTGAGGTCTCTTCCAACCCTAATCTTCTATGATAATTAGTGAGACCCTGCTAACAAGCCCTGAAAGAAATTAGGAACCACTACTACATTCAACCCTTGATCAGAGGCTGGTAATAACATACTCAAGAGAGCAGCCTCCCTTTAAATATGTGACTAGTGGAGGTTTGGGGACATTGGGTTTCCTATAACCATCTAAATGCCATCGCATTCGGTCATAAACACTGTTAGAGACATTCGTAGAAACTAGCTTTTCATTTGCCACGAAGTCCTTATAATTTAGGCTGCTAAATTCGCATTAGGTAACCTGGTAGGCATCTCTCATTCCTGTCCCCCAATTGTTCTGTCCACGCTTGCTACAGTATTATTTCATTAGAGACTAAATTTCTCAGTTCATAAATATGACTTTTGTCTGAAGGTACATATCACACAAACTGTTGGGTCTCGCAATCTGAAGTGACACAGCAGTGCCAAGGCAGGACAGGGCTTTCTTTTATACTTGAGCAGCTCCTATTGCAAAGAGACGTATACAAACCTCATCCTCAAGACGTAGACATATCTTTTGTCAAGCCGGGACAGTCTCTTTTGCTGGGGTAGGAGCCAGACCCTGATTTACAGCATATGTCTCTGAATGAAGATACAGAGCTGTACAGAGCATGAAAGTGGTAACACTGGTGAGCAGACTCATTTTGCATTTTTTAAATATATACCCAGACCTAAAGGAAGGGCCTAATTTGAAAAGATGGCTAATCCAGAGATTAGGGTGCTAGCCTGGGAGAGCTGAGTCTGATTCCTTGTTCCACCATAGACCTGCAATGTGACCTTGGGCAAGTCACTGAGCCTCTGTGCCTCTGTTCCCCCTCTGTAAAATGGGGATAACAGTACTACCTTCTCTCACAGGGGTGTTGTGAGGATAAATACATTGAAGAGCATAGCACAGATGCTGTGGTAATTGGGGCTGGATTTTTCAGAGGCACTGAAGTCACACTGAGAACTACAGGCCAGGCCCACAGTGGGTTGATTTTATTTACTAATGTGAAAGAGGAAATAAACCAGATATATTTAATGGTGCCTGTCAATTGTCCAAGCTTTGTCCCTCCAGCACTGCCCCGCATGAGCTCTGAGAAAGTCAATATATTCTGTAACAATTCACTGAATGGATTCCGTCAGTCATGCGTATTGTACACACCCCAGATCCCAAGCTATTTAGTGTCACTATACTCCCTATTTATAGGAACGCTCAAACCCCAAGGCCTTGTTAGATCCACTGAACAGCAGTTGATACCATCCTTGTCCCAGAGAATTATCGGCTGACATTGAAAGCAGGTCCTGTACATCAGAGGGATGATTACTGCTCCTTCCACTCTTCTTTGGGATAGAAAGGAAGAGCTGAGAATCTGTCTCTCCCCCACCCCTCCAAACTTCAGAATCAAACCAACATCCATGGTCAGATTCTTACAACTGAGGTCAGAGATGTTGGGTGCACACTGGATGCTGAACTCTTTGGAAAAATTAGCCTTAAAGCATCACAGTGGGAGCTGTTGGGTCCATGTGTGTAAAGAAAAGAAAAGAAACTGCACTACTTGGAAACAACATGCTGGCAACAAAGTAAACACAAACAAATACCTAGATAAAAGCAAATATAATACAAGTATGATGAATCAAATGGGCAAACAGTGGGGCAGCTGCATTTGGGGCGATGGGCCATGCTGCAGCTAAAGAACAAAGCTGTAGCTCCAGTTTAGTGCCTGCCTCATTGCTGGAGACGTGACTTCAATTGGTCTGAGTCCCAAGTGAGTTTGCACGGTGGGCCTCTTGTCTTGGAGCACACACCTGTCCACATGACAAAGCCATCTCACGATTAAGAACCAGTAACACACACTGTTCAAGAAAGGCCAAAGACTGGCACATGCAGGGATGCTGCAGGTCAGGGCTGAAGGCTACTGTCAGAGCTGTGGGACGCGTGGGACTGGAAGAGAAGGGGGTTCTGTGGGCCAAGAACAAGGGTCATTGATGGACGACCTGGCTACCTTAAACACAGAGTGTTGCCAGTTAGGAGAAGTGCATTAGCAGAGCTATAAGGGGGCCGTAGCCAACCCGATTGCTCCTTTCTTTTCATGCGCAGTAAATTTCCAAATATTGAAGACAGCCAAATCGGTTCATCTTCAGTCAGGAAGATTTTACAACGAGTCCCTCTGTGTTGTCAGGATTGAACATGGACCGCTCAGCAGTCTGCCTGATGTAGTGATGGCAACCTCCGCTAGTGCAAAACCAGAACACAAGTCCTTTTATGTCGCAATGCAATCACGGCCCATTTGCAAGCAAGAGCCAATGAAGATTTTAGATACTGGGTATGAACCACCACTGCGGAAGAAAGGAAAAGGAGAGAGATCTCAAATAAAAGACTTTTCAAGTGGGCGTTTCCTCTATTAATCTTTCAGATAAGCTCTATTTGTTTTTGTTCCTCCTGGGTTACAATGATCATTCCTAGGGACTTAAGTAAAGACTTCAGTACATCTGTGTTAAGATGGTGGACTCCACTGATTTCAGTGTAAAACTGCAGTAACAGAGGTGTGAACCAGACCGGAGGTAAGTGAATTTCACTAAAGTGTTCCTGCCCAAAGTGCTAGAAAAAACAAACTCATTGTGAAATACCTCGGTTCCTTTTCCCAATACCTGAATTGGCACAAATGTGATTTTTATTGATTATTTTTAATCTCCACCCCCTCAAAATGGAAACCTGATTTAAAAGGCCAGAAACGAGTTAGTCAAATGACCTGTCAATTTCCAGAGATCTGCCCTGAGAAACAACTTTAAAAAGAGGATTTCAAAACTTCTCTACATATTTCTAACCACCTTCTTAGTCCCCCGTCTCCACTCTTAGTCATGGCCATTACCTCCTTTAAACCTCCCAAAAAAATCAACAGTCCAAAATACGCACAGACGCTGCCTGCCCCTTGTCCTTTTATTACACAAACTAGACAGACTAATTAGTGGATGATATTATATCCCCTACTGCCGGGATGTATTTTGCGCAGGAGACATTTGGAGCCATCCCTATTTTTTTTGCACCATTCTGCAGCACAGTAGGTGAACTGAAGCCAGTGTAATTTTCCAGCCTGTTTTCTTGTCTGCAGTCACATAGTTGCTGAGCTATACAGACGGGATTCTACTCTCAGTGTCACAGCCACCTACATTCTTACATGGCCTCGCCTCACCATAGTAACAGCATCTAGACAAATAACAGATACAAATAGGTTCTTATTTAACACCTCAAATCATAAGTAATGCTGATCATCCTTCATCTCTTATCTTAGGTATCCAAGAATAATCACTGCACTCAGCAGGTCATTTTGGCAGAAATGTAAATGAAATATAGACGCTATGTTTTTCAGACCAATCCATACAAACCATTTTGCATTGTCCTCCCCTCTACCCTCCCTTTCCCAGTCCACTAATCCAGCTAATCTCAAACACAGCCTGAAGTGGCGAGAGTTAATAGCTTTGTATAAAATCAAATCAAAGCTGCGCAGTTAAAGGTGATTTTTATTTCAGTCTGTCATTAGCAGCAGGTCTGCAGAATTAAAGAAACCAGGGCTGTTTTATGAAGCACACACAATAGGCTTAAGCATTCAAGCTGTTTAAAATGGAAAAAGACAGTAGCAAGGTAATCCCTGGGCAAATGCAACATCTCAGGCAGATCTCACTGTCTGGTATCACCACCTCATCCCCAACCCTTCAGAGCTGACAAACCTCTTCTGCCACGGAGAGTTTGCTACTGATGGGTATCTGGGGCAGCTCTCAGATTGCTGGGGCAATTCTGAATGGCTAGGAGGCTACTTTGGTAGGCAGAGACAATTCTCCCGGAAGTATATTAGGACTGGGAACAATACTTAATCAGACAGCACTTTACAAACAGTGGGCCTGATTCTGATCTCATCTGCAATGGTGTAAACCTGAAGAAACTCAGCTGAAGCCAAAAGACTAACACCATAGTAAATCTAAAGTAACCAAGAGTGGAATTTGGCCTATTCATTCCCTGCAGGCCACCAGACGTGGTTTTTGCAAGCTAAAATCATGGTTTTTACCACACCAGGAAAAAACAGTTAATCCCTATTTAAGGCATTTTCTATTTTATACAGTGTTTCATGACTGAACAGCACATTACACTTAATTTTAGTTACACATTCAAATGGTGGTTACATAAGGCAGCAGATTTGGAGATTAATTTAGGGTTGTACAAATAAAAAGTAAAATTGCAGTAAGAGTAATACTAATATATGTAATTATAGTGCCTAACATTAGAACAACTGGATCTACTTTGGTTGGGTATTTTCTCAAGGAAGTTATCCATGTCATGACTCATATTCCAGTTTTCAATATTATAGAAACAAAAGTCAACCATTCGATTATATGAAAATGACAATAATGCAGTGTTGTAGGCATGAAGCATTAAGCAATCAGAAGCAGGCTGATTTGCAGACAACAAGTCCAGGTTCATTTGGCCATGCAGGATTCCATAGCAGAAGATCAACTTTGATGTAGTGGACAGACCGAGCCTATTCCTCAGTTTTGACACTGATCTTACCGCACCATCAGTTCTATGAAATCAGATGGAATATGAGTCTTCTTCAGATTTTACGACTATGTTACAGGGGACCTCTTCTGTGATAGATGAAAACACTGGTTTTGGATACAGACCTTCTACTTTAAATGCATGTAAATATGGCAGAAAGTCAAGATTTTTGCTGAGCAACCACTGCCTTGCAATTTCTTGTTCAGTTGACAATTTCCTTCCTATGTATTTTGGATGAAGGAGGCTGGCCAACATATGACGAGAATAATGGCCTTATGAAATCTCTTCTGTACTTCTGCTTTGTGTGGTGCAAGATCTTCACTGATCAATAGATTCAACCAGGCTTCTCATGCAACAGCAATTGCTGATGTGTCCCTTTGGAATGTGCCAAGTGCCACAGCAACTGGTTTCAATTGACTGATCAAGTTCTTCACTTCTCCCTAAATCCCTTGATTATTAATTATACTGACCACTCTATCTTCAAGTTCTGGCTAGTGATCGCTCACAATCCTGAGATAATGCCGCCAATTTTTTATGTTTCCAGGCATGTTACTTGACAGTTCCAATATGTCATCAGGGATTTGGGGTTTTACACATCCTTGGCTGTCTTTTATCCAGGCTGATGGTGATTACGAAAGTGTATGTAAATCTGTGTTTATTATCAAAGCACTTGATGTAAGGTCTTCTCCAAGTAGATTTAGCCAATCGGATGCACACGTAACCAAAATGTCATCATCTTGTTCCAAATCATTTCTCATACTTAACAATACAACCATACAGTTCATTTGCTGATGCTTTAGCTTCATTTGCCAGCGTAACAGTTCGTTCCAGTCTTCTTATCAACTGCTGATATATAAACCACAGGTTTCTCTGTCTGCACATAGTTAGCTATCTCTGGGCCATTGTGCACATTACTCCAGCCATCTTGTACTAATGTAACTGCTTTTCCATGTAATTTGTTGCATGTGTCCATCCTCAAGCTAACAGTAACGGCATCGAACAGTTCATCTGCTACTTGCTTTCGACTGGGCGCTATGTAGCCTGGCCTAATGCAACTGATCATTGCTTGGAAAAGTTGGATATTCAATAACAGAAAAGGGAATACTACAGCCATAAAAAAATCTGCAATTTTCAAGTTTATCATTTGTTTCCATTCTGGCATTGTTTTTGTTACAAACGTATCCACATGTGGTTCAAAAACCATGACACTTCCTCCTTGTTGTCCTGGACCTGGCTTTCTTCTAATTTGCTTGGCAATGGCAAAGCAGCATTATCAGTATCTTCGTCCTCAGAAACGGATACTAATAACCACATACATTTAGCCAAAGTGTCTGTTTTTTTCCATTGCATTTTGCAAAATGTTTCCTCATACGGTCTGCCTTCCCACTCCATTTTTCTTTGCAATTTC
Organism: Emys orbicularis; assembly: GCF_028017835.1. Lineage (NCBI taxonomy): Eukaryota > Metazoa > Chordata > Testudines > Emydidae > Emys > Emys orbicularis. The sequence goes on along the minus strand of NC_088697.1, from coordinate 30,293,222 downwards.
TGCATTTAAGACACTCTGCCATCTTTTTGAATTTTCTCAACATAGCCATGAATTGGATCAACTGGTCTTCCGTCTTTGCTCATGCTGAAATATTTTGACTTGCATCACTGTACTTACTGAATTCACTTGCAGCATCTGCATTCCAACCAGCCACCCCAAGGGACAAAGCACTGGACTGGACAGTTTGGCAGTTTACCTCCGACAGAAACTGAAACTTCTGAATCTCAGAATTCACCATCTGTTTGCGCTAAAAAAATGTGTAATTTTTATTGCTAAACAAAGGAGGACTTCCCAAATTCAGAAGTTTCCGTTTCTGTTTGAGGTAGCCAAGGCAAAGCACACAGCTTTAGGTTGAAACTCTTTTTTGTTTGATTGTATTTCCTTTAATGAAAATAATTAAATTATCTAATTGCTAAATAGTTTTTAGTCATTTTCATTCATATTAGTCTAATAATAATTTTATTTTCCCAGTTTCAACCAGTATCTACCAGTATCTACCAGTGCCCTGTCCTAAGCTAGTTCTTCCCAGGACACTGACAACCTTGCCTGCAGGACATGCAAGTCTATGCCTACACTTAAAATGCTCCAGCGGCACAGTGTAGACATTTATTTCAGCAATAGGAGGGGTTCTCCCATCGCTGTAGGTAATTCATCTCTCTGAGAGGTGGTAGCTAGGTTGACAAAAGAATTCCTCTGTCAACCTAGCACTGCCTACACCAGGGGTTAGGTCAGTTTGATTGTCTTTCAGGGGTGTGGATTTTTCACATTCCTGAGACGTAGCTATGCCAATGCAACTTTTCAGTGTAGACCAGCCCTAGGTATTACCTCCAAGGCATTTAAGTGACTTGACCAAGGCCAGTACTTATTACCTATATGGACCACAGGATGAAATCAGATGCATAACTGTCTGCAATATTTATAACTCAAAGGCAATATAGAATGTAAAAGAATTACCTTTCCTAAAGACCTACGTGAATGATACACCGTGCTGGAAAGGCCTAAGTAATGGAAAGTGGGTACAAATCATGTAAATTGCTCCATTGTTTTGAGAGAACAAAGCAAAGCAAATAAAGGAGATAAGGAACAGAACATTGCTTCAGCAGTGCAGACCTCTCAGGGGCACAGTTTACAGACATTAGGAGATTGGCATAAGGCTACATCTGCTACAATCTTCAGCACTATAATTCCTCGGCAGCCATTCAAAAGAGAAAGTGCAGCAACACCGCTGACTGATTGCCTCTCCCTCAACAGACTGAGAGATTAATATTATATCCATTGTGGTATAACAAAAACAACTGGAAAACATCCACCATGCTAGTCATTTGGAATTGGCCTAGTCCCAAATTACCACAGAGGAAACATCATAAACTCATTCTCACACACAACAGAGACCCAGGAACAGAATAGTCCTGTTACCTAATCTGCATAATTTTCAACAAGCTTTCCTATAATTCTATAAAAATAATGTCTCCTCAAACCAGAAGACTAGCTTAATGAGAAAAACAGACCTCAATACCTTTTCTCACTAGAAACGAGGATCATCTCTGCACTTGGCTCAACTGGTCCCATGAAACCATTGCAAGACCCAGAAACTTCCCACTGTACTTGTCCAGAATCTGCCTTCCACTAGAGACCAAGTGGGCCAAAGGAAAACTAATGTTGTAACACCCTAGGTCTGCATTTAAACATTGATCATTACATCTGTTTATCTAGTTGGGACTGATGTGGAGTCTATTTCACAGTGATATGTTCCAAGCACATTCCAGTTGCCAACAATGAAGTGCTGGGGGGGGGGGGGAGGGGAATAATCCCACAGCATCGGTTTTAGAACATCTCCAGTCAGTACCACTGAGATTTTACTGCCCACCGATATCACTGCATGAAAGAAGCACTGATCAGAAGGGGGTTTCAAATATTCATACCTGCACATATCCCTTCATGATCTAGTCACTACGGGGGCTTCCTTGGGATTTGACTTCCCATCATCATGAAAGTGGGTTCTGTGCATGAACATAAAAAGGAGATCACATGCTCTGGGGCAGAGGTATTAATGAAGCCTAATTTAAAGGGGGAAGGCGGTTTCCAGGGCATGAGGGGGTATTAAAGTTTGAAGATATTGCCACTCAATAGGGCTTTTTAATCCCTTTTTTCTATCCCTTCCCCAGGAGTTATGGAGTCTGAAGGATCTATTAGAGTTCAGTACTACAGATGGAGACCCACAGGTCTCCAACAACATGATGCCCTAATGATCGCATGTACCATGAGCACCAGTATCTCCTCTTCCAAGCTGTTGCTTTATGCTCACTTGCAGATAATTTCAATCTGCTGCATTGTGAAATGCTTCCGAGCGGCAGACTACGGGCATGTAACAAACAGCAGCAAAATAACTAACAAGCTTTTCATTCTGACTGAAAAGAGAGTCCCATTCAACGACTTATAAAAGTGTGCAGTGCTCCGACCATTGAAATCGGGTCTGTCCCAGGTATATCTCACCCCAGAAAACAGTACTTCTTTCCCCAAGCACGGTGTCGGATTGGCCATTTTCTGGAGCGAGATCTGAACATCCCCGTATGGGTTACAGTGGAGCCAAAGTACTAACTTTGCCCACTGAGAGTACTGTGACGGGTTCCCCCCAGGGTGCCACCTGGAACTGGGGTACCACTGAGCCTCCTGATCCACCAGCCTGTGCTACCTTTCACACTGTACTGCTGTGACAGGCTGCAAAGCCCTCCAGCCTGCACTTTCACCAGTATACACACCAGTCGGGACACACCCACCTGCAGTTATATGCAGGCTCTCTGACCAGCCCCTGCATAGGAAGGCTACAGCTAAGGCAACTCCCAGCTCCACGGCGTGCACCCCCTCTGGAGTATAAACCCCAAATTATACCATCTTGCGCTGCACAGGGAACTGTACAGAGTAAGCTCAAAGTTCACCCCCTCCCTCAATGTGGAGAGGAATATGCAACAGCCTTTGCCCCTGAGCTATGATTCCCACACACTTCACTCCAACTCACTGGTTTAGATAAAGCAAAAACAAGTTTATTAACTACAAAAGATAGATTTTAAGTGATTATAAGTGATAAACAGATCAAAGCAGATTACTTAACAAAAAATGGAAACTAAGCCTAATATACTAAATAGATTGGATATGAATTAGCAGATTCTCACCCTAACGGATGATACAAGCAGGCTGCAGATTCTTAAGGGGCAAGCTGCACTTGCTTACAGCTTGGGATCCCCAGGTGTTCCATTCACAGGCTAAAAATCCCTTTAGCCTGGGTCCAGCACTTCCCCAAATTCAGTTTTTGTTCCTCAGGTGTTTCCAGGAGTCGTCTTGTGTGGGGAGCGAAGAACCCCAGATGATGACCCTCCCTGCCTTATCTAGTTTTTGCATATGGCAGGAATCATTTGTTTCAAAGCTTGGTTGCCAGACCAGTCTGTGGGGAAAATACTGACATCCCAAGATGGAGTCCAGCATCAGGTGGGCTGATCCTATGTCCTTGTAGAGTCAGAGTAGCCGTCACTCACCAGCAGTCTGGAGCGTTCTCATCGCCAGGTGGGAGATAAGCTTCTCCTAAGGGCTACTGTTTTTTCTTAATGGCCCATTGCCCCAAATAGGCCCTTCCCCACCCACTATCTAGACTAACAGCATCTGTCTACTGGGCGTTGCCCACATGTCATTGCATTTGAAATACAGATACACGGTTAAAAGGACACAAACGGATACGTGCACACACATCCAAAAATGAAACATGCCTAGAAACAGGATAATCATATTCAGCAAATCATAACTTTTCCAATGACACCTCATAGGACATATCTTGCATAAAATACATCATCATCATGTCAATCATTTCACATCACTATGAAGAATATGGTGTGGAGTGTCACAATTATACCATTGCCCAGGGCCCACTCCCACATGCCTTGTGCAGCCACCGTGGCCACTGTTGCCAGTGAGCATTTAGGATGCACCAGGGATACAGAACACCACAGATGGACAGTCTCAAGAACAAGGTACAAAGCCCAATTGCAGTTGAGACCCTTACCAGGAAGGGGAAAGCACTTTTTATTGACAAGTCCATTATCTTTTGCATTCCCTGAAAATAAAGATGCTTGCAGTACAACAAAGTCCACTCAGATGCACAATCACCTTTTATTTTATAAATATCCCTCAGCTGTGCTGCTAATACTGCCCCACCTGAGATCAATACAGATAAATACCAAGTACTAAGGGGCTCTTTAATTTAGCGGAGAAAGGAATAACAAGAACCGATGGCTGGACGTTAAAGTCAGACAAATTCACAGTCAAATAAAAATAAGACCAAAAATGTACACTGATGGTGGTTAGCCATTGGAACAATCTACCAAGGAAAGAGGCGGGTTGTCCATCTAATGAAGACTTGAAATGAAAACTGGATGCCCTTCTGGTTTAGTCCAACAAGTTATTGGGTTCAATGCAGGAGTAATTGGATGAAATTCTCTGGCCTGTGCGATACACGGTCAGACCTGATGATCTAATGGTCTCTTCTGGCCTTAAACTCTATGGAACTAAAAAAGTTTCAGTAATCTCATTGGTTTTCTGATCATTATGATGTTGCTTTCTATCTGCAACTTGGACAGTGAGAATAAAATGTTCAGTATCCCTTTTAGAATCCTAGGCACTAACCTTACTGGGTTTGGGTTTGACAAACTGCAATATCAAAATCTCCCTCATGCTCTTTCCACTGAAATGATTTAAAAAATCCATGAGCACATGCTTACTCATATTAGAGTCCCCACATCAGGCTTTTTAAAGCACTGGGGTGTAAATTACTTGGCAAGGTCCCTTTACGAGAACATAAATTACAGTGTCTCCATTTCAAAAGTCTGCTTCAAAAGCAAGACAAGCACTTATAGATGCTATAAATAAGGGCACATCTTAAATTGAAGTTGCACCAGTCAACTGCCAGGGATGCTTGTATATAATTGCAACTTACAAGCCGGCGGAAAAAAGGACAATCCGGCAACCTGAAAGGTGCACTGGTTTCCCTGCTGTAGCAACTGAATAGACTACCAGCCCAAATACATCATTTTGGCACCCTTCCCTTGTATCACATCCCAATGCAGAGTTTAATTATTAAGTTTGTTAGGATTTTCCACTGTAGCTGAAGGAACCAGCTACTGAATTCCCTATACTCTAGAAAGATATAATTATTAAATGCCTAAATTAACAACAATCAAGTTTCAGCTCCTAAAGCAGTTTCCATTTTGCTTCCACTGCTTGCTGTTTGATTGCATAGATTTTAAGGAAGTCACTGATGTATTGACTTCAGCTGACATGTGAATGTCTTGGTCACATTTCCAGCCACATGCAAGTGACATTTTCATGTGTTTCTTCACATAAATGACCAGGGGTAACATTTCCAAAAGTGATTTGGAAGAATAAATCCAATTTTCAAAGGGGACGAAGATATTTAGGAGTCTAAGTCCCATTGACTTTTAATAGGACTTATGCTCCCAAGTGTCTAACCTGCTTTAGAAAACAAGACTTAGGCACCTCAGAAAATTTTACCCCAAGACATCGAGTTTAGTTTCCTTAAATCTGATGCAGAAAGGGCACTCTGAAACCTGCAGTAGAGGAGATCTCAACAAACAGCCAGTAGGGCCATTATATTCTGCTGTAATGCTAGTAAACCTACTTCTCCCTGAGCCTTCTCCACTGCTCCTTGTGCCATAGCTGAACTGCTGAAAGTCACCAAAAATCTTTCTAACCTGAACTTCACCCTGTGCTCGTGGGTTTCACCTTCATGCCCAGATGATGTTATCAAGAAAAGGCTGTGTATATCAGCACTGCGGCTCATGCATGGTGCACTATGTACACAGCTCCCCGTGTTTGTTATCTGAAACACTGACATGCAGTGCGGAATGACAAACATTAGGAAGCCAGGAATCTGCAATTAAAGGAGTCAGGGCATAATCCTGTAAAGTGATGCTTAAGTTTAGCACCTTGCAGGATGGAGTCGTCACTGCACAAGGTGCAGAGGCTCATTCGCAAAGGCCACGCCATGCTGTTGCCTGTCCCACAGCAGAACACAAACACATTTGTGAATCTTTTTGAGCATTATTAACGTGCTAATGTTTTTAGTGCATTTTCACCATCCTTCTTTCCAAGGACAAAGTGAGGTGATAACGAGCGTGATCAGTTCTCCTGCGTTGACAAACTACTGCCATTAAATAGCATCACTTCAGAGGGGGAGCTTTAACTGTTTGCAAGGCTGGATTCCAAAACTGACCCAGCACTCCAGGAACCTGGGCTGCAGCCCACTGCCGTGGCTCAGATTAGAGAGGCGCTGGCGCCGTTAACTGGGGTTTCAGGAAGCTTATAACGCCACCATAAATATTCACCTGGTGCTTGGTTTATGAGATCTAAGACTGTCAGAAGGTTTGCAACTGAACTTTTCACTCAAATTAATCCAATCTTTATTTATAATGCAATTAAGCAAAAAACTCAAGCCACTGTGTGGCCAGATTGCAGCCTCCCTATTCATACCGAGTAGTGCTTTTCTGCACAAGCAACTCCCCAGGGATCCGCCACAGGACAGGGTGCTAGTCAGTGAGAGAAAGGGGATCAGGAGCTAGCTCTAAGGGCTTATCTGTGAACTTCCCATGCACCCATACTGGGAAGAAATGTAAGGCACCTACTCACCCCTTTTCCTTGCGCAGGCTACTTACATTGCGGGTCACTACACGCGAGCAGGAAAGCATCCCCTCTCGAGCTGCTATTCCCTTTCTGGGCAGGTAGGGACAAGGAGCGGATGTGGCCTTGACTCAGCCCCGCCGTGCAGTTGACAGTGCAGCAGACAGGGAAAAGGGCTGCCACATTTGATAAAGAGGGAAATGGGGACCAATTGATGACTCGGAGTCATGACTTGTTCCCCGCTCCGCTCCCGGAGCAGCACAGCAGTAGGCAGGGCACATAGCAAAGTGCCGATCCAGCTCATAGCCATGTCACCAATCAGCCCTTCTTCACAAACTCATGACTAATCTCTCACATGCTGCACCAGCTCCATGGCGATGCTGCCTTCTCCTGATGTCTGGTGGGGGGGTCAGGTGCGTGGCAGCAGGGAAAAAGACCCTGGGTTACCGACACTTGAAAATCAGCTCGCACACAAGGTCCTTTAGTGCCACCTACCTACAAGCAATGCCTTTAAAAGCAGAACTTCCTAGCCCCATGGGATGAGCTGTTCGCTTCCCAACAAAGCATCACGTAACTCCTGCACAGTCTCCCCCTCAAGGCTGAAACCCCAAGCATTGCCCCATTTTCTTCAATCACAAACCATGAGAACAAACGACAATACAGCATTTAGGCCAACTTCACACCCTAAAAACCCTTGTCCCACGCCCCAGGCTGCTTCCACTGAAGTGAAAGGGAAAACTTCCATTGAATTCATAGATTCCAAGGGCAGACGGGACCATCCAACCCTCTAGACTGACCTCTTGTATAACACAGACCACAGGACTTCCTTGAATTAACGCCTTTGAACTTTTAGAAAAGACAGCCAATCTTGAGTTGGAAATTGCCAGTGACCTTTGGGACGTTGGACCATTGGTTAGTTACTCTCACTGTTAAAAATGCACATAATATTTCCAGTCTGAATCTGTCTCGCTTCAGCTTCCAGCCACTGGATCGTGTCCCACCTTTGTCTGACAGACTGAAGAGCCTATTATCAAATATTTGTTCTCTACGTAGGTATTTATAGACACTGATCAAGTCACCGCTCAAGCAATTTGTTAAACTCACTAGATTGAGCTCCTTCAGTCTATCACTATAAGGCATGTTCATCAGGGCTGACGTGTCTATTTCTCATTAAGGAAACCGCTTTTTTCAGTTCTCCGTCAATCTAATACATTCTAAACCTGTCCCAGCACAAGCGATTACCTCAGTTATCAGTTAGGTGGAGGTTGGCCAGTTTATGATCTTGGTTACTCCAGTGTAAATCTGGTGTTACTCCAGGTGCCATCAATGATGGAGTTAGTTCCCCTTTATATTAGGGTAGCTGAGATCCAGGATCTGACCTTATGGATATGGCCTGGAGTGCAGAGAAGAACCCCCATTTTCTGAGCGAATTGGGGATTCAGAAGCTCATAAAATCAAAAAGTTCATCAAATTGAATGTCTGAAAATGACAGCAGCTTGATGCACAGGACTGCTTCCTTCTCGTCCTCCAAACCGTCACTGCAAAGCAATTGCCAATGCACTGAATGCATCAGAACATGAAGGGGCGTCAACATGTTCTTCCCTGACACCATTTGCATTATGTATGAGATTTCTTTATTCTTTATTTTTATTCCCATTGGGAGGAAACGGTTTGTATAACTGGCCGTTCGTAAGATTGGGGGTTGTAAAATCAAATAGCCCCGACAAGAGCAAGTGTTGTTTAGAGTTCCAAACAGGAAGAGCAGCACCAGGGACACCTGGGTTCTGGTGCCAGTCCAACCACTCTGGGCCTTATTCCCACTGGTGAACACTTACTCCTGCGAGTCATCCCTTGGAATCCAAGAGGGCTCCTTGTGCATGTAACTGCTCACTACTGTGAGTAAGGAGCTCATAGCTGGGCCCTATGTAATCCTGGGCAAGTTGGCTCACATGTCTCTGTGCCTACAGCCCCTCCTCTATGTAGAGGGGGTTGAACGTACCCACCTGGGACAGGTTAATAATTCTAAAACCCTAGATACTCATTCCATTCTGAGTGCTGAGAGACAGTCGGAGCGGTCAGGTACGGATCATAGCTTGCTAAGTGCCTCCCCCTTACCATACTATGATCTTTCCTGCGCAACTGCAAACTAAAGCAGCTATGCAAAAATCCCACGCTGCTCCGATTTCCATAGGGCACTCATTCACCCAGCAACACATTATAGGAGGAGAGAGTTGCAGAGGCCAAGCACACTGCTTAGTGCCACTGCTTGCACTTGGAGTGCTCTGATACTTTGCTCCCATGAAGAGAGTCTGGTGGAATAATCCCAGGACCCCTCTCTTGGCAGGTCTGAGCCACACTCTAATGAGCTTTTCTTGAAGGAGAGGAGTCGCTATTACTTGCTCTGTGCAGCGTGGTTTAGAACGGATTTAAATTCTGCCTTCACAGGCCTCTGTGTCTCCTAGGTTCTGGTGTGTTTGCGACCATCCCCTGGGGACCTGTTAGCGCACACATGTGCAGCCTCGTGGGACACAAAGGGGCTACACGTCCAGCCTGAACCCCAACCTGCCTCGATCCTGTGGAGCTACAGGTGGCGGTTGAGCTCAAGAGGCGCCGGCTGTGGATTTTGTTCTTGCGGACACTGTACAAGCAGGAGATGGGAGACAGACCCTGCCTTCTCCACATGGCCTGCTCTAGCTCGTCTCATTACAGCCGGGGCCAATGAGCTTGTGTGAAGAGCTGCATGCTATAAACATGCAACACAGTAATCAAACCAGCAGAGACGAGCCCGTGTTTTGGCCTGAGCAGCATTTTCCTGGTTCTAAGAGCTGTGCAGGCAGCAGCTCCTCATTTCCGAAGTACAGCCATTACCTTCCGTGGGACGAGATGCTATTCACGAGAAGAAAGGGCAACAAGCAGCTGGCTCGTGGTTCTTAAGAATATGGCAGCCATGTCCTGAGAACTCTCGGGTTGCCATTCTGTCCTAGACTTCAATGGGGCAGATTATCCCATATCTGCCCACTGCAAGGGTTCTTGCACCTTCTACAGGATATAGCCGACGGCAGATCCAATCTGGCAACTGCTCAGTTCTATTGCAATGCTCTCCCTAACCCCCGACATAAATGAGCACTGCACCTGGGTGTGTCTCACCCCTACCCACCCCGAGCTACAGAGCAGCCAACCGCAACACACCCAATTCGGGGAGACCTGAGCAGAGGCATAGAAATCAGGCAGCTTCCAGGAAGCTGGTTTCCTGTGAATTATTAATGTGGTGCTGATCTGTGCTCGCGATTTTACACCAGGGAGAGTTCAACCCTAATTGTTCTACCAATAAAGGCAGGTTGAAGCAGTCTGCCAACATCGTAACCTGGGTAAACAGATCTGTCTGAGCTATGAATTAGATTACATAAAATTACGCCCTTTCTGCAATACTTTACTGCTTAGTATATGATTGGGGTAATATAGCCAGCCTTGCCATGGATTTTAATCACTAGAACATAAGAATAGCCATACAGGGTCAGACGAATGGTCCATGTAGCCCAGTATCCTGTCTTCTGACAGTGGCAGTACCAGATGCTTCAAAGGGAATGAACAGAACAGGACAATGTATTGAGTGATCCATCCCCTGTCATCCAGTCCAACCTTCTAGCAGTCAGAGGTTTAGGGACCCCCCAGAGTATGGGGTTGGGTCCCTGACCATCTTGGCTAACAGCCATTGATGGACCCCTCTTTCATGAATGTATCTAATTCTATTTGAACCCAGTTATACTCTTTGTTTGCACAACATCTTCTGGCAATGAGTTCCACAAGTTGGCTGTTGTGCATTGTATGGCTGAATGTACTTCCTTATGTTTGCTTTAAATCTGTTTATTAATTTTATTGGGGTACCTCCGGTTCTTGTCTTATGTGAAGGGGTAAATAACACTTCCCTGTTCACTTTCTCTACATCATTTATGATTTTATAGACCTCTACCGTGCTCCCCCTCTTAGTCATCTCTTTTCTAAGATAACAGTCCCAATCTTTTTAATCTGTCCTCCTAAGGAAGCTGTTCCATTCCCTTTTTGTTGCCTTGCTTTGTACTTTTTCCAATTCTATCTTTTTTTAGATGGAATGACCAGAACTGCACACAATATTCAAGGTGTGGCCATTATGATATTTAATGTCTGATTATCTATCCCTTTCCTAATGCTTCCTAACATTGCTTGCTTTCTTGACTGTCGCTGCATACTGAACAGCTGTTTACACAGAACTACCTACAATGACTCCAAGATCTCTTTCTTGAGTGGTAACAGATAGTTTAGACCCCACCATTTTGTAGGTATAGTTGGAATGATGTTTTCAATAATACATTACTTTGCATTTATCAACATTGAATTTCCATCTGCCATTTTGTTGCCCAGTTTTGTGAGATCCTTTTGTAAATCTTCACAGTCAACTTTGGACTTCACTATCTTGAGTAATTTTGTATTGTCTGCTAACTTTGCCACCTCAATGTTTACCCCATTTTCCAGAGAATTTATGACTAGGTTGAACAGCACTGGCCTCAGTACAGTTCTTTGGGAGACTCTGCTATTTACCCCTCCCGCCTGTGAAAACCGTCCAATTATTTCTGCCCTTTGTTTCCTGTCTTTTAACCAGTTACTGATCCATGTAAGGCCCTTCCCTCTTATCCCACAACTGCCTACTTCAATTAAGAGCCTTTGGTGAGCCTTGTCAAAGGCTTTCTGAAAGTCCAAGTACACTATATCTACTGGTTCACCCTTGTCCACATTTGCTGACCCCCTCAAAGAATCCGAATAGATTGGCGAGGCATCATTTCCCTTTAGAAAAGCTGTGCTGACTTCTCCAACATATCGTGTTTTTCTATGTGTCTGATAATTCTGTTCTTCACTACAGTTTCAGCCAATTTGGTACTGAAGTTAGGCTTACCGGCCTGTAATTGACTAGTTAATCATTATTTTTCCTTTGCTGTCTGGCACGTTTGGGAAATTAAGAAGGACTATTTTTTCTACTCTTCCTTTAATAGACACTGCGAGCCTATTTGTATTCTGCCACCACGTTCATGCAATAAAGGCCTTTTTAGCATCACATAACTCCATTAAAGGGCTTCTTCTTAATCACACAATAACACTTTTTAAGCTCTCCCCACCCCCACATCTTTCATCTGGATACAAAGTTCCACAGCCCCTAAATAAAGCTAAATAATTCCCCATTGATTGAAAATGCTGCTAATGCAACTTCATGATCATCTGTGGTTAAATATAATTAGTTTTGCATTTCAACAAAAGAAATGAGCTCAAATTACCCTGTGATTTCAATAAGAGGCGGGGAAGATTTCTCCCTGCTGGGCTAAGACTAAGGCAGACGCAGCAGGCTCTACCTGCTAAGTTAATAACATCCCATTTTAAGAGGGGAAAAGTGCATTAATTGCCGGGTATCGTCGCTACAGCTGTCTAAATTCACGTGGACTCAGAACATAAACGGTTCGCAGAGAGGGGCGGTGCCCCTCTATGTTCAAATCAGAGGCAGGAGGTCTCAGGCACACCCTCATCCAGCAATCCCAGCAGATGCCAAGAGACCTTTGTCATCCCAAATTACTAACTACTGTGATTTGCAGCACTTTGTCAATGCAACAGAAGATCATGTGGGGTTCTGTCCAGCCCTGCACTGTAGGCCATATGCTCACTAGATTGAATGTTCCCCTTCCTCACCATAACAGCCACAGCTGCTTTATTCCTGCACTGCTGAGTTTTGCTGCTGACTTCAATTCACGCAGAAGTGATTTTTAAGTCTTTTGGAGGTAGCAGTCTTGCTTTGTGACAAGTCAGCTGTGCTGTTCTGGGTCAACCACAAGAGGGCGATAGCGCACAACAGATGCCTGAAGCCTCTTGGCCATGTCCGCTGGGAGTTGCTGCTGTCCCGAAGGAGTCAGCAAGCTATTGCATCAAATGCAATAAGGCAACAATGGGATCAGGCAGAATTTTAGGTCAAGAAGCAGAGCCCAGAATCAAGCACTGTAGGAAGTATTCATACCCCCAGAGGGATAAACTCAGCAATGGGCCTTTCCTCCAGGAGCCCCACCTCACTCCTTTGCACAGCATGTTCATTTCAATAAAACGATGGGATCAGCCCATGGAAAGACGTGTCCTTTCCAGGCAGACTCCCAAGTGGACTGATGGACAGAGCACAGATGTATCCAAAGCAAAGAGATGGATGCGCATTGCTGGAGAGAGATAAGGGGTTTCCCCTCCTCAAGCGCACTGCAGGAGTCTGTGGGTTGCTAGATTAGGTAGCATATGACACCTATGCTAACTTTAAATCCCATTTAGGCTCCTCTGGGCTGGCCTAACCTCTTTTCATGTCCTCCCCAGCAGCTGGGGCTTGATCTAATTGCGCCCCCCCCTCCCAGATTAAACTCCTAGGCAGTGATGGTGAGACATCCTTGATTTGAGAACTAATTCTCTCCAACAAAACTCTTTGGTCTGACAGCGTGAACTGCCCAGCAAACAGGGCAGGCTGCATGGCCTTTGCCTGAGGGATCAGGTTGAGGAGAACTGGGGCTGTTTCTTTTTAAGTGTGGTGGATTTTTACTCAGGCTCTGTCCAGCCATCATATTTCTCAAGGGGCCAACGCTATAATATCTAGGTGCCTTCACAGTGGTTTCGGAAGGGGTGTAAACCCTCCTGCTTCAGAGCAAAGGCGAATCTCGAAGTAACAGGTTCAGTGGGAAACCTCCCCTGTGGCAGGTTATCCCATGGCTGCTGGGTTTCGTGGACCTTCCTTGGAAGCAGTTGGTGTTGCATGCAGAATACCAGTCTAGATGGTGCCATGGGATGGTCCAATCTGGCTATTCCTATGTACACCTTTGGGTGAATTTGTTACTTTGGGTTCTGTTCGTGGAGTTGAAGAAATCAAATAAGATCCATCCCTTAGCAGATCTCTTTGGTGACATTAATAGATTAGTGTTGTGCTGTCCCATGGAACAAACAATGGTAAAATTCCAAAGACCCACCACTCACCTGCCAAAAATAATAAATAAAAGTCCTCTTCTGTCTGTCTTTCACAAACCAAACAAAAACCCTCCATTTGTTGAATGCAGGAAATACAGTTTGGGGAACTCACCACAGGCTTCTCCACTTTTGCTCAAATTACCTTCCATTCTTTCCATAGCAGAAGATAACACAAGTACTGAACAGTATCCCGTTTTAACCAGTTTCAAAGTATCCCTGCTCTTTAACACTCCAGGCTTCATGTTCGTTCAGACAGAGGCTGCTGCTCCCCTACAGTTCACTTCCAGTAAATGCTGCAGGTGGGACTTACAGTAGCACTCGGTGTGAACCTCTTTCTTCTCCCTCCTTGACTTCAATGGGCATTTGACCATTGACTTCAGTGGGAGTCAATGGGACAAGTGCTTCTGGAAATCCCAAGTGCTTATTCCTAGCACAGGGAAGTTATCCTCCCAGCCGAGCCTATGTGGCATAACAGTATAAGGGAAGATTTCCCCTGACAAGTAATTCCCAGGAGAACCTGTTGGAAATCTAGCAGAGATGAGCTGCACTATCTCACGGTGGGCTCTCAGAGTGAATCAACGAGGCTTCTTTCATAGATACCGAGGCCAGAAGGCATCACTATGATCATCTAGTCTGACCTCCTGTATAACACAGGCCACAGAACTTCCCCAAAATAATTTGTAGGGCGGAGCTTTTAGAAAAACATCCCATCTTGTTTTGAAAATGGTCAGTGATGGAGAATCCACCATGACCCCGGGTAAATTGTTTCAATGGTTAATTACCCTGACTGTTAAAAATGTACTCCTTATTTCCTAGCTCTGCCAGCTGAATTCCTCCCAACCCTACCATGCGAAATGGTGGCTCTCTCAGGGGAGACTCTCGTATGAATGCACGACTTGTAATTACCACAAAACACAAAGAGGTGATGTGCAGAGGCAGCCTGTCAAAAAACAAGGCTAAAGTTTTCAAAGGAACCTAAGGGAATTAGGACCATTAATTTCAATTTCTTTGAAAACTCGTGGTGATTGGGAGAGGTCCTGGATGATTGGAAAAAGGCAAATATAGTGCCCATCTTCAAAAAAAAAGGAAGGAGAATCCGGGGAACTACAGACTGGTCAGCCTCACCTCAGTCCCTGGCAAAAGCATGGAGCAGGTCCTCAAGGAATCCATTTTGAAGCACTTGGAGGAGAGGAAGGTGATCAGGAACAGTCAACATGGATTCACCAAGGGCAAGTCATGCCTGACCAACCTGACTGCCTTCTATGATGAGATAACTGGGTCTGTGGATATGGGGAAAGCAGTGGACGTGATATACCTTGACTTTAGCAAAGCTTTTGATATGGTCTCCCACAGTATTCTTGCCAGCAAGTTAAAGAAGTATGTATTGGATGAATGGACTATAAGGTGGATGTTTTGTTGTACATCTTCATTAATGATCTGGACGATGGGATGGATTACACCCTCAGCAAGTTCGCGAATGACACTAAGCTGTGGGGGGAGAGGTAGATAAGCTGGAGGGTAGGGATAGGGTCCAGAGTGACCTAGACAAATTGGAGGATTGGGCCAAAAGAAATTTGATGAGGTTCAACAAGGACAAGTGCAGAGTCCTGCACTTAGGAAGGAAGAATCTCATGCACTGCTACAGGCTGGGGACCAACTGGCCAAGCGGCAGTTCTGCAGAAAAGGACCTGGGGATTACAGTGGATGAGAAGCTGGATATGAGTCAGCAGTGTGCCCTCGTTCTGTAGTTACTTCTGGTACATTTATGACCAGTGTCTCATATCATGGTGCTCCTAGAAGCTCCTTTTAGTGCCATTATAAAGATGCTGACCCCAGTGACACCGGTCCATATGTTGGTTTGCACAGGACCTAGCAAAAAAATAAATGGCTATGCAGAGAAAGTGTCTGGCTCTCTGAAATGAGGAACAATACGGTATGTTTAAACTATGCACAATCCAAGTCCAGTCTCTAACAGGATCAACTGGAGATTTTCTTTGGAAGCCTTTCCTCGCCAGAAGATTCCCTACTATGGAGATGCGTGGGTGCAGCTGCTTGAGTGGAGGAAAGGAAAATTCGAAGGAGGGGTTGAGCAGCATGTAGTGATGTTACCTCCCCCCAAAGACATTCCCCTGCCATTAACATCCCTGTGAAAACTGGATTGGATCGGTACCAACACAACCGTCTGAGGAGTGACTCCAAACTCCAGTAGAGCATGTCTAGAACATCAGAATCTGTCACTACGGAGAAAGAGTCATGACATCGCATGTCAGGCCTTAGCATGTCTCTAGTGGATCAAGCAGGATGGCAAGAGAGAGAAAACTGGCAAAGCCTTCCTGCAACACTGGCACAAAACCCACACATTGCATTCATCCATATACACAGGCCACATGGGGACAGAGCTAAATCGGCAGGGATGGAGGTGAGATATGGGGGGAATGAAGGGGTTAATGTTCACTGCCACACACCGCAGCTTCGTTGTCACATGGTAACAGTCTCGCTCCACTCGCAGGGATGCTGTTTCCCTGTGCCTTGATGCAATGTGCCAGACTTGCTCCAGTAACAGTCCATGTTAACATCCGATGTCCTCATAGCAAAGCTCTGCAAATGCTGTGTAATCCAGATGACATATCCCTTCACAGCCCAGCATCTGATGGCAAGGAAAGTTGATGCTGTCCAGCTTGGCTCGTGCTGTGGAGCACTTTCCATTCCTACTCCCTAACTCACAACTGGGGCCTGGTCTGCACGTGGGCCAAGGTTGAATGTCATTTATTTTTTTTCTCATCCTCACTTCATTTGGCGACCATCTCTCCCGGTCTAAACGACAGCCCCCGTGTTCACGCGCGGCTGAGGCGCTCGTCACTGTAGCATGGGTACATATGCACCTCTCACAGGAGGCAGGATCACCTCGGAGACATCCCTGGCTCCTTCACACCTGAACACAGGGCTCATGATACACAGCTGTAGTGCAGTGGCCAGTCCCACAGAGACATGTTAGGCCCATAGCATCCTAGGGGAAGCCATCATAAAACATTATGTCTCACACCCATTTGCAGTATTCACTCTTCCTTGCACGTCTCTTCCTGGTTGTGGTGTGGAACAATTCTGATCACACCCTCGGCTCACTGCCTACCACCTACCTCCTATTTGTGTAGACCCTGACCTCCTGTTCGGGTTAGGAGAGATACCAGGAGCTACATTTCAAGACCCAAGGACACCCCATCCTGGCCTCACTGCACATCCCTCCACGACTCAGGAATCAAGGCAATCGATTTCACTTTCTAGTCTGCTTGGGAGCTGTTTGCTCCCTCAGTCACTATGGCGATGTATTGAAACAGCAACAAGCCGTTGCCACCATCTTTGCAGCACTAGCACTGTAGTAGCTGCTTGCTGTGCCGACATCAACAACAAAACCCCAGACGAATTATGGGAACATCTGCAGCGTTTGTGACTGACCTAGAAGTTGCTGCTTTCGCCTTTATCTCCTCGCAGCTCATCCCTTCCCAACTGTTACCCAGCTGGCTATTAAACAGTATATAATTTTTTCAGGGAAACATAATGACCCTCTGGACCATTCACACCTTATCTAGGAAGGGGAGGAAAAGACAAAAAGGGAACTCTCCCCGCTAATCTCCAATGTTATTTATTAGGACAGGGACTTGCCACCTCTGGAACAACCTGTACTGATAGCAGCAGGCTCCCTTCTCCTCTCTCAGCATCTGAACAGCCAGCTCCAGCTGCTTTATTATGCATGTGTCCCAGCTCTGAAGCTGTTGCTGTCTCTCGAAGATGAAGCTGTCTTCACGAACAGTGACAAGACCGGAGACTCCCCTCAAGCCAATGAGAAGGAAGCAGAGACAAGGACTGGGGCAAAAGCTCGCTGTTGTGTTTTCAGCCAGGTTTCCAAATGATAAATTACAGTAGCTGTTTGGCCCCTTGCATGGAATATGCTTAGAACAGCCTATTCCTCCTGTCCTCCTTGGCGAATAGAGCAACTTAAAAACAATGCACAGAGCACCTGAAAGCAATCTAGGGGCAGATCCTCAGCTGACAGAACCTGACGTAGCTCTCTTGACCTCCAGGCATCGAACGCTTTTTCTACCATAAGCAGAAGAACATTTACAACCACCACCACCTCCGGACCCCTGCAAAGGAAAAATAAAACCTTGCCCCAAGCAGGGCTTTCTAGGGAGAAAGTCAGAGAGCTCCATAAATCCCACCAGGGATTTTGCGATTACCAATTTATTTCACCTGGACGACGCTCAGCCAGAACAGTGACGGGCAACAATACAAAGCTCTAAGAGAGACATAAGATCTAGTCCTGAATTCATACAATATTCTGCGTGGGCCCCTGTGTATGATTTCAGGCTGTCTGGATTAAAGAGGAAGAATACATTCTAATATGACAATGAGAAGTTAGTTTCCAAGTGGGCAATATCTAACAGATACTCCCCAGGAGCTGCATCTTTCCCTGTAACACAGACTCAATGCACAACTGATATTTCCCATTAATCTCTCTGCAACCTCCAGAGTCATATGCCACCTGGAAAATGGAAGATATGCCTTATTTGTGGAAGAGGGAGAAGTACGTGGCACTCCTATGAAATCCTTAATCACAATGTAAGGATGGAGAGATACCCAGACTAAAGAAATGCCCTGTAACCAAACAGATGCAGAGAAAACTAAGACTGATGACATTCCAGAGTGAACATCACTACATTTAACAAATGTATTACAATCCTTTTCTTTAGACCCTATCTGACGGCAAGACTGACTGATGCCGGAGCTCTGTGCTAGACAGAACAAGGTAATAGCAATAAGGTGAGAATTCAGAAATGCATGACTTTTACACCTTCTGGCCTGCATTTGCAGGGTGACAATGCTCTTGTACCTTTACCTGCACCTATCTCAGAAATGGGTGTCAAGGAACATTCTGTTTTGTGCTTAACACCACCGGGCTTCTGATACCAAGAGTCAAATTCAGAGAGGATACACAGAATGGTGCAAGTTACCCCCCACTCCTACCCCCCCCCCCCCCCGCATGCTTCCTCAGAACAATTGCAGTCCGTTCTGGAAGTCTAAGGGCTTGTGTAGACTAGAGAATTTTGCACTATTATGTACTGACATCTCTATGCAGTTACAAAGCCCATGTAGTGTGTATGGACAAAATCGTCTGGTGGACAGGTTGAGAAGCCTGGAACTCAGGTTCAATCCTCTGTTTCACCTCATTGTGTGTGTGTGTGTGTGTGTGTGTGTGTGTGTGTGTGTGTGTGTGTGTGTGTGTGTGTGTATGTGTGAGTGAGGGGGGGGAGCATTTACAGGAAGAGTGGAGAGCAGCGTACTTTAGATAGATGGTTGCTAACTGAACTATAGCTCGTTAGCAGAACTTAACTGGTAAACAAATGGATGAGACTTATTTGTGTCTTAGTCTCTCAAGCATCTAGCTAGGTATATATCTACCTTATGAGGTAGGGCACTGCTGTAACTACAGCAGTTCCTGAACCCATTTTATTGATGGGGACTTGACAGTCTTAGATCTCATAAACCAAGCACCAGGTGAATATTTATGGTGGAGTTATAAGCTTCCTGAAATGCTGTTATGAAATGGGAGCAAAAGAAGAGGTTACTCATCTTGCGCAGTAACCGTGGTTCTTTGAGATGTCTGTTCCTATGGGTGCGCCAGTTCAGGTGCACGTGCACCTCTCAAGCCCTTGATATGCCAATGGTATACAGGGCTGCACGGGCAAACCCTCAGTTCTTTCTTTATCCCAACACCCAACAAAGAACAGTCCAAAGCAGAGAGGAAGTTGGGCAGGTGGTGGAGCACCCATAGGGATGCACATCTCAAAGAACCACAGTTACTGCCCAAGGTGAGTAACTTCTTTCTTCTTCAAGTAGAGTCCCCGTGGGAGCTCCATTTCAGGTGCCTCCCAAATAATAGGAGGAGGGAGCTGCAGAATCAAGCCCAGGACTGAAGACAGTACAGCAAAACCAAGTGCCACATCAGATCTGAGGACATGGACCAAGAAGCAGTGTTTAGAAAAGGTATGCACTGAGGCCCACACAGCAGCTTTGTGTAACTCAAATACCAGAATGTTTTTGAATAAGGCTGTGGAAGTTGCCAATGATCTGGTAGAGTACGCCATTATCCTTTGGGGAGGTAAAGCACCAGTTGCATTATAACAAGCAACACCACACCCAGAAATCCACTCGAAAGAAATTGTGAAGAAATTGTGGACCCCTTGGATCTTTCTGCAAACGAGACAAAACAGTACAGGTGATCTCTGAAATTGCTTGGTCCTATCCAGATAAAAGGCCAATGCTCATTTCACAGCTGACATACGAAAGGAGGTCTCACATTGAGATTTATGTGGTTTAGGGAATAATACCAGTAGATGAATAGACTAGTTAAGATGGAAATATGATAGCACCTTAGGTAAAAATTTTGGATGCAGCCCATAAGGAGACCTTGTCCTTGATAAACACCGTAAATTGGGGTCTGCCATAAAGGCCCCAATCGCCCCAACCCTGGAGGCTGACATGATAGCTACTAGAAAGGACATCTTCATAGATAAGCGAAGCAAGGAGCAGGTTGTGATAGATACCTCATGGGACATCTGTTTGAACCTAAGTACCAGGTTGAGATCCCAAGTCAATCTAGGATCCTTAACCTGGGAGTAATGATTCCCCAACCCTTAATAAATCTAAAGGACATAGGATGAACAACTATAGAAAATCCCTTGTGGGGAATGAAATGCTGTTATGGCCAGATGAACCTTAACAGAGCTAACTGATAATCCTGATTTCTTCAAGTCCAGCAGGTAATCCAAGATGGCTGAGAGCAGAGATGATTCAGGTATAAGGTGGTGGCGGTGACACCAGTGGTTGAACCTTTTCCATTTCTGAAGGTAAGTAATTCAAATTGACTCCTTTTCTACTGTTTAGGTTTACAGAAGAGTTCAGCACCCAATAAGGCACCAAAATAAGTGCCCAGATTTTCAAAATAGCTCAGCATGTTGGCTGATAAGCTCTTTTGAAAATTTGACCCCACATGTGTCTACCTACCCATGCTGCGTTTTCAAAGATTATCATAAATTTCATGGCCAGAAGTGACCATAGTGATGATCTAGTCTGCTCTCCTGCATAACACAGGCTATAGGATTTACCTGTATTAATTTCTATTCTGAGTCCAATAGCTATGCTCAAAGTAGCACATTTTTTTTAGAAAAAAACATCCAAACTTGATTTCAACATTTCCAGTAATGGAGAATCCCCCACAACACTTAAAGTGTTCCAATGATTAATTACTCTCACTGTTAAAAACTTGCACCTTATTCCTAGTCTGAGGCACAAATATTTCTCTGCATGCTGAATAGTTTCACATTGCCAGTACACTTCTTGCCTTCCGCCCTGTGAAATTCTTGTTTCTTTAGGGCAAGGTAGGGAGCAGAGATCACGGATTCCTTTGTGCATCGTCTCAGCTTTTTCTTGAAAGACAAAAACAGCTTAAAAAAATCTGTTAAATATTCATCATTCAAAGCAGCATCTTTCCCAGTGCATTTTTCTTCTGGAAACCAGGGCCTGGCCAGCCACCATTTTCATTTGATGCCTCTGCACTTGCTCTACTTGCTCAATTGCATCTAAATTTTCTTCACTTGCTGATGCTCTCACTATTCCCCAAGTCCCTAAGCTGCAAAATTAGCTCTGAGCCGCAGGAATACAAGTTTGTATGCACCCGTGTTACCATCGTAACTTAAAGTCGCAGATGTGACACTTTTCCACACAGCCAGAGGAGGCCAATTTAATTAATGACATTAAAACAGGTTTCTTCATCTTTCTTCAAGTACCAGCCATCAGAACCGCCTGCTTTTTAGGACTCTCATCACAACCAAGGCTGAAAGTTACCTCTTTACATTTTATTCATGTAAAATAAAAATAAACATGCAAATTGCATTAGAACTCACTTCCAGGCCCTTTGATACTGGTCAGAGCAGTGTAAAGGAGCCTTTCTGTAGATGAGAATACACCCTGCTCAGCGTCATGAATTATAGCTGCTCATTTTGCTGCATGAAATAATTTGAAACATTCAAATACTGTAAATCAGCTGCAACCAGATTAAGAACCATCATCTGTCATCTCACGGATGATCCATCTTCTGCTAAATTAGATGGCAGTTGCCATTGGGAAACAAATGGATTTTTTAGGAAATTCTTGGAAAGAAAGAGAACAAAAGGTAAGCCAAGCAATGACAGCACACGTTACCAGGGAAAGCATGACGCTCGTTATTTTTACTGTTTGTTTGTTAGTTTGGCTACACACATAAATAAAGAAAGGGAAGAAAAAGATACGGTTCTGGCAACAGAAAAATAGTGAAAGTAGAAGGAGTTTTGTGAACATGAGAGGTGAATGGGTGGGTTAGCAAGACTTAAGTGGTGTACAGGCCTTGTGCTTAGTGACAAAGTGTGATTATTATTATTTATTATTTCTATTAATGTAGGGTCTAGAACCCTAGGCATGGCCAGAACCCCATTGTGGTAGGTGCTGTATAAACACACAGCAAAAAGATGGTCCCTGCCCAAAACAACTTACAATGTACCTAGTGGATAGTGCACTACACTGGGACTCAGCAGACCTAAGTTTTATTCCCAGCTCTGCCTTGTGACTTGGGCAAGTCCCCTCACCGCTCCATGCCTGCTTCCACTCCCCTTATCCTTGGTCTATCTTGTCTATTTAGATTGTAAACCCTTTGGGACAAGGGCTGTCTCCCACTGCGTGTATGTACAGAGCCCAGCACAGTGGGCCCTTGATTTCAGTTTGGGTCCTTAGGTGTTTCTGTAAAACAATAATTGTACTGGCCCTCGGCAGAAGACTGAATTTTACCAACTGTGCTGGAATGAAGATTTGTGCCGTAACAATCTGGGATCTCAAATAGATTTTTTGTTTTGCTCATTTCTAGTGACAGTTGAACTGTGAGCTGTATGAAGTATATCAGGGGGAAAAAATCATCAACCAAGTCTAATGCATGCAGCAATTTGATTAAGGTTGGGATTTGCAGGTTAGTGAGCTCAGTAGATTAAACTAAAATGGTGAAAGTGCTCAGGATTTAATACAACAAAAGGCTCAACAAGACAGATCCTGTTCAATGTCACTTTATTAAACCTAGGCAGACTGCTCTGGAGTGGGAGGTAGGGATTGATCTCAGCTAGTTCGCAGATCCAATTCCTCCACCAGTTGCCATGGTAACCACTCAGTAATCCCAGATGTATTGGAGGAGAGGAGAGTTGATAGCTTGGGGGAATATCAGAACACAAAGATTCAGAGAGGCGGGGAGCAGCGGTTTACCACAGTGCCATGCAACAAAGCAAGGAGGAAGAAATACTGTACAGGGCAACATCTGGGGAAGGGTCTGCAGGAAAACGAGGTCTGTTGTCTCAGCAGGGAACTGCAGCTGGCGCATGCTAGGGAGATGCCAGTCCTCTCCCAGGGGTCTACTCCCTCCCCATATACATCCTCCTACACGGATAGGAGTCAATTCATCCCGCCTGGAGTATAGGGACCAGTCCGCTGATCATTCTCCATCTGGCTTCATGGAGGCTCTCCTGCCAATGGTAATGGTTGGGTATTAAACACCAATGGCCTTCTCCCATTTAATCAGCACTGGCACGGGATAGAATCTGTTTTCGGGGCTCGGACATCAGAGTCAGGGCTTGCCAATGAGGTCACTTCCTGGCAAGATGGTTGCCACCTGCAGTAGGCCCAATATAGCCAACTAGAATGAAGGTGCCATTTTCTAATATGTTTCATAGCTGAACACAGCTACTGAGGGGAGAGTATTCCTCACTGTAGCTTTGTTGAGCAAACTGGATGTTGTTCTCCTTAAAGCGAACATGCTCTAAATCATATCAATAACACGCCCATGCCATTGCAAAACCTCCCAAGCAACACTCGCAAGTTTGTTGTTTGTTTTTTCGGTCTCCAAAAGCTCTGGTATTTCTCTAATATGCAACTCCTGTATTGGGTCTGACTCCCCATTGCCCTGCTCCTGATGTCATCACTGACACAAGTGGAGCGTGAGTTTAAATCTTTACCGCTGTCATTTAGCAGTATTTTTCTCCACTTTGCGTTGGTGTAAATGACTAGACAAGGCACAGGGCAATACTGAATCCAGCCCTCTGTGCCTGAAGACCAGTGCAACTGATCTGCTAATGAATTACAAATGTCTGGAGGACAATTAACTCCGTGACTAATATTATTGCATATGAATGGGGAAGATGATTTTAATTTTGCCTCCATAAAGTTATTACTATTAATAATATGTATTCGGATAGTTCCTGGCAATCCAAAGTGAGATCAGTACCTCCTTGTGTTAGGTGCTGAACTCACAGATTAAGAGAAAATCCCGGCCCCACAGAGTTCACCACCTAAACGTACAAGACAAAGAGTAGGAGAAAGGAAGCATTTCAGATGGAGAATTGAAGCAGAGAGAGATTACAGCCCCAATCCTGCAAATTCGCACATGCTTAATTTTGAGCATTTCAGTAGCCTCAATGACTTCAGTGGGACAGCTCATATGCTTAGAGCTAAACATGTTCTTAAGTGTTTGCAGGTGAGGGCCAAAGTCAATTGCCACAGGTCACAGAGAATCCATGGCAGGGCAAGAAACAGAACCCAATCACCTGAGTCCCAGTCCTGTACCACAACGACAACCCCATCTTTTGTACCTAATGATTTTTATCCCCCTTGGTCTGAGAGAATATATTTTAATTTTTAAAGTGACCCTCAAATTGCAGTAGAAAATACATTATCAATCTTCCCCTGTAGCAACCATAAAGCACAATAAAGCTTCTGAGATACTCATAATTTTATAAGGAATACAGTTTTATGCCTCTTCTGATCATGTTCTTGATAACAACTCTACGGCTATGGGGTGGGATCTTAAAACTAATAGCCCTGCTATTTGCCACAGCAAATATTTTCATTCATCTGAGGCAGAGTAAGCCAAGACACTTTATGGAGCCATTAAATCAGACCACAGACAATTTTAATTAAAAACTAAAGGTGGCAACATTTTTCTACTAAGCGAGAGGTATGGATGGGTGAAATCCCGTGGGAGGTATATCTCAAAGTTCAGAGAGGATATCAGAAGAGAAAAGAGGAGTCAAAAACATTATGTGCAAAATCCCTTCATTGTTACAAATTGCGATGTAGCTGGAGCAAGTTACTCCAATAACTCTGTCCTACAACACACACATGATCATTAACAAATGCTAGTCTGAACTTTATTCAGTGACAAATTGAGCACATGTTGAATCAAGACCTGATTCTCCAATCAAGAGAACTGAATCTTTTATCTTGAGTAAATACCTGAAGAAAGGGCAGGGCAAAACAAAACAAAACAAACATTCTCCTTTTCTACCTCGTTACATTGGTTAAAGTAGGGCTGGTCAAAAATTTGAGGGAAAAATTTTATTTTGGCAGATTTTTCCATAGGGAAAAAATCAAAATTAATATTTTGGTTTGGGTTAACATTAATCTCTGCCTCTACCAGAGTGGCCATGGTGCCTCGTGGGAGTTTTAGTTCTGGGTCCTTCATGCCACAGTTCTTCCTTCCATGGCTGCACTACAGCTCCCATCACGCAGAAGTCTTTCCCTGCAGCTAACTTGCCACAGGATATCACGGGAATTCTGCATGGAATGGAGATTGCATTTTTCAGTCAGCTCTAGTTAAAAGGAAAAGGGGGGGAAATACATTTTATATCCTATTCCCATTTTGTCTTTCCAAACAGGCCAATTATTGGCAGAAAGAAAAACAATGTCTACATGTTAATTTAAGTACATTTCTTAACTGACATAGGAAGGCATTTTCAAAAGCACTAGTTCGACTCTGTTCCCATGGAATTCACTGGTAAAACTTCCACAGACATCAACGGGAGCTGAGTTCGGCCAACGCTGAGCACCTTGGAAAACGCCACCAACAAAGAACAAGACTTTTTTGTTAAACTTGTTCTCAGGGTTGACTAACTTCTGATTAAGGAATATACCTTTTCCTAAAGTTCTTAAGTATCAAGGTAACAGGCAGCAAAGAATAAGCATCATCAGATCCAATATGGCAAACAAGCCAGACCTTTTCTGCTCTTTGATATCGGGCGTATGTGCCTTGCTTAGAGTTCACTGGTTTGTACACTACTAATGAGAGAAGCAGCTGTAACAATAGGTGAAAGATCATGTCAAAATCAATTGTCTAATCTGCTGCTTTGCTACATTGCTGTAAATTAAGAGATCCCATGGATACAGTAGCTCTGATCTTGTTGACAGAAGCTCTGAAGACTAACTTCATATACAGCCTTTTCTAACCTATGGATTCTTTCATCACAGGACTAAGAGGAAAAAAGGCAATCTGAGGATAAGTGGGAGAAGATACAGGATCAAAGGTCTCCCTCTCCCCCCAAAGGCGACTAGCAATTTTCGGAGCCTCACTTTTTGGATGCCAAACTATAGACACCTTAATGAGATCTGATTTTCAGGGGGAAAATGTTCAGCACTTTCTAAAAATCAGAGCCCTTTACATTATGATTATTCCTTGTGTTAATCCATCAAATGGGGTCTGTACTACAAGTCCTCGCCCTCCAAAGCGCTTTGTTCAATACCATATCCTCTATCACGCCACATGTTAACATTTCTTCCTTTATGACATCCCACCACTTCTTAAATCAGCCTCCTTGTCTTTTTCCCTCAGTCTTAATCTGTTGGACAGCCTTACCCACATTGTCGTCAGGACTGCACTTTATGTGGCCAAACTATCTGAGCCGGTACTCACTCTTTTTTTGTGTTCGTTTATAAATGTTACTTTGAGCATTCTTCTAACGCATTCCTCACGTAGTCTCTCTTGTACCACTCATCCATCCCCAAACTCGCATTTCTGTGGGACAGTCATTTGCTCGTGTTTCTTCTTTGGTGCCTAATAGTCAGTACCATACATTCAAACTGGAAGGACCCGTTTTATAGACTTTCCCTTTTAAGCTTATCAGTGTCTTTCTGTCACATGCTATACCATACTGTTCGCTCTCCATTTGCTCCAGGCATTTATTACTCTAGCTCTAATTTCATCCTCCATTTCCCTATTATGAATTATTATTTGTATTATAGTCCTGAAGAGCCCCAGTCATGGAGCAGGACCCAACTGTGTGCTAGGTACTGGACAAACACAGAACACAAGGACAGTCCTTGCTCCAAAGGGATTACAATCTGGCATCTCAAATTGAACACCTAAAAACACTAGCCACTTCAGAATGTACTGCCTACAGGCATTTTTGTACCTCTAAATGTGTTTGCCTTTGTCAATAGACAGTGGTTTTCCTGGGCTTGTGTAGATTCAAGATGTACCATTCCATCCACTTGTCCCTTTAATTCAATTTAGAGACTCTCATACCTGGTTTACCAAACCCAGCATAAGAACAGTCAGAACAATCTCTCTTTAACATTGCCATACAATAACTGGCTCACACACAACCACCACTAACTCAAACAGTTGCCTACAAGTTCCCTCTGAACATCTTTCCTTTAATAGATAGACTGCAATTCCCCTTTATAGCTGCCCTCATTAAAGGGGAAAATGTGAAAAGCTGCTCTATTGAATATCCAATTCCAACAATACTGCCTCACTTGCAGAGGATAATTGGGGATGATTAATCAATTATTTACTTAGTAGGCATCTTTTTCCCCATCCTTTAAATCATATTTAATATCAATCCATTATTCTCCATTATCAGCACTGAGCCAAAGCTCTTTATATATTGTTTGGCTAGGAGAGGATTTCACACTTCTTCCATCGAAGTCCTTAAGTGCTCCATCTATATTTCACAGACGTACCGGCCCTGATAAGCTGTGGTTCATATACTCACTCCAGAGAGAGCTCTACATACTCTAATAGTTTAGCTTCATATCCGGGGCCATTTCTGGCCAAGCACAAAGTGCCAAAAATCAATACTCCATTTAACTTGAAAATTAATCTTTCATATCTAGTGGGACTTAAGCAATCCCTGGGAGCTGACTATTATTATTTATTTAACTGCATGTTTGAAAGAAAAAACACCTCAAAGCATCATTTAAATAATATAGGTTTCAGAGTAGCAGCCGTGTTAGTCTGTATCCGCAAAAAGAACAGGAGTACTTGTGGCACCTTAGAGACTAACAAATTTATTAGAGCATAAGCTTTCGTGGGCTACAACCCACTTCTTCGGATGCATATAGAGTGAAACAAATATAGATTCATACTGTAAACTTTAGCTAAAATAAAAGCTTTTCTCCCTTGATTTACACTTGATAGGAAACATACACCACAATTTAACAGGAATTGTAACAACACAATCCCACTAAAATATAACGTATGCTGCCGAAAAACAAATTAAGGGTGAAAAATTCCTGATAGATTCATAGTGAAATTTGGAGCTGTGTGACCTAAAAAGCTGCTCTCAAGGTGATTTTCTTTCAAACATGCAATTATTTAATGGGACAATAATAAGTAATTAGTTTTCATCATCATGTGTAATGAGGCAAGGCCCACAAGTCATATCCAGAGATCTCCTCACTGTGCTAGGTAATGTACAGACACAACAAAGATACCGTGCCCCTGTTTCCAAGAGCTTGGTCTACACAAAGCAGAGAAAGACTACCTGAGAGTGTAACACATCATGTCTCAATAGTAACTATTTGGAGGTGTGGGCCATTCAGTTAGCGCTTCAGAGTAAACAGTGCTGAATTTGACTGCACTCTTCTGGGAGCTTTTACTTAGACATGAAATGATACCCACCTATGGGAGAGCCTTGTCATTATGAGAATTAGTTGATGCAGTGGAGGGAGGCAGAGCTGGAAGGTCACCTGCTTTTCATTCATCCCACATTCTTAAACCTGACCCTCCTACATTCTAAAGAAGGTTTTCAATGTTGCTGACATCACTCAAAACCGATTACAAAGTGTTATTTTTATAGAGGTTCTGTGGCAAAGATCAGGAGGAAGAATTCTTAGCCACATGGTAATGGTCTTACACAGAGAGGGCATTTATAGCAGTTACCACATGTGGCACTCACTGACAGTCTCCTGGCACCACAGAGCAGCCCATTCAGAATGCTTCACGCTACCTATGCAACACTTTTTGCTACATCACAATCAAGCTTTGGTTGTTATTGCAGGGAAACTGGGATAGTTAAGGGTGGAGGATGCTAAAGATACTAGTGACTATCTTTCAGTACAGCCACGGGGAGAGCCTTGGACGCAGTACTGTCAGCAATAATGAAATGGAAAGATAACCCTGGGTACAATTATCCTAGATAACCCCATCATTCACACTCTGTACACATTTAACTCCAGGCAATGAATGTTTGCCCCTACTTACACTTCTAAAGCTTTGTGCAGTACATTGTGTGCATCAGGGAGACTGATGGCACTATAAACATAAGAGGGAAGAAGGCAGACATGGATGGGATTGAGACCTGAAATATACTTTCCCCGCAATGTGGAGAAGACATGGAGCTAAGCTAAGAGGTGGATGCCTTGTGCAGAGGGCACAACTCGGGCTTCTGCTCCCAATGTCATAGATTTTAAAGCCACAAAGGGCCATTGTGACCATCTAGTCTGACCTCCTGCAACATATCTCAGAATGAATCTAACAAACCTCGTGTTTTTAAGATGTTATTCTCTCTAGCATATGGCAAACCAAAGCATTCCTGAATGTGTAACGATGCACTCTGTCTCTGCAGTGATCCTACTGCGACTCGCACTGCAAATTTACATATTGCATTGTGTGACAATGGCTAGGACTTGCTTCCACAATACGATTGTGGTGTTTGGTGAAATGAAATTAACATGGCTGCATTTGTTTACTCATTTTGGCAATGGCTTTTCTCCCATCCGCTAACAAGAATTTTAGTGTAACTGATATTTTAGATTGGAGCCCATTAGATATTTCTCATGTCCATAGTCAGCTGACTGTATTAAGCACATTTATAAAGATTTTCTTGGTGAACGTTCCAGCCATCACTTTCATTGCACTGACATCTTATTACACTGACAGGTGCTACTCATTCCAAATTAAATTGTGCAGTTTTGTTTTGTTATGTTGGCTGTAAATACTGCTGGGAATCTGGAGCCATTGGTACTGTATCTTATCTACCCACTCAAAGTAACAAGAACAGAACAACTATGTTAAATAATACACTAGAATATATTGCACAGCATCCCCAAGGGAAACAATATGTTAGGGAGGAAGAGGTGTATGTTTGTGTGTGCATGAATGGGTATGCATGCATATATGGATCAGATCCTGTGCTGGTTTAACTGGTGTAGCTCAATTGACTCATGAAGCCATGCTGATTTACACATTTATTACTACTTGTATAACAGTAGCATCTCAATCCAGGATTCGGGATCTATTGAGCTAGGTACAATACAGACAAGTAACAGAAGAGAACAGCCTCTGTCCCAGAGATTTCACAATCTGAATGACAGGCCAGAGGTGGACAAACAGACAAGGCGGGGAGTTGGGAGGATTAGGTAACAAAATTATAACAGTAGTGAAGAACTGGCCCGTATGTGGGTGGAGGTCAGAGGCTAACAAGTACTTATTCAGCCTGTAGTCCACCTTATTCAAAGCACTGCAGATGTGGTAAATATTCTTAGTAATTATTATAATTATAGTATTCTGCATGCATCTTACTGACTGTTCACATCAGCACAGAGTGAATCTGACAGTGAGACTTATTTGGTTTGTCAGAGCAACACATAAGAAAAAGCTATATTTTATTGAAATTGATATTAAAATTAGAAAAAAGTATTTTAAAAATGTGGAATGGCAAAGCTGCCAAGATTACTGGCCTGGCAGTCAAAGTACATATGTCAAACATACATACACATTAAGAGGCTAGGAATGACAAGAGTTATCAGACGTAAGATGTTATTTTCATTGAGGGAGCCACCAAATGGCGATGGTACAAATTATTGTACTTTGCATGCATGTGAGCAGTGTACAGTCTGAAGAAATGTTGTATTGTTATTAGTTTTGTTATGTGGGTTATTTTGGGGGAAGCTGTTGCAAACAACAAGAAAGAGTCTGCTCTGTCTTAACCTCTCTAATGAGAGTGAGTTGCTTCCTAGGAGCTTGGCCTCTGTGTGTTGGCTGAGATTTGTGGAAGAGGGGATTGATTGCCTGTTTGTTGGTGGTGACAACCTCTGTTCAAGGACTGGTGTATAGTGTGGGATTAAAACAAGTTACACTATGAAAAAGACCATTCTGCATCACTATTTCTCCACCAGCTAGAAACCAACCTGCAAGGTCTCAAAAATCTCCTACCCCTTTGCAGAAGGGAAACATTCCATTAGGGTACGGGGTAGGGGTTGAAACAGTTGTAGTCTCTTTCAAAAATAGTGATATATAAGAATCTGATATTCTGGTTGACCCCATCTGGAGCCTAGCATCGGCTGCTGTGTTTTTGGAGGGCCTTGACTAATATGGCTTTTTTCTGATGATTTTGGGCCACAATCTGAATCTGTGCAGTGAAGACCTGAATGGCACTTATCCACACGCTGTGCATTGTAGTCTGCAATACACCTGCAAGACAGAAAGTTCTCCGATGCACTTCCCCATCCCCACAGAGGAGCATTCCCCCCCTCTCCCCCCCGAGTTAAAGCTAGCATTAGAAGCTAAGATGATGTACGTGTGTGGGTTTTTTTTCCTTTTGGCTGATGAATATAATTTGGATGTTTCATTTGCATTTTCTCGCGCCCCCCCACCTCCCTCCCAGCTTTGTTGACTGCTCTCCTTCTGCTGTCTGCAGGACATGGGAAGAACAATGCAGTCTGGGAACTGTCCCAGCTCTGTCCTGTTAACTTGACTGCACATATTTTTCAAGTGCTTGATTGGCAGCAAAGCAACCTTTCATCTGAAGAGCATTTCAGATTAAGGAAATGCTTTTTAAAAAAGTTTAATTCCCCTACTGTGATTTCCTTTTGAAGTTCTAATTAATTGGGCACAGTAATGAAACCTGTTAACTGGAGTGTTTTATTAAAACCTTTTTGAGCTACAGAAGGACCTAATAATCAATCTACCACAACCCAGTATCAAGGCTGAAAAGAATTAGGAAACCTCCATTAGAAATTATTTTGAGAGCTGTCAGTTCTTCGCCACACCAATAGTTGGTGCTTAATGCTCACAAAATGTCAGGCTAAGTAGTAATTAAGGTTTGCACACAGGGCTGTTTTGCTCATTATCTGATGGCCAGAGAAGTAATGCAAAGCACAGCTCGTTGGAAAAACCTCCCAATGAAAAGCAGCTTACAATAGTTTTAATTTGAAAATAACCCACTGCTGCTGGTTACTTAATGGTTTTCTTTAATGGTCAGCAAACAGTTGGCTTTCCAGATAATTTAGCAGCCATCCAACATAAAAGTTACGCTCATTTTCCTGTTTATTGGAATTCATTTTAACGAACCTATAGGACAGATCATTCCATAGCAGGGTTTCTTCTTTAGCCGGGCATATTCTGAATATTTTCTCTAGTGGCAGCAGCAACTGTTTAGCATGATTAGCTGTTTGACTGCCCATTAACGTTTGCAGAGTCTCACTCATCTGAATCCCACTGCACGTGGGTCTGGATGTGTACCGTAGATGCGAGGGTACACTGGGAATGAGAGCATTCCACAAGCAACAACTCATGCTCTCGTTTCTCGCTTCTCATAAGAGAATGCAGAAATCTGATTAGTTCATTATTATTGTTTTGCTGTCACACAAAGCTGGCTCTGCTTTTCACTGACACACAGGGGAAGCCACCGCCCCTGCCCCCAAAAAGAATACGATCGAAAGACACTGTTACCAAATTCCTTTAACATCACAAATTAAACATATTGCAGGGACTCATCCAGGAAGAACAACAAGGAGTCTGGTGGCACCTTAAAGACTAACAGATTTATTTGGGCATAAGCTTTCGTGGGTAAAAACCTCACTTCTTCAGATGCATATGCATATGTTAGTCTTTAAGGTGCCACCAGACTCCTTGTTGTTCTTGTAGATACAGACTAACACGGCTACCCCCTGATACTTGACATCATCCAGGAAGGTTTCTCATCTGGATTATTAGAACAGAGTTTGCCTTTTTCACCCACAACCTGGGATAAAAACCTTTTCCTCTAAGTAACTGCTCATCTCAATGAATGCTTAGCTTTGGGTCTTCGATCCAGTCTGCGGGGAATCAAGTGTTCAATCCTGCAAAGTGCTGAGAAGTCAGGCCCCGATACAGCAAATCGTATGTCCTTAACTTCAAAGATGTGGGAAAATCTGTTGTCTTCAAGGGGACTATTACATGCTTAAAAATAAGCACGTGCTTAAGCGCTTTGCTGGATCGGATCAGAACACTCAGTACCATGCCCTTACATTATCTAAGGGAGATTAAAGGCTCAATTCTGCCACATAAGTATCCCTGCAAATCAACTGGTTCACATCCAATTATCCAAGGTACGCAGCCTTGCCACAGAGCACAGTTCATGCCGTTGGCCCTTGCACGTACCGCTGCCTACGTCAAAATACATTATTTGCTGCCGGTGGAAACAACCGCTTGACAACCTCGAAGACTTGCAATCATCCCCATCGGTTTTGAAAGAACTTGACTTCCCAGTGTGAATATGATGCACATTTAAGTACCAGTGGGCTCCCAGGGAAGACTGCCCATGTTAAAAATACCAAGATGCCATCTTATCGTTGTCCAGAAGTCTTCTCAATGCAGTTTTAATAATTCATCTTAATTGGTCTTTCCTGCTAATCAGTAACAGTGCCAGCAAACCAAACAGTGCAATCAAAAGGAATACGGAGTCACTGATTTTATATAGTCCCATATAAAACAGGCTATTAATTGTACTTGATTATCTGTTGGGAAGCACAGGTATAGGCATATATCATGTTGAAAGAACTACAGGGTATTCTACTTTCCCTGGCGAGAGGGATGCTGCAAGGGCATTCTTATGCCTGATTTAAACTACAGTTACACAGAATATAATCAGAGCCATCTTTTAGAAAACAGGAGGAGGACATGATATACGCTACATTATTTCAAAAGAAAGATACCCAGCCAAGTCTTGTGTAATCCCAGAGGGCCAAACCTTTCCTGGTCTCACTTGACTGAAGTCAGTGGCATTACACCAGCAATGAATTTGGCCCAGAATGTCTAACAGCTGTATCTGCACGTAGAGATACTCTAGCCTGGTTCACTTTCAACATCCTGGTGCATAGGTAGCACTGCGCCAGTATTACTGATATAAACCCCCTGATTTCAAGAGTTTATCACTTGGCTATAAAAATTCACCCTGAGCAGAATCTTGTCATATAAGCTATTTGGCCCTGCAGTGTTCAGGAAGTCAACTGAGTAAGAGCAGCATTAGCAAAGGAAGGATTGCATGGCAGAGGAATTGGGCCTGGGGAAATTATTTTTGCTGACTGTGAAAGGTGGGTAGGAGTAGCCAAGGAAGTGTGTCAAGCATGCTAGCCTTGGCATATCTCTAGCCATATGGACTGGCCAATAATGTTCCTTCTAGAGACCTTGTCTGACCGTCATTAGTCAAATTAGGATTTGTGAAGTGAAGTATCCAAGTTGGATGCAGTCACTAATGAACACACAGACATTGGCCGCCAATGCAACATTCAGGGAGCAGAACTTCCAAAAAGTGACCTGTAAGCATTTATCAATGGTACTGCAACCAGAAATATACTGATTGCTATCAGGGAGCCAGACAAAAGGAGACATGTTTAATACCAAGCCCAGATAACACATAAAAATGAGTGCTAGGAGGTTTATAGCCAACTTCTGTCCAACAAATGGGAATTCCTGAGTGTGCCTTACATCTAATATTGTATCCTTAAAGGTTTCCAATTCTTCTCATTGTAGTATGCCAATAACAAATATAATTCCTTACCTTTATATTGGGATGTCAGTCAGATGCAAGTTATTTATTCCACCAAGACACAATGCAGGGAAATCACATTGGAAGACGGTGAAAGAAAGGAGAGAAGAAAAGAAGAGAAATGTATTAGTTTTGGGGGGAAGGGTGAAATATTTTCATTAATGTTAACCGATTTAAAAGAGCATCTCGATAACAAACATAGCAAAGCCTGTTATAATTACACAGGCTCCTGACATTAACAACTTGCGTAAGCTGTGTTTTATGGCAGATATCTGTGCATTCAGGAAACGACTGATTTATTTCCATCTGTTGATCTTTCTCTCTCTCTCCATGCATCACCAATTACCATGAGACGTGAATGGTGACCATGCACAACAGAGGATGCCTAGTTAAGCTCTTGTGTTTTGTCAGATCCCATCACTTTTAAGGAGTTCTCTCTATAGTGCCAGTTTATCAGATCATTATTACTTGTACTCCAGTATCATCCAGAGGCCTTAGTCAGGATCAGGGCTCTATTTTGCTAAGCATTGTGCAAATACAGAAGTGGCCTATGTCCCAGGGAGTTCACAATCTCAGCCAGGAATCTCTAAATCCACTGTTGAATTCAGCTTGATTTCTAGATTTGATGAAAGCCGTCTTTGCTGTCAGGAAGTAACCCACAACAATTCCGCTATAATCAGCAATGGAGTGGATTTCCCCACACCAACCCGCTGGACTATGATGCAGCAGTTGTGTGCTCTAAGATGCTTCCAGTGAGAAACACTGAGTAACCACAGAAATCAATCACTATGGCTCTGCAAAATGGTGATGTCTCCGCATTTTCAAAAAAAGAAATACAATCTACCGCCTCATCTAAACACATGCCTGGTGACTTGTTGCATAAAAGCCAGGCATTCTGGGAATTGGATCGCAATTCACAAGGCACC
This sequence comes from Emys orbicularis, assembly GCF_028017835.1. Classification (NCBI taxonomy): domain Eukaryota; kingdom Metazoa; phylum Chordata; order Testudines; family Emydidae; genus Emys; species Emys orbicularis. The sequence goes on along the minus strand of NC_088697.1, from coordinate 30,257,671 downwards.
AGAAGTAGGAAACAAATGTTTGCAGACTTTTGCAGCTGAGAAAGGAAGGCAGCATGGTCAGGACTCCGTGGGTCTATGACCATCTCCACCACTAAGCTACTGTGTGACCTCAGATAAGTCACTTAACCGGGTACTCTCAGTTCCCTCAATCTGTAAAATGAAAGTGACAATACAAGGCACTCGCATGCCGTGTTATCAAAACTTAGAGGAACTGCACAGAAAATGCAGGGAAAAGACACATCTGTGGTAAACATTGTGATTTCCAGATGGTGCCTAGTACAGTAAGTGCACAAAGGTGAGAGTACCAGCAGCCTCTCCCCACTCACTACGCACACACAGACAGACACTGGCACAATTGCTAACGCTGCATCAGAAGGGAAGACATTCAAAGCGGTAGTGCTCCTGGGAGGTCTGGGAACCGCTGTGCCCCTCTGTAGTACTCTGTGTCCTTTGGAAATGCCTCCTGGGCACTTCAAGGCTTACTCAAGCCCTTACCACCACCTTGGTCTGTACAGTAATGAAAAGCCACTGCAAAGCCAAAGGCAATGGCACTTACTAAGAGGACAAAGGCACATTTGCAACAGAAAAGGCATTGCAGTAAAGAACAAAAATGTAGAGACAGTCCCAGACTATGACTGGCCACTAATAAGAATTCCTTCATTTTGTTTGCTTTTGAGATTTTCTGCTTTGAAAGCTATTTCTCCCTCCTGTTGCACCTGAGGAAAACCAGAGAAGATGACCCAAACTAGCCCACAGAATCCAGCTTAAAGACAGATACCCCGAAGACTAGTCAATTGCTAAGCAGGAAAAGTTCAAGCGGAGTTAATCTGGCACGTAGCGTCATTTGACGATGACATTTTCCTATTTCTTTAATTGTTCTTCCTCTACCCTGTGCAAAAGGCCCGAACAAGCAACAGGTGTAACTGACAACAAAGTGATTATACTGAAGACAGTAAAACTGACTATAAACAAACTAAAAAGGACAATACGCTATTTTCTCTAACGTCACTCACTTACAGTAATTGTAAGTGCCATTTGCAGTGATCTCAAGAAGCCTAGATCAGAGAAGTGAGTTTGTGAAAGTGGAGGGGTGGGTGCCCCCCTCTTCAAGCAGAATATTTCAGTAGTTTGTAATGGGATATTTTTATGGGAAACTGCTTCTTCAGAATTTTAAGACGTATCAGAGTAATCAACAACCAAGGCCTTGACAACCAGCAGGGACAACTATTATAGCACAAGGAAAGGAGGAAATATATAACTTAGGCTGTAAGCGCTCTTTGGAGCAGGGGAAATCTTTTTGTTCTGCATTTGTAGCACAATGGGGTCTTGGTCCATGACTTGGGCTCACAAATGCTACCACAATAATATAATAAAAATGACAAACTGCTGGTAGTATTAGAGTGGGAGAGGTTATTTTGTCCCTTAGATATCTAACTTAGTCACTTTGCAAGCAGTCCCATACACATCATGAATAAGGGGGTTGGAGCACCATTTATGCGTTAACATAGGTTTCAAAGTTTTTGGGGGGGGGAACCACACACACACACAATGAGCTAGAATGGTGCCTATACAATTTGGGGGGTTTCAGAGGCTTCACTCCAGCCGCATTTCTGAAAAAGCAATAGTGTAAAGCATTTTCACTGAATATTATTTTATTGCAGTGTACCAATTTAAGCAGGGCTTTAGGAGGATTTCTCCCTGTTGACACCTATTCAGAGGATGACGTAACACCATCTTCTTCGCCTTTCAGTATGTGCAACTATATTCCAGGACAAACAAGATCCCAAATGTAGTAGTTTTTCAGCAATTCCAACTGTTAGAGAACACGGGACAAATCCAGTGTAATCATACAAGTAGCCAGAAGAATATTCACATGACTAAAGCAAATGGGACTTGCTATGTATAAAAAACTTTAAGGATTGGACTTTGATACATATATTTGCAGGGCTTGCAACTATTAAAATATTAATGCATCAGCTGTGATCTCACCAGCAATTCGTACTTTTTTAGATTCTCAGTTCTGCTTAGAGGACAGCTGCAGAAATCACAGAAAAGCACCTCACAGTATACAAACATTGGCTTGAGCATGTGATGGAGCCAGGACCCCTTTAGCAGGAGCACTGTGTATAAAAGCCACTAGTTTCCCAGTGGAAATGAACGTCTCCCAACCTCTCCTGCTTGTGTTTCATTGCCTCTGTTCTGGCTTCTCTAGTTCCTGCCTCGGTGTTAATGCCAAACCCTTATCTCACCTCCTCCGCATCTGATGGGGTGGGAAAAGCTTCCTCCATCCCGAGACTTTATGAGAGGAGCCAGGAATGATGGCAGCAGAAAACAATTCTCCCTAAGAGGCCACTGGCCTGGAAATAATTTAACAGCTTTCAAAACAGGATGACAGTGTTGTCACACTGATTAAATGAATGGCAGAGAAGCATGCTGGCAAATGCAACCAGCCAAATTCCTCTCTGGAGAAATTCCCCGGTCATCTGTGGGGTGGCATCAGGGACAGGCTTGGCTCAAAAGGCCTGGCCTGTTGAAAGAGGTAGCTTTTCTGGGCTTGCAAGCTATAGTTTAAGTTTAACTTGAAATATGCCCCTCAACTCTCTCCTTGGGGGCCATTAATACCCATCCCAGAGTCCTTGGAACTCAGCACATAAGGGACTAGACATATCACTAACTCCATCTGTCCACACTGGAGCAGGGGAGACCCAGACACCAGCTAGTGCAGCGATTCTCTCACACAGCCAATCAGTTCATTCCTCAGTTTGCCCTGCTAGAGTTTCACAAAGTCCCTGTGGTGGGAGATCTCTGCCAGACCCAGGGCTGGACACTATGGAGATCTTCCCCACAAGCTCCACTGCTGGCTATAGCTCAAGAGCCTGCCTGTTGTCCTAAACTGGGGGTTGGGGAAGAGGGAGAGCAGCTGCAGTGGGCCAAAAGAAACCTTGGAAGGGAGAGATGTCCTGCTCCTTCCATCTCCCCGTCCAATCTACCCTAGGAGATCTGGATAGAAGAGAAGAAAAACTTCTGTTCAAGCACCCAGTAGGGCTTCTTAGAGGCAGAATTTAGAAAGGTCATGGCAGAAGGTTCAGCTGGGGCACATGCAGGGGCTATCCTGGCCTCATCTCCCTCTGGATCTCCCCTTCCGGTATTGTAGAGGTCAGGCTGCAGATCACTGCCCCACAGACCATGGGGAGGGTGCCCTCAAAAGATCACTCCTCTCAGGAAGAGGAAGAGAGGGACCCATTAGGCAGCACAATATTGCAGCTTCCACTACATCTGCACCTGAAGAGTTCTTGCTCCCGCCCCATCCTGCCGGGTCCTTCTGAGGAGCCATTGTTGCTTTTGCCATCCCACTGTGAGCCGAGTGACTCAAGCCCATGGAGCCAGGGAAAACTGATGAGATGTGGCACATGGAGCCTGTGAAGGGGGAGTGCTGGGTGCAAAGCTTCAGACATCTGGCTGGCTGACAAGCAGAGTTAGCGGCCCATGCTCCTGTCTGCAAGAGCCCACAAGCTGCAGTCTGCATTTCATAACATTCCAGCACAGGAATCTCAGCAAGAGGGACAGACCAAAATATGTAACCTCACAGCCCTGAAGCCTAAAGGCAGGGCTTTCGGCAGTGATCACCACTGGCGTAACTCTGCTCCCAAAGAAATCAAGGGCATCTTGACCACGGACTTCAATGGGAGCAGAGTTAAGCCAATGCTGAGCGGTTTCTAAAATTCCACCCTACATGTGTTATTGAACATTCACCTGGTGCTAGTGAACAAAGCAGGACCAGCTCCTACCATGGACACACCACTGTCTAAGACACAGGAAACTGGACCCTGCTAACATGATGGATAATTCTATTTGTCCTCTGGAATTTCAGTGACTCACTTAACATATTGGTGTCTTCTGAAATATTGCTGTAATTGGTGGTTTGGCTATGACAATATTGAAACCCACGTGCTAACTGGAAGACCTTTTGCAACTACATCACTTTCACCTTCAGAATTCCAGAAACCATCAGAACTGTTAGCATCATTAAAAAATCCATGCCTTGAATACAGCTTAAAGCATTAATATAATGAACACAAGGAACTGAAAGATTAGTCAGAATAACATGCTAATGTACTGGCCTATTTGCTTAACAAGTACAGGACTGAAAAGTGCCTCAAGGCAAAAGTGAAGTTAGTTTGTTTACTGCCTCCTCTGTGGCACAGTGTTTTCAATTGCACGGTCATGTCAGAGAGATGTGACGAGCTACAAGCTATCAATTTCTGTCCTTTCCTAGCCTTCACAATGCAGGCACTGTAACACTTAGAGAAGGAACAGCCTAACCAGACTCCTCTTTAGAAGCCACTTTAATGGGAAAAAAGCTCAGAAAGGAGCAGTCCTCAGGAAAAAATAATCAATTCAACGTAGAATATTTAAACTTGTATTTGCAATACAGCTGTGACTGATGGGATAGGTCTCTAAGCTAACTGCCAGGAGGCAGGAAAATGTAATATATCTATATTCTTGACTAGAAAGTATCCAGGAAACTCAATAGGAATCCACCCCAGCAAATATAAAAACCTAATTTATGTTCAAGGACATAGCAAATGGCTTTGTACAAGCTATACATGGAAAACTGCAGAACCGACAGCACCAAAGGAACCACAGTTGCACTTCCAATAAGACCAATCCTGGTCTCCAATAACAACATGATAATGGATGGTTCCTCTGGAAATTTACTGACACAGCAAACTTTGAGGCTCCTCTTCAAACAAATGGCTCTTCCAGGCAACGTGAATGTGGAAGAAGAAGCTCAGTGGCAGTGCGCTAGACACTCAAACACACTCAAGCCAGAGCCATAGAATCACAGAAATGTAGGACTGGAAGGGACCTCAAAAGGTCGCCAGCTCCAGCCCCCTGCACTGATGCAAGATCAAGTAAACCTAGACCACTCCTGACAGGTGTTTGTCCAACCTGTTCTTAAAACCTCCACTGACACGGCTTCCACAACCACCCTTGGGAATCAATTCCAGAACTTTACTGCCTTTATAGATAGAAAACTTTTCTTAGTATCTAAACTAAATCTCCCTTGCTGCAGATTAAGCCCATTTCTTCTTGTCATTGGTCACTGAGAGAGGAGAAAGAAATTGCAATGAACGCAGAACCTACTTGCTCAAGGAACTGAATACGCTTTCCTGTCTGTTCACCTCAGTCCCTATTACCCACATATAGCCTGTTACGTAAAAATGGCTGAATGTGCTGAGCGCTGTCTGAGAGGTGGTCCCAGTGAAGCCATGCAGGTTTCTATACGATTCTCCCGGAAGCGATTCACCCCTATGAATGGTCTCGTGTGTGTCACTGAAAGAGCTACTTTCATGCTCTTTAGACTGTGAGCTCCTTGGGGGAGGAACGGTCCCTTTTCAAATATGTCTGGAAAGTATCTGGCACATTGCATATGCTACTGTGAAACAAACAATGAATGGTGAAATAATTATCCTCAAGGTGGCTGCTGCCTGGAATCAATGTCAGGGGCCAAAACTATCCAAATCACAACCACCAAAATGGGTTTTTAAACTTGATTCAGAGCAAGATGGTAATTAAAAAACCCAACCTATTTAAGCTTCACAATCCCAAATCCTGTTTCCCCATGCAAATCAATCAATCAGCAAGTAGGGCAGCTCAGTTTTCTGTTACACTGTACTTAGGGAGGCATTTTCCCCACAATTAATCTCTGCACAGTTTTAAAAGTACACTGGTCTCTAATTTTATTTTTAGTTGGACAGTTGGGTCCAATGGGAATTTTCAACCCGCATCCTCCCTCCCTCCCTCCGCGAAAGGCAATGCTATTTCTTCCTGGGCATTGGTAATCTTTGCCTCTGATCTTGTTATATTTCTCTTTCAATTATCTCCACCTCATGAATTATGTAAGGCAGAGGAAAAATGAGTTAACTGAACATTTGTGCTTAAAAATATTAAGGGATCGGCAGCACTGAGACCTGAATCTCACTGGATTGCTACAAAGCGGGTTTCATACTGTGGCTTGCAACTTAAAGTCATGTGATCAGCTCGGAATGCTGGGCTTGAATCTCAGTTACTTGGGCCCAGATCCTCAGAGGTGTTTAAAAATCAACAGGAATTAGGTATCTAAATATTTTTGAGGACTGGGCCTCAGTTCCTATGCTTGGCATAGGAACGGAGGACAATAGAGTCATTTAAGCCACACTTAAATCAAGTTTTTGAGCTTTTCGTATTCTGGGTCTATGCAAGGGAGTGCCATTTTTAGCATAAATTTGAGGAGCCTTAAGGCTCCTCAAACTCACACTCTCTGCATCCCAAGGCCCCCGGGAAATAAGAAATAACCGAAGTACAGTGCACTCTGGATACAACCGCAATCTGTCCCTTATCCAAGGAACTGGGAGAAGGGTGGGAGTACAGCCTCTGTGCCAACTCTGCACTGGCGAGGGGCCCCCTGCACAAGGGTAAACGTAGGGGCCATTTCTTTCCAATGTAAGGCCCTATTACACTGCCAAAGCGACACAAAGGGGTCTTAGCCAAACTGAGAATCAGTTAAGCTACAGCAAGCCACATTAAGCTACAGAAGCCATTGGTTTTAGCATATAACAGTTACTGCAGAGTTAAGAAACCAATCCTTAATAGCTGTGCAGAAGATACATCTCACCATCACACCGCATGCATGGATACATGGAAGGAATTAGTTTAACAAGCTTCTCTCAAATGGCTTCATTCTTGTCTTTTTATTTCCCAAAATTAACCTGCCTCACAATGGGACAGGTTCACTTTTTATTTTATTTTCTAAAACCATCAAAGGAAAATTGCACATGTTCCTGGTGTTAATCCACATACTATTCTTCCATGACCCATCTTGTCTATTTTGGGAAGATGGAAACATTACAGCCTGTGATCATCAAGACAAATTAAAGAAGCATTATTTTTTTCTGGAAGTTGCAACCAAGTTCAAAAGATTAACATAGTCCTGTTGGTAACAGCTTGTAGGATTCATAGTGGAGATAAGGACTGAATTTCTGTTTTATTTGAGTGACCATCTGCTGATGGAAAGAGGTAGGTCAGGTCAGCCCTTCTGGCCCCACTTTTTGATTGATCTGTAGACAATAATCTACTCTTGGCATTTAAACTAGATGGAGTGTTGTGTATCCCAAATGCCCATCAGTCCATAAAGATGATAAGATCACAGGAAAGAAGCTTTTTATTTTTGCTATGGCACACACATGAGATTACTAAACTCTTCAGTATAATAAATCCAAGGCAGGGATGCAGAGCAACTATGAGACCTAGACCTCTTCTTTACCCGGTCTGCTTTGGTGACTGGAACATAGAAAAGGCAGTAAAAGCTGAATAGACTAGATTTGACCAAGTGATGGACTCAAACTAGTGACTTGAAGGGGTTTTGAAAGCTAAATCCTCGGAGAGAGGTCTAGTTTTTTACATTTAACCTGGACCTCCTACACAGTTAATCTGCACAGACCAATCCTCTGGTGCATTAGGAAAACTCAAACAGAACTAAGAAGTGGTTACATTTGCTCATTTATGACTGTGATCAGATTCACTTACAATCACCACAGCAGAAAGGAAGAAGCTCTCGGTATGGTTAGAGTGACTTCAGTTACAGGGTTGGCTGCAGGCATCAAACTCTCTACATATATAATTGATACCACATACGTGCAACAACCCATAAAATATGAATTCTTTGCTCCAGCAATTTTCAAGGAGAAGAAAACAACAGGAGAAAGATTATAAATGATGAAAATTGAGGCTCAGCTATGGCTAATGTTGCACCAAGATCAGACACTGTCTTGAAGCAGCAAGGGGTTTATAAGACAGCCCTCTGCGCCCCTCTTTTAAAACCACTGCAACCCCACTGCAGTGACCCACCAGAATTTAGGCCCACAGGGGTAATGCTATCATTTTGATTTTTTCCACATTTCCTTCCTGCCCCCCCCCCCACACGTACGTTATGTCTCCACTTCTATTGTCGTCCTTCCAGAACTGACATCAGAGGATGGTACTATCTGAGCGATTTGATATGTGAAGTTCAGAGCCTGTCAAGAACGACAAGATCCCTCTGTGTGTCTTGTGGAGAACTCCCTCAAAACACCACTACATTTTAATGCCGGCTCTCTCTCAAGTAGGCTATTGTTATTCCCTGCGCTAGTCCAAGCCCTTTCTAGAATGCAGCGTTTGTTTCCATAGTAATGTCAATCGCGCCCACCCTTCACAGATTTGGAAGAAAGAATGGCTCCGCCTCAGCTAAACTTTATCTCTTCAGCATAATAAAATCAGCATGAGGAGTGAGTAAGTATTTTGATTACTGCAGTGATGCAAGAGGCCTGTGGTGCTCATCATGGGGCAGCTTATAGTTTTATTTAGTGGCTAATTATGACATCTGAATAAAATTAGTGAGAATCCTCTCCCAGCTCTTTAAGGTATGGATTATTGCAGTAGCTTGCAACTGGCTCAGTCTTACATGCAAGAGGGAAGAGAACTGCTATCAAGCAACTATACACCGTTCCAAATTGAGCTTGCTCTCATCCATAATAAATAGTACCTACCTACATCATCCACAGCACCTTTCATCAGTAGATCTCAAAGCACTTTACAAAGGAGGTCAGTATCATTAGCTCCATTTTACAGATGGAATAACTGAGGCACAAAGAGGGGAAAGCAACTTGCCCAAGGCCACCTAATAGATCAGTAGCAGAGCTGGGACTAGAACCCAAGTCTCCTGGGTTCTACTCTAGTACACTGTCCACTAGGCCACACTGCTTCCCAGGACAATGGTAGAGACCTGAAGTCAACAACAGCATTAATGGAGCAAGTTATTCCTCATAACAATGGAAGTTACTAAAACAGCAGGACCAAGATTTTCAACGAGGGCCTAAAACCTGGGTTCCCACCCTGTGATTTTCAAAGGAAAATAACTCCTTTAGGCTCCATTAACAATCTCACCCCAAATCCACATTTAGGTGCATAAGTACATGGCCTAATTTTTAAAAGGGTTCAGTGCTCAAAACTGAGGGGGGATATGATTGCTCTCTTTAAATATATCAAAGGGATTAACACCAAGGAGGGAGAGGAATTATTTCAGCTCAGTAGTAATGTGGACACGAGAACGAATGGATATAAACTGGCCGTGGGGAAGTTTAGGCTTGAAATTAGAAGAAGGTTTCTAACCGTCAGAGGGGTGAAATTTTGGAACAGCCTTCCGAGGGAAACGGTGGGGGCGAAAGACCTTTCTGGCTTCAAGATTAGGCTTGATAAGTTTATGGAGGGAATGGTTTGAAGGGATAACGTGATTTTAGTCAATTAGGCATTAACGTGCCATCGCGGGTAAAATGAGGGTCCGGCTGTAGAATCTTGCCTGTATGCTCGGGGTTCTGCTGATCGCCATATTTGGGGTCGGGAAGGAATTTTCCTCCAGGGTAGATTGGCAGAGGCCCTGGAGGTTTTTCGCCTTCCTCCGCAGCATAGGGCAGGGGTCGCAGGCTGGAAGATTCTGTTGAGGGTGGGTCAGCTTTTGTGGCCTGCATCATGCGGGAGGTCAGACTAGATGACCATATTGGTCCCTTCTGACCTTAAAGTCTATGAGTCTATGAGTCTAAAACCTCCCCCTGAAGTCAAAGAGAGTTTGCAAGGTACTCAGATGTGGAGCCCAGTTTTAGAAATGGCGATTGGAGATTGGACTAGTGCTACATCTAAGATCTTTGGGGCAGAGACTGTCTTTTTGTTCTGTGTTTGTACTGAACCGAGCACAATGGGGTCCTGTTCTTGATTAGGGCTCCTAGGCACTACGATAATACAAATAAAAAAAAATCTAGTTCACTGTCTTGTCTCTAACAGTGACTGGTACCACATGCTTCAGGCAACGGCAAGCAACATGCACTGGACAGATATGGCACACACTTCCCCAGGGAAAGATTCCTCCTGACCCCTATAAATTAATGGTTGGGTTATGCCCCAATCCATGAGGGTTTATCTCCCTTCCGAAGTTCCTGTTTGTTTATTCTTTAATATTCACTGTTGTAAGTTTTAATATTAAACCCCCATTTTTGAAAAATTTGGCCCCAAGATATGGCTTTTTACCTCTCACAATTAATTTTTTTCCTGGTCAATCAACTAGTGCATTTTGGACCTGGCAGTGAATCATAATTCTTTTGGACAACAAAAGGAGCACTTTCCATTTAATTCTTTTGTGAATCTGTGAGTTCTAATTAAGCCCTAAAGCCAAAACAGTAAATGCAAATGTTCCTCCTATCGCACTTTCATTTAAGTAGCAAAGCATTATCCTTTTCATTTTTCTCTGCATTATAACTAAGCATTTTATCATTGGAAATGAGAAGGGATATTAATGCAACCAGCCGCGGAAAACTGAATGCAGGCAGGATGATGCTCTGGCTGGATTGTAAATCTTCTAGGCTGACGTTAATAAAATTCTGTTTATCTCTGATGTATTAAAATAGTATTTTATAGGAAATATTCTGGGTAGCACAGAGACGACATATTGAACCCATTGACATTTAGCTAAGAGAATTTTTAATAGAATCGAGCTGGCCTAGTAGACAGGAAAAAAGGAACAAAATGCCAGCCAAATGAGTCCAAGGCGAAGAATTCATTTTGGTTTATGTGATATTAAATATCACTTCTCCAACCAAGGTTAACACCTGTATTAGTCTTAATAAAGCACGTTCCTCCAACTTATTTCTGTTCTTCAAAACTCTGCATAACTACCAACCTTTCCTATGTTCTGCCAACATATTTTTGACAGCACTGGGAGGCCACATAGGTGCCACCAAAAGGTTAAAAATATGCAGTTTTGTAGGCAGCATTCAACATGTTTATAATGCTCATATAGTTTAAAACCACAAGGAAAATAAAAACCAATGCCCAAACATTTCTGAGAGAGTACACCATAGAAATGCACTAGGTAGTAGTAACATTGGTTACTAGAGAATATGCTAACTACCTGCTTATCTACGGTAATTCTAGTTACCCATCACCAATGGGTCAGAGAGGAAGGATGGTCTTGTAGTTAAGGCACCAGACTGGAACACAGGAGATATGGCTTCAGTCCCCAGCACTGTCACTGGCAAACTTTAGGCAAGATTGTTAACCTCCTACTACACCAGTAGCCTCCCTGAAATCATGGTGAATAGGGGGTTCATAATCTGGCTCTTAAGCAACCAGTGCCTCAGTACCCCAACTGTAAAATGGGGACTGTAAGGCTTCTTCCTCCCACTCTTGGACTTGTGCATGTAGATCATAAGCTCTTCAAGGCAGGGATTGTCTGTTACTGTGCGTATGTACAACATCTAGCACAGTGGGGCCTCTAAGTGCTGCTGTAATATAAAATAGTAGAAGAACTGGTCGTGTTTTGTTATTTATATTGCGGTAGCGCCTAAGAGTCCCAGTCATGTGATAGATGCTGTACAAACACAGAGGAAAATTTAGTTCCTGCCCCAAAGAACTTACAATCTAAATAACTATTAACCTGTTAGCCATTGAAGGGCAATTTTAATGTCAAAGAGGTCAGATGTTCGCAAGGTCAGAGAATGATACACAATTGGGATACAACAGGCAGCCTATTCCTGGGTGAGTGTACATGACCAGGTGGCATTACGAGGCCAAGCAATTTTAGGCATTCAAGAAACCCAGTAATTCCTTAGACATGCACAGCATATTAGTGTGGTTATGACCTGGATTTTTAAAACAACATCCCCCTAGGCCAGAGGAACACATCACCACAGAACGTGTATATAACGGACCCCTGCAACACTGGAGGCTTGTCTTCACTGCAAAATTGTGTTGTGTTAGTCCACAGCTGTGACGGGCCATGGTCATTAACACAAGGCTCACCATGACTGTGCAGTCAGTGTAGACAAGAACAAGTCACGTTCCGCATCCTGTCAGCTAGTCCGGGTTAAAACAGGGACAGAGTGATGGGCAGCGAGAGTTTGGAGATGAACCCCAGATCTGAATGTTCTGATACTTTGAGGCAGTTGTGGAGTCTTCATCAAAGAGCGCCCCCAAGGCACAAAATAACTTAACAAAAGCTCTGATGTTACACACTACAGAACGGCAGAGGGTAAGCGCAGCAGGAATGATATAAATGTCCTCTGAGAGTGCAAGGAGAATGAAAAAGATTAACAAATTGGGAAAAAAGAGCAAGGTAATCAATGTAGAGGGTTGTTGACAGAGTAAAGCTAAGTATCATTGTACTGCCAAGACTGAAAATAACAGGAGATAATGTACCAGTAAAAAAACCTCTCAGATTCACCATTACCATTATTAATCACGCTTTACGCTAAAAAATCCCCAGGGAACATTGAGATGGGTACAACTGTTTGAGATTCCCAGATACAATATCCTGCTTTTATCTCTATTATCAAAAAGCCAATATTTGTTTTACAGCCTTCCCTAACCTTGCCTGGATCCACAGCTATGCAAATAATCACCCTTTGTGATTTGTCACAGATTAACTCTGGTCAGTTTCAATCCATCTATCATTTGCATTCAGTTCAAACTCAGAAACCACAAGAGAAAGACAGCCTCCCAGATTGGTAAGGGATAGGTACTTGTTCCTCCAGTACATGAGATTTATGGGTGATGCTCTATGTGAAAACTAAATTGGATACAACAAAGTTGTTAAAGTTAAATTGATAATTTCCATTACCTTTACTTCCCCAAGGCACAGCAGCAGCAACCAACAGCATCAGGGGGAGAGTAGCTGAGTAATAAGGGCTGGTCTTTGAGGGCAGCACATGGTCCCAGCAGTCCCCTCCCCAGAAACTATGTGGGCTAGATTGGACCCTTCCACAGAACTTCCCAGGAGGAGTGTCGAGAGAAGGGGCCCATTGTATGGGGGAACTGGGAGGATAGTTATATGTGGAACAAATAATGCTTGAAGAACATAGGGTGAGATAAATAATTAAAATTGGCATGCAAGCTCTTACAGGGAGTGTCTCACCATTTGTCTGAACAGCGCCAAGTAGAAAGGAGTTCCCTGGTCCACAATGCAAGCAAAAAACATTGACTAAAGCATTCATAACACTCCTGGCCTATGGAGCGGACATCTGCTGTTGAGCCTGGCGTGGCCTATAGTAACAGAGTTGAGAGATGTTTGGAAATTCTACTAGAAATTTACATTTTTGCATTCCGAACCTGAATTATAGCACTAGAAGTCTTGATTCAGCTCTCACAGAAGTCTATGACTAGTCTCATATTGAACTTAAATGGAACAGGCCCAAACCCAAATTTAAATTAATGCGTAGCATGTGCCATTCAATAGAAGCCAAAGATCCTGTAATATAAGCTGGTGAGACTAGGACCATCCGTGTTACTTTGGACATTATTGCTGAAGAACAAATGTCTATTTTTAACTCCAAATTCCCTGGGTGTTGTATTTTCTTCTATGAATTTTGTTTCCTTTAAATATAATCTGCATCGCACGTTACAAAACATACAGCCCTGATCAAATATATCTATATTTAGGCTGCCATCAGCATGTATGAAAATTGACAATGCATATTTAGGCAGTGAAGAAGGGGAGCTATTTTCTTGGGCATGTGAATACTTTTGAGCACATATGAAATTTGGAAACCATTATTGGCAAGACCACTGGCTCTTTTTTGAGACAATTATGTATTTGTTATTCTGGACGTGTTACAGTGCTTAACTAATAGACATCAGCATTCCCTAAGGCATCTGTTGATGTTCATTGTATCAGGGCCCAAGACACGTTTACACACTGAAGCCTCCAATCCTGCAATCAGATGTGTGTTTTGAATGCAGGATCAGGACCTAGACCACTGAGTGCCTGGAAGATTTGCTGGAAATTGCGTTTTAAAAGCAGTGTTCAACAAGGACTGCGTGACTCAATATGGCTGTGTCTGAACTCAGGCTCAGTCACAAACTCTTCACTCCAAGCTGTGCTGTTTGTTGCAGGGTGTAATTCGGTACACTGCCATTTTAATTTAATATTCAGAAGCATATATAAAACATTGTGGACTGTCATCCTGAAAACAGCACCAGGCCTTTGAGTTATGGGTAGCTACACTAATCCCCTGACAGCACAGAACATCTATTGATTTTCCAACCTGAATACAAGAACACCCTGGGAATTTTATTTATTTAAAATGCAATATATTAAAAATTAATTTTCATTTTGCTCTTTAGAAGAGAAATTTTTAAGTCCACATTGAATCACAAGCCCCTGAAAATGAGGACTTAGAATGGGGAGCATCAAACAACCTAAATTATAATAAAAAGAACAGGAGTACTTGTGGCACCTTAGAGACTAACAAATTTATTTGAGCATAAGCTTTCGTGGGCTACATCCCACTTCTTCGGATGCATAGAAGAAGTGGGATGTAGCCCACGAAAGCTTATGCTCAAATAAATTTGTTAGTCTCTAAGGCCTGGTCTACACTAACCCCCCCAATTCGAACTAAGGTACGCAACTTCAGCTACGTGAATAACGTAGCTGAAGTCGACGTACCTTAGTTCGAACTTACCGCGGTCCAGACGCGGCAGGCAGGCTCCCCCGTCGACTCCACGTACTCCTCGCGCCGAGCAGGCTTACCGGAGTCGACAGTGAGCACTTCTGGGTTCGATTTATCGCATCCAGACAAGACGCGATAAATCGAACCCAGAAGTTCGATTGCCTGCCGCCGAACCAGTGCGTAAGTATAGACAAGCCCTAAGGTGCCACAAGTACTCCTGTTCTTTTTGCGGATACAGACTAACACGGCTGCTACTCTGAAACCTAAATTATAATGTATTCAATGAGTGGATACACAGTTTGTGTTGGATCATCTGGTTTGGGACTGGAGGACAATCTACCTCTGTACTGGAGCAAAGAACTATTGATCCAGTCTGGCTCTTTGAAATGAGCGAAGCAACGCTTGACTAAGTCCTTTGTGGGATTCAGTAGCTTTTATTTTACTGAGTCAATAAGTTTAAATAAATCAAAAAACAAAATGATTTCAAGGGCTCGCTCAGCAAAGAGTGTTTACTTTGAAGCCCCCACACCATAGGAACCTGAAGAACCTGATTTCTGCTCCTTAGATCATACAAACTAGTTCTGGTCTTTGTTTAGCTTGAAGTTGATGCATTTGGGGATAATGGTTTTATTTATTTTTTTCTGAGCTGGGCTGGGAGAGAGACCCTGGATGAGGTCAGCCTTCTCCTTAACCTCTTTGGCTGGGAGTTGAAAGCTGGCTAGGAGATTGGGACGACCATTAACATTAATGGAACTGGGAGTCCGGGCAACTTGAAAAATGAACCTGTGTCCCCCTATTTGCAAAGTGGGGATGGAAGCTTCTTCCTTACCTCCTAGGGGCTTGAAGGATTAACCAGATGTTGGGCACATATCTGACGATGGGGAGTAAAATATAAAGAGCTATAGTTATCCTTTTTACTGTTTGGTTTTATACCAAGCCATACCCATTCCTCTATACCTAGAGCCTTTTTGTTAATGAAAAAAGTATTCCTTTTTCTAAAACTGACCTCACCTCCAAAGGCTGTTGCCATAACTGATCCCTGAAAAGTTGCTCCTGCCAAGACTGACCTGTCTCTAACCATGACACAGAAATGTCATCCCACTCAGTTCCAGGTGTCTGCCAGTAAAAGAGCCAACTCAACCAGGGATGCCAGCAGATGTTCTCACTGTCATTCCTCTGGACATCCCACATTTCTACACACCTGCAAGCACGCAGCCTGTTGCCTTCCTATGGCCACAGAGGCAGCAAATGTCTCCAGTGCAACATGCCAGAAAGGGAAACCTGGTTCCTGTCCCAGCCAAACTTAAGACTGGAATTTCTAGTCACTTGGATGTGGCAATCCAACCCTTGAACTTCCTGATGTCTCTGAAGGTACAGGATTGCCTATGGGCGTATATATTGCAAGCTAGGAAGAGAAAAGCAGGTGTGTTACTATTCAATACTCCCTGCCCCTGGGAAAAACATGATTGTGTGGTTACAAAAGAATTGTTCTACCTTCTAATCCAATATCCCACCAGTACCAGGTACTTCAGAGGAAGGTGTAAAATGTTGGAAATAGACAATGTATGCACTAACATGCCTTGGTTTCTCACTCTACCCACCTGTAAAATAGGTATTGCAATAACAATCGCCTTCTTCACAGGGGTGTTGTAAGGATGAATTAACTACAGTTTGTGTGCTTCCAGCACTTTTCATCCACAGACACTGCAATATATTTAAACGGCATTAATGGTAAGTGCATATTCAGCATGGTTCCTAATTTAGGGCCAAAGTGTGCCACCTTACATGTAGTATCTTGTTCCATGAGCAGTCCCTCTGAAACCAAAAGAGTAATGTTATATTCCATGTGAGGAAGGGTGGCATAATCTGGCCCACATCGTTACAATATTGGTTGGATGGATTAGCATCAGCAGATGCTTCCACTACCAGAAAGAATTAGCTGCTGACCTCTCTGTTGTGTCTATGTCTTGTTCAGTTCTCTACTTAGTGCATGCAATTAGTGTACGTGTCTACCGCTTAGATTCAGGCTGAATCTATCGAACCCGTATGTATCATCCAGTAAGAATCAGGTGATACTTTCTTTGGAGAATCTTTCATGGATGTATAACATATACAATGTATTTTATAATGGTCAACCAAGATGTGGCATTAACAGAGGTTGCAGAAATTTCCTTCCAAGACAGAAATATCTGTTTGGTTGATTTGTTTGATTGAACAATAAAAGTAAATGCAATTACTATTAGGCCTTTTGATATTATTTTGAAATGTAACACAGGCAGTAACATAACCTGTAATTACATATATTAAAGCTCATCCATTATTCAAAAGCAATGTGCTATGCTCTGATGAGAGCTCTGCGTCACCCGGTGACTGGATGCCTTATCTTTTCATCACTGTTGCTCTGCAACGGAAAGAGAAGTATCTATCTGTATTGCTCAGTGCAGATATGAATAATCCACTAGAGGGCGTATGCAGCCTACAGCACAGGGGAGAGGAGAACCTGCTACCTGAACGGCAAAACATTACCACAGGTCAGCATAAGTGGAATGACCCAAGAACAGGGGGGGCTCAGGGGAAGATTAGGAAGAGTTAAAAGAGCAGCAAGAGCAATGACCAAGAATCAAATTCTTCATCGGAGGAGCACATATCAGGAGAGCCTCACTAACTGGTGAAAACGGATGGCTCATCAAGGTGCCTCTATTTTATCCTGTTCTATTCCATTGTTTATACTGTGCCCATCACTGTGATAGTGGAGGCACTTGAGATCCAGTGAATGAGCTCCAACCCTACCCCTATCTGCTGGAGATTTCTTGTTCCTTAAATATGTTTTTTTTTTAAACTCCATTAAACCCCTGTCTCATGCTCCCCATCTCAGTCGGTGTTACTGAAAGATGTACTCCTCCTCCTTAGTGCCTAATACGTGGTGCTAATTAAATGCAGCTGGGCCATTTTTTGGTGAATCCCCAGCCTATGGGCATGTGTTCATGATGTAAGCTCAACCAGCCTTGCTGAAACAATAACTAACTTCTGCATCAAGTGTGAAATATAGAGCACTGTGGATATCAATGCAACTCACCCAGCCCCGCCCCACAAGTTGAGAGTTTTCTGTTTCTCAGAACCGTTTATTTATGTAGCCTTATTTTGTAATCCCAGCTAAAAGAAATGGGTTTGCCAAACCCCGCTCAACCAGACATCATTATATGTGCATTTTAAGACATTCATCACGGCCTTCTGAGCAACAATCATGCAATTTAAGAGACGATTCTTCAGGAGGGGAAAGCAACATTCTGAGTCCTTCCCAAAAAACAGTTACATGCCATTACTCCATCAAAACTAGGCCCTGCATCAGTTTTGTAGAAGATCTCCCAGAAAATATGAGTCAAGTATTGTGTCCTAAAATCCATACGTTTTAAGGCCAGAAGGGACCCTGTGATCATCTAGTCTGACCTCCTGTATAACACAGGCCAAAGACCTTCACCCAGTGATTCCTGCATCAGTCCCATATTTGTGGTTGAGCTAGAGCATATTATTTTAGAAAGATATTCAAAGTTGACAAGGGTCAGCCTGACTTTGGACTTAGCCAGATCCCAGGCAGCCAAGCATTCCATAGCTTCTCAGTGAGAATACCCTGTATTTGCACTCTCAGTTTTAACCAGCTTTCTGCCAGCTTCCCCATACCTGACAAATGCAGGTGCCATGATGGGGCATCCTGAGTGGTGGTCCGGTGGTGGTATGGCTGGTTCCCAATCAGCCCCACTTTGGTGGCTGCCCACTCCATGTTGGACGAAGTCCAATTTCCAGGCAGCACTCAGGGTGAGCCTGGCTAAAGGGCACTGCAATGACATGTTTGTTGTTTGACTAATACATGGATCATGGTGGGCAATTCTGCATCCAATGCGTATGGAAGGGCAGTAGCACTTGGCCACCTAAGATGAGTTAAACATGCCTGAATCTGCTGCTATCCTGGGTTTCAGTGAACAGCAATGAACAGGAACAGACCCCAAGCTGCATATGCCCTTGAGGGCATATGTCCCCCCCTGTCCAGGGTGAGAACAGGCATATTGTTAGCTTCACAGATGGCTGCCCCTGCTTTCCAGCATTGCCTCCGTTATTCCTGGATGGCTCTTCAGCCAGCTCTCTCATATGCAGGTCCTAACACCAAGGGACCTGGACAATGTTATAAATCACTGAAAGATGATGGCAAGAGAACAGTTAATTTTGCACACAGAAGCCACCTGCTCATAGACTGCTCCATTCCAAGGTTACATAGCAGAAAAATGAATGAATCAATTTCAGTGAACCTAAACCTAATTTTCTTATGTCGCCAGTTAATTTTGTTATTTCATAATCCAGTCCTTCATAGCATATTCATATAGTACTTAGACAGACTTTGTTTTATGAGAGACATTCACAATTCTAACAGAACCACACCATTTCATGGTCCTCTCATCTGGAACAAGACCTATTCATACATATAATGTCGGTAGAGGGAGCCTCTTGACACTATATACATATATAAAACAGGTAATTTTCTTTACCTCTAATGCAAAATTAAAAACAGAGTATCAGCATTTTCTTAAACACTTGTCTACTGTAATGAAGGTGAGAGAATGTGTCCTAGTGAGTTCAAACACCGAGGGTTAGGGTTAGGGCCAATCCCCAGTTCTGTCGCTGATTTGCTGTGACATCACAGGCAGGTCTTTTCACCAATATGCCTCAGTTTCCCAATATTTCCTTAACTCAGAGGGATGCTTAGAGGTTCTTGGATGAAAGTCACATGGTGAGTGCAGATTATCAGTACTGCTACTAATCGGGTACCTCAGCAACAACAGTTTGCTCTATAGTCTGTACTATCTGCTACATCCATACAGATAGGAAAAAGTATGAACCTTGCGGACTGCAAAACGTACCACCAGCTGAACCTGTAAAAATCATTTTGGAATAAAGTCAGTGCCAATCCTGCAGAGCTGTGAAGTTCACTCTCTTCTGCAAAAACTGACCTGCTTTATAAACTAAGATGGTTCCTCTTATATTTCATTTAGCTAATGAAGTTTGAGATGCTAGAGATCATCCCTGGATGGCTGATGAAATAAGCGAAAGCCTATTTAATTTCCTAAGTGGCTACATCCTATGTACCTCCGGCTCTAACAGGACTGTCCTACTGATATTTAATTTAGAATGTAATGAGGTTGTTGAGAAGTACATCGGTAAAATACAATTCCTGGACTGTTCTAGGATGAGGAGTTACAAAGGGAATGTATTGCATCTTCCTGTCTGGTTCCACCCTCCTGCTACCTCCTCCTTCCAATCCATTCCAACCATGTGCACCTATCTACCTAAGGTAGATATTTGGCCACCATCACAGCAGTCTCTGAGTATCTCACCATCATTAATGTATTTATGTTCACAATACCCCTGTAAGGCAGGGCAGTGCTACTATCCCCATTTTACAGATGAGAAACTGAGGCACAGAGAGACCAACGTTCACAAAGGCTGTTGTGGTGCTATTTGTGGTGCTGTGGGAATCAAACCTGGGTATCCCATAGCCCACAGTTGGAACTCTGCTTGCAGCCTAAGTAGATGCTCTCCACGGTACTCTATCCCACCTGCCCTGGACGTTCTGGTGGCCCAGCTCTGAGGCTCTGGACCTTGTTCTTCTGCCTTGAGATATCGTACTCAATAATGAGGGGGGCATCTTGGAGAATGAAATTCTCCACAAGCAAGGCGGCATCATCAGCGTAATCTGATTATAATAATAACAACAACAATAAATAATATAATAAAATAATAAATAAATCCCTGATTATGACGTGTGCAGCGGCAAGTCCTAGTAACCAGTCGATTGCTTGACAGGACAGTGCCCCACCCCTGCCAACAGCAATAGGAAGTGGCAGCGAATTCTTATTTAAAAACTATTAAAATAAGACCAACTGATGTCTTTTCACAAACATGCCAAGAACCCTGTAGGGGAAATAAACCCCTGTGCAGTGCTCCATACCAGGCATCATTCAGTCCCACTTAGTCAATGAGAAAGGGTCTCCTCTCCTGGAAGAGGCTGGCTGCTGAGCTTGGTCAGAAAGAACTTCCCACATGGCAGCCTATTGTGAAGCAGCATCTCAAAAGAGGCCCTAGAAACAATGCTGCTCCCCACCACCTTAGGTAAATCCTCAGCATACAGTGAACCTTATCAGGTAACATCTCCCAGTTCTTCTGGTGCTTTAACTATGTGCTGTAATCCACACCCTGGATAAATCACTGTGGATTTTAGACCAGCAGGTTTGCAATTAATTTGGGTATTACCTTCTATTGCCTTGAAACACCCGTAACACAGTGCAAGAGTACATCATTATGATCAGGCAGAATTTTTTTCACCTACTCTACAGAACACAAGCCTATAAATAGCTGCATGCATGGATTCCAACTGGAGTTTCTGAATGGTCTCAGCACCTCTGAAAAATCAGGGACCTCTTTTAGGAGGCTAGCTTTAAAGGCACCCACATTTTGAAATCTGGGACTATTTTCCACTTTCCTTTGTTCAACCATTGTTCTCTCTCAACAGCCGGTTGGTGCATTTTCTCTATTGGATGAGTGGGTCTTTTGAAAAGCAAGAAAGGAGAGAAAACTGTTTAAAGAGTAAATAGTAAATGTGACCATAAAACCACAAACATTAGCATGGGGGAGACACAGGAGCAAATAAGCTTGATGCTGGCTTTAGCTCGCTGTTTTCATATTGACCAGAGTTCAAGCTGCCCCTTTCAGATCTGCCCTCAGTCTGCATTTATACCTGTGTAACGGCACTGACATCCATGGTGCTCCCATACATTTGCACCAAGGTAACTGGCAGCAGGATCTGGCCTAGAGTCAGTCCTTTTTTTTTTTGTTGGCACAGAGCTCTGAGCTCTTTTGTATCTGTTTAAGTACCAAGCTGTCACTCCAACATGCTTTACCATTGTGTGGCTCAGGCTGTGAAAATATTATTGTTGTAAGCCCTACTATATTAGGAGTTGCACAAACACATAATAAAAGAGTCTCTGGCCTGTAGAACTCACAATCCAAATGTTAAGAGACACACAGAGAAGGTAAGTCACTTGTTCAAGGATATAGAGCAGGTCAGTAGCAGAGCTGGGACCAGAACCCAGTCCTGACTTCCAGTTCAAAGCTCTGTCCACTAGACCACACTGCCTAAAGCCTCTTGCAGATGCAAATATTCCTGTGTTCAGCAAGGCTTCATCCAATCTATTACTCGGTATACATAGCTATACTGGGTTGTGATTAATTCCCATAGTTTCAACAGCAGCTTCCTGTTTCTCAAGACCGTTCTAAAGCCAGCACTGTGCAAATGCTTCTTAATCCAAGTTAGGAAAGTAATTTATAAAAGGCTTTGAGATCTTTGAATAAAAGTTGCTCTATAAGGCCTGATTCTAACTCCTTTGAAATCAAAGGAAAGACTCCCATTGATTTCAATGGGCTTTGGATCAGCCTTTATGGGCAAAATATAATTTATTTAAATAGTGAGTCAAAGTAGCTGTGACCTTCACCCCACTTTGATACTCAAGTCTTTACCCTTCCATCAGCAGCAACCACTGTGTGGTGGTATTTTGACTATACATACGAATGAAAACTGGGGTGACCTCCCAAACTCATTTTTAGCTGTTACCCAAGCCTCCTGCGGAGAAAGGCCAGTTACCAAGGTCATGCAGTAAGCTGGTGACAGAGCCAGGAACAGAACCCAGATCACCTGGCTCCTACTACACTATACTCTAATCGAGCGTGCCCCACTGCATCCCAACAAAAAGGTCCAAGTGGCATCCTGAAAGTAACACTACACAAAACCAGAGCCAAGAAATAACAGCTGCTACACAGGGCGCCCTAAGAAATGGCAAGGTTTATTAAAAACAGTGTTAAGTCTTTTCATTTCAGTATATTCCTTTCACAGAACCTTAGGGGGTTCTGATTTTACTTTGCTGCTTTGCTGATTAAACATCAAAAGCGCTTCATAAATGTCAGATGTTTCTGTCAAAAGAAAAGCACTTTCTTCATCTTCACCTGGGAGCAAAACAATGCTCCAAAACCCAGGTGTGCATGGAGCTTGATCTTAAATAGAGAACAACATTTTGAAAGAAGAATTACAGAGCTTCATTTGCATGAGAAAATGGGAGAACGGCTGATGAGAACCACAAGATTCCAGACATGGTTCACCGGCTGCAGATGGGAAACACTGATTTACAGCTTTGCCTCCCACTCTGTGCCATTTCCTAGGGTGAATGGAGTTCAAAGAAGGTGAATCTTCCAGTCCCTTTTAGTTCCAGTTACATGTAAGTTGAACATGGTAACACTGGTAAATCATTAAATAATAATGATAAAGCCACTTCACTAGGGAGGTGCTAGTTTAGGAACTAATTTCACACAGAAGCCATATCCCACTTTTTTTTTTTTTTAAGTCTCATCATGCCATGAGTTTTAAGGTCTTCAGGTGCCTGGAACTGAAGCAGGGGAAGTGTGCTGTGGCTGGAAATTCAGCAGAGGGAGGAGAAAGTGACAGAAAAAAGGCACACGAAGATGCAGCACAATAAGGCAACGAGCATAGGACCTCGATCAGACTCCTCCTGGAACAGGGGTCCATGCTATCGAATCTGATGCTGGATCAGGGTTTAAGGCAGCAAAGATCAAAGCAGAAACTGAGACATGGACGCCACCAACTAGGGGCAGTGCAGAGAGGGAGTTTTTCTAAGCAACAGGGAGGCTAGTAGCAATCTGACAGTGAAAAAATTAACTGCTAATGCTGATAATGAAAACGTCAAGAAAAAAATAGTTCAACTCACCCCCGAAGTGTTCCTAATGTAATCTGGCACCTAAACATTTCCCTCTGGCACTGATGAGTTGTAAATTTTTTTTTAAATGTTTTATTGCAAGAGTTAAAGCCAAATCTCTGCCTTGCTACTGCACAAAATGGGCGGTGATATGCATACCGTGTAGTGAACTGAGACTCTGCCAAATTATGGTGAAAATCACCACTGAAGTCCCTCCAACTATATTTTGAAGGTATAAGTGGCACACAGCCTTCCACTGGGGTGAATTTCACCCTGAATAAATGTCTCATTTCCACAAAGCTGCTTCTAAAAATGTACCACTATCAGCACAAGTAAAAAGATTTTATGGACAGAAATTAGCATACAGAACAATCAGCTGTGGAAGGGACAAGGGAGCCATTGTTATTTCAAGTCATCATCATACCATTTAGTCTCCGCCACTTCAAGTAACATAAAAAAACAAGAAATAATTATTGATAGTTGCTTTGGCTTTTCTCTCGTCAAATTTGAGTCCCTTAAAAGATTTTCTTTAGATCAAAAAGATTTCTCATCTTAATCTTCCCCTTTAATTACTGCTGCTATTTGTCAGACCTTTAGGGAAACCGGGTAACTGATGAATCTCAGAGACATTAATGGAAAATGAAGAGGAGCATGTTTACTGAGAACCCCAGTGAGGTTCTGAAGTATAAAGTTCTTTATGTTCTGATGGGCTTGAACTGATCCCCCGCCTCTGTACTAGAGCTGTGCTAACTTTGCCCTGTACACCACTGTCTCTGACCCTGGTGCATCCTGCACAGCAAAGAGATCATGGATATTACCCTCTTATGGAGAAGAATCACACAGTCTTCAAAAAACAAAAATTAAATACTTTAAAAGCAGTTGTCCTTCTACACAATTAGTAGATCTCTAGCTGATGTAAATCAGTGCAGCTCCAGTGACTTCAATGGGATTGAACTATTTTGTATCAGCAGAGAATTGGCCCAATATATTCTTAGTATTTATTCCAATGCAATTCATTCAGCCACCCATTATGCACAGAAAGCAATGGGTGTTCCCCTGTGCCCATGAAACAGAGCAGGACCCCTCTGTTACACATGGGCCAGCACATTAGCTCACTCTTTTTTTTTTAAGCTCTCTTTTGAGTGTATCATGCCACACAAGTTGACTCATGTCTGCAGGTTAGCAAGCCTTGTCTAGCTCCCCGGCAAGCTGGCATTTTAGCCAAAGGCAAAGCCAAGGGTGCCCTGATGCTGGCAGAACCTCTGCTTCCCTTCGCATCACCAGCTGGGCAGGATTTGGTCCTAAAGAAAGACCTAACATCCAGATTAGATCCATAGGGACAGAAGGTGTGTACTACACCCATCACTGTGGGATCTGTACATTTTCAATACATAACATGTTGACACAAACCCTGCAACCCCATCTCTTCACTCACTCACTCTCTTGCCTACTAATTCGGATAGAAGAGACCACTCTGCAGAATAGCATGTCTTTGAGAACTAGGAAGCTAGCTGACTTCATGCAGTAGAAATCAATAATATATAGCAGCCAATACAATTAACTTCAGAAAGTGATTAGGTTTTGTATAATACATATGGGCCCAATCTTCAGCTGGTTTTAAATCGGTGTAGCAGCACCAATGTCAGTGCAGCTGCACTGATTTACACCATATGAGGCTCTGGCCCTTATATATATTTTTAATTGCATAAGGCCCAAAATTGAACCTGTCTACTGAAATTTGGTTTCTTGGCAACACCTATGATTTTTTTAAATCTTTTTTCTCCACACAAAATGCTCCTATGCTCTTTAAACTTCAAATAGGAATTCAAGATAGCTGCCCAGTGCTTATCAGCAACCCCGCAACAACCACTCAGCATGTGCAAATAACTCTACAATAACAAACCGGTGCACATGAACAATGAGGGAGAGAGGGAAATGCTCAGAGAAACAGATTCCAGTTTCAAACTTATCATGGAAAAAACATTAGGAAATGAAGAAAAATTAACAGGATCCCTTTAAGAACAAGGATAGCAAACATTATTGTTACTGATCATATTACAGCATCGGGATTATTTATAGAGCCATATGCCAGAAGTATGAATGCAAACTGTAAAATGGCGAACTCTAAGTCACGTCTGGGCTCTTACCTTCACAATGCACAGCTAAGACAATAAAGCAAGACATGGTTCATGCAAATATGTATTAATCCATGAGACTTAGGTAAGCAGATGAGTTGTAGTATGACGAAAACCACAAAAAGGATATAGAGGTTTTGTGAGGGTGTTAATTAATGCAGCATCGTTCACATGAAATTACTGGCTGTGAAGTTAAACACAGAATATAACCAGAGACTTCAACCAAGGCAAGCAATCTAATGGTTCCATCAAACAAAAACGTCGGACATTCTGCTGCTTTGTTAAATTGGGACTTCTTGTTGTTCTAGTGCAACATTAAAAGGAATTTACTGGCACTTTTACATTCACTTTTGGGACATTACAGTATTCAAATTATTTGGCATTCAGAGTCTACTGCAACCAGGAATATTTTGTCGTTGGTAAAGCAAATAAGTTCCAGAAAAGACAAAGACAGAAAAAATGGAGAGAGAGAGAATCAGAAGAATGACAAAGCAACATGACTGCACTGAAGAGAATATCACATTGGAAGTTGGAGTGGAAACACTTCTCAAATAATGGCAAGCAGGAGAGACTCAACACACACACACAAAATTACACTGCCAGGGTAAACCCATTACTTTTCAGCACAGTTGAATTAATACCATATGCAAGCATACTAAATAAAAAACAAGCAAGAGAAAAATTTTAGGTCAGCCCCTTTTGCTCTATCTGTGCTGCACTCGTGCACTGATTTACAACTACAGTATGCCCTGCAAAAGCTTCTTTTTATGTTTTACTTGAGAATTAATCTAGCTCAAGGCTGGATAAAATTTCAGAGGAACAGCTTGGCTGTCAGGATTGGGAGATGGATTCAATAAAAAGCTGTTCATGTTTAAAGGGGAAAGAAAGCCGTTGTTTTTCATAAGCCGGGTTATCTTCTTTTCAGGAACATTTGTTTATATTGATCTGTACTGTTGTGCAAAAGTGCCCAAGCAATCTTTTAAATACACACTAATCAATAAACAGATGTGTCAATTACCTCCAGATCCAATTACCTGGAGAAATCCACACACACTGCTACCCAGTCCTATCCACCACTCTTCTCCTTATCGGTTGATGGGGTAACCAAGTCCAGGGACTGCAGACCAAAGGTGAAATTCTAGCCCTACTGAAATCAATGGCAAAATTCACATCGACTTCAATGGAGCCAGAATTTCATCCCAAGAGGGAAAGCAAGTTCCAAAGGCCCTAATGGAGAATCACCGCCAATAGCCCCTTTGCTTTTATAGCAAAGGATCTCCAGCTCAGATGCTTCTGCTGGCCACCACTGTAACAAGATCTCAACTGCTTGTCATTTTAAATACAGATGTCAAATCATGCCAGTCCAGCAGTTAATGGGTAGCATGGATACCAGCCATGTGATGAACTCAATATACAAGACTAGCTTGTTCTGCTACTTTCTGGGCTTGGAGAATCCTAGGTGGATGATTCCAAGGGAATGGGGAAGTTTTATCCCACAGCACCAGCCATCTCCTCCTTTTGGGGACAGAAGCTCTAATGCTGCAGATGGTGGGAGGGGGTGTCATGCCTCACATGAACGGGGCCCTTCTGGCTGTTTGGTGCAGTCACCTGTTGGTAGGAATGCTCCTTGAGGGATAATGGTGGACCTGGGAAGGCAGCAGCCTCAAGACTGTGACCCTCTGGCAGGGCCTTTGATAAAATCTCTCTGTGAAAGGGCAGCTCTACAGGGCACCAGTAGGATCCAACATGTATTTTGGTTTGCAGGCTTATAGAATACTACCCTGGTTTCCTGCCACTATTCATTCATGAGACACTGGCTGATGTTTCCGTGCTCAGCCGACATGGCGTTCCCTTCAAATGTAAAAGGTGTGGTGCTTGGATGTGTTCGGTATAACAGGAAACAGCAGCAGATAAGGAATACTGCAGACTTTATATGGCTCTCATGTTAAATGGTGTTATTCTCAGAACAGCATTCTACATAGCATATGACAAAGCAAGCATTTCCAGCTACTAACTAAAGCCTGGAGTATTTTGCATTTAAATCTTCCCTACCACCATTAAACGGCACAGGAGCATGCACAAAAATGCAAACCAAAAGTCAAGGAACAGTAGGCGTGGAACAATAATATGGGTTGGGATTTTCAAAAAGCACCTAAGTCTCTTAGGAACACAAGTCTCCTAAATAATTTCTGCAAATACCACCCATAATCACATCAACAACCTACACCCTTGTGTTAGGAAACGTACACACTACAGGCCAGGGGTGCAACTGAACTGGAGGTGAAAACTATTTTACCACAAGCGTAAATGAGAACAAGCAGCTTTCAGCACTGTTTCAGAATCAGTTGTTGAGGCCGGGTTGCAGATGAGGCTTTTCTGTCCTACTCTGCACCACTGTTTGATATTTCCCGAGAACCTGTGAGAAGCTTAAACAATATTGCATAAACAGTCCCCCTCTCCCCCCGATGAAAAGCAAAAGGCTTTGGTATCTAGAAAAAAAGGCCCGACTTCTCCCTTAATTCCACCCAGAAACCCCATTGACCATCACTCCGACCTAGCTGACACAGCCCCATCAGTCATGTATACAGTGGAATGTTAGCATAACTAAAGCACACAGAGAAGGGGGCATGGAAAAAAAAAAGCTGTAAACAAGAGTGCTCAGGTCACTGCAGTAAATCACAGCCCCTAACGGCAAGTGAAAGAAGGGAATGCTGGGCTGACACAGGCTCAAAGAGTTCTTTGTTGGGGTGGAAGCTTGTGCATAAATATGTTGGAGACGGCAGGAGAAAGGAGGTTTAGAAAGGAAAATGTTTCTGAATTTTGGCCTTATTTTAATCCCATTTAGATAGTAAAAAAAGCTAAAAATCAGGCAAATAGCTAATTAAAAAAAGAAAATTCTCAAATCACTAGCAATGCACAGATCATACTTATTATTTAAATTTCCATCAAACACCACACCAAAAAGCACCCTTGTCATGCATTTAAAAATACAAGAGCATAGGAAATACAAAGCAAAAAAATCAACTCAAGCAAAAGCACTTTTTCTTCCCACCCTACCACAGGCCATCTGATTACCAGTCATCTTATCAACACAGCTTAAAAGTCCTAACGCACATCCCACTAGATAAATCCCTAATTAGTCAAGGACCAGCCAGTTCTACATGTCAAGCTTCTATAAAGTTGTTGGGTTGATTTCTCCCCCTCCCCCCGTTCCTTTCATTTATTTATTTTATTGCAAAATGGATCTCAGGCGATGCTATAAATATCATAACATACCGGTACTTGTCTCTCCTAAGAAACATTACCCCTGATGGTCTGTTAGAAATCTTCCTACAAATAACACTTCCCAGTCTAGCACAGATAACGGTCTTCAGGGTTTGTGGGAAGAGACTTGTTTTTGCTGGCTATTTGGTCATGAGCTCCCATTTATTTAACAGAAACTGTACACTGAAAGGTCATATCTGACCGAGGGGTAACCACAGCTGCAATTTCCTCAGGCTCAGTGCTGTATTCTTCATTTAACAGCCATCACACAGGAGATGGACAGAGCCTTCAGGTCCAGAAAGCCAAAGCCAAAAAGTCCAGGGCATTATGATGGAGCTGGAAGATAGAATAATTCTAAACTCTCAATAAAATATCAAATCAGAAATATATTGAGGGACCACAGCATCTTCATAGCATATTAATGCAGGTAGTTAAGAGAAAATTCTCTCCTTTCCAGGAAGGCTATTGTGCTGAATACAGAATTGATATGTGTTTTACTTATATCAAGAACCCATGAACAATCCTGCAACATGCTCCACATCTATGTTGTTCTTAGAGGGGAATTTCATATCTTACAACATTTTAAGACAAAGAATGTGTGTGGAAATGGGAGCATTTCCAACAAGAAATGAACTACTCTATTTTCTGACACAGAATGCTGGGATCTATAATTAAATTCCCACAGAATAGATGTGGAGGTTTTCTAAAACCGTATCCCACATGAATTACACCCTCGCAAGTACATACTACATTGCTGGACGTTACAAACTGAACAGCAAGCAGCACATGATTTGGCTGGTAATTAAAACAGGTGGAAATAAAGCAGTTGCACTCTTATTCCTTAGACACACACTCTATGCTTCTCTCCAAAGGAAGAGAGTGCAGTTCAGGATGGGCATTTGCAAGATATTTAACATTTCACCATACACTTTTGTTGCTTGTTGACAGGCTCTTCAGCCCAAAGATCAGATCCTGGATATGCTCAGCAAGTCCTCAGACTTCACCAGATGTGCTACCAAATGCAGCTCCATAAAATGATGCTTCCCCAACTATGAATGCTTTGCCTCTAGGAAACCTTTAGCCTTTAAACTACCGTAACTGCCCACAATTCAGGACAGAATTCCACTGTCAGACCTTAAGAATAATACCACAAAGTTAAACCATTCCAAGGGCAGCCAACACAGATGATGGGCAGCCTCCTTCAGAAACACAACCATTTCCCTGCTCCCTCAAAGATCAGCAACAAAATGGTGGCATAAGAGAGCAAACACTCCCAGTACACCACAGGCACCTCATTTCATGCCCATTCATTGCCTTCCTTTTTCACAACCTAGGTTAGTTTAGCAAATATGCTAGTGAAGAATAATGAGTAAACAAATCACTCTCCCACCAAGGTGCTCAGTACTGACACTGGCCTCGATCCTGCAAAGTACCTGAGCACGTGCTTAACTTTAATGATGTGAGGAATCCCAGTCATTTCACTGGGAAATTATGGTTCAGATCCTCACCCCAACCAGACTGGTGTAAAGGGGCCCTAAAAGCCACAAATCCAGCCGGGAAAAGATTCTCCCAGACCAAACACTAAAGAGACAACCAGAAAGCTGCTTCCCAAGGACCTCCTGGCATGTCCTGGTG
This sequence comes from Emys orbicularis, assembly GCF_028017835.1. Taxonomy (NCBI): domain Eukaryota; kingdom Metazoa; phylum Chordata; order Testudines; family Emydidae; genus Emys; species Emys orbicularis. Next base: position 30,227,314 of record NC_088697.1, on the reverse strand, counting down.
CAGGCGGAGTGCCAGGAGCAGGAGAGGCATGTTGGGACCAGGACAGCAGCATGCAGCATTACAATCCCCAGGCAATACAGGGAGGCTGCCGTAATTCAGACAGATCCCCAGAGCTGTCTAAGTTACAACAGGGCCATCTCCAGCTGGAAACATCCCAGGATTAGGAGGTCACACTGGTGGCTCAAAGCCACCATTACCATTCACACTCTGGACTGAGAGTTCTGGGCTCTGCCTCTACTGCATTCTTCTCCTCTTCACCTGGGCCTCTCTGGTATTGGGGGCACTGGACAAACCCAGACTCCGGTCTGGAAAAGGAAGCACAAGATCCAGGCACTGCCAACAAGCAAGGGGACAGGGTTTCATAAATGCTCAACAGTCACAATTGGGGCCAGATTTTCCAAAGAGCTCAGCTCCCATTTAGGCACCTAAATGAAACAGCCAGGTTTTCCCAGGAGCTCAGCAGACTCCTACTCCTTTGGTTGGGAAAAAACGGTTACCTACCTTTCGTAACTGTTGCTCTTCGAGATGTGTTTCGTGTCCATTCCACTCTAGGCGTGTGCACGCCCACGTGCGTGGTTGTCGGAGATTTTTGCCTTAGTGATATCCATAAGGTTGGCATGGCGCCCTATCAAGGGCCGTGCTCATACGTCAGTATATTAGGCACCGCCATCCCTACGGCCTCTCAGTTCCTTTTTGCTGGCAACTCTGACAGAGGGGCAGGAGGGCGGGTGATGGAATGGGCATGAGCCACACATCTTGAAGAACAGTTACAAAAGGTAGGTAACCGTTTTTTCCTTTTCAAGTGCTTGCTCATGTCGATTTCATTTTAGGTGACTCATAAGCAGTATCCCTGGAGGCGGGCTCAGAGTTCACAGTCGGGCAGCTTGCAACACTGCTCTGCTTGCTGGGTAAGCACATAATGAGATGTAAATGTGTGAATAGACGACCAGGTAGCGGCCCTGCAGATATCCTGAATCGGCACCTGTGCCAGGAAGGCTGTCAACAAAGCCCGTGCCCTAGTGAAAAACTGCTAGCCCTTGCTAGGCAAGGAAAAGGTGCTCCAACTGAACACCACGAGCGGTAAGAAGGAAATGACAGGACGTAGGGCCGTCGGTGCCTCACAGACCGATGCCTGAGCTCAAGAGGACGCCACGGCAGACCTTACAGACACCACTAAGGCAAAAATCTCCGATGACCATGCACGTGGGCACACGCACATCTAGAGTGGAATCAACATGAGCAAGCACTCGAAGAAGTAGTGCATTTCTGAAAATCTGGCTTGTGGCTTTCACACCAACATTTGTAAGAGAGTATGTAAATCATCAGAGTCTACCAGCCATAAAATCAGGTCATCTGAATTATAAACTACCATTTACCAGTTCCCCACATTCCAGTGGCTACAGAACGAACATATTCCTCCATGACAAATTGCTTGGTGCTGCATCTCCGCTTTGAAACCTACTGCTTCCTCTTGGCAACTATCTCTCCTATAAAATACATGCATTTTTGTAGACTACAAAAAGAAATGCAAAACAGAAAAGGGGGGGAATTTATGAGAACAAACAGAAGAAACATAGAACAGGGTGTTTTTGTGTTGTCTCCTTAGGGTAAGCTTAACTGTAGTGTAGACACTTTATTATTATTTATTTGTATTACCACAGAACTTAGGAACCCCAGTCACGAATCAGGACCTCATTGTGGTACGTGCTTTACAAACACAGAAGACGACAGTCCCCGCCTCAAAGAGTTTACAAGCTAAGTATAAAACAAGAGATACTACCTTCTTCCTGTTAAAGCCAAAAACTTGAGACAAAACCTGGGACACAAGACAAGTTCATTCACTAACATTATTCTGAAATACCATTTGCTTTTCATTGTGGAAGTTTTCTTGGCTCCTTGCTTATTGAAAACATCTTGGGACAGATTGTCAGCTGGTGTAAAGTTGTGCCAATCTACATTTGTTGACCATCTGACCATTTTGTTGCCCCACACCTTCTTTGCTTCCTGTAAACTTCCTCTGCCTTCCATTTAGTGCACTAACATTTAGAAAAGTCCATACAATGTGGAGCTAGAGCAAAGCAGCTCTGACAGAGAAAGAAAATGGGCATGATATTAACTCATTTAGCCCCTTGCAATGGCCAAGTACTACCTTATGGGAAAAAGAGGGGAATGAAAGGAAAATGATAGAGAAAAACAGCATTCAGTAAACAAGCAAGTCTTGTTACTATCAGTCAAAAATTAATTAATTTTGATCATTTTTGAGATTTGAGTCCATTTGGAAATCCATGATCTAATTTATGTAGCACAAGCTGGACACAAAAAGCAGTATGTTTTCAAAGCCCCTTTATACCTTTGCCAAAGGAAATATGCCAATAAAAAGCTTCTCCTCTTCAAACCACGTTTTCTTGCATTATTGTGCAGCGATGCAAGGCTTCTCCTCTAGTGAAGATGTATTGTTCTTGATCCCATTAATATGGGTCAGTAATAGCATAAGTAATAATCTATGCACTGCAAAGTCATCATGAATGTTAACTCAAATATACTGCCAATAACCAACACAATATATCTTTCATTCCAGGGCACTCAAATGCATCAACTAATAGTCCATAGCAATCAATAATATTAATGGGTCAGAGAGAAAGGTTCATAGAATAATTATGAGCTGGGACTTTTGGATTTTCAGAGATTACGTGAGCTCCGAATACAAAATTCACCAATTCCACAACAAACGTGTTTGGGCTGTCTTTGAAGTGGGGGCGATTTCATGACAAAATGAAGATCAGTGGCCTTGTACTGAATATATAGATGCCTAATTTTCTCATCCCTGTACAATAATAATTAAGAAAGGGATAGATAATAGGACAGAAAATATCATGTTGCCTCTATATAAATCCATGCTATGCTCACATCTTGAATATTGTGTGCAGATGTGGTCGCCCCATCTCAAAAAAGTTATATTTGAATTGGAAAAGGTTCCGAAGGGGCAACAAAAATGATTAGGGGTATGGACCGGCTTCCGTATGAGGAGAGATTATTAAGACTCGGACTTTTCAGCTTGGAAAAGATACAGCGAAAGGGAGATATGATTGAGGCCTATAAAATCATGACTGGTGTAGAAAAAGTAGATAAGGAAGTGTTGTTTACTACTTCTCATAACACAAAAACTAGGAGCCACCAAATGAAATTAATAGGCAGCAGGTTTAAAAAAAATAAAAGGAAGTATTTCTTCACACAATGCACAGTTAACCTGTGGAACTCCTTGCCAGAGGATGTTGTGAAGGCCAAGACCATAACAGGGTTCAAAAAAGAACTAGATAAATTCATGGAGGAGAGGTCCATCAATAGCTATTAGCCAGGCTGGGCAGGGATGGTGTCCCTAGCCTCTGTTTGCCAGAAGCTGGGAATGAGCAACGGGGATGGATCACTTGATAACCTGTTCTGTTCATTCCCTCTGGGGCACCTGGCACTGGCCACTGTCGGAACACAGGATACTGGGCTAGATGGACCTTTGGTCTGACCCAGTAGGGCCGTTCTTATGTTATGTTGTTAACACCGTGGCAGTGTTGCCAATTTATGACCATTTTTAGGCTCATATACAGTGCCGAAGCAGTACAAAGGGACCTTAGTGTAAATGAAAATCACACCCATCTCTGAAGGATCTCCTATTTTCTCATTAAAAACATATACTGGGACTGCATCCAAAACACACATGAATGTTGCTCATCCTTCCATAGAACAGTAAAATAGTAATGGCAAAATTGTAGTGGGAGAAGCCTTATTTGATTTGCTTGCACACTTTTCTCAGGTCACCAAAACATTTGTTCAAATACAGCAAACACCATAGTGCTAATTTATTCCTCCGTATTTGCTTGAACACACTATTACCCAGTTAGCTATTACTACTTAATTCACTTTTCTGTACCAAAATGACTTATTTTTATTGATTCCAAGCTGCTAACCCAAACTCTTTCCTACGATCACACAATTCAGAGGCACGTCAACCCTTACATTTTGAAAGTGCTACACAAGGTCTGAGCTACATGAATCTCATTACCATTCCTGGGAAATGAGGAGCTAATGCTCCATGTGCTGCTTTGAAAATGTAGGGATTATGGATCCATCATTAATTCTCACTGACACTGAAGATCAGGAGATTCAAATTTGCCTGAAAGACATGGCTGCAAAAAAAAAAAAAAGGGTGAATAATTTAATAAAAAATTAATGTGAAAAAAGAACCCAGATCTTGCAACAGGCTGGTAATGCTCTTCTGTGCATACACCCTGCCAGCAGGGGTTGCTGAACCCACAGAGACACATTATGTCAATCTCACTCACGCTGTCGCTCATTAAACTCCACGATGGACATAATGGAGGTGGGAGTGGTCCACTAGTCGGAGGGGTCTTGGATCTACAGCACAGAGGACATACGGAGTGGGCTGAACAGCCATGAGAACAGCCTAGGAACAGCCCAGCCTGGAAAGAAGGCTTGGGCTGAACTTTATGTTGCCTGATTGTTAATTTATTTCTTAACCAAGCCAAACCCTAGGAAGGGATTGAGTTTTGCCAGTATGTGAGGACTGCTTGAGAGCAGGATGGGGAAAATATCTGCTCACAGACCTTTTATGAGGTGAAGCATCAGCTGAGAGGAGAAGCAGGAGGAAAAGCTCCAAAACTATCACACCCCAGCCAGGCTGAGAAGTGATTTTTAAACCATTCTTCTGCTGACTTAAGATTTCCCTCCCCTTGTCAAACCCACAGCAAGATATGGTTTCACCAGTAGATTGTTCATACCCCTCAGTAAAACGCACTGTATGTCGCAATTAGCAAAACACACGGTGGGGCTGCACTGTTTATTGACAGAACGAATGCAATTGTGCACACACAATTAGGAAGCCTGTGAGAAAAGAGGTGGATGTTAAAACACAGGGCTCATCAAGTTATGCATGCAAAGAAACCCATGAATGTTTAACTCGGAGGTGGAAATGTAAACAACATGTTGCACATTTAACTGTTTTCTGCTTTGAATCTATTATTTGATCAACATTTCTCACCTCGCCCTTCCTTCCATGCTTGTTTGGAAGAAGATGGCAGAGACAGGCAATGGGAGGTGGGAGAGAAAAGGAACAGAGGTCAAATTCCCATCTCTTCAACTCTCTTGAAATGCTTCTTCACCATATTCCCTTTATGCTTTTGATACAAAAGCAAAATTTCCATTAATGTAAAGAGGCTAATGCCATTATCATAGTTAGATAGCATGTTCAAAGCAGAAAGAACCGAATTATGCTACTAACCTGATGTAGCATCTTCTTACCGTTTTTTATTACTACTACTATCATTTCATGTAGAAATTACAAGACTTCAGCTTCAGGGACCGTGGAGAAGAAAAAGTGGACGCAGCCTCGCTTATCACTGCACAAATTGTTTATCCAAATGTTAAAGCTCAGAGTCAAATTTGAAAAAGCAACGAGAACATGTTTAAATGTATACATCACTGAGAGCTGCCAACGAAAACGCACTTTATAGCCTATTAAAATCAAAAAGCTTTTTAAAGTAAATGCTCTTTTACAAATGGGTGAGAATAGCAAACAGTATATGAAAATTACTTAACAGATTCTTAGCCAGTCATGGGTAACTCCTTAAAATCTGAAGGTCCCAGTATTTCACTGCAAACAGAGGCCTAAACACTGCTCTCCAGCAATAGATCTGACTCCCACTGGAGCCTGTGGGAGTTGCGTGGGCACACAGGAAGCAGAATCAATCAGAATTACTGGACAACAGACAAATATCTGGGTGAAGTTCATCCCTGCACAGAGGGGTCACCAAAAGTGTCTATGCACCATTTTAGTCCCCAACCCAGTACACAGGACAGGAACAAGGCCTATTCACTTACAGGGCTTAAGTCAGACTGAAGTGGTGCATAGATCCCTCTGCACACAGGTGAGTTTCACCCTTACCACTGTATAGCTGTCATTGACGTCAATGAGGGAGATGCAGATGTGGAGAGAGTACTAAGGCAGAACTGGGGAAATTTTACCCTGTGGAAAACAAGAGAACAGAATCATCATCAGCTTTTCTGGCTAAAATGTAGAAGGTTCAATATTTAAATGACAAAATTCTGACCTTAGCACAAAAATCACGAAACTGTACAGCATAAACTTTCAGCTCTCACATGCCCAGATTAATTTTTCCCTAAGGAAATTTTCTCTCTTCACTCACACGATCTGTAATATCCGATCACTCAGGGATCCTGAACAAAATATTTCTATTAAAGGTATCTAAACAGGATGGATTAGAATCTTCACAACAGCTTCTAATACAAAATGTTTGATCGATGGGAATATTTTGAGGATCTAATTTTGCATTTCATAACTTAAAATTAATTTCAGAAATAGGAACTTTCAGTGAGCGCCTCACTCAGACATGACTAGAAAGCCAAGAATCCTGTATAAGAATTTTTCCAGCCTTTCTAAGGCTCTTATGAAGAAACCAAGATTGTCCACGAGCAACCCTTAAAAACGTCAGTTTTGACAAGAGAAAGAATTGCTTTCATTTCATTTTGCAGGAAGCATGAGCTAGTCTCTAAAACAGGTCCAGAAATCCTAGCTCTTGGGTTCTGTTCCCCAGTGTGATGCTGATTTTCTGCACAAACTTGAGAAAATGGCTTAATCGCTCTGTGCCTCACTCTCCCAATCTCTGACATGGGGACAGTAACACTCAGCCACCTCAAAGGGTGGATAGGTGATGTAACTAAATTAATTACCTGCTTAAAAGCAATTGGAAATTCTCGGGTGAAAGATGCTACCTAAATATCAGGTATTATTACAGTATTTACAGGTGGCTTCTAGATGCACATCAGAACATGATTCCATGCTCTGAACTATGATGCACAACTCTAGCTGATGTTGCAATTTTAAAAGCACTGCATGGAAAAGGAAAAATTCAGGTGAAGATGCACTGTCTACTAGCTAGGGCCATGTTCACATTCTCAGAAGAATGCGAAGTGTGAAAGACTCAAAGCTATCTGGAAACTGAAACGAATGCTGGTTGCTCCAACACCAACTAATTTAGACTCTTTCGAACAACACACAAACCTGCTTTCTATAGAACAACTAAGCAGAACAACAGCACTCCCGGGTGCAGAATACATTAAGCTATTTTTACGTGACCTTGCCAAAGTAGGTTCCAGTGACCGACATGATCTAACATTGTTCAATGTTCATTTGAATGATGCGTCAGTCATGTTCTCTGTGCATAACGCCTTCTTGCTTTTGTTACTTTTTATGAAAGGTTTAATTGAATTGCTTATTAAAACTGCTTAATATAAAACCACCCTATTTGAAAGATCTCACTGGCTTGAGTCCAGATCAATTAGCAAACTCTGTACCAGCTGATGAAAAGTAACAAGTCACTATCGGATTATAGGTAACAACTATTCACAATAGCAATGCAATTGAACCTCAAGGTATAGGGTTTTGAAATAAAACACTCCAAATGACATTTTCATGCTAAGAAGCCACAGTTTGCACCAAACAAAGAAAAAAGCCTCAGATGAAGAACCTCTCCTTTGTTATCTTGTAAATTAGATTTTTTTTATTTAAAAAAAAAATCAGAGAAGTGGTACCTGGGGTTTTCACATTCTAAGGATTAAATAGTCTTAAAAGCATTCATGAAACTGAGCCATTGGAGAACAGCAGTGAGGTGCTACGGATTCACCACATGGAAATCTAGAACTGGAACAGCAGGGGTGCTACAGGCCAGGATTCCAAGGTGCACTGGCAGAGCTGTGGGGAGACCCAGAACCTGCGTAGCAGGGGTCACTGCAGCAACAAAAGATTGAATGATAAACACCATCACCTAGCTAGCTCTGATCCAGCACTTTTCAACCACAGGTATCAAAGAGCTTTACAAAGGAAGTCCGTATTATCCTCATTTTACAGAAGGAGAAACTGAGGCACGAGAGGGGACGTGACTTGCCTATGGTCACGCAGCAGGGCCAAGAACAGAACCTAGGTCTCCTGAGCCCCAGTCCAGTGTGCTAGCCACTATTAGCATAATTGCATGTTGCAAGCTTACACAGCAGGCCACACAATCTGCTGATGTAAAATGCTACAGATCCATTAAAGTCAATGGAATGCCAACAATTTACATTGGAAGAGAATTTGGCCCTGCATCTGCATATACTAGGAGATCAATTCTTGCCATGAAACACTTGCTGATCGCTGCAAGCTGCATGCAAAAGTGGTATCTAGACCAAAAAGATTAGAATCTCGTTTTGAAGATAAACTCAGTGACATACAAAAAAAGTCCCAAGAAAACACGAAGTTATTTCAGAGCTTATCTATTAAGGGTGAAAATCCAGCTTCATTCAAACCAATGGGAGTTTTGCCACTGACTTCAATGGCCTAGGATTTCATCCTAACTGCAGTGACAATAATCAAAGATCATGCCTCTGTGATGATTATCAAGATTTATGATCCAATAATGTTTACAAGTGCCAACAGAGAATGCACAAAATACTTCTAACACTACAGCAAATGACTAGATTATCTGAAGTCCTCCTTAGCTCAAATATTAGCATGAATTTGTGTTGTATTGGGTGCTCTGACACTGGATACTGCAAGAAAACTAACTGAAATGACTCAACTAGTCAAAAAGAGAGACATATTTCCATACAAACATTTAGAGCATGCTCATCAACATGGCATCTAAGCAAGCACCTGACAAAACATCCCAGACATCATCTGTAGTACCCTGGTTTGACTAAGAGCTCCTTCCCCTCTGTACGATCTTATGGTTCTAATATCCTCCCAAATTATCAATGAATGTAACATTGACTAGATATTGTCTAAGTGAAGTACCCACTGACTGTACCAATGCACACCCTTCCCCAAGCTACCGTCCATGTGCTTGACAAAACATTAAAAAGTAATACTTTTATTCAAAGACTATTACACTCTTTTCATTTGTTTTTAAAAAAAAATCTTCATATTAATTGACATCAAATATGAAAATGGTATTGAAAATAAACCTGTAAAAATAATGACCTACTACCTGAAATAACTTTTAACTCCACTTCTTGAAAGTGACTCAATTTCAAGTTGATGGCATTCCATTCATGCTTATGCATTAACTGGGCAGTCAGACTTTCAAAGAACACAATGTAACACTTTTGTGCATGTAAATAGTTATGCCATGCTAAAATTTAACTAAAGTTTAAAATAAATTGAAAAAAGGAGTAATTTTCAGGCTTTCATGTGTTTGGTTTGACAGCCTCAGAGTAGCTGAATGAACATCTTTATATTGAAAATTGATTAGGGGAAGTTGTGTTTGTTTTTTAAGAAAAAGATTCTCTCTTTAGAACCATTTCTATATTTTTAGTAAAACTAATTGTCCAAAACATCAAAACTCCATTATTACTGTCTATCAGGTAAAATTGCCATTGTATAAACTGCTTTTTTCCTCCCCAAATGTGTACAGATTTATTGACTCGAAACTGTCAGCCACAACAATTCCTTTGTATAATTTTTTATTCCTATTCGTATAAGGAAAATATAACTCAAGTGCTCTCCTTTCAGCTTCCCACTTAGAATAAGAATTACACCCCAATCCAGCAAGTCACGTGTATGACTGAAACCGTGGACAGCTGCTGCCGTGTAAGAAGATGCACCATTGAACTGGAAGGAACCCCCAGCCTGTATTGACAGGGAGCAAACTGCAGTATACAGCAGGCTCTGTTGTGTTACAATTATGGAAGAGTTAAACAAAATTCTTGTGGCTCTAATGCAAAGAACTGAACCAGACCGCTAGAGATGCTGTTTGTTTTAGACTTTAACAAACAGGAAAATACTCGAAAGGATTCTCTGAGGGGCTCGTATAGATAGTCCTCCAAGATTCAGGTTGTTCAATAGGCTTTGCTGCAGCAGGTCTAGTAACAGTGCTAGAGGAATGGTGGTCCAAACAGGGACCTTCAACGGCCTGAACAAAGTGTGTGAAATGAACCCTCTTGCCCTACCCTTATTCAAATTCCGGGTTATTGAAGGCTATGGAAGGAACGCACATACCATCTGGAAGTGCCAGCTGACTTACACAGCACGCACAGCCTTGGCCCCAGAATCTTTCTAGCATTCAGCCTTGCCTGGCAGCACCCTTTACGCCACCAGCTAGGAAAACCTCCATGTGCAACTGACCCATCTTAAGTGTGGAGACTCACAAGGTCTCCCAGACAGATGCACAAGTCCTCTTCTCTCCCAGAACTCAAGGGGAAAGCCATCTCTATGGGGCCATTACTTCCTCTCCTTCCCACTCCCACATGTTGGTGGACAAGCTTTTGGCTCCACCTCCAACCAAGCAGCCAGTACAGCTGAGGCACTGCCCCATGGGCAGTAATCTATACCAGCCCTATAGCTGGCTCAGATTACTCCCTTGACAACGCAAAGAGGGAGCCAGGAACCACTGTGTAACGGAGTCACATTATGGTCCCTGGTTTGCTCTTGTGGCAGTAATCTATCCCTAGCCATATGATGCAAAGCCACAATCCAACCCTTAATGTTTTATATTATGTTTGTAGACTAATGTCTTAATTTAAAATATTTGTTCCTCTCACTTGGAATTTGAATCTTGCCCAGATGCCATGATGACAGGCATCCCATGCAACTCTATAAATACACCTCTACCTCGATATAACGCTGTCCTTGGGAGCCAAAAAATCTTACCGCGTTATAGGTGAAACCGCGTTATATCGAACTTGCTTTGATCCACCGGAGTGCGCAGCCCCCCCCCCCCCGAGCACTGCTTTACCGCATTATATCAGAAGTCGTGTTATATCAGGTAGCATTATATCAGGGTAGAGGTGTAATTAATAAAGCTATAAGAGAACATATACATTTTTAACATCAATATCTTTGCATGTTTGCTTCAGCTATCAAACTCTGACTCACACTTGGTAAGAGGTTCCCATTACTGAAATCATAACTGAACAGACAATGAGCAGAAACAGATATATTACTATCCTTTCATAGCACACAATTCTCATTCACAGTACAGCACAAAGTCCTTTCAGAATCCAGACAATAGGGTTTTTGGAGAGAGGTGAAGGGGTAAAATATTTTAGGAAATAAAGGAAATTACCCAAACGAGATGCAAAAGAACATAACAGAATAATCTGTCATTTTGTGTTGGTATAGAAGGAGATCTTTTAGCTGAAGACTCAAATTCACTATATTTTCCTCCTAAAGTAAAATGTATTGGTGTCTCAGACTATTTTGCAATAGCAAGGAAGAAATGTTTTGGTTCAGACAGCTGCCTAGCCAGTGCAGTATCAGGAGAAATGGTGGACTGAGAATTGAGAAAGGAAGAAAATATATGCTGCTACCACAGCATGTAATCCTGAAAAGTGCTCAATGCGTCAACCCTCAAATGACTTCAGTAGGAGGTGAGGGCACTCAGCTTCTCTCAGGCTTGGGGCCTGACTATCAGAGAAAACACAGTGGAGGGAGAACACCCACATATGTTTAATGAAATGAAACACAAAACACATCCTATGTGATGCACTTTGTAAGCAGATCTACTCCTGAAACACAAAAAGCCATAGTATTAATAGGTGAAAAAGTAATGCACCAAAATGAAACGTTTTCTGTAAGAAAAACAGAATATTTAAGTCCCCAGTCTACTAACTTGATAGGCTGACCTCACCTCTGCATGTGTCCCAGGAAAGCACATGCTTTGAAGTCTGAGACATAAGGACATACTTAAGTGCTTTTGGGTGGGGTTTTCAAAAGCATTTAACTGATTAGCAGCAGAAGTCCCCAGTGGCTTCCCTTCCAGCATGAGGATGGACACAACTACGTTCTTAAGTGCTTTCCTGAATCAAGGCCTAAAGAACTGAGCATGAGGCTTATAAGTACAGGACTAGTTCTTGAAGCTGCATGAGGTGCTCAACATGGTCCAGGAGAGGACAGATGTTACCCTGGGAGCAGCTGACTCGTAAACCCTAGAAAAGGGAACATTCCCTCCTTCCTATAGCATTAGTCCTCCTTCCAGTGCACGTCCTACATCATCAAAATCACCAGGCACGTCCAAACAGTACGGCTGTTTTTTAATCATCAGATATTAATATCAGACTTAGCTGCTTAACAATAAACATTTGGTTATTTGCTCACTAAGGGTATGGGCTTGTTTGGGGCTGTTTCTTTTAACTGAAGGACTCATACAGCGCAATGAATTAAAATCAATATGCTAATTCTGTTAGTATGACAGAAACATTAATTACTGATAGTCTCTCTTCCGAACAGCTTTACATATTCCCTTTTTCAGTTAATTAAGTTACCCTAACACACTTCAGATTTAGAATCAATAGGAAGTCATATATATTGTATATTTTCACCTAAATAATTACACAGCAGTCCTCTTACTATGAAAAAAATTACTATGGACATAATGCATTCTGCCATTATCTCAGGGCTCTCTTTATAAGTTTTGTCAATAAAACATCCCAAACAGATGTGAAGTAGCTTCACATCTCATTGCTCCAATTGTTGATGTGGTAAGCGAACATATTTCACTGATGAAAGTCTAAAACACTGTGATGTCCTTTTCATCCCAAAGTAACGATTGCTTCTACATTAGTTTATCGTAGACGGGATGAACAATTAAGGCAAATTTAATCAAAGCAAGAGAAGACATAATAGTGAATCGTGACAGTTGTGTCGAATTATGAATGAGTTCATTTCACAACAGAACCACCACCACATCTCCATGATCAAATTAGCCCTGTGAAGTTGTTTACTTGGAGAATTAAGCAGCATGATGAAAAGGTTTGTTCTGAAATATCAATATACATTAAATGTATTTATAATAAACAGCTCATCCCTTGTGATCTTATGTAAGCTTAGTACAGTCTATTAAACGCAGCAAAGAATATTAACAGTATGTTGTGAGTACAGAGGAAAGGTTGTTTTGTATTACAAACAGATTGTGTATTGAAGCAATTTTCCAGGTGCAGCACAAAACAAAATACTTCTGCCTTTATCACAAGGCAAAGCAGATTTGGGGATCTTGAAACAAGTCAATTTCCCACAGATAGAGAATTCAGTGACAGAGGCAGGATATTATGTAGTAATGTATTTATTTACAAAGTGTACACCATCCCTGTTTGTCGTGAACAGAGGTGGTCAAATCTGCACACCGGCAACTTCTCATCCAAGACACCACTGCTCTGCTAGCCAGCATCACCACCCTTTGTCATTTTGCATCTTTTAGTTTATAAATGGTTAGGATCACTGTTCCTTTCTATTGCCCAAACCCCTGAATTTCCGATCAGGGAGAACAGACACACAAATTGTATACATTACACCACCACTTATACCTTGACAATACAATCGGACAAAAATTCAGGGCTACAACTCAACAGCCCTTCTCACTTCATCCATTGTACCTTATAGCAGTGTGCAGTGGGGCATGGTGTATAAGACAATGCTTGGAATCCCTACCTCCAGCCACACACACAATGACTTTCAGTGCTGTGTTCATTTGAGACATATGTTCTACTATTGGTGCGATGAAAAGAGAAAGAAAAAATCTACCCCCAACCAGAGCTCTTTATGAAGAAGCTACAGATTCCATGATGTCCACTAAGAATTGTTTTGACCAATCTATTTTATGTGGAAGGTGCGCAAATTATACAATGTGGGGTGGGAGTATATCATAAATAGATACATAGGACAAAGAACTTGAGAACAAACAAACATAATGCAGGAAACAATCCTTCAGTGACCCACAGGGAATGGATTAGATGTGACCTAAGTGGCCTTTTCCACTCTCAATTTCTATGGCCACATATAAACAAGGCTATAACACATACTAAATAAAAATATCAATGAAATTTTAATGAAAAGCAATATGAAGTTGCGTGAATACATAAATAAACAAACCCTTCTCAAGGGACTGAGCCCACAAGTGGCGAGTTTCAACATCTCCAAAAGAGTGTTTAAAATGGAAATCCTGCTATAACCTTGGCTGTGGGGTATGATCAGAGATGCCAATTTCTCTACAAACTAATCCTCAGACTTGCAGACTTCTGCATTTGTATATTATTGAAATATTAATGCTTTATCTACTATGAGTTTGGAAGTGCAAGGACGATTATGAAAAGCGAAAAATGGAGGGAAAATAAGAATGTAATTTTTAGGATAGGTAATTTTGTAATAAAAAGACAGTACTGAAGAGACCTGGACTTCCCATTGCAAGAAAATACCATGCTGGGTGGGTAAACAGCTCCAGAAGAAACCCAATGAGATGATTGGCAGATTAAAGACACAGCCAAGCTAACAGAGACTTACAAGGCAAATCAGAATTATATTGTGCTTCTAATGATCCCTAGAAGATATTACCTAATTCTCCCTTGGAATAGAAAAGGACAGTTACCTGTTTCGTAACTGGCGTTCTTCGAGATGTGTTGCTCTTGTCTATTCCACAGTAGGTGTGCGTGCTCGCCACGTGCACCGGTGCCGGAAGCTTTTCCCTTAGCAGCATCCGTAGTGGGGGAGCACCGCTGCGACCCCTGGAGTGGCGCCGACATATCGTGCTATAAAGGGGGCTGCGTGCTCCCCCCACCCTCAGTTCCTTCTTGCCAGACAACTCCGACAGAGGGGAAGGAAGGTGGGATGTGGAATAGACAGGAGCAACACATCTCGAAGAACGCCAGTTACGGAACAGGTAACTGCCCTTTCTTCTTCAAGTGATTGCTCCTGTGTATTCCACAGTAGGTCACTCCAAGCTATACCTGACGGAGGTGGGTAGGAGTTCTACATGATAAAGGTTACAGGTTACCCCAGCGGAGCACCGCCCTACCAAACCCGGTGTCATCCCTTGCTTGGGAGACGATCGCATAGTGCGATGCAAAAGTGTGGACAGAGGACCATGTAGCAGCCCTGCAGATGTCCTGAATAGGGACATGAGCCACATAGGCCGCAGACGAGGCCTGGGCTCTCGTCGAATGCACCTTAACAATAGGAGGCGGGGGAAGCCCAGCCAGGTCATAACACGTGCGAATGCACGAGGTGATCCAGCGGGAAATCCGCTGGGTGGAAACCGGTTGCCCTCTCATGCGCTCGGCCGTAGCAATGAAAAGCTGAGGGGATGCCCGAAATGGCCTTGTTCAATCTAAGTAAAAGGCCAGCGCCCTACGCACATCTAGCATGTCTAGGCGGAGTTCCTCATTGGAGGAATGGGGCTTAGGACACAAGACTGGCAGGAAAATGTCCTGGTCCATATGAAACGCCGAGACCACCTTCGGCAGGAAGGCCGGGCGCGGGCGAAGCTGTACCTTCCCCTTATGGAAGACAGTGTATGGGGGTTCCGAGGTGAGCACCCTAAGCTCCGAAACCCTGCGGGCTGAGGTGATAGCCACCAAAAACGCCACTTTCTCAGATAAGTGGGACCAGGAACAAGTGGCCAAGGGCTCAAAGGGAGGTCCCGTAAGGCGTGACAGAACCAGGTTCAAGTCCCAAGGGGGAACCGGGGGTCTAGCATAAGGGAACGCTCTGTCCAAACCCTTTAAAAACCTGGAAGTCATGTGTTGGGAGAATACTGACTGTCCCGCCACCGGAGGGTGGAAGGCCGAAATGGCTGCCAGGTGCACCCTGATCGAGGAGGGGGCTAGCCCTTGGGTCCTAAGGGACAGGAGGTAGTCCAGGACCAGCTGGAGCGGAGC
Source organism: Emys orbicularis (assembly GCF_028017835.1). NCBI lineage: Eukaryota > Metazoa > Chordata > Testudines > Emydidae > Emys > Emys orbicularis. Next base: position 30,211,606 of record NC_088697.1, on the reverse strand, counting down.
GGACACGGGGGAGGAACCTCTCTCTCTCGCCCATGAGGAGAACCGATACCACTTAGCCAGGTAGGTCCTCCGTGTGGACGGCTTCCTGCTTTCGAGCAGGACCCGTCTAACAGCCTCGGTATGTAGGGATATTTAAAAAGGTACTAACAGTGGTTCACCCAAGTGACAGTGACCCCCCCCCCATAATTTGTCCCCCACACTTTAAAATCCAACAGTTTCACCAAGTAAACTTGTAAGCTACTGTCTGTAGAAACCATTGATTGTATCTGTCCTGTGAAAGATACTTTATTACTATGTAAAACTTACAAACAAGTTAATTGACTTTGTTCTTGAAGTGAACACTATGTTACCACCCCGATACAAGGTAAACAAACGCTATAAGCCTTTAAGTGACTTTCACTTCATTGTAACAGCAACGGCTCCTAGGAACAGACCCCCCACCCTCTGTGATTAAAGGGCCGGGAGTCTCAAATGAATTAGCACACACCCCGAAAGTGATGGAAACAGTAAATTAAAATATGGTTAAAATATGGAATGTATGTTGATGAATGCTTGATGTACATGAATGGTTAGGGAGGTGTCAGCCTAGAAAGGGAGTATCCATCGGCCGAAGAATGTGTCAAGTAGATCACCAGACAACCCCCAGAGGGTAAACTGGGATCCACCCCATCACCTGGAAGGATGAGAAACACAAACTTTGGACAGTGTGGAGCCACCAGGAATGTGCCACTTTGGACAGTGTGGAGCCACCAGGAATGTGCCATCTGCTGATTGAGTCAGCAACAGCAGGATGAAACAGTTCCCATAGACTAACATAGGAATTAATTCCTATAAGAATGGACTCTAAAGACTGAGGACTTTGAGTCTCTGGTTCTGCTGCCAGCCTCCAGGAGCATCAGGTGCACCTGACACGGACTCGGCTCCATCCTCATGACCAAGATACCTGGCCAGTAACTTGGCATGAGCAACTTCTAGGCTGGTAACTATAACACCTATACAGAACTTGAATGAATGATTGTGTAAATGAATCTATCTATCTATCTATCTATCCATCCCTTATTAAGAGGGATAAGGCAAAGATGCCACATTTATTGTAAATATAATAAAGCAAAAGATAAAAGTAAACACACGCCCCTAATGTGAGCCTCGCCCAGACAGCGAAGACACTGAGTATGTGGATCGCTTCTGGGCACAGGATTGCGACAAGAGTCGCACGACTTGAAGCCTGGGCCACTGGGCTCACGAACAGAGAAAGAGTTCAACAAGTAAGAGAAGCCGGATACCACTAAGGCTGGAATTGCTGCAGCAAAGCTGGAGCACAAGTTCCGACTACCTTCACTGGTGGCAAGAAGGAACTGAGGGTGGGGGGAGCACGCAGCCCCCTTTATAGCGCAATATGTCGGCACCACTCCAGGGGTCGCAGCAGTGCTCCCCCCACTACGGATGCTGCTAAGGGAAAAACTTCCGGCACCGGTGCACGTGGCGAGCACGCACACCTACTGTGGAATACACAGGAGCAATCACTCGAAGAAGAATGTGTTTTGAATTGCTCTAGTTAACCAATTAGTAATTCATAAGATCTGACATAATACAAATCAATTCATTTGTACCACTTGGCGGTCTGTAAGCAAGTAACATAACCCATGTTTCCATACATTACAAAGGTGGGTTATTAACAGCAGCATGGAGAAATGTGACTGTATACAGCACAGGGAACAGCGCTACATGGGGGAAAACCCAAGTCCCAACAACAGGACATGACAGAGGAGCTAGGTTTAAAATGTGCCTAGTCTTTTTATCTGTCTCTCTCACACACACTCAATGGACCGACTAAAAGCGCTTGGTTCAACAAATGATCTTCTAATCAAGGTGGTACAGAATTCCGCTCCATTTGGGCCCCACTCTCCTCTATAGAATTTATTCTCATGTGGCGTTTCCTGTATGGGAATATATTCCTCCCCAGTGGAGGAAGTTGGGGCACCATTCCGTTAATCCCTTAAAATCTAATCACAGGGGGCAAGGGCCAGCTGCATGGATGCCTTTTGTCTCTGCTGTCCAACCCCATCAGCTCCTGCCACCCTCTGAAAGCACAGTGAAGGAAGCAGTTTGGCCTTGGGGGTGAATCTGGAAGAGACCAGTCCGTTCTTCCCACTCCACCCCCAGGCTCAGCTGCCCCTGCAGAGGGGCTTCCGAAAGGCTGGTGTTAAAAGGAAAGCAAACCAAAGCATTCTAACAGATGCAGGCAAAGACAGAAGTAAGGGCTCCATGTTAGAGAACAATTTTTGGCTCTCTCTTAAAACGTGGGGGTGCACAAGGGTGATTTTTTGTACAGATTTCACCATTTCACCACAGCCCACTGAACTGCACAGGACTTTGGATCAGGCCTTAGTTAGATAACCAGGTAGATATATATAAAGAAACACTAAGGGCCAGATTCTGCTATCCTTATGTTGAGCAGTCCCTTATTCTGCAAGTGGAGTCGTAGAATTGTAACTAATATGATGAAACCAGTGCAAGAGCACTTGCTGGGAATGCAATCCTCTGTATGTTGAGATTTATTTCAGTGGGACTAGTCACAGAGTGAAGTGCTACTCAACACAAGAAAAGGGAGCAAAATCTGCCCCCAAAAAGACAGCTAAAAGGCATTGCTATCAAAGAAATAAAAAAAAAATAAACTTTTCAGAACCCTGAAAATTTATTTTTTATTGATTGGCAGTTCTATATGAGATTTCAGCGTGGAAGGAAACCTATTTTAAATTAGCCCAACCTACAAATACCTTAAAACATTATCTCCAGTGCTTACATTTTAACATGTTCCCCTTTAAACATATTGAAGTGCACATTTGCATTACAGGAAAATAACAGAGAACTTTGTTATCCTTTACCCATAGCAATTCCTTGAAACCTTTTAGAGTAACGCGATTTATAGGGGAAAAAACAATTTTGTTCAGGGCAGCAATAAGCAAAAAAGGTAAGAAACAAACCAGGTAATAATAAATATAATCACATGCGCATAAATTTGTTATGGCTGCCAATAAAGCACCCTGTCACCTCAGTCAAATACTACAAGAGAAGATTGACATGTACCAAGTTCTGTTTGTACAGTGCCTAGCACCAAGGTGCTAAGAAAACACATATATAATAATAATAATGCTGTTAAAAAAGCCTTATGCACTGTTTGAAAATATCTGCCATTCCCCTAACTCTCTCAACTGTACACCCATCCTTCTGAAACCAACAGTTTGAAGGCAGGCTGTGGAAATGTTCCTGGTCTGCTAAAGTAACATTAGATATGATGCATTTTTAAAACAAAACAAAAAACCCAGTAGCTTCTGCTGCAATAGCTTGACATGTTTTCACTCGGTAGGGCAAGAATCACAACTGTGTGATCAACTGTGTAGAAGTCAGGGTTGAGATAGAAAAGCCCCTAGGCTGCTTTGAAAATCTCAATCCAAAGATATAGAACTCTGGAAAACTGGAGTTAATGGGTAACATTATGAAAAGCACTGAAGCGGCTTAACACCCTAAATCACTTACTTTCAGTGGAGCTTAGGCTTCTCAATCACTTAGGCACTTTTGAAAATGTTATTCCAAAACAAATCTACTGAATAGTCAAGCCCATGCGCCTGTTCCCTGCAGAACACACACTAGAACAAGCGGCTCCTACTTTTTCTTAACCCCATTGCTCAACACAGGGTCAGGCTCCGACCTCACTTCACAGTAAATCGGGAGTAACTGCCCTGAAGTCAGTGTAAGACTATCCAGAGATCAGAATCAGACCATATGGGTCAGATTCTCATTTACACGAATGCCCCTTTACACTGCTCTAGCAGGGAACAGGAGCCTTAAAGTGAGCATAAATTACATTTACACTGACTGTAAGGTCTCTTCACACTTCCTTAGAAAAGTCATGGGTCCTTACTGTACATGAGACTCAAGCCCTGTACCTCTTTGCTTCACACTGTACTAAGCTTGTTCCCACACAACAATGTTTGCAGGATAATATTTAGCACTTACAAGCTTTCAGAACCAATCATACACACAAACAAACCTGTTACTGTTTGATATTAAATCAAAATGCTGTATTATTCTATCACAAGACTTGCAGTAATTTCTGAACAGACATAGCACCACCGTAGTGTCTTCCTTTTCAGAGGAAGGTCTAAGTCATTGGTTCTCAACCAGGGGTCTGGGGCCCCCTGGGGGGCCGCGAGCAGGTTTCAGGGGGTCCACCAAGCAGGGCCAGTGTTACTCACTGGGGCCCAGGGCAGAAAGCTGAAGTCCCACCACATGGGGCTGAAGCCTGGGGCCCTCAGCCCTGCCACCTGGGACTGAAGCCAAAGCCTGAGCAACGTAGCTTCCTGGGGGCCCCTGTGGCGTGGGGCCCCAGGCAATTGCCCTGCTTGCTACTCCCTAATGCCGGTCCTGGCTTTTATATGCAGAAAATTAGTTGTGGCACAGGTGGGCTGTGGAGTTTTTATGGCATGTTGGGGGGGCCTCAGAAAGAAAAAGGTTGAGAACCCTGGTCTAAGTCACATTTATCAGATTCCACCAATTCACTCCCAGGGCTATTTTTGTCTGAGTACCAATAGACTGTTACTTTACACAAAGAGCAATCAGAACTATCTACGTTTTCCAACCTTAAATGCAGTGAGGATTTTCTAAATTCAAATTTCACTGGACAAAGATTAAGTTAATAAATGAGACCTGTTTCCATTGAAATGGTACCCAGAACATGGCAAAGCTGAGACTTTTATAGCCTCAGTCCACGAAAAGAGTAGCAGATAAATAACTTTTTAACAATCTGACTTTTAAGATCAAGTTTCATCTGTGCCATTCAGTACAAATAGCTGATTGATATTATATATATGCTTTTCTGGACTGGGAACTTAGGGGACCTGGTTTCTGTTCCCAGTTCTGTCACTGACCTGTTGTGTGCCCTTATCTCTTTGTGCCTCTGTTTCTGCTCCCACCCTTTATCTGTCATATTGTAAACTTGTTGGGGATACCGTCTACCTCCATGGGCCCCCGACACCTAGAGTGTCTACTGTAGACAAATATTTATTCATAACAACCAACAACAAAAAAATGGATAACACAGGTGACATGCAGAATTGTATATCATGCTGAAAATACATCTCTTACTCTGGTTGTTGGTTACTTGTATCTGGAAGAAAAAACAACTCACTGAATTTGTGTGTGTCTGACAGAACATCAATAAAAATCAAATTTGCTTCTATTAAAGACACTAGGCATTTATAAACATGTCGAACAGGCTACTCGAAGGGCTGTGTGCTGGCATTGTTAGAAACCAACAGATGCAAAAATAGATTTCACCACACAGTGATGTACAAGACTAAGGAAAAAATTAATCTCGATTTTGCATATGATGGTACATTTTCATAGTGGTCAAATTCATTCTTAGTTTCATGGCTCAGTTTTCCCATAAATACCCACAAACGTATTACTAGAAAGAACCACCACCACCTAAACATTTAAGGAGCTGGCACTTTATATTTTCTCTCCTTTCTTTCGGTGCAGAGAAGAAAATATTTATGTGGCCAATATGTGTCATCCAAGAGCCTCTGTCTGCAATCATCTGTATGTAACTCTCTGCTACAGAGAACAAAATGGTGCTGATGCAAAGAGAAGCACTGCTGAGTAACTCACTCCTCTACCCCAGCCCTGAGCAGCATTTCACATGCCGACAACAGAGATATTTGCATCTATCGTCCAATGATTATCATTGTTTGCTCACCTTTCACTGAGATCTAGCAAAGGTAACTGAATAAAATGCAGGGATGCGAGACTGGAAAGCATTCAGAGTATGTCTCCAAGGCAGAAACCCCCCCCCCCCCCCCCCGCAGCAGCAAGTCTCAGAGCCCAAGTTTACAGACTCAGACTTACACTACAACACCAAAAATAGCAGTATAGACATTTGGGCTCAGGCTGCAGCTCGCTCTAGGCAGCAGAATCCTAGGTGACTATATTCCCAGAGGCTGCAGTAGGAGGCAACAGAAACAGTACTTTAGTTGGAGGGTTTACTTTTCTTTTATCCTCCATCTAAAGTCTCATATCTTCTCTTTACTTTTTCTGCCAAATGCTTTAGAAAGAAAACCCTTAAAACAGCATGTATTGATTTCTTACAATTAGACTCCACATTTCAAAAAGGTTTAGTTAAACTGAGGAATGGCAAAAATTTGCAATTACTCTGGAGTCTCCTTATTTACCGTGGCACTAGCAGGGTCGCTTTCAAAAATGCAGGGGTTTTAGCCCATTACAGTGAATGGGAGCCCCATGTCTAAACTTTCAAAACATACAACACGTTCAAAATATAAACTGCAGGACGTTCTGTACCAACCATAAACAGGACTGAGGAATCTATAATCGTGTGATTTTATACTGTATTTGATTTTTAAAGACTCATACTAATGCACAGATGAAATCAAAAATAAATGTCATTGATGTTCACCGTATTTTATATTTCTCCATGACAAAGAAATAACCAAATCTGTCTGCATGACACAAAAAATCCTACTAAATCCTAACTCCGAGGACTAGAAAGGATTAAAGTTACAGAAGCAGATCCTCAGCTGGTGTAAATTGTCATAGCTACAATGACCTCCCCATAATCCTCCTGTACATATCTACATTTCTATTCTGAGACTACAAAGTCCCAACACTAATGGTGAGGAAAGACAGATGTATGGCTGAATATATAACCAATACTGTGTGTACTTTTAAAAATGCTTTGGAAGATTAATTAATTCATTCGTGCAATAAATACCAAGTGATCGATTTCCACGGCCAAGGATACATTATTTGAATCTCCTTAGCTCTATCACTTAATGCCATAAACTGCACTCGCTAACACTGGGGACTGGATTCATCACTTTGGTATGCCAGTTTTATGTTAGTGTAACTCCACTGTGATTGTGCTAACGTTACAATGGCATAAAACTAGTGTGAGAATCAGGCCTGTCAGTGTTTTAAGGATTTTGAGGGCCAGATCATTGGCTGGTGTAGGTCACCATAGCTCTAGTACAGAGGTGGGCAAACTACAGCCCGCAGGACCCTCCTGCCCAGCCCCTGAAATCCTGCCCCGGGAGGCTAGCCCCCGGCCCCTTCTCTGCTGTTCCCCCTCCCCCGCAGCCTCAGATCGCACCGCTGCTGGCGCAATGCTCTGGGCCGTGGGGCTGTGAGCTCTTGCCGGGCAGCGCAGCTGCAGAGCCGCGGCCTGACCTGGAGCTCTGTGCTGCGTGGTGGCGTGGTTGGCTCCAGCCGGGTGGCGTGGCTGTCTCTCCTGGTGTTCTGGGCAGCGCGGCTTTAGCGCCGCCAGCCACCGGTGCTCCAGGCAGTGCAGTAAGGGAGCAGGGGGGGGTTGGATAGAGGGAAGGGGAGTTCGGGGTGGTGATCAGGGTGCGGGGGTGTGGATAAGGGTTGGGGCAGTCAGAGGGCGGGGAACAGGGAGTTGAATGGGGGCAGTCAGGAAGGAGGGGGGGTTGGATGGGGTGGCAGGGGGCAGTCAGGGGACAGGGCGGGTTAGATGGGGCAGGAGTCCCAGGGAGCCATCAGGGAGCGAGAAGCAGTAGGTGTCGGATAGGGGGCGGGCCACGCCTGGCTGTTTGGGGAGGCACAGCCTCCGCTAACCGGCCCTCCATACAATTTCGAAAACCCGATGTGGCCCTCAGGCCAAAAAGTTTGCCCACCCCTGCTCTAGTAACTTCAGTGGAGGAAAGCCGAAGTATTCCAACTGAAGATCTGACCCTTTGTATCTAAATGTAAAAGAGGAGTCTTTCTTTGCACTCAAATATTTAATGTGGGAACTTTTTATTAACTGGATTTTACCTGCTGTAACACGTCTAAAAATGAAAGAGCTTTGTTACACTGGATACAAATGAATACAAATTTATCCCAGGGATAATTTTTATGTAAACTTAGAGTACTGTGTTTACAAAAAGCAAACAAAACCACTGGCAACACTACTTTGTAACAATTACAGAGGTAATACCTAGAAAACTTTTAAAAGACACATACATTAGTCAAAACATGCTTTTAGAAAAAATATAAACAGACACAAAGTTACATTGAAACGATTTTAAACATGATGGGTCACATCCTGCTTTGTACCACACCCCTGGTGTAAACTGACCTAAAGCCAGTGTAACCAGCCCAAGGAGAGAGCACTCTCTGGAGACACATAGCTGGCAGAGGCGCCACTCTTCTTCCCTACTGCAGCAGGGAAATGAGGGTGTGGGCAGAGGAAAAGGAACAGAGATGCCTCTGTTGACACCAATTCCCAGCTGCATTTTTAGACCACTGGGCCCATTTGCAAGTGGCATAAATGAGAATAACTTTCAGGCTACTCAAACCCAGTGTAAGACTGTCCCTCTACAGAGCTACAGCAAGATCAGAGAGCTACAAAGGGAAGCTTACTCTATACCATACCCTTCCGCTCCACCCAGACACAGTGCGGAAGTGCATGATCAGCCAGCACAAGTTAGAAAAGCCAAGGCTCAGGCCAGACCCAAGGACCAAGACCCAGAATTGACATGATGGAAGGATACAGCCTCCCAGGGAGCTTCAGGCTACACCTCTTGGCTAAGCACTGAGCAGACATTCTCTGGAGGTATCTTTGTGAGTTGTCTGATAGGTCTTCGGTGGTACTTTCACCTAGATTTTGGGCTGGGGTATTTTGAGAGGTGACAGCTACTCTAGCCATTGCTTTTAATGGCACAAATGAAAACAGTAAAACTTTGTACAGAGTTCACAGATTTCATGGCACTATGTGGTGGAAACAGATCTGTAACAGGCACCTAGAAGAGACACTGATGACAGAAATGTGTCTTATGTGAATAAAGACACAAGGATTGAGATTTTCAGTTATGCTAGATGGATGCATGTCTAAATCCCTGAGGCTGGTTTGAAAATCTCAACCCAGAGTTTTAAACCCTTAAAATTAGATTTATAACAAAAATTTCAGGGCCCTTACTTATATTGTGTCACTGCCAGTCAATGATATAATTCTCCTAACTACTGGTTACTGTATCACACTGAAGGCTGTGAACCTTCTGATTTTGAACTCTAATCATATGGCTAACTACTGATAATAGGATAACAAGACAAGCTTTCAAAATTCCCAGTCTAACAGGTTTTGAATGACACTCATTCACACTTAGTCTCATCTTCAAATAGCCATAATTTATTTTATTCCAGTATTAAACGTTTAATTTTCATCACTAAAATCGTAATGAAGCAATAAAACACAACTAGGATTGTTTTACTTAGAGGTAGCAGCTTTGGTGGTGTTACTTCCTTCAGTGACTTAGGAATTGAGTTACTGCACATAACTGTGGTCTAAACAGGTCTGGCTGCATCTGTAACAGGACAACTGCTACTCCTTGAAAAGTTCACTACCTGAAATATTCCCATAAGCATTTTCTTTTTACAATACAGGTTAAAAAACACAGGATGAAATACCACCTATCAGGTCACTGGAGCACTTCTAGATCTGGCCCCATGCTTGTGCTCTTGCTCCCTTTAACCAATAGGTAGAGAGGCAGTCTTGCACATCACTCAACAGCCACACAGTGAAGGAACACCATTGGTGGGAGCTGAAGAAAGCTATCCAGTCCTCCTCCACCAGAAGGTTGGTGGTTATGGATGGAGACATTGCTAAGGTTCCCAGGGTATCATAGAGTAATACAAATCCTTCACCATCTCACTTTGAAAGTACGGTACTACTGACATTAATTTAGGCCCCAATCCTGCAAACACTTACTGACCTGAGCAATTTTACATATCTGAGTAAATTCCACTGAGATCAGTGAGACTTCTCGTGAGGGTAAAGCAACTTGTGTGTGTAAGTGCTTGCAGGATTGCAACCTAGGAGCCTTATATTTCCCTAGGCCCCTCCCCACTGATATCTATGTGAACACCAGAGGCAGTGCTAGGGCTGTGTATACAGGGAACGCTTAGATTCCTGAAGCACCACTCTAAACCTGCCAACATACCAGCCTGATTTCAGTACACATACCAGGCTTTATCCTGCACTGTGTACTACAAAAAAACATTGGCTTCTCATGTGAGTTCTGCCTGAGTGCGACAATCACTCCCCCGTGGCCAACTGTCCCTTGAACATGAGTCCTGATTGAGCCCACAGTACTCTACTGAAAAATTCCCTACTCCCTTAATATTTATCCCAAGTGTAGCTTTGCCCTTAGATCTTACTAATAACCTTACTACTGAACAGATATGTAATGTCACTGTTGGTCTTGTGGACAGAATTTAACAAGTATGATGTTCTACAACTGTCCTCAGCTGGCAGAATACAACCTAGGGGACTAACTCTACCTGAGATTAGTCAGTCTGCTCTAACTTGCAACCAAGGCTAGTTTGCCTGTTAGGTACCACCAAAATCTAGGGGAACATAGAGGTGGCTCAGAGCCATTTTTGCCTTCCCACACCCCCACAGCTGAGGACTGAGCTCCACACCTCTCTTCCAATATAAAAGTTAAAAGACATGGCAATAGTATATTGTGTATAATTTAGGGCAGCTAAGAACCGGTAAGTCCAGCCCCTGCCCTCTGATTCTGGCAGGACACATTTCATTGTTCCTAACTCATCCCTAAGAGGCAGATGTCTTGCCTCAACCTCAAATATCTCCCAGGATGGCAATTCCATAACTGGTGTTTGCAGCTTATCCTACTGCCTAGCTAGTCTAATAATAATAATTCAGCGACTGATGACACTGGCCTCGTTACAGCATGGCGATGGGTCTTTTACACTGATTACAAAGCATTCAAGAATGTTCAATGAATCAGACCACTTGACTGGCTGAGCATGTGAACATCTCTTCTTTAGAAAGGAAACAGCTCATGTAATGGAGTCAAAACTTAATTATAGTAAGGAAATAATCTTGTCTCCTGTCAAAGTCAATCATCTGCTGCGGAGTAAAAGGGCAAATGGCAAGTGCATCTCTTAAAACAGTTTTTCATTTACTTTAGCTCACCATTGTTTGTAATTCCCTGTTCGAAGCCTAGAAATAAAGTTTATTTTCAATAGATTACGGGCCTGTTAAAAAGGTCACTGAAGTCAACTGAGTGTCTATGGATCCAGCCTCTGTGTTTTCCCACCTACTAGAAAACATCTTTCTCTTGCCTACCTTTCTAATGGAGCTGAAACAAACATCCCCTGCTTTGTTTGCTTCCTTCTTCCTTGCACCACTGCTGACCTCAGGATATGCTATAAGCAGCCAGCACTTGCTGTGCACTACTGTGTCATTCTAGTGCTAGCAGGAAAATCTTACGACTTTGTTCCATGTGTTTCTCATCAAAAGTGTAATAATTGTTTTGGCTGTCTTTACAACTGATATGCAGATTTTAAACAAAAATACTCATTTAGATGGGTATGGCATTCTTTACCACATTTCAAAGATCTTAAGCTTAAATCAAAGGTAGGATTTAAATACTTCAGAGGGTCTGATTAATTTAAAGGCTTTTCATGAAAATAAGGAAAATTACTCATATTGCTACAATAGATAAGGCTGCAGTGGAAGCTGGTGCTATCAATCTACTGCTATCAGGCCCACCTAAGGGTTCCTCTTGGACGGGATTCTTTTAAGTGCTCTTCTGTGTCATGCTGGCACACCTCTCCACAGGCTCAGGATTTGAGGACCCAGAGCATAAAATCATAATTATAATAAGACAACAAACCTCCTGCTTCTGGGCTTAAGCCAATCTCTATTGTAGATCACAATGAGACCTAATGTGGGGGACACATTATCCCAAATCTGCTACTGCAGGTTCTTACACCTTTCTCTGAAGCATCTGGTGCTGGCCACTGTCAGAGAGGACACTGGGCTAGACGGACCTTGGGTCTGATCCAGTCTGGCAATTCCTATGTTCCAGTGTAAATCTTTAAGCCAACAGCCCACTCTTTTGTATGCCCCAAGGTGAAACAGGCTCTCCAGGGAAAGGGCTTTTTCTTCTTCTAACCCAGGATAAAAGTTATTACAGTGCAATATAGGCTTGCTGTTGAATTCCCTCCCTTACTGTTGAATTCCTTCAAGTGTTTAATTATTTTATCAGCAATGCCTTTAACAGGACATGGCTAACAATTTTTAATTAGGAATACTGAGGCATAGTCTATGCTTAACAATCAGATCAACCTCGCTAGGGCTGTGAAAAATGTCACGCCCTGTGACATGTAGTTAGATTGACCTAATGCCCAGTGTAGGGGCAGCTAAGTCCCCACAAGAATTCTTCCATTGATCTAGCTACCGCCTCTCAGAGAGGTGGATTAACTACATCATTGATGTAGGAAGCGTCAATGCTATGGTGCTACAGAAGCACAACTGCAGCACTGTAGTTGTGCCGTGTAGCCGCTGTAGTGTAGACATACACCAAATCACTTAAGAGTTTGGGTCCTCTTAGCAGGATTTCCTCAAGTGAGCTCAACTGTGCGCGACTTTACAGTTACTGATCTTTACACTAAACTGATCATTTATTTTCATTATGCTCTGCTAAACTGTTCCACAAACTCCAAAATGAAGTGCTTAAAGACTTTTCATGCACCAAACTTTAAAATATCATTATTGTAGAGAGTAGGTATCTATTACTTAAACTTGGTCCAGAGACTGGAATTAAAAACACCTAAGAAACACAGCGTAGCAGCTGGTGCATGCGGATTATATCAATTTAAGATGTTAGATATTCCTGTCTATTCGCTTTGGCTTTATTACCTGCAATAAGGTACCAATAGCTAACAAATGGAAATCTAGCTCATTTATTTTTCTTTTATTTTTTCCCCACAGAGAGATTTTAGCTTAGAACACAGAGCTCTATTTAGCGTCTCTCAATAATTCATCATGGAAAAAATGCACTAAGGAAAGTGTCAACAACAGAAGGCTCTGGAATTTAGAATGCAAAGAAATGTTCATATTTTTCTCTGGGTGTGTGAAATTTATGAAAATATGTTGTTAGGAGAGAGAGACAGGTAGGCTGGAAAGTGAATTTAAAGAACAAAGGGAGGGCTTTATGCCTCAGTAGTTGCTGGAAGTTTTCCTGTTGGGCATATTGTATGTGCAATAAATGCAGTATCTCTGCATTTAGTTCTAGTCAACTAGCTATGACTGCTTCTGTCACTGTCACCACAGACCATTACTGACTACAGACTTGGAGATTACTACAAAGGGTAACCTCATTTCTACATATCCCTCTCTTAAAATGATAGACAGATGAAGCCTGAGACACAGTGAAAAGAAAAAATCTTTTGTGAAAAGCACTGAAATATATTTGATCCACAGCACTTTGATAACCAGACTGGCATTTGACATACAGGCATGCTAGCAAAGGCGCCTTTCAGATCATACGCTGGTTAGGTAGGATATATTTTGTTTACCAGTGTTATGAGTTTGATAGTCACAGTTGTGACCATTGTTTAACTGCCTTTTAAGGAATAGAGGAGAAAAGGCGGCTAAATATTTTAAAATAAAAGTGCATTATTCGTAATTCATATTGTGCTTCTGGTAGATGACCCATCAATTGGAGAAAAAAAATACTGGAAAATATGCTGTCATCCCAGCGGGACCACAACAAGCTTGACCTCAATTCAAAAACAGAGTAAAAAGTAGAGGAGCAGATTGGAATGTTTAGATATTTCAAGACTTCTAAAGATTCTAGAAACTTGAACTGATATTAAGTCATGGGAGGCACACTGATTCCATAGTAAATGAGGGATGGAAGGACAGATAATTCTTTACAATGAATTTTTTTTAAATTAACACAATTAAAATATAATTCCAGTTTAGCCAATTATTAGTGCAATTTCTAGCAGTGTTGGGGCTAGCATTTAAGATGGCCTCTCTGGCCTACCAGTCCAGAAATTATGGACTTTTTAAACCAAACAAGATTAGGGGAAAGGGTAGCAGTTCTGGAGCCAAGATGCAACTTCTTAATCACTTTAATGATAATAAATGCCATGACAAATAGCTGACCTTTAAATTTAGATTTATTCTGCTAAAAGAGATTAAAGAATCTACTGTCCTGCTTTACTGCCTGCCTAAGACAAAGAAATCAATATTATATCTAATTCTAACCAGTATACTACTTGATTTTCCATTATTCTGACAAGGTCACAATACTTTGAAAAACAACATACTGGCAGCCAGACCACCTTGGGATGTGATCTCATCCTATCTCACAGGCTAAATAAGGATTGGTTTGGTCACTGCTTGGCTGGAAGCCCTGGAAAAAGCCAGGGTGATGCAGAAGTAGCTGGTGGGCATAGCAGAGGAGAGAGAAGATACAGAATTACTGACACAATAGAAGCCCTATACTCATCCCCCTCCCCTGCTGCACACTGGCATAGGGCAGCCAAATCAGAGACCTGGTTATACACCAAACACTATGGGACCATTCAGAGTGGCTCTAATGATTTCCCCATCCCTGATGAACCCAACTGTCTTGGGTCCACTGTTCTCACTGTGGATCAGCTGCCCACGCTCAGAGAATTGATCAGATCCCTTTATATTTTAAGGGATTTCAAATGGAAGATCCTGTGTCTGTCTTACCACCCACCCTGCCCCCGGTCTCCAGAAGAATTGAGTTTCCTTCCATAACGATTTTATTCATAGACCTGCAGGGGCTGATCCACACAGTGCTACTAATCTAGGTCATAAGGCCCCAGCTCAACAGAGAGCGGATGAAATGTCATAGCTTGTTTTACTGCACATGCTGCACCATACAGTGTGGTGTAGAGTGAGACATGAGTCATGATGTTTCTCCTTACAGAGCAGCCTGGGTTGAGGCATGTCACACATGACCCCCTCTTCTTTCTATCCACTTAGCTACTATTTCCCTAACTCCATCTACTAATATAACTGCCAGCTTTGGCCATATTACTTATTACGCCTTCCTGCCTTAACGGCACTGAACCCTCTTGCCCCTTACTGCTGGCATAACCTAAGGCAAGTGGCTCTCTGTTTAAAGCCCTGGCATCTACCACTTTCCTTTGCTGTGATGCAGTCACTTTGTGGAGTAATTCCCAGGAGAATAAATGGCAGTGAGGTATGTGCAATGGAGTAGTCTCCATCATGGCTTAGGACAGCAAGAGGTCATTACACAAGAACAAAAATTCTCCACAATCTGTCCCCAGTAAGTATTTTCTCTTTACAAGGAAGAAGTATATTCCATACCCGACTGCCTCTTTTCAAAGGTAATAAGTAATTCTGAATGCTGTCTCCAGCAATGGCCAGAGCACTGGTTTAAATATTTCATTATAGGCCACAACGTGCATTGAATACTTGGTCCTACACAAATGACGTCAAAAGGAGCTTTGCCAATTGCCACCAATTCAAACAGATGCAAGATTAAGCCCTTGATGCACAATCCTGACAAAGGGGTGGTGCATAAGCCGGTTATGCAGGTGAAGGGAGGAATTTGCTACATCCCTTTTCAGGACACACTTCGCTCTTCACTGTGTGGTCACCCAGCTCTGCCAGCTGGAACATGGTGAGATTGGAGATGGCTTGCCCCTTCCTACACATTTGTTCCTGGGTAGAGGAGCTGGCCTACAGCCTCTGTGGCTCTTCCAAGCACCCAGAGCTAAAACCTGGATAGTGCCAATGAGGCTGTGCAAATGGGGGAAGGAATCTTCTCTCTCTTGCCTGGCTACATTAGGACTAGTCAATACCTACTGTCAGGCCAATCTAATTACTTTGGAGACTCTTCCCAGGACCATTTTAAAACACAGTCTCTACCCATAGCTATGAAGTTTTATGCATCCAAGTCCTATGCTGTTGCTGATGGGATTTTTTTTTTTCTCGTTTGCTAACACTGGCAAAACTGACTGGCAGATAATGTAATACAGTTAAAAAATAGAGCCTTTTTTCTGAGGAAGATTTATCTGAGTTGTCTCATTTCTTTCACCTCAAAGAGAACAGCATATGCTTGCTGGCTCTGTTTAAACAGGTTGGGCCAAATTCATCTCTGGTGTGAATGCCACTGACTTTGAAAGTGGCGCTCAGGAGGAATCTGGCCCATATAAATCATATGAAGTTAGAGGATTTATCCAGCCTGCATCTGTCACCCAGGAAAAGAAAGAATAATTTATTTCTTGTATTTGAAATACACTTTTGAATCGAGAGGTATACATAATGCATGGAAGCATTTCAGAATTCCAGATTAATGCTTGAAAGTGGTCCACAACTAGATACTTTGTAGTCACAATGTATGAAGCTTAAAGACAAGTTTCTTACCTGCTAATGCAGTTCCTTGGAGTTCTCCTTTACTTACTACTCTAGATGTTTCCTCTGCCCCAGCAGGTGGAGACAATTAAACTTTCCAATGACCCACAGCCCCAAACTGTACCCTGAAAACTTTATTATAGATCTGATCTTGCACCCATTGCAGTCAATGGAAAAGCTCTCATTGATGGCAGTGGTCCCAGGTCATGCCCTTACAATACTTCACTGAGAGTGAAAGCTGAAATGACTGAGATACACTTAGTTATGTAAACATTTCTCAGT
Organism: Emys orbicularis; assembly: GCF_028017835.1. Classification (NCBI taxonomy): domain Eukaryota; kingdom Metazoa; phylum Chordata; order Testudines; family Emydidae; genus Emys; species Emys orbicularis. The sequence continues at coordinate 30,195,078 of NC_088697.1, read as the reverse complement.
CTAAATTTTTCTGCTCAAACCTTCGCTGAGCAGTCCTTGGTAATTAGAATTACTGCAGGAGAAATCTGAGAAGTTGTATTAGTCAGTAACACCACCCTCTTTCATTTTCCTATACAAATCCAGATACTGAGCATTTCTCATTCAATCAATAGATGATGTGGCAACCTACAGACAAAAGCTGCTCAGAGACAATATTCAGCCACGCACATAATAAATAAATAAGACATCTCGGTATGTCTGATCCATTTCATTTTGCATCTGACCTGGGCAGGCAACTATCCAGGGTTGCTTGAATTTACAAGCCCCCCTTCCTGAGGGATGTAGTCATTATTGCTATAACCGTAGCAAAAATCCAAATTTCTGATGCCATAATTTGTTCCAGAGATGGGTAATGAATACAGAGATGACTTGGATATTCATTACTCTATTACTGATGAAGAGATTAAAAACAAAACCAATGTGCCAGCATCATTCTTGCACCAAGATAGGCAGTTTACAGCTCCCTGATTCTCAAGCTGCTCTATCCCTTACCTAAGTTAGGGGGAGCCTAAGAACTGCTTTAACATTCACCAGCTGGTCATGTTGGTAAGGGGACCATTTGCCAGCTGAAAACTGTCATGGGAGAGCAGAGCTCTGCCCCTCCCTCCTCAACACACATCCTGTATGGAAGGGAAGGCAGAAGAGGGGCTGATGTAGGAGCCTACTCCTCCAGCTTTCAGCTACTTGAAAAGATCCTCTCTTCTGGTGGAATGCTCAACTGGCCAGCTGAAGCTTGATTATTCTCACAGGGAATGGAGCTAGAACTGAGATTCTGGACCCCCAGGTCATAAACATTAACTCTAAGCTGTCTGGGTAGAAGTCTAGCTAAAGATCCATTATTTTGGCCTTGACCTGCTGGACTAGTGGAAGCATAACTGGATAAATGGGCTGAAAGAAGAGAAGACCTGAGGCATCATCTGAATAAGAACGTCTAGAGACCCTCTAATTAAATCAGAGGTGAAGTCACACACCTCCCATCAAAATAACACAATAATGCCAAGAGCATCAATAACATGACATGCACCCAGTAAGGAATTTATTGGGGAGCACTGAATCAATGTGTGATCTGGAAAGACAAGCAAAATCCTCTGGCTCTTTCATAAGCAGCAACAGAACATTCAATTAATTTTAAAAATTAGAGGGATTTTATTTTTGTTTCCTTTTGGCTGTAGTGACTGGCATGTTAAAAATTGATTACACCTTTAACCACTCATTTGGAATCGATTAGTTTGCAATCTTGGTTTTGCCAGTTGGATTCTGTGCAGCCATGTTATCTGAATTGAGCCAGAATGCAATCCAGCCTAATTTAGCTGTCCAGAACAGCAACGGAGAAATCAGTCCCCTTCCCTCCCATAAGCAGCTGGGTTACCTGCATTGCAGCAGAGGTGCATGGGGACGAGAGGAGACAGTGCACCCAGTGGGTGAAAGGAACAGGGAGTGATGGAGTCATGGCTTCATCCCACAGTTTGCAGGTCAGCAGATCTGAGCTGGTTTAAGAAGGGAGGAAATAATCTGCAGCCAGTGAAGCAGAGCAATGAGGTACTTCCCCCTGGGAGCAGGGAAGGAACATGGACTCTTAGGGCCAAGCATAAAGACTCCATTTTAACCCACTGAGATCCATAGTAATTCTCAGGTTTTACATAAATGAGCTGTCATTCCATGTCACTCTTATGAAAAGAGAGTATGATGGCTGGATTCAGGTCCTTTGAATTAAATATCTTCTCTCTAGGTTACAGTTTACTGAGCATTACAAAGTACAAAATACATATTAATTTATTCTACACCTTGCTTTCCTTAATCACCTTCATGTGTGCTGTATATACTCCTTTTCTTAGTAATGGTGGATAGCAATATAAATATTTTAGAGTAAGTGAGTAAGTTCATAGGCCATTTATTTAAAATTATCATCATCTGTCTTACTGAACATTTAGGAAAAAAGAACAGGGTTCTTCCTTTAAAGGAAATAAACAGCCTGGGTCAGATACTTTATATTCACAGAGACTTTCACATTAATCTGAAATGTGAATTCACAGCAAGGGAAAAAAATAAAACACTCTTACCTGGTGTTTATATATATAATCATAAATTGAAATGCCACCACAAAAACCATTCAGATATGCACCATTCCAACCACGGAAGATTACAGGATGGAGAGGAAGAGAAAATAGAAAAACAGAAAATCGATTAGTCTTTTGTTCACCATGTCACATCACATTCTTATACAAAAAAAAAAAAAAAAAGTCAGAAAACTGTCAAAATTTGCAAAATTCAGCAGTGTTTATCATTTTTAGTAAACTGAAACGCCTATGGAACTAGATACATAATATAGTATGTTTAAATAAAACAGGCGAGGTAACTGCCGTAACCATGTTTCCCGATTCTGCAGGCAACAAATAATATAAGAACGAAGTAATAAGAAAGAGAAACAACAGATCAAAGAAGCAAAAATATAACAAAGATCTGTGAATGATTTTTTTTCTTTTTTCAGTGCAGACCAAATCAGATTTATTGGGGTAGTACAGATGTTTTGTACATCTGGATCCTCTTTCTTGGTGAGTCATGCAACGTATGCAAACTAAAACCTTGCTAATCCCAGCTTTCCAGAACTTGATCTCCAGAAAACACCAAAGATCATTACATACCATCACCTCCAAGTTGCAAGGGTCAGCAAAAGCATCTAGTGCAAATGTAACTTAATGACTGCTAATTATACACTCATCTACACTCATAAGATGGCTGAGTATGGCACAAGTTTTCATCTGCAGCAAGAATGTTGTTGCATATAAATAAACGAGGAAAAAAGTCAAAACAACATTCATAATAAAAACATCGTTTTATTTCAGATAGCACGACCCTTGCCCTTTTGAAGCACAGTAAATCTGACCTCAAATGAACTACTGGAAGAGTGTCCAGAGTATTACTCATCCAACTCACACTGATTATTAAGAAGAAACGTACATGCCACTTCATACACCTATGCTCAATTCTTACTTTCCTGTTTTAATATTACGCGCACACAGAATCACAAAGGTGCTGAGACAAAGTACAGGGGCTATGAACACTTACAGACTCTGTTTTCAGGTAAAGTTATGCATGGATATTAAAATTGGTTAAAAAAAGTTTTAAAAGTTAATCACTATACTATAGTGAAATGGCATGCAGAAGGTGGTGACTGTGGTAATACGGTTGGTGGAAGTGTATGGTGTCAGAGACATTGCCTTTTACAAAAGAAGGCTGCTTTGAGAAATATATGGGTTGGGGAAAGTGATCACATACTTAGAGTCAATGTTGTTCAATAGAACAGGCTTTGGACTGGGACTCAGTAGACCTGAGTTTTATTCCCAGCTCTGTCACTGATCTTCTGGGTGACCTTGGGCAAGTTACATCACCTCTCTATGCCACCTGCCTGTTTCATCTATTTAGACTGTAAGCTCTTCAGTACACAGATTGTCTCTTACTGTGTGTATGTACAGCACCTAGCACAAGGAGGGTCCCACTGTCTGACTGAGGCCTCTGATTCTACTGTAACAAACAATGAGCTTCCTTCCTCCCTCAACTGCAACAAACATACAGACAGTCAATTGCCCCATCTTAAAACATTCAAATATTAACGGAATTCTAAACTAGATGCCAAGAAGCTGTTTAATTATTTTTATTTATTTATTACCATTATAGAGTAGTCTGGTAGGTGGAGAATGGGGGGGATGTCTGGGCAAGTTCTCTGAGCTGCACTTTACCTGTAAAATAACTGCATGCGGCTCACGAGCCACAGTTTGGCCACGCCTGAATTATATAATAAACTGTTACATGGGGATATGCAACTCTTCACCCGTGATCCAGAAAACGAAGACCTTTATAATAGAAGAGAAATAATTCCATGTTTAAAATGCAAGGGCCAGATTGTGGTGGCACTTGCACAGCTCTGCAAGGGGTAGGAGAGGGTAAGGGGAGTCAAAATGTAGGTGCCAGCATTCAATGAGTGCCAGAGGTACGAGGAAGACTAGCAGTGTCTTAGGTCATGCACACCTCCTTTGGGAGATGGGCGGCGCTAACTAAGATGGTGGCCAGGGATAAGGGAGATGCAAGATGCATGCCTTGCACCCTTCAAATAGGTGTTGTTCCTGAGTGGGCTCCAGCAGCTGCTTCCTGGCAATCATAGAATTCTGCAAGTAAAATGATGCCAGTAACTGCAGTTCAGGACACACTTCCACACACATGGCAATGGCTATCTAAACAAAACAAACCAAAAAACCCTACACCTAAATCATCATTTAAAAGACCCCAGTTTAAACCGTAATTCTGAGGTCAGAAATACATTTGGGGAACATTAGTCAAACATATAAGTAATCATGCACAATTACTCTGCCCTGCAGTAACAGCAATTGCTGTACAAGTGATGGTAAAACCAGGACAACCAGATATTACGTATCCTTGTTATTTTCAATGGAAGAGTTGAGGGTTTAAATTTGACAACAAACAAAACAGAAAAGCAAATCTGTAAAACTAATTATTACAGATGGAATTTTATCCTTTCTAAACTTTTGCAAAACTGAAATTGAGTCTCTATCCAAACAGCTATATATTGTCTAAAGATGCACAGACACAAAGAGATCCCATGTAGAATACACAGAGCTACATCCAACTATCAGCCCTAGTGTCAGGCCACTGAATAGTCTCTCAAAATCCTGCTGACTTCAGTGGGACTCCACACAGGAGTCATAGTCTGCCAATACAGATCTCATTGCAGGATCAGGGGCCTAGAACAACAGTATCCTGAGAAAATATATGCACTCAAGATCTATGGAGAAATCCACTGGAAAATGAGGATGTCCATGTATGTATGTTACGGGGATAAAAGGATTCTGTTTGTGCTACCAGAAAATCGAGCACTAGAGTTGTAAAATTCCATATGCCCTACAGTGTGAACACCATTAAGTAACATCAAGTTACTGTTTAAAAAAAAAAAAAAAAAAACCCACGCACACTCTTCCCCTTCCTACAGGCCAGGTGTGAATGTAAAACTTGAGAATTGCAAAATTTATCTAAACTGTCACATACACACAAACACACCTGTGACTTAATGGCTTTGCACGCTGTGTGTCTGCATTTCTCCTTGGAATCTGTTGATTGTTCAGCTACACCCTTTGTCAATATTCCCTCATTATCTCTTAATGCATCTAATCAATGCTAGACAATACTAAACTGTTAGGGTGCTAAAGTGATTTCTAGCACAAGTTTTCTGTTTTGCTTTGATTATTTTTTAAAGCCTTTACCTACCACGTAAATAATAATATATAGTAAAAAAACATCAAAAACATTTCACAAAACAGATCTTTCATAGCCATATAATGAATGGCTGTACAGTGAAGCAGCCAATTGTCAGCCAGGACTAAGGTACTAAATTAACTGAAAGGAGAAAAGAATAACAGGAGTACTTGTGGCACCTTAGAGACTAACAAATTTATTAGAGCATAAGCTTTCGTGGGCTACAACCCACTTCTTCGGATGCATATCATCTAAGGTGCCACAAGTACTCCTGTTATTTTTGCGGATACAGACTAACACGGCTGCTACTCTGAAACCGGAGAAAAGAATGTTTCAATTATTTTGTACATCAATATAAAAATAATGAACAAAGTATGGCTAATTTTCAAACGAATGAACATGTTACAGAACGTATGGCTCCATGCCTTATGGCTCTAACTTAAAGATCAGCCAACTATATTTTCATCGGATACACTTCTCAGAGCTCCAATCAATTTCAATTCATTTGATATTCGACAGACAGCATATTTGTTTGCTTTATGAGTGTAACAAGCTTCACCACTTACTCTGAATATAAAACACATGTAGTCTGACTGATCTCAACAACTTAAGACAAAGACTTGTTTCGCCAAGAGTACAAGGCTTCCATTCACCATGAAATGAAGCTCACAAGCAAAATTGTTTTTGATGCTTGTAGTGACAGTCTCAGCATGAGCTCATGGGGACAGAGTGCCTCCCAGAACTCCCCAGTACATAGGGAGAGCCTAGTCAATGCTACACCTCCTTTGTGGGTGGAACAGTCAACCCAACTCACTGAGTGCTACTGCCAATCCATGGGCATCTCTCCATCTACTTTGGGATGATGTGTGCCCCTCGCCCCCTCAAGAAGCTAAGTAACTTCACAGAAAGCGGTGATGAAATTGTGACAGGCCCCAGGGAAGCAGTTCATTTTGCACTCTCTCACTCCTTTTAAGGACCAATAACCATCTGTAACCTACTGCATTAAAGCTTATCTAGCAATACTGTTACACAGATACTGCCCCAAATTCTCCATAGTTACATGCAAGCCTCCCCAGCTTAGTTCAATGATGCTGTGCAACATGTAAGCCAGCACAGAATTCAACTCCTTAGTTCTACACAATTCAGTAGACTGGACTGCCCCAGAAATGCCATACTCCATGTTCTAGAGTCAGACAGGAGAATTGTTCAGCAAGTTCCTTTACGCCAATTAATTTTAAACTTTATATTATAGGCCAGTCTTGCTGTTTACTGATGTGAACGATGTTACTTGAATAGGAGCAGACTTCAATGGAGTTAGACGACTTATGAAGTACAGGATTTGGCACTACGTTCTTTATCACTGGCCTTTCTTGTTTCCTTCTTGTTACAATAAAGGCCAATGTGCTTTCTACACGGGCAATGGGCCTGAAGTTAAGATCGGGTACATATTCGCCAATATCTTGTTAGAGTGGATGTATCGAAGATTTATACATTTTATAGACCTCATGCCTTTTAATTTACTAGGGATCTTCAAGTAAAAAATCTTCAAACTGTATTTGAGCCTGGTTTGTGTGTGTAGACAGGCACATTTACATGTTGTCTTTGGTCAGTTTCTGAATACTTTAACAAAGGATATTCTTGTAGTTAAAGCACTGGATTGGGACTCAGGAGGTCTGGACTCAATTCCTGACTCTGCCACCAACTGCCCGTGTGTTCTCTTAGGCAAGTCACAATCTCCCTGTGCCTCAGTTCCTCATCTGTAAAACAGGGCTAACAACACTTCCTTTCTCTCTCCCAGCCCCCTTCACTTGTCGATTGAGACTGCAATCTGTTTAGGACAGGAATTGGCTCTTACTATGGGTATGTAAAATGCCTGGCAGAAGTGGGACCCAATTTCTGTTGGAGCATCTAAGCACTACTCTAATAATGTATACTGTATTTAGTACATATGGTTTTCATGACCTGAAAAAGGAGAGACTTATTTTTCAATTTCCTGGATAACAAAATAAAACAACACACATTTTGTGTGTTCCCGGACAATAAATTATATCAGTATGTCTTTATCTTCCATATTTGCTTCCATAATTAATTTTTCAGTACAAAGAATAGCTCTCTTGTTCACAACATGGCATCATGAAGCACAAGCTTTAAGCCAAGTCTTCCAGTAAGCTAAGGAAGCTGCCATTGAGGATGGAACAATGGCCAGACAAGGTTTCCCTTTGTACTCCACTTTCCCCTTCACCAGAGGCATGCTTACAATGCTGTCACTAATTACAAGTTTATGAACTCCAGATAAAATGAGCTCAAGGAAACCTTCCTTCAGAGCAGATATGCAAAGAATCAAGTTCACACAAAGAACACTATCGAGGGGAAAATGGTAAAAATTCTACATGAAGAATACTGTCAGCTACTTCCTTTAGAATGTATTTAATAATCTACAAATATTCATGGTACATTCTGTATTTCCCAAGCAAATTATAAAACAGACAGCAGAATAAATTTCTGGTCTCAGATTCTCCACTGTCAATGGGAAACAGCCCCTTCAGCATCAACTTGTGTGAAATATGCTGAACTAAAGTTGATCTTTATTAAGAAAAAGAAAAAGAAATCAATCTCTTTGCATGGCACCAAATTAAATAATGAACAGAACTTGGGTGATGTGGCGAAAAAGTATAATATACTTCACAAAAAAGTTTTAAAATCTTTCTCATCGACACGCCCCATCCATAGCCCCTCACAAACACACCTACACAGGCAGTGTGTAACAACTGTACCAACAAAAATCCATTTCAACTACACCACTGGGGACAGGCATGTTCCTTTGCCTGGTGATATATAAATGTGATAGTGTGCCAGATGCAACAAAGATGAAATGGTTCCTACCTGAGTTGATTGATGGTTCTTGACTTTACAATACCTTAAAAGTCAGAATCTATGAATTTCCCAGTCATTAAACTGAGAAAAAATACAGCGGTTTGTATTTGATCAGAAAGAAACTTCCTACTAAAACGCTGTGTGTCCAACAGAAAAAGCTTTCCCACCTCATGAGCAGATACAGGTACGTTCTATATTATATTCTAGCTACATTTCCAACACAAACCCATATGGTCCCCTCACTGCAGATAGAATTCCTGGACAGGGACAGGTGTGCGGCTTGAAAGCCACAAAAAGAACAGCCATATTTTATTCTTAACAAGGGGTTTGTGCCAGCAGAAAAACCATATGGGGTGTGGCCCTGTAAACTCAAAGCCTGAGCATTTACATGGAAATCAGGTTCCCAACCCACAGATACTGGGCCATCTGCAAAAAGAATCCACTCCTCCCTCTAACCACACAGCTCCATGAAAGGCTACATTGCTACTGATTCAGTTCCCTGAGGTTGCACACAACACCCATGTCCATCTCTAGGTTAGACATAAGGCTGAAGTAATGCTGCTTCTAGCAACATTAACTACCAGGTTGGCTACCCACTCAAGAATCTGCAAATGTTTGAGGAGAGCAAGCTGGGTAAATCAGCTGTTCAGTTATGCAAATCAGCTGTTCAGTTATGCAACCTCCCAACTCATACGGTTAGTACAGAGGGCCTTTCCACAAGCTCCCAGGGAGTAAGTAGTCAGCATGTTGCAAAGTCCAAGGACTACAAGAAAGCTGCTAACCTTTCACTGCTTCGAGGGCATTCTTGCCCCTCTGTATCCCATTTGTTCCCTTCCCTCCACACCACAGAGTGCAGACAGAACCTACTAGTTATCGTTAAAAGGCCTATTTTTCACACACTAATTTTTATACTCATTTTAAGTGATTTTTAAAAAGGAAGACATTTCGGGATTTTTTTTCCCCTCCAGCTATATAACAATGAAAATGTCACGTCTTCACACTGTTAGTAAAATTATAGAGGTGACGAGATCCTTATATATTAATATAGGTGTTTTTAAGCTGATAATATCAGAAGGGAAAGATCTTGTGTTCATAGTTTTGAAAAACTCTGAATAGATTTTCTTGGGTTAGGAGTGTGTTTTCATCTGGAGATGGCCATTGAAATGAATAAAAGGCAAGTGCTGCCAAGTGAAGTCTTGGCTCTAACTTCTTCTGGAAGTGCTTTGTGGGTAGACAGCTGAATGGATCCCTATACAACTAGTGGTGTTGGCATTTAATTATTTCCGTTCTTCTGTTCTCTGGCTGCATATTATAGTTTTGCTTGAGCAAGAAGTGTCATTTGTGTGCTGAACACTTAATTTTTGTTTTAGATCATCCATACATGTCTTTTCATAAAGCTTCTTGTTAACTCCTTGCTGGACAAAACTAAAAATTAGCTACTGGACCTCAGGTTCTGTAGTGGCATGTTTGTCAGAATATCCACGGTCATCCATCAATGATTTTGGAAATTTGAAAGGAATCAAAAAACATTCATGCTGTGCTAGATCTGGGGGTTACTGGAGGATCAGTCAAGTCCAATGTTGTTTTAATAGGATAAAAGAAACTGCCCTATGTAGTGCCTAAGATCTGAATGGTTGGTAGCAGAAGGAGCTTTTGCTTACTCTATATGATTTAATATTACAGAAGTGTAATCTAAAGACTAGGGAATAAAGATGAAGATAATAATAGTTTGTCTCTATAACCTTTGTCCTTAGAGTCAGCTCTCTAGGTTCAGGCAAGTTCACAGTAAATTAGTTTTAGGTCATTGGCACAAATAGTCATCATCTGAAAGGCAGCCTGCTCAGGCAATATCTGGAGGATAGCTATGCAAACCCTTATCTGAGTTAGAGTATTATCCAGAGCTTATTACTGGAATGCAAACAGCACTGAAGTTAAATAATTATAAATTAAGAAGCCATTTCAACTAAATGGAATATCTGAGATTAAAACAACTTCCTTAGTTTCTGTGGTCATGTCAAAGGTGCTAGGGATGAATATGAAAAATACATCATTGGCTGTAACTGCCCACATCTTTTGAATGTCTGTAGGCTTTCCTTTCCATATGCAGAAGTACAGAGAATACCACCCACCAATATACTAGGCTCTTCACTCACTTTCAAAGTCTTTCAAAAGAGCATACAGTCCAAGTTTTGTAAATGTCCTATGAGATGTACATTTTTCCAGCAGCCCATTAGCTTTGCTGCAAACTTGCTAGGTCCTCTATGGAAATAGGGACTAGAAGAAGTATCTACATGCTATTTTCTCTTGTGCAATTTTATGTTTGACAGTGGAAAAAATACCTTTTGCAGTGTTCCACTAGTGAAGAGCTAATTTATAGACTAAGCAACAATGGCAAGACTATTAAAAAGTCTGAAATCTTGTCTTGATATGATAATGGCATGAAACAGATTTTCACTGCACATCAAGCTTCTGCTAAATGTAGCATGAATCTATATGGTACTCATATATACATTTCAATAAAGACATTTGATACAAAAAAAACCAACCACTTACAGAAACAGAACTTAATTAAATGAATAGGGAAGTGTTATTTACCCCTTCACATAACACAAGAACCAGGGTTCAACTGAATGAAAATAGGCAGCTGATTTTAAAACAAACATCCGGAAATACTTCCTCCCACAATGCACAATCAACCAGTGGAACTTGTTGCCAAGGGATGTTGTAAAGGCCAAAAGTATAACAGGGGTTCCAAAAGGAATTATATAGCCACGATGGTTAGGCATGCAACCCCATGCTCCAGGGGGTCCCTAAAACTCTACCTGCCAAAAGAGAGGGGGACTAGATGACAGGCGATGGATCACTCGATAAATTGTTCTATTCATTCCCTCTGAAGCATCTGGCACTAGCCACTGTCAGAAGACAGGACACTGGGCTAGATGGACCATTGGTCTGACCCAGCATGGCCATTCTTATGTTCTTAACGAAAAGCCAGGGCAGATAATGAAAACTGCTGCTCAATGTGCACCGGCCATTAAAGCAAACCGAACGTTGTACATAGATGTAAGATAAAGACAATATTTTAATTATAGAAATCAATGGTAAACCCTCAGTTGGAATACTGTGTACAGGTCTCATCATCCTATCTCAAAAAGATATAGGTAAGAAATAAAGCGAGGCTCAGACATGGGGAAAGAAAATAGGAAGAGGTATGCTCTTAGGAAGGGACTGCCATGTGAGAAGAGACTGAAAAGATCAAGACTATTTACTTTAAAGAGGCAATTAATCAGATGAATAGAGATATACAAAATAAAGCATGGTATAGAGAAGGTACACCAGGCACTCCTATTTACCATCTCTCATAATATAAGAACAAAGAAGATATGAGGAAATTGAAAGACAACACATTTTAAAACTGATAAAGGGCAACACTTCATTTAACAATATATAATTAGCCGGTGGAACTCATTAACATAGAGCTTCACAGAATTCAAAACAGTGTTATACATTTATATAGATAAAGGACATTCTCAATTACATCAAACAGGACTTTTCTAAATTATAACCCATCACTCTTCAGCACACAAGCCTGCGTGGGGAAAGGAAGAGGTCCATTGAAGGGGATCTTGCACCTTCTTCTGAGGCATCTAGTGTTGATTGTCAGACAGGATAGAGGACTAGATGGTCCATGGGTCTGGTGTAGCAATTCCTATGTAAGCAGGGAGAGCTATTGCTTTGCTACATACAAATAAATCAGTTTTGCAACAGTAGTGGTGCTCTTCCACCACTGAAAGAAGAGAAGAAAACCTTTCCTTTAGGGCCTCGCCCATCAAAGTGTTCAGCATCTCCTATTGGGCATTAAATACCATGGACCACACATGATATCAGCAAAAGTTAAGGGTGCTCACAGAACCTTTTAAGATTAGACCTTTGATGTACCATTATTGTAGACGGTGACAGATGTCATAATTCACTGTGGAATATTGTAATAAATTGTTTGCCATGTTGTTGTAGCCCTATTGGTCCCAGGATATTATCAAGACAAGGTGGATGAGGTAATACCTTTTAGTGGAGCACCCTGTCTCTCTAATTTAGTGGTCCCCAAGCTTTCTGTCAAGCCCCCACCAAGTAATGAAATCTGTCCACACCCCCACTGGGAATTGCGGTCGGGAGTCAGGGGTCGAGGCCACGACCAGGAGCAGGGCCATGGTGAGGGCCAGAGCGGAATTGGGAGGTGCTCCCTCCCCGCCCCCACCTCCGAATGTTTGGGGACCACTGCTCTAACTATTAGCACTTAACACTATCATAGTTCTTTTAATCTTCAAAGCACTTGACAACCATTAACTAATGTTGGATGGAGGGAGGATACTGGGGTGAGTACGTAAACTATTGGGAAAGGAGACAACTTTTTAATAAATATATGAAGGTGACTGCATTTCCCATCTCAGTCCAGGATGAAGGTGAACCAATAAGGAAGACTGTATTAAACTGAAGAACAACAACAACAACAACAAAACATACTCACAAGCTGGTTTTTCCTAGCTTTCACTGTCTATTAAAAAGCTAAGAAAATTCCAGGCTATGTGACTTCACTATTAAGACCACCCACTGAGAAGCAGTAACCACTTTTCTTTTCCTGTCAGAGGATATCATCCTTATGGATAGTCAAGCAAAAACCTAAATAACTACTATGTGTACAGTATATGTAAAATATTAAAAGATTTCTAATATTGTGCAGAATTACAGTTTTCTTTAACACGCTAGAAAAGCTCTGCAGCACAGTTACTAACATTTTACACGAAGCAGAATATCCGAAGTTTAATTGATACGGCGCAAGCATAAAAATGGTTGTGTGTTTAGGCACATGCTGACATATCAGTTATGTGAGAAGTTTAAATAAAGAATTTCCAAGCTGATTTACCTTCCCCCTCAGTTTTGAAAATATCTGAATGAGAATTCATACCTCATAATAAAAGAATCTCTCTCTCACTGCTCTTGTATTTAGGCACAAAAATGGAAGCATACTGAAAAAAGTTTAAAAAAAAAAAAATCTATAGCCAGGATTTAAGAAGTCATGAACTTCCCAATAATCACCACATTATAAAACTTGACCTTTACTTTTTAAATATATCCATTAATTGTTTCCCAGGACTTAGGTACAGAATTGCTAAAAAGATCTCTCATGAGTTCGGCACTGATTCATCTTTACAGTCTTTGCCAGCTGCTGTGGGAGCGATTATTCATACAGGACTGCCTTAGCTAAACGTGATACATTCTTGTATAACAAGAGAAAACAACAATATCAAAAACAAGAAACTGAAGAAGGGGCTTGCTTAATACACCAGAAGCAAGGAAATTCAGCATTAGTAAAGCTGTATGTACTTAATTCATCCCACTGTGCCTAGTTAGAGAAGCCTATATGAAAGTCTATTCACAGCTCTCGATTCATGTGTTAGTTCCATTGGCATTATATGATATGGGTTAGATCGTCACAATCAGGGACAATGATCATGGGTGGCAGTATAACAGGCGCTGTGGTGCAGCCCTCCCCCTCAGCACCAGCGGGGGTCCCAGGTGACCTCCCCCAGAGCACCCTCGCCCCGCCCACCCAAGTTTTAGTCACAGCAGGTATTTTTAGTAAAAGTCATGACAGGCCATGGGCCGTGAATTTTTGTTACGGCCTGTGACCTGTCCAGGACTTTTACTAAAAATACCCATGACTAAAATGTAGCCTTAATGATCATCACTCAATGAAAGTCAGATTGTAGCACAAGCATTACAAGAAAAGCAGCTCCCTTCCTTCTCACTCCATTTATTTTTTTGGGCATCTGATGTGTCAATTCCTTCAGTAAAGTCAAATGGATGCCCTCATACCACTTTAATTTCTACCTCCAGTTCCTAGCAGTGATAGTACAACCAAGTACCAGACTGGTGCCTTCTTACCAGTTCCAACACTCACTGAATATTGTCTCCGACTTCAGAAGATGATGGATCTGGCACTAAATGATTTATTATTTCTACCAAATAAAATTTACTCCTTAGATTTTTGAATACACTACAACAGAATGGCAGTGCAACTCCAGCCTGCTCCCTAGCTGTGCCACTCCTTGCCAACAGAAGCCTGTAGCAAAAGAAACACTAGAAATGAATACCACAACTAATCCATAGAGCCCTGCAATATCTGCAGACCAAGTTTGCAGATCGCAGATTGGATAGGGATACAAATTTTGTATCCATGCAGGGTTCTACTAATCCAACTATCTAACTAAATAATAGTTGTGAAGATACAGAGATTGTTCAGCACCCATCAACACACATTAGATGCAGTATCCTTTGTCAACATTATAAACCCACATCAGGACTGACTGGACATAATCTAGGCCCATTACTCAGCAGAATATTATCTTTCAGAGTTTAAGGAAGTGTTAAAAGAAATCATTCTCCATAACACCATCATATATTATTTCACCTTATGTGGACAAGTTCTTCCCTTAAATGTGTGCCCACCCTGGCTGCCAAAGTAGTGCAGAATGACTGACTTTCAAAGTCAATGGGAGCTGCCAGCACACAACCATGTGCAAAACTGGGTCCTCAGAGTAAGATCTTTTTATAATTTATAACAGGAAAACTAGACCTTTGAAGACTAAAATAATCTGTGATTTTTAGAACTATAATTATTTTGCCTTCCATTAAAATATTTCATCTGCAATGTCACTCTAATAATGCTGCTTCATAGCCAAGAACTGAAGGCCAGATCCTCAGTTATGTAATCTGAAGTCTTTGGAACTACACCTATTTCCATCAGCCAAGGATCTGGCCATAAGCACCTACTTGGTTGTCATCTTAAGCCACTCCATGCTTTTGTGAAGGAGACCCATGGGAATAAGGATACAGGCTAGCTGCCTGGCCCTTTAAAATGAAGCTCTGCCTACAAACTCCCTTGGTCAGAGCCATTTGTCTGGGTAGATTATTCTTACCCTACCACATGGTCCTAGTCAATAAATGTATTCTTTCAAGTGACTGCCCTACATTTGCATTTGAAATAGAAACATCTCCATTAGTAATGTATGTTTCAGAGAGGCTATGTATACACAAACCATTGCAGCTGCATCTCTGTAGAATTTCAGCATAGCCACGCAACTACAGCAGTGGTGGGGGCTTCTCCCACCACATAATTAATCCACCTCCCAGAGAGGTGGTAGGTAGTTCGACGGAAGAATTCCTCTCTCGACCTTCAGCTGTCTACACCGGGGGTTAAGTCAACTTAATGTCACTTGGTGTGTGGATTTTTCACACCCTTGATTGGGAAGCTGGGTCAACTTCACTTTTTAGTGTAGACCTGGCCAGAGTATAGAGGAGAATTACAGTCCAAAGAGCACCCAGTTACACAGTAAACATATTTACAACCTTTTTCACTGCAGTCGTATACGGTGAATACAAGGGAGTCATACAAGTATACCTATCCACAGTAATGGGGCATAACTTCAAATATGCAGCACTCTGTATACATTTCTTGTCTGAATTAAACTTGTTTTCCTTAAGATGCTCTGATTTTCCTTAAGAAAAACAGGATGCCTCATTTATCTGTGTGTGTGTGTGTGTGTGTGTGTGTGTGTGTGTGTGTGTGTGTGTGTGTGTGTGTGTGTGTGTGTGTGTGTGTGTGTGTGTGTGTTCGTTCCCAGAAGTATTTCCTAAGTTCCAACATATTGAAAGTACAAAAAAAATATATAGTCTCTTGGTGTCAGGCTCTAAACTGGGAACATGTACTTATGTGCCCTTCATTTTAGATCCCGATTTTGTATCACTAAAATATGATTAATTTAACTTACATTTTAATGCTTAGTAATTCTTCACCTTGTCTCTTCTGCATGATGAAAGAGCAAGACAAAAGGACAAATATTATAGTAAGTGTAAATTCTACCCAAGCAAAAAAGCTCCAAAACAATATAAACCAGCAATTATTTTTGTAAAGAGCAATAATCTTTCGACTATACAGCTTACGTAAGCTCATTAAGCAGGATGTACTCAGGAGAACTGATTCTGACTCAGAAATAACACACAAGGTGATTTTGTGATCAGCCATTGCCTCTTGGGACTGCCTGAACCTTTACTTCATCAAAAGAGAGATAATGAACTGCAATTATGACAAACAAACATTTTCAGTTTTCTAAAGAAAAAGTAAGCTACCAACTGGATATGCATTGTAATGTGTGACCTACAGTTTTTGTCTATAAAATATGAATACTTGTTTAATCAACATCTTCTGTAAGAGTTTGAAAACTGATACGACAGTTAAAACATCTCGATGTACATCATCCTCTGATCATTACAAAACAATAAAATGCAAACTACAACTTTCATCAATACTAAATCCTGATAGCGTCTCAGTTACCTGCTCTTCCTTAAATGTTGAGAACTGGCAAAACCAAGCTTCAGACAAATAATGTACAATATATAAAACGTAAAGCATAATTCTGTGCATACAAGAATGAAATGCAGTATGATCCTCCAGCCAATTGTGCCTTTTAATTAAAAGAAACCCCAAGACTACCATTGTGAATGATTCTGCAAGATCGTTATTGCAGTTAAGCTGAACGACATGAGATGAGGCAATGCCATTAAACTTACAGGGCAAAAAGTAATATGCAGCCAGATGCAATTCTGCGATGAATTTCCCGTACATCAATGTGTGAATGAGAATAACAAGACGACAACACTCTTGGGATTCAAGATAAAGCCCACTTCCAGTGACTGCAAATACCCAAGTAAAAAGATCATTTAGATGGTAATCCATTTGTTTTCCGAACTTCTTCCATGCTATCCTCCTTTTACATTCCAAGTCTACGTGGTTTCCCAGAATTCAACAGCAGTCCAGAAACTGAAAGGCCAGAGACCCCAACCAGAATCAGGGCCCCATTGTGCTGGGTGCTGTACAAAGACATAGTATGACAGTCCTCACATCATATGTGCATCTTCCAGTGACTACTTTAGCAATTAGATGATCATTGTCTTTACCCCTCTTTGAAGACACCTGCA
The DNA here is from genome assembly GCF_028017835.1 of Emys orbicularis. Lineage (NCBI taxonomy): Eukaryota > Metazoa > Chordata > Testudines > Emydidae > Emys > Emys orbicularis. The sequence continues at coordinate 30,177,864 of NC_088697.1, read as the reverse complement.
CCAGGTGCAGGTATATTAAATCATTGCTTCTGACAACAGTGGAGAGCTGTTAGTTTATGTCAAACAGCCTACAAATGTAAATGATATATTGGTAGAATTTTTCCTTTTCCCTATTACTTTCTCCTTTGAAAACACAAACGTAGCAGAAGTCCCCTCAATCTCCTCTCTTACACACCCTCCTTTAAACCCACTTCAGCCACAATAACTAGATGTAATTAGGCAACTAAGATATTCTTTGTTAGAAAAGAAAAAAAATCACCCTCTTTTCCTACTTCGAGTCAAGGCCAGGCCCTCTTTGGGTAACTCTGTAATATCGCTGATATTATCCCCATTTTCTCTTCCCCACTGCCTTAACTCTTCTTGCTTACCCCTCATTACATCACATTTAGGTTAACTGAAAAGCTCCTTGGGCAGAGAACATCTTTTCTGTTTTGGGAAGAACCTAGGCAAATCTCAAAGAACTAAGAGAAAGTATAAATAGCGAAGACATATGTACAGAGCCATTCTTAATGTTTACCACCCGGAAGTGAGGTCTCCTGTACTAAATTACAGATTCTCCCCACCTACATCTGTTGGTCTATATACATTCTCCGTATCACAGCTCATGAAATTCTGCATGTCCATAGAAGAACCCATGTGTACTCTCTGAAATATCAATCAACTATCTCCATAGGCATGCCAGCACGTAGACATATCCCAGGCAATATCATTTTATTGAGATTTTTCTGAACCACACTTTTAAGTTGCTTCCGTGTGTGGTAAGAATTTTTCCCCCTAAGTATTATACCATGCACAGCTCTTCTTGTGAATCCAGCTGGATTCTCCTTTGTTCAGAGAGGACATTTTGTTTTTCCTTGATTCTCTTTAGCATTTATTTGTAGGCGTTAGTATGTTGCAGCATAAAAAAAGCACATGTGCTGAATCCTTGACATGAAACATCAGTTTAAATGTGTTACACTTTACTAGTAATCAAGTTCCATAGGTCAGGCTGTAAGTGCTTTATTTGCACCTTTTTTATTCTATCGCAATGAATAGTAAATAAAGAAAACTGCAATGAAAACCTATTCCAGGTTACAACCCTGATTCTCCCCCCGCCCCATCCCTTCCAGACATCAATGCACTTGACACAGCTGTCTGTGATGGGCCAGATCTCATGGGAGCAAAAAAGCCCTTGCCTGAATTTGATTAGCTGGAAATGACATCATGATTTATAACACAATTTTCTAATTCTAAAACAGTAATCCATAATGAATTAGACAAGGCTCATATAGGACCTGTTTAGCTTTTAACTAGAAGTAACTGCATTACCTTTTTTCCTTTTCTACCTTTCATGCAAAAAAGAAATGTGATCTCTCTTTCACAACAGATAATGAGAAGAGCAAATCATAGCTGCTGAGATTAAAAATTAATATCCATCAGGTGAGGAAAATACATAACAAACAAGAACAATCACATACGTGGTGTAGCCAAACTCTTTCACTAAACAGTGGACATTTACTGTAAATGCGAGAAGACGTGATTTATTCTCCTTAGTCTACAATTAACTTTTATACAGTGTACTTTTCTTATGAATTAAAAGAAATAAAGCAACTACAGTTGTTGGCACACCTTCAGATTTAAGGCTCTCTGTTCTTCTGTCTCCGTCTTACCATCTTGTATAGTTAGATTGTAGCTCTTTAGGGCAAGGACTGTCCCTTGCTATGTTTCTGTAGAGCCTGTATCTTGAATGGGACCTCTCAGTGCTGCTGTAATACAAATATTCATTCATAATAATTGTTGAGTATATACTGAAGACTGCAAGCCTAACACTCAGTGGGGTGATCTGCATGAAGAAATCAAAGGCCCATGCTGCACGATATTATCATCTCCACGACTCAGTCAGCTTTACTATCCAGAATGGCAGTCTATACAATGTTAGGCATCTTGTTTATACTAAACTTTCCTTAGAAACAAACAAAAATGTTTCAGGGAAGTCTGGTGAAGGGTCTAGTAATAGAACCCCCTGTGACCATATAGGATATCTAAGTTGAAGACTTTCTCTTAGTCCTTTGTTCCCCTATCAGCTGGCGGCATAACATCCCAATAAGGGAGCATATAAACCCTGAAGGAGAAGTTTGCGTCACTTTCCATTGACCCCTTCAGCTGACTGAAGAGCAGCGCAGATGAGCTCCAGAGTCACCTCTAGCTCCCCTTGGTTGGAAAAGCAATCGGTCTGTGCAGGCTTTATGCTGGAGAGGATTGAGAAGGAAAACAGGTAAGATCCTTCAGGAGACGAACGGGGCTGGAAAACAAACCTACACTTTTCACATGAGCCAAGTTATACTGAAGCAGAGGAATTTTAGAACAGTTGAAACGTACATACCGTAACTGATAGAATGAATACGTAAATATACAGAATAAATGGGACTGATTCCCTTTTACATAAACAACATTTACACCTGCTTTGAAGTCCTTTTATACTTCCAGTGCGGTGCAAAGGGGCCTTAGTGTAAGGGAGACTCAGCCCCATTATTTTGTACTCACTAAAGAAAAGACATAAATGGAGTATGTAAGCAAGAAGTTATCCCATTGTTTGCTTTCACTGAAGTCAAATAAGACGCCACAGGAGATGCAAGCATGAGGCACAGATCTACAGGAACAGTTCCCTTTATTCAATACCTTTTTGAAAATGCACCAAATATAAAAAAAACTCACCGGGCCACAATCCTGTGCATACAAGCGTGCCTTTATTTTAAATGGCAACATGCACTAACAATTAATGGAAGTGGCCTACCGAGTCACATGCTATTAACTCCAATGTTCATTTTGGATGAAAATAATGGAGATTTTTAACCCTTACAACAGTGGCTCTCTCTTTTTGAGCCAATTATTCCCAGCACATCACAAAGCATCTCATTGGTGTCCTAAGAATACACAAACAAATCCAAAGTGTATTCCTAAAAGGCTGTGGTCTACAGAACAATACACAATCCAATGAACTCACCACCCTCATTAGCCATTCTTATCTTATTCATGCTTTTTCCTTAGGTTTAATACATTCAACTAGGCTTTTATAAGCCCTGTCTTAACAGGAAAGCCCAGCTAAGCATCACACAAATTTGTTTCCAATAATCAGAAGAGACTTACAGCTCTTGAGTGTTTTTAGCCATGTTTATTAAATAAAAAAAAAAAGGACATGTTTAGGTAAAAGCTGTTCCCAAAACTTTCACATGCAAACTTATAAGCAGTGGTTTCCATCTGTTTGCAAAGAATGTCAAATAACTTCGTATTCCACCTTCTGTTCTGGAAAAGGGATCTTACATTCACACCCACCAAGTCTCCACTGTAAATCCTGATTGATTATCTCAATAGAACAAACCAAACAAAGCTAGATATGCTTCACTGAATTTCCCCTCAAGACTGATTTACATTTAGATTTGTGATATGCCCAAAGATTCATACAGCAGCCATTTGGTCTCCAACCAGCCTCTGAGAGAGAAACTATTCCCACTACACTTAATATGATCCAGTTAATTAGAATGTTTTAAAAGGTTGTACAGTGTTAAAAATAAAAATGTTCTAATTATTAGAATGAAAATCAGAAAAAAAATTGCTAAATTGTAGGTGGGATGAAGTGGCCGTGCAGATTTAAAAAAAAACATTACAGGTATGAAAGCTTTTAGGAAATGCAATGCATTGATCCAGAAATATCCACAAAATCCATGGATACGTGTATGCCTAAGCAAGTTTCAGGTGATTACCCATCTTTCATTAGTGTGTGTGTTTGATATGCTTTCCATGAGTTACTTGTGGGTTTAGTAGTTTCTGTTCCGATGAGTCTTTCTTGTTTTTTAATCTTAAACCAAAACCAACAGAAAACTTTAACTACATGGCTAGCATGAAATTCAAAAGCAGTGATTTATATCCCCAATTGTCTGCCTCATCAAATGTCATACTCCTAAACTGCTCCAACTAATGTAAAAATTAATGGCATTAACAGAAAAACAAAAGACAAAAAGCCTGGCTGTTTTACTGGAGTGAGTTCATGTAGTTCCCAGTGTGTGGTACCTAGTGAATGATAACTATAATTACTTCTAAAGAACCAGAATCTCAACTGAACCTACAATAAGTTTACATGTAAAAATAACTTTAAAAAAATCAAATCAAACTGCTTCACAGTACTTACAACATAAAAGCCTGAAGGCAAATTGCCAACCGAATGAATTGAAAATGGATTTTAATTCTGCCATACACTACATACATCACTGTATGTCTGATTCGACTCCTATGAGTACAGACATCTTGATACAAGTTCTGGCAGAGAGCAGACTGACAGTATTGGGTCAAAAGCTGCTCTTCCCAAGGTGATTTCAAAGTGTTTGCCAGCAGAGTGGAGGGTTGGCTCACAATGGACGTACAGTGGTGATCCTGATGGCTGGTGTCAGATACTAAAACCACATTGCTGAACGCTCTGGAATTCCCCAATGTGCTGTGCAGCAAAGTGGGAAATAGCTAAGCTACTAGCTGCAGGAGCAGATGCCCTAGTGTGCCCCCATGGAATGATAAGCCCCACGGTAAATATAAGGTGCTAAGGCAATCTGCCTCAAGTGCTCCATTCCAAATGCAAAAGTCCTTTTTTAAGTTCAGAAGCAGGAGCCTTTTGATACTATATATTGAGCCACTCAATTGCTTGCAACCACTCATCATGCTTAGTGATCTATCACCAGCTTAGGGAAGTCCTCAGTTCTACCCAAAGACTTTCTCCCTTCCAAACAGAAGCCACACTGGAGGAAAAAGGAGAAATTGCTGGGGGTAAAAAAGAAACTGCCTTCTTGGGTGGAAAGAACTGCATGCAGAAGGGTTTTTCTCTCCTTCATGAAGGCAGAAAGAGTAGGGATGGGGTTATCAATTTAGCAAGTATACCAACCGGGGGAGCTTTTAACTTAAAGCAAAAAATCATAAGAAGAGGAACTCTGCCACCATTTTGCTATACTAGATAATCATAACTCATGGGTTTTGCTATGTCCAGAGTGGTGGATCCTTCAGGGAAGAAAGGCACTGCCCTCCTCCCTAACTGGATAGAAAATCAGTTAAGATGAAGAGTGTAAATTAACATTGAGAATAGGACTCTACTTAAGGGTGCTGAAACAATTTGAATAATGCGGGTACTGAGAGCCATTGAACCAAACTGTAAACCCTGTACATGATGGAAACTACTTCAAGACAGGAGGTGCAGCAGCACCCAGGGCACCCACAGTTCCAGCACATATGCCACTACTTGACTTTGAGAATCAAACACCCTGATATCTTCCTGCCTGGCTCAAAGCTGAGGAACCTACGAAGCCCACACAACAACCTTCCCATCAAAGGCAGAGACAGGGGATAAAGAGAATGAGGTAAACAACTAAGTGCCCAAAGGACTAGTTGCTACAGGGTGAAAATCTACTGTCAACACCAGGCTGCTAATATAACCAATGAAATAAGCCTGACTTTTGAAGACATTGATATTCATAGGTTCTAAAGCCAGAAGGGACCACTGCGATCACCTAGTCTGACCTCCTGTATAGCACAGGCCAGAGAACATCTCCAAGATAATTCTTAGAGTAGATCTTTTAGAAAGACATCCAATCTTGATTTTAAAATAGTCAGTGATGGAGAATCCACCACAAGCCTTGGGAAATTGTTCCAATGGTTAATCAAACTCACTGTCAAAAACTTACAGCTTATTTCACTGGTCTACAATTTTTGAGAAGTCGTCTGCTTCAGAGATAAAATGTGCTATTTATTACATATTTTGATGTGCTGAATTCAAATATGACAATTAAAACAACTGATTGGCTACTGTTTCTAAGATATTTAAGTTTTTACATTTTATGTCTATGTATATTGTGTAGATAGTAGAGTTTTAATCATAAATTGTAAACCTAGGTCTTTTCATGTGTTTATGGTTGCTTTACATGATAATATGTCACCTGTCCTGTTTATGTAACACTTTAAAAATCAGCAAAAGGGTTATATAAATAAAATTTATTATGAAACAAAAGGCAAAAAACTATTCTGTACATAGTTTAGTCCTATTCAGTGTCTACTCGGCGCTTCTTGGCTTGTCTCTTGTATTCATTAAATGGAGCATCTCTTGTCACTGTCCAGCAACAGTCTGCAAGCATTGATGGGGTCCATTTGCCCTGATAGCATTTCTCCATTGTTGCAATGTCCTGGTGAAATCGCTCGCCGTGCTCGTCGCTCACTGCTCCGCAGTTCGGTGGAAAAAAATCTAGATGAGAGTGCAAAAAATGTATCTTTAGTGACATGTTGCAACCAAGGCTTTTGTATGCCTTGAGGAGGTTTTCCACCAACAACCTGTAGTTGTCTGCCTTGTTGTTTCCGAGAAAATTTATTGCCACTAACTGGAAGGCTTTCCAGGCCGTCTTTTCCTTGCCATGCAGTGCATGGTCAAATGCATCATCTCGAAGAAGTTCACGAAGACATCTTCCTTTATCTTAGCTTCACTTAACCTTGGAAATTTTCCACGGAGGTACTTGAAAGCTGCTTGGGTTTTGTCAATGGCCTTGACAAACTTCTTCATCAGACCCAGCTTGATGTGTAAGGGTGGTAACAAAATCTTCCTTGATTTAACAAGTGGTGGATGCTGAACACTTTTCCTCCCAGGCTCCAATGACTGTCGGAGTGGCCAATCTTTCTTGATGTAGTGGGAATCTCTTGCACGACTATCCCATTCGCAGAGAAAACAGCAGTACTTTGTGTATCCAGTCTGCAGACCAAGCAAGAGAGCAACAACCTTCAAATCGCCACAAAGCTGCCACTGATGTTGGTCATAGTTTATGCACCTCAAAAGTTGTTTCATGTTGTCATAGGTTTCCTTCGTATGGACTGCATGACCAACTGGAATTGATGGCAAAACATTGCCATTATGCAGTAAAACAGCTTTAAGACTCGTCTTCGATGAATCAATGAACAGTCTCCATTCATCTGGATCGTGAACGATGTTGAGGGCTGCCATCGCACCATCGATGTGGTTGCAGGCTACAAGATCACTTTCCATGAAGAAGAATGGGACAAGATCCTTTTGACGGTCACGGAACATGGAAACCCTAACATCACCTGCCAGGAGATTCCACTGCTGTAGTCTGGAGCCCAACAGCTCTGCCTTACTCTTGGGTAGTTCCAAATCCCTGACAAGGTCATTCAGTTCACCTTGTGTTATGAGGTGTGGTTCAGAGGAGGAGGATGGGAGAAAATGTGGGTCCTGTGACACTGGTGGTTCAGGACCAGAAGTTTCATCCTCTTCTTCGTCTGACTCAAGTGAGAATGATTCTGGTGCCTCAGGAACCGGCAGTCCTTCTCCGTGGGGTACTGGGCGTATAGCTGATGGAATGTTTGGATAATGCACAGTCCACTTTTTCTTCTTTGACACACCTTTCCCAACTGGAGGCACCATGCAGAAGTAACAATTCCTGGTATGATCTGTTGGCTCTCTCCAAATCATTGGCACTGCAAAAGGCATAGATTTCCTTTTCCTGTTCAACCACTGGCCAAGATTTGTTGCACAAGTGTTGCGGCATATGTGTGGGGCCCACCTCTTGTCCTGATCTCCAATTTTGCAGCCAAAATAAAGGTGATAGGCTTTCTTAACCATAGTGGTTATACTGCGCTTTTGTGATGCAAAAGTCACTTCACCACAAACATAGCAGAAGTTATCTGCACTGTTCACACAAGTACGAGGCATCTCTGCTCACTTTGGCTAAACAGAAATGTGTCCCTTTGCAAAATCAAACACTGACAAATAAGAGAGCACGACACTGTAGGATTTCTAGAGCTGATATAGGGCAATTTGTTCAGCAGAGTGATGTAAGCTTCGTTATGATTGCATCATCCATGACTTCTAGAAATAACATGATGCAATTCATATCATGTATGACGCAATGCCAGCTTCAGATTGAATCATTCATTGTTTTGCCTAAAAAGCAAGTACTGTCCAAACCCAGTCATAGATTTATTCATAGATCCAGTCAAAGATGTATTTTAGTCATTTCTGGTTTAAATTGAGATCCCTTCCCTTTATAACTCACTTATCCTCCGCCATTCCCAAGTCAAGGGTCGTAGATACTGACCCAATAGCATATCTTGAAAACTAGAGCCAATCAACAATTTTAAGCATCATTTTCGTTCTCAGTAACCCAGAATTAGTAAAGTTTGACTACATTTATTTCAGAAGCATTTTGGCTGTAGAGCAGTGTTTCCTGTCTGAATTTGTGTAGTTTCAACTGCCAGCCATTGAATCGTGTTATACCTTTCTCTGCAAGACTGAAGAGTTAATTATTAAATATATGGTCCCCTGGTAGGTAGTTATAGACTATAATCAAGTCACTCCTTAACTTTCTCTTTATTAAGCTAAACAGATTGAGGGCCTCAAGTCTATTACTATAAGGCATGTTTTCTAATCCTTTACTCATTGTTGTGACTCTTCTCTGAACCCTCTCCAACTTATCAGCATCCTTCTTGAAGTGTGAATACCAGAGCTGGACACAGCATTCCAGCAGTGGTCACACTAGTACCAAATACTGAGGTATAACCTCTCTACTCCTACTCAATTACCCTGTTTATGCATCCAAGTGCTGCATTGGCCCTCTTGGCCACAGCATTGCACTGGAGCTCATGTTCAGCTGCTTATCCAACACAATCGCCGTAGCTTTTTCAGAATCATCATGCTTTGTCCTGCTTAAAACAGGGTGCCCAAATGAATTCATCTGGAAAAATCTCATTTCTCATTGACCGCAAAACTTGCATTACCAGCTGATTCAGAAAAGACTCCAAGTGTCCCTTCTCAGAATGACAAGATGGGTGATGCATTACCTTTTATTGAACCAACTTCTGTTCGTGAGAGAGAAGCTTTCTCAAGAGTTCTGTATGGCTCACAAGCTTGGTGCAATAAAAGGACCTCACCCACTTTGTCTCTCTAATATCCTGTGACCAACCCGACTACAACTACACCTTCTCAGAATGATATTTTGGGGCTGATCAGAGAACATACCAGTATCTTTTTGATCAAGTAGTCATCTTTGAACAAACAGGTGTAACTTGGCTCAATATGATACACAGAGCCTCTGTTGAGAACTCAGTCTTTGTATTCACTGACAACAGAGAGAGATGTAATGGCCTTTGGTACCCATGTGCTGCAATAAAATATGCTCCTGTGAAACCAAGCGCTTTAAGGCCCTGCCATGTTGACACCAATTTAACATTAATCAAAGCCAACGCTAGAAGTTGCAGACTTGGTAATCCATTACTCTAATGAAAACACTTTTTCTGGGAGTCAGACCAAGCTCCTGGATGCTGAAGTGTTTGAGAAGGGATTATGGAGTATTGTGTATCTATCAATGGCCTTTGAGACACTGGCTGCAAAGCCTCTTTCCTGCACATGACCTCAAATTCATTAATTGTCTATGCAGTAGTGAATGTTAATTATGTACAGTGCAGTTAACAGTACCATAATTTTGGAAATGGGGTGGTAATGCATTTACTTTGCAGAGAAGGAACTACTATGGTTTCTTCAACTTGAAGAAGCCACTAATGTAAAGAATAAATATAACTGCAGAGGTAGAACTCCCAGTGATCATCTGGACAGAGAAATTTACAGGCTATAACATAGATCTGCAATACACTATTCTGAGAAAGCCAACTTTTAAGGAAGTTGTTTCCTTGGTATGGTTCTTGAACATTTGAACAATCATCTAAATTGACTCTTGTGTAGGAAAAGGGAGTTCATGAATCAAAGTAGTACAGAATGGTGGTAAATCAATACATCTATGTAATAACTTTAATTTCTGGTTATTTTCTCTATCCTCATATTTTGCTTATATTACTATCTCTCCACACAGTCTGAAACGTCACCTAATTTTTCCAGGGCTTTTCAATGCTTGTAAGCGTAAAAAGTTCATGCCCTTTCAAGAACGCAGTACCATCAAGCAGATACATAATTCATGTGTACTGCAGATTTTCATTATTTTACTCAACTTCACTGTTTCAAAATTAACATCTTCCAACTATACCACCAGGTCCATTTGGTCTTCTCCCACCAACATCATCATTCTACACACACACAATAAATTAGTGCCATCTAGTGGAGTTCAAAGAATTTCACCTGGGCCAGAGCTTTCAGCTATAACTGCCTCTGGTTGTCCTGTCTTTAATTTATGACCCCTATAAATATTAAAATGAACTGTGGACTGAAATATCCCACAGAGCTTTTCTGCACAGCACACAGCTGATCAATCAAATATAGTAGCAGATGTTATAGCTTTAAATTCTTCCCTGTGTTCTAGAAATCTGTAGAAGCAACAAAAGAAGATAAGTAAAATGCTCATCTGTAGATGCTCATCTTGAAAGGTATGTACAAACACAGCTAGTACTGTTGCAATCAGGTACAGTTCATGTGGAACAAAAATAAACAGATAAGGTACAATAGTAAGCAAAAGATCAAATACTCTATCAACTTGTAACTTTTTTCACAATTTACTGAAAATAAGCAAAAGGTACAGATATTCTTAACAGGATGCCTTATTAAACCTGAAAAAGAAATTATTACTTTGTGATTATATAGCTCCAGATTCTAGTCTCTCTTTCAGAGATGTAATCTCCTATCCAAATATATCAAGAATATTATGTGCTCCTCTGTGTCCAGTATACTCCTGCAATTACATACTCTTTAAATTGAACATTATAACTGATTGGGAAGTCTAGTAAGTAGTACTCTTCATGCCAAATGAGAGGAGAAGTTCAACTCTCAAATTATGAAACTCTCAATCTACATTTGGTCTTATCTTTTTCCCATGCTCCCCACCTTATAACCATCCACCCATCTTAAGTGGCCCTAAGAGTTTCTTTTAAACAGCTTTCATATGGACTCCTATTAACACCACAGAGCCTCTGCTAAGGTTTTGGATTACTGATATATTCTTGGTTATTTGTATGTTGCTAATCACCGTTCTTGCCATACAAAAGACAAAGACTGCTGTAGTCAGACATTGGTTTGGGGATACAATGCCTAATTTCTAACAGGCCATCACATTCGAGAGTTTAAGCTCATGTGATTGAAGAATGTGAGTAAATACCATTATTCTACATTTCTTTAAAGCACAAGGAATGCAAATTCATAATCCTTAACCTGCTATTTCTACGGAACATGGAAAAAGAAATAAGAAGAGAAAAGAATCTGAACCCTTCTAGATTTTCCACCTCTCTTCCTGAAACAATAAACATATTTCAGCATAAATTTGCGTGTCTAGCAACACAAAAATACCTTGAGGTAGGAGGCTCTAAATGTCCTGAATGAGAGAAAAGAAATTATGTAATTTTTCTTGTAGACGAAGGAAGATTAAGAATGTTGTGATAGTTCTAGCTTTGCTTGAAGTGTCAAGCATGACATACAACTGAAAGATCCAACAGACATGCTTTACCCAATATAGTACCCTTGAAAATTTCCAGATGAAAGAACTTGCTTTATGTGCCTCTGTACTGGTTTATGGGTTTACTGTTGACAAGTCTCTCTTCCACTTGGTTCCTGCATATTGAACCACGGCATATGGCAAATAGCTCTACAGAAAATGGAGACTCTCCTTGTTTCTTAGACTGTAGTTTGTCATTCCTTTTTCTCAGTGGAACCAATGATTTTGTATGGTTGCTGTTGACATATGTTTTCATCAGTCTAATAAGCCCCAATTATTTCTATTTATACTTTCAACAAGAAATGAACTTACTCATTTTTGTCCTGTATTACTACCAAATTATATTTCCTTAAATCAAGGAAGACAACTGATGTCCTCAGACTGACAGGATTCCTTACTGTCGCCACAAAAACAGCAAGGTCTTTCAAACAAAACCCGGATGAAACTGTACCCAATGAACCGCAATTGCTCAAGCATAAGCAGTTATAAAGCTCACCATATGCACTGAGTCTCCTAGCATCACAGAGCTTTTTGATAGGAAGGACTCACACATCACAGCCTTCCGCAATTTTAGTTTTTATGCTCTACAAGAAACAGGATTTTTAAAGTGTTCCTGTGTGTAAGACACATATAGACTGCTTGTTTTCTTTTATTATAAAGGTAGGCTGTGGTTTTGCAGTGTTTGTTGTTGCTTGTACACATTCCAAGTAAGTAAATAACTCCATACGTGGGTGTATTTATATGCCTTCCACTTACAGAGGTAGCTTCCAAGTGAGGAACTAACTCCAAATACCTTATCTTGTAAATGGAAATAAAACTGCTTTAAGTATTACCCTGAGGAACATTTGATTACATAGTGGAGCATAATGGTAAGCCTTGTTCAAGTCATTAAAGTAAGTAAGTGTTTAGACTGGATGGTATTTTCCATTTCAATGTGTTTCTTCTTTTAAACGATCGTTCTTTTCATAGAAAAAAAGTGTGTGTCCATCATATACAATTGGCACTATTAAAAAAAAAAAAAAGATGCTGGTTCTGTTCCTTATCACAAGCTGTAAAGATTGTATGAGGTGCTAACAGGTACTGGCAACCAAATACTAGTTTCTTTCCGAATAAAAGAAAAATATTGCATAGTATTAAGGGTCTACTGTTGCTTATAAAGCTTAATTCACAGACATGCTGGACCCAAAACACCAAGGAAGCAAATTTATTTATGAATCCTGTTGATCTCTTTTTAAAATCCTTACCAGATCTGAACCAGAAAAAAAAAGGGGGGTGTTTCTATCTAATATGAGATGCTCATTAAGAGAGGCTGAATATTAGTTACACCAAAGTAACTTCAGTGGTTTCACGGACCTACACTAGTATGAATCAGAAGTGAGACACGTATCTGGCATTATGTCTGCTGACCAAGATCTCTGGGAGATAATGAGAGACCAGACCACAGTTATAAAAACTGGAACCAACATCAATGGCATCTGGCCAGCAACCAAATATGCTGTTTCTCTCTTCCAAAGACTTGACAAACAGAATAAAATACAAATGCAACAAAAGTACATAATGGAGTTTAAACTGTAAGATGGCCATTTATGGTAATAGAGATCCAGATTTTTGATTAAATAGACAATGTTTATTTTGTTTTCCCTTATTAAAATTGAAACTATGTTTTACAGCAAAGACATATAGTCTCATCTCAGACCATGTCGTCATGCTCATATACCACCATTTAACAAATGTTAGCGTTAAGGTGAATTAATTAGCATTACAATTCATCATTAACAATACAATGACTTACACAGAAAAACATCTAACTCAACTATAACTTCTAGGACACAAGCAGAAGTAACCAAAGCTATCACATCATCTTACTGATGTAAACCTTGCCCTTCTCCATGCTGATTTATTAGCATTTTACCTCCACTTTTCACTCACTATGCAAAAGGTATCGATGACTGCACAATGCAATGAAGAAACAGGCACGTCATCTGTATTTGTTCTATAAAATACCATGCATATTTATAGTGCTGAAAAAATAGCTAATAATTAAGATATGAACAATCCTGCCTAAATTCACATACTGAAAAATTACAACAAAACGTTAATATTTTGTTGCTGTTAAAATTTTGACACAAGCAATGGAATTACACACACAACATATAAAACTACAATTACATTTTCATTCTGAAATGTTTGTTCCATGTTAAACATATATATCCCTAAAAATGTACATCTTAGAATTACAACCAACATTCAGGTGTTCCAGTAACAAAACTGTTAGATAGAAACTATGCTTTCGGATGCTTAAGTGTGGATATTTTCATTTACCTCAAAGCTACAAATGCAGATATTTTAAAATGCTGCCTGATCTGGTACAATGTCAGGCAGAGCTATTTTTAGTTCTAATCCACTTAGAGTGCTAAATTCCAAGGGAATCAGCAGTGTTGCTTCACTCATCACTTCAACTAGATTCTTGTGTTCCCTACACTCAAAATGCAGTCTTCAAGAACAAGGGATAAGATCTTTTTTTTTCTGTTGCACTTTCCCCCCACCCCTTTAAACTTGCAGCTACTTGTGTATGCCCCAATAAATAACAAATAACTGCATTTGCAGATAATAGACACTGCAGAGATAAACAATGCAAGGCCTGAACATACACAAGACAACTGCAGTATGGGATTTACCATTTTGATTTTAGGACTCATTTACATTTACTAATTTAAATCCATGAGAAGCAACTGTTATGCATCCACAAGGGCTACTAGATATGGCATTAATCATTCTGTAAACTCGATAGAATAATAGTACTGCAGTGCTCATCACAGACTGCAATCATGAAAACACGGAATCCTCATTTCATGGTTACTAGCGACACAAATTCCAGTGATTTGCTTCCCATTTGGCTTGTGGTTTTTGTTTAAACTACGAGTTGCATTCATAAAAAAATATTCTCCATCTATAGTGGTTTTCTTTAAACCCAAATTAATTTAAAAATCAATACACAGTAACATCTATATCTACAGGTAATTAGTTAATTCAGGTATTCTTCAAGGGGTGTATATTCTTCAAGCAGGTATAAAAACAACTAAAACAGATATCCCACTGAAAATTTTTTAAAAGTGCTCTTGTTCAAGGGATTGGCATTTGCTCATTATTATTGTTATAAATATTATCAGAAAGGATAATATTATTTACGGTGCTGGCTCTTCTCATTTTATACAAGTTTAGTGTTGCTAATTTTTAGCATTAAAGTGACAACACAAAAATTATACACTTCTGTCTGAAAGACTGTTTCTACTATGGCTGCAAACATCTAAGATCAGTGTTACTAGAAAATGTTAGAGATAAAATTTTTAAGTTTAACTTAAGCATTTACTGTACTATGTATATAGTCACAAACCACGGCAAGCCTCACCACCTTCTACTCCAAGTGCAAGGCAAATTTCTTCAACCCTGCTCTCTCTAACACACGGCATCATGTACCTTTCACAAAACAAAACCCTACCAAAAGAAAAAATATTCCACTGTACACACAATTCTCTTCCTGAAGAAGAGGATAAGAGAAAGAAAAACATCACAGATACATCACTTAATGCATCACTGGAAGGTTCTCAGATACAATACTGATGACAGCTGTAGAAGAGCCCACATAGGTTAGAACAGTGGTTCTCAACCTGTGGCCCAGCCAGCACAGAGCTGCGGCCCATGTGACATCCTCAGGGACATGCAGGTAGTATTGGATGCAACCCACATAACACATTGTGGGCCACATATGCGGCCCACAATGGTAAACAGGTTGAGAACCACTCGGTTGGACTAGAATTTTCACTGTTACTACTATAACTAAATGACAATTTTAAACGTAAGATTCTATGGAATATAATCATTTTAACTGTTAACATTATTGCAATTTAAGTGGAAGGATTGCTTACATGTAGGCTGCATTTCTTTGCAATTGATCAATATCCCTATTTTTCCAGCATGCGTAAGGAGGTTATTGCATCTACTTGCAATTCATAGGCACGTCCTGCTTTGTGATAGCAGGGTGTGGGGCCAATCTGCAGATTTGTGTGTATCTTTACTTACCTACGCAATTATTCTGAACATTTTGTAGTAAAAGTGTTGACATGGTAACCAATGGATGTGATCTCTGAGTACATGGGACAGGAAAGCATCTCAAAACAGTCACCACCAGCTAGGTTCTTTCCTCAGAAGCATACATGCAACTACCACTGAAGTGAAAGGCAGTTAAGCACAAACATCCAAATACAAAATCTGTCTCCTAACAACCAATATTATGCAAAACCAAACTCGACAAGAGCACACTCAAAGTACTTGCTTCCTAGGGATGGAAAGGCTCTATTGTAAGAAAAATTAGTTTCATGGGGCCTAGATTAAGTAATTTTTATTCTACAAAGATGTGTGGCTTTCACTGTACAGCCTCACTCAAGGATTTATGAAAACCACCCCGACTAGCATAAAACATCAAGTCACACCTTCCTCACAACTCCCTGAACTCCAATCTAGAAGCAGACCCAAACTAACGTCTCCACTGCCAGCCTATTGACCCTCAGACAAAACTCTGATGTCAGACATAAGGTTGACCTAACAACTCCGCAGCCAATCAGCCTTTAAATTATATATATACACACAAGCCCTATTGCTTTCAAAAGTGAAACTATGTGGGGGTGGGAGGTTATTTTAATGAAGATTAGCTCTTCCATTGCAGTGTAGCCTCTTATTTGGCCCTGCAGACTTAGAGCTATTGGAGTATTTCAGACAATGAAACCCCCACCCTTATATCTTGACTGTGTTCTGGACCAATTCATTAATTACGTTTTTAAATCCAAAATTGTTCAAATAAAAAAAAATGAGATTCTTCAATATCTACCTTACATGGCTGCCTTCACCACAGTTGCTGCTCTGCTCCTCACAACAAGCACAGCACCAAGTAGCCGGAAATCAAGGATAAGCAACAACAGCAGCTGAGCTATAAGTACTATATACTGTTAATTGGTGTAAGCAGCAGGAGGGAGGGGGCTTGTTCTACCTAATACTTGTGATATCCAAACAGACCATTGGGGACATATCTAGCTGGGGAAAAAGATGGGTTAGAATAGGAAATTGTCAGAGAGCTGAAGAGAAGCTGGTAAAGCTTTACAATTATAACCTAGTACAATGACGCAAGTATGTATATCTGCATATGTTCTTAATTGTGATGATGGAGACAATGGAGGACCCACCTAAATGCTAGTGACCACAAAGAGGAGATAAAAGACAAAGCCCAAACACTTCATCAATACTTAATAATATGCACCATTTTATTTTTGGGAAAGTATATTTTTAAGATCTATTAGATCCTTTGAGGGTTAAATAAATACTGTTATATACCTTTTGCTTGTTTAAATACTATTTTAGCCTCCTCCTGCCAACAAATATCAAACCACCAGTGAGTACATAATAAATGCTAAATGCCTCAGAAAGCCTGTAGCAAAGTAGTATGTTGCATCCCAGAGATCATAAAGAGATTATACTCCTACTCCATAGTCTCCTAAATGCAGTAATTCTGTATGTCAATTCACAATCCTTAAAACCATTATAGTTCTAAGGGATTATGTTTTAGAAACACCACAAATGAAATATGTTTACAGTATTTGTTCTTTTGAATTTTGCAGGCTTAAAACAATTTGTTAACAAACAATACACTTTGAAAAGCAACTGTTGATTATATTTTCTTAGGGTATACATGAGAATCTGATAAATGTGATGAATCTGCCAGTAAGTTCTCTGAACATTTTTAATTATCCAACGGCATGTGCAGTTATTGTTTGACTCCGAGTTATATTCTATAACACAACATGATTGTTACAAGCAAAACTTGTAAATGTTATTAATAAATCAAGTACTGAGAACATAAAAACAAGGATATGTTTATTGAGGTTTACAAAATACACTATATATACACACACACAACTGATTTTTGTGGGTATGTCATAATGTTATAGCTATAATAATTATAATTCCGTAAATAAATATAACGTAGTTATAAGTAAGGTGTGACAAATGCAAACAACAGTATCCTTAGCTGGTTCTGTTTACATAGATATTCCAATCCTTAACACCATGTGATACTTCTAAGGGATTTTGTTTTGCAAACATCACAATTGCTATTACATCTGTCTCTCATTGTATACTATATTTGCCAAAATAATTACACACAACTCTCAAGACACCAAAGTGATAGGTGCTCCTTACAAATAAGAGAAATAGAAAAATGGGACAAAATAAAGAGGGAGTATCAGTCAAGAGTTTCTTTTAACTACTGTTGTCATGACAGCAACATTACTTAGGCAGAGTTTTTGCAATATGAAGCCAATTTTTTCTCTACATCGGCAACATGAACTGTACTATACTTCTGTATATATGCAGTAATGTGTATATTACAAAGCACCCACTTCTGACTAAACAAGAGAAAACCTGTTAAAGACACTCATGTTTCTTTCCTCTTTTCTTAGTTGAACAGCATTGCTAAAATGAGATCTCTAATATGTTCCCAACATTAATTGTAGCTGTTCAGCTGAAAACACACACACTGCATACTTCTCAGTTATAAAGGACAACAATGAAAGCATCAGCAGTTCAGTTCCTGTGATTAATTTGTGGAAAGACTCAAGTTCAAGAAGCTTCTTCCAAAATCAGAGCATCAAAGCTCAAGTATTTCTCTGCAGTCTGTTATTCAAAGGAGGATAATTATATTTCAAACTACTTCAAATTTGCACTATTTCATCTGCAACCTTGCATAATTCACAAACTAATAATTTTAGCACATAACTAAACTAATTTAAGTACAAGAAAAGACACCCAACCATTGGGTAACAAGAGATAAAGCATAAGCAGTTACAGCCAAGTTTTTACTGAAAAACAGCAGTCAATATTATTAACTAAATATAAATATAGGTTTAGTTCTATGGATTTTTTTTGGGGGGGGGAGGATATATAATGAAGATTTTCATTTACCGTCTGAATGATACATTGTCCCCTTGATAGATGTCTGTATCTCCACTCCCTCCCCGCCTTTAGCAATAATAGAAGTTACCTAGTTATGAGGCCAGATTTGGACACATCTCTATTTAAAACTGCAGTTATTGGTTATGCCACTGGCAACCATGATCATCCACCCCAACTCCAACCCAGGTCCCACATTGTGCATCAACCTGTGTTAAAATCCTAGTTCCACCACAGCTAAGAGTATTTTAAATATAATCACTCTTCTTCTTGTACTATTGAGAAAATTAGCCAGGGAAATCTCTTCCTCTTCAAAATGTTATCGCTTCCTAAAGTTCACATTTTAAAATCTCAAAAAAAGATTTCTTTACTTTCCTTGTCTTGTCTGAACCATCAACTTCCCATTTTCCTGCCCCATACATAAAAGTAACAAGAGCTTCCATTTTTGTCTTCTGAGTTTGCAACAATAGTAGGCAAAAATGTGACAAAAAGATAAGGATTTGATTCACCACTGCAATTCTCCAGTTTTACACTAGAGTAACAGTCATGCTACTGTAAAACTGGAGTACTGCCTTGATGAATCCAGTCTAAAAACCTCTTATTCTGAAAAATATATAGCCTGAAGATTTTCCAAATCACTAGTTTCCACAGATGAGTTTCCGATGAACTCACAATCATAATAAAAACACATTAATAAAAAAGCAAACACTAAACTTTATACATTTCACCAACATTTTATTTTCATTCCTTTTTACTTGATGACTCAATGATTATTTGTACATGCAATAGAGAGTATCTTTAGTGTTGTAGATTACATCATACAATGATGAGTCACTCCCCTTTTAACCTTATCTCCAGTGTTCGGGCTCCTTACAAGCTAGGACTGCTCCACATGAAATGAAGTGACCAAATGGGACTGTTCTTCCACAAAACACTGCACTAATTCTCCTGCATTCAGCCTTTCCACTTGAATGGAATAAAAACTCTTTTCAGAACAACAATTACAATTCCCCCCTTTTTTTTCTCAGGCTCACTATGGGACTCCTCAGTGCATGCACAATGCAAATAAGGCAAACTTCCTTTCAAAGAGTGATTAATATGCAAAGACAGCCTGCTTTTTTAGTGCGATGTGAAGAACCACCAACAAGCATTTCTAAACTCTGAGGTTTCTTCAATTATTTCCACTGTTTATTTTTAAACATAAGATTATGCAATAATACCACACATTAGGACCAATTTGCCAATATTTTGTAAACAATGCCAAATTGGCTGTTTTAAATACAAAACAAAAAGATCTAATGTAGATTCTGTTTTCCTAGCTAGGAACACAAAGAAAAATCTAGTTTTTCTAATTGTTCATCTTTAATAATAATACTTACAGTTTACTTGCAAAAATTAATGATTGCATTTAAACCCAGAAATAACTAGCTGTGCATTGCTTTCTGAGACTGTGAAGATTTCTTCAAATAAAGAAATTTACAATTCCCAACATAAATTTAATACTATTCCTTACTATATAGCAGTAATTTTAATGACATTTAATAGCAAAGTCTTTGCTGCTTATTAACAAATATATTATTACAGTAAATACAATTTCTCAAAATGTTTTTTCACAGTGTGTATTGGTATTTGGACAAGTTACATGAGCAACAAAAACCAATTCAGCATTAGACACACCATTTTTCTATCTTCATGAATAAAAGTTTCACCACTCTCTATTCTTCATCTCATCACCTTGTCAATATCACTTCATTTATACAACCAGGCCAGGACCCTCCTATGGCACGAACTTTCCACTTCAAGTGCCAATAAACGACACTTTGCCCAAAATGACCTCAAACTGTAGCTTGAATGAGTTAAATGACTCATTTCTCATTATGAACCCTTTTGAATGTTTCACAGACTTACCATCCTTTTTTGTTTTCAAGCAATTTTGAACATTTTTCTTCTCCCTTGGAATAAGACTTCAAGTTACTGATCGAATAACTTCATGTTAAACTTAAAAGAGAGACTGAGAAATTAAGGATTGCATTTCTTTCTTTGACACTTCAAGGTTGACTCATGCATCATACATTATAAAATTGTAATTGAAATATTTAAAACTGTCCATTACTTCTGTTTTACAGCAACAATCTGCATTAAGGAAAATCAACAAGTCTTATGTACTATATAGGTAAAAATAATTAACCTGTGAAAAGTATCAATCTACTCTGATTTTTCATGATCCGACTATTACAAAATAATCATCTATGAACAAAGCAGTGTTTTTGGTTCAGAAAAGACATATGGATAACAATGCTAGATATTTAAACAAAACATTCCTTAAAATACCTATTAAAATTTCTTTTGTTACTATTCTTTCCTAGCTTCTTCACTTTACTTAATTCAATGTTAAATATTTACTTTGTCCAAGTAGGTGTGAACTATTCATGCTAACAAAGCTCTTTCCATAGAAAGAGCTGATGAAAATTAACAGGAATATTTATCTTTTAGACCTATAAATAATAGTGCAAAAATCTTCAATGTCAGCAAAGCTTTAAAAAAATGTGCAAGACTAAAGCTTTTCGTGGTCACCCAGACTAACAGGCAAATCTCAAGGGTCACTTTTTGGATATTCTTTTTACAATGAATTGAAGCTCAGTACTATCAAATGTGGTAAAGTAAGCACAATAGTCTAAAAATAGTCTTAAATTCTTTTTAGTAAAACAACTTTACTATAGACTATTTTAAAATTACTATTTAGTAGACAATTCACTTCTTGCCAGTCACACTATTTCCTAAGGATTTTATTTTCATTGGGTTTTGAAAGTATCAGTTAACTTCTTGAAAGGATTTTAAAAAATGAAACTGCCCTGTGGAATAGGTAACAGAGGAGATATAGCCTTTTAAAGATTTTTATTCATTGGTTTATGGAAATAATCACATACAAGATTTAGGCTGGAGTGAGAACACATGGATTTTTTCTTTACATCACTCTAGCTTGTTTGTGATAAGTCAGGACATCCACAGTTATCACTTTACAGTTCTGCAGATCTCTACAGCTGTCTTTTCTCTTCACAAGATCAAGGATCTGAATAGCGGGAAGACTAACTATTATAGATATTGCATTATTGTATTTAGTATTTTAAACATAACCTTCTTGCATTGGATTTTCAGATACTGGCCTCCATTTCTGTGGCCACAAATTGCAGGTGCAAATAAATGCAGGCTCAGTTTTTTGGGCCCCAAGTTTAGGTCACCATGGGATTGATCTAAAGCCCATTGAATTCAATAGAAAGACTTAGCTGGCTTCCATGGACTTTGGGTCAGACCTTTATATGCCTAGGTATCTCAGATACCCTGGCAATGAATAAAGACAGCACTAAGTCCCTGACTGTGAATAAAAAACAGATGACCATTAAGGCTGATCTGAAAACCTAGCTCCTTATTCTTAAATCATGCCTCTGAGTATGAATATACTGTAGAAAGTTAAGAGGAACCAACACTACCTTCAGGAGCAAATACCCTGATGGCCCAAACTGTCCATGGCATCCTTGTTTCTGTTGCACATACAATTGTATCTTAGTAGACCAAATGGTTACTAGATATGTATATCAATTATTCATCTCTTAAACATGATGGCTTAAGAAGCTGGATAACTCATTCAGCTAGCAAGTATTATGTGATTATTCCCCACAGTATCTTCTTCAGTGTAGCTGTTGATGTACAATTTTATGACATTCTAGCTCTCGGTGGGAAAGGATGACTGCCTTTTTAAGAAACCAAATGAGGTGTTACTGGAAAGATGGCCGCTTCCCTCTGTTCATTTCATTTTTCCTATCCCAGGCTCTAGAATTACTGTCAAAACATAACATATACAATATTCAAAAAAACAAGACTCCTAAAAAACCTGCCCCAGCATCAACATTCTGCATCTCCCACTCACTCCCACCTTCAGGAAAGGTCTGGGAGAACAGGGGAGTCTTTATAGCATGTCTTGGAGGTCATCAACTACAAGAATGAAGTCCAAAATCTCCAAATGCCACCACAGCGGAAGGAATACCACTGCTGAAACAAAACCAGTCTGGCCCCCAGACCAATCTTGACAGCATAATCTCCAAAAATAGACAGCAACCATACATATGGGGAATTCCTCATCCATTAGAGAAAGAGAAATCCAGGGCTAAATTCAGCAGGCTTTACCACCAATAATCTGAAGTGAATTTGCAGTTGCTTAGAACAGGACTGAACGTGGGCCCAAGTCTATTCCTCCTAAACCTCTGATTTATTTGGATTTAGGCATTACTAACTGTTTGGTCAGTCAATAATCCCACAATACATGTTACATGTGACCAAACAGAAATAACCGCAGACTTCAGAGCTGGAAACCAGTTCCATAGACAAAATCATAATCATCTTTGTCATTTTCAAATAAGCTCTTAACTTCATCAAATGTCACCATGTGTTTTGGCACAACTTTTGACTGCTTCTGTATACCTGGTAGTTTCAGGTATAACTCATCCAACAGAGTAAATATCTGTATTCCCATCCTTGGATTTGAGAGCCAGTATAAAGGACTAAATCTGAACTGTAAGTAAAATGATTATTTCCATTTGCAGTTTTTTTCCCTTGATCCCTTATCTATTCCTCTTCCTTTAGGAACACATCCCACCTTCTCTATTGTAAACTAAGAATTACATGTAAAAATCTCATTCCAGCAGTTAGTAGTGATTCCCTCAGACAGTTATAAACGCAATGCATTAAAAGTGCCTGAAAGCCCACCATTTGGCTCTCAGGGCAACATCAAAAGGCAATGCTACTAATGAGCAGCTGCAGCAGAGAGGCAGCATTTCAACACCATGAACTGAAAGAGGATAATGGCACCACCGCCAAACCCAACTAATTTACATCCCTTTGCATCAGCAACAGCTTTAAGATTTGGCAATGTGCTTTTCCCAAACAAAAGAGGCCACGGCCAGCACAAATCTGACCTTCAAATTCGCTTCTGTGGTAGTTTTGATGTCTAACAAAAGTCTATGTGGCTAATTTTCCCCCCTCTCCCAGATTTGATGGATTCATCACTCCTTCCCCTTCTTCCCCCCGCCCCCCTTCTCAAGTCCATTGCAGACATACGCAAAGAATCTCATTCTGAAGCAGAGAGATGCCTGGGAGCTGTAGTTCCCTTCACAGCCGCACCCTTGGCCAGGCTACTTTCAGACTTGCTCTGTATTACAGAAGGACCAGCAAACTGTTTCGTGTGCTGTTTTAAAAATTTCCATTATCACAGTAGAACATGTTTACTTTCTCAAGTTTTACATCCTCATTGTAATATTAACAAAAATGTCATTTTGCTTTAGTTGAAAAAGCCCTTATAATGGATCTAATTAAATTCTTCAGGCAGTTTCCTTCATATTAGCTACTGCATATGCCCCTGAAAGACAGCTTCTTCCCAAACTGGTTGTGTACAAGTTCATTAAAAATCCATAACATCTGCCTTCCTGTCTGTGATAGAACAGAACAGCGTTCTGCTGCTGATGGATGAAATTCATACTAAAGTATGTCCTTCAAAAACAGTATGTCAAAAGCCACACCAAAAGAAAAACAAAAACAAAAAAACTGCATACACTCCATAAACACCCAGAGGTGAGAGTGATCAATAAAATGCAGGATGGCCTTTTTTAACAAGAAAATAAAATGTGCTTTTTTGTCTCGTTAGCGCTTCTTGCTGTTCCCTGCAGACTGATGGCAGCAGGTGCAGTATTCTCCTCTCCTATCTCCTCCCCCATCAATTGGTTCTGCTTTCCTACCTCTCAGCCAACACAAATCCATGGCATTAAAAAAAAAAAAAGTTCATGCCTTCTTTTAAAACAAGAAACCAATCTTTTCTTATACCCTAAGGCAGGAAAGTCTATCTGTAAAATATATTTCTGGAGGCCAGCCAAGAAAACATGAAGGCACTTTCAGTCTGGAGAGCAGCCACAGTCCTTTTACACTCCTGAAGACAAACACTGGGAATTCATTAAATTAATATTAAATTAAATGTTCTTAAGAAAAATCAACTGGTCACGTCAGGAATCTTCCAGGCCATATGTCAACACTGTAAAGTTTATACAAAATGTTCTCTATTATTTAAGAAACCATAGTTCTCGGGATGTAAATGAAAGGAGATGAGCCATCTGTTGTGTCTATAAATCAGCCTCTGAGTTATAAAAGAATGTTGTTTTAATTTAAGAGTAAGTTAAGGCGTTACTATCCCAGGACATAGAAATATATACAAAAGAAGCTATTTTAAAAGATGCAGGAGGAATGCTTTTGTTCCCACCCCACTGGGTGACCACTCCTCAGACAATCCTCTATTCAGGGTTTCCTCACTAGTACACATCTATTCCCTGCTTTTTCCCACATTTAAGTTACTGTAAAAGGAGAAGGGCTTTTTATTGGCATTATCATGGCCGGCGTAGCTCTTTCTCTGCCTTGACTTTTCCTTCATCAGACTGGATTCTTCACCCTGCAAGCTTCTTCTCTCTCTCTCTCTCTCTTTCTCTCTTGGGGGAGGGAAGGGGGGCAGGAAAAGGAGGAGGTAAGGCTTAGCAAATTAAAGCAGGATCCTTTAGCATGGAAGGTGCTACAGATGTGCTGGGTATTGCTTTTATTGTATGATGTGTTGCTGCTTTGTTTTGACTTTTTAATATTTTATTTGGCTTTTACATTCTCCATTTTATACTGGTTTAACAGTTGTCAGTTCTGAGCTGTGCAGCTCCCCAAGCACCTTGACGCTCATTATTAACAACAAATAAACATCATTTTGAAGGGGGCAGGGAGAGATATGTCTGTGTATAATTTTTTTTCCTTTAGTGAAGCTTTAATTACCCCAATTGGTCTGTTCCCTGGAAAAACCCACTTTCTTTCCCCCTCACACAACTGAGAATGCTTTGTGTGAATGTGTAACTGGGGTGATTGTTGGGGAAAAAGGCAAGTATCTAGTGGTGCTTTGCAGAAGAGAAGGTAGGTGTGTGGTGATTGTGATTGAAGGGTGTGGCTGGAATAGAGAAGGGTTGTGGCAGGGATTTGACAACCTCCTTATTTGTTCATATATGGGTTCTATGCCAATAAGAAGTAATACAAATGTTAAAAATTCGAAATTAAAGAGCAGTTGTGGGGTGGTTCTTTTGGTATGGGGAAGCTGTGTAACAGGATGGGGTGATGCTGATGCTCACTAGGCAGCTTTGAGCTTGGGGGTGTATCTGACAGTGGGTTGGAGGGCAATGGCAGGGTTTGTTGTGGGGTAGGTGCGGGTTGATGGCAGTGGGTTGGCATGGTGGCGATAGTTGGGAAGGTGTGTGTTGATGGGTGGAGCAGTGGCAGTAGTAGTCGCTGTTGGT
Source organism: Emys orbicularis (assembly GCF_028017835.1). Taxonomy (NCBI): domain Eukaryota; kingdom Metazoa; phylum Chordata; order Testudines; family Emydidae; genus Emys; species Emys orbicularis. The sequence continues at coordinate 30,152,060 of NC_088697.1, read as the reverse complement.
TAGGTGAGGGTCATCAGTGTGGGGTGATGTGGTGGAGAGCGATGGTACCTGGGGGCGGTGGGGACTGGGACAGTATGTGGGGTGTGGCAATTGTAGGCTGAGGCGTGCCATGGCAGTGACTGGGGAGTTGGGGTATGATGGAAGGACCATGGCTTGAGAGTCAGCGTGCCATGGGCGTCGGGGTGGTGACGGCAGTTGGGAACGGGGTTGCAGCGGGGTGCTGGCAGCAGTGTGCAAAGCTGCTAGGACACAGTGGGTTGAGTGGGGCTGTGGAAGGCGGAACGGGGGTGACAAGAGCAAGCAGCTGTGGGTGCAGCACTGGCACCCGCAGCTGGAGGTGGGGCAACAGCGGCCACTTAGCAAGTGCATGGCAAGCTTTGGGGCACCGCTGGCGTGGGCGTCGTCCCAGGTCAAAGGGGGCTGCTGACAGGCGGGGTCCCAGCAGGGGTGATGCTGGGGGTGCACTACACCTGGGTGGCAGCGTCAGGGCTTGGATTGGGGGGCGCTGGCGGCGGCGGGGCGGGGGGACGGACTCCCAGCAGCGGGGGGGGGGGTGCTCTAGGGGCGGGGGCAGGTCTGAGATGAAGGGCTGAGGGGCGGGACCGTTACGAACGTTGGGGAGCAAAGCCCCTAACGGCGTTTCCCGCTCGGGGCCGCCGGCTCCTGATTGGCGGCGGATGCAAGCGAGCACCCCCCCCCCCCAGCAGCTCAGGGGCTCGCGCCCGTCCACCGTCCCTTCCCCAGCGCGCGCTCACTCTCGCTCTCTCTCACACACACACAATCGCACCGATTTTTTCTGCACCAGATTCCTCCCCTTTCCGAAGTTACTGCACCCCCAGCAGCTCTGACCCCCCCTCAGTTCTTAGCCACCCCACCCTTTGCAGCTGCATTCAAACCGTCCCTCTTTTTGCAGCCTCTTCCACCCTCGCCTTTATTTGCAATTGCATCGCTCCTCGCCGTTGCTTCGTTTCATCCCCCCCTCCCCGCACATTACACATGCATCGTTTGCGGCGTGGGGGGGTGGGCGCCCTGCAAAAACCAGCACCATCCTTCAGCTATTCGGGTAGAAATTTTTAAAACAAAGCCCCCTCCTGGCTCCTCATATGGCGACACCATTAACACATCGCACGTAGTACCCTCATCAATTCATTCTCCTTCCCCCTCTCCATTGTCTGCAATTTGCAACACACACAACCTTCAATCCAAGAGGGGTGGGTTCAAGAAAGAGGGGCAATTCCTCCCCTTGCACTCAGACATATAGGTATCAACGTATAAAACCAGCCCCTGGATCACGCCCTCCTCACCTCTCCCCCCCACCCCTTTCACTTTCTCCTGTCAAATTGCAGGCTGAGCCAGATTTCCCATTCAGATTCCTCAATTGTGAACAATGTTTCCAACTAACTGGACGTCTAGTAAAGCAAAGTAGCACCATGCACAGGAGGAGGGGGCAAAAAACCCCACGTTTCCCTTTTCTTCTAATTTCCCCCTCTATTGCAAACCGTTAAGACTGACTGACCATCCCTGGGGGAGCCAAGGCGGCGAAAATACCAAAAGGGACTTGTCCACTCTGCAACAAAAAGAGGTTTCCTAGCTTCAGTGTTTACTCTGAACGATGCTGATTTGGTTCAGCTTGAGGATCTGGGGTTTATTCTTTTCTCCTCAATGTTTGCTCAGCCAGCACCTCCCAATCCTCCTCCCCAGCAGTCTCTCTGCCTCTCGCTCATCTCCCAGCTCCTCCACCAAAATGCTGCCTTTGAAATGCAGAGAAGGGGGGAAATCGCAAAAGTGCAATGCTTCTAGCCTCTACGGCTATCCCCCCAGTTCCGAAACAAAGTGGGGCGGGGAAAGCACAACATTCAATATTTGGGAGAAACAAATCATCAGTGTAAAAACATTGCATTCTAGGAAACAAAAACACTATTCCCCTGTTCCTCCAGATGAGTCTAAAATTGCATCACAGCACAGTATTCAGAAGTGGTCAGAAATCAAATTTGTTCCCAACCTCCAAAAAAAAAATTATATATATTAATGTACCTGCAGCTCCAAGGAAAAACAGAGTCCAGATGAGATCCTTAGTATGCAGCATTGTAATCTGCTGTTGGGGTGGAAGTTTCTTGCAAATATATTTTTCCTTCAATAGGAGCTTGGGTGGATTAGATAGAGATTTAGATGCAATGTAATTTTTTTTTTCAGAATTGTTTTTTGCCAGCTGCTCTCTAGCTGCTTTCAGAAGCTGATCAGAGAATGAGTGACAGTCCTAGCCTCAGCACACACACACAACAGAGATCCCTGCGCCGTCCTGGATTTGCTTTGGTGAGGTTGGAAAGGGAGGAGGACGTGCACCTCACTGTGTTCTTCCACCCATGCTGGCCACAAATAGTACAGTGCAATAGGCATCAAGCAAGGAGGTACTGTAGAGAGAAGCAGTTCAGTCGCCTGCAAAATATGGCATGGTTCTACTAGGATCTGGAGTCACTCACGTTCTATACACATTTCCGTGCTGATAGAGTTTTGCTAAAGAAGAAAGGTAGAAATGTGTTTCTAGATTTATATATAAACGTTTCAGGCATGTGTTTTTTTTTTTAAACAAAATGTCTAGTGCAATGCTGGTACCATCCATAAAAGTCACGGATGGGCAAAGATGGAGCTGTTTTTTGGGGGGAGGTTCTTTTACAAAAGCAAAGTTATCTAAGGTTCCATTTTATCCAAAATCCAAAGTGTGGTGTCGATTTGAGAAATGGTTCTGGTTTTGGCCCATTTTGTTTTCAAAACCTTGGCAGCAAGAAAATTTTGCAAAACTGGGGTGGGTTGGATCAGAATCCTATTTTATCTGAACTGCCAAAGTTTGTTGGGGGCTTAAGTTAGAGTTTTGGACTTAAAAAAAATGGTCTCACTCATTTGGAAAGAGAATATCTCACTGTGTTTACCTGAAGGCAGGTTTTAAAGCATCTTTCTTCATCTTCTGATGAAGGCTTTATGCAGTGTATTTCAGTCAGAAATGTACAGCCAGAATTTAGCAGGGCCTCAGCAATTCCATAGATTTTTGCAAACAATTTTGAAACAGCAAAAAAATTGTGCCCAGATGTTTAGACTCATGATGAATTAGGGATGCAAATGTGATTCCTTAGACATCTACTATTAATCCACCCATGTGTCAACCTCTTATACAAGTACCTCCAAGCCTTCTTCCATGTAGCCCCCTACTCATTGTTCAATCTCCCTAAGCTCATCCACAAAGGCCCCTGTACAAACTACTATTAAACCCCACTTCTAGCAAACCGTTAACAGTGAATCTTGTTGATTTGTATGACAAATCTGTTTGTTGTTCACTTTCCCTAAGTTCTTCTGTCTGCTTTTCTGTCTGTCCTTAAACTGTTGTCTTCTCTAGGCAGAGACTGTCGTAGGAAGTGCTTAGCATGTAGTAGGCACTACCCTAATCAAATAAATAATAATATTGTAGCCCCAAAGTGAATTGCAGGCAGAAAAAGTGTGGTTTGCAAAAACTAGATTTGCAAGCACAATACTGTCTCTGCAAAAACAGAGGTCAGTGCTGGGAAACTGGCCTTTAAAACCAGATTCATAGTGGGGGTGTTTGGGGTTTGTTTTTTTAATCTCCCATGTTCAGATTGTCACAGCTTGATAGCCTTAGTGATATCCTTTGCAAAATACAGGAGCTTTTAAGAATGAAATTTTAGATCACCCAATGTATGGTGTGTCACCCAAAGGGGTAGGAAAATCTGCTTAAGGGGAGAGAGGGGAGAACTTTTGAGAGGATGAATTAATTGCAAAAGAAAAAAGGTGACTGTTTCTTTCAGGTAAAGTCTTCATTCTTTGCTCTCATTTCATAAATGTTACAGGAAATAACTTCATATTAAATAGCCCATTGTCGCACATGCAAAAGAACTTGGCTTACGTGATTAATTATGGTTTCTATATCAAAAGTGAGATTTCAAATAAATAGGACAGTGCTGTGAATACATAAAGGCTCCTAACGACTGAGATATTGTATTGATAGAGCTCTGACAAGTATAAGTCAATTCATGCAGAATACATATTTAAAAAAAAACAAAGGCAGCTACGGTAGGTGTGGAATACACAGGGACTTACACATTTTGAACAAATTTTGATACAAAAATGTTTAGGCAACATTAGTATAAACTATAACTTCCAGAACTTTGCTAATGCTGCCCTAATATGCCATGCCATGCCAGAATATACGATTTCATTTTGACTGATTTTTTTCCCTTTTGTAGCTGATGGAATCCTCTCACCCTTTCCATTTTATTAAAAATGCTTCCCTAAAAGGAACGACAACATTACTTATTGCAGTGTGATTGAAAACATTCCTTCATCACCTCTTTGTCCATCATAGCCCTTTGGTCCCATATTGAAATGATTATCTCCAGAGAGCAACCTTGCTCAGCCATTCCATATTCTATTATTCTTCCCCCTCCTCCAATTCACTGTGTGTACATACATCCACCCCCAACACTGCATTCTTCAGGGGTTTCCCTGCTAATGGAATTGCTTCAGGTTCCTTAATCTGCGAGGTATCCCTGTAAAATCTGAAAGTTTCAGGCACCCTCAGCTAGCTACTATTCAATTAAAAACCAACAGTTTTTTGAGCGCACATATGTTAGGGAAACAAACCCCTAAGAAATGATGGCATGATCTATTGTTACACAGAGTAGGCCAATTTGTTTGTGCATCTTCGTCAAGAAGGATGCTCCAAGTTGCCCTCAAGAATCGTATAATTCTAGCAGATTAAGCCAGCTAGTGACTGCAATAGAGACAGGCAGAATTTCCATCTATCATCCATCAGAATAGAACACCTTGCAAGGTTCCTACCTTGTGTTCACCATCCTTTCAACCACTGGCTGACAAATGCAGACGATATAATGCCAGGCACTCTACTTGTCCTCTAGGGCCACCCAGTCAACCTCCTCAATGAGTTTGCCCTGTCAAGAAGGTCCTGAGAGGATAACATTTATTTCACCAGGTGTTGACTTACCTTGATACCTCTTCTGCTGCTGGATGCTTGGTACTTGGAGAATTTCAGCTGCATCTCTGAATCTGCAGCTACACTTGAGGGAGTTAGATAGCTATTTATCCACCACTTACATCTGGCAAAAACAATGTCTTAACATTAGTCTCTACCACTAAACAAAGAAGAAGTTGAATTGTCATGTTCTATTATTATTATAATTAATGTTACAGTAGTACCTAGAGACCTTACACAAGATCAAAGCCCTATGGTGCTAGGAGCTGTACATGCACACCATAAAAGACAGTCCCCAAAGAACTCAACTCATTGTACCTGTGACAGGTTGGATCACAGAAACCCCCTTGGGAGCTGCCACCCAATGTACCAAGACTACCCCTGTTCCTGTTTTCCCTGCCAGCTCAGGACTCCAGCACCCAGTCTTGCTGAGACAGACACTCCAGTCTGCTCCAACACAGACCCAGGGTCTGAATCACTTGTCCCAAAGCTGCAAGTTTACCTGAAAACAGCTCACAGAAGTGTGCTTGTCTTTAGCACTCAGATGCCCAACTCCCAATGGGGTCTAAACCCAAATAAATCCGTTTTACCCTGCATAAAGCTGATGCAGGGCAAACTCATAAATTGTTCGCCCTCTATAACACTGATAGAGATATATGCACAGTTGTTTGCTCCCCCAGGTATTAATACATACTCTGAGTAAATTACTACATAAAAAGTGATTTTATTAAATACAGACAGTAGGATTTAAGTGGTTCCAAGTAGTAACAGACAGAACAAAGTAAGTCACCAAGTAAAATAAAATAAAACGCGCAATCTAGGTCTAATCAAACTAAATACAGATAAGTTCCTCACCAGTTCTAGAATGCTCCCTTTTACAGGCTAATCTCCTTTTAGCCTGGGTCCAGCAATCACTCACACCCCCTGTAGTTACTGTCATTTGTCTCAGTTTCCTTCAAGTATCCTGGAGGGGTGGAGAGGCTCCTTCTTTAGCCAGCTGAAGACCAAAATGGAGGGGTCTCACACGGGTTTAAATAGACTCTCTCTTGTGGGTGGAGACCTCCCTCCTATGCAAAGTCCAGCTCCAAGATGGAGTTCTGGAGTCACCTGGGCAAGTCACATGTCCCTGCATGACTCAGTCTTTACAGGCTGAAGCCATTGTCCACATGGTATCTTGCATGTCTCCAGGAAGACTTCTTATGTGGATTGGTGCATTCCAAGATGCATTGTTCTCCAAGTGTTTCCTGATCAGGTACTTAACCTGGCGAATTCCTTCCTAAAGAAGCTGACCAAATGCCTCCCAAAGCTTACTTAGAAACCAAGCAAGCATACAGCCCATATTCTTAACCTCAAGTAGAAAATGATATATATGTACAAATAGGATGAATAGATATAGTAGACCATAACCTTTACGGAGATATATTACATGGCACAGGCAGCACAAAACATATTCCAGTTATGTCATACATACATTTATAAGCACCCCCTCCCCATAAAGCCTTATGGGGTACACTGTCACAGTACCACTAAGAAGGAAGCACTCTAGGAGCAAAGGTCAAATTTTTCCATGAAACCACTGCCCAAGAGAAGGAGCTATCAGTATAATCAGAGTTATGTTTCCATTATACAATTACATCGTGCCCATAGCTCTGCATGGAGCTTGAAAGATTTAAAAAGGTACATTTGCCAAAACGTTATACAAAAATAGAACACAGACATACCACACAAAAAAAAAAGAGAGAGAGAGAGAGGAGCAAGAATTATAGGTCATCTAGTCCAGTCCCCTGCACTCGTGGCAGGACTAAGTATTATCTAGACCATTCCTGACAGGTGTTTGTCTAACCTGCTCTTAAAAATCTCCAATGATGGAGATTCCACAACCTCCCTGGGCAATTTATTCCACTGCTTAACTAACCTGACAGTTAGGAAGTTTTTCCTAATGTCCAACCTAAATCTCCCTTGCTGCAATTTAAGCCCATTGCTTCTTGTCCTATCCTCAGAGGTTAAGAAAAACAATTTTTCTTCCTCCTCCTTGTAACAACCTTTTACGTACTTGAAAACTGTTATGTCCCCACTCAGTCTTAGGATTCCATGATTTAATAAAGATAATGGGACCCAATTTTATACAGCAGGTGGCTCATAACACTTCTGATAGTTAAAGGCTGAGATATAAATCATGCTAACTTCATTCCCATTGAGCAGTACCTTACTCCACAAGTAGTCCCCCAGACAACTTGTGATGCAAGAGGGGAGGAGCAGAAAGCACAGCAATGGAAGTTGTAGCTAAACAAATTCACACTAGAAAGGAGATGCAAAAGTTTTGAACAGTGAGGGTTATTAACCACTGGAACAACTTACCATGGGTTGTGGTAGATTCTCTATCACTGGCAATTTTTAAATCAAGATTGGATTGTTTTTATTTCTAAAGATATGCTCTTATTCAAACTGAAATTAATCCAGTAGTCCTATGGCCTTTGTTATATAGGAGACCAGACTAGATCATCACAGTGGTCTCTTCTGGCCCTATAATCTATCAAAATCTGAACAACATGCTCTGTGTAAATACCCGATTCATTTCACAGGATCTTTTTCTGCTGCAGATAGGAGTCTGGACTATGTCTGTACAGGGTTTTTACTCATTTATAAAATATTAAAGGACAAATCACTCAGGCAAGCCCCTACCATCAACTTCAATGGGTAGTTTGGCTTGATTCAAGATGAAAACCTGTAAGATTTGGTCCAATTAAATTTAGACTTAAGGTTAACAAAAATTGGAATGTTGTATATCAAAGGAATGCTACTTCTAAGCAGGGAAACCTGAGAACCAGCGAGATGATACACTAGATAGTCAGATGTTTTACAGTGTGGATGGTGATGCACAATTATAGAAGCTATTGCAAAGCAGCCAGATCTTTATCCAGCATCACCTTTTTCTCAGCACAACTGTTTAGTGATTGGTATCCAAGATGAGATTATGGGATACATCACAAATTCTCTGTCTATAACAATGGCACGAGAGCATCATGTGGGGCCACATGGGACATCAATTGTCAAACATCAGAAAGAAATAAGGACATATGCTGTGAATTTGCATTCCATCTTTCTCTAGTTGCAGAGAAAACTTCACATTCTAAAATTGCTACTTAAGTCAGATACCATAATTGCAAACCTGATGCAACAGGACCGTAATAATAGTTGCTAAATTGCAGATGTGTTGTGCAGGTGAACACTGCAAAGCAGTGGAAATTATAGTCCATTTGTCATGACATACATTATGCTGAGACCACTAATATGAGAGAGAGAGAGAGAGAGAGAGAGAGAATTTGAAGAATTCAGAATGAATTAGAAGCACTTGTGTTTTTTCTGTGAGAACTATTAAGTGCAGCAGTTACAAACATCAAAGTAGATTTATTACTTATTTGTGGACTAGTTTATAAGCATATATTACCTTCATTCAAATGGTACATAAGCAAAACCTTCTGTCAGTTCCCTGGTCAGTGCATATGCTATTCTGAATATATATTTATTGTATATTGGGTCACAAGCTATGTAAAGTGTTTGTCAAAACAATGCTTCATTCTAGACATGCAGTGCCATTTGGGAATATTCCCTACAAAACTCCTCTACTATTAAAGCAATTTTTCTGAAATCATCCTCACCAGTGGATTATATATGAAGTAAACAACAGGCAATTGTAAATTACAGGATAGTAACTCTCTCAAGGTGTTCTGGAGATGTCATAGACCACAAGGATTAAGACCATCACCAGAATCTCAAGGTATGTCTACACTACAAAATTATCTTGACGTAAATTACGGTGACGTACAGCCACTGCAGTAATTGAATTGCTTTTGCATGTCCACACTACGCTCGTCAGCGGTGCACGTCCTCACAAAGAGGGATTGTGGGACAGCTTCTGAAAGGCAGCAACAGTCGATGTAAGCAACGCAGTGCCTACCCTGACACTGCGTCGACCTAAATACGTCAACATTGACTCTACATCTCTCGTGGAGGTGGAGCTATTAGGTCGGTGTAGTGTGCGAGTTACATGAGCGGGAGCAACATTTTAGTAGAGACTCTTACAGAATTAGGTTGACATAATATTACAGGGCATAAATTCAAAAGCTGGCTGGTTTTAATTTTACATAATTGCCTGAGACAAACTCCAAATTTGATTTTAACTCTTGCTCTGCTTTGGGATACCACTGAGCACATTCATGCAAATGGATAGTGATGCATTAATTCATGCACACAGCTGCAAAACCCCACAAACATGCAATAAATCAGATACTGAAATAAGGAGGGAGACAAACTTCTTAAGGCCAGGGGGTCATTCTGAATCATGGTGGAGTTGCCATCAGCAATATAATGACATTATTGGAAACTTTCACAGGTATTTTTCATTTGGTTTTGTAGGGGTTTTTTGGGAAAAAAGTTTTCTGGCTTTGCACTGAAGATCTTATACAGCAGTAGATACAGCCTTCATGCTTAGAGAAGCAGCAAGGATAAATCCTTTACTTTGAAAAATGATCTCAAAATCATTTTCAATTTTTTTTTCATCCCATCTAACCAACTCTGATGGTGAAGTTAAGCAAGCCGAGAATCAGACTCTGAGCTGAGCAGAATCAGAGAACATGAGCATGATGCAGCAAAAAAATAAACTATTTAAATGTTTCCTACTCTAATCATGTTCTTCTACCATATGCATTGTGTTGGTATCTGACCATCATTATGTTGTTTTTTCTAATGAGCAAATATATTTTCAGCATGCTTATCACCAAAGTATCTATATGCCAATTATAGACCATCCATCACAGTAGTATCCAGGCATTTAGGAGGACAATGGTCCTAGTTCTGCTATTAATTATACTGGGTGTTAATTAGAAGAAACTCCATTGTACACAGTGGAGTTACACATATGAAACCACTGCAAATTAGAGTAGAATGCTGGTTATGTGAAAGTAACCTCACTATTGCTAAGTATTTGGTAGTGAGTATGAAATGGTTCTCTTAACTTGCAAATCCATCTATCAGCCTGCTTTTAGTTAAGAATATATAAGTATGCCTGATGTGAGTGTTCAAATACATATCAAAGTTATGAGAAATCCTATCAGCATGGAATTCTATGCTACATTTACACTTAGGGTAAACAGAACATTGCACAGAAGTAGTTCTTAAACATAAATGATTGGAGGGTTCTACTTGGGGCCATCTTAATGGTAATTTTAAAAGGTTAATACATTTTTTCTAAGAGGCAACATAACACTACAAATATTTGAGGTGTTACAACCTGAGAGCCGAGCAGGAATTTCCTTTAAATCGCTCAGATTTGAGAAAGTTCCTTCTCTCCCTAATGAGACCAAGAATGAGGCATCATTCCCTCTCTCAGTGAGATAAAGGAATATTTTTGTGCTAAGTTAAAGGACGTTCAACACTTTCCTACTTGATTAGCTTTGTATTAATTATTATTATTATTAAAAAGAAACTTCAATGCTTTCTACTATTTCTAACAAGGGCTGCCACAGTCTGATCTTTCCTGCTTTCTACATCTACTTCATAGCATGAGATAATGTCATAAGGGTTCAGGACTGTTCTCAGAGCAACCGATAATACTTTGCACTTATATACCACCTTCTCCCACAGGCCTCCAAGCACTTTACAAACACTGATTACTACTACTAATACTTATTTTACGCAAGGACGAAGGGAGGCAAAGAGAAGTTAAGTGACTTGTCCAGCGTCACATATTGAATGGGTGGCAGAGCTGGGAATAGACCCTCAGAATTCTGGCTTCTGATCTCCAGCTCTCATTATTAAACCACCCGTGGGTGAAGGCCTGGGATCGTGGAAACCTTCTGACACAAATGCTTGGCATACAAGACATGGCATAGGGCTTTCTTCCGCATGAGCAATCCTCTCTCACTTAATCTGGAAATGCCTCCAAAAATCTGCCAGAGGTCAGTTGGTTGTTTCTGTACCAGCATTAGCTTGCTCACCTGAGCTGCCGTCTCACATCCTACCCACCTAGACTCTCACGTCTACTTTGGAAAATGTTACCCTTACTGATGTTATTACACAATCCTTTTCCACTGGCAGTCACATTTTTCCAATGTGAAGGAAATCTAACAACTTATCCAAGCGCTTCTTTTAACTTGATTTCTGTAGCACTATCAGGAGTAAAGATGAGCTGTAAATAGTTGCTACTTTGAAAACAAAACAAAAAAAATCTTGGCTGAGGTAGTAACTCCTCTCCTCCCCTCCCCCCGACATTTAGAATCCAAAGGGCTTTTTCTGTCTAGTTGCAACAATCTGGAGGAAGCTCAAATTGTATCCCTGTACCATTGTAGTTAACCTTGTCTCTTTCAGCTCTCTTCATGCAAATGGAACCTCTGAGTGCAACAATAGAGAAATCTACTCCTTTATATAACAGGTTAGCTCCCTCTCAAGGGTTGGGGGGCCTAGGGTGGGCTCAATTACAGGATGAGATTCACCTGAGAGGAATCGGGTGATTGAAGGATCAGGAAGCTGTGGCAGATTCTAGAGAGTTAGGAAAGGCTCCTGCAGGGAAGACCCTGAGACTAGTGGAGTCGCCTGAGGAAGGGGGAGACCCTAGCCAAGCAGGGGAGGGACTGCAAAGGGCCCATGAAGGAAGAGAAGCCTTGGGCTGTGAGAACTTATAAATGGACTTTGTTTTGATTTTTTAAAATATATTTATAAACCCAGGCTGCAAGGAGCAGTATTTTTCTGACCAAGAAAATTCTGAAGTGAGTTTTATTTGACCAGTTCAAGAGGGGAAACTGAGGCTGGATGCCTATAGCATGACCCTAGGTCACAAGGGGAGCACAGGAGGCAGCTGGCTTGGTTACACTATAATTATCAGAAAACGTTTTTTCATCCTCCTACTACAGAATTATTTGGTGTAGATGCTATTAGAGGGAGACAATCAGCCCAGTTGGTTCTGTGGCAGCTTTGCTAATGCACTGCAGGTATAAAAGAGAAAGGATTTTATTTTTCCTTGACATGCTCTGGAAACATGTGGTTTGGGAGGTGCTTAATGATCTCACATGTTACTTAGAAGTAAGGATCAGAGGTTTTTTACGAGAGCAAATAAAGCCAGGGGCTGAAACAGCATGAAGAAACTGTGCTTTCTGATTTATTGTTAAAAAATGAAGGCCAGGAACTGTGTGGTGTTTTGTTGGTAAATAAAAGTCATTGAAGGCAGCGCAGGAGTTTATGATGAGTTAGACAAGGCAGGTGACCTTTCCAACCAATTTCATGAGTCCCCCAGTTAGGGCTCCCCCTCCCACACAATTACAACTAAATCCCCTACTAGATAAGAGTTCCCTGCATCCTCCAATCCACTGTAGCAAAGGTCAGCCTGCACATTTATGGGGGGAGGGGGAGAAGGTACACACAAACAGGTAGGCATAACAATCCAAATAAGAAAACAATGTAGATAGCGAAGGCGGGAGCATGCTAATAAATAAAGAGCAAGGACCTCGGCATTCATTAGATGAGGAAAATGAAAGCACAAGCGAATAATATGAATTACGGAAATGTGGTGGTGGGAAGGGACTGCAGAGCATCATATTAAAAAGACAGCATCCGCCTTGCAGATAATATTCACATTGCTACAGGAGCATGTCATTGAGAGAGTATTTAAGTCTTTGGAGGAGTTCCATCTAACTAGCTTCCCCTCTGCACTGTAACCTCAAAGGACCCCTGATTAGTGGGGATTTTTTCTTACATGACTTAGCACTAAGAAGCTTCATTCTCAAAATCCCCTCCATCCTTCCAAGGAGAGAGAGGGTCTTCAGCTTCTCTTGGGAAGCCCTCACCGTTCTCCTTGATTTGTTTTATTTCTACTTAGCTCTTGCATAGCACCCGAACACACTGCTATCATAGAAACTATAGGAAAGGATTATATTACCTGCTAAAGAAGTGCAGCCATTTGTGGAGTGAAACATAGCAACTGTTTAACACTATATGGGTTTTAATATACTTGAAACACTCTGTTAGCCTAAAAGGCAACTAAATACTACTGTTAGCTACATTAGAAATCTAGAGACAGGTAGCAGGCATCCGCCACCCTTCTAGAAACAGAGGACTCTTCTTTAATAATCATCAGTGGACAGAGGGTGCTGGGCAAGATGGGACTCAAAATAAGGCTTAAATGGTGCCTTGGACTTGTGCTGGCTGTCTGCACGGCGTGATTTTCACCTTAATAAGGTTGTTAAGAAACAGATAGCTCACTGCCTGTAGTAATAACATGTGCAATACCAGATGATGTCATATGATGTAATTCTTTTGCAGATGTGTACCATCTGCACAGCAGTAGCTCCTTCTGAAGAGAAGTGGGGTCCATTGTGGAAAGGAACAGATGGAAGAGTCAATAATGCTCAATATACTCTTAAAAGACTTCATGATTCTGGTCAGGTAGAACAACTGAAGAAATATTGCACTTGGCAGAGTGCTGTTAGCCTGTGAAGAGCTGGCTTCAAAAAGGGTGATCAGGAAAGTCGAGTTCAGTTATAGTCAATACAGTCCTCCTTTCCACTCAAGCCTTTTGTTTTCAGGGCTTTATAACTTGGCTGCAAACATTTGCTCACAGCTGAAACTTGGAGCCCAAGGCCTCACCTCAGCAGCAAATTATTATTTTAAGATGAAAAACCTCAATTCAGCCTCAAGTGCAGATAATTGGGGACAGGGGAAGTGGCTATTTTAAAACGGACTTAAAAAAAACAACACACTTTTGAGCCATTATAGAAGTCTTACTCACCTCTTAACATTTCTGGGGCAACTTATATTGTAACCTTTTAAAAACAAAAACCAGCTGAGACTGACCTAAAAGAGCAGAGGACTGAGTATGACGATTTTTTAGTTTTATCCCAACTCTGCCACTGATTCACCACATCACTTAACCTCTGTGTCTCAGTGTCCCCAGATGTCAAATGGAAATGATAATACTTACGGTGCCTGTAAATCTTAATTAACTGATATTAAGTACTTTTAAATATTTGCATGAAAGGGCACGATAGAAAGTTAAAGTAATTTTGTTCTCCTGACAAAGGGAGGTGGACTTATTTTGTTGAGACTTTTCTGAAGTCTGAAGTCATTAAACAAAAGTTGTACTTTTCCTACAACTGGAATAGAAGTGCCACTTTATGACTCACCCATTCAAAAAAAGAAGATAAGGAAATGCTCATAGGATCACTTACTTATGGAAATGTCACCAGGATATATATTCTTTCCTTGCTGAACTTCACCCTTGCATCAAGCCATATCTATTTAAAATAGCCCATCCAAGTGATGTGCAACATCCTTGGACCTGACTGCAAGCTGACCTGCTGTCTAAATCCTGCTCTAATTTATATGTGGAATACACCCAGTGTGCTGTTTGTCTGGGGTTCTCATCAAGTTATAATTACAGGGTTTGTTTTGTTTTAAGATAAAAATGCACGTTTCTCAAATCAGAAACTGGTATGCTCTGTTAATATTGTTCAGACATCAGGGGACATGTAAGGTATTTTGATAAATCTCATTAAGGGGATAAAAATTTCATTACAGTTGAAGTAATACAACATTTTTGTGTAGTAGATTTCACTACACTCCGTTAATGTTATTGGTGGACAAGTGATTGAAATTTTACTTTTGATTGCATGTCATTTCAGTGATTATAGTTAATAATAAATAATAATAATAATAACGGATGGAAATAGAGGATATCCCAAAGTCCTTTTTGTGCTATGGTAGGGGGCTCATGCTAAGAAATTTACAATTACATAATAAGAGAGAGTGCCTGCCCAGAGGACTTTACAATGTAACTAAACAAGACAGACAAAGTACTGTTAACTCTGTTAGCAGCCAGGAACTGAGATTTAGGGACTTATGTGCTTCCACACAGGATGGTTATGGCAGATCTGGGAACTGAAGACTGATCTCCTGTGTCCCAGTCCCTAATGCCTTAACTGCAAGGCCAACCTATCACTCTATTCTAGAGAACTTTTCTTTTTTGAAAGTAAACTTTAAAATCCATTTTATAACATGGCTTTAGTACAGTAGCTTTGGTAATGCAGAGGATGAAAGCGACTCGTGCAGCCTCATGATCTCATGAATGAATGTCAGCTTGGCAGTTTCTCACTCCCATTACACTTTCCTATCCCAGTTGGCTCGCCACGGAGACTTTTTGCTGCAGGGATTAGGTTAAGTTAGTGCATAATGTGTTCTGAACTGCTCCTCTGTGCATTAAAGAGTGGTATTTGCTCTTAAATTACATTGTGCATTGGATCACCGTTTTCAAGTTCTATGATTTGTGTTTTTGGCATCATTTGCATGAACTATAAACAAAGGAGTCGATTTCCCTGACAGTGATCTGTGAGATGGAAGACAATCATCCCCTTTTTTCCTTACATGTTGAATTAATACAGAGAAGCAGGATAGATGATGGTTTCACTTGTTGTGCCATTAGTGAAACATAAAACAGATGTGTGAAACACTGTATGAGTAATAGAACTACATTACATATTTATCTGCAGAAATAACGTCCTGAATATAAAGCAACCACATAATGAAGTTTCCCTCTTGCCAGTCCTAGGTCAAACTGTATTAAAAATGTATTAAATGTAAGACTTCATGCCAAAGCTAAATACAGTTTGTTCAACTCTACAAGAGTGTTAAAAAGTGTTTAAATCATGGCATCTTGATCTTGTCTGTGGATTTTTTGGATTCTCCATCCCTCTAGTACTTCACTTCCAGACTAGAAAGTGGAGACTCTCTTCTTGCAGAGAAAGCCAGTGCTAGACTCCGGGCCGGTGCTACCATTTAGGCAAACTAGGTGGTTGCCTAGGTTGCCAAGATTTGGGGGTGCCAAAAAGCGGTGCCCCCAATTTTTTTTACATCGTTCCTACGCCCCCTCCCTGAGCGCACGGTCGCCGCTCCACTTCTCCCGCCTCCCAGGCTTGCAGTTCCAATCAGCTGTTTGGCGCTGCAAGCCTGGGAGGGGAGGAGAATTAGAGCGGGGGCGGCGTGCTCTGGGAGGAGGCGGAGCAGAGGTGAGCTGGGGTGGGGAGCTGCCACACAGCTCCCCGGGGGGGAGCTGCCGCGGGGGGGGGGATCAGGGCGGAGGGGGGAAGCTGCCGCGGGGGGTGGCGCCTCGGGGCAGAGGGGGGATGGGGAGCTGCCGCAGGGCTTGGGGGGGGGCGCGCAAGTTGGAAGTTTCGCCTAGGGCACAAAACTTCCTTGCACCGGCCCTGGCTAGACTATGGAATAAGGAGACATTCTCCAGATGAAGCCACCACTACCATCCTGCGAAGTACATCACCTCTCTATTTCTCTTCTTTAATCTGCAGCTAGGACATCCTGAATTTCACAGGTGCAAGCGTCCTCTCCCAGGAGGAAGTGGCTCATAATTTAGTTAGCAATCAATATCTGCAATGCATTTCTTTCAAAGAATTATGATGAGAGTCAGATATGTCCACAGAATTAGTAATTAAATACGGCTGGGTGCGCCATGTACTCAAGTTTGTCATTTACTTTATAAACCCAGTAGAAAGGTTATAAAAATCCTTGCACTTGGCCAGGAACTCAAACTGCCCAGGCCCCAGTATTCTGACTGTGACAGCAGCCTATCTTCCTGGCAGGTTACAACCCACCCAATGAAATGGGAGAGCACAGATACAGCTAAGTCTGCTAGGTACAGATTTTTAAACATAGGTGTTTGTAATTGCCTTTCCTTAAATTAGGCATGCAAATCATTCATGTGCCTGCAAACAATGGATATCCAAACTTGGGTATTTGCATATGTAAAGCAATGCAAGCATCTGAGTTTCAAGTCTGTACCTTAAACTTATGCAGTTGCCCAAAAAGGTTAGGAATCACTGGCTTAAGTCCAAGAAAAATAAGGTAGTTCAAAACCAAATGCATCTCCTTGCTATCCTTTCTAGATTGCACCCACAGTAGGTACTACAGTCCATCCAGCATAGTATGCAACAATCATTGTGCAGAGAACCTTTCAAAAGCTGGGTACCTTGTATCAGGTTGATTAGATACAAACTCCTCCTGCAGATTTCAGTGTACATGAGATATCCCACCGGTATGTGACAGATGGCTCCAGCCTGGAAGGGAATCAGGAACCAAATTACTCTCTGATAGGCTTAGTGTGATGGCCAGTACTATCCAAGCTACTTCCGTTTTGTCTGAGGCTTTGCTCATTGTTAGAGTCTCTACTTTTCTGGCTGTCTTTGGCTTGTCCACGGCTTGTCCACATGTCATAGCTACCCAAATATTACCAGATGTGAAAATTTGCTGAATAGCTGCAGGACAAAATGCCTCACCCAAAGGAAAAAGCCAAGCTGCCTCTGTTCCACCCTTCAGGAGAGGGCCTGGGGCATACTTCATACATCATGGATGTACCTATGGGACGACAACTTTGCCCCATTCACATCAATGGGGCAACTCCCGCTGACTTTAATTGGACCCGGATTTCACGTACAGCTCCTCATGCTCACACATTTCTCTGTTTCTGCCGTGATCCGTTTGCTTTGAATACAAGCAAAAGACAACTTACAATCCAAATGGGCCTTCCTTATTTCCTGAGACATTAGACAAGAGCACAAAGGGCTTCAATTTACCGGTCTGGGCTGAAAAGCTGACCCTTCCCCACGTGCATTGCTAAGCAACATGGCGGGTCTGTTTCAAGCAGCAGCTCCTGTTTTTGCTGCGAAGAGTCAGAACATTCAGCAGGGGAAACAGAATTGTTTTATTTATAGCATTACATATGAAACATGCCTATTCCACAGGAACATGTGTTGCTTATTTAAGCTATATGTCTTCCATATTGAATTCTCCCCCATGTCTATAGTACATTTGGAATAGTTCACAGCATTATTCTGGCTACGCTGACCTCAAGAGAAAATCCAGAGAGACAAAACCCATCAATAAGCAGAACAAACAAACAAACAAACAAAAAAGGCAAATTTCTCTCTTCACCCCAGACCTCATGAATTCCAGATCAACTAGCTTTTGTCACAATATAGCCCATACATCTTTTTTGATTGGCAGCTGAGCTCCAGGATGCTGTAGCCTCTCTCATCAGGAGAAAAACTTCAATCGGCCAATGTCTCTTGCCACTTTGTGTAGAGCTCTGGTGTAACATGATATGTTGTATTCCTTGGCATCAGCTGTTTTTCAAGACTACAGCCTCTGCCGTACCACACTTTTTACACTGCTCTACAGCCAAAATGCGTCTGAAATAAATGTAGTCAAACTTTACTAATTCTGGGTCACTGAGAACGAAAATGATGCTTAAAATTGTTGATTGGCTCTAGTTTTCAAGATATGCTATTGGGTCAGTATATACGACCCTTGACTTGGGAATGGCGGAGGATAAGTGAGTTATAAAGGGAAGGGATCTCAATTTAAACCAGAAATGACTAAAATACATCTTTGACTGGATCTATGAATAAATCTATGACTGGGTTTGGACAGTACTTGCTTTTTAGGCAAAACAATGAATGATGCAATCTGAAGCTGGTATTGCGTCATACATGATATGAATTGCATCATGTTCTTCCTAGAAGTCATGGATGATGCAATCATAACGAAGCTTACATCACTCTGCTGAACAAATTGCCCTATATCAGCTCTAGAAATCATACAGTGTCGTGCTCTCTTATTTGTAAGTGTTTGATTTTGCAAAGGGACACATTTCTGTTTAGCCAAAGTGAGCAGAGATGCCTCCTACTTGTGTGAACAGTGCAGATAACTTCTGCTATGTTTGTGGTGAAGTGACTTTTGCATCACAAAAGCGCAGTATAACCACTATGGTTAAGAAAGCCTATCACCTTTATTTTGGCTGCAAAATTGGAGATCAGGACAAGAGGTGGGCCCCACACATATGCCGCAACACTTGTGCAACAAATCTTGGCCAGTGGTTGAACAGGAAAAGGAAATCTATGCCTTTTGCAGTGCCAATGATTTGGAGAGAGCCAACAGATCAT
Source organism: Emys orbicularis (assembly GCF_028017835.1). NCBI lineage: Eukaryota > Metazoa > Chordata > Testudines > Emydidae > Emys > Emys orbicularis. The sequence continues at coordinate 30,133,064 of NC_088697.1, read as the reverse complement.
ACCAGCAATTGTTACTTCTGCATGGTGCCTCCAGTTGGGAAAGGTGTGTCAAAGAAGAAAAAGTGGACTGTGCATTATCCAAACATTCCATCAGCTATACGCCCAGTACCCCACGGAGAAGGACTGCCGGTTCCTGAGGCACCAGAATCATTCTCACTTGAGTCAGACGAGGAAGAGGAAGAGGATGAAACTTCTGGTCCTGAACCATCAGTGTCACAGGACCCACATTTTCTCCCATCCTCCTCCTCTGAACCACACCTCATAACACAAGGTGAACTGAATGACCTTGTCAGAGATTTGGAACTACCCAAGAGTAAGGCAGAGCTGTTGGGCTCCAGACTACAGCAGTGGAATCTCCTGGCAGGTGATGTTAGGGTTTCCATGTTCCGTGACCGTCAAAAGGATCTTGTCCCATTCTTCTTCATGGAAAGTGATCTTGTAGCCTGCAACCACATCAATGGTGCGATGGCAGCCCTCAACATCGTTCACGATCCAGATGAGTGGAGACTGTTCATTGATTCATCGAAGACGAGTCTTAAAGCTGTTTTACTGCATAATGGCAATGTTTTGCCATCAATTCCAGTTGGTCATGCAGTCCATATGAAGGAAACCTATGACAACATGAAACAACTTTTGAGGTGCATAAACTATGACCAACATCAGTGGCAGCTTTGTGGCGATTTGAAGGTTGTTGCTCTCTTGCTTGGTCTGCAGACTGGATACACAAAGTACTGCTGTTTTCTCTGCGAATGGGATAGTCGTGCAAGAGATTCCCACTACATCAAGAAAGATTGGCCACTCCGACAGTCATTGGAGCCTGGGAGGAAAAGTGTTCAGCATCCACCACTTGTTGAATCAAGGACGATTTTGTTACCACCCTTACACATCAAGCTGGGTCTGATGAAGAACTTTGTCAAGGCCATTGACAAAACCCAAGCAGCTTTCAAGTACCTCCGTGGAAAATTTCCAAGGTTAAGTGAAGCTAAGATAAAGGAAGGTGTCTTTGTTGGTCCTCATATTCGTGAACTTCTTCGAGATGATGCATTTGACCATGCACTGCGTGGCAAGGAAAAGACGGCCTGGAAAGCCTTCCAGTTAGTGGCAATAAATTTTCTTGGAAACAACAAGGCAGACAACTACAGGTTGTTGGTGGAAAACCTCCTCAAGGCATACAAAAGCCTTGGTTGCAACATGTCACTAAAGATACATTTTTTGCACTCTCATCTAGATTTTTTTCCACCGAACTGCGGAGCAGTGAGCGACGAGCACGGCGAGCGATTTCACCAGGACATTGCAACAATGGAGAAACGCTATCAGGGCAAATGGAGCCCATCAATGCTTGCAGACTATTGCTGGACAGTGACAAGAGATGCTCCATTTAATGAATAAAAGAGACAAGCCAAGAAGTGCCGAGTAGACACTGAATAGGACTAAACTACGTACAGAATAGTTTTTTGCCTTTTGTTTCATAATAAATTTTATTTATACAACCCTTTTGCTGATTTTTAAAGTGTTACATAAACAGGACAGGTGAAATATTATCATGTAAAGCAACCATAAACACATGAAAAGACCTAGGTTTACAATTTATGATTAAAACTCTACTATCTACACAATATACATAGACATAAAATGTAAAAACTTAAATATCTTAGAAACAGTAGCCAATCAGTTGTTTTAATGGTCATATTTGAATTCAGCACATCAAAATACATAATAAATAGCACATTTTATCTCTGAAGCAGACAACTTTTCAAAAATTGTAGACCAGTGTTATCAAAGGGTAGACAGGCTCTTGCCAGTTTCTGCACTTGCCCTACAGAGCTGGAGAGGGCCCTGCTGAATCTGATCCCAGTCTCTCCTTTCTATCTTCCCACTAGAGTTGCTCCTTAATTTAATGTAGTTGACAGTAAACAGGTCACAGAGAAGCCAAGGAGTGTAACATTTTTTGCCTTAGCTGTAGCCAACAATCCTGGAAGATTCAGATGCAAAATGGATTTAAAACCCTGCATGGCTTACATAGAAGCACTTACTGCTAGTCCACAAGCTGTTGCTGAGAAGGGAAGGAGTAACAGACCACAATATCACTGGACCTACAGGTGGTTCCTTCTTTTTGGGCTGCAGGACAATACAACATCAGTCTATGGCTCAAACGGACAGTGCAGTTACACTGGGACAATGTGACTGCCTGGGCTGTGTTACTTTTTCACTGACATTTTTACACTGCTCATATTCTGAGACAGAAGGAAAGTCTGTGTCCCCCCCCAGCCCCTCAAAGGGCTGGAGTGAAATCCCAAGAGACTGAAGTCCTCTATAATTATCCACAGAGGCACGTACAGCTTGGGCTGCAGCATCATTGGGAGTTCACCTTCGGAATCACGCCTCACAGACGTGCCCCACTTTTGTCTGGGTGGGCGCCTTCTTTAGACATTCGTTTTGTTTCTTGTCAATGACCCATTCCATCAGTGGTCCTGCTGGGGAAATCAGCAACGACGGCCCAGATGTCAAGGTGGTGCAACTGGACTGAGGCAATCAGACCACTTCTCAAAGGCTTCTCATTAGCTGTCACTACTAACCTGAGGGGAGAAAAGGAAACTTTGGAGACAGACAGATGTTTCCCCACCCATTAAAAAAGTCATCTAACATACCAAGGTGCAAAGTATGACTTTGCTTTTGTCAAGCTGACATTGTAGTTAAAAGGTATAGGGTGGGTTTCCCCCCAAAGAAAGTCCCTGAATTATTTTTGATTTGTTACCCAGAGACTCAGCATTCACTGACATTTTTTTCCCGCAGCCTTCTCATTTGATGCCCCCTTACCCCCAGTTAAAGGAAGTGGCACTTAGAGAAACTGGATGCTATTGCAGTAGGTAGATTTTGGTTAATGCTCTAGATTAGGACTCAGAAGAGCCAGGTTTAGATCCTGGCTTTGCCAGACTCCCTGTGTGACCATAGGCAAGTAACGGCATATCTGTGCCTCAGTTTCCCCATGTTACAGATGGAGATCACAACAGTACTTCCTTCCTGTCTAGTCTATTTACACTGTATGCTCATTGGGACAGGTACTGCCTTACTGTGCATTCGTTGAGCACCTAGCACAATGGGGAATAATGCCATAAAAGCCTGTGTGTGCTACTGGAATACAGGCTGTCTAGGCTACAAACTAGGGGTGCGAGTCCCCTGCTCATGCTAGCTCTCATTGACTTAGCTTGAGTGTAAGTAGTAGTGTAGCTGAGGTCTGGCTGAGCCATGCTGAGTACAAACACACAAACCGATGGGCACACGCTTGGCACAGCACAGCTGTGCCTCTGCAGAGGCTAGCCGTGTGGCTACACTGCTATTTCTCGAGCTAGCGTGATCACGTTTAGATGAGCAGGGGAATCACACCCCTAGCTGGTAAGTGTAGGCAGCAATAAACAATGTAGCTGGAAAGAGGGTGTCGATTACTTGGACACTTTTCTCTAATATCAGGCCACTTTCAGCTCCTTTATCACAATACAGCTAAGCCCAAGCAAGAAAACAAGCCCCAACCCTCTGCACACATCCACAGGAGCTATTATAGGAAATACAAAGTCAGAGCTCTCATAGGAGGAGGAGGTTAGTGTGATGTTCCCTTCTGGTGTTATCTAGACCGGTGATCTGCTAGGCCTCTCCAATCCTTGACTCTGGGAGCCAGCCTTACCCTGCTTTGCTGTGAGAACGCACAGCCTGTGACATGTAAGCTGCCCTCACTTGCAAGTAGCTGAATGACACTAGCCAATATCTCCGGTCCCAGACAACCCTAGGAACCTCCATCTTGCAGTGTCCAGTTATGCCTGCTGGACGCTGCAAGCTTATATAAGTTCGTCAATTTAACAAAGAAATTGATATGTACCAGGCTTGTTCTCTGGGGAGTCTCTGACACGCTTCAAACCAAACGCACTGCTTCAGGTAGAATAAACAAACAGATTTATTAACTATAAAGATAGATTTTAAGTGATTTTAAGTCAAAGCACAACAAGTCAGATTTGGTCAAATGAAATAAAAGCAAAACACATTCTAAGCTGATCTTAACACTTTCAATGTCCTTACAAACTTAGATGCTTCTCACCACAGGCTGGCTGGTTACTTTTCAGCCAGGCTCTCCCCTTTGATCAGTGCTTCAGTCGCTTGGTGTGGTGTCTGTAGATGTAGGTGGAAGAGTGAGCATGGCAAATGTCTCTCCCTTTTATCATGTCCTTTCTTCCCTCATGGCTTTGCCCCCCCTCCCCCAGTCAGGTGAGCATTACTGAGTCTCTCCAAGCAAAGTTGAGCAATTCCCCTGGTGTGGCCTCCTGCAGGTGTGTCATCACATTGTAGCTCCCTTGCTGGACAATGGCTGTTGATGGGTTGATTGACACCCCACCTGGGTGTTGGCTACTTTCCTTACTGTTGCCTCTGGGGACCTAATATCTGGCTGATTCCCACAACTTACAGTATGTTTTAGTGACAACCATACTACATTCGGATAACTTCATATGCATTAATGATATACATATATGGATATAGAAATGACTTTCAGCAGATCATAACTTTTCCCCCCGATACCTTACAAGCCATGCTTTATCTGTAAGTTCATGATTATATGAAAATGAGGAATATGGGGGTTACAGTATGCTCCACCAATGGGATTCAAGAGACCTGGGTTCTGTTTCTGCTATTGATTCACTGTGATTTGGCAAAGGTCACTTCACCTTTTTCTTCCTCAGTATGTCCATCTGTAAATCAGTAAGGGCTGATTCTGCGCCCTTTTATTCAATGGAAAGGCCCCCATTGACTTGTGGGGATTGGATCAGAAACATAATAGTGTTATGGCTAGAGCTACCAGATGGTGCGGTTACATATAGTCTTAAGAATCTTTCCTAGGGTTTGAGTCTTTGAAGAAATGTTCTATTGTTTGATAATTTTGATGCAAGTACATCGGGAAGCTGTTGCAAGCACCAAGAGAGGTTACTTTACCTTCATCAATCTAGCTAGAGAGAATTCTTGAGGCAGAATTAATTCCTGGTAATCAGGCCTGAGTGTATGGGCTGAGATGTCTGAAGTTACCTATGTACTGTTTGTGACCACCTCTGTTCAAGGTCTGGTATGTAGTGTGTAAACAAAAAACAATTGTCATTAAGAGGATACCTAGACTCCATGTCACTGATTTCTCCTCAACCTGTAAGGCTCCAAATTCTGCCACCACTCAGCAGAGAGGTGGACAATGCTGCTTGCTGTAGGAGTTGGTTGAGCACTTAGGAGGCAGGTTTATTAGGAGAAAAAGCATAGCACTTGTATTAACTTCACTGTCATCCAATTCAGTCCAAGTCTGCTCTGGTTCCTGGAACCATAGTTCACATTGGGCATGCACAGAGGCTTACCACTAAACTAGGTCTTAGCATAGTCATTCTATACCTGTAACAGGTAACCTGTCCTGACACCTAACTTTTTAATAAAGCTTTAAGATTCTTGAAAGCCAAGTGCTATATAAATTCAAAGATTATTAATAAATATCATAAGTAAATTTAATCAAATAATGGGCTCCCTGTCCCAAAGAATTGACAATCAAATAGCATGAAAAGATACAATGTAATGCATTGCAATGCAAAAGAGACAAAGAATGGTCTTATAACTGGAACAAAGTCTCCCTAGTTACACTTCCCACATGAACCACAAGACAAATTGAGCAAACAAAAGAAACACGCAATCAGAAGAGTCTCACTCATTTCTGCATCCCAGAGGTCTGTTTCCAGCTCAAAGCTCTTCAACCTACAAACAAGACTAAAGCCACTCTGCTAGCCTAGCAAATGAATCCTTTGCATGTAGCCCACCTCTTGCTATTTGTGTATTTCACACCAAAGACTCCTTGGACTCAATTTACAGGTGACCTCTGTGCTACAGTCCTCATCACAAGTGACATTAGCTTTCCAAGTTAACTCCTATGATGAAATTAAAGTTGATCATGCAGAAATTCTTACTCAGTGTTTTCAACAAATCTATTGAGGATGAACAGCACAAGATAAACAGACTTTTGCTTCAAGATAAGCTTTAATTTCTGTCTGTGCAAGAGGCTCATAGTGCCTGTGCGATGAACATTTATTAAAACCTCAGTAAATAGTAATTCATAGAAGATAAGAATATTTCCACCTCAAAGTTAACATCCTCTAAACGTTATGTTTGGAAAGATGTTGCTAAAAGATTGATAGAGTACCTAAGTCTTCAGCTGTTTACGTTCTGCTTCCCCACTTCTTCCCCAAGAGTATTAAGCTACAATAAACTCTGTTAAGCAATATTAAGGGGATAATATAAAGCAATGTTTACTAGGAAATCAAGAGTTAATGGGTAGGTAGCTGGTGTGCTGTGACCACAATTATACTACTCAATCATGTCTTTGTTACATTGTGCTTCCTTTATTGCATTCACCTGTTCTTGTCATATACTTACACTATAAACTCTTTGGGGTTGGAATCAGCTGTTGGTTATATGTCTGTACAATGTCTAGCACAATCAAGCCCTGATTGGAACTTCTAGATACTACCTCACTGTAATAATAATATTTAAGACTAATTTAGCATTAAGAAGTCTTGAAGTGAACCCAAATATTTAAATTTGGTGAACTGAACATAACTTGACATTTGAATGCTGTTTAAAGATTTGGAGAGTAACCAAATTTACAATTAACCAAGTGACAGAGTTGCTAATTAGATCACTTGAACAGGAAATTTTTCCTATCTTCCAAAGATTTTTTTTTTTTGGAGGGGAAGGGGTTTAATAAAAATTGGGATTTAAATACTCCAAAATAAGAAACCCCATCTTCCTTGTGAGCTAGGGTTTGTATGACAATCATCAACCCTGGTCATGTTTTTACAGGTGTTTAATAAATCAGGCTGTGAGGAACTCAGCCATTTCCTTTTTCAGGGCTTCACAGGAAAGTTTTCTTCATTTAACAATTCATGGGGTGTTTGCCCCTGGAGTTTTTGACTTTGAATGAGTTTCACATGAAAACTAGGCTAGATCTTTAATTTCATAGGTTTTCTGAGACACCACCATAAGCCTTGGCCCCAGGTCTATTTAAATGGTTTACAGTCTCTAGTGAAACTGGACTGAGGCTCAAGTTTATAACAAGACTCAAGACTGGCTGAGATTTTCACACTTATGAAAGGTGATATTTGAGCAATAATCCCCCCCAAACTGGTTATTATATGTGAATACAGACCCCTCTTTGCTTCCTCATCTATTTATGAAGTTACAAAGGGCACTTGTCAGCTGTTGTGATACCAGGTATTGATCAAAATCATAGGCCATTTCTTCCCCGAATTTCCCCAATAACACCAGACTACATAAGCAACAAGAGATAGAGACAGGCTAAAGAGACACAGCTTGAGCCACTATTGCCCTGCCCTTTATGAAGACATTTATTCCACTACAAAGTGCCTATAAAAAGTTCTCATTCTGGCTCAGGAAACATTTTACACCCTGTCCCCGAGCAGGGCTTCTCCACACACACACTACCCCACCTTTATATAGGTTTATTGCCCAAACATAAGTAAAACAAACACAAGCAGTTCCTCAGCTCACCCATCTCAGCCAGTCCTCATTCAACCAGCTCTGTTCACTCCTACCTCAGTTTTCAAGAACAGCAAATCCAGGGTAACCTTCCTAGGCATTTAGCCCCACCACACAAGTTACCTCTGCTCTGCACAGACACAGCTTACCCCCAATCACTCCTCCCTTTCCTGCCCACTGAGAGGTCTTTATAACCTCTGGTGTAGCCCTGCCCCCTTTAATGGGCCCACCTGCTCTAACCCAACGGTGCTAGACCTGGTCTACTCCCAGGGAGCAGCTATTCTATGGTGTAAATAATAGCACAAGGCACAGGGGAATGGAGAGTCTGGCCCACAACATTCAGATCTAGATGAGGAGTAGTTAAAGGCTGGAGTTTGGAGTTCAGGTTTGAATTCAAAGATGCTGAAATCTCATAAACTGTTCTCGTGATTTCCATAATCTGGAATGGTAAAAGATCAGCATCCAAATCAGAACTGGAAAATATGTCCCTTCCACTTTTGGGTTTGACTGGGAAACAAAACTATGAGGGCAAATCTGGCTCCGGGGATTTGAATTTGAACACCTTCAGATTTAACCCCTAGGGTTGGTCCCATCCCTAGTGCAAATGCAACTTTATTTCTATTATCTTTAATTCCAGAAAGAGGTGGAAGGAAGATTCCATAAATATATTAAATACTAATTGTCAGACAAAGATGTAATTGGAAAGCAAAAGTATGTTCATAAACAAGGAAAGAGAAGAAATAGTAAAGATATATGGGATCCCACTGGTCCTCTCTGGGGTGGAATGCAATGCTACACTGCAGTTAAAGACAGGAACTGGAGAATGCTGCATCCAACTGACAGTTTCTCTGGAGGGAAGTTAGGGAGATAAAATGTAATTACCTGGCTTGGAATCTGGCCAGGGTACTGAATTAATACCCTATCTCTTGTTATAAATATTATGGGATCTTTAATCATCACCTGTTCATTAAAGTCAGCACCCACATTTTGTATCTCATCCCAAAGACAGCACCTCCTAGCGCCACACTGGGGCACTGATTCAATCCACACGCAGAAGCCAAATGTGTCATTTCCTGGATTGCTAATACCCTGCCTTGCCCCAATTCTTCCTTGGAGCTCTCCCATTCAAATACTGGCTTCACCTGGCCCCTGCTTAGTTTATGAGATTGGACAGGATTACAGCACAGGCAGGTGCACTTTGGACAGCAGAGTAGTTAGACCATGCCGCTCACATGAAATGCAGCTTGACTTCAAAGCTGATTAAAATATCATCCGTTCCCAGTTTGCCGAAGGAAGGAGATGGCTGTGTGGGCTGCTTGCTTGTCTCACTGCACATCTAGGATGTTGCCAGTAGCATTCAGTGCTTCAGTGGCTGAACCATGTAAATTCCTCATTGAACCTATGACATTCGGGTCGGGAGAAGACTGAGCCCTTCCAATGGTCTAGCTGTGGCATTTGTTTCCTGCATTCAGTCTATTATACGAAGTTAAATAAAACAGAATGCACCATGAATAGCAATGTGGGCACTTGAAGCAACTAGTACTGGATGTTCTGTTCTGCAGAGCATGCATTCCGAGCTCAGAGCATGGATCTTAATATACGTGCCATGGGGGTGGGGGTGGGAAGCTTCTTTGTTCCTTCGGAATGAAAGCACCTGAAGTCCACGTGACTGTAGGGAGGGGAACGTAATGAGGGCAGCCCTGCCATTGTTGCATGAGATGCGCCTCCCGCCACTGCCTCTCAGAGCATGCTATGGGGCGTGAGACTGCCAGCAATGTACTTATGTCACCACAAGGCATCTTCGACATATTGCTCATAGCATTCAATGAAGCACACCAAGGTAACTTATTTTGAAAGAGAAGTTAGGAGCTTGTCAGTGGATTAACAGGCTAGAAACATTCCCTGCATTCAGTGCAATGTTTTGAAAAAACGGAAAGCAAAAGCAGAATGATTTTGTACGCTATCTTTTTTTTTTTTTTTTGGAAAACAATGCAACCGGCTGAAAGCCTTGTCTATGCCATAGATGTGCCCCAGACACAGCCTTCGGTGGCCAGCAATTGGAGTCCCCCCAAAGTGCAATTCCTAGTGTAAGCAGGCAAAGCTGCTGTTTGCCCCCCGTGGAGCTTACGTCTGCATGAAACCAGGGTAAATGGCACTAGTGCAAATCACGATTTATTGTGCTTTACTCTTGGCTACTCTAGTAGTTTGCACTAGTGGCCACTGATGGTTGAAACTGTGGCAAATTGAAAGGGTAAGCAAGGCCTAAAAGGCACAAAGGACAGAATACACCCAAACCCTGCAAACAAGGGGCCTGATTTTCTGTTGCCCTGAGCCTTGTGTAATCATTTATGCCTGTGCAAAGTGAAGATCATATGCAGCTAAACCAGAAACGTAGCATTTTATATCCACTTTGCAAAGGTGTAAACGACCACATAAGGTGCAAGATACAGGGATAATCAGGCCCTGGGTTTCATAGCTGCACTCCTGAAATTTAAAATTCTCCAGATGTATTTCCAGAGTACTTTTTATTCTCTGTGTGTACAGCGCCTAGCACAATGGGACTCTGATCCATGCCCGAGGCTCCTGGGTACTATTGGAATATTTTATTTTTAAGCTGGTACAAGTAACAAAAAAGCATTAGGACCCTGCTGCTCCTCTTCTCCCACAGGTATCAGGCAATGTGCTCCTTTCACCTGAGCTGAGCTGACTTGCTGAGCTCGTGTGCTGACTAACACATCCACTGAATTCTTCTGCCCTGACCTCCTATGCACTGCATCAGTATGCTTCTACTTGTGAATTTTTTCCCCTTCTAATTAGCCAAAGTGTTTAATAAGTAACAGGAATGTTTCTAGTAATTTAGCACTTCATTAGTGATGTATTCCATTATAGAATATATCACCGAAATCAGCTCTTAATTCAGACAACAAATTTGCCGTCTTTAGAAAAGATAATGGCGTCTCATTTTCATTACTTGGGCCTCTTGTAAACCTGAAAATAGTCTTTTGCATTTCATTAAGGTACATCTTGACTAAGTGGTTGGACCTTCAAGAAAAGTAAATAAAACCCAGTAAAAACATAAGAGAAATGAAACTAAAATGGCACTTCGGACAGTGCCTCTAAAGATGATCAGGGAGAGCCAGCTTGATCATGGCCAATCCCACACTGGAAAGAACAATCCAGTTTTAGAAAGATTTTCTCCCCGCTTTCTCCGCAAAAAGTGGAACAGAGCCACCTGGAAAAGTAAACAATTTATTGCATGCCAAATTGCACCCTGGCATCCCAGGAAACGGCACTCCCACACTACTTCCAGTTGCATTTCTACACTATTTCTGCCTGGGTGAGAGGCGTGCTAGGTTAATCTTGGGAGCTCTGAGCGTCGCGTGCAGTAAATTGTCTATAGACTACAAAGGGTTACTAGAGCTGGCTGACTTTGGCTTTTTTGCCATTACAGTGTAACATTCAGTGAGCTCGTGAGCTTTGCTGGCCACTGACAATTGAATACATGTACACATCCAGCTTCGGGAGAAGACATAACACTGAGGTCCTGGCAAGTAAGGGGCTGTTCCAAAGCCCCCTGAAGTGAATGTAAAGTCTCCCTTTGACTTCAATGGACTTTGCATCAGGCTCTAAAATTCCCAAGATATGTTGCGGAAGAGTAGGGGGAAATTCTAAATCTGGAACCTTCCCACGCCATCGAACATTGCATAGGGCATGAACGACTTTCCACCATCCCTGTCTATTCTGGACTGCTCTGCGCAAGACCTCGGTGTTCTTAAGTCCTGTTACTTTTCCCTCTCTGAGTACTGTTCAACGGAAGGATTCTCTCCGGGGGGAGGGGCCTTTTTACATGTTCCTCCAGCTGCCCAATGCCCTGCCTGCCATGGCAGATACTCTGGCTTCATTCTTAACTTATGACTCGGATAGTTCCAACTTCTTTTCTGGATGACTCTGGAGACAGGGGACTGTTGAACTCTCTGATGAATCTTGGCATTTGTTTTAAATTCATTCCATTTAATGCCTAATGTTTGTGAGGCAGTTTGTTTCAGAGGAATTCGGACATCTGTCTGTGCTTTATATTCTGGTCCAATTCCTCTCTGGGCAGTTCCATTCTGCATTTGTTTTACTGCCTCTCCTAAACTTCAGCCCAGCGTTTCTATGCGCTCTTGTACAGCTGCCATCTTCCACTCCTGAGGCAGCTGAACTTCAATGAGAGGTCTGAAGTGATGCCTGTATATTACCTAGTGTAAAATATTTTGAAATCCTTTGGAATGAATGGCTCTTTAAATATATAATTACTCTTAGTCTTGGCAGTGGATTGGTCAGGGCATCTCATGACAGCCTATTCCACCTGAGTATCACCAACTTCTGCCTGTGCCAGCTGTTACTGAGTGCCAGCAGCATGCTATGCACTGTGCAACACACAGAAGAGATGAAGTCTCTGCCCGAACTGACTTGCAGTTAAATGCTTTGAGCCTGCAGGCCCATCCAGGTGGACAGAGTCCAGGGCCCGTGTGGGGTCCCATGGAAGTCAGTGGGGCTCAGCAGGGGTCTGTCCATGGGTGAGTTTGCAGGAGTGGGGGTTTATTTTTGACCAAAAAAGTACAGCCATAATATGGGGTCAATCATAATAGTGGCATGGGTTTTGCTGTTGGTTTTGGGTGAGATCTGTTTGGATGGTGGATCATTATTGCTGGAAGGCCTTCACCTTCTCCTGTGACCATTATGTTCCGTTTCAGTTCTCCATTTGCCTGCTGTTTGTACCTTTACTTTAGCATGTGCCTTGCTAGTATCCCCCTCCCGCCTCACATCTCTTGCTTCCCAGAACTTCCCCTCTCGGTGATCCTGCACATGACATGGAATAGCCATGGGCACTGGGGCAAGGAGGGGTGTCTGTCTCGGCATGCACAATTGCAGCTCCCAGGAAAGTCAGTGCTAAAGCCCTTTGCACAGCATTTTGAAAGTCAAGGGAAAGAAGACTGACAGCAGCCTTCAGCTACAAGCACTGAGTGGGTTGAGGCACCCTCCTGATTGAGGCGTTAGTTATTCCAGTCCACAATCACTGCAGGAAGAGGCCACTGCTGAGAATGCTGAGATGTAACCAGCTTGTGGGCCTTTGCACCCAGGCAAGTTGCTGTCTTCTACTCCATTCTGTTATCTATTCCTGAAACGTGCAGAAAGCCGGCGTAAGACCAGAACGTCTCTCAGGAGACTTGGATTCTGGCCTTTTCTTTGGTCAGCCGTGCTTGCTAGCTATGGCGCTGCTGAGATGCACCCTGCATATTGCAGTTACATCTTCTTGCCAGGCTTCCTTTGCCATTTCCTCTTGTGCTTCCTCCCTGCCCGCTGCCCACGAGGGAGGTTATTACACTTGTTGGTGCACCAGGGAGCTCAGGCTTTCTGCAGATGCTCTGGGTTGTTTTAGGGCAGCCGGTGACTGCCTGCCTCATTTGTTGCCTGTTACGAAATGTATCTTGAGGTGGATACAGACAGACAGGTCCACGTATCACAGTCTTTTCTCCAGCCAGTCAGTGGATTTACCTGTATTTTTAGGTCATTTGAATGACTACACATAGTTCCTTGCCCCCATTTAGTCTCTGGGGTCTTGTTCATGACTTGGGGGTGACTGTGACAGCCATGGGATTTCTTAAACACTGAGCACTGAGAATCGGTAGCCTTCCTTTAGTGATAGACAGCATTAGGGGCTTTTGATGATGGACCAGCATTTGCTTCCTTCCCAGATTGTGTCAAGGACTCATTTCATGTTGTCCAAGGCTAATTATTTTAATCACACATCATGCCTCTCTTCTACTATTTGGCAAGACTGTGACATTTTTGTTTTAATGCTGCCAACTGTGCAAACGCTGCTCTGTGATTTTGAAGGACTGAGTGCTTCCTTGGGAGTTTCAGCCCCATTTTTTACTTGTCACCCCTCCTGGCCTCTTCTTGCCATACAGCCTGAACCCTCGTATCCCATGACTCCAAATCCTTTCTGAGCTAAAACCATCAGCTCTGCTCGCCAAGCCCAGTGTTCCCCTAATAATTCCCCCAGGAATTAAGCCTTTGTCTCCCACCTGTGTCTGATAAGTAGGAACGTACCTAGTTATTTATATTTACATGTGTGTGTGTGTCCGCAAAATGCTTTTTGCAGATGGGAGAGAAAGCAGATAAAGGGTTAATTTCCAGGCGGGATTCTGTGGAAATTTAGGGAGGTAGGCCCAGCTGGGAGCTAATTAGGTGCAGCTGAACCTATTTAGGATCAGCCCAGAAAAAGGGGCTGACTTTGCTTTGACAGGAGGGAGAGGGGGAGTTTGTACCGAGCAGAAGCCATACGATGAAGCGCTAGGGAAATGGCTGAGTAGCAATAGCCTATTTATTTTGTTTTGGGAGTTTAGCAGCGTCCTAAGGTGCATTGTAGGAGTGCATTAGCTACAGACTTTGCAAAATTGTATCCTTTTGGTTAAACCAGATCGCCTGCAATGACCCTGAGAGAAAGATTAGTGTTTAAAGGTGAGCCTGCAAGGAATTTCCTTTCTCGCTACTCAAACCCTGGTCTGCCTGCATTACATACAAGTAAAAATTCCCCCAGATCCGCAACAGATTCTCAGAGGCCTTGCCTAGCAGTCTAAGACAATATCAATGGAGTAGCAAGAGCAAAGCAAAGTGCAGTGAAGGCTCTTGGGTTTTACATTCTCTGCCACAGACGTGTACAGCCATGGATGAATCATTTAGGCCAAGTTTTGTCTAATATGACCAGTAACTTTGGCTTCCTGAGTAGAGACACATTGGAGCTAAAAGGTTGCAAAAGTTCTCTGTGTCCCAGTGAGTTGCTCAGCACCTCAGAAAATCAAGCCAGAAGAGTTAAGTGCCTTTTAAAAAAAAAAAAAAAAATGGAAACACTTAACTTTCAGGGCTACTCTTGAAAATCTGGCTGAGCTATGCCTCAGTTTGCCTCCTTTTGAAAGAAAAGTTATGATCGTTACCTACTTCCCAGGGTGTTGTGAGGCTTAAGCTTTGTGAAGTACAGTGAGAGCCTCAGTTGAAGGATGCAGGAGGTGGGCAAGCTGTTTCCTGACACGATAGCAAACCAACAGCATAGGCAAAAGGAGCCCGTTGATTGAGCATAGGCACAGATATCCACTCTGGCTGGTCAGCTCCATCTCAGCGGCTTTCAGTGGTTAATAGCGCCTTCTATTCATTAGGCTTCTAGGGTATGGAGTTCTGCCAAACCAAATACCATGAGGTGGACTTCTGCACTGAGTACTATGGGTCAGTTCCACGGACCTGCAGGATATTGATCACTAGGACTGATGGGTTCTGTCGCAGCCATCGAGCAAACTCACTGGGAAATGCTTTGCTTGGCAGGCAGCCCATCCCCATTGTTATCACATGTGTACTGGTGTCACATTCATGTATACTTAGACTTGTGGCTGGGAGCGTTGGTTTGCACAAAAAGCAGAGGGAGTGGGTGTCTGTCAGTATCTCTGCAGAGTAGGAAGCAGTCCACATCTCTGGTTCTGCTCTCCCTTACCCAACAGTTATCCACCCCCTCTCTTGCCTTGCTTGTGATATTAATAAGTGACTGGGACTCATGGGGGGAGCAGACTTTCTTATTTTGGAGAAACTGCAAGATTTTTCCTTTTTCTTGAAACAACCTTTGCTAGTAAGTCTGTGTGCATGCGTGTGTGTGTTGAGCAGTTTCTCTCTATCAAATCACTGTGGGTTTAAACCAAGACACGGATCCCGAGTTGCTATCCAGAGTTTATGCTGTTTTGGGAATGCAGAACTGGCTCCATGTTTGTTAGTTTAGCCAGAGTGTGTGGTGCAAAGAAACACATGCATGCAAGAAAACAGGCCAGTCATGTTTTGAAAGAGATCCTGCCCCTTCTGGGATCACAAAGGGCTAAAACCTGAGGTTCTCTTCCATATTTTATTCCCTGTTCCCTCAGGGTGAAATTCACCCCATATGCAGACAACCAACACTATCCTTGGAAGCTGAGAGTTAAATGGTGCATATGCATTGCGTTGGCATAGGGTGAATTTCACCCTCTGTTTGCAAACAGCCGAAGTCCCACTGGAGTACATCTAAACAGTTGTTGGAGTTTCAGAGGGATTGCTGGGGAAAGAAAACAAATAAAAACCCACCCAACCAAAAATACCCATCCACATCCTGCGTTACTAGCAAAGCTTTGTTTTGTACTGAGAAATAAAACACAGCAACCTCCTCCCTTTTCCTGCCCCTGCCATACTTCTTCCAGCCTCTCCAAAATAAGCATGGGGCAAGGCAGAAAGAAATTAGGCCCAGGACTGCTTGGTAGGCTGCAGAAATGCTGAAAAATATCTACAACCCATTTTGGTTTTGTGCAAACAAATACTCCCCAGCACAATCTCTATACATGTGTATTTATTAATGTGATGCCAACAGTCAACAGGAGCTTTGTCTAAGTCAGAAGCTCAGGGGTAGACCTGCTTTGTGAATGCACTATCCTGACAGCGGCACACGCTCCTGTTTCCCTTTGTCCACAGGGACTGTCGTCTCTCACCCAGGAATGCCTGACATACCCTCACACCCATTCTGAGTATCCTTAAATAGGCACCTTCCCCTCCCACTGTTAGTAACACATGAGAAAAGATCCTTATAGCAAAATGAGTAACCAGTCATCATGCCATGGGATAAGCACGTGCTTTTTGGCAGTGCTCAGTTTCACTTTAAGCACTGGCCTAAATGAAGTGACTGGTTGTTCAGTGGCATTTTCTGGGTGCTGTGAGCACTTTTAAAAGTCCTGGCTTTAGTTATGGGTGCAAATTCCTCGTGAATAAAATGGCCATAGATACTAAGGTGAGGGGTGCTATGGAAAACTCAGAGACAGATCATCGTTGTCTAACTGTATTTCCTTTTTAGAGTGCAATTAAAAAGGGAGCGAGATTTCATTGCTTGGACTGGGCCCAATCCTGTGCCTTTTAGGATTTCAAGGATTTCAGTGGATTCATGATTGGATCTACAATGCACTGACAGATGCAACCGTTAAATTGCCAACTATGAGTATATCCATGGCGCAATGCGTGTATGGTATGGATAATAGAAAACCCATTAAAATGCGGGACGACAAGATAAACTGATGTAATTACGTTTTCTGGTAGCAATGCTGCATTTATTGCAAGATTTTAGTGTTGTTTTGATGCTGGGAATATTTGATATTGCTAAAGAAAAAGACAAGCATAAAGGAACCAGATGACAAAGTGGCAACCTCTCCTGAATGTTTAGGTAACAAGACATTAACCTTCCAGCCCCCAGACAACTCATTTGGGTGAGAATAGCTTTAAGTCATATAACCAATGACAATTAAATATTTATATGTTTAATGGTGGATGGCTAGTGGGATCAGAATCCTTGGACTTCTTTGTAACAACCATTCAAGTAAGGGTATTTTTTTTCTTGTTCTTGCATGACAATATATTGTACTTGCCTGAAAATGAAGTTGCTGAGATTCAAAATAGGGAGGATTAGATTTCCCTCCTCGTTAATAATCCAGAAGCATCTGCAAAATGGAAAATGATTCTTCTGCACAGCAAACCTCCAGACATTAATTGGAACTTGGATTTTGCTAGTAAAGGAGGCTTTCGTGTCTGAATTTGTGCATGTGTTAACATTTCAGATGTGGTTTCTTTTGACTAATTTGTTTTCCATTGTGTGTGGTCTTATTATAAAACATTCCTCCATAGAAAAAGTATAAATATTTACACATTGGCCTATATCAGAGCTCTCTGTAATAACGATATTTCACCTTTTACTGTCTGCAAGTAACACTCACCTTGCAATTACTTCAGTGAGTTGCTGGCACTAACATCCAGGAAACAAATCTAGTGCACTTAGGTTTGATGTTATAATCATTTGCGTGCTGCTTGCAGACAAAGCACAAGAAAGCTGTAACTATTGCCTATGAGTTATTAAAAAGCTGTACAGGAGCAGCCTTTTGACTTACAAAACCAAGTTCAGCCCAGCCAGTGAGGCAATTTAAAAAGTGAGTGGTGTGAAATATTCCCCTTCTGTTAGTTGTGGTTCAGTGTATAAAGTGGAAGTGTTGGCTACTGGAACAAGGAATCTCACCTTTATGAACTCATCACTGGTGAATTTGAACCCAGGCCAAAGTGAATGTGAGCTTCAGTGCCTGCTAACCCTGATTACCATATGTTTCAGTTCATGAGCAAAGTGCTTACCCAAGGATAACATGAGTTTTGGTTCCCTTCAGACCTTTGAAATGAGTTGCAGTGTATGTTGCAAGAGGTGTTTGTAAAGGAAAATTGAAAACTTGCCATGTAGTATATGGATGAAATCCAATGTGAAAAGGGGGTCATTGGGTGAATGCAGAGTTGGAGGGTGGAAATGCACATAGTGGGGGTTTCTCTTCTTTAGCAGGCTGCTCCCTATTGCATGTGCATCAGGAATGGGTCATGGCTAGTCTGGATTCCCTTAGTGGTACCTGTTATAGTCACAGCATACACACAGGAGTTAGATAAAAGCATAAATACTATTGCTGGAAGGGCACAATGTAACATGACTTTATTGCTTAGAATTCAGAATGATAACATATGAGAACCCAAAGCCAGAGAGAGAGAAAGCAGACTGCTCCCTAAGGCAGAGAAGCACAACTGCTGCCTGCCTGCACGTAGGATCAGAACCATCCCCGCTTATAATGACAGCTTTCAGTTCCAGCTAGTCCTCAATACACCACAGTACCATGCTGCTGGGGCCTGACTCTGTGGTTCTCCTTGCTTTGCAGATTGACAGGGCATCTTTATCAGAATAACATTAAAAAAAAATCCCCTTCTGTTTTTAAGTGGATTTTGGCTCCGGTGAAAAGTGCTGGTTTGTCAGCTCTGGAAATGGAAGCTCTCTATTTATCTCCAAAATATGGCAGCAGCAGTGCCCCTACTTTCCTCTTCTCTCCCCCTCACCATGGCAAAAGGTGCCTTATCCTTATAGGATAGAGAGCAGCCTAGGGATGAAACGGGGGAGCTCAGTCTCCAGTCCCTTTAGTCTTTGGTTTCTCTATAGAGGTGGCTACCAAGAAGGCCAGTTAATACCACACGTGGTGGCTGTTTGAGTCAGATGGACCCTTGACCAAGAGTAACTGGAATGCAACCCACCAATCCATTTTACGTAGGCATCAGCAATTGTGTTTGGTTCCCTTCTCTCTCTGGAATGATGGAAACATTTAGTGTGTAGTTATCACACTGATCTTTTTAATCTTAGCTGTTTGTAAGGAGCCTCTTATCTGGGTATCCACCAGTTCTACAAATTCAGTTGTGTCTTCTTCTCTTTTTATACACACAGCTATTATTGAAACAATCAATTTAAGGCAGCACATGAGCCCTGCCAGCATTTCTCACTGTCACACCAATTATCTGCCCATTTTGTTGCTGAATTGTATTTGCATGAGCTACTGATGCTTTAATAAACATTTGCTGGGATGTGCCTCTCTTTGGAGAGCGTAGACAACTCTAGTGGAGTGAGTTAGCCTGGCTCATACATCTTGCTCTGTGCTGGGTTTCACTGGGCAGTGGTCTCTGTGTGCTGCAGCATTTCACCTTAAAGTGGAAGGGTCTGATCCTGCTCTGACACCCATGCAAATCAGGAGTAACTCCACTGAAACCCATGGAGATACATCAGTATAGAGTTGATGGGGGTGAGATCAGAATCAGTGCTTAATTTGTAATGGGAAAAGGTACCAGGGCTCAAGAAAATTTTTTACATTCATAACAGATGCAGCAAGTCCAGAGGTGCCGGGGCTCAGGCCTGAACTGCCAAACCTAGAGGTCTTCGGGCTCAGCCCCGGCACAAATTAAGCATTGATCAGAATCCAACCTTGAGCTCCAGTGGATGTGTTCTCTGCACTGATCCTCCTGGCGCACTTCACTCCCAGCAGCACCCAAGGAAAGCCTGTGCTTTCTGTTAAATAATAAATAATAGCAATAACATATGACATCCTCAAAACACTTTACAGATATTGGCTGAGATCTTCAAAAACCAAATCCATTGAAATATCAGCCTACCTACAAATGGGAGGTGGAGCCAAATCCATTGAAATACTGACCTAACCTACACATGGGAGTTGGATGCCGAATTCCATTATGGTCCTTTGAAATCCCAGCCATTTACCCTCCCCTTGACCCTTTGTGGGTGGGTAGATAGTCAGCATAACTATCTCAATTTTACAGATGGAGAAACTGAGATACAGACAGTATGGTCGAAGTGACTGGGACAAGGACGTACAATGTCAGCAGCAGAGCCAGGACTTGAATTCAGGACTTTCTGACATCCACTCCCCAGCTTAAACTATTAAACCACTTTGTCCTCTTGCCATCAGCTGCTTCAGACAGCTGTGTGGAAGCCAGGCTCTGCTGAGCAAACCCCTGCCGGTATACCAATAGCTCATGCATGCCCTAAAAAGTAAGACACTCATTTGATGTGTCAGGATGCGTGGGAGCCCAAGGTGGGGTTGGCTCTGGGGATCTCTGAAAGCATAGGCACTATTCCTCTCCCCACACACTAATGCTGGAGCTAAACCAGGCTCTTTGTCATCTGTAGCCAATTACTGGCTTAACTCTGTGGGAACTGGCCCCAAACATCTGAAGGGCAGATGTAAAATTTGTACGTGGAGGGAGCAGAACGTGGAATATACTTACTGTAGCAGTGCAGCAAGAAATCACGCAAGCCAGGAGGAAGAGAGAGCTCCCAAAGCCCGCGGCCAAAGCTAAGCTCCTAAATCTGTTGTGAGATGAAATAGCCAGTTTTCAGGAGGGCCGAGCAGGCAGCAGCTCCCATTGACTTCGTATGGAGAAGGTTTCCTGCAAAGCAGAATAAACCTAAAAAGGGGGAGAAGTGGCTATAACACTTCTCGGAAACAAGGACTGATCAGCACATGAGTAGGTGATTGGGGCATTTCAAGCTTCTGCTGTTCCCTGTCTCCTCATTTCTTTGTTCCCACAGGTGGCGCTCTCTCTAACGGACGTGTTCACACTCATCATGTCAGGGAGCTTCCTCTAATGGCTCCATGGACGCTCGCCCAAGGCAGGGCTCGCTTGCTCTCTCACAAGCTGGCAGATACCATGACTGCACGCAGTTCTGAGAAGGAGCCGAATTCCATATTCCTGGATCCATTTGAAGGTGCCTGTATGAACCTATCCATTCATTCTTCAAATGGTCCGGCTCACTCCTGAGCTGTGTGCCTTTCCTCGGTGTTCATTGGCTGCTCACTTGCATTTGTCTTCCCTTCTCCTGGGCAAATGCAGAACTATTGCACCAGTGCTACTGTGGATGACCGTACATGCCATATTCTAGTCTCAAGATTGGGCAATCCTAATACATGACTCATGTGCTAGTTTCCCTTGGTGGGCCTCTTGCAGTGCTCACTAGCATTTCTAGCCTGTCAAATCCCACCTCAGTGGCACCCCTGGTAGTAATTTTTCATTAGAGCTACACTCTTCGCATGGACAAGGTAGTCCTGCTGTAACCCTCCCACATCAATATGGCCAGACTGCTGCTCCTTATTCACACAGTCTGGCTTTTCCCCCATATGGGTAGGGACCTTCCTTAGGGTGACCAGATAGTAAGTGTGAAAAATCGGGACAAGGGGTTGGAGGTAATAGGCCCCGATATAAGACAAAGCTCCGAATATCAGGACTGTCCCTATAAAATCAGGACATCTGGTCACCCTAACCTTCCTTCCCAAGTCAGACAGAAACACTGCCTACTCCACTATGGTACAGTGACAAGGTGGGTGAGGTAATATCTTTTACTGGACCAACTTCTGTTGGTAAGAGAGATGAGCTTTCGAGCCACACAGAGCTCTTCTTCAGGTCTAGGAAAGGTACTCCAAGGTCATAGCTAAATGCAAGGAGGAACAGATTGTTTAGCATAAGTTGTGACTTGTTAGCACTAAGGGACCATTCAAGGTAGAGTGGCCTGTTTACATATAGGCAGTCATAGGACAAAAAGAGCGGGGTTAGGCCATGTCTACACTACCACTTATGTTGGCAAAACTTACGTCGTTGAGGGGTATGAAAAAACACCCCCCTGAGCAGCATAAGTTTCGCTGGCATAAGTGGTAAAGTGCCCAGCGCTATGCCGGTGGGAGAGCTTCTCCCGCTGTCATAGTACTGCCGCTCGTTGGCGGTGGTGTAATTATGTCAATGGGGGCGCTCTCTCCCGTTGGCACGAGAGCTCTCATAGTAACTTAGCTGCATTGGTACAGCCGTGCCGCTGTAAGCTCGCTACTGTAGAGATAGCCTTACAGTTCTTAGGAAATGCTGCTCAAGGAGCAATTGCAGACTTCATGTGCTTTTCTTCAGTTAAGTGCCCCCTTTCAAATACAATGGGTGGAAATGACCCCATTTTGGGAGCCCTGCAATGATGTGGATGGGGTTGTTGCTGGTGGAGGCACAACAAAGACCTGGTAGTTCTATTCTGGGTGACCAGCTCTCATCATCCGCTTGCCAGTCTCACAATGTTTGGAGTTTTTCTTAATCTCCAACCTCTGGAATCACAAGGGTGCACGAGAAACTCAGCTTTCATTGACAAAACACAAAAAGGTTGCCGAGAAAACCTGAAAATGTGAAACAAGTTGCACCCTGAAGGCTCAAAATCCAAAGGGCAAAGAAAAAGAGCCCACCATTTATTTTTGTAAAAATGTCCTGATTATTTTGGGGCCTGACTCGTGATTTGATTTTTGGAATGCTTGGGGTTGGCAATACTGTATTATAGCACCATTGTTTCCAGGGTGGCATTGGCCAGTTTGTCCTCCCTGCTCTTCCCAGGAGAGCATTGCAATCTGCTACCTGTACCAGTTCTGTTTTGTGTGCATCCTTCCTATGAATGAAAGCTGCAGTGCTTCTCATACTGGGGGCCATGCTGATGTTACTGCCACTGTTCCCTTATGGCCAGAGCAGAGCTCCCTGCAAACCCTGTGCTTTTTCTTCTTTTCTTTTATCTTTTTTTTTTTTCCTTTTTGGTTGCAACGGTTGTTTTTGATAGTCTCTGCTCTCCCGCCTTCTGGCACCCCATGCTGCTGTGTCAAAATAATACATGATCCCCTCACACTAAAAGTAAAGGAATGCCTGTTATATGTAGTGCTATATTTCCACATAAAAAGTGGTATTCAGAGCCCAGCAAGAGATGCAGGGAGGTTGTCAACTAATTTTTCATTAGAGTTCAAATATGGGACAGCCAAGGGACCGCACTGGGGCCTTTTCAGCATGCATCCTGTTGAATTAGTGTGAAATATAGAGGCATGTTCATCCTGTGAGGAGGGTTTCTCCCCCCCCCCACCCTTCAGTGTTCTGGATATTTCAACTCCTTATCATTCTGAGTCTTCTTCAGCTAGGTCAGTGAATTTCCTGTCTTCTAGATCAGGTTTAAAGCACTCGGCATGTTTCCTTTCCCTACGGGCGAGGGGGTATTAATGAGACAAGGAGTCAGACTGTCTAGAAAAAACAAGAATTGCACAGAACCAGAGACAAGAAGAATTCCTAACTTGGAAATGGCTCAAGGACTAAGAAATCCTCTCCTTGTTATCCACAAACCTCTCCAGTTGAACTCTCAGACACAGCAGAGCCTGTAGTGAGAGGAGAGAAATGCAGAACAATTCAAGCAAACACGGTCTAGTGGTTTAAGCACAAGTTTAAGAGAAGGGAAGCCTGGGTTTTATTCCTGGCCAATTATCTGCTCTGTGACCTTAGACAAGTCATATTCCCTCTTTGTGCCCCTGGGTTTGTTTTTTTAATCGGTCACATGGGGATGATAAGACTTACTTACTTCCCAGGCAGTGTTGGGATGCTGGTCATTAGCATTTGTAACGCCCTTGGGGGTCCTTGGGTGGATGGAGCTGGATGAGGGCATAATTCTTTGTTCATCATAGTAGTACGTAGTGATCCTAGCTGAGAGCAGGTCCAACTCTGTGCTAGGTGCTGCACATAGTAAGTGGCAGACTGGCAGCCCTTGCCCTGAAGAATTTGCAATGTAAATAGATTATCTAGACAAGGAAGGAGCAACCCCCCACATTTCATAGATGGAGAACCGAGGCCCAGGGAAATTAAGTGACTTGCCAAAGGTCAAACAGGGAGTCTGTGGCAGAGAGAGGGATGGAACCATCATCAACTGAGTTCCCATCCAGTGCCTCAGCCACAAGGCCATCCCGCCTCTCTGCGGGCATACTAAGTGCTGTTAACAGTCTGATTATTTACTTACTGGTAACTCAGTGCCCCAGGCTACAACGTGAGGCATGAGTCAAAGGACATGTCCCTTCAACCATCTGAGGAGCTTCACAGCATGTGGCATGTGTAGATGGGTTTACACATGGCATTAAACATGTGCTTCAGAGCGAGAACAGAACGAATCGAACGACTTCATCTTTGCACGAAGGCGTGTGAGACACCACTCCTCTTTGTATGAGGCTGCCCCTATTCCCCCCCCCATTTCAAGATGCTTTCACGGCAATGCACACGCACACGACAGGCTCGTCAAAGCCTCTCTTTGGAGCCAGGCATCTTTGGAGCTGCTATCGGGGAAGCGTCAGCTTGTATGAAAGTGTCTCTGTCTCTCAGCACAGGCCCGTTGTCACTGACAGGGGATCAGAGGCAGCCAGCTGCCTTGTAAAGCGATGCAGCCATGGCAGCGAGGACGGAGGCCTGGATGTTTTTTTAAACTAAACATTGACAAACAGGAGGAGGAAGTAGCATGAACTCTCCATTTGGAGCAACAGAAATGACCGCGTATGAGTAAAGTAACGCAGCCTGGCACTGGCAACCGGTTAGCTGCTCCAGCAGGTTATCACTGTATCTGTGGATATGCTGTCAGTACAGCCTACCCTCCTGTCCCGCCCTGGGGTGCAGGGTCATTCCCTGCTCAGGCTCGGGGCTCAGTTCCTCATTGCCATGCCAAACAATGGCTTCCGAACTGTGGCTACCGCAGGGATTAGTCCTTCTGCCAAAATCCTCTGGCATGCAGTCCTGCCTGAGGCAGAGCCCAAATGCCATTCCAAGATCTGTAACAGCTGCCGGGTGGTGAAATGTCTGGGAGTTTTACAGCGGTGAGAGGGAGGCTGTTGGAGAGTTTAGACTCCAAACATGTCTGAATGTTGTTAGAATGTGTACATCACCTCAGGGAAACAAAACCCCCAGCAATTTGCCCCGGAGTAAACATAAAGTATTAGCAACACTCATGGGGTTTATGTAGGACCTACCAAAACGTGCATCCCTTTTGTGCTTCATCAGTTAATTATTTCTCAGACACTGTTCCTGGGGCTGTGGATGCAGGTGTGCATACTAAGAAACCGAGAGGATCCTTGTTGATATCCACCTTCATGAGAAATACATATGAGAAGGTGGGATGGGCAGTCCACCCCACACAAGGCGTGGAAGGGTTAACATGGCTAAGTGGGCCAATTAACCACCCAGGCTACACCTGGGGAAGGAGACCGGGAGCAGGGATTTAATTAGAAGGGGTTCAGCTGGGCAGGAACAGGGGGAGTCTGTATAAGCCAGGAAGCTGCCAACAGAAGGGGGCTGGAGGGAAGGAGTTTTCAGTCACTCCCTGGGAAAAGGGAGGTGCATCTGGGGCTAAAGGCAAGTAGCCTATGACTACTCCCTGGGCTGACAAATCCAGAGAAGGGGGAGAGTCAGAGAGGTAGGCAAGGCTCAGAGGAAAAGCAGCAAGGTATGGGGTAGGTCAAACCTTGGCTGACAATGAGAGGGCCCCTGAGCCCAGACCCAGAGTAGAGGGCGGGCCAACGGTCCCCTTACCAGCTGTTGAAGAAGTGGT
Source organism: Emys orbicularis (assembly GCF_028017835.1). NCBI lineage: Eukaryota > Metazoa > Chordata > Testudines > Emydidae > Emys > Emys orbicularis. The sequence continues at coordinate 30,107,686 of NC_088697.1, read as the reverse complement.
ACCGGTGGGGCAGTGAGTGGGAAGACTGCCTGAGTCCATTAATCAAGAAGAACATTGATACCCTAGAAGGGGGGGAAACACATCTGGTGACCCAACCGGAGGGCCGAGTCATCAAGAGGAGGCTGCGGTTCCTGGAGTGAGAGGGGTCCGCAGGATGCGAGGACGACAGGAGAGACACCACAGTGCCTGGCCGGAGCTAATCCCCAGGGCAGCCAACAGGAGGTGCTACCAGCAATGAGTGAACCCCGTGACCGAAGGGGAGAAAAATCAACAGGCAAAGTTGAGAGGTGGGAGACGTTGATCTTATGTCAATTACCCATTTTTTAATATACTAAATAATTAAGGTAGAGTGTGGGACTGATCCCCTGAGTCCTCTGTGCATGGGACTCACCTCTGCTGATGGGAAAGCTACAGAGCTGAATTATTTTGTCTGATGATGTGGCACAAAGAGCCGTCAGAGTGAGCTGCAACTGCTTGAGACGAGCTGATTTAGGAGTCCAGTAGTTTTTAGCCCTTTAGTAACCTGGGCTGAGAAGTTGTCTCTCACTCTGTCCATAGTTTCTCCAAACACAGACATATTAGCATCCATGTTGATCTTTCAATGCTAAGGTGTCCCAAAGGACTCAGAATAAGGAAAAATAACTTGGATCATCCTGACCAGATGGGGCAGAGGCCATTTATTTTTCTGCCCTGTACTGTACTGTACACTGAGCAAATATATATATTAATCATTGCTTAGTAAATGAAGCATGCATTATAGGGACTATGCAACACCTCTCCAAAGCCTGTTGTAATAGGAATGCATGTTGAGCATATATAAACGAATAATACCAGGCTAGGAATCAAGCTGGTACAAGCTGTTGTGCTCCAATAAAATACAACGATTTGTGTCTAGTGTGTTTGGCGGTACTCAGCCTAGCTCCGCCTGGAGCTGTGTGTCCATAGACACCACCGCCTCTGACACTGAATTGCCCACTTTGTTAGTAATCTCAGCAAAGCGGTCATGGGGACTGACCTCCCTGCCCACCTTCTGACCCTCCAGGGCAGAGATGAAGCCTGTTTTTTGGGGCCAGGGTGAAGGTATCACACCTTACTGCTGCCTGGGCTGTGATGCTCTGTCGTATCACCCCCCAGGGCTCTTCCAGAGCATGGAAAAGCAACAACAGTGAAACACACATGAACAGTCAAACCAGCCCCACACCAGGCTGGGATAGGCAGCAATTCCACAGCTTGGTCTTTGGAGCAGTAAGGTCAGATGGAGATTGCCCTGATATCAGGTAACTCTGTTTCACTTGTTACTTGGAAGTGTCTTTGGAAGAAAAATTAAACATTGAGATGGCTTGTTACTCAGAGGAAAATAATAGAGTGGATGACACTGCTCTAACTAGACACAGTAGGGCCCTTTACCCAGTGGCAGCTGGGAATTACGGTCATGGCAACCAAACAGCTCTCAGACTGTAACTGGGGGGTGGGGAGGAGAGGAGGGCATTTACCTACACAGTGAAGTGCCAGTGTCTCTCGGTGGCTTGTGCAATTAGAAATATTCCACAATCCAGCTTCTAGCATAGTTTCATGAAGCGAATGCAGCTATACAAGTCATTTGCAGCCCTGTATCTCTTTATATATGCTGCACACATGCTATAGGCAGACAAAGTGGACCCCACGCTGCATTCATTTATCTCTATAATATAAATCAGAGAGCAGGGGGGGATTCTGGGCTGCTGTCTTACTGTGGTTTCTTTAGTTATTTTGTGGCATGCCCTATTGTTTCTAAGCTGAACAAATAAAATCTCACAGCATGAGGTTTCCGGATGGGGGGCAGTGAATGTGGAGCTTTCCTCCCAAATATTCCCCTGTATATTAGTGGGAATGGTTGTTATTTCTCCTGCTGTCTATTCTGTGCTGAAAATATGCTCTCTGGAGCAGGATTCCCCACAGGGGAAGGGGTGTGTGTGTGTGTGTGTGATCTCCACAGATAATCTCCTTTTAATACGTTAACTATACATGTGGATTGTGATATATGAAGGGGAATCTCTTCATATTAGTTTATACATAAAATTAACATATGATCTAATGTACTCAATGTGTGACATTGATGCCGTTCACATAGCATTCGTACACAAACATAGATTGTTCTGCATGGACAAATAGGTGGGGGGTAGCAAGTATTGTGTCGGAATTGCTGCAATGGCTCACTGGAGTGGGACACGGGAGACCTGCATTCTATTCTTGGCTTTGTTGTGTGACATTGGCTAAGTCACTTTCCTTCTTTCCCCTCTCCTATCCTTTATTTGTTTAGACTGTCAGCCTTTTGGGACAGGGACTCTCTCTTTTCATTTGTGTGTTCAGTAGTACCTGGCGCAATGGGGCTCTAATCTCAGTTGAGGCCTCAATATGCTATTGTAATGCAAATAATACTGGGTTGAGCTTGCATTTCTTGCGGGGTTTCATAAGCTCTTTCCCATCACTGAGTGAGTGATCAGACTTAATGTTGAGGCCCAGGATTTATTTGTACTGGAAAATCCTATTCCAAGACCCAGTCATTTGTCTCTCGGCTGTAACGCTGCCATAGCATCCCACCCCAGGGGTGTACTATCCCCGTATTGTGGTGCTTTGCATTATGTTACTAATTATATTAGGAAATGCTCTTCACCTCAACTGTCAGGCATGGGATCTTTGAGTGACAGTCCAGGAATGTCACAAATCACTGCTCAGGGGTCTTTTCTCCCCTTTAATATGTGCATAAACCCCCATTGGGTAAGGAGATCAACAGCAGACTAGATCACAGAGCACGTTGAACCTACAGTTCTGCAGCATCCCACCGTAGAGCCTTAACTATGCTGCTCTGTGAAGTGTTTGGCAGTGGACAGGTGTGAAGAGACAGCTCAGTTACTGCTCCCAGTATCCCCTTCACTTTGTAAAGACTTCCAAGGAGTTTAGCAATACCACTCCCAGTGTCCCTGGGGCTAGTTTCTGCCTTTAGGCCCAGCTCTGGGGTGGCAAATAAGCTACAGTATCCCAGCCCATAAGTCACAATTCTTCCCCTTGCTCTGGTGGGCAGTAATTTGCTCTTGGCCATACCATCACCTTCTATGCTGTCTCAACTGCGCAGCCCACTGAGTAGCATGGAAGCGGCGAAGATTCCAGTCCCTGCCCATCTGCTCTAGGCTGGGGAGAAAGCAGGTGCTGCCTTGGGGGATTTATTATTCTCTAAAGCAGGCATGTAGTCCACGCTACAATCTTGCCCTGTCACTGCAGCTGTGGGGCTAACTCACATGCCACTCTTTGCAACTGTCAAATGGTTCTTGTCATTTAGCTGATGAGAGATTTTTCAAGTGGAATAAAATCTGCCGAGTTAGTAAGTGCGAGTGGTCCGGCTGGGATGTTCTCTGTCTGGCTGGTGCAATGTGTTGCATTAAAGCAATCAAACAGCAGAATCTTGATTGCTCCAAAAAGGGACAAAATGAACAACCGTCTCATCAGCAATGCAGTCTGGCATTGGAGAAAGGCAGGGGGAGGGAGCGGTAAAGACCAGAGGAATGTAATATGATATTTAGTATTGATTGCCTGGGCAATTGCTACTAGCTACAGTGGCAGAATCTAGTTGAGAGGCGCTGACTTGAAGCCCCTCGGTTCCTGGGGTTTGTTGCTAGGCTCTTACATAGGGCAAGGCAAAAGGAATCTATCAAGGAGAAATTAAGGTATAACGATATTACAGGGGAATAAATCCATCAGAAGCACAGTTTAAAAGCCACTGGCACCAGAGTTCAGGAGCCTGAGAACAGTGAGCTGTGTAAGGCATCAGAAATGAGCCTGGCGTTTTACAAGCTTGAGTCTGAAACTCAGATACCCCCCCATGCGAACATGTGTTGCTTCTAGGTCATTGGGCCAAGAAACTTGCCATGATTTTAAAGATTAAATACACACCATTCTTCCCTATAGTGCCTGGGAGATGGGGAATCACCTTCTACCACCCCCACCAATAAAATGATTCCATTGGGAAGTTAAGGTGCTGATGTTATACTGGAGATTTTCAAAGCGCTACTGCTGGTTAACATGGGCTTGGTCCCTCTGAAGTCTTTGGGAGTCTTTCCACTGCCATCAGTGGGCTCCTGGCCCCCAAAACTGTCTTCATCACTGGGGGAGGGAAGAAATGGATTCTGACTCTGTCACGGTTCATTGCTTGGTCCACTTCAGGGCAGCGCCACTGTGCACAGCCCCTTCCTCGGCACACGGTGTGTTTCAACCGAATGGTTGTGCTTCTCTAGTCACGATTGAGCCCATAATAATTAACGATTTGAAAGATTTCAGCTGACTCCATTCTCTGTGTTTTAAAACCTAAAATAAGGCAGCTTGGAAAATGTTTGATTGGCCATGACTTGTGTAGGTAATGGGGACCCAAGTATTTCATTGCCGTTCATTTCCTTCACCACCATCATCATCATCAGCAGCATCAAATGCTCACAGTCCACTGAGGACTGCTCCTTCTCGCCGCCCCCCCCCTTTATTACTGGTCCTTACCAATAGTAGATGACTTTTCTGTCCCTGGTGGCTGAGGGGGGGGAGCCCTTGTCCTCTTCACTCTCTGCCCACCTGCTTCCGTTGCTGCCCTTCCCCACCTGTGCTGTGATTCGAGCCATGGTGTGTAGTCCAGGCAGGGAAATACAGTGACCTTTATGTCCATTTGCTCCCTTGCATGTATACATAAGACAAACATTGTCCTTGCCTTATGTTCAATGTGTTTTACTTGCCTATGTTATAATACTTTCTATCTGTGTTTTTAATTGGTGCAATTGTCTCTACAAATGTATGAGAAACGTACACTCCAAAGAATCTTCTTTAAAAAATGACTGGCCAAAAGAGGCGATATTTTTCCTAATACCGTCTAACTCTCAGAGGCCTCCTGTGATGCATCATATAAACTGGCCTACATGAAACAATATTGCCATGCATTTAAGACCTGAGTGAATTCAGATCATGCTCGTCTGTGGTGCTATGCCAGTAATAAATAATAATAATCATTTGCAATTATTTCCTAATGTAATTTAGCTTTTAAAGAAGAGCTGAGAGTAACGTTCCTTCTCTCTAAAGTGGCTGTAATGCAGGCCCCAATGGGGTGGGTAGGTATTTAACTGTGGCACTAAGTAATTTATCTGATGGAGAACTTTTGGAGCTGAAGCTGAAACTAGCAAGTGGACCATATTAGCAGTGGGGATATCAAATTGTCACAAGACCTTTCCCGACATTCAGCTGTTGTGAAGGTAATTGCAAAACTGAAAAGTGACTCTCTGCCTTTTGGGTCTAAGCATCGCTGTCGTCTTTTTTAGGCAATTGAAATTTGTGTGAGAGTTTTAACCTCAAGGTACCAATAGTGGTAATGGATTCAATGACTCTCTGCATATTTAAATCAAACTGGGGCATGAGGAGACCCTGAGAGCTCTGTTTTTCTATCAGATGTAATGACAGCCACGCCTAAAATGAATTCCATGTTGCCAATGACTCTGGGTCTACAGGGAATGATCCCTTAAGTTGCTTTGTTGAAGAGATGCAGCATCTTTAACGCATGTCACATGGCAGTCTTTAAAATGGTGGTCCATGTTAATACTCCAACAGTCTACCCTGTTTCAAATCGTAAAGCAAGATCACTGGACCATTTTGCTGGATATACCTTAGACAGAGAAGGGAAAAGTCCACCTCATCTCCCTCCCCCCCCACCATGGTTTTTTTTTTTTTTTTTTGGATTCAGCTTTTATTCCTGGTATACGGTGTGATTTCAGTGTTGCCAACCTCAAGCATTTAAACATCAAGAGTTGGGCCTTATAAAATCATGAGATTTTAAAAAAAATTATAGATTTGAGGCTCATTTTATTTGTTTTCTGGTTTCTGAGGTTTTAGAGTTCCCTGGGGCACATTTTCAAGTTTTTCCCTACGACCATGAGGGCTAGAAACTTACATTTAAAAAAAAATTGAAGCTGAGATTCTTGTGAAATCATGTGAATCCAGGAGCTGGGACTTTGAGAAAAACTCAAATAGCTTGAGACTGGATAAAATGATGAGAGTTAGCAACACTGAGATGTCACCATTATTTTCAGCCAGACTATGTTCTAGGACTAGATTGAGCCGTTGTTCAGGTCTCTGTGCAAGGGGTGCGGTGTTGCAGCACCGCTACAGGAAAGGCCCAAATCCTGGGAGGTGTCATAATGCCTCCCTTGCTCCTGTCTTGCTCTCCGGGTGGGGTAATGATTTGCTACAGCGCTTTACAAGGTGCAGCATGCTCTGCACGCCATCACGCAGGTGTAGCTCTCCTGGCTGGTAAGCTGGAAATTTGATCCAAGTCTGTCCGCTCCCTATCCACATGCTTGGGAAGGTCAGAACAGGATGCATAATCCCTGCTCCCTCCCCCACTGCACAAGATGTGAGGATGCCAGGTAAAGCAATGCCAAGAATCAGGGGGTAGCCGTGTTAGTCTGTATCCACAAAAACAACAAGGAGTCCGGTGACAGAAAATATCATAATACCACTATAGAAATCCACATCACATCTTGAGTCCTGTATGCAGCTCTGGTCACCCCATTTTTAAATAAAATTAGGGGTATGGAACAGCTTCTGTGTGAGGATAGATTCAAAAGATGAGCTGTTCATCTTGGAAAAGAGATGACTAAAGGGAGAGGTATGATATAGGTCTATAAAATCCGGAACGGTGTGGAGAAAGTGAATAGGGAAGTGTTGCTTATCCTTCACATAACACAAGAACTAGCCTGAACTGCACCCCAGAATGAGACTGATTCACCCAACAAAATTAATAGGCAGCAGGTTTAAAACAAACATAAGAAAGTACTTCTTCACACAACACACAGTCAATCATGGAACTTGTTGCCAGGGGACATTGTGAAGGCCAAAAGTATAACTGAGCTCAGAAAATATTAGATAAATTCATAGAGGATAGGTCCGTCAATGGCTATTAGCCAAGATGGTCCGGGATGTGACCACATGCTCCTGGTGTCCCTAAACTTCCAACTGCCAGAAGCTGGCACTAGTTGCCAGTGGATGGATCACTCAAAATTGCCTTGTTATGTTCATTCCCTCTGAAGCATATTGCATTGGCTGCTGTCAGAAGACAGGACACTGGGGTAGATGGACCATTGGTCTGATCCAGTATGGCCATTTTTATGTAATGAATAAGAGCGAAAGATGCGTCTCCCCATCTGAGAAGTTTATTGTCACTGTGGTGTAAAACTACTGCTTGTGGGGACATGACGTTAGCTAAATACAGTCATAGAATCATAGAATATCAGGGTTGGAAGGGACCTCCGGAGGTCATCTAATCCAACCCCCTGCTCAAAGCAGGACCAATTCCCAACTAAATCATCCCAGCCAGGGCTTTGTCAAGCCTGACCTTAAAAACCTCTAAGGAAGGAGATTCCACCACCTCCCTAGGTAACCCATTCCAGTGCTTCACCACCCTCATAGTGAAAAAGTTTTTCCTAATATCCAACCTAAACCTCCCCCACTGCAACTTGAGACCATTACTCCTTGTTCTGTCAGACAAAGGATATTAAACACATTCCTGGGGAGAGAACCTCTAAGCTTTGAGACCCTTGGAGAACATAAATGTGAGTCACTGTATGATGGACACTGATGAGACTGCTTATATGCTTGAAATTAAGCATGTTAATAAGTGGTCTTCTGGATTAGGGCCTGGTGCTCTAATTAACAAGAGTAGGCTTGGAAGGATTAGATTTTTATTGGTAAATGTCGATTGCATTGTATACCCAAACGACAAAAAAAATTTCCATCAATGATCATCAAAATTTACGGATAGGCAAAGTAAGAAAAAGTGTTGCTTGAGAATTTATTAGCATCTGATTTAAGGATATTTACTTTGTCTATTTTGACATATGATGTTGACAATTTGTGTTTTAATGGTTATAAAGCTTTAACTTTTTGAAAATCAACATCTACTGTCATTAAATAATTATCTGACGCCCCCGTAACTTCCCATTACTGTGAAAAGTTAAATAGAGAAAAATTGAAACAATGCTTAAAACCCATAATTTTGTGCAACTGTGAAAATTTAAATTGATAAAAATATCTTTAAAAATAAACAGATATTATTTGTCACCATTATTAAAAAAAATAAAAATGGAATTCTGTCAAGTCTAACAAGGGTAGGGAGAAATGGGCCCAGTATGATCATATTACATCCATCACTTGCAGCAGGAATTCTCCCGGTGTTTGCCTATAGCACAATATAGCCACTGGGCTTGATCCTGCAGCTATTGAAATCAATGGAAGAGTTGCCAATGCGTGTAAGTTCAGTCTCATAGAGTTCTGTATTTTATTAGGTAATTGCTTTGTGTTATACACATTTTGTTTTGGACTGTGTGCACGCTTTTTTAAAAAGCATTTGTTTTATGCATTTCGGCTAAACAGAAATAGCAGAGTCAGCCTTGAAATAGAGAAAACCTTTGAGACATGCCGTCGGATTCTAAAATTGTATTGGAAGTGGCCTCATGATCCTTATCTTATCTCTAGGCAGGGTCTTGGCTCTCATGCGGGACTGAAAACAGGAATGCATGCACGTGTACGGTATATCATATGTTTTCCCTTTTAGATGATTAGATACAGATCTTTTTTTTTTTACAGGGTTACTTGATATAGGACCATCAACTTTTTCTCATTTCTCCGCATGTGCACCATGGAGACCCACAAGTTAGGTTTTATATGAACTGGCTTTACATTTCTTTTTATTTGAGGGCCCTTCTCCATTAAAATGCAATAAAATAAAACAAAACAGCAATTACTGCTCCACAAATGTTTTTATTTTTATAGCCAGCAAAGGTAAAAAGATTTTAGCAACATGTCCAGGGCAGAAATATCAGGGTGCGGTTGAGATGTTGAATATTACTATAATCACACTTTGGGCGTTGTCCAATTTTCTAAAATCAGAATGAATTAATACTAACCACAGTGAATTTCTACCAGCATATGCATCAGGAACCAATGCTCCTTAGTCTGTTGCATATTATACTGTCATGGCTTTTAGGAGGACACATTTGGAAGAATGGCTGTGCTTATAGATTAGTAACCACTGAGCAGTTAGTTATTGAAATACTTCAGGTATCTCCAGGTGATGCCTAATCTCAATGAGATACAGCTAGTGCCATCATCTGGCTGGTGACGGTCTAGTGGGGATCTATGATGGATGGTTTGAGATAAAACACCACTTTCAAATATTATGCAGGATACTTAAAAAAAAAAAACCCCAAACTGTTTGTCTTCCCAAATCCCTTGCTCTGCAAGGCGATAAAAGGTCTGAGCCAAAGCCCACTGAAGTCAATGAGACTTAAGCTTGCGCTTCAAGATAAGCATGTGCTTAAATGCTTTGCTTAGTCGTGGCCTGTGTCCTAGGAACACATGGAAGACAGAATGTTCTTTCCCAACGCTGTGGAAATCAAGGTTTGCCACCACTGGTTTTAGTGCAGTAAACATCTATCTCAATTAGTGCACACCCAGAAGCCTACCAGAGCCAGGCAAGTTTATTACAGCCTACTTAGTTCTGTGGCAGGTAAGTCCTTAGTACTATTTCTATGGCAATCTGGTGAACCAGGGTGAGTACAGGGCAAGTGGTTATAAATTGCTGAAAGTTTCCATCAGGGAGTGGCAGATCAGAAATACAATGAATAAATGCAAACAAGTGAAAATGAATTGGATCAGGCTCATAGCACAAAACCTGGGAGAATTTGTCTTGATGGTCGTGAGGAGCCCTGGGCTCAAACTGCAGGGAGAATCGCAATTCCGGGTTAGGAATCCCTGGAGACAAGCTATTTGCCTATCAACTAATTAACTTCCTGGCTTCCTCGTGTATTTCTCCTGTTTTCTTTTACTAGGGGATCAGGGAGTAAAATTCACAGATGATGCAAAGCTCCTGACCCTTTGGAAAGATGCAAAGCCACTGTTTTGTTGGTTATTCCCTGAGGACTGGACCAAGTTCTATATTTTCTACATAGATTATCTGATGAAATTGTATGTACTCTTCCCGGCCTTATGCAGGTAATAAGGGAAGGGTTGGTATCTCCATGGGGGGAGGCCTGCCTGTAGTGATTCTGACATGGCTTCATAGTACATGGGAGGAACTGGGCTTAAATCCAGTCAGCCGTCATTGCAGTCTGGTTCAAATGCTGGATAAATGCTAAAGAAGCACGTTGAACCAGGGCTACAGACACTCAATACTGTACCTTCACTCAAGTCTCTTGCTTTTCCAGCTTACTTTGTATCTTCTATTTTGCTTTCCCTTGCCACTCCTCTTCTATTAACACACTCCATGCATTGCAATGAGAGCATTAAAGGCAAAGCAAATTCTCTTTCCCCCTTCTTTTTAAATCTAACGAGTTTCTCTTGGACAGTGTCACATCTGCTGACAGCTCCGAGACAGGTCATTTTATCAGAAAGTATTGTATTTGTCTGGGCTTTGACAGATGAACTCATCTCTGTGTTTTTCAGACCCAAGGACAATTCGTACAGCACAAAGTTCTTCCTGCCTTCACAACCTCAGACACCCTCCCAGCTGTCACCATACATTATCCACGGGACAATGCAACAGTTTTGCTAATGTTTTGTGTTGGATTTTTGTATTCACAGTTATTTAATAGGATGACTGGTGCAGCTTAGAAATTTGGCCTAGCAGGTTAGGAAGAGAGACGGTTATGTAGAGAAAATCTCAAAAAATGCCAGCATGACTTAATAGCAGAGTAAAAGAGGCAGTTACAGGCAAAAGACATCCTTTAAAAACTGGAAGTCAAATCCTACTGAGGAAAATAGAAAGGAGCATAAACTCTGGCAAGTCAAGTGTAAAAGTATAATTAGGCAGGCCAAAAAAGAATTTGAAGAGCAACTAGCAAAAGGCACAAAAACTAACAGCAAACATTTTTTAAGTACATCAGAAGCAGGAAGCCTGCCAGACAATTAGTGGGACCACTGGACAATCGTGATGCTAAAGGTGCACTGAAGGAAGATAAGGCCATTGGGGAGAAGCTAAATTAATTTTTTGCATCAGTCTTCAGTGCAGAGGATATGAGGGAGATTTCCCCACTTGAGCCATTTTTTTAGGTGACAAATCGAGGAACTGTCCCGGATTGGAGTGTAAATAGAGGAGGTTTTGGAACAACTTGATAAGTTAAACAGTAGTAAGTCACCAGGACCAGATAGTATTCACCCAAGATTTGTGAAGGAACTCAAATATGAAACTTCAGAACTACTAACTGTGGTATGTAACCTATCGCTTAAATCAGCCTCTGTACCAGATGGCTGGAAGATTGCAAATGTAATGTTGATTTTTTTAAAAAGGCTCCAGAGGTGATCCTGGCAATTACAGGCAGGTAAGCTTAACTTCAGTACAAGGCAAATTGATTGAAACTATAGTAAAGAACAGAATTAGCAGACACATATATGAACACGATTTGTTCTGGAAGAGTCAACACGGCTTTTGTAAAGGGAAATCATGCCTCACCAATCTATTAGAATTCTCTGAGGGTGCCAACAAACATGTGGACAAGGGTGATCCAGTTCATATAGTGTGCTTGGACTTTCAGAAAGCCTTTGATAAGGTCCCACATCAAAGACTCTTAAGCAAAATAAGCTTAAGCATGGGTTAAGAGGGAAAGTTTTCTCGTGGATCAGTACCTGGTTAAAAGACAGGAAATAAAGGACAGAAATAAATGATTAGTTTTCACAGTGGAAAGAGGTAAATAGCAGGGTCCTAAAAGGATCTGTACTAGGACTAGTGCTGTTCAACCTATTCATAAATGATCTGGAAAAGGGGTAAACAGTGAACTGGAAAAGTTTGCAGATGATATACAATTACTCAAGATAATTAAGTCCAAAGCTGACTGCGAAAAGTCACAAAGGGATGTCACAGATATGATGAGGTCTAAATTAGTTGTTACCACTCAAGAAAGAGATCTTGGAGTCATCAGGGATAGCTCTCTGAAAACATCCACTCAATGTGAAGTGACAGTCAAAAAAAGCTCTCTGAATGTTAGGAAACATTAGGAAAGGGAAAGATAAGACAGAAAATATCATAATGCCACTGTATAAATCTGTGGTATGCTCACGCCTTGGATATGGTGTGCAGTTCTGGGTGCCCCTTCTCAAAAAAGATATATTACAATTGGAGAAGGTACAAAGAAGGGCAACAAAAATGACTAGGGGTATGGAACAGCTTCCATACGAGATGAGATTAAAAAAAGACTGGGACTGTTCAGCTTAGAAAAGAGATGACTAAGGGGGGATATGAAAGAGGTCTATACAATTATGGTATGGAGAAAGTAAATAAGCAAGTGTTATATACTCCTTCTCATAACACAAGAACCCGGGGTCACCCATTCAAATTAACAGGCAGCAGGTTTAAAACTAACATAAAGAAGTACTTCTTCACACAGTGCACTATCAACCTGTGGAACTCATTGCCACAGGATTTTGTGAAGGCCAAAAGTATAAGTAGGTTGAAAAAACAATAGAATGTTTGTGGAGGATAGGTCCATCAATAACTATTAGCCAAGATGGTCAGGGATGCAACCCTAAGTTCTATGCATCCCTAAACCTCTAACTGCTAGAAGCTGGGACTGGACGACTGCGGATGGATCACTTGAAATTGCCCTGTTCTGTTCATTTCCTCTGAAACATCTGGTGCTGGCCACGTTGGAAGACAGGATGCTGGACTAGGTGGACCATTGGTCTGACCAACTATGGTCATTCTTATGTTAACTTTAAATAAATACACAGCCTTCCCTTCTCCTAGATCTTTATCATTTATGAACTTGTTAAAAATACAGGTTTTCACAGATTATTAATTTAGCTTCATTCTTTTGGGCCACCTGGGGCTATGATGATTTACAGCAGCTGAAGGTTGGTGTCAATTGACACTAGCTGAGTATCTGGACCCATAGTCACCAGCATGTTGCATTCCAAGCTGAAGGCTCTACTCAAAGCTGATCTTAACTCTGCCCTTGTTGTCCTTGCCTACTCCTGCACCTGCTCCCACTCTCTTCGCTCTTCCCCTGGTTCTCCCCTCACCCCCCTGTGGTCTACACTAGCATTTTTGTAAATAAATCCATCTCGCACCATTGAACTCCCACCAGGAGCAGCAATGGCGAGTGCGCTAGAGTGGCAGCTGATATTCCTACCACCTTGTTACTAACTCTGCTCAAGGCAGCCTTAATCACCAAGTTGCTGAACCTGACAGACGCCTGTCTACACAAGGGATCCCAATGCTAATGCCAGTGGGAATTTTTTAGAAAATGTCCCTAGTATTTGACTGGGCCTTCTCATCCTTCCGGGTAGATGAGATGTGCATAATCAAGCAGGACTCCCTCTGGGCCTTTTCGATGCAGAACATAGGGGCCAAGAGTTTCCATTTTCTTTTCTTTTGTAGTTCGTGCTTTATACTGTGGACTCCTTGGCACAGCGGCATCACCCCACAGAGGTGGTCAGTGCTTTATCAATATCAACTTAGACTAAACTAAGATGATGTGATTTTCAGAGCTTAAGGGAGTTCATGTGCCCAAATCCCCTTGAATCCATCTTGGAGTGCAATAGGGAGTTGGGTGCATTCGGTTCAATTTGGGTATCTAATTCCTTTATGCTCCTTTGAATATCCCAGCCTAAAAGACTAACTGAGGGATTTGTATATCTGGTATTTCTCTCTTCCTTTTCCACCAAGCTCCCCCGCCCAGCTGCTGCGTGTCTCTGCCTTGGAAGGGAGAGAACAACTCTCCCTGGAATTGCTGCAAATAGCATTCAGTGAATTCTTCCTAGGGGAGCGCTTCACAGCATTTGCCCATGATTACTCACTGTGCCCATCCACCACCCTCCCAGCCACTGCCAGCGCAGAGCCTGCTGACCTGACCCAATTCCTCTGCAGAACAGATCTCGCTCTCCCTCGATTATTTGTCAGGGAAAAGTTGCCAACGTCTCACAAACAGTGGAAAGCAAAGTGTGTGGATATGTGTGTGTGAGAGAGAGTGTGTGTAAGAGCATGTGTGTTCTCTGTGTGTGTGTGTGTACATGACATTGACAGAGATTGATTGTTGATGCAATGTATCTCTGAGCATAATGTAAACAGTGAAACAGCAGATGACTCGGTGGCTCAGCAAGGCAAGTTGTTCAGTTCCAGCTGAAATTTGATTGATTAGTTGCAGTGGCTGCTGTAGCAAACTAACCTGCAAGCATGGAGAAGGCAGAGGGAGGTGGGGAGGAAGGCTGTGCTTTGCTTTCCAGGCCATTATTGGAGAATGGAAGCATACAGGGAGGTTTCACAGCCCATCACTACCTGCTGCTTCCCCTGAAAAGTGTACCTTCAAATCCCAAGGGCATTTGCTTAGCTCTGGCCTTTATTTTGTAAATGTAACAGTGGTTTCTGTACAGCTGGGAATCAGTGTGTTGCTTTGTATTTCAAAGCAGAATCAGGAGTTCAGGGAGGTTTCCTGTCAGTGAGTGCAGCAAAGAAATTCAAATGCAGAGCCCATAGAAGGAAAAGCTCTTTCACCCAATGTGTGATTAGACTGTGGAACTCATTGCCTCAGGATATTGTTGAGGCTAGAAACTTGGCAAGCTTCAAAGAAGGATTGGACATTTATATGGATATCAAGAGGGATTGGACAGGTATGATAATATCCCTTCCAAAATGTTCACATTAACTAACCCTAATGCTTCAGGGTTTAAACCAATCTCTAGTTTTTAAGGATTAAGAGGAGATTGAGACCTGTATGAGTAGATTATCCCATATCTCCCCAGCCTGAGAGGTCAGTGGTGATGGCTCTGCATAGCCATGTGGGAACCTCAGGTTCAAGCACTGAATAGCCTGTCACTTATACTAGTAACTCCTTTGTTTTCAGTACAGTTACTCCCGATTTACACTGGTGTGGGCGAAGAATCAGGCCTTCTTTGCCTAGTCCTGGTTTCAGTGGAAGGGCCATAGCCCTTGGGGAGATGGGCAGGGCATGTCTTCAGCTGGCTAGCCAGGTCTCCTTTGGTGAGTGGAGGAAGGTGCCATGTTACAATGAGATCTCAAAGGTGTGGGACGTTATAATTGCTTGTGAGATACAAAGCTCCCAGGCCACCCATCCACCTGCTATCACTCTTGTGACCGGCTTTGCAACTAGCTGATATGAACAGACAGGATTTGGACCTGGGCAGACACATTGCACTTTTCATGGAGAGCAAACTCTGATCACTCTCAGTGGCCAGATTTTTCCAAAGAACTCAGCCTGTCGTGTGCAAATTGGGTGCTGAGCGGTTTTGAAAATCCCGCTGTCAATTAGGTGACTAAATAGGAACTGAGCTCTTTGAAAGTCGGGCCCTAATTACAGGGGCTGAGCAATTGAAAATGTGAGCCTCAACTCCCTTGCAATCCAGCCCACAGAGTCCAGTTCCTCATCTCTAGCTTGCTTGGAACAGCCTGTGTGTTCCACCCTCGCTCCATGTGGAAGTCTAGGGCCTTTAAAAATCTGCGATCAGGTAGCAGGTGGCTTTGTAAAGACAAGGGGGGAATCTTTGGGGCTCTAGGGAGGTGATGCAAGCCTCCCCCAAGCTTGGCACAGCTTTTGCTACAGCTGATAGCCTCATCAGTGAAAGCAAGTGCAAGTGACACAAACTTGTTAAGCGATCCCCATGGCTCAGTAGTTAAAGATGTCATGAAAGGTTGTGAGAGGAGGAGGACATGTTTGCTTCTGGAACAATGGGATCACAAAAAGTACACACTGCAAACAATTTTCTGCAATTAGAGAGCAGCAGTTATTAGCCATGCTGCTCATAACGCTTTTTCTTTCGTAACCAGTGTTTCTTTCTCTCTCTCCTTGTCTTGTTTGTTGCTGTTGATGTCGGAGCAGCACAAAACACATCAGAAGCTCCCTTGAAAGAAAAGCATTTTCACAGTTTAAATGTGTTCTTGTAAACAATGAGCTAAAGCCTCAGCAGGGCAATGGAAAACATCTCATTGATAAAACTGCTTATGGGAAAATAAGCTCAAGGCCAAGAGCAAGGTCTTATATAAATGTGACTTTCTCCACCTCCCTTCTAAGTGGGGAGAAACACAATAATAATGACATGAAAACAGCCAGGCTAATTCAGCATCATGGGCTTTTTCTCTAGTCATTTGTTCTTTAAGTTTGTATAAAAGCTGTCCACCTCTTTGGCTACATGATAAACACAAGAGTGTACTCATGGGATAGCAAATCAACCCTGGAAAGGCCCCCTCTCCAGACTGAGCCTTACCACCCATTGCCAGGGCCACAAGTACATAAAAAAAGTTGTGGTGGATCCAGTGGTTGAGATTTTCAAAGCAGGGCCCAAAGTTTAGCCAGGCCCTCTTCTTTTTAAAATTAGCGGCTAAGTCTATTGCACGGATATGAAAATCCCAATTATTATGGTTAGTGAACCGAAGAGGAAGGCCTGGGTTTTTTTGTTTTTTGTTTTGATGTCCTGAGTGCTTACAACTCCAGCTGGAATGGAGGGGAGCTGCCAGTGCTCAGTGCAGCTGGAAATCCGTTCCTGGAGCACTCTGGGGAGGGAATGAGGTGTTGCACTCCTAGCAGAGGTCCCCCCAAAAAGCAAAACACTCAGGGCTTGAGTTGCAGAGCTGCTGAGTACACACAACACGTATTGGAGTCAGTGGGAGGGACATAAACTCAGCATCCCTGAAAAGCAGAGTCTCAAGGAGTAGGTGACCAAGAGCCATGTGGAAGAGATCTAGTCATGGAGATTTACCATTAGAAGGGACAGGAATATACAAGATCAGGTCCTGTAGATTATAGTGGGAAAATGGAGGTCTGTTTGCACAGGGAGTTATCCCACACCATTTCCATAGGAGCTAAAGCCTGCAGAGGAGATTTCCGAGCTGAGTTGTATGAGCTAAGGAAAGTTTAAACTGAATCAGGAGAAACTGGTTGATAGTCTCAGACTATGGAACTGTCTCCCAGGGAATTGGTGGAAGCCCTGTCACTTGACATTTAAAACTCACTTGGAAAATGTATTGTAAAGAACAATCCAGGATTTGGCTGGGAAGATGGACTAGATGTGGCCCAGGAGGTCTTTTCCACCACTGATTTTGGTGACTTTAAATTCTGGGGGCCATACCTTGCCACCAAGTTCTGTTTAAAAACCGACAGCATGATATGGACCTGTACCATCTCCATACAAATCTTCTGCAGTGGGCTCTCCTCCTGGCAGATTGCATCGTCTGCCTTAGTGCGCTATCTCTAACTGCTTTAGCTGCAGTCACAGGACAATTACTGTACTGTGCACATTTTGGCTGATTAAAAATTATAACCACATTGTCCCTGTTTCAGCTCAGGCCCATCTCAGGTGTCCTTGGCTCTCACCTTGCACGAATCCTGGGATTTAGTTAACAGTTCTATTGGAGGCTACTCCTTCTGATTACTCTTCCTCAGTCACTAGTGTGCACCTTCGTGAGCTTAGCTGGGATGAATTAATTTGCGTTTCCACCCCTCTCCTCTCAAGGTTAGTATCCTCATTTTCGCCAGACAGAGTAGCCCTGTAGCAGGGCTGCCAGAAGTTGGAGACACGCCCTGAGATCTCGTTGTCAAAGACTGATTACTTGGCACCAGTAAAATGTTCAGCTCCTAGCAGCTGCAGAGAGACAGAGCAGAGGCTTAAGGAGCAGCAAGAAAGCAGGCAACATTCACCACAGCAGCGGCTCTGACTTCCTGCTACTAAAAACCAGGCACATACTTCATGATGCTGTTCATGCCCAGGATAAATTCTGGGGCATCTTACCATATTCCTTGTATTTTCCAGTCAGATCTCTATTTTAGCTGTAAGTATTATATGGATTATAAATGCAGTCTGACTGTGAAGCAGTTGACGATGGCTGGTTTGGAGGGATGGGGGTCTAAATATTCTCTAATTAACCTATTAGTTTTAATTACATACCTCAACCACTTATTTTCTCATGTGGGAAATGCACATTCCAGATGCAGAGAGCGGGTTTTTTTCTTCTTCTTTTTTTTATTTGGTGAAATATTTTAAATGCCTTGTCAACACAGAAAGAACAAAAAAAAGTGACATCTGATAACAGATTGAGAAAAATGGGGAAGAGTAACAAAGCTTGATAGGCGGGCAATTAGAATAAAAGTGAAGCATCGTTAGTATTCATTACCAGAAAACACAAGGCAGAGAGGATCCTGCAGCTGTTGGAAATCCCCAGTATTCAACTGTGGCAGAGTCATTTTAAAAAGGGGGGGGGGAAGAGAAAGACTTGCCCTTTTAATAATAATTAATGGAGATATCCCATCTCCTAGAATTGGAAGGGACCTTGAAAGGTCATTGAGTCCAGCCCCCTGCCTTCACTAGCAGGACCAAGTACTGATTTTGCCCCAGATCCCCAAGTGGGCCCCTCAAGGATTGAGCTCACAACCCTGGGTTTAACAGGCTGATGCTCAAACCACTGAGCTATCCCTCTCCCCCTTTTCCTTGGTGAAGGTGGCAAAGCCTTGGATTAGCTGCTTTTTGTTGCCTCTTCATCTTAAATCTTAGAGGCCAGTTCTTCTCACAACTGAGGAAGGCCAGTTTGGGATCTGCTTTTGAAATGTGGCAAAAGTAGGCTCTTTTTCAAGGAGTCTCTTGCTCTCGGAAAGCCTAATAATGTATGGAGAATGGGGACTCATCTCCTGACTAGAACCAGCTGTCCCAGGGAGGTGCCAGAGGGGCACTGCTAGAACAGAAAGGAAGATAGGAGGTCTCAAGGTAAATAATGGGAGTTAAGTTTCCATTATCTGTTCATTTCTCCCATTTCTATAATGATCAAAATGATTACATAAAAGGAAAGCAAAGGAAGAAGGAATGCACAAAATAAGGACAAAGTCTGCACTTGCATGGTTATTTCAGGCTCAGAGATGAGACAGGCTTACTGCAGGTGGTAAATGAGCTGTGTGTAAGAGAGGGAAGCAAGGAACTAGATCAGAAACCGATCTCTGAAGAACTGGGGCCCTAAAGTTATTGCCAAGACCAGAAGGGAAATAAACACTACGGCAATGCCCAGTCACTGCATAAAGGGGGCACCTTGGAATGTGATGTCACAACAATGTCATCAGCTTGGAATATGGTGCCAGGTGGGAGCAACCAACAGTCACTGTCATCTGACAGCAGGTGGGTGGCCTGTGAAATGAAACCATTGGTCTTGGTCTGGAAAACGTCAGTGTCCCTGTCACAAAATTCCCCAGTACCCTTGACATAAATGAGCACCTTGTCGGCTATCTCAGCAACGTTGACCAGGCAGGCTGAACTCTTCCCTTGCCCCTAGGAAGAATACTTTCCAGGTTGCAGGGAAGGGATTGGTGCCTCGGGGGGCACAAACCCTTTTCATGTCAGTGGTTCAAATCAAGTCCAGATCAGCGATGATAGAAAGGCATTGCCCTGCAGTGAATGCTGAAGGGCCCATGTAAAAGCGCTTGGTTGTCTCTGTCCAGTTCCTAGCGGGAAGGTTGCAGTTGGGCTCCCTTGTGGCCAGTCTCTTTACAGAGGCCGAGGTACAAATGGGCCATGGAGAATGGGTGGATGCTGCTCACTCTCTTCCGACCTGAAATGACAGCTCTGTGGTTTCCCTGCAACAGCCATTGACGTTGCTAACACGTGCAGCAGAGTAAAGGAGAGAAGGGCCTAGAAATGTTGGCGTGTTATCTAAAGCCATGGGGGGAAATTAAACCCTGGACTTGGGTCTTGGTAGATAAGGAGGCTCATTTCCAGCACATCTTGAGAGCAAAACAGCCTTGTGTAAATGCACCGTGCTGGAGGCTCCCCTAAGAGGGAAGCAGGAGAGCTGAAAGTTTGAACTGCCTCCTTCACAGGACAGAATACCAATTCAGATCCGTTTCACATGCACAAATGAAGCGCGTGAATTGCTCCTGTGGGTCCTTCATGGTGCTAACTGCAGCAAGGCCGATTGCTTTGTTGTGCAGTTTTAAGTCTCAGGGCAAGTAAAAAGAAAATGAATCTTCTCCCGAACAGCCATACACCAGCGGCGAGAAGAGCATACTGTTTCCACTGCTCTGGCACTCAAACACAGCCACCAATCTTCTTGGCACCCATTTAATTTAAGTGAACTTGTTAAACAATCTAAAACGAGCTGATAATCTCTCACAGCAGCAGAATGATAAACACATGAATAAGAACACAAGATAGAGAGTGAATCAGGAAGCAGCAGGAGGTCTCTCCAGCTAGAAAATAATTTTATGAGCCCTAATCTCATAGTAAATGCCACAAACAATAGGAAAAATAATAATATTGCACTGGATATATCAGGCCAGATCCCCTGCTGGTATAAATCAGCCACGCTCCATTGAAGTCAATGGGCTATGGTGACTTTCACCAGTCAAAGATCTGATCTGCTTTAGTGAATTGGATATTAAAGATCTCATTTTGATTGTCACTGTTAAAAGGGAAGTGAAGGCATCATTCCTTCATGGAGGACAAGCAGATATTAGGGAAAGGTTGTATGCGGAACTGTGGGCAACGACTGAATGGTTCTGCAAGGGGCCACAGACTTGTCTAAATTGCGCCTGTCCCTTAGTCTCTGTGCGTGATCTTCTCTCTAATTCATTCATTAAATTCTGTTTGCTGCTGTCTGTTCAAATTCCATGTGTGTGACATAAAACAGCATCGATCATATGAGCCAGATGTGTGTAAATTGGCATCGCTCCACTCAAATCAGTGCATCTGTGCCCATTTCTACCCGCAGAGGACTGGATCTTATATCTCTATGGAATACGATTCCTTAAGCGTATGCCTTTCGCGTGTCAGTCACTCTGATGTTGGTTGTTCAGTGAGAGGCAGCTGATTGCTCCAATCCCATTCAGCCATGGGATAACATGTTGCAAGGAGCTGCCCATTTACCACTTACTTTCAGTCTTTGAAGCTGGTGCCTGTTCTTGGGGCTGCTAGTTCCAACCTAAGTCCTGCCAGTGGGAATCCAGGCTTCACTCTCTGCAGTTCAAGAGTCTTTTAGCCCAACCTTTTGGGTTGCTTCAGCAGCAGCACTTTTCATGTTTGAAAATCTCTGATCTGGTAGATTAGTGGGGATTATTTAGGGCTGTTTCTGAAAGTGCTGATATTACCTCCAGTACAGAAAGGAGATGAAAACTAGCCCTGGCCTTTTATGCGTCTGTTCCAAACACAGCCTTGATACTAAAATGAATCTTACGGCATTCAAATGGAAATGCAGCCAGGGTCTTTGTCGGATGAGCTGGTGTCTAGATCCTGGAGGTGATCGTTGTAAAATCAAAACACGTATCTGCGTCTGTGCATATGTTGTGTTTATACCAGCTCAGATAAGGGGAGGCGACGCCCCTCAGGTCCAGCTTGGCATGGCTCCTCCCTGCTCATACAGGGAGAAGAGGCTCCCTTTTGTGCTCCCCTTGTACCTCTGGCCTGGTTCAAGTCGGGAGGGATACACAGCGAGCTGGATGCAGGACGAATGAGCCTGTCAGTGCCTTGTAGGCAGTGTTATTTGCCTGCCAGTTGGCAGATACCAAAAAGCAGCATCAACTTATTGCCTTACCCACCGGCCCTGTTACAGCAGCATAGAGAGCCAGACAATCCAACCATTTTGTTTACTAGCCCATGGGGGCTGGAAAACAATACTGCACGTGGCACACACTGTACGACCTTGTAGATATTTGCCTAATGTCTCTTTTGATCCAGCCCAGCCATGCTGCATCATTCAGCTCTTCAGGCTCTTTCTCAAGACTCTAGGTCTCTGGCCTCAGAATTGGGCTATACAGTAATGCAATCTCATATGGATGTGGAAAAAAGCAGTTACCAGTGTGCAACTGCAAGAAACGAAGAGTCATCTGTGGGATATGCTGTAAGGCTGCTTTTTCCAATGCTCTGATACTCTCACCAGCTCTCTGTTTTGTGTCCTCTGACTAGCAAGGTGGCAGTGACTGTGTCTTGAAGCACAGGTTACTGCTTTCAGGGCCAAGAGAACTCTTTCTTTTCCCTGGGAGAATGCACCTATTGCTACCATGGCACGTGCAGATTGCACTAATCCGGCACTTGTTATGGTCCCTGTTTTATTGTGGCATTTGAATGTCTTTGAAGTGCAGGCAAATGCTGTGCAATTTCCTCCCATAGCTCTGTCAATGCATCTCAATCCTGTCCTGTAGCCGTTTCTGCTATTCCCATGCTGGGCTCGCGTGCTCTTCTCGGTCCTGACCTGCAGCATACCCCGGTCTTGGGCTCCCCACACTCTTCCAATTCCCCACGACCCTGACCGGCATCATTCCGGTGACCTCATCCTCTCTGAAGCAGAGGCTGCTGATCATGCCAATTGATGCGGTGAATTTTCCATGTGGCCAAACGATCAGGTGGGACCTGAGTGACTCCCACCAAATTCCTTTTTACTTGCTTGGCTTGTAGAAGCTGAAACCACATGTCCCGAAGCAAAGACCTGTCAGACAACACACTGCTTTGCTTGGCTCCACATTCCCTGTCCCGGTGAGTAAGGGGAATCTGGCAAGAGGTTAATTACCTGGTGTCTGATTACAAGGTTACTACACAGGACGTAACTTTTGTGTGTGCTTGTGTGGTGCAGTGTTTTCCTCTGGTGCAGAGGAAAGAGCTCTCTGTAGGGGGAGGTGGATGCTGAACTTGGCCAGGATACTTCACACAGGGAACTGATCTGAGCTGGTAAGTGTCTCTGTGTGTTTAGGGACACTGGTTCCTATTCCTTATTCCATTCCAGCTTGATGAGCCTCCAGACACGCTCCACTTACAAACTCAGTTGGCTCATTTCAGGAGCCGCTTCAGTGAGATTAAAAGGTATTTGGGGCCCAGTGTGAACAAGTGTAGCTAGTACCTGGAGTTCAAGCCTTAAATATGGAAAAGGACCGGCTTCAAATGAGGCTCATAAACCATGAAGGGTTATGCCATGGCCCATTGGAACGTCAAAGGTGCGTGGATACAAGCTGACCACGTGTGTGCCTGAGCTGGGTGCTGCAGGGGTTAACGGAAGAAGAAGTGTCTCCTGACTTTCAAGTGGGTAGGGTTTGGAAGCAGAAGGAGAAAGGGACCATCTTTTTGTTATGTGTGGACAATGTCTAGCACAATGGGGCCCTGTTCCCTGGCTGTATTGTAACAATAATAGTAAAAGGAAGACGCTCATGAAAGATGCTAACAAGACCCCTCAGTCTGAAACAGCAGACTGGACCCATCTCTAAAGTTACGGACACTTAGTAACAGACAGTGGCAGTCTATGGTAATCAAAACTGGGGACCAGCATGCTGGGTTTTATTCTTGGTTCTGTGTGATCTTTGGCAAGTCCCTAGACATCCATGTACAACAGGTTACCCCTGTGTCAACCAGGGAGAATGAGACTTACTCTGCAAGGAGGCTGGGATGCTTAATTCATTAATGTAGGGAACTTGGTCTGAGATCCTGAAATGAAAGGCACTATAGAGGAGTGAGATTGTATTGTGATAAGCAAACTTGACACAAAGAGTTCAGATTCTTTTTCCTCTTCCCTGACCACTCCTCCCCCTCAGCAATGTGGAGCTGATGCAAATGGTGCTATGGGTTGCATATTGGTGGAAGTGTTTGTAACTTGATCATCAAGGGGAGATTGCAGCAAGAGGGTGTAGGGAGGTAGCAGACAAAGCCGGGATCCCCGGTGCCTTATTCCCTATGCTTTTCTCTGAAGGACTGAACATTTCCAAAGCAGTGTTAGAGTGCAACTATAATCCAGCTGCAACTCCCCAGTGGCTCAGGAACCTTGTGATGGCCTTGCCTATAACTGCCTTTGATTCAGCTATAAGTGGTTCAGGTGAGTCATTCTGCTAATTAATGCCCTTGCCTTTGTAAATGAAGCCGCTCATTGAAGCTGGAGCCAAACAAATTGGTCCCTGGAGAAGGGAGAGATGGGTAGCAAAGTAGGTTGCATCAGACAAACAGTGTCATCAAAACAGTTAGGACACTTCACTTCCCACAGCATGGGCTTTCTTGAAAGGAAACTGAAAACTAAAGAAGCCCCTGGAGACCAAGTGGATAATACACCTGTGTGTGTGGACCATTAGAACGGCGCCAGCAGCACCACTAGAGAGAAGGCTGCTTGGGCTTTTCGGCTGTGTGTTTGCTGTTCAACATCACTGCCATTTCAGAGCATGTCAGGCTAAAACTTATGAGACAAGTTGCAGCGTAATTGGGCATTTGGGCAGAGGTGGGGCGTGAGGAATCAGTTGCAGCCTATGAAAACATTTGAAAATTACAGAGCTGCTTTTTAAAGGCTGCAGTGTTCAAAGGAAATATCCCCACCACAGCCTACTCTGAAGCCTCGGAGTTAGAAGCTACGGACAGGATTTGATTTGTAACACTAGGGAACCATCAGAGCTCTCTTGGGAAGCACAATCCATTCAAACTCACCTTGTGTTTCTTAGCCCCAGACCTCAGGCTTTTTGCTTGATTTCTCAGATGAACTGAAAAATATGTTGCTTATTTCACTCATTTCCAATTCTGTTGCTGGGTTTTCAAACAGGGCTGGAAAGGAAGGATGGGCTTGCGGTTAAGGCACTCTGGAGGCTTCATGAAAGCAGGGTTCAGTTCCTGGCTGTACTGCAGAATTCCTATATGTGCCTTCACCCCATCTGTAAAATGTGGATAATTATACTTCCTTTCTCCCATCCTGTGTCTAGGTTATTTAGATTGTAAGCTCTTGGGAGCAGGGAATTGTCTCTTACGTTGAGTTTGTACAGCCCTTAGCATAATGGGGTGATTTCAGCTGGACGCACTAGATGTTACTGTAATACAAATAAATAATAATACTAAAGAACTCTACCTTGGAAGCCAGTGGGAAGATCTGCTTAGGAGGTGATGGCATGACATACTCTCTATGCTACTGGCTCTTGTGCTCCATCCATTGGCAATGGGTTGCCCCTTGGTTGTATGAGCTGCCTTAGGATTTCCATGCCCTGGGCCTCTGTGGATATGTGTTTCAACCATGCAGGTATTTGAGCTCTTTTTAAATATTTGCATGGTTAAGTTTTGATGATCAGAACCCACTTGACAGCATTGCATTCACAGCGATGCCTGTGTGATAGATCTTGTGTTGTTTGCCCAAACCACAAGTTAAGACACTGAGCGATGATTGGCGTCTCCCCAAGGCATGTGGTTAAAGGGTAGGATTTTTCCTGGAAACTCTAAGGAAATCTGCATGTTGGTTTTGTCTCCAGGGATGCCTTTTTTTTCTCCTCCAAGGTCAGATTTTCCTGAACCCTCAGCTGTGGGGCCACCACAAACTGGCTTCTATTACATTTATGCTTGCAGTGCAGCAGGCTTCCATTTCCCCCTATTATCTTAACTTGCAATTGATACACCAGTATCATTTCATTCTCGGAAACGTTTCCCTAAATGCTCAGAGGAGCCTACGTTGATACTTTGCGATGCGTACACAGCTCTGCATTCTATTTCTCTTCGCTTTCTCACTAGTTTGGTGCCCACGACCTTAAGCATAACCATAATGTGGGCTTGTGGCAGCATAGAGGGAGTCTTAAGTGAGAAGTTCCCAAATTGTGGTCTGCAGAGCACTGGTGGATCTGCCTCCTCCTTCGGCTGCTAGATTGCATTGAAAGAAGACTAAATACTTCCATAATATTACCTCCCCCTTGAGGTAACTGCATTGGCTGCCACAAGGAGGTTGCAAGATGGTGAATGGGAAGGGAGGTGAGGCCAGGTGACCATGAGTGGAAAGGGAGATGGAGTCAAGTTGTTACAAATGGCCTCTAATACACAATCTCCATGGTCCACACTATAGAAGAGTTTGAGAACCCCTGGTTTGTAGGTTGCCTCTTTATAACCCTGTGGTTTACATTCCCCCAGCTTAGTCCCTCTGCTTTGTGAGGAGACTATACACCAGCGAGATGTCATACCGGTAACACCGGGTGGGTGGCATCCTTTCCCCTGAATTGCTATCAAACCGATGGCCCCAGCCTGGTGCTAGATGATGCTGTGCTGTTGGAGGCACCACTTTTCAGATGACATGCGAAACCGAAGTATATCTGTGGACATTAAAGATGCTATAGAAGCCTTTTGGGGCAGGGGGAGTCTGGGCATGAGCAGTATTGTCTTGTGCAAATTCCAACTTGGGAAATTACTTTCCACTTCCTTAAATTCCTCCTGTGGTTTTAGTTGAGTCCAGTTTCCTTCACGTTCTGCAGCGTGGCTGCTGTGACTAGCTGCCTTTCAGGGTGGGTGGCTCAATTCCTAGATGCCTCTTTATTAAAGTTCCGTGCAACGCTTTGAGATCCTAAGATGAAAGTTGCTACCGAAGTGCAAAATGTTGCTATCCCTTTTAGTACATTCAATTCAGCCACTCCCGTGCTCATTCAATACCGTTCTGTGAAAAATCTACCCGTAATGTCCATTTCGTGCTCCCAGGGGAAACCGAAAGGATAACGGTCCTGTCGTGAGGGCCTGTGTCTTGATGATGGCTGCAGTGGGCCTCTCCCTTTAGGCCCTGTCAGCCACAAGAGATGGATGCCACTCAGACATGGAGAATAAAAGCATCAGGAGGAAAGTGGTTTGTCAACAGCAAGCCCTGCAGTGTCCCAGATCAGTAAGAAGAAGAATTGTGTGCGGATGAAATGGAAAATTCTAAAGGACATTATCAAATCTCTTTCTGGCCTAAGGGTTTGCAGATGAAGGGCCTGATTCTTTCAGTGCTTACCCCAGCTCATCTCTCGTCATGTTCGCAGAATAGCTCTTGGTTTGGCCTGGCGTAAGCAAGGACTGAAATCAGGTTTTGTAAAATTGCCGGCGGTCGAGATGAAATGGGATTTGCCACTGTAAAGCTAGCTCCTGTGAAACATGTCCGGTCACTACCTCCGTGCTCTACGCCCTCGCAGTCAGTACGATAAAACAGTGGGTCTCCGGCAGGGAGGAATGTCAGGTTTCATTTGACAGAATCAAAGGCTGAGCACCTGGGGTCTGTGCAGAGACTCGGCCGTGCGGCTCCCATTTACATGAGCATAAAGCCCAGCACACTGAGCTGAGTCTATATACACTGTCCCTTCAATTTGATATCATCTTTAAACTAAAACTGTGCTCATGAGTAAACCCGAAACGTCTAACCCAGCTACAGTAACATTCAGTAAAGTACAGCCTGGGCTGTACGCAGAAGGCCGTTACTTAATCTATTTCCCAGAGCAACGTTCTGCTATTTAAAGCAAAACAGAATAATGCACCCTCCTCAGATGCAGCAATGGGCTGGTATGACAGGCGAGTGATGGATCTCATGGCAGATGTTAGACTCATCGTCCTGGAGTCCCTGAGCAACCAGTGGGTGAGAGTCCTGTGCATGTAGCATGCTAAGCCCTAAGGAGGGGGAACGACTTGCTGTGTCCAGCTGAAGGACCAGCATCAGAAGGCTACAGAGCTGGAAGGAGTCATGCCCAATGCAACACTCGCTGGTCGGAGGTGGGGCAGGGATAGAGGGTTGTCGTGAGGCAGAATCTCGGAGTGGGGGCAATCCCAGGGGAAGGTGAGGGGGGATAGAAGAAGAGCCTTAAAAAGCACCCACTGTCTCTCTGAGCTAGCTTGTCAAGTAGTCTCAGTATGGGAATCACGAACGGGAGTCAGTGAGTATGATGCACTAGCTGAGACGGGGTGAATTATCAGCATTCTGTGTCGACACTACCTGTGGCTAATTACTGTTAATAAATTCATGCTGTGGAAATCAGCGGCTTAATTTATGCCCAAATTAAGGCACATTGTTTCTGTTGTTTTAACTCAGCTGCCTCATGTATAAACACAAGACTTATCTACCGTAAATAGACATGATCAGCTTTCTGCTGACACACCACATGCACTGGGTGCACTCAGAAGCACAGCCCATGCTGAGCTTTTACTTGGGGAAGTTGCAGCCTCACCCCGTACCTCAGTTTTCCCATCTGTAAAATGGGGATAATCATACTCAGCTCCTTCGTAAAGTGCTTTGAGATCTACTCAGTGTTCTGAGCTGGGCTATTTTACTTTCTGTCTGGGGCACTGGAACTGGCTGATTCACTTTACAAGGCACCTCACCCAGTGGGTTAAACACCCTCTCAACACGCATAAGTCCTCTAAGCAGTTGTTTTAAGATATTCATTAGGGACTGGATCCAAAGTGCATTGTGAATCTTTCCATTGACTTCACTGGGCTTTGACTCAGGCCCTAGAATAAAATTCTCCCTTGTGGTGGTGGTGGTGGTAAGGAAATGCATATTTGAACAAAACCCAAACATTTGCGTCTTAATTTTTGGTTGGAGAAAAAAGAGAGAAAATGTTCATTTCACTGTAAAAATTGAGAATTTCCCCAGGGAAAAAATTCCTGGAAAAAAAATTGAGGTGGGGAGGGGACGAGAGAGAGAGAGAGAGAGAGAAGCTGCATTTGCCAAACCATCCAGGCTCTTCCCATGGGCAGGTTCACCAGAGTTCATACACAGTTCATTCTTTGCATGTGGTTGCTTGTGAAAGGAGGCTCTGATCCTGTCACTCAGCTCCAGTGTTCTGTCTTATCTTGGAAATGAGGTGCCCAGTTACAGAACTGCAGTACTCCATGAAACTGACGGCTCCTTTCGTGTTCAGGGGACACTAGAACTCAGAGCGTGTGTTTGTACAGCATCCAGACCCTCTATTTCTAGCCCCAAGTGTTCCAAAATCATGGCATGCCCCCCAAAACCATGAGATTGGCTTAAAAAACATGAGATTTTATAAAATAATAAATGCTGGAGCCTTTTTATTTGCCTTCTGCTGTTGGAGCCTTTAGGATTCATGTTTTCATGCTTTTCTCTGCAACCACGGGGGCTAGACACTTTTTAAAAAGAAAGAAAGCGGAGATTCTCAGCTAGTCACCTGACTCCAGGAGCTGGGGCTCATAGAAAAAACACCGAATGTTGGCAGTGTTGCACGGTCCCTGCCTCAAAGAACTCACGGTCGGAGAGATTGTAACCTAGTTCTAAGGGGCCATGTGGGGGAGGAATGGGGCAGAAGAACATAGCTACGTACATCCTGCCGGATCCCAAGTGAAGGCACGCAGTGGAGCCACGAAGCGAGCTCTGTGGGCAGTGAGGAGAGGACATTATCATCCCCTGTTACCAGGTGGGTGGGAAAGAGGAGGGAGCTGCTGGGAGTGGAGCTGTGACTCTTCCCATTATGTGCCTGGCAGTGGGCTGATATAGCCCATCCTGCTGGGTAACACAGGAGCTCAGTGGGGACGGTGATTTGAAGGGATGTCTTGGGGGGAAGGTGCTAAGATTGTTTACTGGTTCTTCTTCCTGCTGTCCTCTCCCCAACATTTCAAACAATCTTAGTGTCTTTTCCTGCACCTCCTCTCCTCTGTGTCTGTCTCCTGGAGTGGATAGCGTGCAGGGCAGGGCCTGACTGCTTGTGTGTGACTGTACAGCCAGTTATGGTCACTTACCAAACAATAAATAACACTCAAAGCTCCAGTAGAAACATCTTGCTCTATTATACAAAACTTCTCGGTTCAGAAGTGTGAGGCATACATTTTAATATGAGTGACGTGCTTTTTCTGAAATGCATGACTGAATTTTCTTTCTGAACTACTGGCTCAGAAAACTCATTGGAGGCTATGGTGGGAAAGAAATGTTTGACCCAGTAAGTAAAAGGGTCAATGTGTGACTCACTTTGAGATCGCTGTCCCCTTTTAAGGATCAGCTTTCCTACTATAATGATACATCATCCTGAAGTTGGTAGCAAGAAACAGCACTGGGTTTGTCTAAGGGTTGCTGGTGCCGGCAGAGCAGGATTAGTAAAGCCCACCGTGGTGATGCAAACAGGGTAAAGTAACAAGAAGTGTCCCATTGCTTTTGTAAGTAAAAAACCCTAACACCCACGGAACAGAATTATCCTGTCACGGAAAAAGAGTGTTATGCTGTTGCGTAGACAATCAAGCAGTTAAGGCCCAATTTAACTGAAAATTTAGGGTCTTGACAGACCATTCTCCATTGGTGTGGCTACATCAGAACAAAGGTACCCTTTCCAAACTGCTATGTTGGAGCATCACTGTCCAAGAATATGACAGGGGAACTGCATATTAAGGGAAGAGAAAATATAGTGGTAGACAGGAAAGAGGTCATGGTCCACTGCCTACCAATCAGCCAGTGGCTGACCCTACTGCCTACTGCAATAGGGGAGGTTTGACCCATGAACCCCTCAGTACCAACAGGCAAGAATGTCCTGATTCTGTTATGTATGTTCTGATTCACCTAAGAATGTCGTGCAAGGTGTTAAATGAAAGCTGGGGTCACACTGGTCATTAATATCATTGTGAACTGTATGTATAGATCCTATATCAGGAGTTACGGGTGTACACTGGAAATAGATTTTAAAGTCCATACCAGGGTAGAGTTGACAAACAGCTTTTCGGTCAGACAATCCTGAATCTTTGATAAGAAACGTATGATTGTTTTCACTATCGTTCTATTGCAGTCCTGCGGTATTATGCTATGTGCTGACCCTGAGTTGAATCAAACAAGCTGGTGAATACACTGTTCCCTTAGGGACAGCAGACCTGGCATTTCTGTAGCAGTGGGTAAGGGACAAGGGAATGCTTCAAAGGGGCTCAGGGACTGGGGTGCACCTATTGTTAATCTGCAAGGCCAAGGAAGGGCTGGCTTAGCCCAGAGGTGATTATTTGGGTGGCTGGCAGGTTAGCGGCACGAAGAAGCTCACATCCAGTTCAGCACAAGCAGGCCTTGCTCTTACTGCAGGCACAAGGGTAACAAGGTGTCTCACAGTCCCGGGTACCCTGAGAACGTCACAACATGGAAACCCAGCTGAATAATATTTACCCTGGCTGTGTGCCTATTTCCAAGCAGCCAGGAGCCACTCGAAGGAACAACAGCTGATTCAGCTAATGGAAGCAACATCATGAGGGAAACCTCCGAGTTTGACTGGGCATTTGTAGATTTTGATTGCATGCGGAAGCTCACTGTTTTCCACCTAAACTGGGGACCAGACCCTGATTATTGCTCCACTGTAAAGCTTCCTTAACTGCCTGGTACATCACCTCTTTCACTACCCCTCATCCCAGCCCCTGGGACGTGTCTGGAGAAAATTAGGGGTCTGGCCAGGACATCCCTACATCTTCCTCTTCAACGGGCAGAAATGGATCCTTGGTGCTGTGTGCTCCTGGGCAGAACTTAGTGAAGCCTTGAGGCTGCTCTAACTTTCCCCAGGTCCCAAATCACTTCTCATTTGCTCCCTTTATCCTGGTGTCATGATGGTAACTTTTAAAGATACCGTTGACCCCCGGCTGATCCTTATTCTGTGCCAAGCACAGCTCTGCTAGAGAAGAGGATCTACGCTTAAGCATTTTTAATGCGCCCATCACTGTAACAACTAGCAAATGGTTTATGCACCTTTGTTCTGGGAATGTGACAAAAGTCAGCAAAGGGTAAAACAATAAATTTTGCTGCAGGTTGGCATTTCCCCTCCATTTACTGGAGGTATGTAGTGACAAAATGGCAGCTTCCCCTCTGCAGAACCCTTCATCAGGTTTTCGTAAAGCTGGTGATAATTCGAAATTAAGTGAAAACAGTGTTTCATGGTTTTTGTTAAACCACAAGAAAAATATCATATTTATGGGTTGGTTTTGGCAGCTGTGAAAATTTCTGGCACACGCATGGACCCTTCAGTTCAGAATGAAGAGAACTCCCCGCACATTTTAAATCAACCTGGGCTAGTTCTCTGACATGGAGCTTTAAATCACCTCCTGTTTTGTTTCACTTCTATGGCAATGATAACACTTCACTTCAAACCCCTACCTAGTACTTGTACTGCCCAAGTGGTTACCTCATGTTACCAGAGTTTGCACCGATCAGACACTATTAGGGATTTAATTCTCAAGATCAGTGAATTTATTCCACTAGTGGAGACTAGTGTCATTTGCTACAGCCGGTTTTATGATGTTTCTCTTTCTGCAGAGTTGAGCTATCATCAGCAATGCAAATTGCTGATAAAGATGATAGCCTCCCTCACAACAGATGTATTTTATATGCTGCAGCAGCTCAATAATGCAATAATTAATGCCTCATAATTAGCCTATTTGATTGTATTAGTCTGTTATTTTATGCTTGTGACTGCTTGAAAAATGTGCAGTGGCTCTCACATACTGTACAGATGGTTGGATTCTGCTGGGAAGCATGAGACAAACTGGGTTTGGTCAACTTGCATGAACAGAGCAGGAGCTCAGAAAAGACGAGGGATCCTCTCTTGCCCATTGATGGATAGTGAGGTGTCATGCAGACTGGTATCGCTCCATTCACCACCCAACAGGCTTAGGTACTGTGAGGACTTTGCAGTGTTCTCTTGTGACGCATCGCTAGAAAGGGTTAAACATCCTGCAAAATAAATAACCCTCAAAAGACTTATGGGGAGATAATGTTTGTGGTTTTGTGTATTTGCATATGTATGAGTAGGGTCCACAATGTAATCAACAGCCCCTGTCTATGCTGTATTCTGATAACATTTAAATGAATTGTAAATACAGGATATCTCGGTATTCATCTCTCTTTGAAATGTTCTGTGACTAGTGGAGGAACAAGCAAATGGCCTTATGTTAATTCATATAGCGAATGGACCTCCTTTAAAATCATCCTAATTACCTTTTGTTCCCTGAGGGAATACCAACTTGTCAAAAGACATGAAATTGTATAAAAGATCCTTGGATCCTGATTCTGTCATCTCAGATCTGCTTAACCTTCGTCAGGGGAAGTTTGAGTCGCAAGGCTGAGGTCCCAGTTATGCTGGGACGCCCTGAATATGAGATTTGGACAGTGGACTATGACCTATGAACTGAATTCTAGAGGAACTCTTTGCAACTACAAAGCTCACCATCTCTGCTGTGAATCTGCACCTCAATGAATTGAACTCATGTCTGTATGCGTATTGATCTTTTAACCATACTCTCTCTCTTTTGTTTTTTAATACATTTTAGTTTAGTTAATAAGAATTGGCTGTAGCGTGTATTTGGGTAAGATCTGAAACATTCATTAACCTGGGAGGTAATGTGTCCGATCCTTTGGGACTGGTAGAACCTTTTCTTTTATATGATGAAATAAGCTTTACAAAAATGTTCATCATATTTGACGTGGGTCCCTGGATGGAGGCCTGAGGCTGGATCACTTGAAGGGAACTGGTTTCAGAGTGGTAGCTGTGTTAGTCTGTATCAGCAAAAAGAATGAGGAGTACTTGGCTCCACAAGTACTCCTCGTTCTTTTTAAGGGAACTGTGTTGTTTGGACTTCTGAGGAACCGGTAAGGTAAATAAGAAGCTGTTTTATGCTGGCTTGGTGAATCTAAGTATTGGAATATCCACCAGCTTTTGGGGGTTTGGCTGCCCCATTCTTTGCAGTTCACCCTAATTGAATGACCACAGCTGGCCCCCACTGGGATCCCAGTCACAGTGGCATAGTCATGCTTGGATACATATTACCACAGGTTAACTGGGTTTTTAGATCGGAACCACATGCTTGTCAAAATTTAATTTTGATATTGGAGACTTTAAGGGTTAAAAATCAGTTACAGTGAGTGACTCATGATCAAGATCCTGACAGAAAAAGCCTGGAAGAATTGTGCTTACAGAGAGGGTTGTATTTTAAGCAAAAGGCCCCAGAGCAGGAACTGAAAAATCTGTTAATTGCCAGTGATAAGGTAGCAGACCCAGCGAAAATGCTTGCAGTGAGTAACCAGCAGCTAGAACTTGAACAAAAGCAAAAAATAGCCGTTATGGAAGGAGAAGCTGCTGAAAGAGAACGCCTGTGTTTTGAACATGAACAAAGAATGGCATATATTCGATTGCAGGAACTAGAAACTAAGGCAAAAGTGGACAGACTTAAGCTCCAACTCAAAAGAATAAAGGAACAACAGGAACTGTATCATACTGAAAAAACAGTTCCTCTCAACAACAAAGATGAGGATAGAGTCTATCCAGTTTGTAACAATGTTGGTATGTTGTTTGACTCTAAGCAGTTGTCTGTGTGTAACCAAATTTACCCCAACACTGCCACCTTTTATGTAAATGCTGTTACTGTGCGCTCAGGTGAAGGTAACCCCATAACTTGTGCAGAGAATGTAAGTCAATGGGAAAAGCTGTTTAGGGCAAATTACAGCTTCTAACATCACTCTTGTTAAAACAGATTTTGTCAAAGAGGAAGATTATTTACCAAATCAGAGTGTGAATATTGTAATCCTCTATGAGTTTACTGTAAGTGTGCCTTTAGCCAGAATCCATCTTGAATGGAATGGTGTTAAACATGAAGTTATCGCTGGTGTAAGGAAGTTATTGCCTAAGGATCTTTTGATTGGGGATGATATTAATACTTTGTTCAGTCAAATTGATGACATAAACCAGTGACAGGAAAGAAACAGTCCTGAACCTGTGTCTACTAGGGGCAAGGATTTGCCTATGGAGGGTTTCTCCAAATGTTTGTATGAGGAAGATAGCTGTTTATCTGTGCAAAGAAACAGTGCATATGTGGAAAAATCAATCTGTCCAATTGATTCGGGGGGTGGGGGGAAACACATTTCCATTTAATGCTGAAAGCAGAGACATGCCCAGGCTGATATATGAGCTACAAACACTCCTGCCCTTTGGAGAGTTTTTTGAATCAGGCACTGAACTGCATGGATCTTGAGTTGAAAGTGTCCACCCCCCTCAGATCCCTCATATCACACTTGAACTCCCACCCCATCCCTAATAGAATTCCAAGACTCCCTGCTTGCATCTCAGATGCCCTCTGGGGGCATTGGGCATCCCAGGGCACTGGTGGTAATTTTTTCCTATCAGTGAAATGATAAACAGCCCCTTGTTTATTTCATCCTTACTCTGAAATTCAGTCTTTCAGTTTAGGACTATGGCCTGAAGTCTGTGCCAGGAAATGTCTGTATGTCATTACAAGCCCTGTCACTAAAAAGGCTAACCCCGGTAAGCAGCAGCCTTGACAGCACCATTGTTCTCCAAAGCCTTGTCCAATAAGATTAAAGGGACTTGTGGATTCTTGCAAACCACAGGGGATATTTTCTCCCAGTGGGGATCAGGTCTTTGCACCAGGTGACAATTTCTGCTACTGTTTCTTCGGATTTTAGGAGCGCTCTAGTGCTAATCATTGGTGAGACTTCGCCATTCCTCTCCTGGGATCAGATGCTCACCGGCGTGGCAGTTTCTTAAAGTTAAAACTTTGTGTGACAACGGCTCCAGGGATGCAAGATTGCTTCAGTGCAGCCATTTGTGTAAATAACGTGGGCAGCCCACCCACTGGAAAATGAATTCTTTCTGATTGGCTTGGATAATAGAGAGTGATCAAATCCCATCCTTAGCAAATCAGGTCCATGCCTCTCCTGGCTGGTAAAAGCCAGTTCAGGCCACCTGTTTCCATTGCTAATGGAAATCATCAAATGACCTGAGGGAAACAAACCTGTCATCCTCCCTGAAAGATTCAAAAGTATGCTGCATCCGCAGTCATCATTGGATGCAGAAAACTTTCCAGCTCTGACCCCATCTCCACCCTTGCTGTCCTAGGCAAAGACATTATGGAAGAACTCTCTATAGTTAGACAGTGCACATACTTCTCAAACGGCCTCAAAACTTATGACTGTTTTAAAAGGCTTTGTTTTAAACAGACAATTTTACTATCCTCAAATGACGAAGCATTTTATTAAATACTTGACTTTTATCAGTTGTGTTTATTGAACCAACTGGCTAGATGAAAGAGAAGATCTTGTTTTATGGCAACAGTAGAGTATTTAAGGTGGGCTCCTTCCACGTGGCGTTAGAATGGCGTTCCTGAGGTCCTATAGTTCCAGGGAGTGTAAAACTTGTCTTGAGAAATATAACAGCCAGATTCTCACGTGATGTAAATCAGCATAGCCAGGGCATACCAGACCGGCACGTGCGGAAATTTGAAACATTTCTGAAATGCCACAAAATGGCGTTGCCAAAGGCAAATATCATGATATCTAATTCCAACCAGGCAGCTGGCTATGTTAGCGCTGCCTGCTATTTGTGGAGGGAAAGGGACTGCTGCTGCATGGGAATGCAGCGCCCAAGGATGTCTGAAGGGTTGGTGGCAAGCGATGTTGTTATGCAGCAAGACCAATTGTTCAAGTAAAGACATTCCATCTCTGTCAGTTGAGGCTGCCGGCCATAACAAGCCTGGCTGGCAGCAGAGTGAGAGAGACAAATTGAGAGCTGGTTTTCTGGAGGGAGAAAGATGAGGAGGGATGGGAGCGCAGAGACGGGACTGGGGGTTAGGAGTCCAATAAATTCTCCCCACCGGCAGAGAGAGTGAAAAACCTCATCTATGCAGGTTCAATAGAGGCACAATTTTTTTTTCAATCTCTTTTGAAAACCAAAGGCGGATTCTGTTCAGTGTTGAGAGAGAGCCTGGGTCATATTCCCAGGGTCACAGAAATAGCCTCCCTACATCAAATCTGTAACCACAAAAGCATAAAGGGATGGAGAAGGAAGAACCACGCTTTGGGCAGGGACCATCTTGTCATTATGTTTGTACAGCTTTCAGCACAATGGGGTCCCGATCCCTGGTTAGGGCCTCTATGATCGTTCTATGCATCAGCAGCATTTACGAAAGTGAAGGGCCGAGGATTAACAGGTGGTAAAAGTTACAGGTGGTAAAACCAAGAAGAGCCGAGCTCCCCATGATTGTCCATTCAAAGGCTGTTCCTCTGACCCTGACTGGAAGGTACATTCAGTGCCTTCACCATGGTATTTATAGCACATTAGCTCAGTTTACATTCACTGGGCCTAAGTAACCTATGCTACTGGTCCTTTGATAGCTGGTACCACAAACCAGTTACTGCTTATACTGTATCTTCTTGATCTCTCTTTCAGGCCCCCAAAGCAACTGATATATATATTTTTAATGTCTGGGGTAAACTCCATCCCAGAGTTGAACATCCTGAAATCATCCCTTTTTCTGGTCCATCAGTTTCAGTTTTGCTTCGTCTGGAAACGACATCCTAATATTTACACCTACACGTAGTGTCTACGCTGCTGAATTCCCCGGTGATATTGGTCAGTTCATCACAGATGACAGCTCTGTCGATCGAGTGCGGGCATCAGTCAACACTGGACAAAAGTTGTTTGTAGCTCTGGGCCCTCTGGTTCACAGCTTGAGGTCTGCACAGAGGACGAGCTGAGTAGTTTTACTTTCTTTGGAAGTGATCTTGTACTGGCTGCGGCTTTCATTGGTTTGTGTGGAATCCTAACAGCGCAGGGTTTCTCTGCCGGTGCTGTGCATTGTTAGCCCAGTTCACAACTCAGATGCGCCAGTCAATTATCCTTGCATCAAAGAAAGGAATTGTCAGGGATTTTTGGTGTTTTGGAGGGTAGCAGACTTTTCTCTTCAACTCTTCTCGCTATGCCATGTTACTGGTGACGTCCAAATCAAGTCCAAAATGCCCTGTGTCCCTTAACTCTTTCCTTTGCAAACTTACACTGAGAATGGGATCATTATAACCACAAATGTGCCATTATGGATCTTTGCTCAATCAGGGCCTGTGCCAAACTCATTGATGTCAATGGGAGTCATTCCATGGACTTTGGATCAGGCCCTCAGTCAAAAGTTCAACACCAGGTGCATCCCAAATAGGACTTGAGGGTGCTTGCTGCACCACTGCACCTACATAACCTTACACCACTGAGAGTCTGTCACTACCACCTCCTTTTCCGTGAGCTCGATTCTATCCATGCCCATCTGAATTAGTACATTGCCAATCACTTGTGCATTTGCTTCTACTGGCCTGGCTTGCTAACTCGGTGAAACCCCGGAATTGCTGTCACACAACAAAACTCCCCTTTATCTTGAGATGAAGCATCTTTGCCAACTCGGCCACTCATTGCCAGAAACATCAGCTGATTCATGAGCAATTACCGTGAAACAAAGAGACGAGTCAATTCTCTTCTGTGAATTAGAAGTAGGGAAAATTCCCACAAATGTCACCAATCCTGACGTGCCTCTGAGGGGGACATGAAGGTAGCACTTTGGCAGGGCTGTTTCTCCTGCATGGTTGTGCAGTTCTATCGGATCAATTATAGCACCCAAAGTCAACTCCTTGTCAGGTTGTTGGCAAGATTAACTCCTCAGGAAATCACTTTTGGTTCCTCTCTTATTTGTTCTTATATGCAACATTGAGCTGAGTAACTCATCTCTCTCCTGGAAGTTTCCACTAAGATGGGAGCAGCTGTAAGTTTACTGCCTGGTTGCAATGCTTGTGCTTCTTGGCACCAGCGTATCGGCCATGACCACCTTGAAGGAGCAAGAACTATAGCCCCATCTATGTTGTGCAAGATGGGCATGTTTATGTAAAAGGTTCATGCAGACACAGGGTTAAGATGCCTTGCCAGGTCTGTGTGGGCCAGGCAAAAGAAGGTTAAATCCCAGTTGTGAAGATTTATTAGCCAGTTGAAAATTTTCCATTCAGCGGAAAAAATATTTCAATGGAAAATGGCCTTTTTTGACAAAACAGTTTTTTGTGGAAAAAATGCCATTTTTAAAAAAAATTCAGGCTTTTGGTTTTTCAACAAAAACCGAAAAATAGGGAAAGAAACATTTTGAATAAAACAGCAAAAACAAAAGTATTTGCAGTGAATTTTTTATGGGGAAAAAATTCACTTCCCGACCAGCTCTATTAGGTGAAAACAGAGTCCAGAATAACTCGGCAAAGCCCATGTTAGAGCATTCGCCTCCCCACCCCCACCCCACCCTGCCTTGAAAAACATATCCGTCTAGCACATATTTGAGCCAGTAGGATCTGTACTGAGCGGTTCTCCTCTGGGAGTCACTCTTTGTTGATCCAGAAATTTGCCAGTGTCTGCTGAGGCCCTGTGGTGATTTAGTTTTATATGAAGTGGGGAAAAACCCAACAACATTGATTAAATGCAGAAACTGGTCATGGTGAACTGCCAAGGAAACAGCCCTTAGATAGGAAAGAAAAGCATCAGAATCCTTGCAGAGAGTTAGTTAAAAAGACAGAGTGTCTCATCTGGAATTGCTTGCATGCTTTATTCCAAGGGCCTCCTAAGAACATAATCTCACTGCAGATGAACTAGATAGAAAAAGGAAAAGTTCTTCCAGAATAATTGTGCCCCAGAAACATTCTCTCCCAGTGCAACACTCACCCGGCCAGCTGTGAAATTGAGACCATTAGCGGCATTCTCACTGGAGCTGTCTCACTCTTCCCTGGCTAAGGGAAGTGCTGAGGTGTGGAACGCTCCTTCCCAGAGTCCATTGATTGAATCCATCCGTAAGTCCCTACCTGACAATTAGGCTCACATGCATGAATCAGGTTATAGCTCTTTGCTTTAGTGAGATGCTGCTCTACAATATAACCCTTGTAGGAGACTGCTCAGCACTATCTAGGTGGCACCCTGGTTCCAAATACTCTTGATAAAATAACAAGCTGGTATTGAAGTAAAGACTCGGTTTTAACTGCCAATCAGGCAGCATTACTGTTTCCTCCACCACAGAAGGTTTCATGCTCAAATCTACCAGTTCTCGGTGTTAATGGGCTGGGTATGATACAGGGGTGGACAAAACATGAGAAGATGTGCAGACCGCGTACAACCTGGTTTATCCCTTGATACCTTTGCCTCTGCTGCACTGAAGCTCATGTGTAATAGATGGGCGTGGGCCACATAGTCACTGGCACTAGCGGAGGAAGGATACAGGCCCAGGACACAAGTAAACAGTGGAATATTTCACCTTAAAAGGGAATACTGGAGAAGAGATACAAGGGCTGGTGGGACAAGCACCTGCTATGAGTCATCAGCGGCTATTGGGAGCTCTCCGACTGAACGCCATGAGCCTCTGTTACTTGAGCTAAAGGGCTGAGTTCCACAATTAGCAGCTGTAGTGGACGTATTAACCGTGTATTTGAACCAACCCCAATTGTCAGTCAAGTTCCCCATTCCTCCCGCTCTGCACTGCGTAGCCAAGCGGCCTTTGTGACATTCTGCTGTTGACTGGCAGGCATGGCCCTACTGTTTGTTGCCCAAGGCTGAAGGCTGTGCAGCCTGAGAGGGAAAGGGTAGGAGCAGAGGCGCTTACAAGACTTTTCTCCAGAATGACTCTGAACCCCCCCCCCAGGATCAGGCCCATCTCCTCCTGACTTCAGAGACTGAGTGGAAATTAACAGTTGACACAGACCGGTTGTTGGAACTTGCAGCCTTCTGTCTAACAGTGTCCTCCCCTCGACCTCCCTCCAGGGCTCACAGCTGGCCTGGGTTCTGATGAATGGAAAAGCAAAGGGCTGATCTGAATCCATTGGTGATGTAGAAGCTGTGCCTGTTCTTCCCTTACCCTGAACACCTGTGACCCACCCCACCACCACCTCTCTCCTGCACAAACATAGTTACCTTGCTGGTTACTGGTGTCACCCTGGCGGCTGGTGCATCGGTTCTCCAGAAGTTTTCTGCGTGGTAAGGAAATCAGTGTCTGTTATCCGCACAGTCCTCGCCCTTCATAGAGACAAGGTCCAATAAAAGATATTACCTCACCCACCTTGTCTCTCTAATACCCTGGGGCCAACACGGCTACAACTACACTTCTCGCCAGTTAGCCATTTGTCACATCTCCAACTGGGAAGGCAGCATGGCCCAGTGGGTAGGGTCCTGGGTGGGAGTCAGGAGCCCTGGGATCTGATCCTGGCTCTGCTGCCAACTCGCTGTGCGACCTTGAACAAGTCGCTTTCCCTCACAGTGCCTCAGTTTCCCACTGTGTCAGGTGGGGTTAGTGCTACCGGGGTGAAATTCTTCAGTCTGGGTTCTGCAGGTCAGACTAGATGCCTTCCAAGGCCAGAACTGGCTAGCGGAGAGTTCTGCCTCTGTCTGATCTCGAACCTGAAGCCAAGATGTTAGCATTGTCTCTTGCCACTTCACTGTAACCATTCTTCACCTTGCTAATGCAGCTACAGATGTAACTCCTCCTCCCTCCCTCTCCACCACCTCACACACTTCATAGTGATGCAGTTGTGGCTGGGTAAGTGAGAGCACTTCAACCCCACTCATCCTTCAGATTAAAGAGAGATGTTTGAACTGCAGGCAATTTGCACTTTGATGGCTCTCTGAACAAAGGCCCGGCCGTCCAAGTACCCAGGCGATACCAAAATAAAATGAATAAGTGCCTGTTTGAAGCAAAGAGGGAATTTGCTGCTGCATTGTGGAGTGAGATGAATGTACCAGAATATCCAAAATTATTCTGTGATGAAGGGAAGAGGTTTTACTTTAACAAAAAAACACCCCCAAAATATTGGACAGCCGGGAGATAAATGTCAGCAATCTTTGGGAGATCAAAGTGGCTTAGCCTCATGCACAGAGGTAGAAAATCTTCACAGGAATACAACTGTAAATCACAATTCCCCAGGCGAACACACAGAGTGCAGCCTTCTTTTTGCAGATAGGACGCTCCTCGTCATGACTGGGTGGGAGTTTTTCCACTCATCATCATTTGCAGGCCCTGGGCTATGGCTCCAACCCCAGCTCAGGAAGATGTTGCTGATCCAGAACAAAAGGTGTTTACCGGTGTACATTCAGAACTGCAAGCCACCCGTGGGGTGGAAGGATGGTCCAGGGATTAGGATGCTAGCCAGAGACCTGGATTCAATTCCTTGCTCTGCCACACTCTCCCCAGGTGACCTTGGCTAAGTCACTTAGTCTCTCTGGGCCTCAATTCCCATTTGATAGATGGGGATCGTAGCTCTTCCCTACCTTACAGAGGTGTTGTGTATAAGCACTTTAGATAGGTGGGGACCATGAGTTATTAATATAAATGGTGGGAGGCCTCTGGTTACGATGTTCTCTGAGATCCAGAGTTAATCAGATGGTTACGACTCTGTCATAGCCCTGTGTAAGAGGTAGCACTTTCCTGTAGTGGCACAGGAGCAGGCCAGGAAGCTAAGTAGGATTGTAACGGTGCTGTGCCTCGGTTTTCCACCTCTGTAAAAGGGGAATCCAGGTGTGCATACTCACTGAGGTGGTGTTGGGACAAGGGTAGGCCGCGGGCCACCCACTTAGCATCCTGGCCCACTCAAATCTGAGCAGGGGCATGCAGCCGCCACACACAATGAGGCGGCGAAGGAAAGCGCTGCAGAGACACGTGAGCGGCTTGGCTGTTCTGCCGCCCCTGCCACTCCGCCCGGCCGTACCATCAGGCCGCTAACACGGGGGTGGGGAGGAAGGATTGGAAAGGAGGTGACGGAACCACACACGGAGCGCGGGGCCTAGGCCCTGCTCCACGAGGAACGCAGCATGGGCCGTTTGTACTGGGAAATCAACCCCGGGCGTGGTGAGGGGTGGCTGCCACCGCGTATCTCCCCCCCCCCCCCCCCGCGGCTGAAGGGGGAATGGTTGGGCCCCTACCAGCTCTGAGGAGGCATGCGGGGGTGCTGCACTGGTCCCTGCGAGTGCAGCGCCGTGTCCGCCCCCTGCAGGTGAGGAGGTGGTGCCATGGCGACCCCAGGAGAGGGGAGCTGCGCCCGGCGGAGAAGGAGCCACTGGCGGCGATTGCCCAAGGTGAGGCATGCGCGGGCCCAGCTCGGCAGGTGCAGCCCTGTGTCTGGGAGCACCTGGGCTGGGAAGAGGGCGTGGGGAAGCTGAGCAGAGTCTGTCATTGCCCGGCCTCCTGAAAGTCAGGGCCCATCCAAATTTCCACTCCTAGCTACACCACGGTATTGGGGCTTCACGAGAGTGTGCGCTTCTTTAAGACCTTCCATTTCAGCATGTCAAAGCACTTTTTAAGCACGACACCTTTATGCCTCCCGGATTTTGGGGGTGATATAAGTTCCGCCTCCCCATGGCCCTAAGGGACGATTCTAGCTGCTGGGGATTGCTGGAGCCCAGGGACACCCTGCCCATGTTCCCTTTCTCTCCAGGATGTCCTGGGAGTTGAGAAGTAGCACTGGATGCTTCGCGAAGGGAATCTTCAGGAAGCTGGTTAAGCCGGCTTTCTGGCTACTTTGTGTGGCTGGAGCAGATCCAAGAATTGGGTCCTGGTATCTGAGTAGCGTCCAGTTGTCTCCTAGGAAGGATCTAGTGCGTCTGTCCAACTTAATAACGTGTCACTACTTATTCCTCATCCTACATGGCAAACCCTTCCTTCCCAAGGGGCAGAGCTAGCCTCTGACACTGGCCTCTGGAAATATACTAATACTTGAGGTCAAATCTCAAGTCTAAGGAACGGTGTGAAGGGACATTTCATTATAATTATACTCTGCACTTCTATTGGGCCTTTTGCTGGAGGATCTTAAAGTGCTCTCTGTGCACCTGAGTTAATTTGCTAATGCAGTGGGCTCTCGCCCGTCCGTCCGCAGCATGGATGGAATAAAGCTCTTTATAAAGAACATAGGTTTAAATATTCATGGGATTCCCACCTCGGTGACACTGAGGGCCGCTCTGGCAGCAGCCTGAAAGCTAGTCCTGATTGGTGGGTACACTTATCATTCAAAACTTTGGCCTCAGTCCTACAATGAGCTAATGTGATGGGTGAAAATGTCTGTCCATGCTGCGCTCATCCAGGATCAAGGCCTAACTATGCCCAGTCCTTAGATTTGCTAGTGCTTGGGTCTCCCTTGAGAGATGAACAGAACTGCAGCAGTAATTGCCTGCAGTGGATTAGCTTTGTTCTTGCCCCTTACCTCCAGGGTGACAGTGCTTTATCCACCTTTTAGGAGCCTCTTTGGGTCCTTTGGTCACCTGATGTGCATAGCTGTGAGACTGCAGAGCAGCTCCCTCTCTGAGACACCAGCACTCTCCCAGCAGTTCTGCTGCTGGAGTTTCTCTGAGCTGATGAAAACTTGCTCCCCAGCCATAAACCAATAAGCCACCTTATTTTCATGGAGATTCCTGATGCCTTTTCCTGGAGGGCCAATGTGGCAGCTGAGCTGGAATATTGAATCAACATCTCAGTGACATGCAATATGATGTCTGGTGAAGAATAATAAGCTATTTCCGAGCCCCTGCATGCACTGACATTTTCTCTGCAATGTATTTGTTTAAAACAATACCTTGCCAAAGCTAAACCTCAGAGATGCTGTTCCTGTTGTTTCAGTGATATTCTTGCACATGCTCGGATTTGCATAATGGAAATTCTGGTACCATTTCTCTTTGCTCTTGGTTTCAAGACAGACTTTTCTCCATGGGAGTTCATTGCAAAAAGATTTTAAGTCTATTAAAAATTGAAAATATAGTGCCAAATCCTGCTAGCCTCCTCCGTGTGAATAATCCCCTTGAAGTCAATGGGATGACTCTGAAAAATAAGGAGAAGAGGATTCGGCACACTAGGGACCTAAGTTATTCAGACCATTATATTGCATCACCATAGTTGCGAAACCAAACCCAATCTGTAGAAATGTGGTTGACCTGAATAAATGAATGTCGAGAACTGGAACAACACAGGCCCAGATCCAGCAAAACACTAAAGCATATACTTAACTTGTAAGCAATAAAGTCATTGCGGCATAAGATTGTGGATGTGGTTGCAGAGACCAAAGGTCATCCTCCATCTTGGAAGGCAAGGTTTTGCATGACATGGTCTGCACAGAACAGACAGTGGGCAGGCGGCCACTTACTGCAGCCTCCAGTTGCTATATTTTATAATGTTTCAATGAAAATAATATAATTGTTAGACACACCCTGTCATTGCTT
This sequence comes from Emys orbicularis, assembly GCF_028017835.1. NCBI lineage: Eukaryota > Metazoa > Chordata > Testudines > Emydidae > Emys > Emys orbicularis. The sequence continues at coordinate 30,062,966 of NC_088697.1, read as the reverse complement.
TCCTGGGAGAACATCAGTGGGTTATTAGGCAGGTAGTGTGGTCTAATGGATAGTGCACTGAACTAGAAGTAAGAAGGACCTACATTCTAGTCCCAGCTCTGCTACTGACCTGCTGGGTGATCTTGGACAAGTCACTTAGCCTCCCTGTGCCTCGGTTTCCCCATTTGTAAAAATAGGGATAATGTTACTTGATCTCCTTTGTAAAGTGCTTTGCGATCTGTGGATGAAAAGTGCTGTTTAAGAACTTAGTATTATTACTCATATGCTTAAAGTTAAGCACATGTTTAAGTGCTTTGCTGGATGCCAGTTTCATCAGGTTATCAGCTGGACTATTGGAGGAAAGGCAGATCAAATGGGATAAACCGATTAAAGTCATCATTGATATAACCAGTGTTTCCGATGGTCCCAAGTGGTATGATATTTGTTTTACATAAAGCCCCAGCTCCTGGAGTCAAGCAATTGGGGGAGAATCTCATGTTTAAAGGGGTGCAAGTTTCTACACCTCAGGATTGTGGAGAAAAGCTTGAAAATGTGAGCGGAGTGTATCCGAAAGACTCACCTACCAGTAGCAGGGGCGGCTCCAGGCACCAGCGCAGCAAATGCGTGCCTGGGGCGGCAAGCTGCGGGGGGTGGCCTGCCGGTCGTCATGAGGGCAGCAGTCAGGCGGCCTTTGGCGGCATGCCTGCGGGAGGTCCGCCGGTCCCGCGGCTTCGGCGGCAATTCGGCGGTGGGTACGCCGAAGGCGCGGAACCGGCAGATCACCCGCAGAAATGCCGCCGAATCCGTGTGCTGCCGAAGGCTGCCTGACTGCCATGCTTGGGGCGGCAAAAAACAGAGCTGCCCCTGACCAGAAGGCAAATATAAACCCTCTCAAATGTATTATTTGTCAGTCTCATCATTTTTGATGGCCTGGGTCATGATTTGTGAATATGTGGGTGTGGCAATACTGTATGACAATGGCACAGATCTTCAGCTGGTATAAATTGGCACAGCTCTATCAAAGTCAATGGAGTGATGCCAGTTTACACTGGCTGAGGATGTGGCCCAGCGTGCACACTGACTGTAACTCCTAACCTATATTTCCTCACCTCATCTGTTATACCCGTCACCTCATTTTAATGGTTTGTAAGGAAATAATCTTGTTGTTTCGTTAGGTGTGTTTGGGACCGAGACTCGATGGCATTCCTCCAGTTGAAAGGTGTTGCACCTCTGTTGCGTTGGAATAAGACAGCGGTGAATCAGGCCCAGTCCTGCAAACTCATCCATGCCTTTTAGACTTTTATGCCTACTGAAGACAATGGGCTTTGCCTGGGTGCAGGGTGCTGTCTGTTTGTAGGATTTGGGCCTTACTAATTAAAATGGAAACATGGAGTCCTTATTTTTAAATACAAAGTGACTATTTTATGTGGCTGCAGGCTTCTCTTCTCTGAAGGTTCTTATATCTTGCCAATCCCAGTGGTTATCTTGAGGGCTTTTCAGGCGGGTGTTAAAAATGGGTTGATGCATCTGATAAGGGCGCATTTTGATCTTGCTGTTTTCCCATCACTGATTGCTCCTCTTTGCTCTCCTGTGACCTTGGGATGGGGCTTTTTTGAAGCCAAGTTCAGTGCTTTGCCAAGTGGACTGTTAAATATTTAGGAAATGTAGAAAGTGAATAACATATTTACCCCTTCAAAGCAAATGATAGATTTGCTTCCAGCAAAGCCCCGGATTGCCATGCTTTATTCTCCTTTATTCTGTATCCTTTTACAAATAAAAAATAATATAAAAATCCCTCTTATTGAATGTAGGTGATGTATTTTTGACAAGATTGATTTTTTACCTGAATGTGCCTGAGCTAAATGAATCAACATAGTCAATTCCCCCTGCCTGTGTCTGAAGAACAGTCACCTTGATAATTACATTTTTCTTTCAATTGAAATGTTTTAGCTGTGGCCCTTGTTTACCAGCTGTCATAACTATAAAGGGAAGGGTAACAGCTCTCCTGTGTACAGTACTAAAATCCCTCCTGGCCAGAGACTCCAAAATCCTTTTACCTGTAAAGGGTTAAGAAGCTCGGGTAACCTGGCTGACACCTGACCCAAAGGACCAATAAGGGGACAAGATACTTTCAAATCTTGGCGGGGGGGGGAAAGGCTTGTGTGTGTGCTCTTTGTTTTAAGGGGTTGTTCGCTCTTGGGACTGAGAGGGACCAGACATCAATCCAGGTTCTCCCCATCTTTCTAAACAAGTCTCTCATATTTCAAACTTGTAAGTAAAAAGTCAGGCAAGGCGTCATAGTTTTACTTTGTTTTCTCAACTTGTAAATGTACCTTTTACTAGAGTGTTTATCTTTGTTTGCTGTACTTTGAACCTAAGACAGAGGGGGGTCCTCTGAGCTCTTTAAGTTTGATTACCCTGTAAAGTTATTTTCCATACTGATTTTACAGAGATGATTTTTACCTTTTTCTTTAATTAAAAGCCTTCTTTTTAAGAATCTGATTGATTTCTCCTTGTTTTAAGATCCAAGGGGGTTTGGATCTGTATTCACCAGGAGTTGGTGAAAGGAAGGAGGGGGGAAGGGTCAATTTCTCCTTGTTTTAAGATCCAAGGAGTTTGGATCTGTATTCACCAGGGAATTGGTGAGAGGTTTCTAAAAGCTTCCCAGGGAAGGGAATGGTGGCAGCGGACCAGAACTAAGCTGGTAATTAAGCTTAGAAGTCCTCATGCAGGCCCCCACTCTTGTACCCTAAAGTTCAAAGTGGGGATACAGCCTTGACACCAGCCCTGGATGTATCTGCATTGTCAAAACAGCTGCTTGTGAAATGGTAGCATTCACACAGAAAAGACAGGGGAGTTGCATTTCCTTCTGAGACGGCCCTCACCTGTTCTGAACCTTTTCAACAACAATCAAGCCGGTAGTTTAATATGGGATATTTTTACACCCGGTATCCACAGTGCTGAGATTTCAAGAGGGAAGCTGTTCTTGAATTTTTCCAGCTGGATTTGGAAGTGCCAGACATTTTATGAAACGACCTGTTGTCTTCTGAGGCTTTCCCTCTGGTATTGCTGATTCTAGAGGCTCAGTTGAGCATCTCTACATTCTGCTGCTTATCTGAGCTGAACCCAAATTCAGTCTTTTAAAGTTCATCTCTCCATAGTTTGGAGTAGGCTGGATTGCAGAGAGTTCTCACATGTCTACTGTGGTTCTCTGCAACAGAAGGCAGCTGGCATAGGAGCCAGAACGCAGGGTAAAGCTGCTGCCCTTTGACTCATTTCTAAGCAAAACAAGAGAAATACTTTGGGATTAGCACTGGTACCGATGAGATCAAGTGCTATGATAACCATGAGCATTGTTACATATTTAAGGACTGAGCCTTTGGGTTTTGCTAACAGGAAAGAAAAACAGCTGGATGCTCTCTTCTTCTGCCAGCTACAATTGGACTTCAGAATGCCTGGCTCTGTGAGTTGGGCACACTTGCTATTCCCCAGGGCAGCCCCTTTCTGGTGCATATCTGAGATTCCCTCACAGGTTGAGAGGTTTCTGGTTTTATGTCTGATGCTGTAGGGCTAGAATCACAGCCTGCCTGGTGATGGGTTTGGGGGATTTCCATTTCCCAGCTGCTGTCTATCTTCCTTCCACCCTCAGTGCCTCCCTGCTCAGGGAGAAGCTGAATCTGGACTTCCCAGCTCTCTCCATGGCTATGAGTGGAGGCATGGAAGATATGAAGAGATTCTGCTCTGGTTCCCATTACTTCCCCCTTTGGGAAGTCTTTCTTTCATTTCTGTTGTGGGTTTTATGTGGCAGCTCCTAGTTCTTCTCCCATTCCATTCTGCTTGGCGGAGGGAAACCCAAAGCCACACATGTCCTGTCCCATGGCTGGAGGCAAAGCAATGGCATGTTTCTATGGAGAAGTTTCCCAAATAATTATGAGGGAAGAACGAGTTTAGCTCCCTTTTCCAAAGCCTATCATCAGTCTTACTGTTTATTACTTGTATTATGGTAGCCAGGGCCGGCGCTAACTTTTTTGCTGCCCTACCGTACCGCCCCCCCCCCCCGCGAGCACTGCCGAAATCCCTGCCCCCCCAGCACCACGCCACCCGAAGCCCCGCCCCCTCCTAGCACCGCCCGAAGCCCCCGCCCCCCCTCCAAGCACCGCGCCGCCCGAAGCCCCGCCCCCGAGCACCGCCCAAAGCACCACCCCCCGAGCGCCGCCCTGCCCCCCAAAAAATAAAAAATAAATAAATAAAAAATTGAGCGCCGCCCTGCCCCAAGGTGCCGCCCCAAGCACATGCTTGGTCGGCTGGTGCCTGGAGCCAGCCCTGATGGTAGCATTTAGAAGCCACAGTCACAGACCTGGACCTCCTTGTGCTAAATGGAAACAGCGCTAGTCAACAAGATGGGCAGTGATCTCAGCCCACCAACAGTCTGACCATTGTCCAGGTTTCGGCAGGCCTCATGGCAAGCCGAATCTAAGGGGGGATTTGAAGGAGGCCAATGAGGGAGCTTTGCGGATGGTTTTGGGAAGCGTCTCCCAAGCATGAGGGGACGCACAGGAGAAAGCACAAAGGTTGGGAAATTTAACATGTGAGCGATGGACCCAAAATCCTCCTAGATGCTCACTGCATCTTTTGGCACCTAAATACCTTTAAAAAGATAGGCCTTTGGAGCCCATGTCTCAGGGAAAGTCAATGGGACTTAGGCGCTGACAGCCTTAGGCATTGCTGTACTCAGCATCGCTATGTCTAACAGATAGAGGTGCTTACCTCACATTTTCAGGATGGATTTAGGCACTTAAGAATCTAAATTCCATTGACAATTGATGAGATTTAGACTCCTAAGTGTCTAAATCCCTTTTGAAAATGAGATTTAGGCTCCTAACTGACTAAGGAGTTTAGGAAAATTCGATGGTGAGTGAAGCAATGGCTAAATAGCTTTAAAAATCTGGGCCTAAGTGTCCACATCACTTTCGAAAATGTGACTTAGGCACTTAAGTCGTTTACGTGGATTTGAAAATTTTACCCAAATTTTCTCAGGCAGGCTGTGCTAAAACCAAGAGCAAAAGCCTTGGAGACCTGATGCTCAGTCCAATGCCCTGTTCCCCTTTCTCACCTCCCTGCTGCCAACACAGAAATGGATGCTTGTTTCATGTCACACTGCACATCCTCACTGCCCTTTAAGCCCATGAGTGCAATGTCCTGGCTTGTCTTGAGTATATGACTCCTGGTTTTAGCTGTGTCATTGGAATATAGGGGCAACAAATTCTGGCCACATGCACTGTGAACACTTCAGAGAAGGGATTGTCTCTTACTTCCGTGTCTGTACAGCGCCTAGCACTAGGAAGTCCTGGTCCATAACTGGTGGTTCTAGGTGTTATTGCAAGACAAATAATAGCTACTAGTTCTGACCCCACAGCTGTCACTGGGATTGAACCTAGGACCGTCAGCACCACATTACAGGCCTCTAACCATGTGAACTAATAATCCCCCTTTCATCTTTTACTAATAAGAAAGTAGGTGGCTATATAGCCGCTGAGGCTAACCACTAGACGGCGACATGATTGCAGATATTAGGCTGGTATTCTGTTACTTACAATGCAAATGCTAAACACTCAGTAGCTCGCAATCACTGCTTCTTACAAGCAGGTCAAGTACCTGTGGTCGCAGAGCTTCATGCATTTGCTAAGAGCAGGTATTTTAAAAGTGGCAGATTTGCATATTTATATCCACACAAAAGAAGCTAAACCACAGAGAATAACCTTGACAGAAGCCTGGGGACAGAAAGGCACTGCTAGCCTGTTCAATGGTATTATCTGCTCGAGAGAAGGTGATACGTGATTCTGCTGATAATAACGCCTGGAAATATGAGGTGTTAAGTATCCAGTTAAAGGTGAAGTGCAAAGAAAAAATGAAAATGGAGGTCTTGTCTATATGGAGAAATTGACTGGAATAGCTATAATGGAATAAACTATTCTGGGGTAGCTCCCTATATAGATACACTATTCCAGAATAAAATGGAAGCAATTCCAGAATAGCTTATTCTGCTACAGCTATTCCAGTCTTGCCCCATGTAGCTATACACATCCATGTAGAAACACACATCCAACTCTTCCACTAACCAGCTGTTAAGAAGACTCAGAACACAAATAAATTTTACACAGGTGATTTGAAATTGTTCTTTCCCTCCCACTCTGTTATTTATTTCCCAGTTCATTCTGTGACATACCAACCCTTGCATAGCATTTGTGATCTGGAATGTTGCCTTCTGGGATGTATTCTGCTAACTTGGAAGGATTCTTGATTAAAACGGGATGAAATTTTCTGAAATTTGATATTTTTTTCCATGAAATTTTCTATTTTTGATGAAAACAAAATCGTGAGAAAAATGTTGGTGATAGTTTGGAAAAAAAATTGGTGTGTGTTGTTATTGATTTTTGTATTTATTATCCAAAAGGTGTGGGGGGGAGGGCATAATTTTAGAAAGATTAGCTACAATGTGATTTCTGTACTGAATGCCCCTGCACACTCTTTCGTTGGGGATGTTTAGTAGGAATTTCTGGGCTTTCATTTTGGCTTTGCAGTTCACAGTGGAACAGTAAGTGGCGCCTTTTAAAATGAAGCTGTTTCTAACATAGAGAAGGCCCCGCGGTTGACTCTCTTGGGTGTTGTGCATGATCAAACCCCTGTGAGCATTGGCCTTGGGTGCTGCCATTACTCCTACTGGAAATACCGGGATGAAATGAAGGAAAGGCAAATGCAGGCTAAATATCAGGTCAGAGCTTCCTGACCGTGAGCTCTGTTACATTGTAGAGTAGTCTTCCCAAGAAGAAGTGGACATATCCTATATCCTCATGCCCTCTTTTGTAGTGTCCCTTAGCAATAGTACGGCCTCCCCTTTCTCATGAACTGAGTGCCAAAGGGGGCAATTGTAGAGCCTGAGGTTATCCTCTTGGTTCCTCCCGGTACCCTTGCCCCTGGCATTTCTTAACCCTTTTTTCTGGGCAGTAAGCCAGAGTCTCAGCTGGTGTAAATCAACGTGAGCTCCGTTGAATTCGATGGTGCTATGTTGGTTCAGAGCTGAAACTCTGGTCCTTTGCATAGGTCTTTTTTTTAATTTGGTTCATCGGTTTAAATGACTATGGACGAGTGAGTCGCAGGAACCCAAGAGCTGTCTTTCTCCCAGCCCTGCCTAAGCAGGACTCCTCACCCCATTCCTGCTCTGTTCTGCTCAGTGTCACTTTCACAGTGGCAGCTTTGAGAGATCCGAGGTTTTGAAGGCAGGACTGAAAGCCTGAGAAATCCGACAACCTGCATCTCAGGCCAACAGCTGAGATTAGTTGGTGGTGCAAGTGGCTTTCTGTCCACCGCCAAATCCCTCCTTGAAACTCACTTCATGGGTGTAAAGCTCCCTGGAATGATTCCTAGACACTTCCACACTATTTAGAGCTGCTCAGTGGTTGGATGTGAGTCTCAGAATGGAGATGACAGTGAGGTTATGGGTCTTCAGTGCTTGCACTCACTGTCCCTGTCTTCCTTGTCAGACTGGACAGCACAGGTGAAAACAGTGCTGCCTGCAAGACAGACCCATTGCAAGCTGCAGCCTGTGCACTCCCTGCCTATCTAATTCCTTCACTTGCTCTGCAAAAGAAGCATCCTGACAGCAGCAATCTGGAGTCACAGCAGGGCTGCTGCAGCCTGTCTCGCCTGCAAGAGGATAAAGAAGTCATTGGCTGCTCAGGCTGTGTGCTCAGCCCATAGGGAGGGGAATGCCTTATGTAGCACCCAATGACCCCCCTACTTCCATGACTGGCCAGTACTCAGAATGATGTTGGGAGATTCAGGGGAAGGGAAGTTTACTGGAAAAGAGTCCTTTGTGAGTGGGGATGTAAAGGGGGCAATAACATATTTTTTTTTTGCAGTGTTTATATGAAATGTAACACTTTGGCTTAATTATTTAATGCCAACGCTTAACATTTCCAGTTCCTCTGGGCTAGCAGTGTGTGCATGCGTATCCCTTGGGATTGCCCCAACACATCCAAGTTGCGACTGCAAGAGGCGGTGCACAGCACAACTTCTGAACTAGCCTCAGTGTCTGCATGCGGGTGTTTCTGAAGCTGAGATTCGTAAATCTCAGCACGAGGCCGAAGGATAACAAAGACGCGAGTGGAGTTGTTGTTGACGCTGCCTGGTGGTGGATCTGGGATCAACTGGTGCAGCCTGGTTTTCTGAACGGATAGGAAGCCAAGACACTTGTTATCAAGGCTCCGGAGAACAGCCTGGAGTTGTGGAGTGGTCCTTGAGGCCGGTAGCCAGTAGAGTTGCTGGCAGGTGCAGCACTCTAGATCTCCAGTGACAGCTTAAAATCCAGCGTTGTTTTATTTTCACTCCTCTGCTTTAGCAGTGCCAGGTTTCATTAAACTGAAAGACTTTATTTCCAAGCACTAATGACAGTCACTAGTGTTTACACTGGGATCACCCAGGGCCACGTTATGACTGCCTGTCACTTACACTCCTGGTGATTTTCAGACAGTCCCAAATGGTTCCTGAGGAGAGTGTCTGCCATTGGCATCACTGAACGTGACAGCCAGAAGGCGGGAAAAATAATTTCTGCCACAGGGCACAGTCAGTCCTAGGGATCAAGTGCATCCTCCACTGGGTGACAATACCCAGCCCTTACTGGGGAATGGATGTGGTGATCTAACAGAGATGGGAGAGATCTAGTGGGAGCTTTTGGAGGCCTAAGGGACTCAAGAGCAGAAACGGCACTGACCTCCTGTGGGACTTGTACTCCGAAATCCATTATGCACGTTTGGAAAACCAGCCCTCTAGCTTCTGTGGCCCTGCATGGCCCTAACTGATATTTTCACAACCTAGTATGTCAATTAGAGAAAGGACAACATTCCACAAACAGTACGGCGCATCAAATAATTGTCATAGGTGCTCCCAGACCAAAGACTCACTCACCCTTCTCAATGTGAGAACTGCCTGGAACCCATGATTTAGAACCCACTGGAACGTCATGAGGTTCTAGATTTCTAAACCTTGCAGAAAGCTGGGTTCTGTTTTGGATAGAGAAATAGGGGATACAAGGGGGGAAGCAACGTTGTTGTTTAACATTTATATTGCATTAGTTCCAAGAGGCCAACCCAACTGGGGCTCTGTAGACCAACATAGAGACAGTGACACCCCCTGTCCCAAAGACCTTACAGTCCAAAAGGCATGACAGATGGATGAGACAAATGACAGACCAGGGCGAGGGGCAGGGAAGACAAGAAATAGAAGGTGTGCAATTCTTAGCTAATCAGGAGCCACCTGGCTCGCCATTGTCAGATTGGTGGCTGTTATAATTATTATTAAATAACTAATTACCCTAGTGCCTAGAGGTTCCAGTTAGAGGCCCCCATTGGGTAGGGAAAAGCACACACACAGTAAATAGACAGTCCCTGCACTGAAGAACTTACCCTCAAACTGCAGGCAAGGAGAAAGCAGAGTTGGGAGATTATCTGAAATCTCAAAAACACTTTAAATGAACGCGGAGGAGATTTTTGTGACACCTTTTAGGACTCACTCCTCATCTTCTGTTTTACAATGTCAAACATCGCATTAAATCTGCTCGAACGCATCTCCCCATCTCACCTCACCGTCTTTGCATCCCATCCCCAGCATTTAAAACTAAAATGTATTAAGTATGGCTGGCATGGAAGAACCTCAGAGAGTGGTTTAGAGGTCAAGAAATCACTAGACGTTTTTCACATAGTCCCCAGTTCCCATTCTCTTGCCTCTGGTGAACATTATGTTCCCGTGTGGCTTTTGCATTGGCTGATGAACTGCTCACCATTAAATTATCTTATTTAACAAATCTTGACAGTTGAACATTCTGTTCAGAAACGTTTTCTAGATTCTCTGCCTTGTGTTTGGTTTCAGCAGTGGTCCTTACTCTGGGAGAGCATTTCCCAAGACCCTGCGATGGGCCCCATCATTCAGAAAAACTGAATCACATGGACAGCACCTACATCTTGAAAAATTGCAACCATAACATTAGACTATTTGTGTGTGGGAAACATTTCCCATTGGTCCACAATAGTAAGACAACTACCTCTGGCATGTAGGACAGGTGACAGGCAGGACTATTGGATAGGGTATGAGAGAAGGAATGGGGCCTACCACAACTGACATACATGTCCATGGATGCCAAGGAGAGACTCTTGGGCTTGTGAGGAATATTCACTGGCAATGGATTAAACAGAAGCTCTGGGAGAAGTAGCAGGAAATGCAAGAACTGTAGCTTCATGCTGGAGTACGGGAGACCTGTTCTAACCAAATACCAACTCTGTGTGGGTGGGCAGCTTTCTTGGGCTTTGTTTTGGATGTCTTTCCTTCTGTCTTGTTGAGAGAGAGTGAGAGATGAATTCAGGACAGGGCAAGTCTCCTTGATGACATTTTCAAACAAAACAAAACAAAGCAGAGAGAGAGAGAGAGAGAGAGAGAGAGAAAACAGGCTGAGTTTGTGCCAGATTTTTTATGGCACTCACAACCTGTCACTTTGAATCTGCTTCACCCAAGTTGCTGAAGGAAATTGGGAGGAAAACACGTGCTCCTAGGTCTTATTTTTGGGTTCTTTGTCTAGCTCACCTTTTAATGTCATTTGCAGAGACAGAGAGGAGATGCCCACCCCCCATACCAGCCAGCAGGTTCCACTTTGTATTAAGGTTCCATTTATAAATAAGTTGTAAAGGGTTAATAAATTAATAGATGTTTTAATCAATGGTTAATCAATTGTTAGAGAGCCCAACCGCTTGCTTATAACTATGGGTTAAAATCATCTACTGATGTCTTCTAACCATCTCTAACAGATATCTGTGACCTGGCTATACCATCTATTTATGAACTCTTTATAAACCACTTATAAATTGAACCTTAGTATATAATGTGACTGGCCAATGCACTTTTGGGTTACACCCACAGGAGCATCATGTCCCAGGGTGGAGAGGTGATAGCTCATCTGGAGGAAGTGCACCTGAACCATTGCATTTCTTCTTGGACACTATGTTGACAGGATATTGGTAAGCTCCAGGGGACTCAAAGAAGAGAACCAGCAGTGATCAGAACAGCAATGAGAGTGACTGATGTATGAAGAAGAATTAAGAAGAGCTAAATATGTAATTCTTGACTAAGGGATGGGGGATCTTGACTACATCCTTCAAATATTGGGCTGTTAACTCCAATGACAAAGAGAAATGACTTAGGGTGGGACAAAGAGCAGTGGAGTGAATTTAAGGAGAGGAAAACGCAAGATGAATGTTAGGCAAAATTTCCTGAGAGTGCGATCTATTAAGCTATGGGAGCATCTATTTTAGGCTGAAAGTCTCATTTCTTGGGATCTTTTAAACTAAATGGACAAAATGTACAACGGGGAACAAACTTTGAAATTTCAGGCATATATAGAGTCAGAAAAGACCTGTTTGGTCACGGAGTTCATGACAAACTGATCCTTATCTCTGAGAGCTCCAGGAAAATCAGCTACCTAAAGTCATGGCTGCACAGTCAGTTTAGTCACACAAATTGCTTAAGAATTCCCCATTGAAATAAGCACCCAATAATGTGTCCTGATTATTTCCATAACCTATTAGTTCAATCCAGCAAGACAGAGCACTCAAGACCATGCTCATTCCTGTTTGTATGAGCAGAGGACTCTTGAGTTCTGGTAAAAACCTACCTCTGCTGTGTATTACCTACTAATCAATGCCATTTGGAACTGGCTGTGAGTACTACGCCCATTGAGACTACTAATTTATGCCAATGCACCCATCTTTACTGTTACTGTGACCCGCTTCTGTTAATTTTTTTTTATACACTTGCTGCATTTTATCCTAATCCCAGATTGTGAGCTGTCTGGGGCAGGGATTGCCTTTGTCTTCTTCATTTGTCCAGGGTTTTGCATAACGCAGTCCTCGATTGATGCCCCTTTGTGCTACCATAATGTAAATAATAATGATAGTCATGGCTGAAGCATGACTTTAGCTTTGGGCAAGTCCATTTCCATTTTATAGCTGGGGAGGCTGAGGTTAATAGTATTCACAATGGGCAGCAATGAAACTGGGCATTTACAGTTAAGCTTGTGCTATTTTCCATTCTAAGCGGAGAGATTGCCACAAACACTGTTGCGGAGTAAAGCTAGATACCGGGTGGAGGTAGATGTCTGTTTTCCTAAGGGCATCCACTAAAGCATCCCTGTTGGAAGGGTCAGCTAGTTCACAGGTATGACCAACAGCCTTGCTGTATTCAGAACAAACTGCAAAGCCCATCTCTTCAATTTAGCTTTTCTGCAATAACCTTCCCAAACATCCTCACACTTTCTGTATGGATTTGCAAAATAAACTCTTCATTGTCATCAAAATCCCAACACTAACTTTGTTTGTTCCTTCCAGCAGCTGGAAGAGAGATCTTTTTGTGCCCCCTACTAGTGGAACATGCTCAGATGCCAGGATGGTGGTGGGTGACCTTATTAAAACCCTGACAGATGGATATTTGTAAAGTGCTACAGGGATGTTAAACAAAGAGAAAACATAGGTCAAAAGCAGAAGTTTTTCTACCATCTCTCCCTCCTAGCTCAAACTTTGGTGGTTTGAAATTGACTCATCCCTGGGTTTATTTTGCAAAACCAAACTCCAGATGATGTGGTTTTGCAAAGGCCACACTTGTTTTTGTCCATCTCAAGTGCATCCATTGGTGGCAGATGGGAGAGTCTCTTTCTCTCTCCCTCTCCAGAGACTCTGTCTGTATCACTCCTTCCCCGAGCTGGAGATGGGCCCCTGCAGGGACTGAATACCGCTTTAGCACCCGCCATAAATAAAAACTGCTTACAAGTAGAACAAAGAGCCATGCAAGGCCTGCAGGAGCTGCCCAGGCGGGGTTGAGTGACGGGGTAGTCAGCGGGGCAGATACGGCTGCATTTGGCCAATGGCTGCGCAGCTGAGGGGCGCCTTGGGGGGATTGTCAGAGTGACACCTGGCTTGGGGAGGGGCTGCCCGGTTTTGATTTCACACTAGGGATGCACAGATGCACATTCACTTAAACTAATTAACTGGATGGAAGCTGCCTCCTCATCTGGCTTTGTCGACGGCTGGTGAAAGCTCATTTTGGTATCGGTTTATTAGCTTTGATAGCTGATCTTATCTAATTAGATTGTCTCCTAATGATGACTGGGTTGTGTATTTACAAAAAAAAACACAGCCCACCACCAGCAAAACAAACCCCAAACCTCAGGCCTCCACTTTCTTAGCTATCTTTGCCGTCTGTTTTAAGGGAGAATAAGGTAGAATGGGACTGGACCTGGAGGATGTCTCCTCTCCTCCACATGCAAACCTTTCCTGGTCTTAAAAAGCCGCAGCAGCAGCCTGGTCTGTTTCTAACTATGGCAACACACTATTAGGGAGTTTGAGGGCTTGGGTTGAGGGTTAATGGTACGGCGAGAGGATTAATAGGAATCCTGCCCAGATTAGAGTAGCTGTATTGTAGCTAATATGCTGGAGGGTTTACTTCTTTTCTAAAATGGATGAAAGATGGAATAATTGAGAAGTAAAAAACACAGGCAGGGAAATATCTCAACAGACACGAGGACAGAGGGTCTAACATAGGCAGTGAGCAAACTGAACCGGAGCATGGTTCTGAGAGGGGAAGAGTCAGGCCTGTGGAAGATAAGAACGGGGTAGCTTTCTGAAACAGCTCAAACACACGCCATGGGCTTGAGACAGGGATTACTTGGGGAGGTTCCGTGGCCTGTGCTATGCAGGAGGTGGGTTGACATGATCAAAATGGTCACTTTTATATTGGCCCCATCATTATAGTATATAAGCATGACCCAAACATTAATGAATTTCTCCTCCATGGGGTAGGGAAGAATTATCATCCCCATTTCACAGATGGGGAACTGAGGCACAGAGAGATGAATGACCTGATTTTCAGCGTCGCTGCGCATGCACAAATCCCGCTGCATGCAACAGGCTTGAGAGGTACTCAGCTCAAGTGACTAGCCCAAGGTCACTCAGGGGAGTCTGTGGCAGATGTGGGACTTGACCTCAGATGTCCTGAATTCTAGCCTAGTGCCTGAACAACAAGACCATCCTTCCTCCTTGTTAATTAAAAAACGTGTGGGAGCTATATAGGTGGGTAGCTTCTGCACAGCATTCAGATATTAGCTTCCAATGTACTTTCTTATATGACCAATATATTGTTGGGAATTAGTGATGAAGAAGCTTAGGCAGTGAGTGGAGCCTGGGGTATGTATACAATGAGTGACACCAGCAGACTGTGCTGGGGACCTGATAAAGACCTACCTCCTTCATTACCTCCCTTCCCTGTGCAGTGCAAATGTCTGTTCTGTGAATTCTCCTACCTGAAGAATGGTCTGTACTGTATCACCACCCAGTACTGACATCAGTGGTGCTACCGTACTTCCAAAGCAATGTCCTATACAACACAAGGAAGGATGGGAAAATAGGGCCCTTAACAACTCCCACTGAAAATCAATTACATTTGGGGCCCCAAACTCCTGTAGGCTCATTTGAAACTCCCAGCCATATTACTTTGGTACTTTGTATGGCTTCCTCACCATAGTACCTGAGCCTTGCAATCATTAATGGATTTTACCCTCAGAACACCCCATTAGTCCCATTTGACACATGGGGATCTCGGGCAGAGTGAGAGATTGTGACATGTACAAGAAGTCTGTGGCTGAGCTGGGAATTGTTGTCATTTTCCTATTTTATTGGTATGTTTCAGAACGTTCATATTTAGCAAGCTGTCCTGGATGTCAGAGGAAGACGTTTTTTCAAGTTTTACCCCAAGTGGATGTCTTGTGGGTTTTTTTTTTCTAAATTAAAATTCAACGTCAATTTCTGGACAGTGGAACATATCATTAAATAAATACCCGCAGTGAAACCAGAGTCACAACAGCATCTTAATTAGCTAAAGCTGCTGGCAGATACAGCGACATCTGCAGTCATCAGAGCGCGACAGCAAACCCAGGACAGTCAGTTGGAGACATTGGGACTTATAATGGTATAGGCCCCAATGCTCGTCTTGCTATTGGCATATAATGTGCTTTTAACCTTAGCTACGTGCTAGAAATAGCCTGCCATCATCCTAACGTGGCCACTGGCATTGCAGACTGGAATTTTAAATGCTGACAAGTCCATTGTCTTGATTATATGGTATGTAAAGCATAAACAAATAGCAGCTTCCAAGAACAAAAGCAGACAGATATGGAGAAAGCCGAAAGGCTGGTTGCATGTGTTTTCCTGCTAACGTATGGACATTACATGCCAGCTTCCTGGAGAAACATCTTCACTCCACCGCATGCTGCATACCTCACTGTTTCTCTAATTGGCTATTTCTCAACATATCTGTGACTCCAGCATATTAACTGCACATTGGAAAATCCTAATGATGGCCTTGCAGCATCACTCTGCTGCAGTGTCAGGCTCGGAAGCTCTCAATGGAGGTGAGGAACAGAAGCTGGTTTCTGTGCCGCCCAGCAGGGTTTCTTATTCTCATCCATGTGGAAATTGCCTGCATTGTCACAAGCTCTACTGGAAGCATTCACCAATGTGACTCCAAAGAAGCAGGCTGTGCATAACTTACTCTAGGTGTTCAATGGGCCTTTGCCTTTCACAACTGTTACAAATCTTCAGCATAAAGCCCTGTAGCCTGTATTCACCAGCCTGGCCAGCAACTGCCTTGGAAAGATGCTTGTGACCCCTGGGGAAATGAAGCCAGAAGGAAGACAGGTTCTTCCAGCATCAGCACACTTCCCTCATGCAATCAAGTAAAGTGCCTGGCGTTTGCAAGCAAACTAAACAGAAAAGCAATGCTGGAGGGGAAATTAAAATGGGAATCAGTTGGGAACAGAGGCTTAATACTGTGTTTAGCTTTGCTAGGCACTGAAAAAAAATGTTTATTTCAAGCCTGAAGGGCTTAATAGGGGCCACATAATTAACAAGCATCAGCAGTTAAGGCCTCTCTCTAAGAATCTCTTCTGATTCCAGGGAGTCACTGCAGCAGTCAGGGAGGGGCGCGCTGGGAATTCCAGCTGTGGTTAGTTTGGAACTGGACATGTCCAGTCTAATATAGAATGATCTTAATTGCAGATGCTTATTTAATATATGGCCCCAGGGATATGGGAATTCCAGCAGCAACCAGTTTGAAACTGGAAACATCAATCTAATTGTTGAGAAAAAATTGTATGACATCCAGACGTGCAGAGGAGCTGTCCCATTGACTTTGATTGCGCTTGTGAGTGCCTTTCAGCACCTTTGAAAAGCTGCTTCAAATGGGTTTCAATTTGAAGACTAGTTTTCTCTGCAATGCTGAGAAGCTGTAAAACATAACGAAACTGCACGTGCCAGGAGAAAGAAGGAGAGGAAGAAAATCAAGACCATATTTCTATGTCATCTGCTGGACGGACGGATCTCTGAGGTAGGATGAGTATTTCTGCCAAGTCACACTACTTAGTGTTTTACCAGTTAAAATGTGAAAAAAAGGCTCTGAGCATGGCCCTCATTGTTAACTCTTTGATGGCTGTCTCTTGCCTGCAGTACCACGACGGCCCTCCAACACTGCCCCGTCTGCCATGTGCATCAAAGTGTTGGCATTCCAGTGGAATGCTGGCGCCCTGAAGGATGCTGCAAGAAAAGCTTGGGAGATGGAGAAAAGCAAAAACTCCAAGACGCTGCTCCTATAGGCTGCTGAGAGGACTCTTAGGTTCTGCAAAGTCTGACTTTCTGCTTTATTGACTACACTGCTGGAAATCAGTAGCACCTCACCTGAAGGAAGCACAGGGCAACTGAAGTTAGCAAGAGCTCTGTGCAGAAAGGCGAACCTGCCCCAGGTGAGTTAAGGGACAACCAGGAAAAGTGATTGTCAGGGATGGTTTGAGACTTGTTGCAGTAAAGTCCCATTCAGCTTCCTGTGCAAGCTTTTCTGGGTCTGCCTAATCCTCCTAGTCCTCCCTCCTCTCCCCAGTGTTATATGTAGGTCAGGGATTTTATTTTTTGGCCTAGACATAACCTTGACTGCATCCCCTCTGGTATACAGCAATATTTGTCAATTGCATGGAAATGAGGCGTCTTTTTATTGCAAAGGTCCAGTGTCACCCATAATAGAGAGTGGGGTTTTTGTTGCATATGAAATGAAGGTCAGAATCATTAACGCTTTCTGTGAATAAAATAGTCGCTCGGTAACAGCTGGAGGAATTGCACATGGCACCGTCTCGCCAGCTACCTGACTGGTTAGAAATGTTAATTAACCCTTGCACTGCTGGCCATCCCAGGGCAGCTTCCATCAGGCAGACAAAGCCAGGGAAGCAGGTGCCATGTCCCCAGCCCATTGGATGCTCTGTGTATGTTCAGCCACACACCCGAGACGTTCTTCTGGGCTCATTATACCTAGGGAATGTGGCTGCCCGGCAGGTACTTTGTACCTGTGACTCTCGACAGCTGGAGATCTAAACCCATGCAGGGCACGCCCAACCTAAGACATGTGGCAGGAGCTGAGGGCTTTAACCTTGGCTCTTCCAAAACTCAGCTGAGTACCAGAAAGTGCATACTACAGAGAAAGCAGGATTGGTGCCAATGTGTCAGGCTGATATGTACTTTCCACTTCTGTGTGGCTTGTATAGCTGGCCCCAGTATGTTCTCCACAGCAGTTCTGGGGCAGAACATGTAACTTAAAATCACATCAGCTACATCTAACGCCCCTCCTTTTATCTACAGCAAGTCCCCGAAAACAGGCTTCTGCTCTTAGCTGCAACGCACCTGAGCCGTCGGGAGGGAGGAAAGCGGCTGCCTTTAGTCTCACTCAGCTGTCAGAACTAGTGACACCATCACTGCAGGTTTTACTTAATCTGCTGAAATATCAGGAGCTGCAGAAACTCCTCAGGATAAACCTTAGTAAGGCAGATGAAAACATCCAAGGGGGAATGGAGTCTGCCGTATTTTCAAGCTAGGAAAACAGTGGCAGGTTCTACAGTCAAAGGAAAATAAACGGCAGGGCCGGGGGGCTAGAGGAAGAAGAGATGCATGAATAAAGCTCCCTGTGTGTGCACCAAGTAAACCCTGTGGGTCGCAGGGAGCTCACGGTTGGTGCAGTTTCAGCGGGTGGCTCTGAAGTTTCACTTGGCTGGTGTATTGCTAAAGACGCCATCTTTCCCACTGCTCCTGGCGTCAGTTAGTGCAGCCACAGGGCTGTTCTGACATCAGCTGGCACCGGCCCCTAGAGACCAGTCTGTTGGCTCAGGACTGATGGAGCACAGCCCATTCCAATCCTGCCCCAAAATATCTGGGCAGGGAGTGGGTCGTCAAGAGCTGGTTGCATACCTGGTGAAGAGGAGTCCCCAGTGCTCCCTCTAGGGCAGTTTTCAGTCTAGAGGTGCACAGCGGAGGCACCTGGGTGCAGGATCTGGCTCTGTTTCTGTGGGCTCAGACTTTGCCCAGTGGCCAGCTTGTTTTAAAAGGTGCGGATTGTAGCTGCCATCCACTTTTTAGAAGGAGGTACAGAGCATGGAGAGTACAGTTCCCAGGTGTAATGCGCTGCCTTGAGCCAAGCAGTCTGGCTGTGCACGCTGAGACATGGAGACTGGACAGGACTGACTCTACTGGCAGCCACAGGCTGTGTTCCCAGGCTTCCTGGGCTGCATTTCGGGCAGGGCCAGAGAAGCTCCTTATCTCCATATAGCTCTTTACAAGAATGCACCAGCCAGCTCATGCAATGACAGCACATCTCAATGCTGTGCAATGCCTGGTCACTGAGCCTGCTTAGCCTTCACTCAGTCCTTAAGGGCCTTTTGGCTAATCTGGTGCTTAGTCTGTCACATGGCCACTCCTTTCACTTTGGGGAGGGTTATTCAGAACCTGCCCCACCTGTCATCTTGCAAACCGGCAGGAGGAAGGGTAGTCACTGGTCTGGGACTCAGGAGATCTGCCTTCAGTTCCTGCCACTATCATAGGCTCCCCACATGTGCTTGGGCGAGTCACTTAATCTTTCTGTTTCAGTTCCTCATCTGTATTATGGGGATAATAGAACCTCCTTTTGCCTAGCTTCTCTATGCCTTGGATTGGACGTTCTTTGGGGCAGGGAACTTCACTTACTATGTGTAGGTACAGCGCCCAGCGCAACTTGGCCTTGTTCTCAGCTAGGTCCCTAGAAGCTGCAATAATTTCACCTGTCTGAATGTCTGACATGGACATGTTTCTGGGAAAGGGGGCAAATCACCCATAGTTTCTTTTAATGCTACTTCAGCTCAGTTGAGTCTCCTGAATGGCAGCTTGGTGCCAATATACAATGCAAAAAAAGAGCAAGCGAGAGAGACAGAGAGGCAGCCCATCCTGTAGAAACTAACAGAAAATAGTGATTTTTCTATCGGTTTATTTGGACTATCCTTAGAAGAGGCTTTTAAAAGCCTATAGAATTTAATGATAGAGAATGAGATGCTTTCAATAGGGCTAAAAACCTATCGGAGTCTATCTAGGGATATTCTTAATTACTCCAGAGCCCTGTTGGTTTCCTCTGGATACAGTTCTGTAGTAGAGTGTTTCCAGAGGGCTGCTGGCAGGGATAGGGAGGGCCTGTTCGGACTCAGCACTGCCCTCTGCACGAAGCATTTAGCACAGAGCACGCTAGGCTTCCCTAGGGCCCTTTCACTTCCTCCCTCGCCAAGAAGGGGGATGGCAGTAGCTGTGATGCTGCGTGTTTGCACTGGTCTGTCTCCATTCACTGTCAGAGTCAGCGTGGCAGCCCAGAGCTGCCCGGCCCCAGCATTGCTATAGAAACGAGGGGAGGGGAAGAGACTGGTTGGAATCTCTGAGTCTGACTGAAGATAGCTGCTCGTACCTACAGGCCATGGAGGAGACCTTTAGCAGAGTGGCCTTTCCACTGTTAGCCTCCTGTCACAGGGGAGAGACACTAGCTCTCAGTCGGTCCCCGTTACATCTTGCCTCTTGGGCAGCAGTTCCCTGCGTGCTCTGTGCTGGAGTCCTGAGCGTGCTAGCTGGGAGCAGAATGTTGAGGCTGTGGCTAGGGGTAGGGTGCTGGGACATATCTTGACAGATACCATCCCACTGCTGAGCATCTGCAGCTCTCATTGACTTCAGGAGGGGTGGTAGGATGCTGAGCACCTCGTAACCCCGAGTGGGCCCACTGCAAGGCGGAAGACAGCTGGATTCTGCAGCATATGCGGCAGTAGCAGCTGAGATACTGGTGCCAAGGGATCCCAGTTTAAACCCCTGCCCTGCAGGTGGAGACGGAGGGAGGGGAACTGCGTAAAATATGCCTGAGAAATTACTTAACCATTGCCTTTCAATCTGAATCACTAGAAACATGGTACTCCCTTTTGTCTCTTTCAAAAGCAGGGACATTTCAGATTGATTCCCAGACTCAGAAGGAGACCGATGGGGATGGGAAATCTTCCTTTTCTGGGCGAGGAATTGAATGTTGCCAAACTCCAATCCCTCCCGCTTCAAAAGCAGATAACAAATTAACACTTCCCTTTACAAGACTGGAGCCTTTGCATTTTGGAACTGACATACTCCTAAATATTGGGTTGCAATTAGAGCAATTTTTCATGTTTAAATTTTTTTCAGGGGGAAAACGGACTTTGTTTTGATATAGCCATTTTTGCTGCTTTCAAAAATGTCCAGGTTTTTAGATGAAAAATGACTCCCCCATCCCATTATATCTCAGGGCTTTTTTTCACTGAAAAACTGGAAATTTTCCATTAATTTTTTGAAAAAGATGCTATTTGTTCATTTCTTTCCAATTGCTTGGCAGAATATCCTTCCCATCCACCAACCAGCCCTGACTGTGGCAGGCTGGGACTGTCCATCTGTTGCCAATACATAGCAAGAATCCAGAATGATCACAGCATTTATTCGTTAACCAGCTGCAAAGGTCAGGTTCTGGGAGAGGCTGTTATTCTGTGAGGTCGGGGATCCTTTGACTTCTGCTCGCTCCCTTGTGACAGGTACAGCACCAAACCCTCCTCTCCAAGGCAAAGTGTGGGAAGAATTTGGCTCAGTATCTTCTTTCTAAACCAGCAGCTGTGTGAACTCACTGGCGATGCTAATGAGAATCGGTTGGGCTGTGCTGATCTATTGAAATCATTGAGCCTGATTCCCCTCACACTTCGCCCACTATACACCAGGAGTAAATGCATTGACGTCAATGGTGGTAGGTTGGTGTAAAGCCAGGGAGAGGAGAATCCAGCCCTTTGTATTCAATCAGATGCTCTGGCTGCAGATTAGCTTCCTTGGCTCAGCATCTGCTATTGTTTCTCTTGCCTCAACATGGGAACCGCCGGCGCTTTGATAAAGGCATTGGAAGTTCCACTCCTTTCGCTGTCGTGGCTGTCGGAGCTTCTGGAACTTCCTCGGGAACACTGCATTGTCACTCCTCCCGCAATGCTCTAAAGGAATTGCACCAGCTAGCTCTCCTTTCGTCTCCTACAGCGACGGTACACTAGGGGGACTATTTCTCCTCTTTCTCCCAATGGTGACAGCTTCCCAGGCCCGTGCTGCACCAGAGCTCTGTCCCTCCCTGCGCTGACACCACTCTTGAGGGCGCAGTTGGAGCTAGGAACTGAATGTGCTGCTTTGCAGGCCCTCTGTCTGTTAAGCTTCCAGCCCGGGTTCTCAAGAGGTGCTTGGGAGCGAAGACTCTTTGAAGTGGTTCCAGCCTTGGCACGTTGTCTGGTCGTGTGATTTATGGAAGTTATTCTCCTGGGAATCTTATGGCTGAAAGTCCCTGATAGACCCTTTAGGAGACCTGTGAATGGCGTGTGGGGGTGTTCTTTCCCCATTTAGTCTGCGAATCACACTGCTCTTGTTTGATGTATGTTTAAGATTATTCCAAAAGGGCAGGATCGTCCCTGGGAGTCACACAAGCAGCACCAGGGTAAAGTACCCATCAGACATGCTTATATTGAAAGGTGCTTGGGCCAAGAGCTCCCTTTTTGTTGTGTGTACAGTGCATAGCACAATGGAGCCCTGATCTCTGACTGGGGCTGCTAGATGCTACCTATAAATAAATAATAATAAACCTATCTCAGAGACAGGTGCATGTGGGTCTCACTTCCTGTGGGATTCCACAGGGCCCAGCTCTCCCAGGGCAGGAAGTTGTGTGTCTTGTGGATGCAGAATTGTCCGTGGTTCTCAGTCTTTCAGTTATTGACGCAGTGATATATCAGAGTATAGGGGGTTCACTGCAGTGTTCTTCCAGTTAGTGATTTCAGTGGTGAGTTGGAGACAGGTAGTGTATTTGGAGCAGCAATGGCCCAATACATCCTTCTGCCTAAAATACAGCAATGGTCATGCCAGGTATATTGGAAGAGGGTGGTGTGTGGGAACCCGATGTTGCTACTTCATGTTCTGTACCTG
Source organism: Emys orbicularis (assembly GCF_028017835.1). Taxonomy (NCBI): domain Eukaryota; kingdom Metazoa; phylum Chordata; order Testudines; family Emydidae; genus Emys; species Emys orbicularis. The sequence continues at coordinate 30,040,560 of NC_088697.1, read as the reverse complement.
GTCTGGGAATGAGGATGTTGATCTTCAGGACTGTCAATCCAACAACTTCCATGAGAATTCACCTTTGTTTTGCCCCCTGGAAATGCAGCACACAGATTGCATAACATTTTTCGTCAAAACACTTTTTCATTGAAAAATGACTTTTTCCGCCAAAGACGTTTTACCAAACACTGAAAATATTCACCAAAAATCGTTTTTGAACACAAAAACCTTTTAGTTTTGAGTTGAAAACATTTCACGGGAGATTAAAAAAAAACCTAGATATTTTTGCTTTCATTTCCCTACCAATAAATAAATAAATAAATAAATAAATATTTTTTTGTCAACCAGCTCTACTTTGTCTATCTAAAACATCCCCCAGCATCTTCACTGGCAGAGAGAGACCTAACTTGTACAGACTGTGTGTGCCCCTTGGGTGCAGCTGCCAGTCCACAAAGCAGTCCAGAAATTAGGCTCTGAGAGTGGCCTGTCCCAGCTACTTCAGGGGGAAATCCCTGCAGTAAGCAGTGGTGGGATAAACTGTTCCCAGTTAGGAACACTTCTCTGCTTATTTAGGAGGAGAAACACAGTATGCAGGGCTCCCAGCAGCCTGATGCTTTCTAAGGTCTCAGACACTGCAATGTCTGGTCACACACAGGGGTGTCTTGTTCTAGCAGACAGCTTGTGATCTACAGTTTAAATTAAATCTCAGACGATGTCGTTTTATTCCTCTTTCCCCCTTCCTTTACAAGCTCTTTAACTCGGCCTCCTTCACTGGGAGGCCCTGTTGCTCCTTCTGGATGGGACACGTAAACGTGTCATTATATTATTGAATTCATTAAAGGGTATAATTTTGTGTCTGCTCAGAAGAGTCACACAAAGACGGATGGTGTCTCCTGCGTCTTGAGTGTGAAGGGGGAAAAGAAAAGACCTTCACCTACCCTCCTTTTTCTCCTGAAGATCAGCAAACTCCAAAGCAGTGTTGCTAACCGTGGATGACTCCAGACCAGTCTTTTATTGGCGACCAGGGTCAGGTCTCAAAGCAACAGGCTCTTGCCAGTTCATCATCCCCATTCCCCTCCTTGACTGAATCCTGTCACAGTAAATAGTGCAATCTCCCAGGGAGATCTCTCTCTGGTTTCGATCTCACCAGATTAGCTTTGAATTTTGAAAAGTGAGCTTTGCAACAGGGGATTTGCTGGTGGTAATAGGGGTGGGTCCAAAGGGCCCAGCAGCCAGTCTGAATTCCCAGAGTTTGATCCTGGTATGCCAGAGGGAGCAGCATGGCTTCAAAGGGCTCTTTTTACCACTTCCCACCCCTCCTTCCCCACCCACCCACCCACACCCTTGCAGAGAAACATAAGGGTGAGTTGGGTTAAAGCACCAGAACCATCCCACAGATGCCAAATGCCAAGGATCCTGAATTGGCAGCGCTGTCCAGATAGGAAACGAGACGCCTCCACAATAACTCGCACAGCACAATGAGCTGGTGTCTCACGGACCCACCAGTGTGGGGGGCTGCCAATGGCAGTTGAACAAGAGCAGACGTTAGGCACAGTAAAAGTGCAGAATGTGTCCATCACGCTGGGCCTCTTGCTGTGACAAGCGTATCCCCTGTGGCCCGTAGGGAGTGAACATCCCCTGAATGCACTCACAGCCGTGCTGAGCTGAGGGTCACTATTTGCAGGTCTTCCACCTGGAGCCACCAGGGATAGAGATGGCAATTCCTGAAATATCCTGGCCAAACCTTGCTGAATTAAGATGAACTTCGTTGAATTAATTTTATATATCATTGCGGGTCAGGCCAGGCAGCTTCAAACCCACGTCTACTGAGGACCGTTGCACCAGCCAGAGCTACCACAGTTGATGGTGTTGCACCAGGCAGCCCTAGTGTTGTTGTCGTGGTCTTTCATGGCTGACTGGCCCTCCATTTCACTCTGCTTCCTTGGGGCTGGAGAGATGTAGAATTGTGGGCCAGGGATTGTATGTAATTCAATGGGGGAGGGGGATCATAGCCCTCCAGAAACTGAGAAACTGAGTAGGCAAATTCATTCAGGAAATAACACCTCTAGAGAGCTTTCAACACCTGGAGAAGCTCACATCTACTGGTTCAAACTGGATTCTCCAGGGACTGAGACAAAAAAAGGGTTTTTGGATGAATAGCCAGAGTTTAAACTGACTCAGGGCCTTTGTTCTGATCCAGCAAACGGACAGGACCTTCTGTCCAAGGGCAAGGCCCCACTCTTTAGGGAAGGGTCAGAAGGACTAACACTGAATAGGCCCTTTGTGGAGATGGAGTGGGGTGGGGTCTTTGCTGTCTAGCATGTGGGTAGGTTTTTATTGTTTTTAATATGTTTTCTCTGTAATGCTTTTACCTTAAGAATAATGGTGCTTGCTTAGAATGAGTTGTGTGGTAATTTAAAACCATGGGCAATTCCAACTGTTCATAGCCTCAGAGGAGAAAGCAAAGCACAGAGGCAGTCTGGCCTGCTGGAGATACCACAGTGAAGGCAGGGAACTGTACAGCCTGAAAAAGCCCTGGTCAGGAGGGAGAGATACACAGGTGTCTGCCCAATAAAGGGTGATGAGTGGAAGTGTAATAGCAAGTGCTTTTGCTGGACTGTACAGGGGGAATACAAGCGCAGTTGCCCTGAACTATGACAAGCCTATCCCTATATCGGTTCTTTCTTCAAATATGGCCTTGGGCAGCAGGAGGGTGGATACCTACCTGGACACTGGGGTTCTTTGCACTTGGTGGGATCTTTAATTTTTCACTAGGCTTTCCCCACAGAGAAGAAGATAGTACCTTGTTTTAGCATCTCCTGTAACATCAGAGCTTCACCCTTTCCTTCTTGCTACATTCAGGTGTCAGTTCATCATTACGATACAAGGTGCCATAAGTAATACCTGTACAGTGAATCAGTGGAGCATCACAGAAGATTAGTGAGAGCGTGACAAGCTGTGCTAATGTGATCAGCCAGGAAAAAAAGCAATTTTTTTAATGGTTGAATTATTTTCAGGGCCTTAAAATCCTCTGCAGAAGACACCAATAGGAGTTCAATGCAAGACCCTCTTCCGAGGCACCGGTGATTGAATGTTCAGTGCAAGGATTCCCTTCTCCTGAACCCAGCTAACAAGTTGCTCATGACTCAAAGCAGGTTTGATATTCTCCCTAGGCCTTTTCTCTCTTATTTGCTGGTGCATCAGGTAAAAACAAACAAACATCCTTTGAGGCTAGGAGTTGTCTGCTAAACTGATTGGCCGTGCACTGACTTACACTAAGGTCCTTTGGAGCATAGCAGGGTTTTCTAGTGAAAGCAGGAGCACACTGAGTCATTGTTGCTGCAGTGGGCTGATGTTTCCATCACAGCTGGTGCTTCAGAATCTACAGAGCAAACATCTCTGTCCAGTCAACTGCTCCTTCCTAAATATAGACATTTTAGGGGCTATTGGACTGCATTTCCAGCAAGCAGAGGAAGGAGGGAGAGAAAGAGTTATTGCAAATATGAATTCATTAAGACCTGCAGCATATCTATATAGGCAAGTGACACTGGGGTATTTGCCTACCACAATGCAGCCATTTCTGGGGTGGATGGTGGCACAGCAACACCATACAACAGTTACGAGTAGGAAATGAGGCATAATTCCATAGCCAGTATGTGTGAAAATATAAGGGGGACATTTAGGGAGGCAGAATGTATCATTAACAGAGTTGGCATTTCTTCAGCATTGGGGTTAATATCGAGACACTTGGGGAAATGTGCAGTAGGATAGTGAATGAACATAAGAGAGAGGCAGGAGCTATTTAGGGACATACGGCTTGAAGCAGTGGTTGAAATGCCACCTTATGCAGTGATCCCAGCACAAGACTCAGGCATTACCAAAATCCTATTTAAGCCCTATTGTTGGAGTTAAGTAACACCTGGGCCTTGTGCTGGTCCCTCTGCTCAGGACTGTATTGCACCCATTGGGGAGTAGAGGAGCAGGGTTTTTTCAACCAGTTGATTTCACTGTCTCCTTGGAAAGCTGCCAGTCCCCTTTCCACCTTTCTGAGCTCTGAGATCTCTTTTATTTAGTGCATTGGTATACATGTGGTGAAAGGCACTCCTTGCAAACCTGCATGAGGGTGGATGATAGTAGCAACATCTGGCAACAGCAGCTCAATGCGCTTCTGCTGAGTCAGGGCTCCTTGCGGAACCCGGTTGCTTGTTGATTGTCTGCTGCCCTCACACCCATGACAGACGAGGATCTTGTCAGTATCCGCTGAAAGATGGCAGCCTCAGTGGGCTGCAGGCATGGAGCGTGCTGTCAGGCTCAGTGGCAGTCTGATGTGCTGGACAGATATCAGGGGCACGGCATGAGACTCTCCGGAGAGCCCAAGTGCAGGCGAGGGAAAATAGGGAAAATTAGCTGTTTACACTGCTGTCACTTAGGAAGGGGGTGATATCCACCGTGGCCAGAAGAGATGAGCCAAGCAGCTTATGAGAGATCCAGGGGGTGGTGAATATTTTACCCTAGGCCCCCCTGCCTGCCTGCCATGGGACACCCCTATATATTTTGTCTGGCAGCCCTATAAGCCCAATCCCCAAAGCTATGTTGCAGGAAATGATGCTCTCAGTAGGAGCAATACACATCATGTCTGAAATATTGTGAGCCCTGGTTCCGTTCCCTCCTCTCCCACTAGGGATCCCTCTGGATTGCCCAGCTGGCACGGAGATGACATGGCCAGCTTCTGTATCATCCTCATCGCAGCCCTCAATGCAGGGGGGCATGTCAGACTATGCACAATTGATGGAGAGTCATTTAGGGAACACTGACAGCTGGAGCAAAGTTAGAGCAGCCTCCAGAGTGCTCTACCCTGCTCCTAGGTCAGGGCTGGGGGGGGCGACAATCAGGGCCCCGTAACTGACTCAGTATTGCGCAAAGGCGAATCAAGCCTTGTGTCCTCAAGGGGTGCCCACTAGTGCAGGGAATAGTCGTATTTTATTTTAAAGGGGGAAAGCTATTTGCACTGAAGCCCCATCTCCACTATCCACTGAAACCTGCTCAGTGCCAGTCCAGGGAGGACGCCATAACATCTCAATGTTTAAACAAGTTATTTCTATTAGATTAGCACTGCTGTCTTAACGAAGTGACACTGAAGGCTGGATTTCCAAATTAGCTGCTTAAAGTGCTCCACAAAGCACTTAGGTTGGAAGCTCTTCACAGCAGGGGAATTTTCCCTTATTTGTCTGTGAAGTGCCATGCACATTCCTAGTGCCATATAAATAATAAATCATAAACAATAATAAATATGCATGTGCAAAGATGCTGAGAGCCTTATTCGCACAACATATGCGCATATTTTGCAGTTGAATTTATGGATCCATTTTTTAAAACTTGGCCCTAAAGCTGCCTTGTTAAAAATGATCAGCAGGATTCTTTGCTTTTGTTTGTAAAATTCTTACCTCGGTTCTGTCTAAGCAAAGACCTATTTACAGTCATTCTTATGAGATGTGGTCCTACATATAACACTATATGGAAAACACTTGTGTCTCAGGTGCCGGTGACTAGACAGTATTTCGGTAATAACAGTATTAGAGCTTGGCAGGAAATGGTGTTCGTATCATGTGAACATTTTCAAGATTTCAGACATTTTTCCCATCATGAACCAGGGTGAAAAGTTAAAATTTTGCCATATTCTGTGAACTGAAATTCTGAACAATTTTTTGGGTTCAGATCAATTAAAATGTTTCATTTGGATAATTTCTAAATGTTCTGTTTCAACCACTTTTTAAAAATTTGTACTCTAATTAGCTTACATTTCTCAATGAAAAGTTGTTTTGAACTGGAAAAACTGAAACATTTTGTTTAGAAAATGTCAAAACAGGATATTTCAACATTTTAAAAACATTTGTGCAAGCATTTTTCCTATCGAAATTTGTCGAAACCACATTTTTCCCACAACAAGTTTCAGTTTTGATAAATTGGCAGTTTTTTAATGTAAAATGTTTTATTGGAAAGTTCCTGATGAGCTCTAAATAGTGTGGGTGTTGCATGTGTAACAACCATCTACATAGATTGTCATCAGGGTTTGAACCCAGAACTGTCAGCACCATAACACAGACCTCTGCCACCTGAATTAAAGGAAAAAACCCATTAGCTGATAGGAGTAGTAGGTTGTTATCATCTAGCAGATCAACCACTAGAGGGAACATGGTGCACACACTCACGCAGCTCCTTCTGACAAAAACTGAGATGGCCCAAGCTCATTGTCTCTACGCATTCTGTCCTCCTGCAAGTTGCTAATAGCTCTTGTTCCCAACATTATTGTCATTGAAACCAAATTGCATTTGTCAGTAACAATTGTTTTAATAAAAGGTGCAGTGCACACAACCTCATTCTTGTGCCTCCCACAGAAAGGAGATTGGAACTTAATAGAAAACAAGTTTTCGATGCCTCATACATTCTCTCTTCATATGAATGAGATGCTTATTTAAATGGGGCTTCACTTGCTGATTTCAAATAGTGCATTCAGGTGCAGAAGGAAATTAGAGTCAGATCCTCAGCTAGTGTAAATCAGCATTGCTCCATTGACAGTGCAGCTACCCTGATTTACGCCAGCTGAGGATCTGGCCCTAAGTTTGGAAGAAAAGTCTGTGTTCTTTTTTTATGCCTCTTGGCCTTTCCATACACATCACTGAACTATAAGACCGTAGCCAAAGCTGCCCTGAGCAGAGATGCACCATGTTCAGCTCTGCAAAAAGGGAAGCTCTCCTTGAATTGCAGAGGTGTAGATAGGTGTGATAGGTGTGAGGCCAGGGAGATTCCTAGGACACTACTGTCAAGGTCTCTTCCCCACTCGTTGAGATCTGTTGGGTTTAAGCTAAAGTAGTGACAAAAATCATCCCTCTCACCTACGCCAGCGTCAATCAGGAGTCACTGATGTGTGTGAGAGGCAAAATCAGGTACTCAGTGGCGAGGAAGGATGGGCCAGAGTTTATGGTGCTGGTTTGGGACTCCAACGTTCAATTCTGGCTCTGCATTTTATGCTAGTCACTTAATCACTCTTTGCCTCCATTCCCCATCTGGGACATGGAGATAACTCACAGGCACGTTGTGAGGAGAAAGGCTGTGAAATGCTCAGATACTATGGTAATGGAGACATGTAAGTAGCTAGAGAGAAAGACAGTGTCTTTACAGCCCAACCAGGGTGGCTCACTTGGCTACTAGCTTTGTTCTGTGCAGCACATAGCATGTGATTTTAGTTCCTGTATCAGTGGGTGACGCTGCTCATGCCACATAAACACTCTAGGGGCGATGGTCACTCCTGGGCCACTCAAGCCCTGTCCTGGGGACAGAAGTGATGCACAGGCTTGTGCTGGCCCTCTGTCACCCTAGGCAGGGACAGACACATAGGCCCTAGAGACAGAGCAGGAGGGAAAAGACCACCCAGTCATAGACATTTCCAGAACCTGCATTCAGCAAAATGAATGAGATGAGGCCCCTCGGTTGCTTTTATTTCTTTATTTCACATAAGCAATTAAGTGATAAGCCTGACTTGCTAAACGACATGGCCACAGCTTTGAAAGTATTTATGAAACTCATCTGCATTTCTTCTACCCCTCTGAGTCAAAGCCAAGCCACGCCCAGAGCTGTGCGGTGGCCTCCCAAAAATGATCCTTCAGTGAGAGCACTTCTTACAGGCTGGGGGAGAGACCCTGCTCAGTTTGGCCCCATCCTCTGCCTCCCACTCTTTTAAGGTTAATTCCTCCGCTGTGTAATTTCTGGACACAGATTGCCTGCTCAGTTGTTCAAAGTCAGCCAGTGGGTTTGCAGAACAGCACCTGCCATCGTGTTGCCATTCATGCTTGTTTGGAGTGACTACCATTTGTGCCTTGGTCTGATGTTTTTCCCCCTCTTGATTTTTAAATGTCCTTCGGAAGTTTAGCTAATGTTCAGTTTCATTGTGTATGACCAGAATGGCAAAATCTCCATTTAAAGCAAGACAGGACTGCTTCCACTTCACGGTCCAGTAACGTACGCTGTTCAAATCAGGCTGCCTTGGCAGGACTCTTTTTGGGAAGGATACACGGTATTTGAAGTGTCCAACCATTCTGTGGTTTGTTAGATTTACATCCTCACCTCCAAAGATTGGACCTTTTGTAAATTCTCTGCACGTTGGCTAGTAAAGGTTACCTTTTAGGCTGCTATGCACCCCTCACTGTACCATTCAAAATTAAGGGGTTCATATCCTGTCTTTAAATGCTCCTATATTCTCAGGCATCTGAGGGCAATTCCTTATTTCCTAATGAGCATGTAGAAGAGTCTGCTTCCTCCACCTCTGCTGATCGGCACTGTGATTAAGCATCAAAGAGGCAGACACATGACGGGGAGTCGCTGGGATCCCCAGACTGGCCTGTGTTGCTGTTTGATAGCTTGTTCTGAATAGATAGTCCACTCTGAATTCAGCCATGCCAGCAAGAGGGACTGCCAAATGTGTTTTGGCTGGGGCATTCAGACATATGTTAAATTAAATTTGAAAATTAGCATTATTGGTCCCTGCATAAACGAGAGGAGGGGGAGAGGACTTTCACTTCTCCATTATGCTGGGCTTGAGGTTGTATAAAAATATTCTAGCAGAGGATAATTGTCCAGAGCTACAATCTCAGCGTCTAAAAGAATCTGGATTTCAAACTTGTTTGTGATGGTGATGGGCCTAATCCAGCTCTCAGCGAAGCCAAGAAGAATCTTTCAATTGACTGTAGTGGTTCTAAATTGGATTCTACAGATCAGAGCCTTAAGTGGTGTAAAATAGCACAGCTCTACTGAAATCAACACTACCCACATTTACACGAGATAAGGCTCTGGCCCTCTGATAATTTGGAGCAATGCTTAGCTTTGTATTTTCTAAGCAAACATTAGCTAATTAGCAAAGTTTGCATTAAAGATGTGCTTTTAAAAATTAAGGTTCGTTATATTGTTCCTGCGTGGAAAGGCGGGTGCAGAATGGGAAGGGTAAGAAGGACAATCTAATGGATGGGGCAGTGACCCATGCCTTGGTTCCTCCTCTGTAAAATGGACATGGTACTTCCCTACCTCATGGGGCTGCGGTTTGGATAAAACCCCATTAATGATTGTGAAGAGCTCTGATACAATGGGCCATGTAAATTCCTGGATGGAGAGAACAAGCTTACAGCCAGGTGGTGACAGCACCTTCCACCACGAGAAATCCGACTGACACCAGTGGGGTCAGGCTTGGGCTAAGGTGCTACTCAGTGTGAGAAAGCATCTCAGTAGTTGGCCGTTATATTGGTTAATTGTGGCATAACTATTCTTATCTCTTCTATCATAACCCCCCTTGCAGACTGTTATCGAATGGCCAACTAGATAAAGATCAAGAAATATTAACCAGTTGGCAGTGGTGATGTCAAAAGCTTCCAGGGTTGTGCAGAGCACAAGATTAGTAGATTTTTAAGGCCCGGAGAGGGCCCATTATGATGATCTAGTCTGAACTCCTGAATGACACAGGCCAAAGTTCCTTACCCCATAATTCCTGCATCAAGCTCATAACTTCTGTTTGAGTGATAGCGTCTCTTTTAGAAAGACTGCCAGGGATGGAGAATCTGCCACCTCCCTAGGTAACTTGTCCCAATGGTTAATTATGTTCACTGTTAAAGAGGCTATTCACAGCCACTGTGCTAGTGGGGCTCCAGCTAGCATGTTAACAATAGCAGTGTGGATCTTCCTCTCAAGCCCCACTAGTGCAAGTCTGTCTCTCTGGGTTAGGAGACTCGTTCCCAGCTGCAGTGCAGAAAACCCTTTGTGGGCAAAGTTCTGGCCAGAATGAGTAGTTTGAACTTGGCTTTGAAAATGGGCCTTGGTGAGTAAAGAAACTGATCAAAGCAGCTCAGAGAGCTCTGCTGAAGACAAAAAATTAAAGGGAATTAAAGTCAAGACAGCTCCCCTTCCTCAACCCTCATTCCAGAGTCACGTCCATTCTGTAGATCAAAGGGCTCATTTGAAAAGCTGTTCTCCCTCCCAGCCTAATGCGAGTGATTATTTGACTGTGCAGGGTATTTCCTCCGGAGTAAGTTTCAATTTCCATAGAATTAACCTTTGGAAATTTAAACTAACAAAACCCATGTAGAAAGATGACAGTGTGATTGAGTTGGCACTTTGCTGATTAGCTCTTCTTTCTTCTGAGGCCCAGGCAGTGATTACGCTAGTGGCCTTTCATTTCAACCAGACCCTCACATGAAGTTGCAGAACATGAAAGTGTTTGCAAGGGATGTTCCCTCCTACTTATGCCCCCAAATCATGATCAAGGGATGATTGGACCATGCTGCTCACTCCCTCCACTGGAAGACCACTGGCTTCTCCTGTCTCCTTTCCCCTTAGCAGGAAATTCACCCCCTGGACAAAGCTTTATGCATCACTTAAGTAGGGCTGAAGTAGGAGCTGAGTGCTCCGTATTCCTGGTGTTGGCCCTCTGCATGGGGTTGAATTTCACCCCGAACGAGAGTCTAATTCTTGCATATGCCTCCACAGTTCGCTCTTTGCCTTTTCCATGGGGTGACGGGTCCCAGGCTGGCTTTCTCCTCTAATGAAACTGAGGCTTAGATATGTGGCTGCTGCTTTGCTTCTTGCCTTGCAAGTCATTGCCCCATGTCAGCTTGCAGGTGAGGGCCTGAGGCTTTTTCTGTGTAAGTGCCATCCTAACTCAAATGCAAACCCCACAGATTCTGCTGGCCACTTCACTGATGTCTAAGAACCAGGGCGCAATTGAGTAACATTGTCTATACAACATACTTGGCTTATGCTATATGGGGATGTATTGTAAACCTGAGCACTTAGCATAAAAACAGCATGGAGTGCAGGCCTCTGAATAATGCTGCACAAGGAAGCGAGTGCTGTCTGGGGGATTGGGAGTCACGAAACCTTAGTTCTATTCCCAGCTCTCCCACTCATTCGCTCTGTGGACCTTGGGCAAATCATTTAATCTCTCAGTGCCTCAATTTCCACATCTGTCCATAAAATGAGGATAATCCCTACCTCCTGGGGGGGTCTCATGGGGCTTAATTAATGTTTGTAAAGAGTTCTGAGATCCTTGGATAAATGGCGCTTTATGAGTCCACAGCAGGGTTATTATTTTAAGACTCTGCCTCCCACACACTTACTGTCGCTAATCTTGTTGCAGCTAAAAGAGAGAAATTCCTGCTGTTCTTCTAATACATTTCGGCAATGATTTCAGACTGTCCCATACATTCCACACCTGCTATTCATAGCTCTGATGCTGGAAATGGCAGGAAAATGCCCTCCTGCCCTGACTGTGCCTTGCCTCATGTCAGCTGATAACAGCTCCATTCAGGCACTCAAATAATTTGTACGCACTATAAAAATCCTGGCCAGAACCAGCTTCTCACCACTACATAATGACCCGACATCAAGAAAGGCCAATAATAAATCGGACCATCCTGGTCCTACTCAGAAATGTACTGCAAGCAAGGAAAGCTGTTTCTATTCACAGTAGAGCAGGTCAGATTTCCTTCTTTGAAAGGTAAAACTCCATTTATTAATGTATTTCACTCAGACATTTCTGAGGAGCTGGTTGTTAGGAGCTTTAATTCGGGACTTGCTGTCACCTCTTCAACAGTCCTTCACCTCTTATCCCCAAACACAAAGGCACTGTATGCAGCCAAGAGACAGTCACTGCCCCAGCAGGCTTACAATCTAAACAGAAAGACGGACAAAGGGAACGGTGTACACTGCTAGTCTATGCTAAAATTTCCTATTATTTCTGTTTTTCCAACTTCCCTCCTGACTCCACTCCAACGTGTCTCTTTAGTTCATCCATTTGTTAGCCCCTTTGTCTGTTAGACTGCAAACTCTTTGGGGAAAGGCCTGTTGTTTCCTATGGGCCTGACTTTCCAGGGTGCTGAATCCCACACCGCCAACAGATATCGATGGGGCCCTGACGCCGGAAAGCACGTAAGCTCATGAGTTTAAGTCCCATTGACGTCAACAGGATTGAAGCATGTGCTTAAAGTTGAGGGCATGTTTAAGTGCTTTCCTGAATCGTTGTACTGCGCACTCAGTACCTCTGAAAATCAGGCTCTAAATATCTGTACAGGAAGTTTAGCCTGGTGGGAGACTCCAGATACTACTGTAATAATAATAATATTTAATAATGGAAGCTTTCATCCCTAGGTGTGATGTGAATGCCGCTAGTGGGTGAAATCTGGGTTCTGCTGAAGCCAATGGCAAAACTCTTCATTGACTTCAACAGAGCCAAGATCTCACCCAGTGTGTTATTGTCTGCGCTTATTGCAGCAACCATTGATGCTGACAACATTTGATGTTAATGTCTACTGAGCTTTTATTAAACCTCTTGCAAAGAAAAACAGTGGAAGCAAAGCCTCCAACAGATACATCAAGGTGCTGTTAATACATAGGTCTGCTCATGCGAGATATCATGGAACAATATATTGTTTTAACTGCATAAATTATGAACAAATTCAATGGGAAAGGAACCTGGTATTCCCTGCTGAGTCTTAGAACTTTCTTTTAAACTATAATTTACCCATGGTTTTCTTTTTGCTGTTAATGGGCAGCATAGTTCTTTATGCTTAGTACTTTAGGATTTCCTCCCCCCTCCAGAGTTTATATTCTCTTGTCATCCCATTATTATTACATTTCTTCACTGCCACTTGAAGACACTCCTTATACACATTTTCCAGTGGCAGATGCATGAAATGGGAGATATAAGGCTACATTCCCTGCATTGCTTTGAAAATATCAATCATTGTCTTTTATGTTCCCTCAGTTTTAAAGGGCAGATGCCTGGCAAAATTCCCCTCCCCTTTGCAAATCTCAGGTGTACAATCCAGATCACCAGTGGGTGGGTTATTGAATCCACAGCCGGTAATGCAGTGACATTCACAACCAGGACTGGTGGTTTCTGAGCCATGAAGTTTTCATCTACCCGATGCTCTAAGCATTTTAATGAATTGTTGTGCTAAGTCAATTATACAATTGTTATGTTGCTGGCTCTTGGACTCAACCAGGATGAAATCCAGCCCAGTGCAGTGAGCAAGCACAAGACAGTTGTGCCACTGAAATCCCACTTACTCCCTGTGAAGGAGTGGTGAGGGACAGGTGGTTCACCCCAGTGCTGGGGGTAAACAGGGTATTTGGAGGTTATCCGAATTTCAATGGCACTAAAGCAGCCAGGCTGGTTATTTCCGTCTCTTCTCTTTTCTATTTTTATACTTTGATTCATCGTCTTGATGCAGGCCAGAAATGCACTGCCGTCAGAAACCGGCACAAAGCCTTTATTCCAGTCCCCATCCCTGCCTAAGGACATGAACCCTCAAGGTGAAGATGACAGAGTGATGCATAGATTTGTCTCATTTTAAGGCGTGCCACAGAAGCAGTCAAAGTGGGAAGTGAGCGATGCTAATATTGACTTAGGTTTGTTTGTATGGAACCTGATCTGAATCCACATGCAAATCCAGCTATTTATCAAGGGAATGGCTATCCCATTATGAGTCCATTCTCCAGAATCAATATTTGAGTTTAATATTCTGTGTACAGACATTTGTAAAATAAACAGGCCCGTTTACCTTGGTCGCCAGACCGTTGGTAACAGTAACAGACTCCAAGTAAATCAGATACATTGTTTGCCTTTTTTATTTGTTTTTATCCTGACCGATCAAGATCACGCAAGACTTTTCAGGAAAGGAAAATAATTGGCTTTAAAAGCCTAGCTCCCCATCTCAAAGCTTGATTTAAATGAAGATGCGAATATGTGAGAGGTCCCTAGTTGATATGAGATATAAATGCAAAGTAGCTGCATTGCTTGTAGAGGAGGAGATGCCAGATTTTATTTCTTGCACTCGGCTGGGTTTATTCAGTCCCCATGTGAACTGTGCACCCAGGACATTTGTTGTAGGAATACACCTTGGTGGATTAGAAAGTGCTTACCCAGATCATTTGTGGGGGTTTTTAAACAGAGGGTGCTAGAGGATTCCAGGCCAGCGGAATAAATTTGTCTGTTCTAGGCACCCCATTACCATGGCATCTGAGCCCCTCACAATCCTTAATGTATTTAATCTCATGGCACTCTTGTCAGACACGGAAGTCAGATTAGTCTGAGGCACAAGTCCTCACTGTATTAGGCTCTTACCTGGGTTTTAGCTCAAGCCCCCCACCATCCACACAGAAAATCTCTGACCAGGGTTTGGAGGTGCTTTAAGGCCAGCTAGCCTACTCAACTTGGGTGTGGGTGAGAGCCCAGGCTCCACTTCTGCTGAGGCTGGAACTCTGCCTCTTATCAGCAAGGATGCAGGCAAAATCCTTCAAAGACTTTGCTTCGTCTGTTGGGAAGGGCAGACAAGTTCTCCTACCATTGACGGGGAAAGAATCCTAGAGCATCTTAGCACAAAGAACCAGGGGACATGCCCCCAGACACACACAGGCAAGTGCAGAAACAGTGAGGACATGCTCACGGGGGTATGGCTTTGCGGTGGGCATGCTCACACCCTGGGCTAGGCTAACCCAGGAGGCAATCACCCGGATTGACCATGCAGTGTAGACACAAGCTAAGGGACTTGCCCAAGGTCATCCAGGAAGCCTATAGCAAAGCCAGGTTTCCTGGGTCCTAGGAGGATAGAGCTCTAAACATTAGACCAATCTCTCTCCGTTTCTGAGCTGACTCCCACATGCCTCTGAGCTCACTTTCATCTCAGATCAAGATTCCCCTCTGGCTCACACAGCCTTGTTGCTCCTTCCATTTTATCCCTGCAATCGGTTTCCATATCCAGCTGTGGTTATCTGGGCTATGAGGGGTCCAGAAGGACCCCTAGTTCCAGTTGTGCTAGGCATTGTGAAAACATCTAACGAAGAGAAGGTACCTGGCACAAAGAGCTGACAGACTAAGTGGAAGACAAGAGACAACAGGCGGATGCAACAAACAGGCAGGGGAGCTCAAGGTTACAGCTTGGGTTACTAGAATAGCCAGCGTCCATAGCGAAACTCATGCTTCAGGTCTTAAACCAACCTCTAACTACTAGAAATCAGGGAAACTTAATGGGGGGGGGGGGGAGATTATCCCACATCTGCTCTTCAGGGTTCTTACACCTTTCTCTGAAGCATCAGCTGCTGGCCACTGGATACTGGACTAGATGGACCTTGGTTCTGATCCAGTCTGGGGATTCCTGGGTTCCACCAGCTGTCTAAACATTGTCACAGCCTTTCATTATTTAGGTTATGAGCTTTCACTAAATGTTTGTACACCTAGCACAAGGGGGCTTTGATCTCAGCTGTTGCCTCTAAGCTCAGCTTTAATACAAATAATTCAAAATAAAACTATAACAGTTTCCCTCAGTGGAAGAGGATGTTACACAGGAGGCAAAATCTTCAAAATGCTTCTCTTTTCCCACCAACATCACCTCCATCTAGCCTGGTTTCACCTCAGATGGCTGGTTTTCACTATCTGGGTACTATTCTTTATAATATTCCTCCTCTGAGTCTCTGCGCAATACCCCAGAAGTCAGATTATAGAGAGTGGGGTATTTTTTATCTACAAGGGAGCCATGAGCACTGTGGTAGTTGCTAAGGTAACGATGCTTTTTCCCCATTGGCAGTGGAGTAAGTCGATAAGGAATTGGGACTGAGTTATAGAGTCTTTGGGCTACAACACCCCCTCGTCGCTATGGAATGGAGGGATCTTCCTACGCATTTAAGTATCGGTAGTTAAAAAATAAAACTTGTGTAAATTACTGAAATGCCCCTCCAAGATGTCCTGAGATGGACCTCCCCCACACCGCCCAGTATGCAAATCTTGCCTCCATAAATGCCCATTGATCAGGAATATTTTGCTCAGAGCATCTCCATCTTTGAGCTCTCCAACACCAGTGTGAATCTGGAGTAACTCCATTGAAGCCAGTGGACATATACCGGTGTAGCTCTGGGGTCAGAGGAGAACCAGGCCTCAGATTTTAATTTCTTCTACTGATTTCACTTGCAAATATATATATATATATATATATATATATATATATATATATATATATATATATATACACACTTTTTTTTACTTGCAAGCTACAAAGCTCTCTGCTGTCTGGGAAGATGGTGCAGAACATATAAAGTGAGTCAGAAAAGTAAACCAGCCAAGTGCTGCTGGACTCAGTCTCCTTTGTGTTGTGTTTCACTCACTGATTCCCCCATGGGAACTGATCAGATACTGTTTACTTTGACCAGACAAATGTTTCTTTCCAGGTATTGCCAACTGAGCTGTTAGGGGGCCTGTTTAGAACTTTAATTAACATTTCTGCCAGTTCAATCAAGCAAACAACATGCAGAGTGCTGAGTAACAGGGCCCTGTTCTCCACACCAGCAGCCTTTTCTAGTGCAAAGGAAGATTAAATGGAATTTATGCTCCTCTCAGATCTGCTCTGTGTTTTCCAGTAGCTCCATTGGCATGCTCAAGATTTAAACATCCCTGCCAATTTCTGTGTAGTATATGAGGCTGCCCCTTCAGAGGACTGCCCTGGCCAACACTTACAATGTATTGATCTGTGTTTTCCAGCTAGCATGTTGGTGAATCCTTTTCTTTTTTCTGAATGGGGAGGAATTGCCTTTTTCTGATTTCATTGTTTTAAAACGCAGCAGGTGTTTTTTATGTCGCTACCTCTTCAGGATAAATGTATCTGCTGTTTCGCCTATAGCTCTCACCTAATAATCCTATGTGTTTATACTGTAGCATCTCTGCCTTCGTTTCAAGGCTTTTTTCTGCTTTCTTATGCAAAAAAGAGCCAATAAATCCCATTTTATCACCAAGTGCATTGACAATGAATTCACATCCAGGCGTCTTTACAGGCTGTTGGCTTTAATTTATTGCATTTACTCTGGGAAATAAATAACATTTTTTCCAGTGTTGACTTTCTCTTGCGCAAAAATAACATCGTTTTCAAAAGGGCTAGAGCTTGACGTAGAAATCCTCTAACTAGGAGCACTTATGCTTATAATTATTTATATCCCAGTAGCACCTGGAAATGCCATGGTGCTATGACTGGGCATGCACATAAGCTTGTCTAGAAGGGGAATAGCCTGCAGTAGCTACACCTCACTAACTCTCCATGTGGATGCTGTTTGAGTCCCTTTCAGTGTATTCGCTCAATGCACTTTGGAAGTTATCTGGTTCCGGGGTGCAATCCAGACCAGTGAGGGGTTTTGCCACCACTTGCCCTGCAACCTGGAGTGCCTCACAATGCGTTACTGTTGTAGCTCCCAACATGTGTCGCTTACAGTCAGCCTGCCAGCATGCAGGTCAGAACCTGAGTGTCTGTCTAGAGCCACAGCCCTGGTCCAGCAACTCTGACCCCAGCAGCCTGTCAGCAGCACACCAGCCAGACCCTGGCTTCCAGCAGCTTTAGTTACTACTTGCAGGGTGACCCCAACACACTCCCAGTCCTGAATTTTCCCAAAAATGTGTGTTCTGCACTGTCCAGCCCTCTCCTAGACAGTTCAGATATTATAGGTCTGTTGCCCCTGTAATGGGTGAAGCTAAATCTGTCTGCTACTTTAACTGGAGTTACCAAACAATTCAGTTTAACCACCACTCTGGATTAGATTTCATTAAAGAATAAAGCAAGGGTTTTTTTAACTACAAGAGATAGATTTTAAGTGAGTACAATTATAAGGCATTAAAGTCAGAAAGGGGTACCAGAGAAATAAAGATAAAACACTTGCAAATAGCTAACACTTAACAAAGTAGACTTGGTTCAAGGTAAAATCCTTACCACATGTTCCCAGCAACAGGGCTGGCCAGATTCTCAGGTCAGAACCCCACCCCAAGTCCAAAGACGGGTTCCCCTTTTTTTTTTCTTTGGGGAGAGAGAGAGAAAGATAGATGAGGAGAGAAAGAAAGATAGACTCCCTGGGGTGGTTTTGCCCCTCACTTTTATAGTCCAGTCACCCTTTGAAATGCATTTTCCTGAGGGTTACCTTCCCACTGTAAGGATGGAGACATGGAGTATGGTGGTGAAAGAGGGTCCATGTTGTTGTTTGTTGCAATGCAGATTGATCTGTTACTGCCCCCCGTCACTGCCAAAGAATGGCCACTTGACAGGTGACTGCCAATCAACTTTGATGACACCTGGTTAGAGGACTTATCTTGTCCTTTGTCTCTGAGGAATAGGGTCACCCCCTCCTCAGACTTGTCTGGTAAACTCACTTCAGTCATAATTTCACTTTATGTCCATAACCTTACCTGTAATGTTGCTATACACATTTCACCATGATATTGCTGACCAGCAGGTTATTAGTTTTCAAATGCCACCTCACAAGGCATATGGTGTACAAAGATTATTACAGTGGTGTGTAGGGTGTGAATACAGGGGTGCATTCGGTCACAGAGGTGCATTAAGCTAACCTGATGGAGGGCACTCTTGTGCACAGTAAGAGTGTCCATGCAGGGAGTTAGTGCGGACTAGCTAGTGCACTTTAAATTCACACCCTAACTCACAGACAAACAGTGGAAGAAAGGAAGGGTTCTATCCCCATTTGATGGATGGAGAACCTGAGACATGGAAAGATGAAGTGTTTGTGAGTCTGTGGCAGAGTTGGGGAGTGGACTTGGTTGTCTTAAATTCTAACCAGTGCCCTAACCACGACACCATTACACTTCCTCAGTGTACCAGGACTGGGAATTTGCCTCTCTCTTCCTAGGCAGGGTCAGGGCACCAGAGCTGAGACTCTGGCCCTTCCCCTCTTTGGGTAGTCTGTGATTTTATGAAAGGCCCTTGTCAGTCCTCAGGTCCCAGGTCATGGATTCTGATTGATACTTCTTCTTCTTCTTGATGATTTATTTGCTGATGATAGAAAACTCCAGCAACTCTCCAGCCATCATGTGAAAAGTGTAAGTGGATCCATGGACACCGAACTCTTTATACACCAACTTAATTGTGACTCAAAATTAGACACAGACTGGAAGGTGTAAAACTCTTGCAAATTGCAAAATCTCCTGAGACCCAGCTGTGTCTGCTCCTGTCAGAGTCTCCATTCAAAGCCTCTTTATCAAGAGGAGGAAGGTTTGCCCCTGGGTCTGGCTGGGCGTGGGTTTTGTTTGTTTGTGGGCTGGGAAGGGGAATGGAGTGAATTTGAAGGTGGTGGAAGGTGACAGAGTGTCATCATCCTAATAATTATTAGTATTACTGTAATGCTGAGGAGCCCTAGTCAGAGATCAGGACCCCAGTGTGGTAGGTGCTGTACAGACACAGAAGAAAAAGATGGTCCCTGCACCAGAGAGCTTATGGTCTAGCTAATCATGAAGAGATGCTTCATAAGTAGCAGCAGGGCAAACTCCCCTCACCAAATCTATACCAGCCCTGACCCATAGAGACAAAATCTAGTGGTAAAAGGCCTGTCCAGTCCTATGGTGCATTCAGTCATTGGCTTCTCTAATGAAATCTCCAGCAGCAGGACCAATGAGTGATCATTTCAAGGATACACTTGGTCATCCAGCCTCTAGGATGTGAACTGAGGCCTGCCAAGTCACTCCACATTGACTAACAAACAGCCATCAGA
The DNA here is from genome assembly GCF_028017835.1 of Emys orbicularis. Lineage (NCBI taxonomy): Eukaryota > Metazoa > Chordata > Testudines > Emydidae > Emys > Emys orbicularis. Next base: position 30,021,009 of record NC_088697.1, on the reverse strand, counting down.
TTGCTACAGCATGAGGCTGCTACTGCCTGAGGCCGGTTTGACCATGCTGCATACAGCTCAAAGCTTTATATCCCATTTCCTATCTCCTGGGACCTCCAGTCCTGCCCACAACCAGGGCCGGATTACAGCTGACAACTAGAGATGAAAGACTCCCAATATTCCATTTCCAGCCCCCTGAGCCCATCCCAGCCCCCCTTCTCCTCAATCACCCTCTCATGTGCACTGGTGTGCCTATCTGAGTTAAAATGCAGCTGGAAAGATTGTTGATTCTCTGCTTTTAGATGCTTTAGCAAAGAAAATAGATCACTTCAAAGGGATAGGAAGAAAACTCTGTATCACATACGGGTAAATATTGAGTGTGAGGTGCTGCTAATTAGCCACACCGTCCATTAGCATTAATGGGATCTGTCTGTGTGGTTAATTCCCTCTGCAGTGCTCAGGCTGAATATTTAGCCCTTTGTCGTTACTGAGGACAGGTGCATTTTGTATTCTTGTTTATAGCAAATCTAATCTATCTCTCTGTCACTGTAGTATTTCTACAGAGAATTTTGAAAGGGTGCTTCAGACCCCAAACCAGTGAGAGACTCTCTATCCCACAAAGCATCATGCACCCAGTTCATCTCATGGTTTCACTGGAAATGCAACCCCAGGGGAGGCAATGGAAGAGAAGATAGATTAGTCCTTCATGAAACTCTCTTTCTCCATGACATACTGCCCAGTTCCCAGTCCTGGGTTCTGTCCCCTCTTCTCCCCCCCACCCCCAGCTGATGACTTTCTGAGCACCTCAGGCAGTGCAAGGAGCGTAGGAAAAGTGGCAAGGAGGAAAGGTAAATTGTGTTTTCAAGGATTCTGTTTCCAAATGCATTTGTGTCCCCTGAGATTCAGTATCTTCCTTCAGCCGACATTTCTGTCTTTACCATGGTGCTTTACTGCATCCAACTGCATGGAGAAGTACAGTGTGGGAATAGTGTTTGGGATGCACAGACTGGGAATACTGGTCTGAGATGAACAGACTGGACATATTTTCACTGCTTATAACACATTTGTCTCTAGTCCTTTCAGAAACCAAACTACTTAGCTCACTCTTCTAACACAATCCACACATTCAGCCAAATTCACAGCTGGTATAACTCTATTGATTTTGTTGCCAGCAGAGAAATAGGCCCAATAACATACCTTAGTAGCATGGCCCATGTAAGCCAATTAATTGCTTCATGTCAATGCACAACATTAGGAGACCTGAGTCTTGCCAAAGAAAGGGCTATTCTCCTTCCATTCATTGTATTATAGCAGTGAGACGGGCATCATTCATGAAAATACAGGGGCTGGGGAGAGAAGGCGTTCTTTGCTTTTGCTTTTGCCATGCCACTTGAACGCTACTGCTTTTTCTTCTTGCACTGGACAGATTCAGTGCTGTTTTTCCTAATGACTCTCTGTGCTGCTTGAATTGTTTAATGTTTTTAGCACCAAGTAATACACAAGATCATCTAACAAAGAAAGTAATTAGAAGAAAATCAATACTTTCAACACCTAACGGGAACCTACAAATGCAGGGAGTGTATGTTGGGTGATATTTATTGTCTTTGAATTTTTTGGTGTGTGCCTGAGAGACATTTGTTGCCAGAGATTTCCAATTAACTGGTGGTTGCTTGACATTGTGTGTTGTACTGTTATATGCTAGGGATCCTGTCAACCTTTGCCTATGGGGGCAGCTTGGTTCAGTGACTAGGGAAACATGGGTCCTATTCTCAGCTCGCCACTGATCTATGGTGTGACCTTGGTCAAGTCTCTTCCCCTCTCTGTACCTCTCTTTCCCATCCCACCTTTTGTCTGGGTTTGCTATATAGACTGTAAGCTCTTCAGCACAGGAACTGTCTCTTACTGTGTATATGTACAGCACCTAGCACAATGGGACCTGATCTTATTTGGGGCCTCTAGGCCCTACTGTAATACAAATAGTAAAAATGTGTGGAATATCAGGATAAATATCCTGAGAGTGAGAACTTCTAATCCAGACTCCTCAGGAAGCCTTTTGAGATGTTACTATGAGCTTGGTCCTGCCCTTGGACCCCTCTGAGCTAGTTCTGGCCAGGGACCCCTCGCGGACACAGCTTTGCTCCCAGGCCCCTGCTCTCTTTTTACCACGCAGCTGTTACTTGGAGCATCTCTGTCCGTTCTCTTGTGTGGCGCTGCATTCCGTGACTCCGGTGGGAGGCATGTCCTTGTTCACGAGTCAGGAACTGCTGGGCCGAGAACACGTTCGCAGAGGACACGGGGCAGAGTCCCGGCTTTAGAACCATGGTGCTTTGCACATGTTCATTTGTGCTGTGTAGCCTCGGCACTAGAGATGCATCCACTAGTGCAGCTTTAATGACAGTGATTTACGGGGATGACCGAATGGGGAGTGGTGCTATCCTGGTGATTGATTAATTAGGATCATGCTTTGTGAAGCCGATGCCAACTCCCTTGTCTTTGCTCACTCACGATTGTAAACTGGAGCAGAGGGTGTGGGGGATGGGACGAAACCCCCCGCCCCAGGTGATTTCACTTGCTTTGCCCTATAAAACTTGTGCTCTTCAGGCAGCAGAGGTGAAAAGCATGACCCAGATGCAACTGGCAAAAACGTCACCGCATGGGATAAATCATTATTCGTTCCTTTGGTAGTCACGGTAATTGTATTAATCGTGCTGGATTCCGGTGCCGCCCGCTTTGTAATTCCCATTGCTGTTGAGCATTAGTCCACTTAGTGTCCATTTACTGTCGTGTTTCCAAGCAATCAGTATTCTTGTCTTCCATGTACAAGATCATGGGTTAGCACCCATTGCTGAGTAAGAATGGGCCAGCAGGGGCACTAGCATCCTGCTTTCCCCTGGGATCCCTGCCTTTCTCATCACAGGGAAGGGAGAACAACCCCCCATCTCAGGTCATTGTAGAGAATGTGGCATAGGCTGCTGCAGTTTATCAAGGTGAAATACTGGTTCTCAACCCTGTCCATCTAGCTGAGGTGAAACCCTGGTATCAGTTCAAAGCTCCTCCTGACACTGCTGGGAAACTGGGATTCCAAAGCAAAGTGGGATGCTGCCTGTGGCTCATTTGCAAATCATTAGCCAGAGCGCTGTTCCCAGCTCACATCCTGCCTCTTAGACATCTGATCTGTGTGGGTGCAGGCTAGAAGACCTAGCTGAGATGGTCAGTGCATAGGGGTTGATTCAGCTTTATGCCAGGGTGACGCCACTGATGTCAATGGAATTATTTTTGGTTTATACCAATGTGAGCGAGGGGAGGATCAAATATTACAGGGTTTATTTGTTACCTGGGGGCTTTGGAGGAGGGAGGTTCCAGGTCTGAGGGGTTCTTTGCAGGGGGCCTGCCTAACAATTGCAGATGACCCACAGAAGGAAGAGTCTCTGGCCTATGGTGTTACAGGCTGTCCTCACATCACACAAAGCCCCCTAGACCAAAAGAACCTCTCTGCTCCCACCACAGTGGACATACTTATAAAACAGAGGGGGACCCCCCCAAAACAGGTCCATATTTAAGAGCTGTCTGCTCCCATGGACGGCAGAGGCCAGCCCTCAGGATATGACTAAGCAATGGAAGTAGGGTCTGATGCCACCATGTTTGCACCTGTAAAGGCTGGTGGGTGGAGTTTCATCTGTGGGATCTGATAGAACTAGAATTCTCCCTCCCCAGCCTCTGTCTGCCAGCTCAATCTAACTATAGACATAGGCGCCTAATGTTTTTCAGCCCCAGGTTTGACCCTCTGGGCCTACGTCTCCAAGAACAGTGTCCCCACCCGCGGTGTCTCCCGCTGCATACGTTCCCAGCCACTCTTGGGTTGTCGCTGTCCTTGGCATGCTGGGTTATCCCAACTCCAAGCCCCCATGTAAGCAGGTTGTCTGTTCCCAGGCGTGCCATCCCCAGGCACACAATTGCTGCAGGTGACAGTGGTGTGGGAGGAAGCTGACATTGATAACTCAGCATTGACACTGGGCAGGGAAGGCGATTCCCTGGTCCTCCGCCCCCAGTCACCAGCAGCTGGTGCGAGGTGGTTTCCTATCAGAGAGGAGATGGGCAGTAAATCTGGCATGCCCTAGTTCAAGATGGCTACTCTGCAGAATCCTCTTCAGGGCCCACCCTGACAGACATCTCCCAGGGGTTTCCTTGGGCTGCATACGGGATTTGGTGAGGGCATTTAGAGTAAGCTATGAGCTCTGCACACCTCACCCACCCTGTCTTCCTTGGCACCTGGTTTAATTCCTTGCTGTGTATTCCTGATCTTCTCTCCACAGCTGGGAAGGACAGAGGCTCCCTGGAGTGAGGGCTGAGCTGGAGTTCCTGCCAGGGGGAGGGTTACATGATGTGCAAGGCTTGTCAAGCTGACTGGATGCCTGTGAAAGGCAACAGTCCTGGAGATTGGAGCCCTGTCTCCACAGCACAGGCAGAGGCAGTGCAAGCCTCTCTCAGTGCCAGCCCTCATCCGCCGGACATAGACCTGAGATGGAGAGGCCTCTTCTAGGGCAGCCTCCATTCATGTCCTCACTGCCACTCAAGGGAGCAGAGCTGCTGCTGGTGGGGATTTTCGTGTCCTGGACACTTGTCCATTAAAAACCAGGCTGAGACTTCAGACAGGCCACCGATTTGCACCAGCTGAGTATCTGGCCCTACAGTTTAAGAGACAGGCTTTTGTCCAACTCCTTATGTTGACTCAAGACCACTTTCCGGCTCATTAGAACATTAAAAGGTGGCTCTGCTTGGTGCTGCCCAGACACAGTGTTACTGGCCACGACCACTAATGAGGTGAATTCACCATTTCCCCTCCCCTGCCGCCCTCCGTCCCTTGGCGTGTCACTAGTAATGGCTTTCGTTGCATACACAAAATGGTCAGCTGGGATTCTCAAAGGGAGTTTAGGCTGCTCTAGGGATCGGCACTGCTGTAGTCAGCTCCTGTAGGAAGGAAGGTAGATGTCTGGCTGCAGCAGCTTGCTGATTCCAGAACCCTGCATGGGCTGCTGAAAATGACTCTGTAGCCACTTGTGTCCCAGGGGGGCTGAGATAATCCGAGCTGCCTTAGGGATTTGGACACGCAATTCCCATTCAAATGCACAGGCCTCCCTTTCTCCTCTGCAGCTTTGCATCTCTCACCTGGGATGTTAGTTGACCGTCCCTGCTCTAAAGCAAAAGGGGCCTTTATCTGAGATGCGGCTATAGACCCTAAAACACTCCTAATCCCTGAGAAAGCTGGGGGTGTTCGCACACAGCACCCCATGGTCAAATAATCACCTGTTAGGAAAGCTAATGCCTACTCTTAGGCTGGCTTGTCAGTAAATTTTACATCCTGGTGCTAACCACCTACATAGATCAGATGGAGGTTTAATTCAATTCGTATCCAGCCTACAACCGTAGCATTCATTTTATTCATTTCCTCCGCAGAAAAGCCCTCAAGGACAGGGGTTTACAATGAAAGCGAAGTTTGTCACGGGGCGGTACTTCACATACCTGTTGTGAGGTGAGCAGGCTGCCCGCATGCAGCTTACAGAGGTGTGCTATACTTCAACAGAGCTGGTTCTATAGCTGTTGCCACCTATTTCCTGTTCCGATAGACACGCGAAAAAAATGTCTGCGGGCTCTAGGCATCCGGGAAGGACAGGGTTTTGTTTTAGGGGGATGAAAGGCAACAAGGAGGTCTGAGAGGGAAACAAGAGAAGGATAATGGAAACAGTCCCTACTACTATGGGCAATTGGACTGTGGGCTAATGGACTGTGAGAAACAGGAGATGCTCTTGCCCTGGAATTGTCTCTGAGCTTAGGAACATTCAGCAAGGGACTTGCCTGTGTTGTCCAGCGATGGATCATGTTGACCACTAGGTTATAGTGATTATGGTGGAGTTCCCTGTGTTTAAAAAAAAAAAAATCTGCAAAGCTGCTACATTTGCCTCCGTCAAACCTCTCCTTTCCACTCACTTCTGCTGTGATACCTGCAAAACACTTGACAACGGCTGGCAGCTGATGAGCTGTGACTGGTACTTCTGCGCTAAAATCATCTTCATGGCTCACTGTTACCTGGGGCTCCCCCCATTTGTTTGTTGCATCTACTTGTTGTCTCTGGTGGGCTGTAAGCTCTTGGGGATGGGGCCTTCTCTTCGAACGGGGGCCCTGATATCGCTCACTAGGGTTTATAGGCACCGCTGTGGAACAATGCTGGTTAATGATCTTTCTTTTCCAAAAATTATTGGTATTGTAGTAGCATCACTGTGTGAGGCCCTGCAGATACGCATGGTAAGAGACAGCTCCTGCTCTGAAAAGCTCCCAGTCCAAATAGACTAAGACAAAGGGTGGGAGAAGTGAAGCATTATTATCCCCACTTTACAGATGGGGAGCTGGAGGCGTGGGTGACTTGCTCAAAGTCACCCAGGGAATCTGGAGCAGAGCAAGGAACTGAAACCCAGTCTCCTGAATCCCAATCCAGGGCCTTAATCATAAGACTATCCTTCCTCTCTTTTATGGTAATGTCCAGAGGCCACCATTGGTATCCAGGCCCCATTGTGCTAGGTGTTATACAAACACATGGTAAGTGACAGTAATCCCCGAATGTGCTCTCCAACACAACCCCAGTCCCTCAGTCTACATACACAGCTCCCATTGGCGGCAGGGTTAATGGGGTCTCCAGGCCATGCTAGAGTTCTCTTCTCTCTCCTAGCTATCCTTTTAGCTCTACCAATGGGACAGTCTTGGGTCCAGCTGTGGGTCACTCACAGGGACAACAGAGCGGCAGGGCAAGCCTCCTCCATACATATGCCCCCCTAAATGGGACACCCGGTACTGGTGAAAGGAGAGTTCAGGCTATCTGACCCATCCAGCCCTGAGCAGGCTGCTAGCAACAGTCCCAGCAATGATCATGACTTCATGTGGGTGCCTTTCAGCTACGACTTAATAGTGTCTTTCACCTGCAAAGTGCCTTGCTAACATGGCAAAGCATTAATAGGTGCTGGGGAGTAGGATGTCCCCTGGGATCCCAGCTCGACAGCTCTTCTGGGGAAGCACTTGTGGGAAGATCTGTAAAGGTTTCAGAGCTAGAAAACCCAATGCCATGTCAGGGTGGTCGGAGTTCAGTGCTGGGTGAGGAGCGGTAATCACTCTAATATTTAATATTTCCAGCACTGCCTGGCAACGCCGGAGTCTCTAATGTTGTCTCATAAAGTGGTTCTAATTTCTTCTCAATGAACTTGATGTGACCGGACAGCACACCCTTGAGTGACATAGTTAAGCTGACCTAACCCCTGGTGTAGACAACACTAGGTTGATGGAAGGATTCTTCCTTCGACCTGGCTACCGCTGTTTGGGGAGCTGGATTACCAACGCAGATGGGAGACCCCTCCCATTGCTGTTGTGAATGTCTACACTGAAGCCCTACAGGGATGCAGCTGTGACATTTGAAATGTAGACACGCCCTAAAAGCCTACTGCCCAACTTCCTCTTCTCAAGTTCCTCCTGCCTCCAAGACTGAAGCTGGCTCCTGCGTCTGCATGGCTGATGGGGTGGCAGCTGGTGGATGAAGGCAACGTGGCCCGGCTCAGGGAAGTAGTAGGATCATCACTACTCGGGTGTTAGAGCAGTCTGCAAAATGTCTCCCACTTGCCTGTGAGCAGCAAACGTGTTGCCCCACTAAAGGATGAGGGAGCTGTCCCAGAGCCTGGTGAGGCCTGGCAGCATGGCTGTGTGTGCAGTTGGGGCTGACAGTTCTATGCCTGTGATTTATCCATTCCCAAGTGCACTGGGGTGACCTATGTCGTTCTTTTATAAACATGGCAATTTAGAAATATTCAAATGCAGAGATCTGCACCTACAACCCTGAAAGGGGGCGCGTGGAAGCAGATGTATGTCTTGCCCTAAGCAAGGGCTGAAAATGCAGAGCTTTCATTAAGGTCTCTGAATAATTAGCTGCACTTTCATTTCAGGTTCCCTCTTGCTTAGGAGGTAACACACATGACCGGCTTGCCATCCAAATGTCACAGGCCTATGGGAGGCAGGGGACTCCCTAATGACATCTCTGACAAAGACACAGATGTTGGAGAAGTGTCAGTGCTGTGTCTGAATAGGGAACAAGGTGAGCGAAATGTCAGGGAGAAGCGAAGATGCGGTTTTGCTCTGTTTTTCAGTGGGAGCAGCCCTGGAGAGTGAGTGGGGGCGTCAAAAACCCCAGCAAGACTTGTGCACAATTTCTCTGCTTTCTCGCTCTCCGGTTCTCCCTGAGGCACCAGAGTGATGGAGCAGAGTTGAATGTGCCGTGGTACGCAGAATACATTTGAATCGCCAAGCACCGTGCAAGCCTTCCCACGTTAAGCACTGCTCCCACCCCCTCCCTGCATCCACGTAAGGACAAAACCCGCCATCAGGGATACGGTTGCTGCCACAATGAGGTTGGAGGGGAAGGGGTTGCTCTCACATCAGTGCGCATGCACCTGCCATGAATGTTACTGATCGTTACATGCACAGCTGACAGGATGCAACCTGCTAGGGTTGGGAACAGAGGACTGTGCAATTCTATGGGGCTGATTTGCAGAAGGGCTTAGCATCACCAATTCCAACTGAACTCCATGGGAGCTGCTGGTGTCCAATCAGTTCCATAAAAACCAGGCCCCAGGTGTATTACTGCTATGGGAACCTATTTAGCCATTGGAATAGACCCGATTGCCCTGGATTTTGAATATTAAAAAAAAAAACTTTCTAGGGGAAGATATCTCATAGCTCGTCCCCCTAAATAGTCTTCACCTCTTTCCACTTCACATTAAACTGTGCTATGTTAACATACGCGCCGTGTAGATTTCAGAGGAAAAGCATGAACATCTCCAGCCAAATGCAGCTTGATGTGTTTGTTTGCCAAATGGTGTTTGCTTCTCTGCTGAGATGTGGTTACGAGAAAGCTATTCTGTTTAAATAGGAAAAGACTAGCGCAAGCTGGAAAAAGGTATTTCCCTTCCATAGGAAAGTCCAACATTTTGAAATTTATTTTTTTTGTTCCAAATTGGAATGGAAAAAAATCTACATTTCAAAATTCCCTTTAGAACCAAAATTCTGAACGTTTTTTTTTTTTATTATTCGGGACCACTGAAACATTTCATTTAGGTAATGTCAAAACATTACATTGTAAAATATTGACAATATATAAATATAAAAGTATGCTATAACATTAAACTTAATCTTTTAATATAATGTAACAGTTTGAGTTGAAACACAATGTTTTTACCTTATCAAAACCTAATGTTTTGACATTATTGAAACAAGAAAGACAACATTATTCATTTCAACATTTTCCCCTGCTCTGATTTAGAGGAAGCTGCATTTTCCGAGGAACAAAGGTTCCATTGAAAAATCTTTCAACCAGCTCTTGAAAACAAATGAATAGACTCTCCTGCCCACCTCTCTGAGCAATACACCCTCATGTGGTTATGGCAGGCTAAGAGAGAAAGAGTTTGTAAAGGCACCTGTGTTACAGTATTGGCAGCACATTCGTGTCTGGGAAGCACATCCCAGCTGTGCCCCGGGTCCCTTTTCAGAACCAGGCGCCAGTGACTGGGAAGAGGTTTCCTTTCAAAATCACATCGTGTAAAATACATTTTTTTTCAGAGCAGAGTTGCTTAAAAAAACACCTTTTTGCTTAATGTAGCAGATGGCCCAGGCTAAGGTGCTGCACAGACCCAGCCGTGTGTGGCACTACGACAGAGGAACATTGTAAATATCTCACTGCGTGCGTTTGCAGAAAGCCGGAATGAAACCCACTTTCAAACTTTCCCCTCTTTTTTTCCCCCTGAGAATGCGACTTGCTTGTCCCTCAGCACCCAGTGGTGAGACAAGCTGCCTCCTTGATCTGTGAAGCTTTCTAACAGTGGAGGTCAGGGAAATCTGCTTGCCAGAAACATGGTTAAGGGAAGTGTCCATTAATCTGACAGCCTGCTGTGCTGGAGCCGTGTGAGCATGTGCTGGCCACATGGTCTCTTTTCACAGTAGAGGCATTGGAATTTATGTGCCAGATGGGTCACTAGAGACCAGTCGGGGCTGTATGAGTGTTGGTGTTTCCCTGGGATCAACATCCTCTAGTTCTGGGGGACCCATACCCCATCTTTCCCTTCTTTATGCACTTGTTTCCTCCAAGACCTCATGTCACAGTGTCCTTCCTGGGGCTGAGAAGGACAGAAAATGAATTGAGGGGACCCCAAACGCTAAGGAGCTAGGTTAACAGTCACTCCGTTCCCCTTTTAATTTGGAGGTGGCTCAGAAGAACCAGTTACTCAGGGGTCAAACAGGTTTAGTGAACCCTAAATCCCCCATGGTAGTGCGATCCTTACTGTCAGTCAGCCACAGGGGTCACTGCAGAAAATCAAGATGTCCTGGACATGTAGCATACGCAGCATTTCATGGCTCTGTTAGCAGCTCAGCCAGCCATTGCCTGAATCCGAGTCTCTGGTGCGCTAGGGAATGCTGCACCCCAAACTGAATCCAACCCCAGAAGCTGCCATCTATGCAAATACCGAAGCCAACTGCAGCCCTTTTGCTGACCGTCCTGCTGGTACACAGGACATATCTTAGATTTGTAAGCATTCATCTCAGTCCATCACTTCAGCCGCCCCATGTAAAAGCCAACCCTATTGCACGTCTCTCTAAAAGAGCTTTCCCCAAGCTGTTCTGCAACTTCCTTAGCAAGCTGCAATGTGATTTTTTTCCCTGGTGAACATTGTTCCTTCTCAATGGAGCTGTGTGCCCTGGCCGAATGGTGCATTAAACAATGTTTTCAGGCAGCTATTGGATTAGGCCACCAACAGGTGTTGTAGCCATTTGAGATGAGAAACAATCATAGCAGGAACAAGGTTACCTAAAATTCCCATTAAACCGGGGCAAAGAAAAACACAGCACTTGAAATTGCTTTGCAATCTGCAGAATGTCAGACTAATCAATGTCGACTGAATGCTACTTCATTGTATGAATTCCTTTGTCATATTTGTTTTAGACACGAGAGGGTAATTAATATTGATTTTGCTTCCTGACACACACAGTTTTCTATATATTCATCGGATGGATTTCTTGTGTCTACTCCCCAAATTTAGGAGATTAAAATATAGAAATTGAGGATTGACTTTTCTCCAGGCAGCTGCAAAAAGCCCTCCCATAATCCCATTGTGAGGCAATAAAACAGGGTTTATAAATTAGTACCAGGGGTTTACCCTACCTGCACAGAGTTGGGGATTTGGGACCAGATTTTTAAAGGAATTTAGGTGCCTAAAGATGCAGATAGGTGCTTAGTGGGATGTTCAAAACCACCAAGGCACCTAACTCCCATTGCAGTCAATGGCAACCTGCCACAAGATGGGATGGCCCTTTAAGGGAGATGGGGTTAGCACCCCCCCCCCCCCCGACTAATCAGCTGCCTCCCAGATGGTGAGATAAAAGGCTAATATGCAGCTTGCTTAATGTGGAGAGCTGTAAGGTGAGCAGGGACAGACCTGGAAGGGGGTTTGCCATATCAGCTGGGTGAGAGTCCTGGCTGGGGACGCCTACTGTGGAGGTGGTAGCAGAGGAAGCTGGTTGAGGCCGTAGGAGGGGCCAGGCTGCAGGACCTAGGTTACCTGGTTTGATTGACTTTGAATTGTGTTTGAACAATGATGTATCCCTGGGAAAAGGGACTGAAATGCAGGGGGAGTTTCGTCAATGCGCTGGCTAGTGATTTGGCCTGCTGGCTTACATGAGAGTGGGGAAACTGAGGCAGAGGCAAGGCCTGATGCTGAGTTTGGGGAGAGGCTGTTATAGAGCCTTTCAAAGGGATTTGGATCAAACCCTTAGGGAATATGCTTTTGGCAACATTTGGCCAGGTAAAATTTGAAGGAATTTCTTTTGCTCATAGGGGATCTAGGTACGAGGTAGTGAGATGACCATGCTTGGAGCCCTTTAGATCCAACTGGATTATAAACCACCAGGATCCTATTGCTTGCTAAGGTCCTGATCCAAAGTCTGTGGAAGACAATGGGGTTTGGCTCAGGCCCCAAACCCAGCACAGAGACCCTGGGAGCATGCGCTGGTTCCTCTTTGGAATGACCCAGCAATAGAGTGGGTGGGCCATATTCTCTGTCCCTCTTTCCCTTTGCTGGATGCAGGAGTGGTGTAAAGGTGCCTTTGTGCCTCCCCAATGCTGGCGCAACGTGGAGCCTACACTCTGTGTGTCATGGCGCTGGCTGAGAACAGCCACGTGCAGTGAGTTCCAGCCATACCTCCTCCTCCTGCTACCTATGCTGCAGGCTGTGCCAATCCCGTTTTACCACCTTACAATGGAGGTCTCCTCCAGGGGGCATGTCCTGGCCTCTTCATGCTGCTATAGTGACATAAAAGAGCCACAGGGAAGAATCAGGACCACTATCTGGAAAGAAATTAGGAGATCACTTCTTGTTTGTGTGCAGTTCCAAGGGGGCATCTTACTCACTGTTGCTGAAAGAAGATGCTTCACTCCCACCTATGCATATTCCCTTCCCTGCGGTGACCTACAGGGTTAACACAGCCTGATTAGCAGTTTGATGGCACAGAAACATGATTAGCAAGAGAAACTTCTGCACTTTCTTAGTGTCATGCTTCATATCCTAATGCCAAGGAGTTTTCTCACCTGGCAACGCAGCCAGGTTGTGTGACCTGATTTCTAATCATGGATGTCAAGGTTGGTGGGAGCTCCTGTTGCCTCCACTAATACATATCTGTGGAAGAAGAATTTCCTATGCTACCTACTGAGGAGGATAAACACAGATCTCTGCTAGGCATTCATCCTCTAGATAGAAAAATGCGTGCTCGGTTCTTAAAGTGCAGCAGCAGAAAGGTCTTAGCTTTGCAGTAAGAGGGTGTAATTGTCACCATAAAACATTGCCCTGGGGTGGAAGTAACTGGGAAGATCCTAAGGTTCTAAGAAGATGAATTTTGCCTAGGACCTCCTTTGGGATCCTATGTTCTCCTTTTCATAACACAGAAGCAGAACCCATGACGGTGGCGTTTTGGTGGCCTGGGTCAGATGGACGCAGCTATCGTGGTGCTAAATCTGGCTCATTCATCCAGATCTATGGTTGCTTCCTTGAACATAAGGCAGGGGTGAAAGTAATATTAAATTCTTACCGGTACGGGGGCCCGACTCCAGGCCTCGGGCGGAAGGGGCGGGGCTGGGGGTCAGCCTCCCCCAGCCAGCCCATCCACGCTGCCTTGCCCACGCCGCCTGGGGCTCTGGTGGCAATTTAAAAGGGCCTGGGGCTTTGGCCGCTGCTGCGGCAGTGCTTTAATGTTGGCTGCATGTGGGCCGGTACCGGCTTCTTACCAGTACGCTGTACTGGCCTGTACCGGCCTACTTTTACCCCTGACGTAAGGCCTGACTGTAATGGGGGATGGTGGTGTCCACTGGGCATTATCACCTTTCACGGGTTGGAACCTCGGTGGGCAGTGGGTTCACCTTGTGTTTGGATCCTTGCCAGTGATCCAGGGAGCAGATCCAGTTTTGTTCCCTCATTAGTGGTGCTGTGACTCTTCTCCACACCAGCCTCCGGTGGCTGAGTGTGCCACCCCTGCCAGGGAGTGGAGCTGGGAACCAAAGCCAGATTATGCAGATGCCTAAGCAGGGAGCTTCCAGCCATCTACAGATTTCCAATGAGTTCAGAATGGAACTCCTGATGAAGGAAGCCTGTTGTAACTTTCTGCCAGCTGCCTAATCTATAGAAGTTGTCAGAAGGAGAAGAAATAAACTTGCTTGCTGCAGACTGTCCTGCCTCCCTTCATTGTAACTCAGAGTGATGGATGATTTGGTACCTGTGATCTTCAAGAAGCAGCTGTAACTTCCAGAAGCTTAAATACAACCAGAGCCTGGAAATGCCACATAGTCCCACCCACAGAACTACTAGTAACCGATAATCTTAGCATCGAGCAATACATGGTACAAAGATTAACTGATTCAAGTCTCCAGATGAGCATGTGAGATAGGTAAGTGTTAGCTTCCCCAGCTGTGAAGTGGGGATAATGTGATGCATAAATATGGCCATGTAGCAAGGCTGGCATTTTCAGAATAAAAAAAGAGCAATAAGGGGTCTAACTCCCCTTGGTAAAGGGGCCTCATCTCTTTGTTATTCTCCATCCAAGTAAAGCGGCACAGGGGGATAAAAGCCCGCAGTGCCCCTCCATTATGTCTCGTACCTCTGCTTAGGGACAACACGACAGTGTGAAGAAATATTGATGACCATGAGTACAGGTGACTGCAGTGCTGCTGTGATACAGAAAGAGCTGGAGGCTGGCATGGAGATTTCTGAGCTGGAACTATGCAGGCTGACACTGGAGAGCTGGGATGTGGGAATCACCAGACCTTGATAGACCTGCCTGGGGGATTAGCAGAATCCTAGGGGGAAACGAAGGCTGAAGGCAAAGGAAAAACAGGAAGCAGAGTAGACTGTAGCTTATCCCTTGCTTTGCTGATCACTGCCAGAGAGTATTGCATGTACAACAAAATGTAAATTAGAGACACTGCAGAGACAGAGCATGAAAGTGTAAACAGGGTGCTGAGACAGGGACATTTGAATATGCAGGTGATGTTGCTATACTGTCTCGGTCTTCACCTGGGGGCTTGATTCTCCATTGCTTTGCACCGTTAGACCAGCCATTAATACCAGTGCACAGTGCGGGTAGAATGCTACTGTTCTGATTGAGGAGCATGATACACTCACTCTGCGCTGGTGTAAATGGTTACACAAGGTGCAAGGCAACAGAGAATCAGGCCCAAGGGGTGTGTGTGTGTGGAATGAGACCATGGGGGGCAACATGTGGAGGGAGGGTTTGGGGTGTATAAATAGTGCATGTGCAGCGGGGAGGGAAGGAGGTGTTGCTCTGTGTTTGTACAGCACCTCGTACAACGGAGTCCTGATCCTAGCCAGGCGCTCCTAGGCATTACCCCGATACACGTCGTCATCAAAGACATTTGTGTGCGAATGAAACATCTGCTACGTAAAGCCCAGCTGTGTGTGGAACAGCACAAAGTGACTCAAGGAAGTGGATTTGGATGATAAAGAGCTGGGGTGGGGGGTTATACCTGAACAACTGGGGTGAGAGGGAATTGAAATACCAGCACTGGCCTGGAATGACTTGCTTCTGTGCAGTGATATAGAGCATTACAGATGAGAGTGCGAGTGCGAGAGCGATGACAAGAGCATCATTGTACCCAGAAGAGAGAGACCTTTCAGACGTAGACTTGGCTGCTGACCATGGGGCTCATGTGGTCACCAGAGGAAGTGAGAGAACCCTGCCAGGTGAAGGGATGTCAAGCGCTGTGTGTCGGAGATGAATCACAAACAGTGTGCGTACCGTCACTGTGATTTCAGTGCAGAACTCTCCAGTGGGCCTGCAGGCTGCCTCCTTAGCTCCGCATCCATGAGAAGTGATTACGGCCTCTTCCTGCGACATGGACTCAGGAGTGGTCGAACATGCTGGTTATGCCCTGGATGGATTTCAAGAAACAGCAGGGAGAGGAAGGATGGTCCAGTGGTACTGGCCTGCAGCTTGGGAGATTCAAGTTCAATTCCTTGCTCCGGCACAGACTTCCTGTGTAGCCATGGGCAAGTCATTTAGTTTTTCTGTGCCACAGCTCCCCATTGGTAAATAGGGGTAATAGTACTGCCCTGGCACACATTAAGGATTGGAAGGCACTCAGATACTGCAGTGTTGTGGATCATACGGGTACCTGAGAGAGAGAGACAGACATCTTCACAGGCTTTGCTAGGCAAAGCTGACTGGCTGGTTGCTTGATATTTATGGCACAAGTGGAAGACCTTAGGACTGTCCTGCTCATTGCAGGCCCATGTTACCATGACGATGTGCCACAGAAATTGATAAAGTGATTAGTAACGGTGGGGTCAGGTCAGTTATACAGAGCAACCTGGATCACTTGCTGAGACGGGCTCATTTAGACAACATGCATTTTAACACAGCTGAATGCAAGATTATATATCTAGGACCCAAAAATGCAAGGCATGCTTACAAGATGGGGACTGCGCTGGGAATGCAGGGGCACTGAAAAGGACTTAGTAGGTATGGCATATAGCCAACTGAACATGTGCTCCCAATGCAGGGCGTTAGCGAAGAGGGCGAGTGTTATCCTTGGCTGTGTAAACCAGGGGATATCAAGTAGAAGCAGGGAAGTGGTATTGCTTCTTTCTATGGCATTAGTGAGACCATTACTAGAATACGCTGTCCAGTGCTGATGTCCACGTTTTGAAAAGGATTTTGGAAAATTGGTAAGGGTTCAGAGAAGGGCTAAAAGGAGGATTTGAGGTCTAGAAAACATGCCTTAGAGCTAAGAAACTCAATCTATTTAGTTTATCCAAGAGGAAGGTAAGCGGTGACATAATCACAGTTCAAAAGTACCTACAGGGGTAAAAAGATTTCTAGTAGTAGATGGCTCCTTTGTCTAGCAGAGAAAGACCAGGAGATCCAATGGTCCGAAGCTGAGAAAACACAAATTCAGAATAGAGATAAGGTACAATTTTTTTTTATCTGTGAGTGTAATTCACTATTGGAAGAACTTAACAAAGGATGTGGTAGATTGCCCATCCCTTGGAGTGTCTAAGACAAAACCGGATGTTGTTGTTAAGAGATGCTGTAGCTCAAACAGGAGTTATGGGCGTGGTGCAAGAATTACTGGGTGGGGTTCTTTGGGCTGTGCTATGCAGGAGGTCAGATTAGATGATCTAGTTTATGCATCTGTGAATCCGCCTTGTGGCACCCCCTCACTCCGAGCTCTATATTTCAGGCCCTGTAAGAGACGCTTTTCTTTTAACAGTAAATTCTGAGCCCTGCCCTGTAGGCATGTGCAAGGATCCCTTTCCCCCACAATGTGTTTCCTAAAGCAGGGCCTGGGTATATTTCCACTGGAGAGTGTGGCCCCTGTTCCCTGCTAGCACTACTGCAGATGTTAGCTATTGACAGGGGATGATCGGGTGAGAGTAGGGCCTTGGCAAGAGTCCCCAGGTAGGGATTCTGGCTAAATCAGCCAGGATTACCCCTCCTGGGATGCTTCTGGCTGTGTAGATCTGATTTGAGCTCTGCATATGTAAATCTCTGCCTCGGAGGGGATGGATGGATGTGACGTAAATTCCTTCAGCAGAAAGCATGATAGGAGGGCAGGGGGTTATGTTAGCAGCTCAGCTATTTCAATCTTTTGCTCCTCTCATTGACGATGAACTGACTGCTGCTTTTTCAGGACCTGTGTCTCTGACAACACTTCACCTTCACTGTCTGTAAAGACAGAAGCGACCTGGGGTCCTTGCCCCATCATTCCCTGTGGTGGCGAGTAAGACCAACCACTGCAAAGAAGCCTTTTAGCTTTACCACAATGGCCTTATCCTCTCTGATTGCTCTCTCTGCACCTTGATGTAGGCAGCTCCCTACTTCTGAGGCCCTTTATCAGAAATTCTTCATATAGGTGTGTACCAGATCTTCACACCCTATCTTCTCCCCTCCACCTGGCCAGGTGATGCTCCTGTGACATTTAGTCATATCATGCAGCTGGCCTTCCATTTTTGGAACATAATGTTTTTGCCCCAATACTCTTTTGTACCTGGCTATTTAACCAGAATCCCTTGTTGGCCATACTTTCTCTTTCGGGTCTGTCAATAAATGGCTCTTAAAGGGTCAATAAATGATGAATAACTGTTATAAGCATGTTACTGACATTTATTATAGCCAGTTACAGGTCATGGGTTAGATCACCAGACTCTAGAACAACAATGAACCATTTATTAAAGCATCTATTATTCAATTTATTAACTCTTTCTAAACTGTTCATGAAGGGGCCTTCCATATTTCTCATAGCCTGGGTTTGTAGACCTTTCTGGGACTTTAACACAAGAGTGTTAAGCCTGCTCTAGGCTGCGCCTGTGAATTTCATTTTCACAGTGTTTCCCTGGAGGAAAAATATCCCGCTTTAAAAATAAAAATAAGAATCATAATAAAAAAGCCTCCTTGTTGATGCATGTCCCCAAGTGACCTCTTGGCATGATCCCCAGCTTGGCATTCATAGAAATCATTTATTCATATGTACAAGGTACAAAAGGTAGAGCCTAGAAACAAGTACAAGAGGAAAAGAGGACGGGGGGCTAATGAAAAAGTATTCTCTTTTGTTTCTAAACATCGTTTTGATCGTGTATCTGAATGGACATTTAGTGTCTGTTTCCATAGCTACATGTAGCAAAACAGAGGGAAAGCAAAGCAAAAGTAATTGAAAATGCTGGCGCTGGCATCAAAGAAAATATCAAGATAAAAGCTGTGCTAAAAATGGGGACAAAGAGAAAATGAGGCAGAGGAAATGGAAGAATAAACAAAAGCTGATGTTACATTTATCTCGGTGATATTGTTAGCCTTTTGGTTGGGAACAGCACCTGTAGTAGGCAAGAATTCACACCTACCATATACATTTGTTATTGCTGTTAAAAGATTAGTACCCCAGCTGGGTGCTCTTCAGAGACACCAGGAGAGTCAGGCCCTGACCTGGAGAGCGTACAATCTCAATCTACAAAGCAGAAGTATGATCCCCATTTTACAAATGGAGAAACTGAACCCAGTGAGATTTTAAGTAACTTGCCCAAGGTCCTGCAGGTACTCTGTGTCAGAGCCATGGATTGAACCCTAGTGCCTTGACTCCTAGACTAGTGCCCTAACCACAAGATCATCTTTTTCTATGTTCCAGTGCGTGCATGTGACCTATTGCAATAGCATACTTATCCCAGAGGCTTATGTCTGGACCTGGTTGTGCAGGGAGGACAGCCTAGCAGCAGAAGAGCTAGGCCCTGACCACTGTCAGAAAGGACCCCCAAAGAGGCAACAGCACCTGCCAGCTCTGACTAATCCTCTTGCATTGCCTAAACAATGCAGCTAAGGTACTTAATGCAGCTCTCATTTGGAGCACATCCTCTTGCCTAAGACAGGGCAGACTTACGCATGGGTGAATGCACAAGGAGCAGAAGCCAGCTGGATCCGGAGATCCTGGCTGACCATTGCCCTGCACCTAGTGTAGTCATTTACATGAGGGCAAGGTGAGTGTGAAAAGCTAGTATTGCTGTCCCCCTTAAGATTTATCTGTTGTTATTGTTATTTGTTATTTGTATTACGGTAGCACCTGGAGGCCTCAACCAAAATCAGAGCCCCATCGTGCTAGGTGCTTCACAAACACAATAAAAGACAGAAGAGCTTGCAGTCCAAATAGACAAGGCAGACAAAAGGCAAGAGGGGAAACAGAGGCACAGAGTGGAAGTGATTTGCCTGAGGTCACTCAGGAGGGCAGTGGCAGAGTTACCAGTCTCCTTTCTCTATTCTAAATTTAACAAGTGTTTTGAACAACAAACCGCTCGCCCGCCCCCTTTTTTTTTTCAATCAACCCACCAACCCCCCAGATTTAGTAGAAAAGCTTTTAGTCTCTCATTTCTATATATTTTGAATGGCTGGCCAAAGAAGGCAGGGTATATGGGTAAATACTGTGCAGCCAGCATTTAATTTCAGATGCAATGAGTTGAAAAATATTGTATAATGAGTTATAGATCTGCTTTCACTGAGTCCCGAATGTGCTGGCTAATGAGTTATTCCTATTTATTGCACAGTTGTGCCTGTGCTATATAGCACAGTTTGTTTAATGCATTAATGCTGCCTTTGCTCTAACGCATCAGGAGAGAATGCAGATGATAGCAGGCTGCTAAATCTTTCCATTCCGTGTCAAATAAAAGCCAAAGATCATGCTGCATCTAATATTTCAAATAATGAATCCAACAAGCCGAAAGTGCTCTATTGTCCCTGGGGTATCATCTCTATATTTCTTACCCTGGAAATGCAAATTGCCTATCCCAGGCTCTTCTGTCATGACTCTGTCATTTCAAAGTTCACTGTAAATGCAGCGTGCAGAACCTGTAACTTTTCAAGATAGGAACCAATGATTCCCAGAAAAGTGATTCCCTTCTTTTCGAATCCCCTTGGGGCATATCTGTCTTTCTGAAGGTGCTTATGGCTCTCCTCACCCTAGGATCTGAGTATTGTAGAGCTGAGAGCAGAAAGTGCATAGGGGGGCAGGTTTGTTTCTAAAATAACATTCTTTGATGAAGGGGGTTGCCGGGGGCTTTACCAATATTCTGTGCGGATTTTTAGCAGCGAGTTGATTAATCATTGGAACAAACTCCCAAGGGAAGTGGTAGATTCTCTATCTCTTGCTGTCTTCAGATCAGACAATATGCTTTTCTGGAAGATGTATTTAGCGAAACACACGTTATTAGGCTCAGGCCTGGTCTACAGTAGAGGGGGGGATCGATCTAATTTATGCAACTTCAGCTACGTGAATAACATACTTAGATCTACTCACCATGGTGTCTTCACTGCGGTAAGTCGACGGCTGACGCTCCCCCGTCAACTCCGCCTGCGCCTCTCGCCCTGGTGGAGTACCGGAGTCAACAGGAGAGGGCTTGGAGGTCGATTTATCATGTCTAGACTAGGTGTGATAAATCGACCCCCGCTGGATCGATTGCTGCCCGTTGATCCAGCGAGTATTGTAGACAAGCTCTCAGTATAGGGATAAGTGGGTGAAATTCTCTGCTCCATGCTATACAGAAAGTCAGACTAGATGAGCTACTGATCTCTTCTGGCCTTAAACTCAATGAAACTGGTTGAGGTACTCTGCCATGTGGTTTATCAGCTCTTTGGGCCTTGACTGGAGCTCATAGACCCACCCAACTGCCATACAAGTATTACATAATAATAATAAAGGTGACTATCTTTCAGAGATGCTGTATGCACAGCTTCCTGGTGAAAGGGGCTACACGTATGGAAGACATTTACAGAATAGTAGTGGAAGATGCATTGGCTTTGGTCTTCCCTCCTCTGTGTTCCCATTAGTATGTTTTTGTCCATCCGCCACAAGAACTAGAGACTTAAACGTGCTGCTTGGCAGTACAGAGAAATCCTGCCCAGGTACTATCCTCCCTCCTAGCTCCTTACAATGAAGCCATACATTAGCCATGTGGCCGCTTGTTTAATCTGCGGAATATAAGGCCACTCTGCTGATCTCCAGATGGGATCACTAAAATTAACAAAGCTTTTCCAAGCCAGGCTGACCTTGTTGCAATGATCTGCTCGAAAGGACATATGCCAACTCACAGGGTGGTCACCTCTAGGTTACAGTTAATAACAATAAAAATACTTTCCCCTTATCTAGTGCCTTCCGTCTGAGGATCCCAGCTTTTCTGACATAAATAGGTTGACACGCAGTCCCTCCTGCATGGGAAGGTCAGGATTATTCCTGTTTTATGTATGGGGAAACTAAGGCAAAGAGAAGACAAGTGATTCACCCAAGTCAATGGCAGAGCCGGGAAGGGAGCCCTGACCCTGCTATTGCCTAGCTTTGTGCTTTAACCGCTGAACTATGCTTCCTCCAGGTGGAGACATGGCTAAGAATTCTATAGAACACCCTATTGTTTGATCACAGCAATCCTTTTCTTGAGTGGCTCATTATCCCCTCAGCCACCTTCTGACTTCAGTCCCTCAGGATTCGAGAGCGCCCCATGTGTGGTCCTAGGGAGAGAGCTCATGTCAATGTTTCTCTTGGTCCGTATGCACACTGGAAGGAGGGAAAGGACACCTCAGATCCCCTGGCCATCTCCTGAACAGAGGACCTGAATGTGTTTTGCAGACCAAACCCACCACAGCAGAAAGACACGAAGGAAGCAGCAGCTCTAGTCCAGGGGAATGTAGCTATCTGCAAAATACGCTTGCCTTGACTTTTCAACTCCAGGTTGTCCAGTTGTCCTGGTAGGCAGAGACCATGGTGCTCCATCTTATCTCTGCAGCAAGGAAAGAGAATATTAACCTCTCCTACTTCATATTGTTGGGCCAGATCATCCAGTGGAGTAAATCAGCATAGCTTCATTGATTTCAACTAATCAACAGTGGTTTACAGCAGAGGGGGATTTGGCCTTTTTTCTCTATAATCAAAGGTAACTATTACCTGTTCCTTCTCACATTTCCGAGCAATCCTAATGGAAGCCAGGAGAAGATTACCAGCTGAGCTCCTTAACCTTTTGGTACCACCTCTTCTGTTCAGTGCCTCAAGGGAAAGCCTGCATCAGCAGAAGTGCTATATAGACTGTAATTTAAAATCTATTAACTCTGAACACCGGTATGGCACACAAACTTAACTGGCCTTTGCAGTACTGCATCAAGTTCCCATTCCTAGTTATTCCTATAAATCACACCCGATAAGCTGGGATCCAATCAATGGGGAAAAAATTATACCACAGCGTTAGATTTCATCATACATGACTTGAACTATTACTTATCTGTCTTGTGGCATGAAGAATCATGGAAATTAATGATCTCCCTCTGCCCAAACCTAGTGTGTGTGTGTGTGTATGTGTGTGTGTGTGTGTGTGTGTGTGTCAATGTTACTTTGAGTGTATTCTTGCTTTAAATGATCAATTAATGTTTTTTGAACTTACAAATGGTCAATTGCTTTTTAAAATTGCTATAATACTAAAAATCCTGAAACTTAATGGGATTTCTTTTTACAATCTGATTCTCCAGAACCCTTCTCTTAATGCCCTTTTCATAAAAGATTTCTGCCTTACTAGACATCTTCCTGCGTCTTCATACACAAATGGTGAGCTCTTGGATCTGACCAAAATTCAGAACTTGGACCAGTTCTAACATGTGTGTTCCGTTTTGAAAGGACCAGACTGAACCCCAATATTAGGATGTATTTTCTCAGACAACATACAGTTGGCCTGTGGAATTCCCTGCCATGGGTGTTGTAGAGGCCAACAACAGTTAAAAAGAGTGTGTGTGTGTGTGTGTGTGTGTGTGTGTGTGTGTGTGTGTGTGTGTGTGAAAGAGAGAGAGGGGCAGGCCTTAGTACAATGGTGTCCTGGTTTATGATAAGGGTGCCTACTAATAGTTAATAATTAGCTTTCTCCTATTTTTCATGTTAAAAATTAACAGGAAACTGTGACAGATGCTGTATAAATCATCATGATAAGTTATTTCTATGTGACATTTATTGAGTGCAGAACTTCCGGTTCTGTAAATATAGGGGTGGGAAGCAATGAAAAAACAATTTAGAAAAAACTCTAACCAAACTTTTTCAAACTTGAAAAAAATGTTCTGCTCACTTTTGGATGAAGATCTGCCTCCAACTATTGTCTTGTCTTAGATTTGTAAGCTTCTTGGGGCAATGTTATATTAATAATCAGGGCCTACCAGGCCTACCTCAGTTGTGAGCTGAACGGTTGGAAAGTGGGTGAAAGTTTAGACATGTTCCAATCACCTGTAACAAATGTTGCTGAGGAGAGCTACAAAAGGGAGCTAGACTTGTGTTTGAACTTATCCAGTCTGTTGATCAATTCTGGTATCAAAAGGAGAATGAGATCAGAAACTAGGCCTCATTGGTTGAAAAAATAATGATTGGATGGGATATTCTGCCTATCCCGCCTTTAAAAAGGGGCCTTTAAAAAGAGACTTTGGAGGGAATCAGATGGGGTATGGATTCCTGTGACATTCCTGGGGGAAAGGCCGAGGGGCTTCTAATTTGCTCCAGAGACCCTGTCCTTTATTTGTGAGCCTCCAAGGTATTGTAGCATTGTAGCACCCAGCCCTCAGCGCACCAGTGGGACTTCAATGAGTTTCGATCAGCTAGTTGTATGGAACTAACATAATTTCAAAATGTTTTGTGTCTCATGTCTGTTGATTCTTTATCTCTTGTGTATCCTAACTGAATCAATACATTTCTAAACTTTGTATGAACTTTCTAGTGTTTGCCATGGGCCTAAGCAGGCTGAGGTCTCTGTACTCAGTACCCCACACCATGTTGGACTGTTCAGTGTTGTACAGTGTCTGGGACATGTTAACCCCTTTGAAAATCTGGGCCCATTTATGCCATCAAAATGAACCCAACAGCAGGGACCCTCTTTTTGTTTTGTGGGGTCCTGGTCCGTTACTGGGGAATCATAAGTGCTACTGTAACCCACGCATCTCCTGGGTGTGGCGTTCTGTCCCATCTAGTGGCACTGAGACCACTTAGCTAAGGCCGTAGAGCAGACTCATAATCTCTCTCTAACAGCCAGTTGGCTTTTAGCTCATGCGGTAGAGGCTCATGCACTAAGCAACAGAGGTCCCAGATTCGATCCCGCCCGCCGACAACGGGGTCTGTCGGCGTTACACTACCACAATCCGAATACTGAACATCAATAGCAGCTATTATTATCAGCGATACTTCTGTTGTTTTTCATCAGTTCATTCTACTTGGTCCATCTTTCCTCAGACAGCTCCGCTGCCAATGTGATACAGTCAACAAGTCTCTCCATTTCTCTTAATTCTTTTATCCCTAAGTTTCTATTTAGAAGCCTTCTATCAGCTTGCAGCCCCATGCAATTCATCAATGTAGACTCTACAGGAAATCCATAGGCCCAGACTCTGAAGTCAATGAGGCTATGGGAGATGTAAGGCACTACGCAATGGGAGGGAGGCAGGAGCCAGCCCATGGTATTAAGAAGGATTAGCCTCCTCAGCAACGTTCCTATAACCTGGCACTTGAAGAGTATGCAGGAAACTCATGAAGTGCATCTGAGAAATCAAAGCCGTGTGGGTGACTGAGTAGTTTGGGGGATTGGGACAGAGCTATGCAGCCTTTCCCTGCTAGTCACACTAGTTCAAAGCTGATCTAGAAAACCAGCAAGTGGAAACTGTTGCATTTAGTGACTGAACGGTGGCCTCTGTGAAAGGAGCCAGGCCCTCAGCCTGGTTGCCTGGTAGGCGCTCATTCTCCATCATTAAAACTGGCCTAGATTGATGGTGCTTTGGTAGGCAGGGAAAACAAAAAGGAAATGTGCCTGGGGACCAAACTTCTTTCTAACCCATCGAGACGGCTCTTCCAGAAAAGATTTGATGGTCATAGGCCCAGGCAGGCTGGGGACTTATTGTCCTAGGCTGTGTCTGTTCTTGGGACAAATGAAGGTTTCCAGTTGTCTATTAGGCACCACTTAATAGAGAATGTCTTGTTAGCCACATAAAGGTCATTGGGCTCAAGTAGATTTTATTAAACACTTCAATCCCCTGGCTTTGGTGATAAAGCCCGTTAAGGTCTCGAGCTGTGGTTTTATATTGCAAATATTTATCTATCACATAAAATGCTTTTGACAACCTGTGCCAAGTAACTGGGTGTTTGCAGCCTTGTAAAAGAGAAGCCAGATGTCCTGTTTTGTTCCTCAGCCCTTCTAGTCTAGCACAGGTTGGCATGATTAAAACTAACCCAGCTGTGAGTTTCTATTTGATGGAACATTATATACAGCTACAGAAGAGGAGATGCTATTTCACCTCTGATTTTTTTTTAATACTTTGTTTTAAAGCCAAATCAATATCCGTGCAGCTCAGGGGGGGCAGGAGACTTCTACTGACATAAAGAATAATTACATCTATATAGCAGGTAGGGTGCAGGCACTTACAATGTGATCCATGTCTGCACAGCTCCAGAAGACACTGTGGCCAGATCCTCAACTGCTGTGAATTGTCAGAGCTCCTTCCTTTTGCTGGAGCGACATCGATTTACACCAGCTAAGGATCTGGCCCCTTGCGCCTCACTCTAAGCATCTCCAACGAACTTTGTTATGGATGATAGGCAGCAATGAGCCCCGGAGAAGCTGTGCTTTCTGCGTGGGCACAACGTGGTGTTTCTGTGACCCAGGCTGCTGGCAAGAAGGAATGTAAAGGAACCCCTCCCTACACTATGGTTCCCACCACAGACATGGCTACATTGAGACAATTGGCTCAACTTCACTTAGCACTTGTGATTGGACTGGAGTGCTATATAGTTCTGTACTTTAATCCTGTAGCTCTAGAGACCATGACACATGCAAACCAGGGACAAAGGAGTCTTGTGGTTACGATACTGTACTAGGCTCCAGATGATCTATGTCCAATTCTTAGCTCTGCTCTAGATTTCTTGGGTGACTAAGGGCAAGTTGTTTAGGGCCATATTTGTAAAGATATTTAGGCACCGCCATTGTCCTAGCACTCTTATAAATTCCACTAGGTGCCTATCTGCATCGTGAGGCACCTAAATAACTTAAAAAAATCAGGCCCTTAATTTCTCTGTGCCTCAGTTTCCCCACCTGTAAAATATTTCTCTACCTCGTGGAGGCTTGTGAGGCCAAACTGTTACTATATGTGCTGTATTCAGTAGCTGAGGTGATAGGGGGGTTATGTATCTCCTCAGACAGTGTTAGACGACAAATGAGGGATCATACCAAGTTACTCATGGGTTATGAGATAGAAGAAGGGCCTTCTTCTGGAGGCCCGTCGAGAGAAATTTGGGGTCCTGTTACGTCATGTTCACTGGGACCCTTCCCCTTCCCACTTCACCCTATTTCAGATATTTTGGGGGGGCCCTGAGCTCGGGGGCCCAGTACAATCATTCTCCTTTGCCCCCATCTCGGCAGCCCTGACCATACATAAAAGTGAGGAACCTTCAGGGAAGCAGAGACATGGAACTCTGATGGCTGGGAGGATAATTCAAAAGTCTCTCTATCTTCTCCCCCAGCCCAGCATTTCCTTTCTGTTAACGGCACCATGACTTCATTAGCAGCATGGTTCCTAAGCGTGCACAGAACCCCTGGGAAACCCCCCAGTAACTTTAGAGACACCAAAAATAATAGAGGCAAATACAGCTTCTTAGGATGGCTGCGGATGCAAGAATGGACTGAAGGTGAAAACGTGGCCAGGGAAAGAGCCCCTTGTATCTGTGCAGTTAGGAAAGTGAGAGAAAAAGCTGGGTGAAGAGAATGACCCACACTGTCTGAGCCACAGGGGCGTTACTGATCGGCTGGGGCCTGGTCTACTCCAAAAAATTAGATTGGCATAACTACATTGCTCCGGGGTGTGAAAAATCCACCCCCCCTGAGCAGCGTTGTTAAGCTGACCTAAGTCCCTGTGTAGGCAGGAGATTTAGACCGAGCTGGATGAACGAGAGTCTCAGAGGGGTGATTAAGAAAAAACAGAAAGCGTACAAAGAGTGGAAGAGGGGAGGGATCAGCAAAGAAACCTACCTTACTGAGGTCAGAGCATGTAGAGATGGAGTGAGAAAGGCCAAAAGCCGTGTAGAGTTGGACCTTGCGAGGGGAATTAAAACCAATAGTAAGAGGTTTTATAGCCATATAAATAGGAAGAAAACAAAGAAAGAAGAAGTGGGACCGCTGAAGACTGTAGATGGAGTGGAGATTAAGGATAATCTAGGCATGGCACAATGTCTAAACGAATATTTTGCATCGGTCTTTAATGAGGCTAATGAAGGGTTTAGGAATAGAGGCAGCGTAACGGAGGGGAATAAAGGAGGGGGGGTTGACATTACAGTATCTGAGGTAGAAGCCAAACTCGAACAGCTTAACGGGACTAAATCGGGCAGACCGGATGATCTTCATCCGAGAATATTAAAGGAACTGGCGCGAGAAATTGCAAGCCCGTTAGCGATAATTTTTAATGAATCTGTAAACTCGGGGGTGGTACCGTTGGACTGGAGAATAGCTAATGTGGTTCCTATTTTCAAGAAGGGGGGGAAAAGTGACCCGGGTAACTACAGGCTTGTTAGTTTAACATCTGTAATATGCAAGGTCTTGGAAAAAATTTTGAAGGAGAAAGTGGTTAAGGACCTTGAGGTCAATGGCAATTGGGACAAATTACAACATGGTTTTACGAAAGGCAGATCGTGCCAAACCAACCTGATCTCCTTCTTTGAGAAAGTAACAGATTTTTTAGATAAAGGAAATGCGGTGGATCTAATATACCTCGATTTCAGTAAAGCGTTTGATACGGTACCGCATGAGGAATTATTGGTTAAATTGGAAAAGATGGGGATCGATCTGAAAATCCAGAGGTGGATAAAGAACTGGTTAAAGGGGAGACTGCAGCGGGTCGTACTGAAAGGTGAACTGTCAGGTTGGAGGGAGGTTACCAGTGGAGTTCCTCAAGGTTCGGTTTTGGGTCCGATTTTATTTAATCTATTTATTACTGACCTCGGAACCGAATGTAGAAGTGGGCTGATAAAGTTTGCGGATGACACAAAGTTGGGAGGTATTGCCAATTCGGAGAAGGATCGGGATATCCT
Organism: Emys orbicularis; assembly: GCF_028017835.1. NCBI lineage: Eukaryota > Metazoa > Chordata > Testudines > Emydidae > Emys > Emys orbicularis. The sequence goes on along the minus strand of NC_088697.1, from coordinate 29,992,832 downwards.
GCAGGGAGACTTGGATGACCTTGTAAACTGGAGTAATAGTAATAGGATGAAATTTAATAGTGAGAAGTGTAAGGTGATGCATTTAGGGATGACTAACAAGAATTTTAGTTATAAGCTGGGGACACATCGGTTGGAAGTGACGGAGGAGGAGAAGGACCTCGGAGTCCTGGTTGATCGCAGGATGACTATGAGTCGGCAATGTGACGTGGCTGTGAAAAAAGCTAATGCGGTCTTGGGATGCATTAGGCGAGGTATTTCTAGTAGGGATAAGGAGGTGCTGCTTCCGTTATACAAGGCACTGGTGAGACCTCATTTGGAGTACTGTGTGCAGTTCTGGTCTCCCATGTTTAAAACGGATGAACTCAAACTGGAACGGGTACAGAGAAGGGCCACTAGGATGATCAGAGGAATGGAAAACCTGTCGTATGAAAGGAGACTCAAGGAGCTCGGTTTGTTTACCCTAACCAAAAGGAGGCTGAGGGGGGATATGATTGCTCTCTTTAAATATATCAGAGGGATAAATACCAGGGAGGGAGAGGAATTATTTCAGCTTAGTACTAATGTGGACACGAGAACAAATGGATATAAACTGGCCGTCGGGAAGTTTAGGCTTGAAATTAGACGATGGTTTCTAACCGTCAGAGGGGTGAAGTTCTGGAATAGCCTTCCGAGGGAAACGGTGGGGGCGAAAGACCTCTCTGGCTTTAAGATTAAGCTTGATAAGTTTATGGAGGGGATGGTTTGATGGGATAACGTGATTTTAGTCAATAAGTCAATAACGTGCCATCGCTGGTAATTAGTATCAATGGTCAATGTGGGTCTGGCTGAAGAATCTTGCCCGCATGCTCGGGGTTCTGCTGATCGCCATATTTGGGGTCGGGAAGGAATTTTCCTCCAGGGTAGATTGGCAGAGGCCCTGGAGGTTTTTCGCCTTCCTCCGCAGCATGGGGCAGGGGTCGCTTGCTGGAGGATTCTCTGCGACTTGAAGTCTTTAAATCATGATTTGGGGACTTCAACAGCTGAGTCAAGGGAGAGAATTATTCCAGGAGTGGGTGGGTCAGCTTTTGTGGCCTGCATCATGCGGGAGGTCAGACTAGATGATCATAATGGTCCCTTCTGACCTTAAAGTCTATGAGTCTATGAGTCTATGAGGTCAGTGGAAGAATTCCTCACTACCACCTGTTGGGGGTCGGGGGGTGGATTACCCACACCTACAGGAGAACCCCTCCCAGCAGCATAGGTAGCGTCTACACTGAAGCGGTACAGCATCGCAGCTGTGCCGCTGCAACATTAGAAGTGTAGACAAGCCCTCAGAAATGAGCCTCGCTTCCTTCTAAGGGTGTCTCTACACTGCAGCTCGTGTGGACAGACCCGAGCTAGTTCTGATCTAGCTAGATCAGAGCTAGCTCCAGTAACAATAGCAGGGTAGTGGAAGCATTACAACCCTGCCCAGGACACTGGGTACACACTTGAGTGGCTGGCTAGTGACTGGAGGTGAGTGGAGGTGTCAGCGTGGGCAGGAGGAGATCACTGCAGAAATTCTGACACTTCCCTGACTCAGTCTAGCCCATCCTTCCTGTCAACCCCATTACGTCCGCATCTCTGAGCAAACTGAATTAACCGAGGCGGTGCTGATTCCATTTAGCAGCTCCACGTGGACTAGCGTGAGGCAATCGATCAACCCGATCCCACCTGAGCCCCTCTAAGTGGACTAGAGAGAGCAGTGTCTTGCTCACTGTCCTGTTACTTAGTCCCTCCATCTCACCCCTGACGGGAGAGAGAGGCAATCCCCTTTCCTGCACTTAGCACCCGGGATGGGAGTCGGCCTGTTATTTCAGAGACAACAGGTCACAAAGGCACCATGGCAGGTAGCAGACGCCCTGGGCTGGTTTTATAAACCAAGCTGTCTGTAATTAACGACACTCCTGAAGCAGAGTGTTCATGGACAGAGGAAATCAATTGGGGGAAATGGGACAAAATGGAAAATACTACAGTACATTCATCATTTGTTGCCTTCGGTGCAAGGTTCAAGGACCTCCAGACTCCAAGTCCCAACTCATTGTGATCAGGAAAGTCCATTTATCTTAGTCTCTCATCCTAGACCCTTCCGCGTGCGCTGCTCATCCTTAAAGCTCTCACAATGCAGAGAGCACAGGCTAATGGGAAGAGAAATGGGATGTCGGTCAGGGAAACAGATGCCTGGAATTTGGGGCTGGATTGTGCCTTTAGGCCCAGCTCAGAGCCAGTGGCAGTGTACAATTGCATCACTCCAGAAGTAGCCGTGGGGAAGTGCTGTGACTCACAGATGCCACCCGAAGGGCTTGTCTACATTACCCGTTGGATGGACGGGCAGCGATCGATCCAGTGGGGGGTTGATTTATCGCGTCTAGTCTAGATGGGATAAATCAGCCGCCGAGCGCTCTCCCATCAACTCTGGTACTCCACCGGGGCGAGAGGCACAGGCAGTGTCGACGGGAGAGTGTCAGCCGTCGACTTACCACAGTGAAGACACTGCAGTAAGTAGATCTAAGTACGTCGACTTCAGCTACGTTATTCACGTAGCTGAAGTTGCGTAACTTAGATCAACCCCCCCGCCCCAGTGTAGACCAGGCCTTAGGTACAATTCCTCCCCTGCTTCCTCCTTGCTCCGGGTGGGCTAATGGTTTATACCAGCAGCAAATCACAACATTCCTCGCACTGGCTGCCCTGTACTGGCCAGTGAATAGAAGGGGTAGAACCAAGGCACCACTCATTCCTCACCAGAGCATTCCGGGGATGTGGTAAGTGGGCATACGATACCGGCTCATTCTGACATGCCTGCTCCCAAAGTCTGGGTAGCACACAAAGGGACATACAGGGAGTTTTCATGCCCCTGTGTGTTAGCGAAGTCACAAGCCAGCCCTTGCAATTGTCTCTTTCATGAGCAGTGAATGCAGGGCCGACGAAGGGTGGGGGGGAAGCCGGTACAAATTACCGGGGCCCGGCGGTCCGGAAGGGGGCCCGGCTTCCCCAGCTTCCCCCCCCCCCTCTTGTTGGCCCTGTTTAGCCAGTCCACCTTTGCTGGGGGGCCCGAAATTTTTTTTTCACCGGGGCCCAAACCCGCTCTCGGCAGCCCTGAGTGAATGTATAAGCTTTGGTCTCTCTCCTAAGAACCTTCTCGTTCACTTTGGGTCTCTACATTTCCCCTAATGAGATTACAAGTCTGGTTGATGTAGGTAATAGTGTTGATATAATAGACTTTGACTTCGGTAAGATGGGGTATCGCATGACATTTTGATTAAAAATCTAGAACAGTATAAAATCAACTAAATGGATTAAAACCTGGCTATCTGCTAGGTCTCAAATTTTAACTGTAAATGAGGAATCATCCCTGAGTGGGTGTGTTTCTAGTCCTGCAGGGATCAGTTTTCGGCACTACGCTATTTAACATTTTTTGTCAATGACCTGGAAGAAAACATAAAATCATCATTGACAAAGTTTTGAGATGACACACAGATTGGGGAAATGGTGAATAATGAAGAGGACAGGTCACTAATACAGAGCAATCTGGATTGTTTGGTAAACTGGGGGCAAACAAACAATATGTGTTTTTAATACAGCTAAATGTATACTTTGGAAGACAGAACGTCGGTTGCACTTATGGGATGGGGCACTCTATCCTGGGAAGCTGTGATTCTGAAAAGGATTTGGGGTGGAGGGGTGGATAATCAGCTGAACATGACCTTTCACTTCAATCCTATGGCCAAAAGAGCTAATGCAGTCCTTGGATGAACGAGCAGGAGAAGTGAGGTTATTTTACCTCTATATTTAGCACTGCTGTGAACGCTGCTGGAATACTGTGTCTTGCTCTGGTGTCCACAATTCAAGAAGGATGTTGATAAATTGAAAGGGGGCCAGAGAAGAGCCACAAGAAAGATCAAAGGATTAGAAAACCTGCTTATAGTGATAGACTCAAGGATCTCAATCTATCTAGTTTAACAAAGAGAAGGTTAAGGGGTGACTTGATCACAATCTATAGGTACCTACATGGGGAACAAATATTTAATAATAGTCTCTTCATTCTAGTAATGAAAGGTCTAACGTGCTCCAGCGGCTGGGAGTTGAAGCTAGACAAATTCAGATTGGAAATAAGGCATCAATTTCTGACAATGAGAATAATTAATCACTGGAACAAATTACCAACTGCTGTGGTGGATTCTCCGTCACTGAACATTTTAAAATCAAGACTGGATGTTTTTCTAAAAGCTCTGCTCTAGGAATTATTGTGAGGAGGTTCAATGGCCTGTGTTATTCAGGAGTCGGACTAGATGAGCATAATGGTCCTTTGAATTTTGGAATCTATAAATCGATGTTCCCATCCATTTCTCCATTTGGGCTTCTTCCTTTGCTCCATAGATGTCTCATGGTCTGTCATTTCAGGCTCCCCATCCAAATGCACCATCAATCGTGCCTGATCTGCACCTGCTGTTGGAAATCTGATATTTTTGTTTCATTGCTTTTAGTCACCCTCCCCAAGCATCTGAGGTTGTGTCTACACTACGGAGGCTATATCAGCATAGCTCTGTTGGTGTAGCTGTGCTGGCATAACCCCGTAGTGTACACGCAGCCTGCACAGACAGAAGGGGCTTTTCCACCTCCCTGGACAATGTTATCTCTGTTGATGGAAGCATTCTTCCATTGACATTGCCTAGAAGCTGCTTCTCTGTAGCAGGAATTCCTTACACTTGCAAAAGCCTACACAGAACATGTGCACACATTTTCCTGGCCAAACTAATATTAGAACATCAAATGTATTAAGGGATGTTGAGAAAATAGAATATTACACCACCACTAATTTCTTTCATGTAGCCCAACATGATTTTGCGCTTTAATTTTCTTCAGCAGTAGGGTGACAGATTTATTCTAAATACATACCGAAGTTATAACCAGTATCAGTGATTCCAATTTAATAAGGGAACACAGTCCAGCCAGCCAGCACCTGGTCTACTACCACACTCTTCTACTCTCAAGGGCAAGATTTTCTAGACAGATTTTAAAGTGAGGGGTTTATGATTACTAAAAGAGAATTCTCAGCAAATCAGATCTCAGAGATGTGTGACCGCTTTTGACCACACATTTCCCAGCTTTTATTCTTTTCAATTTAACTGCCCAAAGGGGGCATGGTGGTCTCTTTACATAGCAGCTATGGTCATTTTTCAATCTCACAACATACAAATCCATGTACTGACTGGTAGATATTATATTAGGCAGTCAGAGCATATGGACTTTTGTACTCACTGAAGCCACCCCTCCACTTTATCCCATCATTCCACGTGACCTAACCCCTCTGTTTGCCAGAAGCTGGGAATGGGTGACAGGGGATGGATCACTTGATCATTACCTGTTCTGTTTATTCCCTCTGAAGCACCTGGCATTGGCCACTGTCAGAAGACAGGATACTGGGCTGGATGGACCTTTGGTCTGACCCAGTAGGGCCATTCTTATGTTCTATATAGACCTAACTTTTAAGTGTAGACCAAGCCTGAGAGTCTGCATTTGTGTGAGGGAGGAAATACAGGTGGTTTAAAAAGCATAATCTGTTTCTCTTCATATAAAATTAATTTCTCCAACTGGCCATGAAACTGCCTATTCTTTTTAATTTTAAACCAAACGTGAACCCTATAAGCATGACTGACGACCCTTTCTAAGTTACAAGATAGTTCGCATTACAGATATTTCATGACATTCGAAGTGTGGGCCCAACTTGAATGACCTAAAATCATTCATCCAGGTTTCCCGTATTCCTATTCTGGCACACCCAATATTTTTAAAGAATGGCTTCTCACTATTATGGTAAAGCCCAGAGACCCCAATCACAGCCCATTGTGCTAGGTGCTATACACAGGTGCTTACAATCCATGGACCCAAATGTTAAGCTGTCAACCTCTAGGCCCTCTCTGTTCTGTAAATGGCCATAACTGCGCTGAATCTTTCTAAAAGCTTGTGCTAAACCCTTCTCTGTGTTTCTGCTTCATTTCCTAACATCTCCACCCACTCCTTCCCGCTCTTTGTGTCCGATTTAAGTTGCTCGTGAAATTTCAAGTTTTGCAAATGAAATAACAAGTTCCTGTCTCGAATTTTTTGAGTCTCCCCGGCAACTGTCTCAGCTCCAGGATTCAAATATGACCATTCATGACCTCTTAATGGGGAGGAGGCAGTAGCTGTAATGCAGATTAAAGGGGTGCTACCTCATCTAAGAACTCTCTTGCAGTAAGTTAGCTCATTTCCCCTCCCCCAGCAAACTGTGTAATGTTCTCCCAAGGGCATCACAGGACCAACAGGGATACATCAGGAATGGGCCCAGGGAACAACAGCAGTGACTTAGAGGCTCGCATATAGCGTTATGCATCCTCCAAACAGAGCAACAGTGTCCTGCTTTGAATGGGGTGTGCTGTGCATTCCCTTATTCCACAGGAATTGCAGAAGTGGATGGACAGCTCTAGTTAAGCCAAATGCGCTCTGTGTGCTTGATCCAAATTCCATTGGAGTCAATGGGATACTTTCCAGTGACTTTAAAGGGCTTTGGATTTGGTTGTACATGCAAGGCTAGGTTAAGGTGCTGTGATGTTCCAGGCACATTGTGACGTGAGCTCTTCTGTGGCTACCATTGCATTTAGAGTGGTGATGGCAGGGGGTACCCTCCCCTCTTAGTGAAGCAAAGGCAGCATCATGGGCCCCCTCTTCCCTGGTGAGGCCGGGGTGAAAGCAGGGAACTGCCTTAGCACTTCCCCTAGCAACCAAGCTGTATCTATTTGGATGCATGGGCTGGGCCAGGTGCACACTCTCCTCCTGCAATGCACATAGCCTCCTGCTGGGGTGGTGTTGGCAGGGCCCCCTCAAGAGCAGTAGGATTGGACTTAACACCCCATTGAGATGAATGGGGCAGTTCATACCTCACAGAGCTCTTTTTTCAGGCTATCTGCAGACTCTCAGAGGCCTCATTTTATTTATTGCTCCGCAGTCACATTTTTAAGCTTTTCTTCCCAACCCTGAAAGTTAGAAACTTCCTATTTTTCTAAAAATGAAAACTTGCATTCTGATGTAGATCATTTCAATAGGAGCCAAAAGAACAGAGAGAGAGTGGTACAGTAAGAGAGGTAGATGCTTGCCACGTGGCTGATCCCACCCATTGTCTCCCGAGCACCACTGCACTGGTAGTCCTCTCCCTAGCCTCTGTCTGTCAGAGGATGGAGATGGATGGCAGGAGAGAGATCACTTGATCATTACCTGTTAGGTTCACTCCCTCTGGGGCATCTGGCATTGGCCACTGTCAGTAGATAGGATACTGGGCTGGATGGATCTTTGGTCTGACCCATTATGGCCGTTCTTATGTTCCACTGTGGTATCCCGAGCTAGTGGCATAAAAACCTACTACTGCAAACAGTTATAGGAGTTTCTCCTTAAGCACAAGCGGTAGAGATCTGGGCTGATGGCCTCAGGTTCAAACCCTACTGACAATCTCTGTGTGTGGATCATTTCACACCTGTATGGCAGGAAATGGTTAAGCAATTAGGAGTGATGAGCAGTCACAGCCCAGCCTCAGGTAGGATTATAAACCTTGAAGGGCGGAATATACTAAGGGATTATAGTCCAGCCTAAAGCATGAGGTCAAAAGCTGAGTGACCTCGAGCATTTAATAAATGTCCATAATATAAGCAAAATCTGCTTTCCAAACTGCCAGCTCCTTTTTAAAAATGGGCTGTTTTTACGTCACATTAGCTCAACCCCAGGTGTTGAGCTCCGTTAGGTTATTTTCTTTGCACCCTTATAATGTATAAATAAAGCAGCCAAACAGACTCACTTGTAATAGAACCTCTACTCCCAAGGGCAGACCTGGGCTCTCAGGTTAGAGCTGGAAATACAAAACAGTGCAGGGCTGGTTTTTTGTTTGTTTCCAGTCTGACTGCAAATCCCAAAGAAATTGTCGACCCAATTGCAATGATGGGGTAATATTAAGAAAGTGGCATTCAACTATGACAGCATTTCAAAATGGAAAAAAACAACAACCCCTCCGCCCGCCCCCACCTTATTCACTGGGGGCAAAGGCTTGGGGTGTGCAGTAGACACATTCGACTCTACACACATTTTGCTGCGGTTTCCTCTGGAATAACAAGCCTTCATGTTGATAGATGGCTGCAAAGAGAACATTTTAAGCTGTCAGTTGATGGTTTTTAAAATTATTTTGATTATACAGAATTTATTTTTTGAGACGAAAACTCTGCTTTATTTTCTGCAGCATCGTCAAGTTCTCAACAGCCACCGCGGTGCTGGTGTTAGCAACTGCTTTTCCTGGAAGGCCTGGGAGACCGGCAGAATTTGAGCATCACGTTGCACTAAAAGGGTAAGTTTCAGGATGATGAGAGCTCAGACTGAACACCCCCATTTCTTGCCGATAAATTCCAGCACTTCAGCTGGATTGAAGTGATGAGACCGATGATTCATTCCCTACAATAATATATTGTGTGCATGCAGTAAAGAGTATGTGTGTGGGTGGGGGGTCATGAGCCATACAGTACATCCATGCTTATAGCATACAGTAAGGAGGTTACTATATACTAAATGTACTTTGTTATACTGTGTATTACAGAGGCGCTTGTGGTGCAGAACAGGAGAATTTCTAGGCGATATAAATATTTCAGATTGCTGTCCAGTACTGTACACGTTTTCGGTGCCCAACATATTATTTCTAGACTTTACTAGAGTCAGGAACCTGCCTTCATATTTGTGGAGAAGTTGGGCCAGATTCTCACCTAGTGTAAATCATTGTTGCTCATTTGAAGTCAAAGATATACACCAGCTGAGGATCTAATCCACTGAGTATAATCTGCTGTTGTGTCTCTGATCATGGTAAATGGCAAGAGTTTCCTGACTGTCAAGGACAAGTGAGCTGGATAGAAATGGGAGAGATCTTTTCACCGTTATATCACCTGTTCAAATTCCTTCCAGGGCAACGGCTGTTACCGTCTGTTGTGTATTTGGTGGTTTATATGAAATGAGCTTATGGTGTTTTCTGGTGTCCACATAACAAAAATACCATCACTGCTGGAAATAATAGGGAGTGTGGTAGTGCCCTTGACACATAAACCAGCTATTGAATAGCTGTATCCCTAGAGGTGGTGGTTGTAAGTTAGCGTCAAGATGCACTGACAAGCAGCGGCTGACAGGAAGAGAAGCTTGCACTATTGCTATTCTGTGCTTGATAAATAGAGGGCTTCAGTGTAGAGAGCTGTTAATCCAGCACCTTTCACTGGCACAAAATTGGAATAACAAAGGAGATGGGGGAGACTGAGTGTTCTGTCTGGATTTCTCACTGCGCTCTATGGGTATGGCTATGCCAGACACATGGCTCAGTAAGAGAATTTACAAAGCAACGTGTGTGGGAATTCAAACCTGATTTGATTCCCCAACACCCGTGAGACTGGAGAGCAGCACTTTACTCCTCTATTCCTGCATCTGGAAATACTGCAAACTCTGCATCCTTGTTAATCTGCTTCACGTGGCAGGAATCTACAGAGGAGATGAAAGTGCTGCTACTAACAGACAAGTACTTTCGTTCTTGCCAGAAGGAAGCCGCCAGTGCTCAGGCTAAGGAATCAGAGCCTAGGAAAACAGCTAGCTCAGATGACGGGAAGACGGTAGTAGGACTATGACTGGGACCTCAGGATGGTGTTTGTTTATTGATTATAAGCATTGAGTAATAATGTAAACGTTACATTTGGCTGTGACTTGGCCAACTGTGAAAGGTATTTCCTTGGGATGATTGTTGGGCTCATTACACCATTGATTTCAGTGGAGTAAAATGGTGTAAAACCAGTATAATGCAGCCAAGAATCTGACCTGTGGTCTTTTGCAGAAGGCTCTTGCTGTCTCCTTTAGTAGCTGCCTCTTTAGCCTGCTACAGTCCATGCAACAGAAACTTGTCCACAAGAGGAACTTACAGAAACCAAAAGAAAAAGATTCCTGGATTTCAAGGCCATAAGGGACCATCATGTACATTTGCTCTGACCCCCTCCATAGTGCACAAAGGAGATTTAGAGGCAACTTCCAGATGGGATATTTACTGGAGAAGTAATAACTCCTCTCACCTAGCAGAAAGATGTGAGGCAAGCTGACTACTAGGGTCCTCCGCAAGCTTAGATTGAAATCAGAACTGAAGGTCGAATGCACCTTGTCACTTTTCCTTTGTTTCTTCATGTCCCAGCAGCTGTCTTGCATTTCACTACTCAACAGGTGTCATTGCCAAATGTATTCCAGTGTGTGCACTGTAGATGAGGTACCGGGTTGCATGGATCTTCTATCCTACAGCTGCAAAGGTATCCTGCTGGTGTACGGCTCTCTTAACACATGCCTGGAATATCCTCTGTGTTATGAATCTTTTATATGAATTGGACTAAGAAAAAGAAGACAGTGGGTGGCTAACATTTCCTTATCGCTAGTCTGTTCTGGCAGCTCTGGGCTGTAGTGAGCAGTGGCACCAGTTGTGGAGAATGGATGGGAAATGCACTTGAGTAAAGAAACTCTGCCTACGAAAGCTTATGCTCTAATAAATTTGTTAGTCTCTAAGGTGCCACAAGTACTCCTGTTATTTTTGAGGATACAGACTAACACGGCTGCTACTCTGAAACCTGCCTACAGAGTGTAAATGGAAACTCAATCGTGGCAAATCACCCCCTGGATTCCTGGTAATTCTCAACCCTGTTTGGCATAAGCTGACTAATGCATCATATGGCTGACACAAGAAGTACAAAGCAATTTGGTCTTGGGGTGTGTGTGTATGAGGCTGGAGCATTGGGGGTTTCTAAAAGTCAGTTTGAGGGAGGCGGAAGAATATTTATTCCCCAAATACTTTCTTTTTAAAAGGGAGTGCTAGTGATATGGTGACAGATTCCCCCAAATCTTTACACATTCTAACACACCATTTGAACACCCACAAAAATCAAAACATGGCTTATTTTTAAGAAAGAAGTAACAGATTGATAACAGAAACAACTTGACTACAAGGGAGTAAAAGTCATCTTAAAGGGGTCGGATTTTCAGAGGGTGGGAGCTCAGCACTTTCTGGGAGTCAGGGCCCTGTGAGGTGGTTCAGTTTAGGTCCCCCCAAAACGGAGATGCTTCTAATCACTAGTGATGTGTGCAAATCTTGGCTACAGTACATTTCAGTGTCTGAAGCAAAGATCCCATGACACCAAAGGACATCTTCTTCTCCAATTAAATATCTTACTTTAAACATTACATTATTTTGATGTATTATTGAGTTTTAAATAACCAGAAATTAAAACAAATAATACAATACAATCAACTAAAAGAGTGAGAGTCCTTTAAATATTTAATTCAAGTCACACACACACACACACACACACATATGTGTAATATGCATATATGCCATTTCAGATAATCCCTACATTCCTTGAAAAATTCTTTAAGTAATGTCTGATTTTGTTTCTGCTCCCAAGATCCCATTAAAGAACCGATGACACTTTTCATAGGAGTTATCTTAACATCCATGTATTCAACAGAGTCTACCATAGAGCTGTGACATTCTGCCATCCTACCATCAGCCCTGTACTTTCATTAGGACATAATGGTATTCTTCTCCTTAATGTCGTGCACATTTGTAAGCAGTACGCCAAGCCCTTCCTGCTTTGAGATCCATTCGTTTTCCATCCCTGCCTCTGCTTGTTTGTGGAAACTGGCCGTCAGTGGAGTCTATGGCTGCTCTTTCATCTTTTTGTTTTTCCCCATACCCAGTAATTTAGAGTGACTATGTGCTCTTTGGGTTGGGGAACCTATTCTATTCTATTCTATTCTATTCTATTCTATTCTATTCTCTGGAGATTCTTATATCACGCTTATCACCAAAGTACCCGAGCACCTTCCAGTTGTGCATTAAGCAATAGAACGAAAATCTGTTCCATGTGGTTTATTCTCTCTCTCATCCCCTCACAGAGGGAGAACTGTGTGTGCAGTGGAGTGCTTTTTTTTGGTAGGTCATTTTTTAAAACGCATACGCTGCTCTGTCTTTGTGCTAGAGAAGGCAAAGTCCTAGAAATACACCTAGCACTTGAAGCAGAAAGCAGACAGTTCATGCCATGGTTTCACATCCGGCCCTGAGAAAGCTCGGTTTCCTGCACAGACAACGCTTTACCCTGATTGTTGAGAGTTTCACTCTGCCAGAGGAGTGGAGTTTTCAACCTCGGTCTTCATCTCGGAGCTTTAGGTGGTCTTTTAGATACCATGGAGCCAGGCCATGGAATGCCTTGAAGATAAGGACCTTGAACTTGATTTGAAATTCTATCGGAAGCCAGTGAGAGCAGAGGACAGGTGCAATATGCTGCTGGTAGCCGGTGTAGCTGAGGAGACGTTCTGTACCAATTGGAGTTTCCTAAGCGCTGAAGAATTCATGGCCAGTCCTCTTGTTTTCAAAGTACTTTAGCACACCTGTGGCGCTATAGAAAGAACGGAATAACAGCCTACTGTCCGACTGGAGATGCTTTAGACTCCAAGAAACAAATACATGATAAAAATAGCGTGGGGAAAAATGGGAGCTCACATTGCTGGCTGCTTACAAAGGCAGTCTTGCTCTGAGAAGAAGTGCTGTAACCCTGGAGGTTATTAATCAATCATAATTGCACTACTCAGTGCAAGGTTTGTGATCGAAATCACACGTGTCTAGGATCTCTGGGTTTAGCTCACCATAGCAACCCAAGCCTGGGATGGTTGCAGCTGGTCCAAGTTATATTTCCCATTGATCCTTGGACCATTGTGAGCTGGGTTTGCTTTGCACTTTGCAATGGATGAATCTTGAACTTGCTGAGCGTTCGTTCCTGGGGCAATGAAACATAATCCCTCCATGTCTGCACCCCTTCATCTGACTGCAGATGCAACCCGGCCCAGGTCTGAGCAGACTGTATGGAACTGTCCCATTCTTAGCTTCATCTGGCTCTTTATTTAGGGACATTGTTCAATAGGTGCAGCTTTAAAAATATAATAGTTTGCACTTTTACAGCACCTTTGATGCCAGGATCACAAAGTGCTTTATGCATATTAATTAAGCTTAATAACAAACCTGAAAAGGAGGATTCATCATTATTTATTATTTGTATTGTCATAGCGCCTCGGAGCCCTCGTCATGGGCCAGAACCCCAGTGTGCTGAACAAACATAGAACACGTGTCTAGAGTGGTTCACGACCATGAGTGCCAACCTCAGGGTAGACTGTCAAAAAGCTGGGCAGACACCCCAGGCCGGTGCTATGTTCTATCGTTAGATTTCACCAACCCAGTACCAAATGTGAACTCCTGAAGCACTGTGACAGTCCTACCTTAGAGTCACGGACAGTCCCCTTCAGGGCCGGCTCCAGGCACCAGCTTACCAAGCAGGTGCTTGGGGCGGCACGTCCAGCTGTTCGGCGGCAATTCGGCGGACAGTCCCTCACTCCTGCTCGGAGCAAAGGACCTCCCGCCGAATAAGGGCCGGCTCCAGGCACCAGCCGAGCAAGCTGGTGCTTGGGGCGGCAGCTTGTAGGAGGCGGCATTCCGCCCAATCCTAGGGCGGCACAGCCGCTTTTGTTGCTGTTGTTGTTGTTGTTCCGCTCCGGCCGGGCTGTAGGGGGCGGCGGCGCGGAGGACGGGAGTGCCCTGCAGCAAGCCCGGCAGGGCAGCCCGCGTCCTTTCCTCCCAGCCAACCGGAGTGGCGTGGAGCCCTCCCGGCAGGGGGCACGGCGGGAAGGGCCACGTCGCAGCGCCCTGCTGAAGCCCTGGCTGCCCCCCTTCTCTCTCTCCCCCCGCTCCCTCCCCCACCCCCGCTAGCTGGGGCACATCTGCAGGGCAGGGAGTCCCCCTGCATCCTGGCTCCGGCCGCGCCGCCGGGTTTTTTTTTGCTTGGGGCAGCCAGAAAGCCAGAGCCGGCCCTGCGCCAAATTGCCGCCGCAGATCGCGGCTTTTTTTTGTTTTGTTTTGTTTTGTTTTGTTTTGTTTGGCTGCTTGGGGCGGCCAAAACCCTGGAGCCGGCCCTGGTCCCCTTGGGCACTCTAGTCTATCTTGCCATCCAGGCAGGGCCGGCTCCAGGCACCAGCTTACCAAGCAGGTGCTTGGGGTGGCCACTTCGGAGAGAGGCGGCACGTCCAGCTGTTCGGCGGCAATTCGGCAGATGGTCCCTCACTCCTGCTCGGAGCGAAGGACCTCCCACCGAATTGCCACCGCAGATCGCGATCGCGGCTTTTTTTTTTGTTTTTTTGTTTTTGTTTTGTTTGGCTGCTTGGGGCGGCCAAAACCCTGGAGCCGGCCCTGCATCCAGGCTAGCTGGATTTAGGAATACAGGTCTCCTACACCAAACATCACAGAATATTCAGGTTGCTCCCAGTCCCAAGAGACCTCTCACTTACCCCAGGTCAATTTGAACCTCAGATCTCACATCAAAAAACAACACTTGCGGCCAATTCTGTAATAAACTAAGGATTTATAACTAGGAAAAAGAAATGAGTTATTTACAGGTTAATGCAGGCAACATATATACGCAAATGAGTTACAGACTACGGTTCCAAAAGGTGACAGAGATATAGAAATCTGTCAGCACTGAATGCCTTGACCCTGGGGTCTCTGCCTTTGTTTCCTAGCTCCAGGCCTGTGAGAGCCCAAACAACAAAGAAATGAAGAATTTTCTTGTCAGCTATCTTTCTTTCTTTCTTCCAGAATTCAAGCTGAAGGGATGAGCTTTCTCGCATGTTGCACCTTCCTGGGTAGTAGAGGACTATCAACCCAGTCTTAATATCGTGATGTTTCATGATGGGCCACTTAGTTTTGATAGTCCTTCTTGAAGAACGGGGGAACCATTCCTCCTGCCTGGGTTCACAAGTTCAGAGGAGGCATTTTTACAGTTATAAAGCAAACCTTACATTTTACCTTATAGCGTGGGATATAGACATTCCAAGTAAGATTAATGTATGCAGCAATTTACAAGCATTTTATAACACTTATCTTGAACAATACTAACAAACAGGTGAGCCGGTCTGGTTTCCAGCTCTGAATTTGTCAGTGCTCAGGTGACACCTACAGCCTTGGCAAGAGCTGGTACCTGATCTACCAGCATCACACCCTGCCCCACAGAGCTTTTACAGATGGAGAAACTGAGGCATGGTGAGCTGACTTGCCCAAGATCACACAGTGAGTCAGTGGCAGAACTGGGAATAGAATTCAGGATTCTTATTCCTAGCCCCATATCACTAGAGAGCATCCTGTCCGTTTACTGCGGAAGTGTGACAGACTATTCCTTGTTGCTTGTTGTCCGCTATATAATGATACATTTCTGTGTAGTGGGAGTTGGGCGTTAGAGCTATATTGCAATTACAGTGTGTGTGTTTATTTACATCTGCTGATTCCCCGGTCAGCTTTTCAGTTGATTGGGGAACCCGGACTACGTTTATGCTTTTGTTGAAGCACGAACATGTTGGAAAACATCAACTGAGCTTCTCCATGAGTGCCAGAAAAAGGGGTGAGCCTTGAAGAATTGATTTGTCTTTCAAAGGATGGGGAGTGAGGTGGCAGGAGAGAAGTGACGCCTGCATGCTTACTTAATTCTTCTGTCACTGGTGGGAACTTTTAGCTAATTGTTCCTAAGAGCTTATTAAAACATATCTGGCATTGAATTCTCCTTTGTGGAATCTGTTCTAGGGCCTTCTGCAAATTAAATCTGCCTTTCCTTTGATGTAAGATGACTCCTTGGGACGCATTTCTTTTGAAATGTGCTACCCTGATGAGCTGTGTGTTTGGCTTGATTATTTTTTAATTGGGAAGAAAGAGCTATTATAGCAGCACAGAGAGGAATGGAATAAGTATGGCTTGCTAATGCACATCAGAAGGCTAGCAAGGTAAAGAATTACAATGGACTGGGCTGCTAAAATAATACTCATTCCAGGACTCTTCCTTGATGTTCCTTGTAATAAGATCTGTCTCTTGACTATTGACTGAGAGTCTTCAATAATCATACTAAAGAGACCTGTATCCTCAGCTGCTGTTTAGTAGTGGATTAGCCAGAACATTTAAAGGATCTGGCTGAAACCAACAGAAGTGGGTTGTGAAGCGGAGATGCTTCAGGGCATGAGCCAACCTCTAAATTTTGGGGTTCAGGAGGAAACTTTGCCTGGGGGACATCCCAGAGCTGCAGCATTTCTTCCACCTTTCTCTGAAGCAGCTGGTTCTGGCCACTGTTGGTGACAGGATGCCAGGCGAGATGGACACCGGGTCTGATCCAGTCTGGTGATGCCTATAGAAATCCAGGATTTAAGGATGTAGCCTTGGGCATGAGCCTCTTGCCTATCATGCTGCTTTCACACAGCCCTAGCGTCAGTGCGGGCATTGGTATGGATAGGAGCAGAACCAGGCCCACTGTTTTTAACTAACCCTGTCGTGTGTAGGCTTTGCGGTTGGTGATTTTTCCAGGCCATACTCACTGCAGTGCTTAGGCCCAGGGATTGGTATTTGTGCACACCTCCAGGGTAGCAAGGCTCTTTCCGCTAGGTCTCCGATGGGACTCCATCTTGGAAGCAACTATATAAGGGCTGCTCAATAGAAACCATCCCAGCTGTCACAAACTGGCTTCCTTGATGATGGCGTCTGTACCAAGGGCCTGAATTCCAAGCCCGTCCAAAGCAATGGGAAAGACTCCCTCGGGCTGCAGCAGGCTGTGGATCAGCCCCCAAGAGAACAGGGAACAGACTCTGGGAGGTGGTCTCTCCTGCTTTGGTCTGAGGCACAGCCGCTGCTGTCCATGCTGTAGCATTCTGTGGAGAGAGGACTCAGTGGCAAGAGAGGACCCCAGTCTCCAGAGATCTCACCATTGCTGTTGTGATCAGCTTGGCAAATTTCAGCTCCAGAACCAGCTCTCACAGTCTTCTCCCCCCTCTTCCCCTCCTCCCCACTCTCTCTGAAGCTTTCAGTGAGTCCAGATGGCCGGTTTCAGTCCCTATGGACGCAGCAAAGGCTCACCTTAGCCTGCCACGTTCAGGCAATTTCATTTCCAATCTCTACGGGAATTGCTGTGAAAATTTCTTTTAAACATTCGGCGGAAATCTAACAACGTTTCAAAGTAATCTCTGGTTTACATCAGGCTGGTAATTCTAATAAATGTTAGAGACATTTGCTGACATTTTCCACTCTGGAGTTCTTTCTTCCTCTCTCCTTCACAGTGCTGTCTTTAACTTGCCGTCCCCCACAGCTGAAAGCTATGTTTTTAGATAATTTTTTAAAGTTCAGTATAAGACGCTGTTGTTTTTACCATCGCTTTTCCTTCATGTGTCATGGGGCAAATGCCAATGGATAGGAAGAGGAATTGTTGTCCAGGCATTACCATGAGGTATGGTAGAGCTGGGTTCCATTCCTGGCTCTGTCAGAGATGCCCTGTGTGCCCTTTGGTGAGTTACTTAGTCTCTCTGGGTATGTCTGCACTGCAATGAAACACCCATGGCTGGGCTGCACCAGCTGAGTGGCTCTGGGGCTGGAGAGTTGTAAAATTGCAGTGTAGCTGTTCGGGCTCAGGCAGGAACCTAAGCTGTGGGAGCCCGCAGCTCACCTGGAGGGTCCAGAAAGCTCAGGCCTGAACCGGAATGTCTACACCACAATTTTACAGCCCCAACTCCACTGACACAGGCCAGCTGTGGGTGTTTAACTGCAGTATAGACATACCCTCTGTGTCTCAGGTCCCCAGCTATAAAATGGGGGTCACAATCCTTCTTTTCTCCCACCCTCTGTCTTTCTCGCCTAGTCAGATTGGAAGTTCTTCAGGGCAGGGACCGTCTCTTCCTGAATGTATTAAAGCACCCAGCTAATGGGGCCCTGATCTCAATTGGTGCCTCTCTGTGTTACCATAATACAAATAAAAAAGAGCAGGGCCGGCGCTTCGATTAGGCGACCCTAGGCGGTCGCCTAGGGCGGCAGGATTTGGGGGGCGGCATTTTGCTGCCCTCGGCGGAAATTCGGTGGCGGGGGGTCCTTCCTCTGCGGAAATTCGGCGGCGGGTCCTTCACTCGCTCCAGGACCCGCCGCCGAAGTTCCCCCAAGATGTGGAGCGGAAGGACCCCGCCGCCGAATGCTCAGAGGAGGAGCACTGCCGCCGTTCCTGATAAAGAGTCAAGAAACTGACTTCGTTCATTTGGTTATTTTACTCTAGTCTGCTACTGCGTTGGCTAATTTACCCCAGGGTGGTTATGTCCAGGGCTGGCTCCAGGCACCAGCCGAGCAAGCTCGTGCTTGGGGCGGCAGATTCTACGGGGCAGCATTCCGCCCAATCCTAGGGCGGCACGGCTGCTTTTTGTTTGTTTGTTGTGTTTTGTTCGCCGATCCGGCTGCCCTGTAGGGGGTGGCGGCGCGGAGGAGGGGAGCGCCCTGCTGGGAGCGGGCTGCGCGCTCCGTCTGTTCCAGCCAGTGCCAGGTCTGTAGCAAGCCCGGCAGGGCAGCCGACGTCCTTCCCTCCCCGCTGACCAGAGCGGCGCAGAGCCCTCCCAGCAGGCGGTGCGGCGGGAGGGGCCACGTGGTGCGCGCCCCGCTGAAGCCCTGGCCGCCCCCCTTCTCTCTCTCCCCCAGCTCCCTCCCCCCCTCTAGAGAAGGGGGGCACGTCTGCAGCACAGGGAGTCCCCCTGCACCCTGGCTCTGGCCGTGCCGCAGGGTTTTTGTTTTGTTTTTTGCTTTGCTGTTCTGGCCGCCCCGTTTTTTTTTTTTTTTGCTTGGGGCAGCAAAAAAGCCAGAGCCAGCCCTGGTTATGTCCGTGCATAAGGGGCCATGTAGAATGCATGAATGCAGCTGCATATGAGACAGACAAATGGATGGAGCTGGAACGAGGGGTGGGTGGGTGATGGGAAGCTTGACAAGCGACTGGCCAATTTAGAGAGAGTTTGCGAGATGGCAACAGGACGGCGATGAGAAAAGGAGCAGCAGGGGCAGAGAAAAATCCAGTGAAAACTGGAGCAGAGAGAAACAAGTGCAGGACACGGAGCAGAGAGAGGCAGAGAGAGAAGAACTCTAGGGAAGAGATAAGCGCAGGCCCAGGGTAGGGGAGATAGCACAGTTGCAAGGTCTTTGTGCTCGTTGTCTGAGCAGCTCTCCAAAGAGTCATGTGTTCAGCACTTGCTCTCCCATGGGTTTTTGCTGACTCTGCTTCAACTCACTGGAGCAATTAACCTCTATGAGAATATAATTAGCTACAATTAGAAATTAAAACCCAGGGTATTACAGCAACAGAGAGGCGAGCGATACAGAAAAGGTGCCAGGAGAAGGGGGAAGGCCATTCTTCTCCAGGGATTTGCTCCCTTTCTGGGGAAGAATTAGCTATTGGAGAACAAACCAAGGCAATTTAAGGCCAGTTCCTGGATTATTTGTGACTTTTGGGCTGGTGCTTATATAACCAACGCATGGAGCCATGGGCCGTTATCTTGCCATGACTGGAGTGAATGTGCTAAATGCACTAAAAACCTGATGAATCACATTGGCTGGGGCTGGGTGCAGGGAAGGAGGGTGGAAATTGGCTGCTTGTAGATGCCCCATTATCCTTGACTTTCATTAGGTTCAGCAGATAACAAACAGCAGTTTCCATTTGCAAAAGCTCAGCAATCTACCAAATTGTTGCTGAAGCGAACACCCTCCCCCCGCCCTCCACCCCGGTCGGTGGGAACAAACGTGGCTCAGCCAATGTACCTTCTGCAAAGCTCACGGAGGAGAGCTTCATTGTTCTGGGAATAGTGCAGTCAATAGCATTGCATGGTGCCATTTGGGGCTGAAGAGTACAGTATGTACTGTCCTAGTGTCTCTGACTGTGCAGCCTGCCTGCAGTTCTCTCATTGTCTTTGTCAGGAGCTTCCAGCACTTATTGTTTCTAGCTATATTAAATGCGTGTTCCTTAATCTTATGCAGGACCCACTTTCTATTACGGTCCCATTCATAAATAGTTTATAAAGGGTTAATGGATGTTATAAGGATGTTACAAACATGAGTCGTATGTCCGGTTCTGTTCAATATCTTCATCAATGATTTAGATAATGGCATAGAGAGTACACTTATAAAGTTTGTGGATGATACCAAGCTGGGAGGGGTTGCAAGTGCTTTGGAGGGTAGGATTAAAATTCAAAAGGATTTGTACAAACTGGAGAAATGGTCTGAAGTAAATAGGATGAAATTCAATAAGGACAAATGCAAAGTACTCCATTAGGAAGGAACAATCAGTTGCACCCATACAAAATGGGAAATGACTGCCTAGGAAGGAGTACTGCAGAAAGGGATCTGGGGGTTATAGTGGACCACAAGCTAAATATGAGTCAACAGTGTAACACTGTTGCAAAAAAAGCAAACATCATTCTGGGATGTATTAGCAGGAGTGTTGTAAGCAAGACACGAGAGGTAATTCTTCCGCTCTACTCCATGTTGATTAGGCCTCAACTGCAGTATTGTGCCCAGTTCTGGGCACCACATTTCAGGAAAGATGTGGACAAATTGGAGAAAGTCCAGAGAAGAGAAACAAAAATTATTAAAGGTCTAGAAAACATGGCCTATGTGGGACGATTGAAAAAATGGGGTTTGTTTAGTTTGGAGAAGAGAAGACTGAGAGGGGACGTGATAACAGTTTTCAAGTACATAAAAGGTTGTTACAAGGAGGAGGGAGAAGAATTGTTTTTCTTAACCTCTGATGATAGGACAAGAAGCAATGGCTTAAATTCCAGCCAGGGAGGTTTAGGTTGGACATGAGGAAAAACTTCCTAACTGTCAGGGTGGTTAAACACTGGAATAAATTGCCTAGGGAGGTTGTGGAATCTCCATCATTGGAGATTTTTAAGAGCAGGTTGGACAAATACCTGTCAGGGATGGTCTAGATAATACTTAGTCCTGCCATGAGTGCAAGGGACTGGACTAGTTGACCTCTTGAGGTCCCTTCCAGTCCTATGATTCTATGTGTTACAGATGGCTGCATGCACATCAGTAGAAATGGTTATGAGCAATCTACTAAAGTGGTGCAGAGAAAGGTAGAGGATGTTGGTATTTTGATCGGTTTTGTGATGATTTGGAACAAAAGCCCCAAATGTTGAAATTCTCCCAGACAAGGAAAACCTGCGGGTCTGTGACTCCAGGACAGTGCCCCTGGCTGGCTGCCCCAGGGCTGCAGACTCTGGAAGAACTAGGAGCCTGCACTGCCAAGGGAGCTAGTATTCCCAGGGCTTCCAGGCTCCCTGTAAGTCCACCAGGTGAGCTGCAGAGAAGCCAGATGAGTGAGCAGGTAGGAAACCTGCCTGCTTTCTTTCTATCAGACCGTCGTTGAAATTGAATGGTCTCACTGGAACAATTTGATCTTCGACGATGGAAAACCATTCCGTAGGAGAATCTCCAACCAGCTCAATAACCTATTGACCTTTTGGATTTTATAACAATTAATAAATCTTTTATTAAAACAGCTATTAATCATTTATTAACCCTTTATAAACTTCTTCTAAATGGGCCCTTAATAGAAAGTGTGACTTTCAGGCATTTAGCCTGAGATTTGCAAAGGAGTTTAAGGGAATTAGGTGCTCACCCCCCCACACACAGAATTTCAGTGGGCTTTGGGTGTCTAACTCATTTAAGCCCATTTAAAATCAAAGCTTGAGGCAGGAAAACCTGTTAATGTTTCTCACTTCAGCCTCATTTATCAAGGGCCTGAACTTGATACCCTTGCTCAAGTGGAGTAGAATCTTATTCCGTGTGTAGTCTCATTGAAATTTGTGGCGTCAAGTACCACTCAGTCTAAGTAAGGGCACCAGAATCTGACCCTAAATTATTAACAAGTGAATTGTTTTGGGTAATAACTCACAGCCAAGCCAAGCTGAACCTGTATGGAAGTTTAAGAAAATACAAGTTAAAAATGGAATAGAATTTCCCCCAAACTTGTGCAGTTTCTGATATTGGCTGTGCCTGGAAGCAGAATTTACAGGAAGCCACCACACACTCCACTAATAATCTCGCATGATCCAAAAAATAGGAATGAGGGTAGCATAAACTCTAACCAACTGCGGAACATGCTGAGCTTCCCTTCCCCTATCACTAGCCCAGATCCTCAGCTGCTGGAGCCATATTGAAATCAATGGAGTGATGCCAATTTATACCAAATGAGAATCTATCTCACTGTGTTAGGTCTAATGGCACCATGGTCATGTTTGGGGTGGGAGAATGTGGCTGGCAGCAGTAGAGAAAGCCTGGGTTTGTGGTGGGGGGATTTCTTTCCTGACTTCAAGACCAAAGAGGTTGTTGGGATGAATTCAGTGAAACTGTGAAGAAGCATCTCAAGTTTCTGTGCAAAGGACTCTTTTCTCTGTGTGTTTTGGGGACCCTATTTACTAAGTGGAGCTGCCAGATGCACAGCAGTTTGTATTTGTAAGGCATCATGGGATCTCTTCCTGTAATTTTGCTTCATGTGGCTACAACCCTCTTCCCTCAAGCTTCTTGTTCAAATGAACCTACAGCTCCAGCGGAGTTTTGCCTGATTTCGGGCCAATGCTTTAATAAGTGAAAGCGTGAATTTTTGCATCTTAGGCCAAGAGTCTCTCAAAACTCAGCCATCAGGCCAATGAACGCAAGTTGTAATGAAAACTGAAGCTAGGCAGAAACCAGTTTCAGGCCTTTGTTATAAATTTTCAGTCCTGGCTCCACTTTGAAGTTATTCTGGTGAAGAAAAAAAAAGAGACAACAGCTTGGCAACTTTTTCCCAGTATGGAGAATATGGAGCTTTTTGGTCCCCAGCTGGATACGTGTGCTCTGAAAAACCTATGCCGGACCCCCAAGAGAGCGCTGAACTCCTGCCAGTTCTGAAAGGGAACATAGAGTATTTGAGAAAACAAGGGGGTATTTTTGTTTTGCCTTGACAGGGACATGCTAGTGAATGGAATCACTCTGTCCTGGGTTGTCTGCCCGTCATTTGAGAAACACAATTGCTTCTATCAAATCCTCTCTGAGCACCATTTTAATTTTTGCAAATTACTGTCAGCTGGTTTTCAAAGCACTCTTTAAACAGGAAAGTATTTGGTAGAATGCAGACCCGTGCCAGGGTCTATCTCATAAAATGCATCCAAACTTTGAAGTGAAATTCACTAGTTTGCATGTACGTCACATAGCACATTTTAAAGCAAAGGTGGAGAGGGAGACTATTACTGGCAGAGAAATGCAAGGGGCTGGATTCTGCAACCCTGGACTCCTGATGAGAAGTACTCATCCTCTATAATAGTCGTGTACCTCTCAAATGTCCTGTATTTCAAGGGCAATTACTCATGTTAGTCCCAAAGACCCAGATCCTCAAAGGCATTTAGATGCCAAACTCCCACTGAAATAAGATATTTAGACAACTAAATATCTTTGAGAATGTGGGCCTAAAGTTACCTACATTCTGCACCAACCTGGTGTTTCATCCTACTCTTTATTGTTGAAAATTACTTATCTCTGAAAGAAAAGAATCATGCCGCTGAGTTTACAGCAAGCGTCCTCTATAATAAGGGAAGGAAGCCGACCATGTGTGAAGTTTCCTGCATGGGTAATGTTTTGTGTGTCTTATTTTTTTGGTCTTCATCAAACATTGCATCCCACATTTGGGTCTTGGCAGAGGGAGAATCATGAATAAACTCACTGCTGTCACTTATCTACTTAGATTGTCAGCTCTTTAGCGCAGGGACTGTCTCTTTGTTCAGTGTTTGTATAGCACCTGCCACATTTGGGGTCCGAAGCATTTCAGTAATAAATAATTAATGATAAAATAAAATACATTCCGCTACTGATGAGGATGATAAGCCTGTGCTTGTTGGTATGTAACTGACACTGGTTGATAAGCCAGTTATCCTCTGCTTGTTGTCTTTTCCTTTGCACAGCGCCAATCACAATGAAACCCTCATCTATAATCGGGACCCCTAAGTAAGGCTGCAATGCAAATAATAAATAATAACAAGAAATGACTGAGCCGATTCCATATTGCACGTACTGTTCAGCAGAGGCAGGGGGTACGGAATCCAGTCTGTTTTGACATTACTTTCCTTGAAATTCCACTTAACGTTCTCTGCAGCTGGATTTTATTAAACATGTGAAGATAAAGCGAAGCACCTTTATGTATGCAAATGCCAAAAAACAATTTTAAATAAATTATAACAGAAGCGTCTTTGGAAACATAAGAGGCGAGCGGCGGGCTACACGGCTTGTGCGTTGATTACTGGTTTGGTTAGAAAAGAGCATGAGTAATGTTTTAATTTCCATATCATCATCCGGAGAATGAAACATTTTTAAAGTTGCCTTTGACAATGCAGGTCCATTCCTGTTATTGGCTTTCTGAATTTTAATTCTCTTTGGGGAATTTAGCCTTTTATTACCTTGAGCTGCCAAGGAATAAGTTATTGCAAAATAAATAAATGCAATTATGAACCTCAATAAAATAAAAGTTCAGTGGTGCCACGTGTGTAATGCTTTACGTTTCTAGAGTGGCTTATACTGGAGGATCTCAAAGCACTTTGCAAAGACTAACAGAGACCTGGTCTAGGTCTGAAATTGCACCAGTTTAACTAAAGGTGTAATGGTTCTCTGGTTTAAAAAGGTGCAACTTTGTGTGTGGACACGGCATAGATTTAAACTTGACTGACATGAGTTTAGTTTACTGAACGAGCTCAATCTAAACTGCTGTAAGCCAGGTTTAAACTGACATCAGTGTCCACTCATTTAATTAAACTGGCACAGCATTGCACCTAGTGCTTAATTTGTGCCAGGGCTTGCCAAGGCTGAACGCTGGCACCTCTGGGCCGGCTGCATCAGTGAAAAAAATTGCTTGAACCCCGGCACCTCTTTCATTACAAATTAAGCACTGCTTGCACCTTTAGTGAAACTGTGCAACGTCTGTGTTTTGACAAGTCCGCAGTCTCACAAAACTCTGGGGAGGGAGGCTCGGTAGGTGAAACTCACCCCTTTGCAGAGGGGCAGCACTAAGACTATTTTGAGGGGTTCAGCGGGGTTTGTCCTGTGCCCTCTGCACGGGGGTGAATTTCACTCGGCGTTCTCTCTTCTGACCAGGTGTGGAAATGGAGATATTGTGACTTGTCTGTGATATTTAAATTAACATTGGATTTAAAAAAAAAAAAGCGTTAGTTCAAACAGGACTTGTTTGGCAGAAATGATATGTCCTGTGTTCCTTTCTGACCTTGGAATCGATGATTATCCCGCAACCCGCCAGTGGCAGAGCTGCAAATGGAACTCAGGCATCCTGTCTCAAAGTCCTCTGCTGTAACCACACTTCCATTCTCCCCATGTTGCTGGGGAGTTAGTTCATTGTGGTTAATTCCTGGCATGGAGACACACCTCTGTGTATAACCTATAGGTCACCTTTGAAGTGCTGTCCATTTGATCCAAAAGAGACACAAATCCTATTGCACAGAGATCCCAGCGTGTGCAGAAAATTCTCCAGGTCTTATCAAGCAAGCAAAGGATAATAAAAAAAGATTAGGGCAAAGTCCTAATGGGATCACACTGAAGACTATTTCTCAGAACCAATTAAGTATGTGAATTCATTTCCTGAGCAGATAGGTATTTTATTAAAAAACAGTTTTTATGAAGATCATGAAGTTTTCCTTGCTAGTGAATATTTTTGAGAAGATTTTGCTGGGGATGCAGCCATCACACTTGAAAGAGGGGATTCTTGGACTGTATTTTTCCAGAGCAGCTCTTCGGAGAAATTGCAGGAAATGGAAGAAATCATGCTGGTGCATGAGGATGGGGATGAGGGACTGAAACATAAAGGTTGATTCAGGGTGCAGGGATAACACTTATTTTCATTAAAAAAGAAAAATAGCTGCTCTTCAGTTTTAAAAACATTGCTTCATTTTGTTTGTGTTTCGCAAGCCCAAAGGGCCTGATTCTCCCACTACTCTGTGCCTTGTGCAGTCACTTACACCAGTGTACGGTGAGTGTGAGATGCTATCAGATCAGAATGGCTGAACAAGGGGCAGGACAATGGGGAATCAGAGCACAGACTGAGGCCTGACCTGGGTCCTATCTATTACAGAAAAGTACAGAGTCTCAGTTATCACAGGGACTGAGTCAACATTGCCCTGCTCCTTGTGTCCTCATTTTCATTTGTGCAGAGCACAGGTAAGACATTGCAATTTGGCAGAGTCTTATACCCACTTTGCACTGATGACCTTTACCAACAGAAGTGCAGGGCATTGGTGAATAGGGTGTGTGATATCTGGGCACTACCATGGGCTCAGGATAGCAAAATCAGGATGCTGGCTCACACACTGATTAGCTGAAAGAAAGAAAAATGCCTAAGCTTCAGGGCTCTCCCTACTTTAGCTGTGCTGTTTCTCTGGTTGGACCAACTCACCTGTTCACAACAGCAAAGTGCACAGGTAGAGAGTGTTACTTCAGAGACCAGTGTCAGGTCCCAATGCATTCAGGGGTATACACTGCCTTCCTTTCCCTCGGAATTCCAGATTGCTGGCGGCTCTCCAAGCACACTCAGCAGAGCAACCTACCATGGAACTCTGCACTCCCGTCCCCAAGGAAGAGAATCGATGCCTTTAAAAAAAGAGAATGTTACATGAATGTGTAATGTGGTATTGCGGTATTGCAACCATTGTTAGCCTATCTGTCAGCATCTAAACCTAGAAGTTGTCCAGAAAGAAAGAAACGGCTTATCGGGGGAATTTAACCCAGATCCTCTGGCTTATGGCCAAGATTTGTTTTCAACTGAGCTCTGCTGGCGGCAATCCAGGGATCTCTTGGCTTCATGCACAGCTCGGGGCTTTATTTCCTTTTTCACTAAACATACAGTAATTCCACATTTCTCCGAGGAGCGGTGGAAAAAATGCATTGAACCAAGAAAGAGACCCATTGGGGAAGGTAGGGTGGGGTGCAGGGGTGCTACCTCAGTTAAGATCTTCCTTCTCCCAAAACAGAAGGGCAAGGTGGGGTGACTTCCCTGCCTCTGATGGTGTATCATTGTCTCCCCCTCACTCCCCACTTTTCTGGAAACTGCAGACAGGAATTGTAGCCTCTGCCTTCCTTGCCTGAAAAACTGTCATGGAGCATGTTTGCTGCTCTTCAGTCATACATTCAGTGTGTGTGTGTGGGATTTAAAATACATTTGGAAGCTTCAGAGTGCCCTTAAGTGGGTCGTCAACTTATTTCTAAGTGCACTGAGTTGGTCCCCATTCTATTAATCTTCTAATGCCCCTATTCAGCCACCTGGGAAAATCCAGAAATGCTCCACTTAGCGAATAGTCTCCTCTGTAGGCACAGGCACCTGAGTATAATATACAAGATCAAAGAGGCATAGGAGATGGTTTCTCCAAAGTTGAATAAGTCTCCACTGGAATATACATGGCCGCCTATCAGTGGTGTGAAGCCGAGACCGCTTTGTCCATACATCAGAGGGACTTTCTCCAGAAAGATGAACTGTGTGTAGGTCATACAAAGGAACTGCTTTCTCGTTGCTCTTTTCCCCGAAGAGCTTCAGAGTTTGGTGGCAAATGACTATAGTTTTGATCACAGAGAAATGAATGTGTTAGGGAATCTCAATTTAGTAACACATTGAGGGTGGCTTCTTTTCCCATCGTTACAATGAAATCTGTGGTAGCCTGACCCCAGCCTGCTGGAAGTTTGCACAGTGTAGAACTCCAATAAATGTTTCTTCCAAACAATCAGCTATAAACACATGGCGATTCAGATGGAACACCGTGCCCAATCTCATGCCTATTCGCTTTTTGCCCAGAAAAGAAAAGATCCTGGGGAAAACGGCAGTGGCACCTCTGTTGGTAACTGCTGACAGTGTTTGAAATGGAATTGTCTCTTTCATACAGTTCAAGGGAGCTCCTTGGCAGTGTGGTAGCAAGATTCTCCAGATGCTGGAACCCTTCAGCATAATTACTGCTGATTCACGTGGGCAGGTGGTGTGGATTAGACTAAATATAAGCAGGGTGTGCGGAGTGTGGTATAGAGCAAGGGTGAAGCTAAGGGAAGGGAGCAGCTAAACCTAGGACTGGTATCGTTTTATGTGTGGTTTGCCCAGGCACCTGAAAGGGGGGTGACTTTTGGTTCTTGTGCTGCAGCTGGGGCTTGCATTAGGCTTGTGTGCTCTTTAGGGCTCTTCTTCCTAAATTGGATTGTATGAGGGACAGGCCTGGGAGCTTCCTGCCTTCCAGTCTCAGTGATGATGCTGATTCTTGGCCTAGGGAAAACTGTTTAATTTCTCAGTGCCTTAGCTTCAACCTGTGGTGAACTGGTGGGGATGATTCTTCTATAGCATGCAGAGAAGGGGGTAAAAAGCAATTTGTGTGTGTGTGTGAAATACTCCATAGATACCAACTGCCATTCAGAGGTAGATTATCTGATCAAGGGCAAGACTAAAACAGTGATGACAAATAATAAAGGGTCTGTCATGTTCCTCAGTAAAACATGATGAAACTGTCTGAATCGGAAATAATCTGGAGCTTTTTTGGTAGTTCATTGGAGCAAAGTTATATTTTATACCTTAGCTAAAAAATATTTTTTCCTCTCTTCCATAGTAGATCATTACCTGCAGGAGCGTGGGGGCCGGGGGAAACTTTAATAGATCGAATTGGAGCCATTTGGATTTTCCTCTGCCTGTGTCAGTCTTCTACACTTTCAGGATAAACTCAGTGTAGCTCCTTTCTTCAAGGATCTGGTTATTAGATGACAAACTCACTACATAAGGCTCCTTTACAAGTCAATGGAAAGATGCCCACTGACTTCAATGGGCTTTGGATCAGGCACTTTACAGTGTCTATGGGAGTAGTGGGGCATGATCTATTAGGAGGTATTTAACCAAATGACCTTTTCTAGTCCTTCACGACTGACCCCTCCTCAGCAAGGGGCTGCTGGAGAAAAATCTACCCCAGTGGACACACCCAAAACAGACTGACATGTGCTAACAGACCGCTAAGCACTCAGTTAAATAGCTTGAGCTGAACTATGAACTTGCATTGGAAAATGACCAATACAAAGAGCAGAGAAATGTTTTACTTCACACTTACAGGCCAGCTGAAGTTTTTTGTAAATTTCACCACAATGAGGAATTGATGGGGAAACCCTGTGCCATTAACAACATTATAATGAGGGATCTGTGGGCGCTTCCAAATGTAACAGTCAAGGTCTTCCCCCAAACAGGATTAGAAAATGACTTTGCATATTTCCAGCCCACATGTTTATTTTTCTGAGGTGGTTAGCACAGGTCATTAACAGGCAGGCTACATTCATAAGAGAAAAAACCCAGTCACCTTCAGTTTGAGGCAGAAATTCTGGGTGAACGCCTCCTGATTTCTCCTATTCCTTAATGCACACTGATCTTTATACACAGCATGGTATTACAGCCAGCACTTCCAAAGCACTCCGTGCTTCTCCGTTCAATAAAACTTTTCCATTTTGCTAACTTCCCATCAGCTCGCTGTGAAGGCAGACACATTTTTATTTTTGCAATTGTTTTGCAGGAACATAGAAGGAACGTACTTAATGAAAAGAGATAAGAGACACAAGCCAATGTTCAGGGTGCTGGCTACAGTCGGTTTTTTGGCTTTGTTGCCTTGACCATAAGATACAGCCAGGTGTTTATGTGATGGGCTCGATCCTGATAGCAAACGTTTCAATGGGAGTTATCGATGCTCAGCAACTTTCAGAACCAGCCCTTATGCTGCTAGTGGCAGAGAGTCAGCAGAGTTGGAGGGAGAACATAGGACAGGAAGGTATTTCCTGGGTCATCAAGTCCTTCTCCTGCTGTCACAACCCATCCTGTCATAGAATCCCAGTCATAAACATGTCAAGCTTCATCTTAAAACTAGTGAGGTTGTTTGCCACGGGGGGCTGTTCCAAAAACTCCTTCCTGTGGTGGTGAGAAAGCTTCTTCTAATTTCCAGCCTAAATTCATTCATGGCTAGTTTCTGTCCATTTGTTCTTGTGCAAATATTGTCCTTTAGCTTTAATTTATTTAATTTAAAATTAATAGACCTTCTCTCTCCTTGGTATTCATGCTCCCCTTGTGGCCCCCTGCATTTATAGAGAGCAATCAGATCCCCTCTCAGCCTTCAATTTGTTAGGCTAAACAAGCCAAGCTCCCCCAGTCGCCTTTCATAACATACGCTCTGCATTGCCCGATCAGCCCTGTAGCCCATCTCTGCGCCTGGTGCAGTTTGAATTCATCTTTCTTGAACATGAGTGATCAGAATTGTATACAGCATTCCAGAAGCACAGGGCTTTTGGTTTGCAAATTGAGCATCACTCTTGTTTATCGGGATGTCTTTTTGGAGAGCATCTACCATCATAAAAAACCTATAGGAAATGCATTTCCAAAGAACTTGACCCCACGTGCTGGGAGTCTGATGATGATATGATCTATTAATTATGTTGAAAAGAGAGAATTATATTTATATAGAAGAAACTTGAACAATGCTGACTCTAATAATTTTAAATCTTTTTAGTTAGTGACCCCATATTCTGGTCCCAGCATTCTGCCATGCTGGGCTACTTATTCACCTAGTGGGCAAAGGGGAGCTTGCACATGGAAACACTGAAAACTATTTATTGTTAATTCTCAGAAGTGATTCTAGAATGGTCGTTATGATTTTTGCCTTTAATAAAAGTACATGAATCAAAGGGCACTTTGATGGTTTCCTACATTTTAGGTGGAATTTTCCAGGCATTTCTTTGCAAAACTGGTTCGAACCTACCTTTTGAATATTCTTGGAAGCTTTTGCAAAGGGCTTAAATCAGAAACCAGCTAATCTCTTCCGTCTACCTACCTGCGGTATTTATAGTGCACCAGTCACCAGAGCAAATGCCTATGAGTTACACCTTCATCTGTCCACTTGGTCCCCAGGATCTGTTCTCTGTTGTGTGCTCTTGCACTCTCATTCTACCACTTTCTTATGAAAATTTACAATTTCCGTAGTATTAAAAATTTCCCCGATCTCTGGTTTTTCATGCATTGAACAAATGGATCCAAACAGAAGTGGTTACAGTCCAATGATGACTCAATTTTCAAACAAGAAAAGCCTCTTTCTTTGGCTTTGATTTGTATCCACCTATTGCTAAACTAGAGAATGGCAGTTTTGCCTTGATCATGACCATATTTCCTTTAGTGCCTACCTTTGTGGGGTTTGTGCCTGTTGAGTTTCACTCTCAGGTTCAAAGAATGTCAAACTCTCAAAGTAAAACTGATTTTTTGACATGTTCTTGCCAGGGCCGGCTCCAGGGTTTTGGCCGCCCCAAGCAGCCAAAAAAAAAAAAAAAAAAAAGCCGCGATCGCAATCTGCGGCGGCAATTCGGCGGGAGGTCCTTCGCTCCAAGGCGGAGTGAGGGACCGTCTGCCGAATTGCCGCCGAATAGCTGAATGTGCCGCCCCTCTCCGGAGCGGCCGCCCCAAGCACCTGCTTGACAAGCTGGTGCCTGGAGCCGGCCCTGGTTCTTGCAGTAAAACCACTTGGCCAAGAGAACTCTAAAGGCTGGTGAACCTCCGTGAACTTCTTCACAAACCTGGCCTGGAGTTTAAGGTTGTAACAAAACCTGAAAATAATGGAATTTCCTGTGATTTTGGGTTCCATTGCAAACCTCTTGCCCAGCTATACCTTGAGCAAACACCTTAGGGAGACCAATAAGTACATTTCTACAGGGGGATACTGCTTCCTAATGGGCAGATGCTTCATGTCCTTTCACATGTCCTTAGGTTTGAGGCAAAGTTGTGATCTATGACAGCAAGAAGAATATGAGCATGTGGCATTGAGACAACACAATTTTGAAAGGGGCGAGAGAGTTCTGGCTCCTCTTTTGGCAGTTTTTGGCCAGTCCAGGAGCAGTGCTGAAGAATCTGGTCTTGGTCCATCCCTCTGTGATAGACCAAAGCTAACGCTACAGAAAGAGGAGGTGAAATCTAATGTCTCAGCCTCACGTAAGGGCATTGGGCAAAAGAAAGTCCACCCCAAAAGTCTGAGAGGGGACTAACAAAAGGAACTGGTACAAAGATGCACCTTATAAATAGGACACAAGTTGATGGATCATTTCCCTGCAGTCAGTCCCCTTAGGTTTTTCTTTTCTTGCTTTAATAACTTTCCCCTGAGCCTCACTAAGTCCTTCCAGCTCCCCAGTAGGCCAAGTTTGTTGACAGACACATTGTGACAGATGCTCATTCTAACCTATAAGGCGTCTGACACTTGTAATCCTCTGTGCATTAATTCACTAGGTTTTCCCAGCAGCCTCACTTGCTGGTTTAGCTGAGGATGTTAAAACCAGAGCTTGCTGAATTGCCTTCATTTCTTTAGCTGGAAAAGTGAACTCAACCACAGGAGGAGCATCAGCAGCAATAAAAACATCTCCTACTTTGCAGCAAGATCTAGGAGGCAAACATCCCCAGCCGAAGCTATTCCCTAGTGCATAGGCTCATTGCTGTTTCTCATTTCGATCCCTGGGAACATTGCTGTCTGCAAATGAAAAGGCAGAAGATTGGACACATCAGCAGGGAGCTGCCCATTTTAATGCACACACAAGGGGCTTGAGGAGATGTTCAGTTTTTCTGGGAGCTCACGGGGTGGGTGGGTCCAGAAGACCCAGCATCTTAAATGCATGGTACATTTAAACAGTTTACAAAAATATGATCCTTGTTTGTTGTTGTAGTTATAATGGCTTGTCACTTAGATGGGACTGTATACAATTTATACCCACTTAATATCATTTTTATTACATGGTTAATCACAAGGAAGAATAAAAAGGGAGAGAGCCTGAATGCCTCTATTTCATTTGCTTAATGGAGTGCTCAGAGTGGAAGAGAAAGCATTTGCTAATCATTTATTTTAGCAATCTGAGTGATGTTTGAGGGTTTCTGACAATGTCACCAAGTAATGTGATGCTGAAAGGTTTTAATCTTTCCTTTCGCTAAACATGAACAGAAAAAGGATTAGCATGACAGATGCTGTGCCCATTAAGAGGCAGGTACAATTCCTGGCCACCTTGCATACTTACATAGCCCTGGTAGTCTTGAACCAAAAGCCATTTATATCATAGCTCTACCCAGCATGATTGGGCCCTAATGTTGAATCAAGACCTCTAGGGGCTATTGTAATACAAATAATAATAATGATTTGGCCTATGATTTTAGGGTGATTCTGGAGAAGTTTCCAGTGTTGCTGGCCTGCTAAGAATGGAGATATATAAAAATGGAAAGATGGTGGAGCAAAATGTGGTGTCTCTGCTAACCCTTAGAAAACAGGGAGAGAGAAAGACCATGCTTTTTGAGGTCTGGAATCTCTGTCCTTTCTAACCAGCTTTTCTTTTATCTTTATTTTTTATCTCTTTTCTTTAATTAGATTGTCCAAAGTCTTTAAAACTTAGGGAGGAAAGTTTATAAAGAAATAGATTCTTTTTTTAAATACACCTTTGATTAAATGGATTTTGCTGATAGAGACTGTCGGTTCTGACACACATTCTGCACCTCTGAGGAAAGTGGATTGCAGAATTTGTCAGTTGATTCTGCTCTGAGCCCACTTCTTGAACGTCCCTGGTATTACTGTGTCCCATTGATTATCCTCATTCCACCAAGTTTCTGTGATGCCTATTATATCAATATCTTCATTTAATATGAGGCACTCTAGTTCACCCATCTTATTATTTAGACGTCTAGCATTGGTATATAAGAACTTTAAAAACTTGTTACTTTTTAGCTGCCTGCCATTACATGATGTAATTGAATGGGACTTTTTTTTCATTTGACTGTTTCTCATCAGCTCCTACCTGTATTTTATCGTCTTCCACCCTCTCCTCCTTACTAGGAAATAGGGACTCTCCATTTATAGATCCTCCCCTAAGGGATGTCCGAACCACGTGCTCCTCTGCACCTGTTGGCTTTCCCCCAGTCCTTGGTTTAAAAACTGCTCTACGGCCTTTTTAATGTTAAGCGCCACAACCTGGTTCCATTTTGGTTTAGGTGGAATCCATCCTTCCTGTACAGGCTCCCCCTTTCCCAAAAGTTTCCCGTTCCTAATAAATCTAAACCCATAGTGCCGTAGTTTAGCAGGAGCAGGTATCCTGGAAATCCCATTCCAACCCGTCACAGGGGGATTAGGAACTACTTCCCTCCTCTTTCCTCTGCAGAAAGGGAAAGCTTCCAGTGGCAACTTCAAAGGTTGTACACGCTGCTCATTATCTCTATGAAGAAGCATTTGACATCTGCTTCTAATTCTTGACAGCAGCTTGTTTCTTGTGATCCATCTGACTTTCTAAACTTGTGCAACAGCCTGCTTGTGCTCTCCTCCACATTTTTTCTCAGTCAATAATATGTCCTGTAATATCAGTTGTTTTCCTCAATCAGTAACATGTTCTGTAATACGTTCTTACTGTTTGGGCCCCGGGGATTACTCCTGGTTAGGAAAGTGCGAAAGGCAGCCCAGCCGGTAGCCAAGTTGGAGCGATTCCAGGCAAACATAAGCCAGAGAGAATTTGGAAGAACCTGCTGCTTTTGTTAAATGCTGATTTATTGACAATGCCCTCTGCCTATTTTGAAAAACAAGCCCTGACTTCCTGTTTTATTCATTTAACTCAAATCATGTTTGGAAAGGGAGCAATGCTGCAGGGAAAACTCTGCACCTCATAGCTCATTACCGGGATGCGGGAAGAGCATCTATGCCAGCAAAAGGTTCATTTATTCCCATAGATATCTGGGCTCACTCTTTGCACACCGTGATAAGTTATACTGCTCCCTCAGGCTAAACTTTGATGGCTCCAAACAGCCATGTTTCACTATTGAAATGGTTCTTTCTTGTGCTTACCAACTAAGGAATTTGCAGATTGGATCACAATAAGGGTTCATCTAATCCACTGTCCGTCTCTGACAATGGCCAGCAACAGATGCTTTTGAGAAAAGTGTAAGAAACCTGCAATGGGCAGTTCTGGAATAACCTCCCTAGGGAGGCTTCTATGGTGCAAAGCCTGTGAAGGATACAAATTTCCTGGTGTTAGCGACTCAGTCCATGAGGTTCTGATTTTCCCCCCATAAAGAAGTGAGCTGAGATAGCCGAGCTCGGTTCGCTTCGGCACGCCTCAGTCTCATTTTCCCCTGCTGTCTTTTGCAGCAGCTAAAGTTACTTTTTGTTGCTGGGCCTAAGTCATTCCAGTTCCAAACCTGGGCAGCAGGTGGAGAGGGGAGGAATCCAGCATCAGAGGCCATAAATAAGAGTCTCTCCAGCTTACCGTACCAACTGGATGGCTCAAAAGAGAAAATTAACATTAAATATTTTAATTCCCTGTTGAATTGTGTGTTATTACCATCCTGTCAGTATTAATGCTGGATGTAAATCTGGTCTGCCAGTGGGCTCCTTCTAAGATGTCACTGGCCTAAGGGAGGTCACCCATCTGCAAACTGGCTGCTGCTTACAAGGAAACTCAAAGAAGCTGATTGTTGGGAGGAATTGCAGGCAGCTGGAAGGACCAAAACAGGCACCCAGATACTGTGGTGATGGGTGCAGAATTAGAACCTGAAGCAGAATGGGATAACAAATTAGAAAGAGGAGATGAATTTAACAAAGCTTCAGGTATATAAAAGTTAAAATAACTAGCGCAGAATAGCAGCATTGCCTATATAGTGAGCATACAGGCACTGGTGACAGTAATACTAGCTAATGGTGTCAAACTCAAAGTGAAGAGTATATTAGTGCTACTCAGTGTAACGATTTTACACTGTGTTTCCCAAGAGAAAATGTCTGATATTAAATGTGCTATTCAATATGAAGCTTGTATCACTGAGCGTCAATTATTCTGTATTGACTTAGAAGGGAGCAGCTCATTCTAATATGTTTCACCCAAGAAAAAATAAACAGAGTAAATTACCTCCATAGTGTGAAATAGGAGATGGGCGTATGATGGGCTCTGCCAAAGATGACTGACTTGCCACAGTCCTTATATCCTATTCCCACTCTCTCCTTTGATCCTTCTTCCATACAGTCCCCTCTACCCAGAATCCCCCTCCCCAACCTCTATTTGGTCCTCCGTCTTCTCCTCCTTCAAACACACATCTTTCAGCAAGCCTCCGTATCCTGAGAGCAAGGACGGTGCAGTGTCTGACAGACAGGGAGCTGCTCTGTAATCATTTATGAATGTTGTATGCTGATTGGGTTATTGGTGTAGAGCAGCCTGAATGGAACCTTGTGGGAGGAGCACAGGTTACAGGAGGCCTGAGTTTGGACACGGCATCGGGAAGTCAGTCTGTGTGCACATGGCGGGAAGGGTAGCTGCAGTTGCAACACCTCTATAAATAGTTTGCTTAATAAAGAGCCAGTTTCATTCTAGAAACGTGGAGTCCTCTCAGGTTATTACCCAGCACGAGGTACATGAAACAATTGGGAAGTTTAATGTGACTAAATTGGGTTAAATCAACAGGAAAACAAGCAGGAAAGTGAAACAATGACTTGAGATAAGACACCCCTCAGCAAACACTGGGCGGTTGTTAAAGGACCTTGGGAGAGCCATTGGCCCTGGCTTGGCCTCCTGCTGAGCCCCCAAACTGGTTGTTTTTGTTTGAAGAAGCTAGGCCTGCCTGGCTCACCATCGCAGCCTAGTGGGGCTTTAGGCAAGATAGACGCGTTTAAAATGTTTGTCATTTTAAAATCCTTTTCTCCAAATGCTTTATTCCTATTGGTGTGATTTAAACTATATTTTGGTTTAAGAAAGCAGTCACGCTCTATTTACCACAGGTCACAGTTGGACCTGCTGGGTAAGCATGGTAGATACATGGGGTACTTAACCCAGGGCCCTGTCTACACGTGGGGGACTCATCTGATTTCACCCCAGGAGAGGTAAAGGCAAGAATCCTGACCCCTGAGTGGGGTGCACTCAGAGAAACCATGAATAAGACTGAGGTTCAGTTAGCCCTGCAACCCGGGCACTGTTTAAAGCAGAGGCTTGGAATTCAGGTGATCTGGGTACAATTTCCAGCTTTGACATAGACTCCCAGTGTGACCTGGGCCAAGGCACTTAGCGTTTCAGTCCTGCAAATATTTAAACAAGATGGAAGCCTTAATTTCTCTGTGCCTCAGTTCCCCCTCTGAATAATGGAGATAATGGTACTAACTGTCTCCCAATCTTCTTTTCTACTTTGTACGTTCTGTGGTTCAGGAGCTGTCTCTTACCATGTGCATGTACAGCAGGGCACTGATCTCAACTGAGAGTCATGCAATACAAATAAATTATGGATCCTAGTGTCCCTCAGGGAAATGCCCATGATTCTCATTTATAATAGAATAAATTGAAACAAAAAAGTAAATAAAGTAAAGCAGCCACCTAGTACTGACCAGAAACATGGCCTGTCTCATTGCTCAGTCACACAGTTTGCTGCTTTCCCTATCTCTATGGCAACGATGCTGCACATGTCCCACACATCTTACACGTGTCCTTAACTTTACTCTTTGGGATAGAATCTTTGCCTTTTTGTTTTTAGAGCACCCAGCACATTGCTACCACACTGCAAATGAGCAATACGGATGAGAAAGGAAATATGTACTTGACTTTCTTGAGTAGCTAGAGATGAACTGGCTGAGGTTTTATCCTTCCACCCATAATAAACATCATAATAATTTTTACTCCCTGCTTTATTTCAGTTGGGAGCCATGTACAATTGTCAATAAAAATAGAAGCTATTAATCATGGAAGATAATGTCTCCGAGCAGATGTAACTGACAGCAAGGAACATGGGGGAGGGTTTGGGGGCGTCAGTAGTGGAGAGTGATGATTTAATGCTTGTGGTTTCAGTAGTATTAGTGGATTTCTAGCACATAACTTCTACAAGCTCCTATAATTTGGTACCATGCCCTTCTATGTATTGAAATACTTAGTGGTCTCCACCATAGTATCTGAGCATCTCACATGCCTAACTTAATTTATGCTCAAAACATCTCTGAGGGAAGTACTGTCCCCATTTTACAGATGGGGGAACTGAGCCCCAGAGGGACAATCAAAAAGGTTTCTAAATGCTCAGAATTGGAACAAGCCATTTTTATTTTGTCAAAATGAAACATTTTGTTCTATCACAAACTGATTTTTTTTTCAACTTTTTGATTCACCAAAATTTTTGGTTTGACCCAAAATGATTTTTTCCCATCTGGAATTACCAATGAACCAAAAAATCTGTACTCCTGAGTCCAAGCCCAGCACCTTAGCCACCACCAGCAAATCCAGTGTCTTGCTGTAAGACTAATAACACTTCTAACTGAGTAGCATACTAGAATGCAGTCTTATTTGAAAGTCAGCAAGAACAGGAGCCTTTGCAGTCATCAACCCTGCAAGCCAATCCAAAGAGTTAAAGGGAGAAGGAAATGTTGAAATGACCCTGACCTCCTTGCAAAGGGGCAACGGAAACTATTCTCTGCAGCTGTTGGGCAACTGAAGTAGGTGACAAATATGATGTAGAGGTCAAATGTATATAGCTCTTCCCCTACGGCCTTAATTCTATGAATGCAATAAATGATGATTAAAAAATGCATGTAAATATCTTACTTACAGTTGGCATTGGAAACAAACTAATGCTAATAATAGCACTAAACTAACCAGAGCAACTGCAGTGCAAACTTAACGCCGTCTTTTAGATTTGCAAAAGATGTTTTTCTCTTACTACAGAGTTTGTCTCCATTTTAAAATAGAATAGCCTGGCCTCATAGTCTGAACCCTGTGCACTGTTGGGCCTGAGAGATTAATCCAGCCCCTTTTTGCTTTTTAATGCTGCTATATTGCTTCTGCAATATTCATGTGTCCCAATAGCCGGCTCCCACAGAACTTCTATCCAGATGAATATGATATTGGCGCATACTGCTAAGGCAAGAGGAGCCTGACTGAGTTTTGCTCCCTGAAGAACATTATTCAAGTCTAGTGTGGGCAGCGGTTAGGTGGGGGGTATCTGAGTTTTGGTGCTAGAACCTCACACCCACTTCTAGCTGGAATAATTCTTTAGCATCTGTCACAGGGATAAAAAACTCACCTGCGCACATTGTGATGTCATCATTGGTTGCTATGGCAATGATTGCAAGGTCACAAGTAGAAGTTTATGAAAGAAGCCACAGGGACTCAATCCATATCTCATTAGAGTCACCAGCAATACTCCCACCTACATTAATAGGAGTTGGATCAAGGGCCGGAGGAGAGAGAGCCTGCAAAGAAACAAAGATAGTGGATGGGATTCATCACTGCATTACTCTGAAGCCAGTGGAGTAAGACCACTGTCAAACTACAGCAGCCCAGCAGGGAGTCAGGCCCCTTGTTTCATGAAAATATGCCACAGTCCTACGCAATGAAGTAAGTGAACAGAAAATGCATGAACATCAGAATGGCCATACTGAGTCAGACCAATGGTCCATCTAGCCCAGTGTCCCGTCTCTAACAATGGCCAGTGCCAGATGCATCTGGCAGTTGGAGATTTAGGGGCACCCGGGACATGAGGGAAGAACTGCCTGCAAATTCGACAGTTCCTCAAAGTTTTCCATAAAGTGCCGGTGACTCTTTAATGCAGCATGATAATCACAAGCCACCTCCGCACAGCCTGGAAGAAAAATACAATAATAATTTGCATTTTATTCATTCCCATCCTCTGCTTTTATACTGGATACGTCTTTAATGAGAATTCTGTGATAATGAAATTTTGCTTTGAGAAAATTAATTTTGGCTATTAAAAAGTTACTCAAAAGTAACCAGGATTTGGAACTGTAATGGGTGTGAAAGACCAAAGCAGAAAATAAAATGTATCTGAATGTAATCATATTATGGCTTTCTATTAGAACTTAAATTATATGGTGAATAAAGTGGCTTTGAAGGATGTAGTTCCCAATCCTTGAACTGAAAAGGACCATTGTGCTGAAGCATGATATTTAATGAACTGCTTTAATGGCTTGGAACTTCTCTGTTCATAAGCTGACACCTAAAATCTAGGACACGGCATCTTCCAAGTATTAATTTTAAATGAACGTTAATAAAACTCCCGAGGATTCAAAGCTCACAAAGGAACAATCACATGTGCCTATGGGGGAAGAGTTCCTGCGTGCTCATTCACAAAACAAACCCAGCCCACAGATCGTGTTATCTGTGCATCAGCTGGCAGCAGTTAATGCCTTACAGTAGCTGTTGAGGTTCTGATATGTTCTCATCATTGTAGCATTTGAACACCTTGAAAGCATCCTCATAATACGCCTGTGAGATAGGGATCATCCCCATCGAGAACTGAGGAACAGGGCAGATTGACTTGCCCATGGTCATACGACAGATCTCTGGCAGAGACCAGAACTGAACCCCAATCTCTGGAGTCCCAGTTTATCACCTTAACCCCAAGATCATCCCATCTTGTGAGCTGGTCTTTTTCTGCTCGTTTAATGCTGTTCTTCCTGGTCAGTTTATGGGCGTGAGCACTCCCTGGTGCTATATGTAGAAGGGGAGCAGTAAATACCTGTAAATCAATCAGTCCCCTACTCATTTGCCACCCACCCAGCCCTCCTCCCTGTAGAACTGGGTCTGTGTCCAGTGCCCTGCCTGGTTAGCCTGAAATGCCTTGCCTTGCCTTTGGTGCCAAGGAGCAGGGGATGCACATTTCTCTGAGCCGAGTGATTTCAATACCAGCGTTTATCCTACTGTCTGCTTTATATCACTCCAAACTCCAGCGTGTGGCCATGAGTGAGTGTGAAATAATACGTCCCCGGGGGAGGCTGTGGAAGTTAAGGCTGTGCAGTTACTGTGACACAGGATGAGGCATCGAATCTGATATAGTGACCAACCTCCAGAAAGGCTCACTTCCCCCTAAGAGAAGATACATCTTGGAATTAATGCCAACAAACCAGCACTGCTAGATCAGCCTGGAATCAAACACCATAAGGATAAAAAAAAATTACCGCTCTGCTTACCAGTTATTCATCCAAACAAAAGCACCTTAATTCTGTACATAGAAAAACGAACATTGCCATCATCTTTGATGAGCGTTTCTGAGATATTTCTGTCTAGTTCCCTTTAGCAACTGTACTGGCATCAGAATCCCAGCTCCTGGGTAAGGATGGGACAAGCCTGGTCAGTCTGTCGTGTTTGCAAAGCCCACTGGCCTAGCAAGTGCCATTTTCTCCGAGGAGAAGACCCTTTGCTTGTTTCTCTTTCCTCAAATCCATCTTCTGCTCTGTGGTTAGATCCAGGGTTTTGAACATCATGATCTTCTTGTGGACTCTGTAAAGCTTTTCTGCATCAGGAGCTCCCATCTTCTCTCTTTCCCAAAGGCAGACAATGGGTGCACAGTCATCTTTTTGCCATCATCAGATCTGGAGGAGTTGACAAAGGTCATTCTGGAGTTTGGGGTCCCTTGCAGACATTGGTTCTAAGGAGGGCCATCTTTGCAGTAAACTCTGGTGAGCTGCATTTCTGTTTCCATTAGCTTCTTCTCCTAGCCATTTCAGGGTAATGCCACAGAAGGCATTTTATTTAAACGTAGACAATTCTTAGAGCCTCTGAGGTAATAAGAGAGATGCTCAGTCACTCTCTCGAGTGTTCCTATATTTTGGCTTGGAAGGAGATGTGGCATTGGGGACTGTCCCTTTAACGGCAGAGCTTTCCAGACACAGAGTCCGGGTGGGAGCTGTGAAGCTCTTGGGAGGCACAGCCCATTGGAACCAGACACAGAACAAAGGAGATCTCTTGCAAGCAGCTTGAGCACGGAGTGATCCCTGAACACCACCCCACCCACTGACTCTTCTCACTGTTCCCTGGCTGGGGGGAGCCTCTCATGCAGCTCACTCGGCCAGGGCCATTGGCACAGAGCCCTTTCTCAGGGTCACCATAGCTGACTCTCTGTGTGGTAATGGAGTGTTGGTCACGCTCGCTCCTTCGGCAGGTGGGTACAGTCGTGTGGCTCAGGACCTGGACTGAGACTCAGGAAAGCGGGATGGAATTCCTAGCCCTGCCATAGACTTGTTTGTGTGACCTTACCCTGTCTGTGCCTCAGTTACCATAAAATAGGGATAACAACTCTTCCACATATTTCTTGGGGGAGGGGGGAGAAATGAGGCTTAATTCACTGATGTGTGTCCAGTGTTTTGAGGTCCCCGGATGAAAGGAAGTAGAGAAATACACTGACATTGCACATGTAGCTCTCAGGTGTGCAAGACACTTCGCAGACAAGTTAAGGTGAGAACTCCAGCTGCCCTGAGGAACTTGTACCCTAGGCTAACGCACTGGATAGAGAGATAAGGGGAGGGGTGGGTGAGAGGGACAGCAATAAGAAAATGGGGTAACTTAGGTGAGCAATGAACATCTCTTACTGAGGAGGGGACCACTGGGCTTTATGGGGCTCCCGGAGGAAGTGTGTTTTAGGGATGGCATGCAGAGGCATGGATGGCCCTGTCAGGTTGGAAATTCCAGGCCTGTGGGCGACATGGCAGAAGGCCTGGAGATGAGGCTGGAAGGGCAGAGGTGTAGCAAGGGTGGGGAAGTTAATCAATTTTGCATTTCTATGACATCTTTCCCCCACGGATCTCAAAGGCTTTACAGACAACATCTTTTCTCAGGATAGTGGTGAATGCAGGAATAAGATGGCAGTAGACAAACCCTGCCAGCAATGGTCTATCTCATAGGTCTCTGGTTTGGGTTTGGAAATCAGGCTGTTTTCTAACATGTCCATTACACTATCTAGACTGCTGTTGCTTTAGTTCCTCCATGGGTGGCAGGTTTCTCTCCTGAATCCCCTTGTCTCTTGATCCAGGCCACTGCACTTGCTGCTTGCTGATTATGCTCTTGTTTTTAGGACCAGCATCTGCTTCTCCAGCAAGGTTGGATGGGAGCCTTTCGTCCTCTGCTCAGTCTCTGCACGCCATCTGCATGGGTGCTCGGCCGCATCCAGCATGCTGGTGTGCTGCACAAAGGAAGGGTGGGAGAAGTGGGCAGGTGATCCCAAGAGCAGGGGAGGCACAGAGAACCCCCAAGACTTTCTTAATGTGCAGGGGGGAAAAACCCAGCCTTTTACAGTTTGCAAGGTATAAAATGTGACATGCAGGTGAAGAACTGCCATTGCACCCGGCTGCCATGTAGGGAATGGTGATGCTGTCAGGCTGGTAGAGAATCAGACAGGTTCTTCACCTGGTCAGTTACAAACACATACTGCCCACACAGTCCCAGCGGGCCCCTTTATAGCGTAGATCTCTGTCACGGTGATTTAACCATGTGCTGTGGTAACAGCAGTTGTCTCAGTTTCCCCTCTCTTCGGGAAGTGGACATATATCCTGGCCTCTTTCCCAGCATGCCCTATCATAGCTTACAACTCCCAGGCATTCTTTTGTACTACAAATCCCAGTGTGCTTTGCTGCCAAGGAAGTACAGGACAATACACTCCATTAAAGCCTCCTCGAACCCTTCTCACTTGCATATGTGATGAGTTGCCCTCTTTTTGTCCTCCCACCTCAGAGACCCACCTTAGCTCGTGTTCTTTTGGACACAGATGCTCACATCTTTCCCAGGACATTACTGATCAGTGACGATGACTCCCTGGGAACAGATGTTCCCTTGCCCACAATCCATTTGTTATTTTCCGCAGCAAGGTGTTTGGTGGCTGTCGGCTGTTCCAAACTGAAGGGCTGTCAGCTAAATGAGTGCAGACACGCACACATACCCCTAAAAATAGCATGCAGTTCCGCAGCCCCTGCATCTGTTCTGGCAACAATATACTCTTCACTTCTCCCAGGTGGTCTCTCTTCTTCAGTCTCTCCATTGCTATTCTACCTTCCCATCCACTTCTGGAAATCAATGCTTTGGGTGGGGAATAAACATGTGCCATTTATCCAGGGAGCATTGGCAGTGTATTCCGTCTAACGATTCCAATAGATTTATAAACCCAGGAGGTTATTGGTGTAGACAACCACATAAATGAAGTCTTATTTTAGTAGAAACTGCTCTGAGAACATAGATGGATTTCTGCGCAGAAAGATTGTATGATCAGACTTGATTTAGTCAAAGAAAGCGGAGCCTTGTTGGTCCATCATTAGAAAGGCTTTTTAAGCAATTACCTTCTAGCTAGAACGTGGTGGGTTTGGAACTCCTGCTGTAAATGGCTTTCCAGACCCATTAGGGGCTAACTCCCTCCAGCACTAGCTGTGTTTTCAGTGGTAAGGCGGGAGGCAGCCCGGTGGATAATTTACACATTGGTGAGGAATGTGTTTGTTGTCCTCTAGTGGCTGGAGTACAGAACAGGGAATCAGCCTGCTATGGCCTCCAGCTAATGGGCATAGTCCTGTAGCTCAGTGGTAGAGGCCCGTCCTTTGGAACTAGGCACTGTGA
This sequence comes from Emys orbicularis, assembly GCF_028017835.1. Taxonomy (NCBI): domain Eukaryota; kingdom Metazoa; phylum Chordata; order Testudines; family Emydidae; genus Emys; species Emys orbicularis. Next base: position 29,948,485 of record NC_088697.1, on the reverse strand, counting down.
GTTAAGACCCTAGTGATCACCTAGCTAGGGACTTGATACCTGTGTGTGTGTCAGTCTGATAGAGTTGTAAAGTTGCTTTGGGATCTATGGGATGAAAGAGACTATTATTAATTGCCAGTCAAGAGGAGAAAAGGACCCTAAGGTGATGGCCACTTCCTCCTTCTCGCTTATCCTAAGTGCTGAAGGACCTCAGCTCTCACAGAAATCATTCTGAGATGAGGCTTTTACAACGTGGAGCAGGAGCACATCTCAGGCCTGCAGCTCTCCTGTTTGTGAAGAAGGCTGAGTCCCAATGACATAGATTGTCAAGCTCTTTGGACCACACCCTGTAAATCATCTCTACCTCACAGGAGTCAACAGTGATATGTCTTCTTACGCCAGCTGAGGATCTGGCTCGTTGCTCTTTGTCCTGCCCTTCTTCCATCTCTTATTATAAAGTTTTGATCGGGTGAGCTTGGAAATGATTGAATATCACAAGAGCCCAGGGTGCAAATCACTGAAATCACATACAGGTCAGGGGAGATGTCAAGGCCCAATTCTTGGATTCCTCCAAAGGTCAGACTCTGCAAGCTGTGGGAGTAAATGGGTAAGGCCAAGAACAGACAGACAACCCACTTGGCAATCCAACTTCTCCCTCAGCCGGAGCTAAGGGAGGAATGGTAGAGAAAAAAAGCTTTCTTCCAATATTGTACGTGAAGTAGCTGGACTTGGTGCTACCAGAGAATAATGCCCTAAACTCTGGCATTGGTGTCCCAGAAGAAAATAATAGCCTATCCTTCTCAATGACTGGCATTTGGTTTTGTGGCCCCGGAGAATATAAAAGCTACAGCGGTGACAGAGACAGTCATACAGACCACTTTTCACCCCCTCCCACGACCCTACAGCAGTACATTTATGGCCTAATATATTATTGACAAGGCTGACTTTTATAAAAGTGTTCTGGCATAAGTGGTAATAAATGTGTATCGTCTGCTCTTTATAATCCATTAACTCATTAAAATAATTGTCTTAATTTGATTGTTAAAGTGATTAATAGGGTAAGTGTTAAAGGAAATTAATACTCAAAGTGAAGCATAACTGCAGCCGAAAAATAACTCCCCGGAATTGGCGTGGCAGCAAGGTAGAGGCTTGTGGTTAATGAGCCTTGGGAAGTTAAATATAGCACAGTGCAGGGGAGAGCTGGGCCGCTCTATGAAGCGGGCGCAGGATAGCAAGGTGACTTTAACCTGGGACTTTTCAATCCCGTGCAGACCATGGTTCAAGCCCACTCAGAGCTGCGTGTATCGCTGACTTTGGCCAAACCCCAATTTGCTTGGGAAGAATCATTGAGCCAGATTCCATCCCCCTGCTACCCCTTACTGCTGCTCCTATAGAATGGCCTTGTTTGGAGCCCCCAGTACAAGGGTGGTGTGTAGGTCCAATGTAGGCAGCTCTAGCCTGCTTTTCTGTACAGCCTCTGGTTTAGGCACAGGATGGAGTTGCAAGGAGGCGTCTCTGGAGTATAAAGGGGTCTTGTTGTTCCAGCCAGTGGAGCAGTCCATAGGCAACTGTGAAATTAGAGCAGCTCTGACTTATACAGGGGACACATCAGCCCCCAGAACAGCCCATAATTAGGGAGAAAGAGGAGGCATATAGGCCAGGTGATGGGGTGGTAAAAAATGACCGAGATTCCTGAGCGATGCAACAAAGTACCAGGTTCATTTCTTTCATGGTGGAGGGCAGCAATTAGAGCTGGGTGAGAGGTTTTTTTTTTTTTGGGGGGGGGGGAGGAATCACCAAAGATGCAGATTCAGGCCGACCAAACATTTTTGCAAATTTATGTCACATTCACCAAATTGTTTCAGTTGGTAAAAAATAACAACAACAAATCCAAACAAATCAAAACGTTGGGTTTAACATTTTTGACATGAAACCTTTTGCTTTTTCATCTTGAAATGACTATTTGTTTTGAAGCTTACAACATCATTAAAAAAAATAAAAAACATTTTTAAAAGCTCAAAAATGAAACAACATGTTTTGTTTCGGGTTGAACAAAATGTTTTGTTTGTCTCCATTTTTTGTTTTTTAAATTTTTCAGAAAGGCCAGCAAATCAAACAGTCACTTATTTGCACAGCTTCAGCTGAGACAGAATGTCCTTGAGTCCATAAGGGCAAATCCTGCAATATGTCCATATGTGCTGATGGGTAAACTTGTTATGAACATCCCCACAGAGTCACTCATTGAACCAGAGACAAACTGCTGGAGCGGGTTGTTGAAATATTCCTTGATTTGTTACTTTCTGAAGCTTTCCACCCTATATACCCCCCCTTCCTTTTGCACAGCATCTTCTACTGCAGTTGAATGCTGCTACTCTAAGCTGGAGGCATCGTTGTATTTAGAAATATATGAGCTCTCACACATCTGTTAAATAAATTGCATTTTATTCTTACCTGTCACTTCTGTTTTTTTGGGATATCCTCAGATGAGAAAAGGCAACTTCAAAAGCAATTCCTTTTTGGTAAAACGGCCATATCTACTCATTCGAAATCTACCATCGTCTCGTAGCAAATTCTGCTCCTGTTCATGGGCTAACAACAGCAGAGTCTTTGTGTTCAATTTTATTCATGCAAAACGATGATATATATTAATGTATACTCATTTTTTCCCTGATTACCACTTGTCAATCAATGTCTCCAGCAAACCACCGACAGTGACAGAGATCAGCTCCTTGCGGAAATTAGCCTTCCACATACATTACACTTTGGAAGCACGCCACAGCCTCATGCTTTGAGTAACTGAGTTGTACGGTTAGTACTGTAATATCAAGCCATATATAGAAACATTGAGGAATGTCAAGCAGCCATTCATTACTGGGATAATAGAAATCAGAGCCTGTGTCTCCCCATGTGTCAGTCTCCACTTATTCCTGTCTCCCCTACTTGCACGGCACTCACTCCCCTCTCTCACGCTAGGCAATCACTCATATTAAGGCTCATTATATGCTAGCTTCATCTGGAAATGGACTTCTAAGAAATGAAGGGAACCATTCAGCTGCAGATGTGGTAACAGGGCTGCAGAAGATTCTCTAAATGGTGAAGATGGAATTGTCCTGTGGAGGGAACTGTAGAAATGGAAGCAGCTGGGTTGCTGAGCCTGTGAGAATCTACATTCATCACCCCTCCATGGGCTAGCTTCCCCGTGATTGATACTGTGCCAGCACCTAGATATTATGGTGACCGGTGCCCTACAGCTATATTCAAAGTGTGACAGACTCTCTGCTGTAGTTGCGATCCACTCAGTGCAGCAGAGAACAGGAGCTGGTTACAATTCACCCATTCTCTGCCCAGCTAAGACTAGAGACACCTACGTCCGCTGACAGAGATCCCAGCTGTCAGCTGAGAATAGCGGAGTACAGCAGAAATTCGGCCCTGCCCCCTTTGCAGAGTTTGGGAGGGGACGGCTGACAAAGCAGCTAGCTTCTCTGGTTTTATACCAGCTGAGAACGCCCCCGTGCTGGGTGGATTTCCAGTTGGTTAGGCATGGCCAGATTTGAGTCCCGTTACAGACAGTGCAGCTCCAAGAGGCCAGAAGAAGGCAAAGAAACTGGCCCAGATAGTTTAGTAGCACAAAAGGGCTAACAGCTCTGTGAGCTCACATCTGTTTCAGTCTTGGTGTTAATTACAGGGAATCAGGGACCCTGTCCAGTTATTTTGGTTGACTCTTCAAATCTCCCTCCTCCCCATGTACTCTTGTTTACAATAATAATAAACATTGAGGAATCATGACATTGAAATCTTTCTCCCCGCTTACCCATGATGTCCCTAGAAGAAGCACTCTCAGCCTGTCGGGCTGCTAAGATGAAGTTTGAGGAATGCAGCGTACTCTGAAAAGTACAATGTACAAAGGACAAAGGCCTGCACAGACCAGCAGAGCTAGGGAGAGGAAAGCTACACTGCATTTTGGACTTCCTAGCTTTGACAGCTGCACCTCTCCGAATGCATTTCATTGACAGAGGTTGTGCTGCACTGCCAGAGAATACGCAAGGTGCAGCAGAATTCAGCGCTGGCCTGCGATAGATGCCAGGGTGGACCATAGACGGGATTAGGTTCTGTCTGCTGCAGAGTGCATGGGCCTCTGCAGAAAAGATTTCTCCGTTAGAGTGAACTTTCTTCAGAAAGCTGTGCAGCATAACTGAGACCAGACTGCACCTTGCTCAACAGCAGAGGGAGGGAAGAAGGAAGAATGGACACGTTTCCAGCACACTGCTACAGAAGAGACATGGATGTGTGGGTTTCCTGAAGTATCAGCATCTGGGAGAAACAAAGTGACTCAGACACACAAAATACGGTTAGAAGACTTAAACAAGGCCACCAGGTCCTCTCTGGCCCAGTAAACTCCAGCAGCTGGGGCGTGGGAGGAAACATTCCCTGTGGGCAGGTTATCGCCTCCCTGTCTATTGTACAGCACCTTCCTCTAAAGCAGCTGGTGTTGGCCACTAGGACACAGAATGCTGGGCGAGCTGGACCGCTGGGCTGACCCAGTCTGGCAATTGCTCTGACCCTAAGGAAGAAGGTCATTTTCCATGCTGCTGATTGCCTATCTGAGGCTCCCTTTCTGGCAAATCTCATTCTGTGGCTGTCTGTAGTGCACTGTGAGCTAGGAGTGTGATTCCCAGCTCACGGTACACTGGCAGCGGCAGCAGAAGCTGGGACAGCACAGCATGGCTTAGCCGTGCAGAATACGTACTCACTGGTACTTAGCACGGCTGCTGCTGCCCGGTCTACCACAGCTTCGCTGCTATTTAAACTCATGGTAACTCTCATCGAGCTGGCATGGGTATGTCTGTGCAAGCTGGGGAATCACAATCCTGCATCTTAGCAGGGGGTTAGACTAGATGACCCTGGCGGTCCCTTCTGACCCTACGGTTCTATGATTCTATCCCTAGCTCGACGTGTAGCTGTAGCCTGGAAGAGGGGTATCGCTTAAGCATCCACATGGTATATGTTCTAGCCAGAGTGTGAAACCACCACCAGTGTTAGGTAGCCTTGTGAAAATTAATGTGTGAAAACGGATGTTTCCACTAATTTGATATTAGGTGAAATTTGGGGAGCAGCGTTTGATTAGCTAATAGAGTTAATGAAACTTAAAACACACAATGACTAAAATATCTACTAACAATATTTATAAACAAAGATGCAGCAATTAGTAATAACTGATACTTACAAATACAAACCAACGCATAATGACCGGCAAACGTAGAAACTCTGTTTGAAACACGTGAGCTGAGAGAGAGGCTTCGAGGTGATCAGGCTCGGTTACGGGTGTACACAGGATACACAGGATTCGTTTTTCTTTCTCCTCTCCCTGCCTGCACATGGCAGGCAGCCCATAAAGTACCAACTATGACATCATAGAAGTGTCATAGGGGACGGGGCCCAAAACCTGTTTGTGTTCGTTTCTGATTGGCACAAGCAAAGTTTACACCAAGTAGGGGAGCAGGTGCCTCAAAGTCTGGCTTCGCCCCCAAAAGGTGAGGAAATGCATATTGCTTTAGAATGCGTGCAACACTGAATGACAAAAGAAGAGGCCAGGGCAATACGGTATGGGCAAGTTTTACAGGATGCAGACAGGAACTCATCTCAACATTGATATTAGGTGAAATTTGCTTTATTTATTTCTCAGCTTTGTGCAACCAAACTAGTGACATTTTTCTGCTGGGTCCTACTGTGAATTTGCCCTGGATGGACATTTGCCATTATGCATAGCAAAGGCAGCTTTTCACGGCAATATCAGTATGCCACTAGTGCAAACCCCACCACTTGTGTCGGTGGAAACACTCAGGGCCCGAATGAAAATTATTTTACTTTGGTATGAATTCCCCCTCCCCATGCCCAGGGCTCTCATCCCCAGCACCACTTTCCCATGACTCATTTACCTGTGCAGATTGTCCTCCTGGTTGTTCTAGTGTCAGTAGAGCTGACAGCGAGAAGAGGAAGGCTTAATACCTACTTCCTCTTAATTTTCAGGAGATATGGAAATGAGCAGACAAATGCTTGTGATTGAAGGACCATTGCATATTACCATAAGCAGTAAATTCATAGGAAGGTAGGTCTGAATACTGATCATAATTCCAGCTGCAAGAGGTAAAGTTTCTGGAATAAAAATGAGAGGTTCATGCTGGAGTTTTATGCAGTTTACTTTCAATGCCATTTACAGTTATTTCTCGTTTTTATATCCTGTTTTATTGAAATCCATTTTTTACTTTAATATTTTTGACTCAGGGATAGATTTTTGCCTTCGGAGCATGGCTGAAATGCCAAACCGTAAAGTGCTGGTTAAAATTATCAATGCAAATACTGCAGATATGGGTTTTATGAGTCTCGGCATTTTTTTCCCTCAAAGTGTTTCTAGGTGAAGAGTATTTATTCTGCTGAGCTCAAACACAGACTCATGCCTCATAATTTGATTAGTATATCAAAAGGTAGTCACTGGTTTTGCACCTGTCTGCAGTGCCATTCCTGCTGTTTACTTGCTTCTGAGAGTTTCCCTCATTAGTTTATTTTAAGTAAGTTTTGTGCTGGTGAAAGGTGCTGGCTTAATGAGCCCTGCAGAGTGAAGATCTTTGCTTGACTTTAGAACAGTGCAATACCAGTGCAAGCTTCCCATAGGAGCATATCCCACTACCCCCACCACCGCATATCAGCTGTGGCCTGGAGCGACTGCCTCTAGGTAAAGGATTTCCATTTTCATGCCTTTTTTTCCTCTTGTGTTTCTGCTGAGACTGCCAATAAAGGGTCCAGCTAGCATCATTTATGGTGTTAACTATAATGTGGATATAGACCAGTGACTTTTAGACACAGGAATGCAATCACCAAACTCAGTCCACAGAGGCCACTGAATAGATGTCACATGGTAACAATTATGTCCCTCGCTGGAACGTTGGGGTCAGTAGCTGTCATCTTGATAGATGTAATGGAAGATGATCCAAAATCCATTTATTCAGGATACAAATAAAGGGGCCAGCAAATGACTTGGAAAGAACTTTCCTGCACTGAGAAATACCACATTTAAAACACCTGACTCTAGTATGGTACTGGGCAAGTTCTCTGATGTAAAAGAGCCAGGAAGTCTGAGTGATCCTAAGCTCTGAGTTCCTATGCTTGATAATTAACCACATTAGCAGCTTAACAAGGATCCATTATCTGCACTAATTGGAAGAATATTATGACTATTTGCACTACAGTAGGGTCTAGAGGCCTCAAGCAGAATTGGGGTCCTGGTGTGCTAGGCGCTGTACAGACATATAGGAAGGTACAGTCACTGCCTTGAAGAGCTTACAGTGTAAGGCCCGCAGTCTTATCCAATTTGTCCTTTTGTTGGCCCCTCCGAGGTGTAGTTTAAGGCATCTTTATTCCCCCCCGAGTTTGCATTAGGAAACCAAGAGCAAGATAATTAATTGGAATATTTATCTTAGTCACACACAGGCTTGGGCATCATCATCAGAGTGAACCAACCCTAACTTTTGCTAAGGAATTTCATTAGCTAGATGCCAGGGACAGTCTCTTTGTTACCCACTTGCATATTTTGGATCACTAAGTCAAGGTGTGGTTGTCTGAGCACCTAGCCTCTTGCTCATGCTTCCTGTGAGCAATTTACATAGCTAACCTGACTCGTCAAAGCCCAGTTTCATGCAGCCATAATTGCACCAGGTGAAGGCCTGTGCTTCCCTCCTTATTAAGCACTAAAAAACATCGTTCAGCACGAAGAACTTGGGGTCTAATTCGCTCATCGTTCTGGGAATCGAATGCCCATTGGCATTAATAGAGAGCTGTGCGTGTTTATCAGTTCAAATGCATGCAACAGGTGGTCTCTAGACCTGAAATGAAATGGGTTTTAAAATCAATAGTGCATTTACTCTTAAAAGCAACTTTGCATCTTCTCTCTCTAATTCCCTTGTGGCTTATGATATGGCTACTGCAGTACAGTGGTTCTTTCCCACTCACAAATAGCTCTAAAAGAGCAGTGCTCACACTGTGTGTCTTTTTGCTCACCATGCTGCTGTATTAAGCCCCAAGAAGGCCTAAGAGGGCAGAACAACTGGAACACACTAGGAAATATCAGATTAATTGAACGTTTGGAGAGAGTGCTCTCAGGGCCAGCTCCAGCTGCCGCCCCAAGCAAAAAAAAAAAACACCGCGATCGCAATCGCGACCGGCGGCGGCAATTGGGGGGGGGGGGAAGCTGCGATGGGCGGCGGCAGGTCCTTCGCTCCTAGAGGGAGTGAGGGACCTGCCGCCCCCGAATTGCCGCAGGTGCCGCCCCTCTCCCTTGGCCGCCCCAAGCACCTGCTTGTTAAGCTGGTGCCTGGAGCCGGCCCTGAGTGCTCTACACGGATACATGCTGATAAGGCAGACTGCAGTTTTGCAGTTCCTAATGGAGCAGAAGATATTACACAGCTCATAGCCTATAAACATACATTAACCCTAAAGCAATTGGACAGCCGACAGTCTAGTCTGGGCAAATCCACCAGAGTAAGCTCATTGGAGTCTAAAGGGCAGGGTCAACACTAGGGTGAGTGGGACACAATAAGCCATAATAAATAATAGTAAAACAGCATTAAATTGTATTATTATTTATATGTGATAGTGCCATGTGGCGCCAGTCGATATTACTGTCACAGGCCAGGGCAACCACACCTGTATTCCCCCTCTGTGGTCCACCAAGGGCATTCATTCTAGGCTCCTCACTCCGCAGCTCTATTGGGTGGAGAGCTTCGCTATATACCTAACAATGAACTTAATGGCTGGTATCTTGGGCCATTCCAGGCCCAGAAGGTAGAGCTGGGAAGCTTGGAATCTCTTTTTCCGCAGTGGCATAAGGCTCCTGTTTCGCGCCCTGCTGCAGGATTGCAAGGCACAGGGCTTGAGAGTGATGACATGACAGATCTGAATCTTACTTGCCCTTGGACAGAAGAACTTTTAGGGAGGAGAATCTATCTTTCAGGGAGGAAGGAGAAAATGCTTTTCTCTGACAATTTGTTTTCTGTTTTAATTTAATCTTTCTGACAGCAAGATAGCATTGTAAAGGTTGGGAGGATTTAAACAAAATGATTCTGTAGTATCAAGGGCTTACTGTTTCAAAAGTGGCTACAGCACAGGCACAGTGGCTGCAATTTGGAGAGGGAATGAGAAGATGAGGCTGAAGGAGTGGCAGCAGACAGTCCTGGGATGGGTGGCGAGGAATGGTGACGCTTCAGGCCATGTTGCAACTTGCTCTCACAAGCACAATGACATTAACTTTGCAACATGAGTCTCTGGCCCCCTACCCCTGGAACTTTGATTTAGTTTGTCTCGAGCATCTACACTTAAAATACATCCTCCTACACACAAATTCCCACATGCAATCAGGCCATTCACAGGGTAAGATTTAAAGCAATTGCATTTCCCTGGTAGCCCTAAGCTAATGAAAAGAAAAATAACTATGAAGTGGCCTAAAACAGGCAGCTGGAATGTGTGAGCGTCAAAAGCATCAAAGCCTCTTTTCCCCGTCTCTAAGTCGCTGCTGTGAAATTGGGTAGATGCAGTGGTCTGAGAGTGCTTGGGGGTGCCAGCATCTGAACCACAGAGCCTGGGCTGGGGGGGCATGTGCTCATGTGTAATTAGCCGGCTGCCCGGGCACCTTGTGGAGTTGCGCTGTGTATCCATTTGTTTTTCACAGTCCCTGAAGCCACATTTTTCTGAACACAAAGGAGACCGAGAGAAATGTTGACCTCAAAACGATGAAGTGTTAAAGCCTCCTCGGTGTGTATGATAAGAGTTGAAGCAAACTACAGACAGAATCAGGAATGCCATTTTCAATCCAGCTTCAGAGACGGAGGCTGGAACAAATGCTGCGGAGGAGACAAATCTCTGCAGACATGCCCCTTTTCAGAAGCACAAACACCCAGGAGAAAAATAATAGACATTTGAGGGTAAACTATAGCATTTATTAATTAAACTACTATTGTATTGGGTAAGCGTCGGTGTCCAGTGGTTAGAACAGGGCACAAACAGCGATGCCTTCTGGGTTCTATTTTTAGCTCTGTGGTTTATTGTTTTTAAAGCACAGGAATGAGGGCCAGGATTCCTGGGTGCTGTTCCCAGTTATGTCACTGACTCTCTGGGCAACCTTGAGTAAGTCACTTAAAGCTTCCTGTGCCTCAGTTTACCATACCTTTCTATGAAACTGAGATAATGAGGGCTGTTTGGAGCCTTCAGTAATATTCGCAAAGTGCTTTGAGGTGCTGCAAAAGTGCAAAGTGTCATAGCCAAGCCATTCAGGGTGCTGGACGCAAGGAGCAATCAAATTGGTGCAGACCCCATCCTCAGTCATGCACCAGCTTATTTGCTGCTGGGTAAAGCTCTGTGGGCCAAAATCTGTAAAACCCATTGAAGCCGGAGCTCTGACACTGGGGTTGAATCTGTAGCTTGCAGCCTCTTTCACAGTGCATGTGAGCCTCCTGCTGCTGCTGCATCGCTCGAGTCCGATTTGCAGAAAGGTGTTTAATCGTTTTCGATGCCTACGGCTCTGGGAAACGCGGCTGGACAATAGATTTAAATTGGAAGAAGCAAGTGGTGTGGTCTGAGCACTGAAGACTCTGTGGTGATGGGAATAAGCCCATCAGCAAAGAAAACACAGATAAACCCACTGAGCCAGCTGCTGGGACCACCGTCCTGTACACCTGGCTGCAGCGCTGTGGCCTCAGGCAATAACTTTGGGTAGAGCTGAAGGTAGATAGATAGGAAAAGGTCTGACGCAGTGAGGAATCAGAAGATGCTGACACACTGCAAATGAGAATAACAAAATCTGGACTCCCAGCACTGGGAGGAGAGGCTGAGGGATGGAGAATAAGGGTTATTAGAAAGCTTATGCTCTAATAAATTTGTTAGTCTCTAAGGTGCCACAAGTACTCCTGTTCTTTTTGCGGATACAGACTAACACGGCTGCTACTCTGAAACCGGTTATTAGAAGGGCTCCATGTTCCACGAGTGCAGAGCTTTTAAATCAAGGCATCAGGCTTCCAGGGAACCACATGCAATGAATGGGTGTGCAAAGGAGTCCTTGTTCTGCTTCTCTCTTGCTGGAGTGTTGGCTTCTCTGGTGGCTTCTCCCCGGTTTGTTGGCAGGAGCTTCTCTCCACGGTCACTCTGGGTACAGCTGCACTGTGTAAAAACACTCACAGCACCGCGTTTCCCAGCCCGCCCGGGTTAGCTTCTTGGGGCTCACGGCGCTAAAAATTGCAGTGTAGACGTTTGGGTTGGGGCTGAGGTCCAGCCTGAGCCTGAACATCTACACTGCAGTTTTACAGCCCCAACACCCGGAGCTCCGCGAGCCCAAGTCAGCTGACACGTGCCAGTCGCACAGCTGTGCCGCGGGTCTTTTATCATAGTGTAGGCGTATCCTCTGTCTCTGACAGCCACCCCACCCACCTGCTTTAGAGCCCTTTTATTCTCACAGCTACCAATCAGCTCTGGTGTGAGCCCTTTGGTTCCCAAACCAGCATGGGGTGTTTTGGCCCCATGACCGGAAGGTAGCTAAACTGAGCAATTAAGGCACTGGACTGGGACACCTGGGTTCATTTCCTGGCTCTGGCACAGGGTGCCTGTGTGGTCTTGGGTGAATCACTTGATCTCTCTGTGCTTCCGTTCTCTGTGAATTAGTAATCCTTTCTCTCTCCCATCCTTTGTCTGTTTTGTCTATTTAGATTATAATTCCTTTGGGGCAGAGACCGTACAGCACCTAGCCCAATGGGCCTTTTGGGGCCTCTGAGTGCTACTGTAATAAAAATAAATAATGATAATAAAGGGTTGGGTGGTGTTTGGTTCAGAGGAAACTTCTTGGGTTCAGACTACTTGGTGGTTTTTAAGTTATCTGAATCATTTTGCCAATTGCTAATGAAAATGCAACTTGCAAAAGATTCTCAAACACATTGCTTTTTTTCTTTTCTTTTTTAAAAAAAAAAACACAGAGTAAATGCAGAGAATTGAGCTGAACATAGCAATTATTTCCAAACTTGAGCTTTCACAATAGAGACAAATTGTAATCATACCCTTTGAAAACTGCAATTACAACTACGTCCCGGTAACCTTTAGTCCCCCTGTGTGATACATATCAAATGAGCTATAAAGCACTAGTTTTTGTTTCTCCTTTTGTTCTTGCCATGAAATGCAGCAAAACTTTCCTGAAGTTGCCCGTACAGTAATTTTCCTTTATGAAGTGCCCAATGACCATACAAAAATGAGGGGGAGGGGAATACTTCCTTAATTTAGGGGTTACAGCACATGGTTGGATAAAAGATGGTACTTTTGGAAATGGAACATGTAACAGGATCAAAGCTCCTAGCTATAGTAGATCTATGGAGACGGAGGAGCCATATCACCTCCTTATCATGCCGCCCTGGACAGCTTATACTTCAGCATGGACAAGGACCAAAGAGGTCTTTGCAGAAAAGACAGGTTACATTGACAGCCCCTGTAGTGCAGGAGGAACTGTATAGATTATTGTCACTTCCCCAAGAGCCGCAGACTTGTTACCGTGTATAATACGTCACTCATTATTTCTGTGAGTATGTTCCCTGGGTCAGGTATATCACATGTTGGGAATATTATGCCCTGTCAAGAATTTCACATGCCAAATGCATCATTCTCTCCACACCCTGGATTGAACTGCTCTGTGATTCTGAAGTCCCAGGACCCATAGGAATGAGAAACCCATATGGAGCCCCAGTAGACCTCCCCTCCTCCACAAACCCCATCCTTCATCAGGGATTTCCCTAGAATAAGGAAGTAACCACCAGTACTAAATGGGAAAATATCAGGTCCACTGAACAATGGTAACCAGTGAGTCCCTTCTCTCAATGGAAAGGACCCGAAGAGTATTGATGTACAGAGAGTGTATGCTACAGTATTAGCATATACTGTAGCAATTCACAGTGTGCTATCATGAACCATAGGTCTAACAAAGCAGGTGCATGAATGCTCCAGCTATGAGTGGCCGATGGAAATGCTGCAAAGAGAGGAGAAAAAGCTTTTTCCTGAGCTGCCTGAAAAACCCAGTGGAAAGACAGCATCAAAGAATGTGATCCAAAAACCCAATGAGGTGAATGGGAGTCTTTGCATTGACTTGAATGGATGTTTGGGTCGAGTCCAAAATGCCCAGGGTAGGGTTTATTACCCAGTTGCTACTGACCCTTGAATTCCACTTGAAGACTCTCCCAGAAAGCTGAGGCAGGGGAATCCTAAACTGGGATTCCCCAGCCTCTTTCAGCAAACTGTGGTCTGACAGATAAGGAAGGAGGCCCTGGAATTTTGATGGCAAAATAAATACTTGAAGGGTGGGGAGAAAAAGAGCCCTTGGACCAGATAAATGGCACATGGAATTCGGACATGTTCCTCAACAGAGAGGGCCCTTTGCCCTGTAACATTCTGCATTGTTCTCAGCAGGGGCAACCGCCCAGAATCGGCAGCAAATGTTCCTAAAACAACGGAATGCAAAGAGGGAACCCTGTCATCGTCTCATGGGGCCTAACCTCCCGCTGTCTCTACACGACCATAGACATCTTGTCAGGCTACAGGGTTTCCTCTCCTAGAGAACATGACAAGATGTTTAAGAGCTAAAGCCACAAGGCGGCTCCTGGAGTGTCACCCTGCTCAGCCGTGATAGTTGTAGATACTCTGGAGCAGTTTTCTGGTTGTGTGGAGGACTGGAAAGTTGCATAGCAGCACTTCTGGTCCTGTATAAGGTTTGGAGAAATGTAATTCACACTGACCCAGACAAAGTACTATACAAAATGGACCGGGGCAGGATCAGGTACATACACAATCACAACCACACAGGGCCAGATTTTCAAAGCTTAAAACGTATATGGTTGCATGTTGATGCACCTGTCTTAGGAACACAAAATACACGGCCACATCAGCAATTTACCTGAGTGCATGGCTATTTAGGGTCCTGATTTGCATATGTGCATTAAGTATTTGTGTGCATAAGTTGGGGATGTGAAAATTCAGTGCTCATTGAAGTCAACAGGCGTCTCTCTATTGATTTACGTGGGCTTTGAACAAATCACTAATCTGCACGTGTTTCTGATTTTGAAAAGGTGGCTCCAAGTGTATCTGTATGGACAGATACACTGGCCAAAATTCTCAGATGTGACCAGTGATTGAGATTACTTCAGAGGGCTTGATTTTCAGAAAGTGTTGAGCATCTCCCCTCTGAAAATCAGGTCTCTCTATGATGTCACATGTTGAGCACCCAAAATCACTCATCGTTTTGGAAAATCTTGGCCATCTCTGGGTATGTCTACACTGCCATAAAAGACCCATGACACACCTGTGGCTGGCCCAGATCCGCTGACTCAAGCGTGTGGGGATCGGGCTGCACGGCTATAAAACTGTAGTATAGATGTTTGGACTCAGGCTGGAGCCTGGGATCTGAGGCCCTTCAAGGGGGGAGGGTCTCAGAGCCCAGGCCCCAGCCAAAGCTCGAACATCTACCCTGCTAATTTTAGCCCCGCAGCCGAAGCCCGAGTCAGCTCACCTAAGATCTGAGACTTGGTGTTGTGGGTTTTTTAATTGCAATGTAGACGTACTCACCCTCCCTCCCTCCCCCCACAACACCATCAGCAGCAGCAGCTAAAATAAACCACTCATTCCAGTGACCCAAATGAAACTCACAGCGCTCCAGACACCTGGGCATAAGACCGTGGGATTTTCATTTGAGGAAAAATCCACCAGAAAGGCAAACCAATTTAAAGGGGCTTTTAGAAAGAAAACTATGAGGCTGTGAGGGTCAAGGGAAAGTTTGCAAAGAGCTCCTACAATTACAACATCCTCAAGAAGTAGGAAGGTGATGTTACCTTCGGATGCAATATCAGGGAGACTACTATTGGGAATATTATGTCCTGCTCTGGCGTCCACACTTTTAAAAGGATGTTGAAAAATTGAAGAAGTGTTGGTAAGAATGGCAAGTGGTCTGTAAAACACCCTTTACAATAAGAGGCTAAAGGGACTCAAACTTTTCAAAGAAAACATTAAGAGGTGGTTTAATCACAGTCTAGGAGTTACCTATACAGGGAGAGATTTGATACGAAAGGGCTTTTTAATCTAACAGACAAAGGTACAGCAATTTTTAACTGTGAGCATAATTAAACAACTGGAACAGATTACCAAGGGATATGGTAAATTCTCCATCTCTGGGATTTTTTTAAATCAAGACAGGATGTCTTCCTAAAAGATGTGCTCTAGTTCAACCAAAAGTCGCTGGGCTATAATCAGGAATCCGGGGGTGGAATTCAATGGCCTGTGTTATGCAAAGGTTGGACTCGATAATCATAACAGTCCCTTCTGGCCTTTAAAATTGATGAAACTCCAAATCCATGCAAGATCCTCCCTGTAGTTTCTGTGTTTTCCGACTGGGGTTTGCCAACGTAGAAATGGATAACGTATTACTGCAGGAGAATGCATGAGCTATCCCTAGATCTGTCTTCCTGTAATTGCAGATAATGAAAAATCAAATGTGTCAGTAATGTATTCCAAGTGCCAGTAATGTAGTCGGGCATTAGCTTCCTGAAGGCAAGCTTTGTGAATATCATCAGGTTTATTTATTTTTTTGGATAGTGTATAACCTCCTTTCAGTGGTTCGTGTGTTTGGAGCTTTCAAAAGCACTTATTGCTTAGTACAGTGAATAGCAACAAGGGAGAAAGTCTCTTCGAACAGCTTCCCTGAACCTGTAGACTCTTACAAGCTGTCCCAAATACAAGCACAGCAGGAATTCAGCTGTCAGTTCAGAAGGTCCTGGGTTCATGTCATAAGGCGGGACAGTGGCTTTGGTGATCACAGCAGGCTAGTCCTCAAATGACACTTAGCTACATCTAATAAACGTTCATGTTGAGAAGGACAAGTTGTTAGCTCTCCCAGATGAGAGGAACTACTAAAGGCAAAGCAGGTAGAGTTTGGGGCTGAGAATCTGACCCTGTTGGGCTGATGCAGCCACAACTAAAAGTGCATTATCAGATTGCTAAGGCACAGTTCAGACACCCACCTTTAATGCAACAGGCCTGGCTCACCAGTCAGGGCCATGTAAAGTCCTTAACTCCCTCTGCCCTAAAACTGGTGCTCACTGGTTTCCGAGCAGTAGTTCATAAAACCATACAAACCGCTGGAATTATTTTCTCTAACACATCCAGTCTGACACGCATGAATGATGAAACGGAATTCTGCTTTTCATGGTGGGAGTTCTGAAACATCTCTGCAGTCCCACCTGTCGTAATTCTTACAGACTGTATTTAACTGGGTTGCGGCACTGAAAAGGCTCAGGACTGCAGTGAGAACCGTCAAAACTTGGAGGAAATCTATGAAATGTTTGGTGCAGTGGCCTCTGATCTGGATTGCTCTGATTCATAAGGCTGCAGATAATTAACTCGCTGTGTGTGGCTAGAGTAGGAGGCCCCAGTGCCGATAAGCAATTAAGCATGTGTCTTACTCCTGCAGGACTATTCATATACTTGCATGTTTGTGTGTATTCATGAACTATCCATAGAAAATACACGTGAGCTCTTTTTGCTCTATTTGGAGATCAGCAAATATTACCAGGCTGCTATTTGAGTGACAACCTCCTTTGATACAGTGGTGCTCAGATGGTCAGTCACATGGCATTTATGTTAGCTTCAGCCAACCAGGACTATATCTAATGTGTGAGGTGGGTCAGCCCTTCTGAAGAAAAGTCACTTGTATTTGATTTCTTTTCCCACCTAGATCAAAGAGCATCCTTGCTCTTTGAGAAACCATTCTCTGCTGACCTTTATGTGTGTCTGACTTCAGCAAGTAGTGGCCTTGGATTTTCTCACCTGAATCTTCTGCGCATTCTGGCGACGGTCTTATAGCTATTTGAGAGTTTGGCTCCCATAATTATAAACTGATTTGAAGGCGGGGGAGAAGTGTATGGCCTTGGGATAAGTTAGTGCCCCACTCACTGTCCCCGTCATACCTAAGAACATAAGAACGGTCATACTGGGTCAGACCAAAGGTCCATCTAGCCCAGTATCCTGTCTTCCGACAGTGGCCAATGCCAGGTGCCCCAGAGGGAATGAACAGAACAGGTAATCATCAAGTGATCCATCCCCTGTTGCCCATTCCTAGCTTCTGGCAAACAGAGGCTAGAGACACCATCCCAGTCCATCCTTCACTTTGGCTTTGTAACAAGATTTCAGCCTTGGGAAAATCAGCCTTGGGAAAACTGGATTCATTTGAACTCAGGGCCTGCACAGACCTATGTTAACAGGTTCTTGCACAGAAAAAGAAACAGAGTGGGACAAACCCTTTATGATTAGCAGCCCTCTGCTCTCACCACTAACACCTTGGCTCTGTCGACTGTGGAGGAGAGCTCTCTCTGGACAATGGGACAGGCAGAGGGACAGTGTCTGAGACCAAAGCAGCCAGCGCCCCAGAACACTTGCTTGTTAGTTAACGGCAGCGCTTGAATCTCTGCACTCTCCTTGCGAAGAGAGTTATGGCAGCACTGGGGTTTGAAAGTGGCCACTGGTGAAGATGTAAATAGAAGGAATAAAAATCCTCCAGTACACACTGAGCCGTGCTAGCTTTTAAACGTCTATTTCTAGATAAACAACGCCAATAAATTCAGCTCATGTTCCTCTAAGCTTTTATCGCCAAGCAAAACAACTCCATTCAGCAGACTAAGCAGCACATCAGGATTCCTTGTGTATCCCAGAGATTGCGCTTGGCTCAGCTTGGCTCCGTGCACGCTTTCAAATGCTGAACTCTGCTGCCAGAAACGCCGGATGAGAGGTGCTGTTCAAAGTTGCCCCAGAAGCTCTCGTGAGGCATGGAATCTGATGCGTGACCAGGCAGAAGCACCATCAGATTTTAAACACAAGCCTTCTGTTTTAGTGATGCCTCCAACAGTATTAGAGGGGCAGCCATAGAAACATAGTGGCATAATCCATCCGCTCCTTATTTAAGACTGAAGGAAAAATGGGCTAGGCCGGAGGCTTCATCACAGAAGCTGCAGGAGGAAGGACAGTAGGGTGGAAATAACTGGCTGGTGATTATGGAAGAGTCAAAACAAGAGTGCACTGAGATGTTCAGTGCACAGTTGCAAAGAAAACCACTGTGTATAATTGCGGCATCTGGCTCTCAGCTTGTGGGCCTCTGAGCTCATGCAAAGCATCATTAAAAGGGGCTATGTTTCCTGAGAAATGTAAGAAAGGACTCAATACACAATGCAAAATCTCCCTGAGCCTGATGCTTGTTGGAGTAGATGCTGGCTGCTGGGGAAGATGTTACTGATGTTGGTTGCATTTCAGTACAATCAGGGTCCCACTGTGGTAGACTTTGTACAAATATGTAATAAAGAAGTTCACAGTCCAAGTAGAGCAACATCTATTTGCAGTGAACCCCTCACTGAAACCAGAGGGGTTGTAGGAAAAGAAGAGAGCTGGGTTCAAGTCAGCACCTTTCATATCCATGGTGCCCCAAAGCACTTAGCAAAGCAATGTGTCAGACACCAAGATTGCAGTAGCTGCGTGTGATGGGGTGTTCACCCCACACAGGACTGGAAGGGGTTAAGGTGGCCAGGCAGGCCTATTAACTCCACAGGCTGCACCTGGAGGAAAAGCCAGGGAGCAGGGAATTGATTGCAAGCAGGTTCAGCTGTGCAGGAATAAAGTCACAAAGCTGGCACCAGACAGGGGCTGCTGCTTGGAAAGAGCAGTCATTCCCTGGGAGAGAGGGAGGTGTGGTTGGAGCTGGTACCCCAGAATAAAGAGGGGAACGGGAGTTGTAGGAAGCAGTCCAGGGAAGGAGCAGTGAAGGCTGGGAGAGAAAATTCCAGAACTGCTGGGCTGAGGGTGGCTGGACTGGAACCTGGAGTAGAGGGCAGGCCCGGGTTCCCTGACCAGGAGTGGCACCTGAGGCAGTGAATGGGAAGACTGCCTAGGACTGTTGATGGAAAGACTTTGATATGCCCCCAGAAAGGGGGAACACGCTGAGGGCTGAGTCACACATAGAGGGCCAGGAAGAGGTGTGATTAGCGGTGAGTGGTGCGCCCTGTGACCCTGCTGATCATCAATTCCATGGGCCACAACGCTTCCCACAACCCCAGGGACATTCCAAAGTGTTCCTTCCTGGAGCAAGTGCTGGCCAGGGCCCTGGGGCTGTCCTCCAACCTCTCCCAAAAGTGCCCTAGTGGGAGCAACTTCCACCTGCAACAACAGTCCGAGGCAGCAGAAAGGTGACTCGGGTTTACGCTTCTCTCAGAGGATGTCATGCTACTTGGTTCCTTCCTGTAGTAGTTAATGTGAGGAGCCCAGCTCCTGCATGAGCCTAGCCTTGTAATTCAATGTTAAGATTCTACCTACATGCAATAGTTGTTGTTGTTGTTATTATTTATTACTATTTATTTCTTGTGTTACAGTAGCACCGCTAGGCCCAAACTAAGGGTGGTAGGAGCTATACAAACAGGTTGTAAAAATGGCCCCAGACCTATTGAGCTTGCAATCCAAATAGAGAAGGCAAAGGATGGGAGAAAAAAATATTATCGTGCTTGTTTTACAGATGGGGAAACTGAGGCAGAGTGAGTGACTTGCCCATGGTCACCAAGGGAATCCGTGGCAGAGCTGGGATTTGAACCCACGCTCTATGCTGTAGCACAAGACCATTCTTTGGTAGAAACAATATAAAATGCAAACACTTGTGAGGGACCCATTAATCTTGTGATTATTTCTATAACAGACAAGATATGTCCCAGACACAGTTTTAAAGCCTTTCCCTTTGGCCTCAATGTAGTTGATACGCAGCCAAAAGGATTTGACAGCACTGGGGTTTCTTTCTGCAGATCTCAGCCTAACCCTGTCCGACCCCCCTCCCCACACACATTCTTAAAACAATACCTCCAATTGGCTTTGTTTCCAAGCTCTGGTGGCTGGCCATAAATCTAATCGTTCTTTTGGCCCACATCATAGGAAACCCTTACACAGAGATGTGAAGCCTGAGGAACCCCAGAGCACACTTTAGATGAAATAAGGGGGAAATTAACTTTGTTAGACTCCAATTTCTTGGAGCTCTGCTGTTTGATTTAGCTTGGAAAGTGGGTTGTCAACAGAAAGCAGTCACTCTGAGAACGTTAATTGTGTGTCGAGGAGTTCTGCGTGTGCTATAAAAGTATCGTTTGTTTGTTTAGACTCAGGAAATCCCTGTGCGAGGTGAAGCTTCCAAGCGCTGCACGTCTGCAGCGAGCACGGAAGTTATTAACACTGAAGACTTTCCATGAACAACTGACAACCATAATAAAGCACATTCCAAAGGGTTTATTAGAAGTCCCAGCATTCTACGCTGTGGAGAGAAGGGGAAGCAACTGCATTGTTGGGGTGCTTCTGAGCCCATCCTGGCCTGCTAACATAGTCTGTATCAGATTTTTGTGTATGTTCCTTCGCCTACCTTAACCCTAACAGCGAGACCTCATCCTTAGCAAAGGAGAAAAGTCCTCCTCTTACGTCCCCCTAAGTTTCATCCACAGGGCTAGTCATCTGAATAATTCTCACCCCTATTTTAAATCACCCATTATACCTAATGCTCCTGTTCGAGCTTATTCTGAAGCTAACATTTGGCTTGACATTTGAATTTGGCTATAACTGTCTTTCATACCGGTCCAGGCACCATGGCAGCGACTCATTGCAATTTACTATGTATTGGTTCTAATGGCCCTAGTATTTCATGTTCAGTGGAATACTGACTTGATATGGGAAAGGGAGGAGATGCTGAGTTGGAGCTACTGTATTGGCTATAGATCATACTCCACTGGTAATGAGCTAGGTTACCTTGCACAAGGTATAGCTGGAACTCATGTTTTCTGTCTGGTGAGTCAATATCAGACACTGTGTGCCTGGTGCTAACTCACATTAATACTGTTGCAACCTCTCAGGGTATTTTTATTCACAGAAATTCTATTTCAAAAGATACAGGGTCAGATTTTCAGCCAGGGCGAAACTGCTCCATTGATTTCAGTTGAGTCAGACCGATTGGTGTCAGCTGAGGATCTGGCCCACAATTTTTACCCTGATCTTATGCTAATGGAAATAGTTTCTTAAAATAGGTTTTGGTTTTTTTACAAAATATTTACAAAACTGCAAATTTTCCACACTGCAAGTCTGCTGGGAAATATTTTATTCAAAGATAGATGGGCTTTAACTATTATTTGATGTTGTTTTTGTTTAAAAGGAAGTGACATCCATTTCAAACTCGCATAAAATTATGCAGCCTTCAAGCACTGCTTAACTGAATAGAAAATGTTATGCCCAGTGATGTCAATGCCCTAAAAAATAGTCATTCCTGGGGGGCAATGCTACTTCTGCAGGAGTATCCATTCTGATTGGAATGCGTCACTTGCCATTGTTGGTTGTATTTCTGGTTCAACAAATCTAAGTTTGCAAGCACTCAAAAATGCTCACAAATGAATCATGAATGTATCAGTGCTCACAAGCCCACATCTGTGCAAATAGCCATTTATTCGTATGCGCATATTTTAACTTGACAGCCTTCTCTGGTTCACAACACACTTGCCTTCGCACTATTGGCCTGATCTAAAGCCTGTTAAGTCAAAGCTTTGGATTGGGATTTGTTTTTAGGTGGTTAAACAATATTGTTGTGAGTCTCCTTCAGAGATTGCTGACTACTAAGGGAAAAGGCGGCTATTGGATCTGAGTGGCAGGCAACTACCGGGGATAAGTAAGAAAATCAGACTGTTCAGAGAAGCACCATATGTTATAGACAAACTTTGTTCTGTCTAGGTATTTATGTGGCCCTCATGCCTATAGTATCTGAGCACCTTGCGATTAATGGATTTTAGCTTCACACTATATGAGGTAGAGGAGGATAGCCCCCATTCACAGATGAGAAACTGAGGCACAGGGTGCATTGTTTCTTGCCTGATGTCCTATCGGTGGTTTCTGCAATAGCCAATAATTGAATCCAGCTGTCCAGAGTCCCAGTCCAGTGACTTAATGATTAGACCATTCTTTCTTCTGGGTCTGGAAACCTGGTGACCATGGGCTCTCGTGAGACTTCCTGTACTTTCTGAGTTGGGCCACATGGACTGCAGTCTAAGAAGCACTTGTCTGCTTCTTATGTCCAAAACTTGGAGATGAGCAGGTTTTTTAAAAAGCATTAGATATAATGAGACTCTCCACAGTTGATTATACTGGACTGGGGAAAACAAACCAAATCTCAAGTTTGGAAAGGATATAAATCTTCCTGCTCCAGGGCATAAGCCCGGGACTAATAGGGATTAAGAAATTTTCCCTATGGATAAATTCTTCCATAATTGCCTATTTTAGGGTTTCCTATACTTTTCTCTGAGGCATCTGGTATTACCCAGATGCACACAATGTTGTGGGTTTTTTAATAACACTCTAACCTCTGGGAAGGTTCAGGTTGATTTGATTCTTATTTCAGAGAAAACAAGTTGTTCCAAGCAGCAAAATGGACAAAGTACCTCTAAGTAAAAATGCTGGGCCACATCCTTGGCTGGTGTAAATCAGAATTGCTCCCCTGACTTTCACCAGCGGAGGATCTGGCTTGCTCTCTCAATGTACCCTGGGTGGTGGACAGATCATTCCAAACCGCTAGTTCCCCCTGCGCCCAACATTGTGCTATAATCAAGCTTTCCAAAGCCAGCAATTTTGCAGAAATGTTGCCATAATAAAACACAGTATCTGAAGATGGCCACCGAGACCAGAAACACACAGAGAGAGAGAGAGAGGTACTATAGGGACTCACCAGCTCCAGAAATCTGTCATCTGTTAATTGGCTCTTGTAAACCATGCCTATCAGCCCTGCTGAAGCAAACCAGAATATATGTAATAAAGAGAAATGATGGACTCTTCTTTATACCCTTCATAATTCAAACCCTAAGTGCACAGCTTGACCTCGGCGTTGTGTTTAGACAGCGACGTAGGAACTAGTTGCTTGTATTGTGGCTGGGGCTGTCCTAGACAGCAAAGGCTGTGTTGCAGTGTCAGCTCTGTACCAGGTTAGCTGCAAAAGGAAATGAAAGGCCTGATTTTTTTGCTCTCGTACATGTTCAATGCAAGTGTAACCTCAGGGGGAGTCACTCCACTGTTATGAGAGAAGAAACTTAGGCCTATTGTCCATTGTGATCTGTCTTGGAGAAGGGGCTCATGGGATGGGCATCAGCTCAGTGCAACTGGATCCCAAGTAGCTTTGGTGATATAAGCCAGCATGATTGACTGAAGGAAATTGTCTGTTGTAAAACACAGGAGGAGAGAGGGAAAATGATATCTTGCCTCTAGTTGAAGCAGCATTGTTACATTAGGAGTTACATCCTGTAGCTTTTAAATGTAACTCGATTAGAACCTTATCTTCTGTATAATGACTACTGTAACAGACTACCTTGTGCCGTGATTTGATTAGGGGGTGACCTCAGACCATTTACCAGGGATAATGTGAAGTTGGGGTGCAGACAGGAGGCTTTAGACCACCTGTGCTCTGGAGTCTGAATTAGATTTGCCACAACATGATTGCGTTTGTGTCTCGATCCAACGGTGCTTTCAGTAAATTGCTCTTTACTTCCACTACCCCCCTCCCTGAGCTGCTGCTGTTTTAGTTTCCTCCTGCAGCAGATGGAATTTCAAGAAGGGGTAAAGGAGAGTTTTGAATTTGGGTTCGCTGGTAAGCAATTCAGCACTGAAGCAGCCCCCCCAGCAGGGGACCAGCCAGGAGATGTTGAGGGCAAACATCAAGGAGATGCCCACTCAGGCATTAAAAAGCCTGTGGCATTTCTGCCCCAAGGATAAGGGTGTTAGCCCTATTGGCTTTGAGTATGAAAAATAAGCATTAAGTTAAAACTCCAAAAATCTCAGGTTTAGGATTTTCACTTTTTTTTAAAGAAACCCCATTTTTTGACAAAAATAGAATTTTTTCACAGAACTCTCCATTTTACTGAGAACCCACTTTCCACTGAGGAAAAACCTTTCAAGAGAAGATTTTGGCCTGGCTCTAATGATCTGTATTCCAGTAGCCTCAATCTGGGATCAGGGCCCCAGTGTGCTAGGTGCTGTACAGACATGTAGCGCAAAAATAGACCCACTACACGGAGTGTTACTGCGATGCTTGTAACTCTGCTTAGCACAAAACCAGACTGCAGTGGTGCCACATGAGCATCAGGCAGTCCATGCGCTGTGCCAGCTGGAGGGACACCAGACAGAGCTGTTCTAAAGTGCACTGGTGATTTTTGGACAGGGTATAGTGTGATTGCAGGGGAAAGGGGAGTATGGGAAGTGACTGAGTCTTTGCTCACCTGCTAATTGCAAAAATAAATTGTAATAAGCAGGGATGCTTCCACCGCAGGAGGCTGGGGCAGCCGTGATGTGAAATCTTCTGTCCCTTCCAGAGCTTAATTTATCAGCGATCAGAGGTCAGGGCTCCCACTTGAGCAAAGCGTGCTTTATTCAGGGAAATGCTCTCTGTGACAGCAGGGTGGTACAGCAGTATCATACCTCACACAGTTCTAGAGACAACTTTTCTCTAAGCTGTTGAGGGAAGCAAAGCACGGCATTTTAGCATAGGAAAGTAGCTGCTGTGTTTCCCAGGACAAAGCTATGAGTTACAAACCATGGTAACGTCCAAGCCACAGGGCTTACTAATTCAAGGTGCACTCAGCCCTTACTCGGTCAAAGCTCCTGTTGATTTCTAGGGGTTTGCCTGAGTGGATATGGCAGACTGAATTCTGCCATTAGAGCCTCACACACCAATTCCCATTGCTTTTAATGGGAGTTGCCCACAGATACCTGAGGGTAAAATTTGCCCTCCGCTAAGGGATGGCTAATCCAGCCAGGCAAGCCTTCACCTCAGCTTCAAGTGTACTGTGATCAAAGTGATTTTGGATGAGGACTACACATAAGGAGCTCAGAATATGGCTTATGTCTTATCTACAATTGTCTTGTTGAAGCACTAGACTGAGACTCAGCAGCGGTGTGGTCAATCCCTAGCTCTGCCACCATCTTCCTGTGTGACCGTGGGCAAGTCACTTAATCTCTCTGTGCCTCAGTTCTCCATCTGCAAAATGGGGACCCCCCCCCGTGTCTTATTTGTTTAGACTCTTTGGGGCATGGACTGTCTCACTATGTGTTTGTACAGCTCCTAGCACAGTGGTAACCCCACATTGTTTGGGACTTCTGCAATACAAATGACAATATGGGCTTTTGGAATGATTTTATTATTTTGTAGAAGGGTGAGCACTGTGTGATCATCCTTAAGCCCCCACACCTGCAGATAGGATGTGAGCTGAAGCTTACAGCCCAGATGTTATAATGTTCCTCATTCAATCATACACCTTCATATATCTTGCCCTACTTGTTTAGATTAGTTAAGAGCCACTGGCTGCAAGCAGAGGATAAACACTTTTCCAACGCAGTTGTTCAATTTCCCTATGGCCGCTATTCTTTTCTTAAAAACAACACAACCAAACAAAACAAAAAACCCAACCCCAACCATCGCGGCTGCTCTAAGCCACTGATTACAGTTTTTAAGTGAAATAATCTCCTTGAAAATCAGTTTAACAAACCAGTCCCATTCAACAGCCAAGAAGAATGGGAACTGTTCCTAAGTTCGCTCCTGTCACGGAGTATGGGGGAACACAGGGCCCTGCACCCCCGGCTTCCTGAGATCGACTGTGACTCTCAGCCAGCCAGTAAAGCAGAAGGTTTATTTAGATGACGGGAATACAGTCCGAGACAGGTCTTGCAGGCACAGACAACAGGATACCCCTCAGTTAGGTCCATCTTGGGGTCCTCGGGCACCCCAGGCCCCCTCCAGAGGTCAGAGCCCTCCCTGCCTCCAGCCACCTCACCAGCCAGCTTCCCAGAGTCTCTGCCTTCAGCGACCCCTCCCACAGCCTTTGTTCAGTTTCCCGGGCAAAGGTGTCACCTCGCCCCAGCCCCCTCCTGGGTTCTCAGGTTACAGGCTCAGGTATTTCCCTTCAGTCATTCTCCCATCCCCCAATGGAGACCATCCCAGCCACACTCCCCTGTCAGCACTTACAGATCACAGTAAGAACAGTCCCAGTTCGTCACAGCTCCCCAGCAATTAACTAACAAACCATAGCTCCAAGCAATAAATTTCTTGGGGATTACTGTTCAGTAAAAACATAACTCAAGGGGAAAATGATCCACTGGAAGAAATATAAATTACAGAAGATGCTGTATATGGCCTTTGTGAGTATCTACCCTCAGAATACATTTAATTAAAGAAAATGTGGGAGGGCTTTTTTTAAAGACTGAAAAATAATCAGGCAGTAGAATTTGCTTACCCTGCACTATGCTGTAAGGAAATGCTATTCTCCGGACACAGGAGTAAACAAAAATCCTTTTTCCCTGTAATAGAGGTCATATCTCTGGGCATCCCTACAGCTTCAATGTTGATCCAATCACCCTCTCTATTTCTCTTAACCAGGGATTTGATTTATCTTCAGTGTTGCATGCATAATGAGGGAAGAGTTATTTTTAAACAACATTCTCCTTATGCCCAACAACATGGCCAGTCTAGAGCGTCTGTTCCCAAACCCCATAGTTACTGCTGGAGGCCCTGCTGCTTTAATGAATATTCATTTGTGTTAGGGTAGTGCTACAGACCACAAGTGTGATCAGTGCACCTTTGTGCTAGGTGCGGTACAGACACACAAGAGACTGCCCCGCACCAAAAATCGTACAGTGTAAATACACAAGACAGACAAATGGTGGCAGGAAGGAAGCAATCTGGGTTCATTTCCCAACTCTGCCCTAGCCTCCCTGTGTGACCTGGGCCAAGTCACTCAATCTCTCTGGGCCTCCGAACCCATGTGCGATTAGGTGGGATGGTGATCGATTTCCCAACATCCAAGCAGTGCACGCTGTCAAAGGATAACCGCCAGAGCTGAGAGACCTTCAGAACTTTTCTACCCTAGAAAAGGCCTCAGCAAACCTTTTTGGGAGGAATAGGGGAAAGGAACTTGCTCTACAGCTAAACCCCGGTGTGTTGCACTAATCTCCCCTGAAAACAAGAGGCTTATTGGACAGCCCCTTAAGCAGATGGCTCACCAGAGGGAAATCAATAGGGACTTGCTGATTGAAATCCCACTGGAAGAAACAAAAGACAGCAGACGTGATTCTCCTTTCACCTAGGCTGCTGTAAACCAGGAGTAACTCTATTGAAGGCAGTGTAGTTATACAGGGGTAAAACCAATGTGAGAGGTGAACCAGGCCCCATGCTGGCAGCTCCCGAAGTGGCAAGCTCTACAAGCTTTACTGCCCCTTTCAAGAAGCGGTTTATTGCATGACATAAAAACAAAACATTAGCTCTAAATTTCATAGAAAATCGAGTCCCGGTAGCGCGGCGGGCAGGTCATTCATGGCTTCCATTAAAGATGATCGTTTTAGCGTGTCTCTGGCAGTTTTGTGACACTCCGTGTCATATTAGCAAAGCCAATTTGTTAATCTACTAGTGCCAGCATTAAATATCCCCTTTTGTGCACCGACACCAGATTAATGAGAAGTCAAAACCTAGCTACTGTTTTCCTACTGAAGCCATAAAATGTTGTGTATAATTCATTTGCCCATGTAATGGAAGCTTAGTGGCATATGAAAAGCATAAAATAGAATTTGCAGTAATGTCTTCTTTAAGTCTTAAAGATACACTTGTACCGTCTCAAAGCTCAATTCAGGCGTCACATCAATGGTACAAAGCGCAACTGCCTAAATGATGCAGACGCATGAGATCTGCTTTACCACTGTAAGTCAGATCAAAGTTTAACCGCCTCTCCCTGCCCCATCGCAGCGTAACTCCACCCCCGACAACCCACTCACTCTATTGAAATAGCGCACTGGAATCCAAATAGGTGTGAAAACCTGGCAGCTACATCCCTCTGATATTTCCATTACTCCAGACAACTGAAGATGACGAAATAGTGAGAAGTGATGTAATGGGAATAGACCGCTTCTGTCTCAATACTATTTCCTAACGGGATGCTGGCTGCAGGCTCTCTGTTTTCCTTGTTGTTCCTGTTAACTTTCTGAAAGTCTTGGGGTTGGGATGGACTTTGCCGGCAGAGGCTGATCCTCTTTACTGCTTGACAACGTGCATATAGTTGTTTTATCAACTAAATAAACCCAGGGTAGAGGTAGAACAAAGAGGACGAGGTAGAAGCCTGAAGAAACCCTTCAGCAGATTGACCATGGATCGGTTCCCTGGGGGTTAATGAGTCCACCACCCCTCTTTGCCAGAGTTTGGCAGAAGCGGCAGTTGTTGTTGTGGGTTTTATAGATTAGCTCTCCTGGACCAAGATGACTTTGACATAGGCAGGCGTGATACCTGCTGCAATATGAAGGCTTAGCTGGCAAACATTTGAAACTCAAACCATCCTTCTTGCACTCACCTAGCTGTTGAAAACCCGCACGTTGTCTTTCACAAGCCACCCACCCCCACCGCCAGTAGTAAAGTCTCGTGTAGTTTTTCTCTATTTCGCCATCTGTCTCTGATGACTGCCAAGATTCTGTGGATAGACTGTAGTCTGAGTGTATATAAAAAAGATCTAACAGGGAAACCCCACCAGGGAACCTTTGTACAGTGTTATTAAAAGGCTAGTTTTCAATATTCTTTCTCTCTCCTCTCATTTAATCACTGAGTATGCTTCATAAATAAAAGTAGGAAATATCCTCATTATTGCCTCGCAAGCATAATGTTTGCTAAATGATATTCTTCCTGCAGATTCCAAGAGGCCCATAAACTACTAGCCCAACCTTGGATTTATTATGGACCAGATAATCCTATTTCATAGAATGGTCAATATTAATGCATCAACATTTGCATACTATTGATTATGCTAAATTATGGGATTCCAAAAGGAAAACTTGTAAGAACTAAAATGATTCTAGGGGAAAGGGGGGAACAGGAGTCTGGATAAACAGAATTGGTTGACAATTTTTGTGTGGAAAGATTCCACAATTGAAAACTATGGTTTAATCAAAACCAACATTTTTCATATGAAAATGCCAAATCTGACCCCTCCCCCCAAAAAAATTGAATGTCAAAATTAAAACTTTTCTTTTGGATAATCATTTCAAAATTATATGCATTTTCTACTTAAAATGCCACTTTGTTTCAGCTTTTCATTTGAAAAGAAAACTAAATGAGACAACTTTATGTCCAAATGCTGATTCCAGACAACAGTTTGTTTATTTTTTTCACTTGAAATTTGTTTTGTTTTTTTAAGTTTGAAACTTCCTATGGGAGAAAACAAAATATTTATTTCAAAACTTCTTGCAGGAAAAATAATGGTTTTCTGACCAGCTCTAGTAATATGGCCTTTCACTGCTCTTCCTGGCCAGAGGAGCAATAAGAGTTACAATTATTCAGCACAAAAAGGCCCAAAGTGTGATCGGTACAAGAAAAACAGCATGCTGGAATCAGACAGATGAGCCAGGCAATGATGTTGGGAAACACGTATTAGCAATGGGGTCCTGTCAATCACTGACGGTTCCGCCCTGTCTTCTCCACTTGGCCAGGATGGTCCTGTAAAAAACCCCAACGCTTCTCTCCTACAGAACAGTCACTCTGATTTAACAATCTGTCTCAGGACCCTGACTGGAAAAAGAGGTGATGGGATAGTGAAAAGGCAGTGGGATGGGAATATGTGACCCATCTTTCTCTCTCAATAGGAGATATAATGGTGCAACAGTTTGAGAATCTTCATGCTTGATCTTGTTAGATGATATTCTTGTCTAACTTGATTATTAAACTGTGATTTGTTCTAATTAGTGTGGGTAAATAATATGAATAGGTTCAATACTCCCCCTCTTCCTTTTTATTTCTGTTTCATTTGATTGAAATCAGCAGCCCTTGATTGACAACAGTGAATCCGACCAGAATTTTTTTTCAAGTTTGTTTTAATTGAGTTGTCTGAAGCTACCAGCAGACTTTCCTGTTGCAATGCTGGGCAGCTAACCTGAGTGATGGATTGTCAAAGTTCATAAACCAGAGCCTGGATTTCCCTTAAGCAAACAACTTAGAGTCATAACAATAGCTCTGTAGTCTTGATGGAGCCAAGCAAAGATAAATATTACCATGCCACCATAAAGTATTGGAGCCAAGTCATTCTCAGATGGACAAGGCTACCAGATAGGTATCTAAGGGCTTGTTCACACTTGAAAACCTACAGTGGTGCAGCTGCACTGTTGTTCCACATCAGTGTAGACACTACCTGCACTGATGGGAGAACCCTGGGCATAGGAAAATCCATCTACCTGAGAGGCGGTAGCTAAGTCGACCGAAGAATTCTTTTGTTGACCTAGCATTGTCTACACGGGGGTGTGAGGTCGGCTTAACTACGTCGTTCGGGAGTGTGGATTTGTCACACCGATGAGCTATGTAGCTGGGTCAAGCTAACTTTACTGTAGACCAGGCCTATGATCTAACTTGCTCTGTGGGGGGCTGGGCAAACTCTTGCATGAGACCAAACTACTAGGAGCCCATAGGTGGCTTTAAGTCCCCTTTGCTCCCGTGTCCCCTCCATCTCTGCCCCAAGCACAAGATTGGAGTAACTGAGAATCAAACCCCACATGTTGCCTTCCAGTCTGGGGAGTGGTGAATCAGAGTATCGTGTTTCCAGAGCTCAGGCTGGGGCAAGACATGAGGATGATCCCACCAGGCAGAGCGGCACTGCTCATTCCAGTTAAGGTGTTTTGATAATGGTATAGAAGCATCTGTGCTGCCTATTCTGGGAGAAGCAGAACAATCCCTGTCTTGACCCTCCTTGCTTTCAATTCATGTTGTGTTGCTTGCTACAGGTAGATACAGTAAGTTTTCATCCCAACAGATCTCCCTCTGTTCGCTTCTTCCTGAGCGTTCTCTCGGAAATCAGGAATCCAAACCTATTTCTGAGCTTTCAAGGGCTGTTAACATTGTCACACTTGAACAATTCTCCCCTTCGCAGAGGAAATGGTTGGTATTGGTATAGTGAGCAAAGGAAATTGTGCTATTGAGAATGCAAGAGGTGAAGCAGAGGAATGTTTCAGAACTGAACTGCACCGGTGACATGTAGAACTCTGTTCTGCTTACATGTGACAAGTGAGACACTACTTTGTGACAGCTACAAAACCGTTTAATTTTAGCTCATTGCAAGGGGATCTTTGGTGTAGAGTAGGAAAAGGGCAGAATTTATTGCACGTTCTATATTTTAGCTGTGCACGTGGGAATTTTGGTATTCAGGAAATTGTACCAAACGTAGCACTAGCTCATGCCAGGCAGAATGGAGGCCTGGGGTATGCAAGCTTCCCTCATACAGCTCGGCTGCTGATTGCAGTTCTGGAGGCTCTGGCCCGTGCCTGAATCCTGACCTGCTGCACCTCCTGCTGTTCCACAGAGCTGGTTGAGATTTTTCTTTTGAAACTCTGATGGCAAAAAATTACATTTTGCCCCCAATATTGAAACCCTGCACAACAAATGTTTGGTTTTTCGGAGATTTCCGGTTTTTTGTCAAAAACAAAAAATTAGAAATTTTGAAAGTTGTGATTTTTTTTGGTTGGTCTTTCTCCTACCCCTCTTGTCCTTTTATTCTTTTTTTGCTGCTTAATGCAGTCAAATAAGCTAGGGGGTTTTCACTTTTTAATTTTTCCTTTTTCTTTTTGCAATTCTGTAACTCTTCAAAACGTCTCCAGCTTTGGGCAAGGTATTGAGGCAAAATGAAAAATAAAACTCTGTTACTCTACCACACGGTGACTTGAAAGGTTGGAGAAGTTCTGAAAAGTTACAGATTTGGGGGTGAGGGGCCTGGGGAGAAGAAGGAAAAAGGTGAAGGAAAAAAACCCAAGTCTCATGCATCATTCATTCTGTTGCATTCCAGGAGAAAAGGGAGTATAAAGGAGATTAAAATGATTTAAAAAAAATCAATGTCGAAATTGAAACATCAAAATGTCTTGCAAAAATGTTTCCCCGTTTTTTTTGATCAGCTCTATCATTCCAGCACCTAGTGTTTTAACAACACACCCCATTCCAACTTGCTTTATCTCACTGGACCAAAACATGGCTGTATACAAAGCCCTGGCTGGGATGATTTAGTTGGGAATTGGTCCTGCTTTGAGCAGGGGGTTGGACTAGATGACCTCCTGAGGTCCCTTCCAACGCTGATATTCTATGATTCATTTTGTCCCAGTGCTGGAGATGGGCTGCATTGTACTTCCCAGCCTGTGTACCCAGCCTCCTAGATAAGCTGAGCGTAAATTACAAAACAAAAAGTTCTGCATAGCTCTCTTTGGTGTTGCTTGCTTTGAAATTGTTTGACACGTCACAAGCTTTTAGGGGGGCTTTTTTTAAAAAAAAAAAACTAATTAGTTTCCTAAATAGCCAATTAGTCTCCTGCCTAACTTCCAAGTGCAACCAGCTTTCTTGTTGATATCATTTTCTACCAAACAATAATAATCATCTGCTTTAAAGTAGAAGCCAAAATGGTTCAATAAACAGCTTTTTCCTCTCCTGTTGCCTTTGGGCCTGATCCAAAACTCACTTTTGTTAAACAAGGCTCCTGTTGACTTCAGTGGACTTTGCATCAGGTCCTTGGTTCTCTTTTCTTCTCTGATCACCCTCTACATTTTCTTTTCCCTCTGGACTTTTCCTCCTTCCCCTGCCCTCTCTATGATTATGGCCTGTAGATGTTGGCCAGTATGCAGCAGTCATTATCATTTGTATCATACTGTAAAGCCCCCAACTGTGATACTTCTGAGCCTGACTAAGCCAGAGTTACCTCTGAGTTGGAGCCGGCTTATGCCTGACAAGTCATCCCTGACCAGACAGTGTGATTAGTCCTCAGAGGCACTTACTTGCAGGTCTTGTGGTAGGCCCAACACCACTCAGTCAGGGTTCAGTCAATCCACAGGCAAGGACCCACCCAAAGTCCCATCCTCCACAGTGGCTCTGCTGACCGGTTCATAGAGTAAATGAGTTAATACCAAAAGGAAGCATCTCTATTTTGCCAGCCAGAAAGAAAACCCTTGGGTAAAACATAGGGACATTAATCCTAGACATAAACCCCTGTCTCACTAATACAGCTGGGAAGGTTAGCGGTATTTCCTGCCCATTGTGCAGATTGGTTTTGCTGCTTGAAATCAGCACATCAGAGAAAAAGAGGCAAAATCTAGAATGGCTGGGGCAGGTGGCTGTGTACTGCAGGAGCTGATCTGGAAATGGGTCATGGAAGGCGTTTTCTTTTCTCTCCCAGGCAGCATATGTGTGTGTTTCTTTAAATTCTGATTCAAGATCATAAGCCATGCCCCTTCCCCAGCCCCCCAAAACAAAAAATCAAACTCAGGAAAAAGCAGCCAAGGCTCAGAAATAGACAGAAAAGAAGCAGTTGCTTCATTTTTGCTTCCACCTTCATATGTTATTATCAGTTTCTTCCAGGTATATCTGCAGCCTCCCCAGGGGCCATTGCTGGAGCGACATTAATTTAATTTACTCAGATGCTGCTGTCTGTGGTGCGCTCTAATTTTAGACTTTGTCTCTCTGGATTCTGAATTTGGATGTGAAAAAATGACAAGTCTCTCTCTCTCTCCTGTACGCGCAAGGTGGAAGCTGCTCAGGTTAGGGACTACGGAAACATGTTTTTGACAGAAGTGAGTGAGTACAAGAAATGCTTTTGTGGGTCACAGTTGCCAACCCAGCAGTAGCAGCAGTTGCTGCTTCAGGAATTGGTGCCTGGCAGAGCTGAGCTGAGCTGTGCTGGATTGTCACTGACTCAGACTCTGAGCCAGATCTTGCTCTAGGACAGGTCACATGGGTGTAAATCAGGAATAACTCCACCGAAGTCAATGGTGTTTACTCCAGATTTACACATTGAAAACGGAGAGCAGACCCTTGTCCTCTGTGTCAAGGGCTGAGATTTTAAAAACCATGTACGACGTAAAAAGCCTGAAGACAGGAGAAAGCGCCTAACTCCCTCCAGGCAAATGCGATCCTTAGTATAAAAAGTTCAACATCTTAATAAGGCAAATTGTTTCCTGAGAGAGACACCAAGTGTTTTAGGAGTGTGTTAAAGGTAGTTGTGTGTTTAGGGATGGGGGGTGGTTGTGTGTGTGTCTAACTTAGTCTGGAAATCAGAAGGAGTTCAGACTCTGGAGTAAGTGCAGTGAAGCCTTTGAGCCTTTGCTACCAGCCCTTCACACTCAGCCATGCTAACACAAAGCTTATTCTTTGTCAGTTCAGAGGCAAATACCTATTTTTCATGGCAATTTTTCAGGTAGGAACTAGGCAGGGAAGATGGGGATTTCCTCTAATGGGCTTTTTTTGTACCTAGACAACCACTGGCTTATCTCAATGATAATGAATTGTCCTGATCTGCACTCACTTCTCACTGCAGCCCAGCGTGGGCTGTGTCATCAGTAAATGCTATGGACGCAGCAATATATTCATTCAAAGACCATGTGCCATTGGCTAATGCTGCATCTTCATTGCAGAACTGCTGTATTAAGCAGGTTTTCAAGCTGTGATGATTAACAGCCCTTCTGAAAAGGATGGCCAGGGCAGGGACTATACAGATATGGTCGTACCTTTGCAAAAAAGACTCGTGTTTCTTCCATCCCTTCTGCATTCAGCTGAGTTCAGTCCAGGATTCGGCATTCTTGGTTAAGTTCTGTATTGCTCATCTTTCTCCTCTTCCTTCCCACGGTGCTTGAGAGAGATTGGAAAGGAGCTGATATCATTAGGGGTAATCACAAAGGTGCAAATTGCTATTAGCTATGAGGCCTACTGAAGAATAACCAGTTTCAGGCCTAAGTAAATTATTATAGCTCTGGAAGCCGACACTTTCCCCAGGTTTGCCGGTTCCACTTAATGTGTGTTTCCAATAACGTTATTCCATTGCAGGGAGCTTGGGTTAGGAGAGCTTTTGTTGACTATGTTACACAAATTCAATTTGTCATAGTGCTTGGTGTATAAATTAGAAACGAGAGACGCTAGCGAAATTAAATGATAAGCCCTACGCCAGCTCCCTTCATGGCTGAGATGGGGCTGATAAATCAAACCCCAGAGCAATATCGGCTCAAATAGAATGAAATCATGATCTAAGTAGGTCAATAAAGAAGCCAATAATCGTGTGGATGGGCATGAAGATCTTGGGTCTCTTTCTCCTGTGCCCTTGTGTCACCATTTACGCGTGAGCAAAAAAATGCCACTAAATCAGAATTCTGCACTCCCTGGCAGGAGCCTTTTACAAGCCTCTGAGCGCAGGTGGAAGGTATCAATTCAGCAAACCATCCCTGCAGAGACATACAGTGCCCGCTTGTGATTCAATGCTAACTCGACTCAGGTGAATGGAAAGTTGTACAGACAAGGCAGCGGACGATGCGATGATCTAACTGGAGCCCGCACTAACCAGGTGGAGAAGTTTGATTTCAGGGACACGCTTGTTTTGTACTTAGTGGATCAATAGCAATGATTCTTTAGCCAGGACGCGAGCACATAAGAGAAGTTGCAAGGGAGGTGGGGATTGAGAAGGCACAAGTCCTGCAAACTGCACTGGT
The DNA here is from genome assembly GCF_028017835.1 of Emys orbicularis. Classification (NCBI taxonomy): domain Eukaryota; kingdom Metazoa; phylum Chordata; order Testudines; family Emydidae; genus Emys; species Emys orbicularis. The sequence goes on along the minus strand of NC_088697.1, from coordinate 29,912,890 downwards.
GATACCATGCCCCGGGGCGTTCAGAGAAATATTTCCCCCTTCATCCCTGTTCACACCGTGTCCCTATGTATGTTCTCTAGCTAACAGAATGGGCATGTGATCCTCCTTAAGAGACCTGGGACCCTGCAGCATTACCCCATCTGCAGGCTGTGCACCTCGGAAGGGAAGGGTCAGCTTTCTAGGACCCCTCTGGGATCCATAATGAGCTGCCTGATTCCTGGCTAAGGTATAAATGATGATGTCACAGTGGGAAGCTGAATAATGCAGTGTGATCAAAGCCCTGGAGGAAGAAACAGTCAGGCAAATCTGGATTTCAGCTGTTGCATCACCCCCTGTACGACAGTAATTAGAGTTTATATATTTACATATTCGAAGCTCTGGATGGACATTGACTGGTTATTAATCTTCCAACTACCCTGATGAGACATTTATTCCAGCAGGGTTCAATAGGCAGAAATGCCAGCTGTGGCGGGGTAGAAGGTTTTGCTACTGGAAATTTTCAGCAAAGGTTGGATAGGTGGCTGATGAATGGACTGAGTGCATTCTTGGAGATTGGCACATCACTAGGGCAAGTGAGGCTGAGAAGGAATCTTGCATTCTTACCAGGGTCAGAGAGATTTGGTTTGGATTCACTAAGGAAATGTTCTCTAAAAATGGGTTTCTTTCTAGAATGACCTTTGGTCCCTGGGTAGTGAACAGTACATGGGGGTCTTTCTCTTCTGCCCTGATGTCCTCATGCATCTCTCATTAGTGTTTAGAAGAGTGATGGGCATTGAATGGAGAACAAACTCTAGACACTGTATGTGACAAAGCCTCTTTTTAATCACTACGGCATCCTATCCCCATTCGATCAATGTCTAATATGCTGGCATGTTGTAAGACCATATGAGTCACTAGATAAACTGAGTATTGCATGGTAATCACACAGCAATGTGGGAGAATTCTGAAGCGCCCACCATCGGCAGCACTCAGAACCACTGTCTGCCTTTCTAAAGCTGCCTTCTCGTATGGGCAGCTTTGCTGAGTCCTGAAATGCTCAGTCAAGGCTTGGCTGGAAAAGGCAGCACAGAGCAGGCGGAGATGGGTCAGAGCATGGCAGATCAAAGGAAAGGGACTTAATTCTATAACACAAGACATGATGTAAATGTGCATTCCTTATAACAGGAGAGGCACAAGAGTTTGCCAGCAGGGTCTTGGCCGTGAATAGATTTGTCATATACACTTAATGTATGCAGTGTGGTTTAGCTGTGTTGGTCCCGTGATATTAGAGAGACTAGGTGGATGAGGTAATATTTATTGGACCAATTTCTGTTGGTGAAAGAGACAAGCTTTCGAGTTTACACAGAGCTCTTCTCCAGGACTATTACCTCACCCCTCCTGCCTCTCTACCATATGCTTAATGACTCCCAGACACACTGGGTAATGCAAAGCAGCAGTGGTGTCACAGATATCCATACATCGTGGTTTTGTCCGTTGCAGTTTTGTTGCAAAGTGGAAAACCGAGCTTCTAATTCAGCATAGGATTGAAAGCTCTTCTTCCACAAAAAGCAGTTATTTCTCCTGCCCTCCCCCGGCCCTGGGGGAATGTAGACCGAGAAGAACATGTTCAGACGTTCGCGTCAGCTGAATGGGAATAATGGAGAACTATTTACCTGTATCTGGCTATTATAACCTCTGTGAGCTCAATCCTGCAGCAGTCAATGAGAGGTTTTATCCATCCAGAATCCTGGGAGTTGAAGGCACCTTGCAGGACTGGGCCTTGCATGAGCAAAGACCCACCTTCACATGGGAGATATTTGCTCTCAGCTTGTCCTCTCTCTTTCTGCCCATCAGAATGCCCTGATTATGATATAGGCCGACTACCATGGAAATGACTGTAATGTAATGAACCCACCCTGATGACTTCATGCTAGAGGCAAAGTAGGAGGAGTTTACTGGCAAATGAGGAAGGGAAAAAGTATGGAGTAGATGTAATTGGGTGTGTTGGATTCAATGAGACAATCTATGACAGATGCCTACAGCATGGGAGCAATGTCCTTGGAGTGGAAGAACGGCCTTGTGGCTAAGGCCCTAGACTAAGCCTGGACAGGTCTGCAGTGAGTTACTGGCTCTGCTACTGACTCCCTGAGTGACTGTGGGCAAGTCCCTTCACCTCTCAGTCCACCTGGCTGTAAGATGGGTCGATCTTGTGAAGCTAAATTAATTACTGATTGTGAGGTGCTCAGCTACAGAAGTGTGGCTATGTGTTGCTTTTTGTTCTTCCTAGGAATAGGAGAGGACAGCATGACTGACCCTGGGTCTCCAATTTCCTCACGGACCTGATGAGGTTACTGTGGCTATAGATGACTCTGAGACAAGCAAATTCATCTGTAAAAAGGTATTGCAGATTTATTTTTCCTCTCAATATTTTTCAATCACATAAAGGATGAGAACTCACTTTAAACTCTGGGACACTGAGACCTGGTGAAGAACACAGCATTACTTTTTACAAAAGACGTGATAAATTATTCAGCCATTGTTACATTACAGTGCGGAGGGAGGCTGTGCCAGCTTCATGCAAGAGTGGATGAAGAAGTTTTCCTAATTGACAGTTTATGTAAGGCTTGCAGTAGTTTCTTATGCAGAGTGACACACACACAGGCTCACACAATGCTTTCAATCAAAGCCAGGCTGGGAAACCCAGCCCCACAGACACCTTTCATTTCATGTTTTCTTAGGTTCTTTCAGAGAGAGAGAGTGATTGACACACAAGCTGAACTCTGAAAGAGAGAAAATAGAACCGTGGTCTTTGACTTCAATGCAAAAAGATTAGGGTAAGTAATTTTCTCTTTTATAACCTGGAAGAAAATGGGGAAGGATATCTCTGAGGCTGGATATCTGTTACGAAGAGTCTGGCAGACAGATGTTTAAAAAAAATCCAAAAACCTTGAGACAAAAAACTCAGACAGAAAGGAAAGTGAGAGTTACCTGAAGGGTCAAATCCAGCTGCTTCATTTTCAAAAGCAGCTGTCAGTGGTTTGAGGGAGTTCCCATTTATTCCACAGCATTCATCTGCTCTGGTACCTGGTGTTACTCCAGACCTTTGGCCTCATTTCCAAATTGGGTTGTAATGATCCATGTCTCTCCTTCTCTCTCACACACACAGATGCATGCACAATGCTTGCCAGCTAACCAATCTATAAATGGTGATAGGCCATAGAGAGGATGCATGGCCGTTAGCACCAGCAGCACACATCTCTGTGTTTAGATTATGCCTTTTGGCCCAGCCCTGAGGAAGGCACTGTGAAAAAGCTGCACCAACCCGGGCGTAGCCTTCAGAGGCACTGTGCCACATACAACCTCACCTGCTTCCCTCTTGCCCCAGGAGGATGATAGTGATTGACTGCAGCAAATTTATGATACACTCTGCAATGACTGGGGCTTAGAAGGCAGACCCAGGCTCCCACCTGTTTCATGTATCATGCATTGGATAATAACATGAAAGGACTCCATGCTTGTAAAACTAAAGTGGCTCTTTGTTAAGAGAAGAGTTTAGAGGGTGCCGCATCTGCCGCTAGCATTCCAGCCACGTTCACACAGACTGACTTGCGGGTGGCTCCTCCAAACTCTCCCTCCTGCACCCTGAGCTTCTCCCTCCAAGTTCCATGCAGATTTCTAAACCACCAATTCCTCACCCACCTGCTCTGGGGAAGGAATAAATGTATTATTATTGTGGGAGCACCTAGAGGCTCTGCACAAGTTCAGCAAGTTTCTGTACATACATACAGGGAGAGGGAAGAGCTAAGAGTCCATATAGACAAAGGGCAGGCGAGGAAATACCAGCACAGAGAGGGGAAGTGACTTGCCCAAGGTCACATGGGAGATCAGCAAATAGAACCCAGGTTTCCTGACTCCCAGTCCAGTGCCCTAGCCACTAAACCACCCTGCCTATCACTAGCCACTAAACAATGCTTAGTCCCATTTATTCCTGCACACTCAGACCCATGGGCTGGGTAGCCCATGTCATGGTTTACAGAGGAGTTGTGACTCCCCTTTCCTTCCTCCATTCCACAGACACCCCGTCCAAGTCCCAACCTAGCCCCAAAGAAGCAGCTGCTCTAATGCAGCCCCCGAAGCCGGCGTTCAGAATCAGAGATGCAATTCTACAGCTCTGTTCAGTTTAAAGCCCAGCTGCAGTATCTCGCTACTCTGCTGTTTCCAGGCACCATGGAGGGGCTGAGATGAAGTACTTAGTGAGATAAAGGGGAATTCTATTCTCCCCTGCATCCCCTGCAGTGACTAGAGGCCCCCAAGGGGAGTGGTAGTGAGCTGCTGGGGTATTCTCTTGTCGTTTGAGCCCTGCCTCCAAGTGTACCTATTGTAGCTCATGATGCTTCCCATAGATTTTGTTTTGCCATGAGAAGGAAATGAGGGGAGAGACCTTAATTTGATAACCTACAGATAAATCTAGAAAACTCACAAGGCTGTGAAAGCTCCAAAGGATTAAGAAAGCGCTTTGCATACCGCATGCATTACAAGGAGAGGAAAAGATTTGAGAAAACAGGAGTCATGCAGAAGGAAACATTAAGATGTATTTGTCCAAGACAGCTTGGGATGGGTGAAAAAAAAGCCAAAGGCAGATTAATGGGCAGGGCAAAGAGGGGATTCGGGAACAGCAGCAGAGCTGGGAATAACAATCAGAACAGATTGAGCTGAGGACGTAAGGGGAATGGAGGATGAACCAGCTTTACTCTGGCCACACCAGAGTGCACAACAACTCCGTTTCTGCAGCTCTAGCTGTTATCATGTTTGCCTGACACGACCAGTCCCTGGTTTGAAGCTGGGCAGAAAGAGCACTGCTTTGTTCAGTGGCCTGTTTTACTGGAGGTCAGATTAGATGATCTAATAGATTCTAAGGCTGGAGGGGACTTATCTAGTATTTCATGTATCCTCATGGTTTGAAGAAAAGGACAGATTCTGCCCTAATCTGGGGAAAGAAGAACTAGTTGTGACCTAATCAGCTTTGGGTGGACCCTGGAGTTGGGCATCTCAGTTGTCCTACCAGTCTGAAGTTGACTCTTCAGCTTCTTGTACTCAGAGAGAGAGAGAGAGGCTCTGACCTGGATCATTCATTCATGTTGGGTGTGAGGTTTTTGTCATATTTCAAACGAAGATTGAGGGGGTTTGCATGGTCCAGGAAGGAAGGGATATGCCCCTCAGCTCTGGAGATGTTGGCTCAACACCAGATTTATTGCACAAGTTGAAAGGAAGCATCTCATGCTTCTAACTCTCATTTGTGGGCATTACAAAATTCAGCAGCGGCATGAGCACTATGTGTTAGGGTCCCAGGACGGAGCTGCATTGGCAGAACTGTGTGGGGCCCAGGACTGGGAGAGCAGGGGTTGCTCTGGGACAGGATTGAGGTGCACTTGCAGAACTGTGTGCGCTAAATTAGAGCACAGTGTGTCTGGATGAAGCCAGCCCTTTATATTCCTCATGCTGATCAGCACTCCATTTCCCCACAAGCTTAATAGGTAAATGACATGCAGATTGAAATCACTGCTGCTCCCTACCCCAGCCAGAGCTGGGAGGAGAATCCGATCTGCCAGAGGGCATCATATCCCCTAAGCAGAGACTGATATGACTCTTCCTGTTAATGGATGGCAGAGTTTCTAATGTGAACTAAAATCCATTCAGGGCTAAATGAGAGTGTGAAAGTTACCATCTCTCTGCAGCCAACCAGATGCTCCAAAGGCAAATGCTCAGCGCCATTAGCTTCCCGGCTGCTTGGGCACTTTGATTATACAGGAGTGTTTATATCCCCCACTTCTCTGCCTCCCTTTTTTGTCACTGCTGAGACTGGCGCCTCCTTGTAAACTGGCTCAGTGGGCTTTTCTCTGCACAGCCATCCTCGTTTTGCTTTTTCATATCCCAGTCTCTCCTCCTCTGTTGCAACTGCAATGGAGGCTGAGCACGTGGAGCCTTTGCTCCAGGGTGCTGTCCCTGTCCCTTGGCAAAGCCTGTACCTTACCCAGGAATGCTCTGCAGGTACCTCTGCAGCATTCACTTGTCTCTTGCAATCTTAGAGTAGGGTGGGAGGGGTGGCAAGTTGTTCAGACTGAAGGCTGGATCATACCCCTTGCTGCCTGCTGCAGCTCAAGAGACACCCATGCTGCTGCTTTGCTGACCTGGTTTTTGCTTCAGCTTACTTTCACCCTTTTAAAGAGACAGTCACACCACAGCAGCTTGATGTAGGTGAGACGCTGTGAGTGATTATGTGAATATTTTCTGCAAAAGTATTTTTTTTTTTTACATCCAGACACAAAAAAACTAGGAAAGTCACCCAATGAGTGAATCCGCAGCTTACACACTTTCCCCCCACCACCTTAGCAATTACTAATGAATTGCTGCTACTGTTTGGCTCCGTGGACACTCCAAAGAGCTTGGTGTTGGTGTGTGAAGCGTTTGGGATACCTGGGGTATGAAAGCTGCTCTGAAAAACCTCTGTGGCATCTGAAGTGTCACGATACCCCTTAGAAGGAAGCTGGAGGCTTACAGCCTCTTCCCTGTTGCACCAGCTATGGTGCATGACGATGGAAAGGCCAGTGAGACCGTAGAAGACCACAAATCTCTGTCCCATTTTTTTCCTTCTTGGCAGTGACGTTCAGACATAAAAAGGCAAGAGAAGACACCAAATGAGAGGGGAGAGATTGTATTATGTATAGGGGGAGGGTTTTTTTAATCATTGTCTCTAGTAATGTTACAGACGGAAATATTCTAGGGGCCCTACAGGAACACTTCATACAGCAAACTTCCCATGTGCGTTATTCCATTCACTTTGAAGGCTCTTTTTGCTTCAGCAGAATAAATGGAAGATGTCACACCGTTCCATGCAGTGGAAAGCAAGAAGAGATCCTCACACCCATCATGCAAATCACTTACAGGTACTTAGGACATGCCTTCCTTTCAGCAGTCCTGCTGGGATTACTCACCCACTTGAAGTGGGGCACGGGCTTACGGAGCTTGCTGAATGGGGTCCTTAATCATCACAGGTTTCTTAGATTTTCATAAAGCAAGTGATATAAATTTCACCTGGCTTGAATAATACTGGAATACACTGGTTAAATGAATAGCTGCAAAGTGGCGTCTCCCTGCAAACTCTGTGGGTGCTTCAGAGGGAAGCTTTTTTAGATGATCAGCAGCTTTCATTTAAAAGAGTAAAAACCCCACCATAGCTAACAGGATAGACATACCAGCTGCATAACATGCTGGGTTAGATTTGCCACAGGGGCTTGTGAAATCGCTGGCTTGAATGGAATCAGATAGGGCAAGTCTCTTGTGTATGGATGCTGTGTGTATCCAGCAGGTCTGCCCATTTGATTAATCAGTCTAATTAATTTAAAAGCCATTCCCTATTACTCCTCTCACTGCAGTTGGAGTTGAATGTGCTTCAGACTGACACTGCATTCCAGAATGTGTGCACAGAAAGAAACACAGATGTAGATTGAGATGCTAAGATTTTCCAAGGTACCTAAGGTAAAAATAAATTAATCTCCCAACTCCCATTGACTTTCAGTGGGAATTGGGTTCCCAACTCATTTAAACCCTTTTGCCTAAGCCCTCTGGGGCAGGGATGGTCTTTTTGCTACATGTTTGTACCGTGCCAAAAACAATGGTCCTCGCTTAGTGCCCCTAGGTGCAACTATAATGCAAATAACTATTTTTCATCCTATCTGGAATGAGTATGTTTGTTTGTAGAAGTTATAATAATAATAATAATCCCTCTTCTTATATAGCGCTCTTCATCAGTTGCTCTCAACAGACTTTACAAAGGAGGCCAGTGTCGTTATGCCCATTTTACAGATGGAGAAACTGAGGCACAAAGAGGGGAAGTGATTTGCTCGAGATCACCCAGAGCTGGGAATTGGACGCAGTTCTCCCGAGGCCCAGTCTTGGGCTCTAGCCACTAGACAACTAATGGACACCAATAACATTCTCAGCAAGCTGCCCAGGACAAGACTCAAACTTGCAGTATATGGGACCTGTTTGGATTCAAGAGCCAGAGCAGATCACTTTGAGAAGCAGAGGATGTTTGAAGGTGTCCAGTTGATCTACACATGGTTAGTATCCTTCCAGTTCTGGCCTTAATGATATGCTGGAAAAGTGCCATGTGAGAGAGTCCTACATGTTGTGGGAAGGGGGAGGGGGCAGGAAAGAAGTACGGACAAGGGGAAATCAGTCCAAGGATATTTGCATTTGACAATATATTTTACTGGCATATTTATGATGTCGCTTTTGCCTTTCCGTTTCCTTGTAATTTATCTGTTTAATATTAAGTTAAGAAGCCAGGAGGCAGCGTCTGTCTGTCTGCAGCTCAGAGTGGTCTGGAGAGACACTTCCAGTTGAACAATAAGAGGGGAAACTCCCTGTAGAATCCTGTGTGTGAGAGAGAGAGCTTTAACACCTCGCAAGGCGTTCATTCGAGATGAGCGTCTTTCCTAGCAAAGATACATACATGGCAGACAGCAAGAGTGTCCAGTGCCCTGATTCAGAAGGGTGCTTAACAAGGCTGAAAACAAAGCTAAATTATTAGTTTTCCATGGGCAGGGCCCTGGACATTGGATGATCTCTCCAAGAGGAATGGTATCAGTTTGGTTGGTATTGTCACAGGACCTTTTACCCAAAAAAACTCCTGCAGGTACCCAGTCAGTGTGATCCCTAGTCAAGCACAGAGCCCCATGTTTTCATAAGTGTCTGCTAATTTCAAGCACTCACTTTATGGAAGCACACGTAGACCAAAATTAAGAGGTGCTGAATACCCACAAGTTCTGTTACTTCAACAGGCGCTAGAGATACAACCTGTGAAAACCCCAAGGTTCCTCAGGTTGAAGTCCCCAGAAGTTAGGCACCCTAAATTAGTGGAGACTATTGAACATTTTAGCAAGAGGACTTACTCTTCGCTCCAAGCCAGTAGGAAAGTAATATCTAGTCCCTGATCATAAGAATGGCTGTACTGGGTCTGACCAATGGTCCATGTAGCCCAGTATTCTGTATTCCAGTGGTCCTCAACTAAAGGTACACGTACCCCTGGGGGTATGCAGAGGTCTTCCAGGGGGTACATCAGCTCATCTAGATATTTGTCGAGTTTTGTAGCAGGCTACATAAAAAGCAGTAGCGAAGTCAGTACTAACTAAAATTTCATACAGTGACTTGTTAAACTGCTCTATATACTATACTCTGAAATGTAAGTACAATATTTATATTCCACTTGATTTATTTTATAATTATATGGTAAAAATGAGAATGTAAGCCATTTTCCAGTAATAGTTTGCTGTGACACTTCTGTGCTTTTTGTCTGATTTTTGTAAGCAAGTAGTTTTTAAATGAAGTGAAACTTGTGGGTACACAAGGCAAATCAGACTCCTGAAAGGGGTACAGTAGTTTGGAAAGGTTGAGAACCACTGCTGTATTCCAACAGTGCACAGAGCCAAATGCTTCAGAAGGAATGAACAGGACAGGGCAATTACTGAATGATCATCCCCTATCATACAGTCCCAGCTTCTGGCAATCAGGGGTTAGGGACATCCAGAGCATGGGGTTGTGTCCCTGACCATCTTGGCTAACAGCCATTAATGGACTTATCCTCCACAAACTAAGCTAATTCTTTTTTGAGCCCACTTATATTTTTGAACTTCACAACATCCCCTGGCAATGAGTTCCACGGGTTGACTGTGCATTGTGTGAAGAAGTACTTCCTTCTGTATGTTAATTTTGCTGGGTGACCCCGATTCTTGTGTTATGTGAAGGGGTAAATAACGCTGCCTTATTCACTTTCTCTACACCATTCGGGATTTTATAGACCTATCAGATCCACCTCTTTTCTAAACTGATCTGTCCCAGTCTATTTAATCTCCCCTCATATAAAAGTTGTTTGGTGCCCCTAAATATTTTTGTTGCCCATCCCTATAATTTTTCCAATTGTAATATATTTTTGAGTTGGGGAGACCAGAACTGCACGTATTCAAGGTGTGGGTGTACCATGGATTTATGTAGTGAAATTATGATATTTTGTCTTACTAGCTATCCCTTTCCTAATGCTTCCTAACCTTCTGTTTGCTTTTTTGACTGCTGCTGTACATTAAGCGGATATTTTCAGAGTCTTTCTTGAGTGGTAAGAGCTAATTTAGACCCCATCACTTTGTATGTATAGTTGGGATGATGTTTTCCAATGTGCATTGAATTTCATCTGCCATTTGTGGCCCAGTCCCCCAGTTTTGTGAGATCCTTTTGTAACTCTTAGTTCAGTCCAACACTGACTACAATCTTGAAGTAATTTTGTATCACCTGCAAACTTTGCCACCTCACTGCTTATGCCTTTTTCCATATCACGTATGAATATGTTGAACAGCACTAGCTCCAATACAGATCCTTGGGGGACCCTGCTATTTACCTCTCTACATTCTGAGAACTGAATCTTTATTCTTACCCTTTGTTCTTTATCTTATAACCAGTTGCCGGTCCATGAGAGAACCTTCCCTCTATCCCATGACAGCTTACTTTGCTGGAGAGCCTTTGGTGTGGGACCTTGTCAAAGTCCAAGTACACTGTTGCAACTGGCTCACCCTTGTCCATGTGCTTGTTGACCCCTCAAAGAATTCGAATGCGTTGGTGACGCATGATTTCCCTTTACAAAAGCTGTGTTGATTCTTCCCCAACAAATGGTGGTCATTTATGTGTCTGATAATTCTGCTCTTTACTATAGTTTCAACCAGTTTGCCTTGTACTGAAGTTAGGCTTACCGGCCTGTAATTGCCCAGATTGCCTCTGGAGCCTCTTTTAAAAATCAGCATTACATTAGCTATCCTCCAGTCATCTGGTACAGCAGTTGATTTAAACGATAGATTACACACCACAGTTGGTAGTTTTGCATTTTCATATCTGAGTTCCTTCAGAGCTCTTGGGCGAATACCATCCGGTCCTGGTGACTTATTACTGTTGAATTTATCAATTTGTTCCAAAACCTCATCTGTTGACACCTCAATGTGGGACAGTTCCTCAGGTTTTGTCACCTAAAAACAATGGCTTCAGTGTGGAGATCTCCCTCGAAGACACACAAACTTTCTGCCGTGAAGACTAATGCAAAGAATTCATTTAGCTTCTCCACAGTCCCACAGTACATGTATGCTGACCCCCACCTACATCCAGCCTGAAGGCAAGACGGTGAAGGATGCTGCAGGGTCGGACTTTTATTCCCAGGGCAGGGCAGCAGCACAACTTCGCTTATTCACCCTTTACGTCAGGATCCAGGTCTAAACTAGCCACATTAGGACTGATTTCCTGTGCCGTGCATCTCGAGTGGCATTTTACACAAGTGCAAATTGGTTTCATATGCTAGCGGATAAGAATGTATTCATGACTACAAAGTTGGTCACCAGTGGAGAATGGGATCCTTTGGTTTTAAGCTCCCCTGTGAACCTGCTCCACTTGACCTCACAGCACATGGCTCTCCGTCCTCTCCTCCATCTTAGCTTCTCAAGTACCAGCCTCCCATGTCCTTCCATACAATGTCACTGCTGTTGGTGCAATATTCTTCTCTTCTGCCACTCCTGCCTGTCTCTCTCTGCCTTGGGGACTCCCCATCTCATTTCAAAGCAGGTATTTTCTGCCTCTTGGCTTTATTATTAACTCTCTCAAAGTCTCAGCAAGTTAATGTGTGTGGAAGACACTATGGAAATACAATGGACAGTGTATGTCTCCAACAAGAGGTGCCATAAAGGTCTCTTTCTACGGCATATTCTGATCTGCTGGTCTCTGCTCTTCAGAGCATAATCATGTAGTTTAGCCAATGGGGTATTCAGGCTGTTAACAGCCTCATCCGTGGCTCTTGTCATTTTGAATCAGAGCTTTAATATGATTCAATAGAGTTAGTTCATTAGAATCACTTTGCATCTCCTTGTGACCTTTCAGGTGTGTAACATACCCACATACCTAAATAAACCGAGCACCGTTTGTATGTGGTGGTGGTCATGGAGGGGTCTGTGTCTATACTAAATGTATTTAACCAGACGGTCAGCTCTTTGGGGCAAGGGCTGTCTTTTTCCTCTGTGTTTGTACAGCGCCTAGCACAATACTGCAACACAAATAATTAAGGATAATGTAACACTGTGCTCAGTTTAGGTAGCCTCCAGCCTTTTCCAGACTAGCTAAGTGCCAGACTTGCAATTTCTGCCCTCAGGCTATTATCAGGCTATCTACAATAATAGAAGATGGGTTTTAGCCTAGGTACAAAACCCAATTTGAGGGTAAAATTGTATTAAATGTCTTCAAATATGTTCTTTTAAAATATACTTCCATGAGCTAAAACAGCATAAACCATGGTGGCACTCAGGCTGTAACGAAGCTATTTTCATCCAGGAACTGACATCGAACGACCTTAACAATGCAGTTCCAGACACCTAATTAAAAGTAAAATTAAAAACATGGAACATGCAGCTCTAATCACTTTTTTTTCAAATAGAAAGGCATTGAGAGGAAGGGGTAGAATAAATGATTTACAATTTTTGCTGGTGATGACTATGCAGTTAAAGCAGAGATATTCCCTGGAGGATTTCTGAGCCACTTAATATTCTGCTTCCCTTATACGGGGTCCATTATGCTCGGCGTTTGTACAGAGAGGTGTGTGCGCGGGGGAAGCAGATGTCAGACAAAACATCAAGAAAGAGAAAATTAAATGATCTGTGTAATTCCCAAATGACTTCCTCTAAAAAGGAAACCAATGTTATCTTCAGAAAGCCAGAGGAGGCACTGCCTTTATGTCCTCGTGCAGCCCTGTTTGAATGGCTGCAAAGATGAAATGCACTCGGTCGGCTATCTCTTCTGTTTAGGAAGAGGGCGTTGCAATTGCAGCACGGTTGAAATGCTGGAGTGTGGGTTTGATAAGGCAGAGGCAGACAGAGCTGGGTTATCCCCAGTTACTAAAACACCTGATAAGAGAGGAGTAAATAATGGCTGGAGGTTTGGTTAAAACAAGAAATAGTCTCGTTTGGGTTTGAACCTGGCTGAACTGGATAAAATGTGACAGCTGTTATTGCTGAGGCCCGCTGAACTAGGCTCTGAAATCAGACCGGCTTAATTTGGGCATAAAAGGAGACTGGACTCTTAATCCAGATGTTTTAGTTTCCTAAAGGGATGTATTAATGTATGGTACATTTAAGGCCATGTCCTCAGCAGATGTAAAAGGGCATTGATCAATGGAACTGGCTGAGGATCCGAGTGTGGAATTCATACCTTGTGCAGAGGGCTGGTATAAGGCCTATCTACCACCTTGAGCCATCCAAACAGCCTCTGAGAATTTGACCCTCATGCCATACTCCTCACCATCGTATTGCAGCACCTTTGATGTGACATCCTTAGCCATGGAATGGGGGGAAAGCTAGGCCGGTTATTAGCAAGGGCTGCTTCTCCCAGGGCTGTATGAAGTGCAGGCTGTGGGAGCAGAGATGAAGGCAAAAGTAGACTAAAAAGAAGGGCTTCTGCTGGCTTCCTAGGTGCATAGGTCCTGCTATGAGGGACCTGCTGACCCGGCTGATGAGGTGGAGATGGACAAGGAGGGGCTTTTGGTTCCATCCTGTCCCGCTGCCTGCAGTGCTGTGAGATACTGAGTTGGGGGGAGGGGGAGAAAGACCCCAGGGGCATTCTAGACTCTAGACCCGGACTCCTAACCTAACAATAGCCCATAGACATCCTACCCTACAACCCGCCGTTAGCAGGACCCAATCCACGGAGGTGCTCCACCCCTCTCAGGATCGACACCTCAGTGGGTAATTCTGTGATCTCCAGAGATGCTTGACGGGAAGCAATTCAGATCCTCCTGAGATGAACCGAAGGGGGGTTTGCCCCAAAGGGAAAAAAAATAAACAAAGAAAACCCAGCTCAGTGTTTTAGCAGGAAAAAAAATCCTCAGCAACCCGCAGCCAATTTGCAACTCACCTGCCCTGCAAACAGCTTCCCAATTAGGGTTTGTTTGGTTTGTTTCTTAATTGCTGTTAATTCCATGCTGCCAACGTGTGCCTGATTGACATCACCTGGAGTACCACATCCTCTATCTTCACAGCCGTGCAAACGACCTCCATGTTGCCCACCCCCTATATAGGGCAAGGGAGATGGGTATGGGAGAGAAGGAGAAACCTGGCACTATGTCTCTTAGGGGAGGAGGGGTTAGTAGCATTCTCTTTGCTTTACTCCCTGTTTATTGTTCCACAACAGGAATTTGTGGAGACCACCAAATAGGTCAAAATAAAGCTGGGAACAGGCCTTTTTCAGCAGTTACTGTAAACACTGCAGCCCCACGGCTATTAGCTTTCTGCTCAGGGCTTTGTGAGGCTCTGGGGAGGGTTTTTCCTAACGGGATTCAGCCACTGAACGGATGAAGGCTTTGGCGCTTTTTGCAGCGACTTTGTCAGGCACTGAATAAATTGGAAAACTCAGCGAGCGGAGCTTCCAGCTGCTGGCAGCTCTGTCCGCCTCCGGTCTCGGTGGAAACGGGCTAAGCTTCCGCAGTGGGCACAGCCTTGCTGTTGGAGCAGATCAATCAACCTTGTTTTCAGCACGTTCAGGGTCCTCCGATAAACCACTAGCAGCCCCCCACCTGGCACAGCAAGGAATGCTTGCCCAGTTTCCCCTTCAGCTGCGGGCAATGGGAACTGCTCCTTGCTGGGGGTGCTCATGCAAGCGGGGCATTTATGCCCTGACTTTCAAGAGTGCTGAGCACTGCTGAATCCCCTTGAAATCAAAGGAGCTGGAGGGGTCAGCTCTTTGGAAGGGGCTAACCCTGCTATGAGTCAGGGCCATGGGATGTAGCACTGCGCTCTGAGCTGTACGGCCTCGAGGGGAAGGCTCGGGGTTTACTCAAAGGAGAATCTTCATTGGCAAGTTCCCAGGAGCCCGAGGGTTGGCTCTAAAATCGTATGAAAGCAGCAGAAGACTGCAGCAGCCCTTATCCTTAATCCAGATGCACCTCCCTGGATGCTATTCCCAGCATGTAGCCAAGCTACTTAAGAGAAAATGGAGCAGGCTTCACCTCTGTGTTTATAATGGGGAGGGGCAGCTGCTGACCCCACCCCACCCCATATAACTTGGCAGGCCATATTTGTCCTACAGGGCATGCTTTGTGCAATCCTTGCTCGCCCAGCTGCTGGAGCCTGGTCACCCTATGTCGATCATTCTTCTCTACCTTTCACCAGCCCTAATGCTGGGGGAGATGTCTCAGCATTAAACCTCAGAGCTCTGCTTCTACTGTATCTCAGGTCTTTCCTGATACTTCAGTGGAACATTTTAACTTAATAGAGACACCAAGCAGCTTGAGTGCAGGGCTGCGAGAGGCCGGTAGACAAGAGTACGTGTGGGAGAAGCTAATGTGAGACATCAGGAGTGAAGAAGGCAAAGTGGGGAAGCCTTGGGAGATGTGTAGCTGTTTTTCCTTTCCTTAAATCATTAAATCTCAAAGGACAAACTGCTGTGTATAGGCTCTCTGTGTGCATCCAGCTGTGAGCATCACCACCATTTCCATAAGATTTCCAGCCTGTTTTGTAGTGGATAGTAATGGGATGGTATCCCTTTAAATATTGTGTGAGCCTTCTAGTGGGTGCTTGTTGTGTTCTGTGCGTTAGAAGCGGCCAGAATCCAGCAAGCTCTTGTGTGTTTGCATCTATTTAGTAAAAATGGTTATTTGGGACCCAACTGAGCCTATAGGGTTTCTTCATGTTGTTTTTGTTGTGCAAAGAGCAAAAGACCCAACAATGTTTTGGGCAGGTCTAGGCGTAGCTGGCTTGCCCCAAATTCCTGAGTGTGAGCAATGAGGCTCACAGGGCTGGCGGCAGCTTGTCAATAACTGCAGCTTGGCAGACAGTGGGTAAATCGTCCCGGCGCGCGGCTCCTGTAAATAACGAATGATGTTATGTACTGCCTCTGCTGTGTAATCATCTATTACAGCTAATTGCCAGCGCCCAGAGCCGGCGTAGCCTTTTGCATTAAATAATATATTCATAAATAATACAGATAAAAGATCTGCTAAAGGTCAGTTTTAAGAGAGAGCTCCTCCTTGGTGTGAAATCGCTCTGTCCCTGGGGTGGAATTCTATCTGCTCTGTCTGCAGCCTCCATGCAGGCAGACAGCCTGCCGTGAGACGGGAGAGATTTTCTGCACCCTGGAGACGAGTGGGGGATTGAAATTTTGTGTTTACTTTCCCCCTTGTTCTGATACCAGCCTTAGCTGCATTAGATCCGTAGGGATTCCCCACCTTCCCTCCCTGTATGCTGCTCCTCCTCAGTCTTGGGGTCATCTCTATGTTATATAGAGATCCCATTCCCCTCTCTGTTTTTGTTAGAAATAAAGTCCCCGGGGGGCCTACGACACTCTCCCTTCACAGCCAAATAGCCTAATGGAGATTGAGAAAAGGGATACTTTGGTTTATAGACAGCTCTTAAATGTACCTTGCACAGCAAGGCATGATGCATTAAACTGGTATTGTTCTGAGTTGTTTTATGAGGCTCTGATGGGTAGGGAGGGAGCTCATCCAATATCTTTCTCTCTCAGTGCTTAGCTGTGCTAATGCCAGGGGCGTACACCTGGCTGTTAAACAAGCCAGCAGTAGCGGGGCTAGGTATTGAGCAGTGGCAGAGGTGAGGGGGGCGGGTGATGGGCCATTCGTGTGCCATGTTCAGTACATACATACACCTAAAGGCAGGCAGGGGGCTGGATGCCCTGCCCTCTGATTCGCTCCAGCACCACAGTCCAGAGGATGGCAGGTTTGGTGGCTCAAACACCACTCAGGATTTGCATCCAAGTGGAGGAGGGGGAACGAAAAACTGCTGCCACCATCTGCAAAACAATGAAAGATTTCCTTTTTTTAAAAAAAAGTCTCTAATTCCTGTTACTCCAGCAACCAGAGGGTTCAGATTCTATGGTGATGAGCACCCATCTAAATAGGGGGATAGCTGTGGGCTCATCTGCTCCTGCTGCTCCTACCCCCTCTCTCCCCAGAAACCGTCATCCTCTGTTGCTAACATCACAGTTGGTTGCTGTGGAGATGGTTACAATGTCATAAAGGGGTGGTTGTGGCTCAGGGACCTCTTCCTGCCAACTGACAGAGGACATGGGGAGAATGAGGTTACAGGTTCATACTAGTTCGCCAAAGGGTGTCATGTGAGGTGTCTCCTGAAAGTGTGCCACACGGATCATCCTAATCATTGCAAAATGGATGTACGGATAATATCTAAAGAGTTCTGTCTATATACTGAAAATTATGTTATTTAGGTCTATGAGTTAGGAGCTGGCCACCAGAAGGGGATACACAGGTTTATTTCAGGCAGGGGACACGTCGTCCGACTATCTGTAAATGGATTATTTTATTGTTCACAAGGAACGCCTATTTACAGTCTGAGCAACATGCTAATCAAGAGATTTAAAATCTCCTGGGGAGATTCTAGACAGGAACAAACAAGCAGCCTGGGTTACGCTTTCTACAAGTTGTGATGCTGGCAAACCAGGTGCCAGCTTATGCCAAGGTCCCCATGCCTCGCTTAGACACTGACAAACACATAGCTGGAATCAGTCTCGTTGGCGTAATCGATGCATAGAACTCACAACCAATCTGGGGTGTGCCCTGTTTGCTAACAGTCTGCCCTGAGGTTGGTATACATGCTCCTGCGGCACCTGGGACAGCTTGACATGGGTGAAGACAATGGTTGGAATGATAGGTGGGGTGCAGAGATACACCCAGTTATTCGTCACCGAGGGGACAAGCTGCCAACGGGCTTGTCTTGTGAACGCGAGCTTTGGGTGAGCTCACCTTTATGAGACAGGGGAACGTGGCATTAGTTAAGTTAAGGCTCCAGAAAGCATGTTGCGATTTTATTTTATATGTAGTCATTTGTTTCCATGAATTTTACTTGCTTCTCAAATCTGTTCTCTGTTTAAAAAGTCTTGTTTTTAACAAGCGATATCTGTAAGTGCGCTGCGCGTTGAGCGGAGTGGTGATGTGAGGTGTGACTGGTAAGCCGGTGCGCACTATTCCTCTGGGAGCAGCAAATTGTCCGAGTGCCTAGTGAAATAGGAGCTGGACACTCAGAGGGCTTGGGGGTTACACTATAATCTGTAAGGAGAGAGCAAGGCCTGCGGAGGCCTGGAAGGGCAGTGCTTGTGTTGCCAGAAGTTGGTGAAGTTGGGAACTGGCCCCCAGCAGGCCCAGATGAGGCTTCCTCCCGCTAAGGGCAGGGGGTAGCAAGGTGCCCCACAAACCTGGTTACCCCTAGGAAGTGTCCCACATGTGCAGCGGGCAAAGATCCTGCTCAACGTGAAAGAATGAGGGGAGGAATCGAAACAAAGATGTGTGATGCCAATGCAGAGCTGTTTTGCAAGACCAGGTGATCCCAGAGGCGCTGCTCACCGCACATGCGTTGAACTCTAGAGGAAACACAGCATCCCTGGAATGTCAAGGTCAAACTGAAATTAAAATGGAAACAACTCGCCGTGCGAAGCTTCAATTAAGCCCAGGTTTGCAAGAGAGAAGAGTTCAATATTCTGAACAAAATGATTTCCAATTACATGCAAAATAGGAAGCTTGATACTGTTAATATAGAAAATGTGACTTCCCTTAATTGAATGACCAAGAGGTTTAAAACCAGCACGTCTCAGTCATGTTCTGAAATTGGAGGTTACCATTTACTGGGAACCTTTCATTATGGATTTTTGTGTGTGTGTGAGAAATTAACTAGCGCTTCGTTCCTCGGGCTGCTGCCCTTCACCTGGCTGAGAAATCTTAAGCCACAAGCTTTAAGGGTTCCTTGCATCACCGGCATGGCTGCTTCATCGACTTTAATGCCAAAAGGGACCATTAGAATCCTCTCCACAGCCAGGGAACTTCATTGTGTGGTTACTGCATCGAATATTGATAGGTCAGAAGTGGGATTCAAACCCACATCTCAAGATGGAGACCAGACTAGCTAAGCAAGAGAAGACAGAGCCTTGAGTTTAGTGCCATGGACCACTCACTCATCCTGATACAGTCACGTTGATTATTTCATTCAGTGTAATGAACCCGCCATGCAGGAGACCTGGGGTGAGAACTCCTAAAGTTCCAGGTTGCACCATACATTCGCCAATCCTTGCCCGTCTAACTCACAAAGCTCAATTCACCTCAGAGATGTGGAGGCCAGAAGAAAGACTGTTATGATCATCTTGTCCGACCTTTTGTGAAACACAGGTCAAAGGCTTCTTGTGTGTCGGGTTTCCACCAGTGCATAGTGAGTGCCAAGGCCAAATCAGAGCAGTACCGACTCTACACTGGTGTAAATGACTACGCACCGCACAGGACAATAGTGAACCAGGCCCAGTCTCTCCGCGATGAGCTCTCCCCCCTCCATTTAGAGGCCTGATTTTTCAACAGTGCCCCTCTCATGGATCTGTGTGACGCTCCAGCATTTCAACAGTCTGTTGGCAGAACCGCTAGAAAGTGCCAGACTCCCAAGGGGTTCCACTCTTCTGCTCGAGCAGGCCATGCAACGTCATCACTGCTGAGATTGAGTCTCTAGGCTCCAGCACTCCTGTTTCGCATTGCGAGCTCTCCCCAACAAGTCCAACTGAGAGAGACTCCTGGTTAGAGACGACTTTCACCCTCTTCAGCCATCAATGCACCTCAGCGTGTAGTTACAGTGACAGCTGGCTACCTTTTTCAGAAGAGTTGGGTTCACTAGTCAACTGGAACACAGTATTGGGAAGTCCGTAGGGTAGCATAGAGAGGCAAAGTTTAAGACAGAGTTCAGACCAGCCAGTGCCAGAACTCCACCCAGCCAAGCTGCTGTGGAATCCATCTTGGGTCCCTTTCTCTCTGTGTCCCTTTGCCTTTCAGTCCCTGGGAGCTCAGGCTTAACACAGCCTTGTAACTCCTTTCCTTTCCCCCCTTGTTCTCCAGCTCAGGGGCCTTTGCTCTTCTCCCCTACAGACAAGTGGCGGGGAAATCTCATTCCTCGTAGCAGTTGGTTGCTAGGTGTGAAGATCCCAGCCAATGGGCTTTCCATCACTCCACATGTTGAGTTTTTCTGAAGTTCTGCACTCAGCCTAAATGGGAGCTGAGCTCTTTGGAAAACTTGGCCATAAACAGCACTTGTTTTGTTCTGTACTCTATCTTTTAATGCAGAACATAACATACTCAATAGCCCTTCCCCTCCTGCACCACGTATACCATGCATGCGCCTAATCTCAGGCTTTCAGCAGTGAGGGATTTGTTTAAAGAGCTCTCATCTGGAGTGGTTTACAATGACAGTTTTTGTCAGGCTGACCCAAGTCTGCTAACTGGAAATATTTAGCCTTCACAGGTTCTGATTGCAGGACACTTATTGCTGCTTTGAGAAGTGGCTGATCTCATGCAGAATACATTTCCCCCCGATAAAAGTCTCCTTTTGTTGTGAGTTCCTGTTCATGTATGGAGACACAGAAATGAGATTTGGGCTTCCAAAGGGGAAAAATAACCTACAAATAACTGGAGAAATAGCTCTCATCCAGCTTTGTGTGTGAGCAACAGGGGGAAGAGAAAGAGACACCTTGACGCCGAGCTGCAGGAGAAAGCCAGGGCTGTGAAGCAGCATGCACGCTGAGCTGGAGAGCACAGAAAGCAGCCTGGTGAAGGGTCGGGCGGGAGGCAGCGTTAATCTCGTAGTCACTTAAGAGAAGGAGCCTTACAGTGAACCGCAAACACTATCCGCTTAACTCCCAAAGCCCCCCACAGCTGCAGTCTTCCTTCTCTCCCAATGCTACCATTCTGCTCTGTTACCCTTCCCTACCCTTCATATGGGTGTCTATCCCTATTGCCCTTGTTTGGCCCTGTTTCCAGAACATACTGCACATGTGATGGCTGCCACACCCAGGAGTGAAGTGGGGACCTCCAGAGCTGAACGTGTGAGCTGCAATGGCTCGAGCTAAAGCGCCAGTGCTCCCCAGCTGGGGCTGTGCCAGACTCAGATCCTCTGAGGATCAGGCAGTGAAAGGGAGCTAGACATACACTCACCCGTGCATTACACCTAACTTTCCAGTTAGCCCCCTTTCCTTGGCCTGAGTACCAGTGCATCATCCCTTCCCTTGTCCAAGTGAGCAAACAGAGGCCCTGTCTCCTGCACAGCTGGGTTCCTAGACTAGTTAATATCCTCTTACTGTCCGTGAGCTTCAGCACATTCAGAAGACTCTGGCCGCGTGTTAATGTTAGATCCCGCATGGGCGAGTCAGCACAAGGCCAAAGGTTAAGTACAGAAGCCTGAGAGGGTGGATGAGGATTGCATTATTCCAGATGTGAGGAAAAACACTTCGGCTCCAGCCATGTTTCTGCATAGGGGCTCAGTTCCCTGATTACTTCCTCCTTTCCTAGTATCCATGTCCTGCATTGCTCTGAGAGCACTGCAGACCCACAATTTGTATCTCACCCATGCCAGCAGCAGCTCCAGGCCCAGACAGAGACACGCAGAGACAGCTATAGGTAGAAGGGGGAATTGCAAAACCCAGCCAGCATCACAACTAGCACAAACTCTACACAGCATTTGTGGCCCATTCCTTCCCTCACTCCTCCCCATTGTGTGGCCTCGCAGGGCAGGATTGTTGAACCTCTGTCCCTGCCAGAGGGCTGCTGCAACATGCTACGTAGGTGTTGGCTATTGCTCCGTCGGGCCACTGACCCCAGGGGGAAGAGCTCACTTTGGTCTGATTCCCCCTCTCAGGAGACTGTGGGCCAAATCCTTTGCAAACAACACCAGCTAAGAATATTGTCCTGTGTTTTAAACCATTGAATAGAGCAGGAACGTCTCCTGATCCCTCCTGCTCAGCCTGAATTGTTCCAGGTAACAAGACCCAAAGAAATAACAGCAGGTGCTATCTTGGACCCTTCTAATCCCACCCCAAGTCACCTGCAGCTCCACTCCCCCAATCCCTGAGGTTTTAAAATGAGAAGCCCAAGGCTATGGCTACACAGCCACAGTCAATTGCTTCAGGCTTTTGGGACTCGCACTACGGGGCTGAAAATAGGCATGTAGATATTCCAGCAAGAGACGAGGTGACAATAAATCTAGCGAGAGGCATCACCGATCTGTCTGCTCTCCAGCCTGCATCATCTGGGACCCAGGCACTGCGTTTGGCGTCTGTTGCCAGTAAAGGACCCGAATGACGACATCATTCCCCCCATTTTCCTGCTTTCTTGCCGGCCATGCCCATTAACTGGACTGGTGAGTCACTGACTCCTAGAACCCCCTCTCCCGCCACCCCAGCTGTACCCCTTGCACGTCTAACACCGCTGAGGCTTCCCTGTGTCTCTACACTCATTTTCCCGGTAATTTCAACTCTATAAACTAATTTAATAAACGCATCAGGCTTACCCCTTGGCCATGTGTATCTTTAAGACTCATTAGAAAGTTACAAGCACCCAGGCCTGGCACAGTGCATTCCCACAAAACACACGCAGAGACTTTGGGGTGGTTTAGTTCTCTCCCACTGCTCAGAAGGCAAGTTCTCGGCTCCCACCGCTGTTGCCCCGGAGAACAGAAGCGGAAAGGGTGATGAATTCTTGTGACCATCCTTTGCCATTATGGTGTGAGGGGGCAATAAAAGGCCACCCCCTCAAATGTAGCCCCATGCCCCCTTTTTGGTGTGGGTTTTACTCTTTCAGCAAGATGAGCTGGAAGTTTGCATGGCTTATGTTGAGGATTTTCTACTCATCTCCTATTAAAATCTCCAGAGTACGAGACCCTGGAAGGACGCTTTGGGATTGAGCTGCTATTACGTTTGAGACATTAAAATGCTGGCACAAAAAACAAACAACTCTGACATCGTCCTTGGACTTTCTCCTGATCTGGAGACCAGTGTAGATTCTAATTTAAGATGTAGGCAAAAGCCAATAAGAAAAGGGGGGAAAAAACCAAATACCCTGCGAAGATTTGTCTCGGATGTCAGAGTTCATCTAGATTCTTGTGGCTAAGCTTTCTTCAAGGCTTTGCCATTGCAGAGACAGCTGCCGTTGTAAGGGATATTGTAGCTCTGCCAGCTCTCATGATTAAACCATGAGGGACCTGATTTATGCTTTTAATTTGACTTTTTCATGATCTCAGTGTTTTGTATGCAAATCTGGGCCTACCCTTCACCTCCTTGTTAAAATAACTTATCAGTTGCACAGTTCTCCTGTGTGCCTGGCAGGAGCAGAGGAGGTTGGCAGCAGCTGGCTACATATTCATTTGTACAGCTCACACTGCCTCTTTTAAAATCTCCGTTGCACAGATATTACCCTCGCCTGGTTTGGGGGGTTTCTTGAAATTTTTCATCAACATCGAGCAGAACAGACCATTCTGATCGTCGGGTCTGATTGCCTGCATAACACAGGTCAGAAATTTCATCCAGTGATTCCTGCTTTGCACCTAACTGCTAGAGCATACTATTACTCCTGCATTCAGATACTTGCTGACTTAAAGACACACACAATGGTTATATTACTGGCTACGATAGTAGCCACTATGTTTTCCCTGTCTGACGTCATTCCTCAAAGGCCTCACGTGCATAGGTTCGTATTTCCAGGGATTTGGTTTTTTAAGTTAATTTAGCATTTGTGCAAGGTGCCCTGGAGACAGACGTCCTACATTTGTCCACACCAGGGGTTGTGCTGGTATAATTATATCAGTTAAAAAAAAAAAAAACCACCCTCCTAACCGATATAGTTATACCGGTACAATGATATTCTAGCCTGCCTCTCCTGCACAACACACACAATCTCATCCAGTTATTTCTGCAGCAGAAGGAATTAGCCCCAGCCTCTTACATTGTACAGGAGAATACCTATGCACCCATTAGGCAGGAAAAATCGTCTAGTGGGCATGGCAATGGAGTGAGAGATCTGGGTTTGATTCCCTGCTACATACTGTGTGTGACCCTGGCCAAGTCATTCTGCCTTGCTGTGCCTCAGTTCTCCATTTGTAACATGCAGCTGATACTTCCCTACTTCACGGGACATTGCAGGGCTAAATACATTTGTACAGCACCTAGCACAATGGGATCCTGGTCCGTCACTATGGATCCTAGGCAGTACTGCAATATCTATAATGGGCTCAGATACTACAGAGATGAGGGCCATACAAGTGCCTAGACAAAGTGATCTCTCTACCGAATGTCTTGCTCATAGCTGTGGTATCTAAGCATCCCTCCCCTACCTCATACTACGTTTGTTCCTGGCTTGATGTGTCATTCGAGATTAGAATAAGGCTACTTGAGCTGTGCTTGTATCTTTCTTCTCTGTTCGGCACCTGATGGGGAAGGGAATGTTATTTACTGGGTCGATTTGTTTTTTTGTCCATGTGCACATTTTCAGAAAAGTTTTTAAAACCAGAAGCCGACCTGAAGCCATGGGGGTATGCACTGGAACGGGGAGTTCACATCAAAATCTCTTGTCCCTGGGTCACCCAGTCTTCCCACTCCCAGAGGCAATTAAATGGCTATGAAAAGGGCTTTTCATTGTGACCCTGGGAAACGCCAATGCCTGACTGCCCTGCACTAATTCCTTTCTACATTGTTTTCTTAACCCATTGGAACCTTCATAGTCAAATTAGGCACAAGGTTCTGATGGCATGTGAAACCATTTCTGTTTGTTTTAGCATGTTGGGAGTTGGGACAGCAAGGGAGCGGGGCGTGGGAGGAGGGATGGGCTAAGGAAAACACTGCTGGTATTGATTTGTATTGGGGCAGCCTAGAGAGGCTCTAATCAGAGACTGAGCACCAGTTGTGCTCGGCACTTGAGTAAAATAAGACACTAACTGCCCCAAGTGTTTATAGTCTGACCCTACACTAAGACACGACAGCTGGAGAAAAGCAAAGACCTGGGGAAAAGGTGAGGTTTTGTTCATGGCACACACATGAAGAAGTTAGATAAAAACATAAAATACTCTGGTAAGTGGCAACAGATTACTTTATTTCTTAGAATTCAGAACAATAACATGCAAGAACCTAAAATAAGAGAGAGACAAAGCAGGCTGCTTCCTAAAGCAAAGCAGCACAGCTTGCCCCACCTTACTCTAGGCGGGCTGGATGCAGACTGACTGACTGACTTTTTCTTTTTTTTTGCATGTTTTCCTAAAGAGCCACCTAGCCTGCAAGCAGGACCAGGAAGCCTCTTACAAATTTAAGTGATAGCTTGTAATTTTAACAGTGTTTTCAAAACACAATAGGTAACTTTAAACAATCATAACTGGTACACCCAACGGCATGTCAGCCACCTAGTTCATTGTTACTTTGCAGCCATCACAGTGGAAATGATTGGAAGGGGGACAATGTAGCGGTTTTGGGGATTTTTATAGGAAACTCCTTCCATGTGTAAGGGGCAGGGTGAGGCTGTGTCCACCCCACACCAGGCAAGCAGCGTAAATTAGGTCAATTAACCTTGTATGCTGCACCTGAAGGAGAACCTGGGCCCAGTGAAGCTGAATGGAAGATGAAGTTCATCTGGGAAGGAGTAGATGGGGTCTGTATAAAGGGGCAGCAGAGGGGGGCTGCAGGGGAAGCAGTCTGCAGTTGCTCCCTGGGAGTCTGGAGGTTTGTTTGGGGCTGTAGCGTCTGGCAAGAAGTCAAAAAGGGGAGGCAGTCTGCAGTCACTCCCTAGGGGAACGGAGTTTGGACTGTAAATCCAGAGGCTGGAGGGCTGACTCATGAAGAGGGAGCACTGAGAGTCCTGGAGAGTGAGGGGGGGGGGCATAGTGTGAGCAGCCATTGGAAGGGGGGGATGTCTGACCTGAGTGACACAAATCCCCAGAAGTAGCCGCAAGGAGATGCCCCAATGGTGAGTGAACCTCAGGCAGGACGAGCAAAGTGGAAAGCTAGAGGGAGGGATGGGATCAATGAGTGATAAAGGCTGTCTTGGCTGGCCAGCGGAGCTTGGAGCTGACAGCGTATTAAAGTTGACAGGCAGACCGGGGCTGAGTCATGGAGAGCCCTAAAAGGTAAAGAGAAGCAATTTGTGTTTGATTCAGTGGGAAAGGCAAGTCAGAGCAACCGGCCGGGAGGATGGTCTTGGTAGCAGTGATCTCAGTAGACCTGGGGGGGACGGGACAAGGGGGACATTTCTAGCGATATACGCATTATGGGAAAATCCTAGTCCCACTGAAGTCAGTGGGGCCAGTACAATCAGCAGGATTGTAAAGAGAAGCTTGTTTGCAGACACACTTCAGATGAAAGGGTGCGGGTTGTGGGGGCCGATGACTATCCATCATCTGAAAATGACTCCAGACCCCACATTTCTCTAACCCCCTCTCCTCCCAATGTATTTAAAACTCCATATAGGGCATCAAGCATGCGCCTTAGTCCTCTCCAGCATCCACAAGCCTCCCCTTGGTCCCTGAGTTCCAGGAAAGCCAAGGCATCACAGAACAACCCTCCTCTCCCAAAATAACCTCCTTTGAATGCTCCCGGCACCTCCCGGATTGTTTTGCCACCATCACACTGGAGGCGCTAGGCTTGAGAGAGTGCAGTGGCCAAGGAGATAAGAGTCCCCAGCAGGCATGCTGGAGGAGGTTCCTGGCCAGCTACTGAACAGCATAATGGGGAAAAACAGGGAGAAATTGGCCAAAAGATCATCTGAACAAAAGTAAGGCTGTTCACAGAAGCTTTATTTCCAAATATTTTGGGGGGAGGAGGGGTGGTGCTGATGTGTCACAATAGTTTGGACCAGGGAGTTTGGGAGTTAAAACTAGAAGGGTCAGCCCCAGGCCTTTGGGCCTGAAAGCCTGTATCTGACCATTGGCCCGGAGGGATGAATAGACAGGAAGATGAATAGAGCTAACTGAAAAACAGTGATTTTCACATACACGTTCTGATTTGGGGATTTAAAAAAACTAAACACAACATTTAAACATTTTCATTCTTTGTTGATTCCTCCCCCTCGCCCCACCCCCATGTTTCCCTTTTCTCTTTTTCCCAGGGCAAAATGGAGGAAACAAAAAGCCCATCTGTTTGGGAAACAAAAATTTTTCTTTTTCTTTTTGGGGAGGGGGGGGGTTTCCCCTGGAAAAATCTTCTTTTTCGAAAAACCCAGCCACCTTGCTGTGAAATATTTCATTTTTTTTTAAAAGGCCATTTTTCTTTGAAGGGGGAAATAAGTTTGGGAAGAAAAACTGTCAAGCAGCCCTAAAATAATAAGCAGTTAAAAGCGTTCTTGGTTTTAAAGACAGCTGAAACAGGAAATGAAATGAAAACGAAATAGACGCAGAGCAGGCCTGCTGTGAGGAAGTGAGTCGAGCGTCAAGCCTAGGGCTAGAGAGATTACCAGAGGCTATTCGGGGGAGGTTAGCATGATGACAAGCAGAAGGTTGAATCCTGAGTTATCCCGCAGAGGAAAACGAAATGTCGAAGAGCTTTACAGTCACGGCAGAGCACACAGTCGAAGGTGAACAGGGCTATTAGAAGTTGACAAGGCACCAGGGAATTAAACAAATTAGGACGTCCGTCCCTCAGTCCATCCTTTCGTCCACTCCACACAGGAATCTTTGTGAAAGGAAGGGATGGTGCTAGAAACATTGATGGGGAGGTGTTGATCAATGAGCACAGTGAACCAGATCCCTAGCTGGTGTAAACTGGCCTACCTCCATTGAGGAGCTGCTCCAGAGACAGCAGCTGTATCAGCATTCCAGCCAAAGAATCTAGGAGCAGTTCAGGGACTGGCCAGATGGCAGATCCCATCAGAGGAACCCAACTGCAGAGATGATGGATTTGGGAAAGGCCTCTATTTATTCTTGCCAGAGACTCTTAGCTGGAGTATTATGTCCAACGCATGCGTTCGAATTGTTTGAATACATTATTGATGGATAAAGGTGTTATGGACATCATTTCTCGGGCTGTCAGGGAAACGTTTTGATCACTCTCAGCGTTTAAATCTGATCAAACAGACTAGTAAGTATTAGTGAAGGACCAGAATGGCTAGAAACCTCAAGAGAAAAACTGAGGCGCTAAAGAAAAGAGGCCAGTGGAAAGAGGGAGATATAGGGGCTGCCAAAAGCCCCTACCCCAGGCAGTGCTTCCTAGAGGGTGGTGCACGGGACTGGGACTCCGGAGATCAGGGTTCTATTCCT
Organism: Emys orbicularis; assembly: GCF_028017835.1. Lineage (NCBI taxonomy): Eukaryota > Metazoa > Chordata > Testudines > Emydidae > Emys > Emys orbicularis. The sequence goes on along the minus strand of NC_088697.1, from coordinate 29,884,778 downwards.
GGCTCTGCTACTGGCCAGCTGGGTGGCCTTGGGCAATACACTGTCACTGCCTTGTGCCTCAGTTTGCCTCCATTTTACAGCTGGGGAATGATACTGATCTCCTTTGTAAACTGCTTTGAGATCTACTGCTGGAAAGTGGCATATAAGAGCTGGGAATTGTTATTACTCCCACTAGTGCATACTGGTAGGGTCATTTATTTATCTAGCATTGCAAAATGTACACAGAGCTGTAGAGAACCTATGAAAAGACAGGGTCCTGGCCCAGAGAACTTGCAGTCTAACTCAGGGGAATAAATAGTTGAGCCCTTTCTCTGTCCGATCTAGCTATGGCTTTCACAGCACCTACCCCTGAAGTGTCTGTCTAGGTACTCATGACCCTCGTCACTGAAAGCTGGGATCTTCACAGCTTAACAAAGCACTCCCCGATTATTAAAAAGACTGACAAACAAAACTCTCTCTCCCTTCTCCCTCTTTAAGAAGTGGCTTGAAATGTAACCAATTTCTTTCCCCTTTCTTCCTTCTGACCTCTGTGTGTGGGAGCTATAATAAGGGCTGACAAAGGGAAACTAAGCCAATGAGGTGGGCTTTGTGTGTACTTCTCAGCCTGCCAAGGCCCATGTGCAGGCCATGATGTGTATCGAAGACCCAAAATAAAGGCCACACAAAAATGATTCATGCAGGAAACGAGCCATGGCTGTGGGGTTCCTTCCATCAGTGTAAGTAATGCCTGTGTAACCTTGGTTTCAGGATTCTCTCTCTTTTCAGCAATAAAAGCGATGCCCAATTTATGTGGAACATACGGCACCTTGGGACTAAAATGAATGATGCTTTGAGAGGCATGGCTTTGCATTCAGCTCTGCATGCAGTGAGACCCCATACTCATCCTTGTCTCTTGCACCAATAAGTTCCACAGTCGAGGCCCAGCTCCTGGGAATGTCCTTTCTTCTGTGCCCATGAGTGGTGTTCACAACTCTGCTGATTCCCCCATGAGTCTGGTGATAGTTAGTGGTGTTCTTAAATCCCCAGCTCCTGGAGTCAGGTGATTATGGGAGACCCTCAGCTTTCCTTTAAAACAAAGTTATAGTTTCTAGTCCTCATGACTGGGAGGGAAAAGCCATAAAACATGAACTCTACACTCTCAAAAAAAACAGAGGAAAAGAACTAATTATATTTTTAAAAATCTCATGATGTTGTGGTGCTTCGGGATAGCGAGGCAGCATGAGCAACAAGATTTTAAAATATAATCACGTGGTATCCATCCTTCCTGGGAGAGCTTCTCCCATTTCCTGATGCTCAGTGGTGACAGTAATGCGGTGGCGGGCAGAGCTGACATGTTTGCTGCCCCGCGGAATGTGCTACTGGGATGCAGGTCTAATGCGCTACTCTAGTCTTCTAGGCTAGACAGGCAGGAGGTTGTTCATTCTTTTTGTAAGTGATTGTGGCTTGTGTGGAGTTTATGGAGCAAAAACAATATTGCAGTTGGACAGCTGTCACTTCATTGAGTTTTATGCACTTTCATCAGATCCACTCAGTTGTCCCATTTTATCTGTTCTCCTGCACTGTGCAGTCTAGGAGTGGTTCTGCCAGCTCCCCTGCTTGGCCCTGCATGCTCGGATCCCGCAGTGGGAGCAGGGATGGACTGCTGTGATCCTTACCTCTGCTCTGCGCAGGTGTCAGGTCTACCATACACCCATGCAGGGCAAGGGGCTGGGGGGATTCATGGAATTTCTAGCACCAGCTGGCATTTCCTCTTTGTTAACCGAAGAAGCATCAAGTGGAGAGGAGTCTGAGCTAGAAACGCAGGGTCCAAACCACGTTGAATTCTGGGGAGATTCACTTCCAGACTAGATCCGAGTTTCTGAGGCCTGGTCTACACTACGAGTTTAGGTCGACTTTAGCTGCGTTAAGTCGACTTAAGCCTGGACACGTTTACACGACGAAGCCCTTTCTTTCGACTTAAAGGGCCCTTTAAACCGGTTTCTTTACACCACCTCGACGAGGGGATTAGCGATAAAATCGGCCTTATGGGGGTCGGAATTGGGTAGTGAGGACGGAATTCGACATTAGTGGCCTCCGGGAGCTATCCCACAGTGCTTCATTGTGACCGCTCTGGACAGCACTCTCATCTCAGATGCACTGGCCAGGTAGACAGGAAAAGCCCCGCGAACGTTTGAATTTCATTTCCTGTTTGCTCAGCGTGGAGAGCACAGGTGACCATGCAGAGCTCATCAGCACAGGTAACCGTGATGGAGTCCCAGTCCCAGTCTCAGGATCGCAAAAGAGCTCCAGCCTGGACCGAACGGGAGGTACGGGATCTGATCGCCATCTGGGGAGATGAAGCAGTGCTGGCCGAACTCCGAAACAGTAAAAGAAATGGCAAAACATTAGAAAAGATCTCCAAGGCCATGAAGGACAGAGGCCATAACAGGGACGCACAGCAGTGCCGCGTGAAAATTAAGGAGCTAAGGCAAGCCTACCACAAAGCCAGAGACGCAAACGGAAGGTCCGGGGCTGAGCCGCAAACATGCCGCTACTACGAGGAGCTGCATGCCATTCTAGGGGGTGCAGCCACCAGTAGCCCAAGCGTGTGCTATCAGTCCCTCTCTGGAGACAGGGAATCGGGTTCGGCGGACGAGGAAGATGAGGATGGAGAGAACATCATAGATAGCTCACAGCAGCAAGGAAGCGGAGAAACCAGTTTCCCCAACAGCCAGGATATGTTTGTCACCCTGGACCTGGAACCAGTAACCCCCGAACTCACCCAAGACCCTGTGGGCACACAGGGGACCTCTGGTGAGTGTACCTTTGTAAATATTACACATGGTTTAAAAACAAGCGTGTTTAATGATTAATGATTAATTTGCCCTGGCAATCGCGGCCAGTACAGCTACTGGAAAAGTCTGTTAACGTGTATGGGGATGGAGCGGAAATCCTCCAGGGACATCTCCAGAAAGCTCTCCTTCATGTACTCCCAAAGCCTTTGCAAAAGGTTTCTGGGGAGGGCTGCCTTATCCCGTCCGCCATGGTAGGACACTTTACCACGCCAGGCCAGTAGCACGTAGTCTGGAATCATTGCATAACAAAGCATGGCAGCGTATGGTCCCGGTGTTTGCTGGCATGCAGACAACATCCATTCCTTATCGCTCTTTGTTATCCTCAGGAGAGTGATATCATTCACGGTCACCTGGTTGAAATGGGGCGATTTTATTAAGGGGACATTCAGAGGTGCCCCTTCCTGCTCTGCTGAACAGAAATATTCCCCGCTGTTAACCACGCGGTGGGGGGGAGGGGTGAAGTGTCCAACCCAGAGAATTGGGTGTGTGGGGGAGGGGAGTTATTTGGGTTTGTGCTGCATGTTAAACCTTAAACCTCAGCCCCTCCTTTTACATTGCAAACCCATTTTAAATGGCCAACCCAACGGGTGCTTGGTATGGTTAATGAGAGCAGTACTGTTTTAAACCATCCCCACTTGTTAACAAGGTTAAAAAAGCCCAAAGACTGTGTCTTACCATGGCTGCCTGCAAGCTGAAATCTGTGGCCTGGCACTGCGTGAGTGATCTCTCACACCAAACCGGCAGTCCCTCAATGTAAGAGGAAAAATGCGACCTTGTAACGAAAGCACATGTGCTGTGTGATGTGAACAGCAAAATCTAACGTGAAAGAGTGTACCCATTGTTCTAAAAAATGTATCTTTTTTAAACAACTCTCCCTTCTCCTCCACCAGCTGCAAATGTTTCACCTTCACAGAGGCTAGTGAATATTCGAAGAAGGAAGCGAAGGACACGTGACGAAATGTTCACTGAACTACAGACTGCCTCCCACGCTGACAGAGCACAGCAGAATGCGTGGAGGCAGTCAATGACTGATTTTAAAAAAGCCCAATATGAGCGAGAGGAGAGGTGGCGGGCTGAAGAGGAGAAGTCGCGGGCTGAAGAGCAGAGGTTGCGTGCTGAAACGCGGGCTGAAGAGGAGAAATGGCGTCAGCTTGTACTCAGAAAGCAAGAGTCGATGCTCCGGCTGCTGGAGCATCAAAGTGATATGCTCCTGCGTATGGTTGAGCTGCAGGAAAGGCAGCAGGAGCAGAGACCGCCGCTACAGCCCCTCTGTAACCAACAGCAGGAGCAGAGACCGCCGCTACAGCCCCTCTGTAACCACCAGCCCTCCTCCCCAAGTCCCATTGCCTCCTCACCCAGACGCCCAAGAACACGGTGGGGGGGCCTCCGGCCACCCAATCACTCCACCCTAGATGATTTCCACAGCAATAAGTTTTAAAGTTTTAAAGTGCAGTGTGTCCTTTTCCTTCCCTCCTCCCCCACCCATCCCGGGCTACCTTTGCAATTATCCCCCTAGTTGTGTGCTCAATTAATAAAGAATGCATGAATGTGAAGTAACAATGACTTTATTGCCTCTGCAAGTGGTGCTTGAAGAGGGGAGGGGAGGGGAGGTTGGGGTGCTTGGTTTACAGGGTAGTAGAGTTAACCGGGTGCGTGGGGGGGGGGGCTGCGATTTCATCAAGGAGAAACAAACAGAAGTTTCACACCATATCCTGCCCAGTCACAAAACTAGTTTTCAAAGCCTCTCTGATGCGCACCGCGCCCTGCTGTGCTGCTCTAACCGACCTGGTGTCTGGCTGCGCGTAATCAGCGGCCAGGCGATTTGCCTCTACCTCCCACCCCGCCATAAATGTCTCCCCCTTACTCTCACAGATATTGTGGAGCGCACAGCAAGTAGCAATAACAGTGGGGATATTCTTTTCGCTGAGGTCACAGCGAGTCAGTAAGCTGCGCCAGCGCGCTTTTAAACGCCCAAATGCACATTCCACCACCATTCGGCACTTGCTCAGCCTGTAGTTGAACAGGTCCTGACTCCTGTCCAGGCTGCCTGTGTATGGCTTCATGAGCCATGGCATTAAGGGGTAGGCTGGGTCCCCAAGGATCACGATAGGCATTTCAACATCCCCAATGGTTATTTTCTGGTCCGGGAAGAAAGTCCCTTCCTCCAGCTTTTGAAACAGAAGAGAGTGCCTGAAGACGCGAGCATCATGTACCCTTCCCGGCCAGCCCACGTTGATGTCGGTGAAACGTCCCTTGTGATCCACCAGGGCTTGCAGCAGCATTGAAAAGTACCCCTTGCGGTTTATGTACTCGGTGGCTTGGTGCGCCGGTGCCAAGATAGGGATATGGGTTCCGTCTATCGCCCCACCACAGTTTGGGAATCCCATTGCAGCAAAGCCATCCACTATGTCCTGCACGTTTCCCAGAGTCACTACCCTTGATATCACCAGGCCTCTCATTGCCCTGGCAACTTGGATCACAGCAGCCCCCACAGTAGATTTGCCCACTCCAAATTGATTCCCGACTGACCGGTAGCTGTCTGGCGTTGCAAGCTTCCACAGGGCTATCGCCACTCGCTTCTCAACTGTGAGGGCTGCTCTCATCTTGGTATTCTGGCGCTTCAGGGCAGGGGAAAGCAAGTCACAAAGTTCCATGAAAGTGCCCTTACGCATGCGAAAGTTTCGCAGCCACTGGGAATCGTCCCAGACCTGCAACACGATGCGGTCCCACCAGTCTGTGCTTGTTTCCCGGGCCCAGAATCGGCGTTCCATGGCATGAACCTGCCCCAGTAACACCATGATTTCCACATTGCTGGGGCCTGTGCCTTGTGAGAGGTCCATGTCAATTTCCTCATCACTATCGTCGCCGCGCTGCAATCGCCTCCTCCTCCTCAGCTGGTCCTCCTGGTTTTGCTTTGGCATGTCCAGGCTCTGCATATACTCCAGGACAATGCGCGTGGTGTTCATAGTGCTCATAATTGCCGCGGTGATCTGAGCGGGCTCCATGATCCCAGTGCTAGCTATGGCGTCTGGTCTGAAAAAAGGCGCGAAACTAGTATCTAAAGACCAGGGGAAGAAGGGAGGGAGGGGCGGGCGACTGATGACATGGCGTACAGGTACAGGGAATTAAAATCAAGAAAGGTGGCTGTGCATCAGGGAGAAATACAAACAACCGTCACACAGAATGCCCCCCCCCCCCCAGAGATTGAACTCCTAAGCCTGGGTTTAGCGGGCCGTTGATTTGACGGAGGGAGGGGGGAAGGAAATGAATAAAACACAAATCTATTTTTTACATCTTAAGACGACAGTGCAGCATGACTGATAGCCCTCGGCATTTTCTGGGTGCTTGGCAGCCAATACTTGGCAGCAAATAGTATACTACGACTGGTAACCATCATTGTCCAACGAGGACGGTTAAAGGCAAGGGGTTGCTGCTGTGTAGCAATGTAGCCCCACGTGTGCCAGCCACATGTCTGCCAGCACCCAGATCGCCCTCGGCCTTTTCTGGGTGCTTAGCAGACAATACTTGGCAGCAAATAGTATACTACGACTGGTAACCATCATTGTCCAACGAGGACGGTTAAAGGCAAGGGGTTGCTGCTGTACAGTAGCCAGAAGGCTCGGTAAAGGCGCTCAGGCTACAATAATCTATGAGCATTTCAGGCAACCTCTAAATTTACTTGCTTTCAGACCTGAGGAAAGCTCTTCTTTCAGATCTGCTGAGCACCCAGATTGCCCTCGGCCTCTTCTGGATGCTCAGCAGACAATACTGACAGGACGGTTACCAGTCGTAATAAACTATCTACTGCCAAAAGGCAAGGGGCTGGTGCAATGCAGCCCTACGGCTGCCAGCCCCACAGCTACCAGCATCCCGAGCGCCGATGAAGGCTACTACTCATGCTGCACCGTCTACCGCCAAAAGGCAGTAATCTGCTGCTGCTGTTTAGCAATGCAGTCACACGTTTGCCGGCACCCGGAAGACATATGGTGACGGTGAGCTGAGCTGAGCGGGCTCCATGCTTGGCGTGGTATGTTGTCTGCACAGGTAACCCAGGTAAAAAGGCGCGAATCTATTGTCTGCCGTTGCTGTGACGGCGGGGGAGGTGCGTGACGCAATGTACCCAGAACCCCCCGCGGCACTGCTTTGCATCATTCGGGCATTGCGATCTCAACCCATAATTCCAATGGGCGCCGGAGACTCCGGGAACTGTGGGATAGGTACCCATAGGTACCCATAGTGCAATGCGCCGGAAGTCGACGCTAGCCTCGGTACTGTGGACGCGGTCCGCCGACTTCATGCACTTAGAGCATTTTATGTGGGGACACACACAGTCGGCTGCATAAAACCGGCTTCTATAAATCCGGCTTCTATAAATCCGACCTAATTTTGTAGTGTAGACAAGCCCTTAGATGGCACGCCTATGTACAGGAGAGATCAGAAGTGGAGCCCCAATTTCAAACCCTGGGACGTTTGGATCGGATCCAGATATCACACCTTGGGTCCAGCTGTGGCTTTAGTAAACACTGCCGTTTGAGAGATCTTTGCCGATAGCTGTCTTGTTCCCGTCCTTGCCTATGAGGCTGTGAATAGCGTGACAGAGCTGTAGGGGAAGGAAGGGATGAGACAGACACTGTGTGCTGCAGATCCAATCTGAATTACATTGGCCGAGCTGTATGTGGGGAGCCTGGAGCTGGAATAGCGGGAGGGCTGCAGGTCATGACGCGAGTGCATTGGCAGAGGAGTGCGGGAACAGCTTGCGCAGCACTTGCCCGCATCCTGGACCCTTCACTTCCATCAGCAACAACTTCACGGGCACAAAAAATGTCAGCTTTGTCCCATCCCCTGCCAGCTCTTCCTTCTGAATGTTCAGTACCAGGGTCAATGCACATTCGAGGGGGTTCATTAGCTCTGTTACCTGCATTCAATTGGAGACACACAGGGCTCATATTTTTTAGGGTTTGTTTTTTTTCTGTAATCTGGCTGCAAAAATTCCCAGCTGCCTCTCCCCCAGGGAGGGACACAGATCAGAGAAGCCCAAGACTTTGACTCTACTTCAAGGACTTTCCACAAGATCATGCTAGACAGCATGTGCTGTTTGCCGAGCTGAGCACTGAAGCAAAGGGCTTTCAAGGTGCATGAGCAGTAGGTTTTTGTATCGAAGTGTGTCAGGCTGGGCTAACAACCCCCCATCAAGAAGCATTTCTTGAGCCGGGAGATCTGATTTATCATCTCTCTAGTCTTTGTATCACGCTGCCCTTCCAGGAAGGGCTGGCTCAGCTCATTTTGAACCCAAATGGAACGGTATCTCAGAAACATAACACGTCCTAGGAATCACCAAAATGGCAGATTTGACAAACCTCTGGGGTGAAAGGTAACAAGTCTTTACAAGTATCTGGATTAGAGGAAGAAGGGTCTTGTGATACAGCACCTGAGTGGGACTCAGGAGACATAGCGGGGTTTATTCTCTGCCACCGACTCCCTGTGTGACCACGAGCAAGTCTCTTAATTTATCTGTCTCTTGGTTCTCCATCAATAAAATGATACTTCTTCTCGCCAACCCTCGTTCTTTCCTATTGCAATTGAAAACTCTCTGGGGCAGGGACTAAGTGTACATACAGTACCTAGAACAATGGGGCCCCAGTTTGGACTGTGATTTAAATAATTAACCAAAACAGCAATAGCAGAGGTGTGCCAAGAGCCATGTGGGTGGTTGCTGGGTCTTCCATCCTCATGTCTGATGGAAAGTCATTGTTATCGCTCAAAATAAAAAAGGCACCAAGCCCAGACAGAAAGAGCAGAGGTTTGTGCCGCTTTGCATTCAGAGTCCGCTAGGAAGCCCAAGGGGTTAAAATTCAAGGTTTGCTCATTACCTGGCTGTACTTCAGAGACTGCTCCTCTGTTGTCAGGATCCCAGTTTTATGGGCTTGGGGTTATAGATATTTATCACATTTTTATATATAGCATTTCCTCCAAATTTAAAGACAAGGGTATTTTTCACCTCAGACAGACTCCCATTTCTTATATATTTGCAGGAGTCTCAAGGAAGGGGAACCTCTAAATCACTGGGAAGCTCTGACAATGCAGACCCTGCTGTGCAAAATTGCTTTTAAAAAGCACTTACTTTTTATGGTCTAATTTAGGGCGACATTGAATGTTCTCAAGAATACTTTCCAGTTCCTCCAAGTGTTCTGCCCCTGTTAAAATGTCTGAAAGTCCTTTCCTGCATTCATTCCAAGCCAAATGTACTGTGTGCTGCTTGGATCTTTGCCAAATGGCCAAACATTAAGTCATCGTTTCTAGGATAAATTACGTCTTCCTCAGGTCTGGTATTAAATTAATTCTGTAGGGACAACGGGACCAGGATGGTTTTTATTTCACATGCGTTAATGCCTCACTTATTGTTTGGCTTGTAACTGCTACAGGCAGACTTGTTGTGGGGAATGATGGGGAACTGAAGGCTTTGAAGGTCCGAGGTTCAGCCAACAACCACAGACACGACGACGCTTTCCAACCAGATATCCAGCCGTGTGTTTTCAGCGGCGATGTTGTTGTGAATGTTTTTCGAAGCCGCACAGTTCTGAGATAAGCTGGTTTCTCGCTGGCACTGCAATTCCCCAGGACACGCTGGAGATTGAGAGTCCCATTCGTACCGCCAGTGCCTTGAGATTTTCAAAAGGTGCTGAAAGCACCAGCCCCACCCATTGATTTTCAGTAGGCTTGGTGGATGCTCAACCTTTCTGGAAATCAGGCCCAAAGTTGCTCTGGATTTGGTGTTGAGGGGCAGAGGAATCGCCTCACAAGCCATTCAGAAGGGCACGAGGCGCTTGGTAATTGTAACAGCCCTTTAGGCATTTCTTCCAAGAATGGAAGGGTCTCTTTATGCAGCAGCTGGGCTTTGCTCTCTATGTCTTTTTTCCTATCAAAGGATAATCTACAGGAGTAGCAAGAGGTTGGCTGCATGGATCCTTCCTGGAAGCAATATCCTGAGACAGAGAATAATCGGCACTGACAAAGGAAAAAATCTGTCAGCTGCTCTAGTCAAATCCAGAGCTAGTCGCCTTCCCCTGTGGAATAAGGCAGGATTCACTGTTTCAGGGGTTGCCCCGCCTCTTCGTTAATGCACAGTCTCGGCTGAGTTTAGTGCCATGTCCTTGTGATGTGGTTTGCAGAGAAATATTTGCCTGGCCATCGGATTGGCAGAATTTACTGTATTTCAGCAGCTAGATACTACATGGATTGGCAGTATTTAAACAGCGGACTATGGTGCCGTGTTACACCCCCACCCCCCTCCCCACAAAAGAGCACAATTTTTCTGCATTAGCTCGAGTACATTAAATCCCCTGATAGATCTCTGCAGCCATCTATTTAGCGATGGAGAACGATGGGGGATTTGGGAGTTGACAGCCACTGATTACCCACAGGCCAAGCACGGCCTTCTCGGCTCTGCTCCATGACACATTTCAACTCTTGTCTGCAGGAGCTGCCTATGCAGGCCTGAGGCCGAGAGATTCCGCTTCGCCTCGCGGGCAGGATGCCGTCCGGTCAGATCATGGGCTTCAGTTTTTCTTGGCAACTTTCTTTTGTTTTTTATGGTAACATGCCAAACAGCTGAGAGGGACGGGTGGAGGAACACCCCCTCCACACACATTTGTTACTCAGCAGAAAAACTGCAGTGTCCCCCCCACAAGTACAAGCCTCCAGGCTGTTATCACTCTTAAATAAATAGTGCTGGAAACTTTCAAAGCAAAAGCACAAGTCTTTGTGTTCCTGTCCTTGCGCCTTTCTTGGCACACCTCTGAATCCACACTACGCTCCTAACTCTGTCTCTTTGGTAGACAGGGTAAGAAGAGCTCATGTAGTCAGGAGGTAAAATTCTGTCATGTTGCTTATACTTGGGATACTTGGGGCTGTTACAGGGGAGGCAACGTGGCCTAGTGCATAGAGCCCTAGACTGTCACTCTGGGTTCAATGCCCTACTTTGTCAGTGGTTTGCTGGATGCCTTTGGGCCCTTGAAAGGATCCTGGTCCTGTGCCTCAGTTTCCCCCTCTGTTAAATGTAACTGACCTCTTTTGTAAAGTGCTTAGAGATCTATGGTCTATAAGAATGAGATATTACAGGCTTCACCTCTACCTTGGCTTGCAAAAAGGGTTCAGCTAAAGCTCCCAGGTTCTCAGTGGGGAAAAAGTTGAATTACAGCTACTAACCTAGAGGAGCGCACGATGCTTTCTTGGCCAACATCTGGCTAATTCTACAGTGGGGCAACTCCTGCCATCCAGCCGCTGCAATGTGAGAAATTGCATGGAGCAGAGCCGATGAGTAAACCCACCTGTCTCCTTTATTGTCATACATGCCCACGTACCCCATCACCAAGCAGGGTGACCATACAAGTGGTGGAGGATGGACTAAACTGTCAATCTGCCAAAAGATCACTGCTTCCTGTGAAAGCAAAAATCAGTCAAGTCTCATGATTCTGTGGGTACGTGGAGCAGTTTGGATTTGTTTGTTTATTTGTTTTGGTCGGTGTCTCAAACTTTGAGTCATTTTGTTGGGGAATCACTTTGAAGTTTATTTTTGATGCAGCTTTAGGGCAAATTCTCCCCAGGGCACAAGTGTCAAGATTTTGTGGTTCTGGCCAGAGATGGGAACTGGATGGGAAGCATATGAAGAATCCTGAAGGGAAAATTAATTCTTTCTAACAATGCTAGGTGGTGGGAACAAGAGGAAGAGTTCTCTCCACCTGCTATGATCCTCATTAACTTAAAAGCAGTGTGACCTTAAATCCCATCCAAACCAAATGGGACTTAAGCACGTGCTTAGCTGAGCAGAAATGGGATTACTCACCTGCTTAAAGGTCAGCACAAGCTTAAGCGCTTTGCTGGATCAGAGCCAAGACGTCCAGGTATCTGTGTTACAGAACCCTCCTGGAGTGAATATTTGTCTCTTTTCTTTAGCACCACCTAATGGAACCAGCACAAAACACACCTAATCAAGCACCTCTTTGCAGAATCCCACTAGCCTTGTCCTACAGCAATTGCAGCAAACCCCAAGGAGAAATACACAAAGCTATTCACTGCCAATGACATGGAATAGGACAAAGTTGCACTGAAGTGACAGAAAACAGACCTGCCACCAAGGCGCAGCGTGCAGAGAAGGGGAGATTTGCAGCACAGTCACAACATTGTAGTAGGAAGTTGGCAAAGTCACAGGAGGACAAAATCTTTGCCAGCAAAGGATAGGCCTGGAGGTTATTCCTGCTTCAGAACCAAGGGCAAAACCCTTCTACAAACTGTGCAATATGGGCCAGGTCCACAAAGGTATTTAGGCCCCTAACATCTATTGATTTGTCTCAGGCCTGTCCCCTCTAGCAGGAGGAAGGGAACTGTTGTGTATTCATGGAGCAGCAAACTCAGGCTGTAGCCACCTTAAAGGCATATGCTCCCATTTTGGGAGGAGTCACTGAAAGATGACTGACTGTCAGGGCTGACCCTGGGCGGAAGTGACAGATTCGTCTCTTCCGGGACCGACTGCACCAGCCAATCGCATCAGCCCGCGGGGCCCCCCAAAGCGTGGGGCCTGGAACAGTCGCCCCAATTCGCCCTACCCAAGGGATGGCTCTGCTGCCAGCCTCCTGATTCTTAACAATAGCTCAAAACTAAGCAGGGACCATTTCAGCCTTGAAAGGACCTTTAAGAGACTGCCAAACAAACCAATAGATATAACAGGTTCTGTCCCCTTTCCTGCCCCTGGTGTCTGTAAGTGCCTATCATTCATTACAAGGGCATCAGGACCAACACTAGGTTTCCCCCAGCTGTAGTCACTAGCCCAGCATGTAACCAGAGGTAGGCAATAAGCGTAGTTACAAAATAAGCTGAGATCACCCTGGTACCTCTCCCCTGCAATGAGCATTTTGTCACGTGCACATCCTGTTACTCGCTCTCCCAGTCACCAGATATTAAGTCAATTGCATTGCCTGGCATGTTGGTTGGGTGGGGTTCCCTAGTATTTGCCCACAGCCGCCAGCCTTCTCCTCCAAGTTACTCTTTCTTTGGCCCAGCGTGTGGTCTGATGGCCTCCCCCACAGCCTCCGGGGACAGGAGGCCACAGCCTACACCTTTTCTCTTCTGTATCGCTCTCCTCTCTCCTGCCTCCAGGGCCGGCTCCAGGCACCAGCTTAACAAGCAGGTGCTTGGGGCGGCCAAGGGAGAGGGGCAGCACCTGCAGCAATTCGGGGGCGGCAGGTCCCTCACTCCCTCTAGGAGCGAAGGACCTGCCGCTGAACTGCCGCCGCCGATCGCGGCTTTTTTTTTCTTTTTTTTGGCTTGGGGTGGCAGAAATGCTGGAGCCGGCCCTGCCTGCCTCCCCTGTTGTTTTCTCCATTTCTATATCATTAACTAATTAGCCCTTCCCACTATCAAACACACCTTCCTATAAGCCATTAAGAGCTGCATAAAATCCTGGTGGATACGACTGTCCTTGTTACAATGTGTAGCGCCTGACCCACTCCCAGATCCCCCAGTTCCTTAGCAGTGAGGCAGTATTCACGGCGCCAGTGAAAGCTGCTTAAAGCATCTCAGAGGGGGAGCCATGGGAAGCAGGAAGATGATCGATGCTGATGAGGGTGTAGTGATGAAGACATTTCACTTGGCTTTGTGAAAACAGGCTCTCCGCTTGATCAGCAAAGGACGCTGGGGAAGCATCATGTTGTTTATCGTGTGAAGCCCCCAGTCATGGACTAGGGTCCTCATGGCCTAGGTGCTGTTCAACCCCAGCACAGACAGACCTATGAATGCTCCCTGGCTAGAAAAGAAAAAAGATGTAGCTACAAAATGGCTCCTTTCAGTGTGCAGCTGCTTACCTCGGACAAACTTAAAGGCTGGCTGCCGAAAGGCATGCTGGGAAAAACTCCTACAAGAGGGCAACCCTGCTGGGAAGCGAGTTAATGGAGGTAGGAGGGCTGCAAGGGCCCTGCGTGGGGAGATCTACTGTGACTATATCCTACTCTGGCATTGCCATCCAGTTCAGGCTAGTTACAGTGAAGCTATCATGGCATTTGGTGGGCTGTGTGAAACGTGGTGGGTGTTGATGTTCTTTAGTAGATGGTGTCCACCTCATGGTTGCTAGTTCATCTCCGCATGCAGTATTTAAAGGGGGGTGGGGGTCACAGAAACAGCAAAACCAGAACAAATTAAACCCAAGCTAGGGTGCACTTTTAGCACTATTTTACCTAAGCTACTGCTCCTGGCTGATGATGATAGAATGAACACACACACACACTTTTTTCAGAGCATTTTAAGCAGTGTCATTGTGGCCAGTGTTGGCCGATTGAATGGGCCACAGAGCCTGCCCTTTCATCTCTAGGTTAAAATAATGGTGTTGATTGAGAAGCTCACCCTCTTCCTGCCTAAGCTGTACCTGGTCTCTGAATAAACAGCAGCTTAGCTGTCCAGGGATGGCAGCTTCCACCAGCACCAGGCTCACCAAACCCATAAAAATCGGAAGTAATAGCAGCAGGCTCGCCATAGTCCCTACTTACCCTGAGCCAGGCTTCTGGCAGCCAGGCACTTAGTTTGCTCGTGTCAAGTGCAGAGACCTGCTTCTATTCCAGACTCTCTCTGGAAATAAAGTAGACTGCGGGCTTGTTTTAAATGGAGCTGGGGAACTGAAGGTAATCCGTCAGGCAGGCAAAGGTACCTTCAGAGACCATAAACAAGGTCAGGAGCCAAAGCCCTCTAAGAGGATGCTGGCTGTTCGCTCTAAAGCCAGAGGTTTTCTAGCAGCAGCCAGTGGGGCCTGGGAATGTTCCTTTCAATTGCATTGTTGCAGTAGGTAGTGAGATGGCTAGATAGGAGCCCAGCATCTAAAGGAGATAAGCTGTGGAAGATCCTCGAAGCGGGAAGCCTGCTAGGTGAGCAGCGAAGCCTGATATTCTCAGAAAAAACCCCAAAGCGAGGAGGTGGGAATAAATGGAAAGCTAGTAACAGGGCAAAATAGTAGGGCACCAAGAAATACATTAATTAGAAAAGCTCCCTGTATCTTAGAGGGAGAGCAAGAAGTTGCTAGGATGGAGAGCAAGGGTGGGGGACCTTAGGTAGCAGGAGTAGTGGGCCTGCAAGGAGAGAGCGAGGATAAATCATGTTTCAATTCTTCGGTGTGGACATTGATGTAAACTGCTTTGAATACCTATCCTCTCCTCGTGTTACTAACGGCACCTACCGATACTCAGTATTTGTCTGTCCCTGCTCCTGTCCTCTTTCAAATCCAGATTCACCTGAGTATTGACTCTGAAAAAAAATTGGGGGGTCATGGTGCCTAATCAGCTGAACATGAGCTCCCAGTGTGATGCTGCGACCATAAGAGCTAATGCGATCCTGGGATGCATAAACAGGAAAATCTCAAGTAGGAGTAGAGAGGTTATTTTACCTCTGTATTTGGAACTGCTGCTATTGCTGCTGGAATGCTGTGTCCAGTTCTGGTGTCCACCATTCAAGAAGGATGTGGATAAATTGGAGAGGGTTCCAAGAAGAGCCATGAGAATGATCAAATGATTAGAAAACCTGCCTTATAGTGATAGACTCAATGAGCTCAATCTATTTAGCTTAACAAAGAGAAGGTTAAGGGGTGACTTGATCACAGTCTATAATTATCTACATGGGGAACATATATTTAATAAGGGGCTTCAATCTAGCAGAGAAAGATCTAACACAATCCAGTGGCTGGGAATTGAAGATAGAGAAATTCAGACTGGAAGTAAAGCGTGCATTTTTAACAGTAAGGGTAATTAGCTATTAGAACAATTTCCAAAGGGTTGTGGTAGACAATCAAAGACAATTTTTCAATCAAGAATGGATGTTTTTCTAAAAGATCTGCTCTGAGAATTATTTTGGGGCAGGTCTCTGGCCTGTGTTATATAGGAAGTCAGACTAGATCAGGGGTCGGCAACGTTCGGCACGCGGCTCGCCAGGGTAAGGACCCTGGCGGGCCAGGCCAGTTTTATTTACCTGCTGACGCGGCAGGTTCGGCCGATCGCGGCCCCCACTGGCCGCGGTTCGCCGTCCCGGGCCAATGGGGGCGGCGAGAAGCCGCAGCCAGCACATCGCTCGCCTGCGCCGCTTCTCGCCGCCCCCATTGGCCCGGGACGGCGAACCGCGGCCAGTGGGGGCCGCGATCGGCCGAACCTGCCGCGTCAGCAGGTAAATAAAACTGGCCCGGCCCGCCAGGGTGCTTACCCTGGCGAGCCGCGTGCCGAACGTTGCCGACCCCTGGACTAGATGATCACAGTGATCCCTTCTGGCCTTGGAATCTATGAATTCTCTCTGTATCTCAGTTCCCCCTCTGTAAAATGGGGGTAACAATCCTCCTTTTCTCCTATTTCTTGGCTATTTTGATGAAAAGGTCTTTGAGAGAGAGACTGTCTATTACTCTGTGTATGTACAGCCCCTAGCACAATGGCACCGGATCTTGGTTGGGTCCTTTAGGTGCTAATGTAACAAAAGAATTAGCAGATTTTAATGTAAATTTTCTTGTGTTTTAACAAGCCTGGCAAATGTTAACAGAGCATAATAATGGCTTACTTTATTTGAAGAGAAACAATCAATTCCAGTAGTTCAGACTTTGTGAGCAACCCCTACAATAACAAACCAGCAATTGTTTGCATAAGAGAGGGTAAAACTCATCAAAGGGGAACCAGATTTCAATTTTTTAGCTTCCAGGAGAGCTTTATAAACAATAGTGAGAAAAATTATTTGAAAATGCATGAGGAGGCCCTTGGCTGAGCCCTTGTGAATCTGCAATGCTGCTTTTGCTTCTAAAAGCACTTAGAAATGTATGAAAAGTGTTGTTCAAATGAATAAATAACAACACTTGGACTGTTTTGCCTGAAGAGAGGAATACACTTTGCATAAGCCCTCATCTTCATACTCCTGCATTCCCAGCCCCTCCTAGGAGAATAAAGGAGGGATAGAAGCATGGAAAGGAAAGATCAGCAAATGCATTGGGCTGTGGGTCCAGGTGGAATCTGAAGCCAAAGGAGGTATCAAGTCAATGCTTGGGATGTGGAAGGGCACAATTTGTGGTTCATCTCTCATGACAGGTGCAGCTCTTTCTGCACTAATCTTACACCTAGCTTCCACATGCTCTAGAGTTAGCCAACTATATGCATATCCCAGACAGAATGAGACTTCCCTAATCCCTAGTGTAAAGCAGAGTGTCTGGTAGATCCAGCTGTGGCTCTGGGGCAAAGCAGAACTTCACATAGTGCATGCTGGGATCTGTAAACCATTTGTGTATGTGCTAGAAAGGAAAGGCAGCATCTTTTTGCTCATGGAAGCACCAGCAACAGTGAATTCTGGGGCAGAAAAAATCAAAGGCAATAAACCACTGGACCAGCTTACCAAAGGATGTGGTGGATTCTCCATCACTCGGTCTTTAAATGACAGTCTTTCTGAAAGACACTCTTTAGTTCAGTGAGAAGCTATGGAAGAAGCAGGTATCACTGGGTGAAATTCTCTGGCCTGTGGTATGCAGGAAGGCAGACTAGATGATCATAACGGTCCCTTCTGGCCTTATCTACAAATTTGGTTTCTTTGGCCAAACGCTTAGAAAGTTTTGTCCAATCTATCCGAGAATGACGCTTGAAGGGAGTCTGGCTCTTCATCACCACGACAAAAGCAATACTGTAAAGCTTGGAGCCTCCCTGCTCCCATTTCTCATGCACACTTATAGCAGTGACATGTGCCTGTATAAGACACCGGGGGTTATCTAGGGGGTTGCATTTGTATATTTTGCAAGTGCACAAAGCTGTAATGCGACCCAGTACATTATTCATTGAAAGGAGAGTCTGGCACAGTGGGAGCTCCTCCTCACACAAAACAAGAGAATTCCCTTTTAGGCTGCACTAATTGCTAATAGTATGTGAGCGTGATACTCTGTTCAGAGGGTGATGAGATCTCTGAGCACAACACTCTATGGACTGGCATCTCTATCATCTCACTTTCTTAGTCAATCTCCGCTTCTTGCATTTGCGGGTCACTATTTCCTGTACCATACCAGGCCCCAGAAAGCTCATTGGGAAGGCAGATTTTATAACTCTCCAAGAGCTAAGTATAGAATGCACATTGCAGGACTAGAAATGCATCTGTTTAGACTCATCATTTATATGCACTTACATAAATGTATTCATTTATTTGTCTAATGGGAAGATTGTTCTAGTGTCTGCAAAGAAATAAGCCCTTTATTCAAATGGGTGTTGTCAGTTTGAGGCAGTTAATAAGACCTATTCCTAGTCCACAGGTGTGCACCGTAAGATCAGGATATTTAGCACTAGACTTCACTATTGGGGAAACTCAGGGGTTTGCTAGAGGTGCAGGGTTGAAGGCTCCATTGCAACAGGTGCTGCACATACACTTCTGATGTGTATGGATCCGCATTCGGACTTGAGCACTCTCCTAGGTGCTGTATGTTATGGGAGATCTGCAACTGGCAACTTCCAGATGAGACCCAATTACCCCTGCACCTCATGGCTCAGCCTGGGCAGAAAGCTTGCCCTTGGCTTAGGAGCTGCCTACAGCCAAATAAGCTTGGGTCAGGTCTCAGGAGGGATAATGTTTCCAATTAGGAAACATGCTCTAATGTGAGCCAAGCCATTCAGTGTGCCCTGTCCCCCGAATAGCCCATAGTTGTGAACATAAGAAGACAGAGCCAAGGAACGGACAAAGTAGACCCTAGTTCACAAGGCCTCGCTATGTCATCTGCATGCCCCAGTACCTGAATAAAGATGTCTGGGTTCCCAGAATGGGCACCAGGGGAAGGCTCTTCATTCATAAGTGGCTGTGAAATTACATCAGCAACCTGCTAAACTGCCCACTTAGATCGCTGGGTAGCAAACGTTCTCCCATCTGCCAAGAGATTTTCCTGCCGACATTTATATAAATAGAGAAATCAGCCTGCTATTCACATCTGGTTAACAAACACAGACTCTAATTAGCCCATCTGATTAAGATTCATTTGAGAAGTCACTTCAACACACAAACAACAGTGTCACTGCTTTGCTGGGTGATGGAGAGGAGCAGGAGGGGTACCTGCATGGCTCCAGCAGGGGCATGGGGAAGCGTGTAAATGTTAAAGGTGGGCATCCTCGGATCCAGAGATGACCTGTACCTGCTGATAGTGGTGGGCACAATTAAGGGCAGAGTGAGGGCAGTGGCTTCAGCAGATGTTACTGAGCATGCTCGGTCTGTGTGAGCATGCTCAGTACAAGTCAAGCAGCAAATCGGGGGGGGGGGATGTGACCCCACTTGTCCCCGCCATGCATTGCCTCTGCTCAGAGCAAAGGGCCAGATTCTCTGCTAGAGTAATGCAGTTGAAGTCAAAGGCGTTACCTCAGCAAGGATTTTAGCCAAGTATACTAATGGACAGTGGGGTAGAAAAGAGTCTCTGTTTATCATGAGCTAAGGATAGGCAGTGAGCTGGAAATGAAATCACCATCCGTTCTGGAGAGTGCAAAATTGATTATTTTCAGCATAAATCCATGCAATAGAGTCTCCTCTCCACTCAAACTTTCCCCACTGCTTCCAGCCACTCTGGTCCAGTCTGTCGGAGTCTTTGCTCAGTTTTCCAGCTGCAGGATTGGTTTATGCAAGTAGAAGAGTGGCTTTCTCTTGAGACGAACATGAGATGGCACTTCATAGCACAAGGGGCAATGGAATAAGGACTGCAGAATTCTCACACCAAGAACAGCTTCCGTCATATGTCATATTTGTCCTAGACCACTTCGATATCTGCATGTGCCCACAGAAATGTTTGGAAATAGCTGGCACTAGCTGAAGATAATGACTCAGAGTCTAATCTTCTGTGTTTCTATTTGAGAGTTCATACTTATATCACAGTGAGTTGAACAGAGAGGGATCTTGAGTCACTGAACCAAGAATCAAACTTCAAGAATCAAACATCAAACGTGTGATGCTGCTGAGATCTGGGGATTTCGTTTGGCCTGGTACAGAGATAGGGGCCAGATGTGACCTTCCTCTCTGAGTCGGAACTAAACCAATGTTCTGTGGTATTTTGATCATCTGTAAATGATACCTCATTACACGGGTATTGCACTATAGACTGTGCAAGTTTTCAAAAGGACTTGAATACCACAGAAGAATGTTGTTTGAGAGTGTTGCTAAACAATACACTAAATGTTGTTCACGTGGTTCAATGCAACATATTATTACAATCAATTTAATTGGTAATGTGTCCTGTCTTATGAATCACTGAGTTATTAACCTTAACAATGTCAATGAGCTGCCACTGTAATCAAATCCAAGTAAATAAAGGTTTGGGATAATTAAGAGCAGCTTTGTACACAGGAATATATTCATATGTTGTTGATGCTAGATGATTAAATTCTTGCACTTAGAGAACAATTAGGCAGGGGCCATCGCAATATAAGGCATAATCCCATTTGAATGACCCCTAAAGACACTGGAGAGCAGGAAGATATTAGCATATTCAGTGCAACTTTCCTATGTTTCCTGCATTATATTTATGACATGCTGCTACATCGTGTAACGCAGCAGTGGCCAAGGAGTGGATGTTTTCTAGTTCTAGAGAGCTGTCCATTGAGAATACGGGTCTCCACCATGGGTGGAATGCTCTGTCTTCATCTAAGCAGAGCCCACTCCTACTAATATAGGGCATTATAAAGTAGAATCTCTCATCTCTACATCCACCCACATCTGTAATACAAAGGTAAAGCCAGCAACCAGATCTAGTTAGATGGGATCATTGGGATTGATACAAAATGCCAATGTGTGGACCCTTGTTTGAATAAAGCTTAGGGGCCTCATGGGTAACAGTCTAAAGGCAAATGCCATCTGGTTTGCTCATTGGTTTGGACATCTGCACTGTGAGAAGCATGGACTAAACTGTAAATTGTGCTGGGAAAGTAAAGTGCGGAATGGTAATCACATTTGGGAGCCCCCTACCTGAGGCAACACCCATCTTGTGGATGAGTCATCGGGGACGGAGGTCCTGTGGGATGAACACAGTGTCAGTTTCCATCTAGCAGCTTTAATAACCAGAGGAGAAACTTTAGATCCTGATCCTGATCTCAGCTCCAGCAATATAAATCTGGAATAACACTTATCAGTTGGAAGTGACAGAGGAGAAGAAAGACCTGGGTGTACTGGTTGATCACAGGTTGACTATGAGCCACCAATGTGATGCGGCTGTGAAAAAGGATAGTGCAGTCCCAGAATGTATCAGGTGAGATATTTCCAGTAGACACAGGGAAGTGTTAGTACCATTGTACAAGGCACTGGTGAGACCCCATCTGGAATACTGTGTGCAATGCTGGTCTCCCATGTTTAAGAAAGATGAATTCAGACTGGAACAGGTACAGAGAAGGGCTACTAGGAGATCCAAGGAATGAAAAACCTACCTTATGAGAGGAGATTCAAAGAGCTTGGCTTGTTTAGTGTAACCAAGAGGAGATATGATAGATTTCTATAAATACATCAGAGGGATAAACACCAGGGCGGGGAGGGAGTTATTTAAGTTAAGCACCAGTGTTGACACAAGAACAAATGGATATAAACTGGCCATCAACAAGTTTAAGCTTGAAATTAGATAGTTTCTAACCCTCAGAGGAGTGAAGTTCTGGAACAGCCTTTCAAGGGGAGTAGTGGGGGCAAAAAAACCTAACTGGCTTCAAAATTGAGCTTGATAAGTTTATGAAGGGGATGGGATGATGAGACTGCCTGCAATGGCATGTAGCCGATCTGCGACTGCTAGTAGCAAATATCTCCACCGGCTGGCGATGTGACACTAGTTGAGGAGGGCTCTGGGTTATTACAAAGGGTCTTGCCCACATGCTCTGGGCCTAACTGATCACCATATTTAGGTCAGGAAGGCAGGGCCGCCCAGAGGATTCAGGGGGCCTGGGACAAAGCAATTTCGGGGGCCCCTTCCATAAAAAAAAGTTGCAATATTATAGAATACTATATTCTCGTGGGGGCCCCTGTGGAGCCTGGGGCAAATTGCCCCACTTGCCCCCCTCCCCCCCGGGTGGCCCTGCAGGAAGGAATTTTCCTCTGGGTCAGATTGACAGAGACCCTGGAGGTTTTTTGTCTTCCTCTGCAGCATGGGGCATGGGTCACTTGCAGGTTTAAACTAGTGTCAATGGTGATTTCTCTGTAACTTGAAGTCTTTAAATCAAGATTTGAGGACTTCACTAACTCAGCCAGAGGCAGGGGCCTATCACAGGAGTGGGTGGGCGAGGCTCTGTGGCCTGCAATGTGCCGGCGGTCAGACTAGATGATCATGATGGTCCCTTCTGGCCTTAAAATCTATGAGTCAGTAAAATTACCCTTCATTGACACCAATATAACAGAGATCTGGATCCACCACCCAGTTAGGAATATTTAAATAAAATGTACAATAGATATATGTATAAAATGTTTATATTATGATGGAACAAAGTGGTCTCTTGAATGGAAACTTAAGGATTTGATGGGAAACCCCAGGCATAAGGGTCCTGAACATGCCCAATGGAGTAAATAGGAGCACTTTGCATAGTGCCTCATGATAAGATATTCCTGATTCTTTTTATGTCAAACTTGGGTGCACAGGTAAGAACCTGCAGTCCCAGTGGCTTCTATAGGAGCTGCAGGTGCTCTGAGTCTCTTATAAACAGGTCACTTTTATCTAGGGTCTAACTATCAATTTAGGACCCTTCCTTTAGGCACCCAGCTTTGGAAATATTGGCGTTACTGAATAGCTGAGTCTTTGCTCATGTACAATTAGAGTTGGTCAAACAGGAATTTTTTCATAAAAGTTGTGTCCCTGTTTTTAATTGAAATTTGAGATTCCAGTCAACGTCATCACATTCATCACAAAATTTGAAAAAACTGAACCACCATAGAGCTGATTTTAAAAAAAGGAACAAGAAAAAATCATAAAAATCAACCTTTGTTCTCACTGAAACTTTACGTGCAAAAAAAATGTGATTGAAATTGCAAATTTAGTAACTGTTAATGGGAAAAAAGAAGGATCCAAACTACTGTCATAGGATCAGAACAATCTGCCTTTGCAGTTGCTCATACAAAGCAGTCTGGACCGGAAAAAGCCTGTCGTTTCCCTGTCTAGTGCAAAACATCACCTGTGCTGATCTGAACAGCTTTCCCGAGGATGTAGAGTGAGCCAACAGGGAAAAAGGGTAGGGAAAAGAATGTTTCTGGGGGAAATACAGGATTAGAGTTTATTGGATTAGTGGTGTCTCCTGAATACTAATCTGGGTTTATGATGTTTTGCTGCACTCCTTTTACCTAAAAGGTCACTTACCCTTCTCCTAGCCCTTATGTGTAATACAGTGGTTGCGCTTTCCTGGGGAGCAATTATTTCTCATGCCAACCCCACCTCCTTGTGTCTTGTTGTGATACTGAAACTAGCTTCAGGCAAATGACTGGAGATTCCCCACCCCCTGGCTACAGCTCTACCATCTCCAGAATGAACCATCTAGAGCAGAAAACCTCCAGTAACCTAACCCAGTATCAAAAGGCTCATTTCATTTCCTAAGCTGGGTTGGAATCGGGGAGCTGTGATATCAGCTAGAAGTGAAAATATTTATGCAAATATTGTTCAGTGGGCAATCTGTATTTCTAAAACTCTCATTTCCTGAAACTCTGACAGGTGGATGGCAGGCACTTATCACTCCAAGACTGTCCTGCTCGGAGGAGGTATCGTTTGCTAATGCATAAAATCCTTAGTTGTCGCTTATGCATACTAAATATTTGTTAATTTTTGCAGTGTTTCAACTGTTGGTGGTGGTGTTTTGTTTTTGGAAGCCAGATCCCTAGGAGCATGGAAATTGGTATCCTTGAAGGTTTCTCATATCTCTGGCAATATGAGAGGAAAATTCGGGGTAAGGGGAGGCGAGCTGGAATCTAAGAGTTTTAAGTCATTCTCTTGCTGAGGTTCCTTCAGCTTTCTTAGGCCCTGATGATCATTATTTCATCTACAAACTCCTTGCATGGCTCAGAATATAGAGGAGTGAATATTCCTGAGCACTTCATTGTGCAGTTCCCATTACGGATAACAGCAGCAGTGTCTTTACTCCCCCACCAGGGACATACGCTGCATGGCATGCTGCTGTATTTAACTTATTTCTCCCTGTTAAAGTTGGGGAAGGAGAGAGGGGAATCCTTGCACAAGGCTGCAGGACACAACCTGATAATTTGCACCTTGCATGTGTGTGAGACTGATTTGCATAAGGATTTATGTGTAGTTACCCCTGGAGGGTTAGAGAGATTTACCAATGAGATTGATGGTGTTTTCATCTGCAAAAAAAAAAAAAAAAAATGTGGAGCCTGCTTTCCAGAGGTCCTGAGCGTGCTCAGTTCCAGCCAAACTGAATGGATGGATGAAAGACAGTGAAAAATGGGAGCGGAGAGTGGAAAACTCCTTGCAATCCTCCCTCCCCATCGTATGCCCCGTGAGTTCCCCTTCAGCCCATGCTGCGTGCAGTTGTTGGGGATGGTGCGTGTGGAAAAGCCAGAGAGATACTTTAATTTAGAAGACAAGTGAGTGACTCCACCCTTTCCCCCAGCCTGGAAGCAGGGTGGAGTCACTCGTTCGTTAGGTAATGGCGGTGAGGTTCTAAAGCAGCTTTGACAGGAGATGCTTTCTGTTCAATGGGCCTCTCCCCGGGCCAGACAGTAACTTGGCTACAGGTTCCTGGGTTGCTTGAAGAAGGCAGACTCCATTGTGGAGACAATATGGAAGCTGTCACGATGCATTTCCATCCATATGGAGCCAGCCTGGCGGCCACACCAAAGTCATGGGAGCTCTTGTAGTTTGCATTATGGTGCTGTGTAGAAGACTAGTCTCAGATCCAGGCTTTGTGCCGGGTACTGTACAGACACCTAGTAAGAAATGGTCCCTGCCCCACGGAGCTTGCAGTCTAAATAGACAAATAACACTGCTCTACAGCCAAAATGCTTCTGAAATAAACGTAGTCAAACTTTACTAATTCTGGGTCACTGAGAACGAAAATGATGCTTAAAATTGTTGATTGGCTCTAGTTTTCAAGATATGCTATTGGGTCAGTATATACGACCCTTGACTTGGGAATGGCGGAGGATAAGTGAGTTATAAAGGGAAGGGATCTCAATTTAAACCAGAAATGACTAAAATACATCTTTGACTGGATCTATGAATAAATCTATGACTGGGTTTGGACAGCACTTGCTTTTTAGGCAAAACAATGAATGATGCAATCTGAAGCTAGTATTGCGTCATACATGATATGAATTGCATCATGTTATTCCTAGAAGTCATGGATGATGCAATCATAACGAAGCTTACATCACTCTGCTGAACAAATTGCCCTATATCAGCTCTAGAAATCATACAGTGTCGTGCTCTCTTATTTGTCAGTGTTTGATTTTGCAAAGGGACACATTTCTGTTTAGCCAAAGTGAGCAGAGATGCCTCGTACTTGTGTGAACAGTGCAGATAACTTCTGCTATGTTTGTGGTGAAGTGACTTTTGCATCACAAAAGCGCAGTATAACCTCTATGGTTAAGAAAGCCTATCACTTTTATTTTGGCTGCAAAATTGGAGATCAGGACAAGAGGTGGGCCCCACACATATGCTGCAACACTTGTGCAACAAATCTTGGCCAGTGGTTGAACAGGAAAAGGAAATCTATGCCTTTTGCAGTGCCAATGATTTGGAGAGAGCCAACAGATCATACCAGCAATTGTTACTTCTGCATGGTGCCTCCAGTTGGGAAAGGTGTGTCAAAGAAGAAAAAGTGGACTGTGCATTATCTAAACATTCCATCAGCTATACGCCCAGTACCCCACGGAGAAGGACTGCCGGTTCCTGATGCACCAGAATCATTCTCACTTGAGTCAGACGAGGAAGAGGAAGAGGATGAAACTTCTGGTCCTGAACCATCAATGTCACAGGACCCACATTTTCTCCCATCCTCCTCCTCTGAACCACACCTCATAACACAAGGTGAACTGAATGACCTTGTCAGGGATTTGGAACTACCCAAGAGTAAGGCAGAGCTATTGGGCTCCAGACTACAGCAGTGGAATCTCCTGGCAGGTGATGTTAGGGTTTCCATGTTCCGTGACCGTCAAAAAATCTTGTCCCATTCTTCTTCATGGAAGGTGATCTTGTAGCCTGCAACAACATCGATGGGGTGATGGCAGCCCTCAACATCGTTCACGATCCAGATGAGTGGAGACTGTTCATTGATTCATCAAAGACGAATCTTAAAGCTGTTTTACTGCAGAATGGCAATGTTTTGCCATCAATTCCAGTTGGTCATGCAGTCCATATGAAGGAAACCTATGACAACATGAAACAACTTTTGAGGTGCATAAACTATGACCAACATCAGTGGCAGCTTTGTGGCGATTTGAAGGTTGTTGCTCTCTTGCTTGGTCTGCAGACTGGATACACCAAGTACTGCTGTTTTCTCTGCAAATGGGATAGTCGTGCAAGAGATTCCCACTACATCAAGAAAGATTGGCCACTCCGACAGTCATTGGAGCCTGGGAGGAAAAGTGTTCAGCATCCACCACTTGTTGAATCAAGGAAGATTTTACCACCCTTACACATCAAGCTGGGTCTGATGAAGAACTTTGTCAAGGCCATTGACAAAACCCAAGCAGCTTTCAAGTACCTCCGTGGAAAATTTCCAAGGTTAAGTGAAGCTAAGATAAAGGAAGGTGTCTTTGTTGGTCCTCAGATTCGTGAACTTCTTCGAGATGATGCATTTGACCATGCACTGTTACATAAACAGGACAGGTGAAATATTATCATGTAAAGCAACCATAAACACATGAAAAGACCTAGGTTTACAATTTATGATTAAAACTCTACTATCTATACAATATACATAGACATAAAATGTAAAAGCTTAAATATCTTAAACAGTAGCCAATCAGTTGTTTTAATTGTCATATTTGAATTCAGCACATTAAAATACATAATAAATAGCACATTTTATCTCTGAAGCAGACGACTTCTCAAAAATTGTAGACCAGTGTAATCAACACGCCAGAGAAAGGAAGGGTTATTCTAAGTGCACCGGAGGATACTGATACACAGGAGTTAAGTGACTTGCCCAGGGTCACTCAGGGAGTTGTGGCATAGCTGAGAATTGAACCCAAACCTTCTGAGTCCCAGCCCAACTGCCTTTAACCACAGGGCCCGCCAAAATGTCTTTGCAGGGACCACCAGATATTCATGAGCCAGCTCTGGGCGAGATACGGGAATAAAATATAATTAGAGGCCAGGGAATTGTTTTCAGCGTGTTCCTTCCATGACCCCACTCCTAACAAATTAGAGTGGGATTTCAAAGGATCCTCCCGTGGAATGGAATGTCTTGGCAAAGAGAGAGGTGAGAGGGAGGTCAGGCACACACTACAGCAAAGGAGAGTTCTCCCACAGTCAGCCTCCAAATGCAGAGTGCTGCTGACAGAACGCTCACCGCTTGTCCTGTGGCTACCAGTTCCAGTTGAATCCCGGCTGCTCTGGCTGTTCGCTCGGGACCTCCCAGGACTAATTCAATCTCTATCGTCTCTATTAGGTGGTGAAATATATCTCTTCTAATAAGCAGTGACATGGCAATTTTCTCCATCATGTCAGTTGTCAAGAGGGCCAGCAGATTTCCCTTGCAGCCCAGGACTTCGCTGCGAGTCTGCAGAGGTGTGGCAGAGAAATAAATCAATTAGAAGGCAGCATCTGTGATCCACTCGAGCGGGTTGTGCCAAACGGTGAATAGGCGCCAATCGATACGGCGAGCTGCACGCAAGGGGCAGGGCAGGGTGATGCTGGGCAATGACAATGCACCATTAACGCTTTGGCGTCGACAGCCTGCCCTGGAATAAAACACCTCAGTGATGCGTGGCTGAACAACGCGACGGTGTCACTCCGACAATAAATGGCATTGACTCCCTGGGACGCCGCAGCTCGGCCTTCCTCCCCCGCCAAATGATGGAGGCGTCTCTTCAACTGGGTTGCCGAACAAAATGTGCACCCTACTAGCTGTGGTTGTCAAAGTCAATAGCTTCTCTAAGGCCTGAGCTCCTGCTTCCCTGTCATTTTAAGGCTCCTATGTATATTCATGTTTAATTTTAAAGGAAAACACAGCGCTGATGGAAGTGCCCTGCTGACAGCCCTGGCAAGTGGAGTCTGTTTATCCATACAGAGTAGGGACAGCCCTGGCAGAAGTTGTTAGAGCTTTCCCCAAAACACACACACCGCATACCCCCAGTGTACTCCACTGTCCTATTCGGATACCCTCTGCGCAAGGTGAGAGGGGAGTTTGATCACCATGACCCATCCAGGACCTGGCCCCCTCTACTGAGACTGGGAACAATCAGGCCAGTTAATGCCAACTGCAATGGTAGATTTTGCGATAGTGACATAAACAGGACCCCAGCAGGAACCAGTCTGTGACTCCTGTGACCAGCACTTGCCACAAGTCATTGCAAACAGTCCATCGGATGGAGAAGCTTTCCAGCCACTCTCAGACATGCTCCCAAGGGAGACATTTATTCTGGGTGGAAATTGGTTTCAGAAGAAGCCAGGCTGTCAGCAGAATGCAGGCTCTGGGTAAAGAATACAGGCTGGTCCCAATAGGTGTGAGAGCAGGAGCTGCTATCCACAGAGACGTGCTGCCAGGCCACCCCCACAAGGATGACTTTACTCATTCCTCTAACCCAGCACAGCTGCTGTAGTCTTTCCAACTGAGCTGGCTCCAAGGTGCAGATGGCACAGATATGAGAGGAAAGAGTAAGGGAAGGGAGCATTAATTAAATGCTCCTCTGCCGATACTTAGGAAAGGCAATTGGGTTATCCATCAGCTATTGGGCAAACCACCCCTGACATCACCATGGTGACAGCTTCCTCCCTCCTGCTGTGCTGAACTCAGTGTTACAAAAATGAAACAGAACAGTAGTGGTGTAAGGAAAGTGACCTCATTGCAGCTAATGGGCCCGGCCACGGAATCCCGCCCCATCGTGTCCTGTGAAACACCCAACTACAGACGCGTAAGGGAGTTTGGTTTCATTCATCTTCTGAGCATGAGGGTTCTGAATGGACTATTCTTAGAGAGGGCCCATTGCTCATTCCCAACCACATGCTGTATATTCTCGTAGCCAGGCTGGCATTTGGGTTTTGGGTCCCTCTCCTCATCATCTCTACATACGTGTTTGATATTATTTATATTACAGCAGCATCTGGAGGCTGCACCTGAGACCAGGGCGTCATTGCGCTAGGTGCTGTACGTACATATTGTCAGAGACAGCCCCTGCCCTAAAGAGCTCACAATTTAAGTAGATATGACAGAGGCAGGGAGGAAGGAAATAGTATTAGCCGCATTTCACCAATGAGGAACTGAGGCAAGGAGAGATTAAGTGAGGTGGCCAAGTGACAAAGTTGGGAATTGAACCCAAATCTTCTAAATCCCTGTCCTGTACTTTAATTCCATGACTTCGCCCCTCTTATTCTCTATTCTTCAGTGTTTGAGGGGCTTTTTACGGTTTGTTAATATTTCATGGATTTGTTTTTTTTCCAAAGTTCACCATCTATAAGGATCAACCCTCTAGGTTCCAGGGACCTGCTACCTATTAACTTTGACCTTCAGCAGGTTCGATTATGCTGACGCTGTAAGAGTTAAGCAGCTGTCACTGGAGTTATAGGCTTTCATTTGGCTTTTGCTATCGGCATTCACTTACTGACACAACTAGCCTCTCACTGCCTTTATTAGTGCAGTTGGTGGGCAATGTTCCAAATCAATTAATGTTATTGTTTCATTTCTTAGGCCCATAAAAGCACAAATTTTACAAGAAAAGTGTAAGGCAATGAAGTTTGCCATAGAACCATGGCAGAGACAGAGAGTAATTAGATCAGCGAGAGCCACTCAAATCCCATCTGTTAAGCGTGTTCCATTTAAAATCACCCTTCTCTTTGCTTCAAGAAATATTATTAGCTTTAATATTGGGGTGTGGAGGGAGAAGAAAGCACAACAGATTTTTATGTTAGTGCTTCTCAGATGCATCTGAATAGGTGGAATTGCTAACAGCCTATCTGTGTACAGGCAGCTGTGGTCTAGTTAGATATTATATGTCAAGCAGGGCTTGGTCTGGGTGATATGAGGATGGGAGATCTATAGGTGGGACCCACATGCTGCAGGAAGTGATGCTGGGGATGGGTCAACACCATTTCCCAAGGGAATCAGCGCCCAGAACTTGAAGCAAACGTCTGAAGGTGTGACCCAAGTAAACCCACTAAAGGTCTATGTGAATCCCTGTGAGCCAAACCTGTTGAGCTCTGTGTGACTGTAACGTACAGGATGACTATAGGATACCAAAGAATGATGAGTCTGAGATATGCCATGTTCACAGGGCTTATCATCATTATTATGGCAGGAACCAAAATGCGTTTGGGACTGTGTTAGGCACTGTAGAGACACAGAGTAAAGAGACACTCTCTACACTGAATAGGATATTGATAAGATAAATTAATGGAGGGTGTGGAACCAGAAGCACAGAGATATGAAGCAACTTTCCTAAGGCCAGTCATGCATGTGGGAATACAACCCTCCAGGTCTCTTGATGCTTATGTGAGTACCCTGTGCGCTGCCCCACCCTGCCCCCCTGATACCCAACAGTGAGGCTGAGAAAAATGAGCAGGGAAAGGCAGAAGGTCTTTCACTTTGCTCAGTGAGCCGCCAAGTCTCAAACACACAGATTTTACTGATCGTGTCATTTTGCTGGCTAAATAGCCTGGAGGGACAGCAACAGTGGTCAAATTATTGAATGTAAATTAAAGTAAAAATAAAATACTGGAGCCACTGAGACAGTGAAAGAAGCATCTGGAGGTCAGTCTGAAACCTGCCCAGCCCACGGGACAGGCTTAATGTGCGGGTGCTGGGTGGTGTTGGTGACCTGGGATATAGAGGAGGTCAAGCTAAGTGATCTGGTTGTCCCTTCTGGCCTTAAACTCTGATTCTATGACTAGGAAAATCCTCCCTCTGTGCTGGCTTTTATTGGTCACATGACATCAGTTGGCCAAGAAGGATGAGAGACATCCTACATAGCATTGTAGTTCCCTCCCAGGAATGAGATAATGATATCTATGAGTAAGGAACCTGATTTTCTTAAGTCTTCTCATTCAAAGCTGTTCGAAATAGTCATGCTATCATGTGTTGTTCTCCCATCATGTCACAAGCTAAGCGATATCCAGCTCTAGATCACTGCTTGGATGAAAGATTTCTCAGGAACACCCAGGTATTAATTGGGTGTGTGGTGGTCATGTAGTAAGGGACCTAGGTGGCACTCCACCTGGTGTCTCAGTATTGAACCGCTTCTCCAGAAGAGTGCTGTGTTGCTAGAGATAGGATGAAAGTTTGGTCTTGTAGCTAGGCGCTGGACTGGAGATCTGGTTTGAGTTTCTACCTCTGCCACAGATCCCTGTGCGACCTGGGGCAAGTCACTTAATCTCTCAGTGCCTCTGTTTCTCATTTGTAAATGGGGCTGGCTAAAGATACTTTTTTTTTCTCCTATCCTTTGTCTTGCCTATTTAGATTACAAACTCTTCAGTGACGGTGTACAATGCCTGGTGCAAGGGACTTTGATCTCATGTGGGACCTATAATTGCAGCTATAATATAATAACAGAGGTGCTGTCTTTTGGATGATGCATAAAACCAAGGTATTGAGCATGTGTGGTCATTAAAGACCCCATGGCTCTTTTCATAACACTACAGATGTTATTTCCAGAGCTTTAGTCTAATTCTGATTTAGGTAATTACATTCTGCTGTCCCAAATCCTGCTGGTGTTTCCATTAGAAAGGGGTTCGTCGCTTCCTGTCCAGTGTGTTGCTGGCCAGTAGCCACATTTCATTCCAGAGGTGGCTGCATTCCGCTTTGGGATTCTGTGGCCCCTCTGTGTTGTTTGCATATCAGTGTCAGTGCTTTGGGATCCTTTGCGGACAGCAGGTGCTATCTGCACAACAGAGCAGTTTTATTAGCCATGGCAGAAATGCAGCAATCTGTGGACTTTCGATCCAGTGGCTTAGCCTGTCAACCCCAGACTTTAATTTTTTTCTAAAACAATTTATAATTGTTTAAAAAAAAACTCTATACATCTCAGATTCCAGGGCTCATTCAGTCCTGGGGCTTCTCCTGAAACTGTCAACAAAAGGACCAGTTGTGATGGCTGTTTACTGATACAGACACTGAACTCAATGGACCAACACTGATTTACACCAGGTGAGAGACTGGACCTTGGTGATTACCAGCTCCTGGTTTCAGACTAGTGGTGTAGAGGAAATACCACCTCTGAGTCACATCCCTTCCTTCCCAACATACATAAGCTGATTTCTATCTCAGTTGTCATCAACTTTAATAATCTGATTTTGAGGGCAGAAGCAGATAATGACTCAAAGCTGATGGGAAGGAGCAAAGGAGGGATTTGTTGTTTAATATTCTTTATCTCCTCTTCCTGTGACATCATATTACATTTCCGAATCCACGGTAGCAGTGGATAATTGGCTATAAAACCAAGAACTCTGAGTGCAGAGTTCATGGCACCTTTAAGCCCTTGGTTTGGGGAGGGGAATTATTATTGAGCAGCGATTTTAATGTGCTGCAGTAGCCAGCAAAGGTGACAAATCTGTAATCCTTTGATATTGGCTGGTGGCAATAGGTGCCAGCTCTTTAATGTGCATGTACATGTAAATTGTGGAATTGGGTCTCTTACCATTGAAGGACAAAGATTTTTTTTAAAAGGGTCATTTTGACTATGAGGTGCTTATATCTAAATGTTTAACATTGAAATTTTACATTCAAGTGATGTTTTTAAGATTTAGATTGCCAATTGGAGGCAGTAACTTTAGGTTCATCTGAGTTGAAGTGCTGGGGCTTAGTTGTGAATCAAAGAGCTCGCTAAGCAACCTTGGCCTTGGCTATCTCGCTTGTTAATTTCATTTCAGCCCCAGTTCAGAAGTAAGCTTCAAGTCCCGCTTCTTCTTTATTGAGGAGAGAGGATCAAGGAAACTTAAATGCTCATTTCTTACTCTATGGTCCATTTCAAAATGGTGTTTGAAAGTGGCGGCTGGTGGAACAGATCAGAAATAACAGTCTCTTGCAGTCAGTGTGTGTTGCTCCCCGACGTTTGATTCTTGAGGCCTTAGGGAGCACTGGATTCCCATAGGGACAAGAAAATTGGTTTTAACAACGTGAGAAAACACAGAGAGAACTTCCCCAACTGCAGTTACAGCCAAAACATGGAACAACTGACTACAGCAACCTCCCTTCTGTGTGGCAATAGGTTGTACTTACAGTAATTTCTGTATTTTCCCCTGGTGTCTGTGTGGGCCGTTAGCACCACCCCCCTGCTTCATTACTGCCCCTTCTGACAACTTGAGTAAAGTCTGAACAGGGGTTGAACTCCCTGCTAGCTGAGAATCAGATGGGGCCCCTGGACCTTGCCACAGGAACTGTGCTAAAGGGGAGTTTCTCTGGGGAGTGGAGGTTCTGGTTTTTGGAAAGAGTTTCAGGCAATGAAGAAATGAATGTGTGGTGGTGTTGGGAGGGGAGAAGCAGGAAGAGAGAGAAACACACACTACAGAAGGAGAGGAGATAAGAAGAAGAGAGTGAGGAGGAGACACCTGTCATGTGGAGTTATTCGCTACCTACCTGTAACTGCAGAGGCTTTTCCTTCTGGAACCCCCACGTCTATGTTTGCGGCCCATGCATTGGTGAGGGGAGCAATCCCTCTCCACCACTCCTTAGAGTGGGATGGACAGACAGAGGCCATGTCTATCTGAGAACCTTTGCCGGGTTTAACTTAAATTAGGTTTTAATATTGACTGAGTTATACTGGTGAAAACTGCTGTGTGAACCCTCGTGTTTTGGATGAATGCCTTACACTGGTTTAGTTTACACAGGTTTCTCGTAGACTTAAGCTCTGAACCAACCAAAATAAGCCTGGTTTAAACTGACATAAGAGCATTCACACCGCCTTTTGCACCAGCATAACTAAATTAGTTTTAAATCATCCCTCTAGATAAATTGTTGCAACTTCCTTGTGTAGATAAGGCCAGACACTGGGAAGTCCTCTCGTATGGATCCAGCTCCGCATTGCTGACATGCTCTGCCTGGACGGACCCAGGAATACAGAGCAACAGTTAAGGAGTTAAAGGAAAAAGCAACAGCAATAGCCTTTGGGCTTGGTAAATCCTCTGAGAAAAGACACATGAAGCCAAATTCATCCAGGGTGTAATTCCAGGGATCACCAAGCAGTTACACCGCGGTGAACTTGGCTCTTTGTGCCATATTTAATGCTAGAAGGGGGGGGGCACGGACCCTATGGGAATAGTCTGCTCCTAAAGTTGTCACGCAAATGTAACGTATCACAAAGTAACCATGGCAACAAGAGGAGCAAATGTCTTGTACATTGTGTGTCTGGTAAACAGATTTCTCTGGACTCTCGCTTATTACATTATTAAATGGTACGTTTGTGTTGAGCCTCGGCACAGAACATCATTACTGCTAAGGGCCAATCCTTGTGACAAAACTCCCATCACGGACACTGGTCCTAAATGCCCAAACAAGATTCAGTGGTACAGAGGCTCTTTAAGATGAAGCAAAGATACTGTCCCTCACCTGGGGAAAGTTCAGTGAGTGGTGTGTCCCCCGTCTAGTGGCTGATTCACTTTAGAAGATCAGAATCCCCCATTACTTGCTCCCAGCTAATGGGGTTACTCCTTTAACCCTGTAGAATCCTGTGCTTTCTAGCACTGGAGGCCCGGGGTTCAACCGTGACTGGTGCCCTATGGTAATAGCAGTTATTATGTAATTTTACTCTCAGACTTTAGGAAGGGCTGTTGGTTGATTGGGTACCAGCAGCACTAGTCTGATATTAACACCCAGGCCATTCATCAACTCCTGGCCACGGGGACTTGCTCATGCTACGGCTGCCACCTCAATGTGCCGTGAACTATTAATAACACAACGCGCGCACACGGACGGTTTGTTCAGCAGAGGTTTAATTTCACACATGTAAGAGAAATATTTGCATGAGCTGGTATAACACGACATTGTAAGCCTTTCATTTCAGAGGCTGAAAAACATGTTTTAATGTTTCACCACCTCCCCCGCAGTCCCTGATTGCATTGTCAAGGATGAACTAACCGAAACTGCTAAATTGGACGCTTTGCAATAGGAAAGGTGCAGAGCTGAGCTCTTCCGGGACAGGCAATGCAAGGGTGGCAGCTTGTCATACGGCAGGGAAAGGATCTCAGTGGACGAAAGAAAATCTCTCCTGTATCCCCCTATGTTGTGGTTGCACTGGGGAGTTTAAGTGATCTTGCAAGACCACTGACCCCCGTGACACTGTATGTGGCCCTGATCCTCTGTCCAGGCAGCAAAGCCATGGCTGTTTGGGTTTCTGCCTGATTTGTAGCCTGATCCTCACAAGTGTAAATCATCATCACTCCACTGAAATCAATGGAGATTTACACCAGTTAAAGATCTGGTTCTAGAGCCTCTCATCTCAGAAGCAGATTCTCAGCAAACAGCATCCCTAATGCCTAGAGTCTCTCCCTTCTCCAGCCTGCTACATTATGAAGCATCCGGGCACGTTCAGTGGAGAGCAGAGTGGCTAAGATAGCCCCCATGTGCCATGGCTTATTTCACGGTGAGAAAACCTGTCGCTGTAACGCCCTGCATCCACACTGGCTCTTCTCTACTCAGTCATTTGCAGCACTAAGACACCTGCGGGCACACCCCGGGCTTCGTAGCATCACAGCAAACTATGCTGGTCTGGGCGTGCTTTTGTACTGTATTGTAGGAGCCCTTGTCCGGCCCTTCTGGAGATTGTGGGTGGAAATGGTAGGAGCCCAGCAACTCAGAGCTTGTCTGGGTGTAAATTCTAGCTCACCCCTGCATGTTACTCACTAACCGGCCCACATGGACCCTGCTGGCAGGCACTAAAAGTTCCCTAGTGCACATTACCGTAGTCCCAGTTGAAACAGTACTATATTAACATGTACTAGGGAACTTAAAGAGTGTGCTAGCAGCATCTACACAGGCCAGCTGGTGCACGACACACTGGTGCACACTCGAATTTACACCCCGTTGGTGCAGACGAACCAGTTCTGGGTGAGCACACTCCAGATTTCTGTCTGCAGCTTCCATTCCCACTGGTAGCAATGCCTGGATCCAACTTGGATCAATGACCTCTACCAAATGCTGTCACTATGTGCATGCAGAGTGCCTAGCACGATGGGGCCCTAATTTCATTTGGACTTCTGGGTGCTTTGATAGTACAAATAAATATTATTGTGGTGGTTGTTTAAATGAACTCCAGCTGTAAAGCATTTTCAAGAACGGAAGGCTCCGCAGTTCCCTTTTTGATCTAATAAACTTTGATTTGTCCAACTAGCAACTCCAGGTTTTTTTTCAAGCTATACGTTGCATTCTTTACTTGTCTGCTAAACAGGGTTGTCACGTTTCATGATGGGCATGGGCAGGGCCAGGGGGGAGAAATTCAAGCAGCATGAAGTGTGCCTGAAAATCAGAGTTGAACAGCTCCCAAAATGAGCTTTGGCTCGTGGGTGCAAGCAACAGATGTGGCTTCACTTCAAAGGCAACTTTCATGGGCAGGTTCAGGAAACGTATGCTGCTGTTTTTATGCCATTCCTTTGCCGTTTGCTTTTCTTCAAGTCCATTTTACAGCGTACTCCACAAGCAAAATTAAAATGCGCTGTCTTGCATTTGTTCTGTTTCAAAAGGAAAGCCACAGAGTTGAGCGAAAGTTCACTTGTTTTCCCATCTCCCTACATTTCTCAAACTCTGGGCTGAGACACTTGTCCATCAGAATTTTAAAAATCTTCACTGCAGCGATCAGTGCTACAGTGGTAATATTAGTCAGAACCTGCCCTGTTGCCTCATCTGGACAGTTTTGACAGCACCTGATTGGGAACCAGGCAGCAGAAAAGTTCATGATCAGACAGTCAACACCAAAGGGTGACATTTGTTGACAAACTTTTTTTTGGGGGGGGGGTGGGTTCCGATTCAATGACACCAAAACATTTGTGTTGATTTCACCTAACTGGTACAACTTGGGGGCGGGGGGAACCTTTGAAAAAAAATCAGAAAAAATCCAAGTACCATTTCAACATTTTCTAAAGGAAATGTTTTAAAGTTTTGATTCAAAATGACTTTTTGTTTGGAATTTTTTTCTGAAATTTATTTAAAAATAAATAAGTACATCATGTTCAAAATGCTCACAATCAAAAAAAAGTTTTGTTTTTTGGCTTTTGGTTGAAATTTTTGGGAAAAAGACTACCTCGTTTTTGGCTCAACTTGAAATACATTTTCCCCAACTCTTTGGAATTGACAGCAAACCAGAAAATCCATTATTCACCCAGCTCTGTCAGTAGCTCATGTTGCTGGCACTGCAAGTCAAGAGTTTAAAAAGCCAAAGGCATTTGCTCCTGGTTGTAATGATTTTTTTAAATCTATCTTGGGAAGTGATTTTAAATTTATTGTTGGCCTGCTCCCACCCCCAGTCATACTTCCTCTTTGTAATGAATTAAATGGGAGTTAAAAGAAATGTTCTAAAGGTGTTCAAAATAAGAGGAAGGGAGAATTTGTCTGTCACGTGCAAACGGCCCACTTCCCATTTGCTCTGACTGAAAACTCTGGGCAGGGTCTCAGAATCCTGTGATACCCTCCTCTCCGTTATGGGATAAGACTCTTTGTTTTGTCTGTTCCTCTGGGCAATGGCACCTGGTCCCTGCAATCATTTTGTGGAGTTAAAAATAGCATCGCCTCTTCGGGATGAGCTTTATTTGCAGTTTGCATCTCGTTCTGTGGCTGGTAATTAATAATTTTCTGCGAGTCATTAATTAGAAGGCAGTTTAGCAATTGGAATCTATAAGTCATTTTCATACAGTGAATGTGGTTCACATAAATAACTGGAATGGCTGGAGCTTGTACTCCTCATCCTGCCGTGTTTGACACAATGGAAGTTGGACAACCTGATCTAAGGACTTTGTGACAGTTTAGGTGTAACACCTCTCAGCAGTATCCTGGTATGAGTCTGAAGTGCTGGATTGCAAATGGCTCAAGAAATTTCCACACCATTGGCACAAATCTGACTTGTCTTACCCACTGCCCGGGTATCAAAGTGACGCTTGCTCCTTAAAAGGTAAAATGGATTTTGGCAACTAAAAGGATCTTTGTGGAATGGGTGAAAAGCCGTAGCCTGTTCCAGGCTGGAATCTCACCCTATCTTGCTACATCATCATATCTTTCAAACGGTGAATTATTGATCTTGAGCAAATTTGCACAAAAATCCCATTATTTTTGCATTCCACATTTCCGTGTGGTGCATGGCTTTATTCCAGAGTTATGCTCCTGAGCCCTGATCCTGCAATTGGATCCATGCAGGCAGGGTCCGGCACCCATATGGCACCCCTTTGATGTCACAGGAGCTTGCCTGTGTGGATCCAGTTACAGGATGGAGGCCCTGGTGGCTATAATTCAGCCAGACAGGATTGAAGTGTTGTCTTCGTTTCCCTGTCTATAGCTCTTTGGGGGGCAAAAACTAATTCATCTCATGAACCAAGTCTTTGCAATGAAAGCAGGAGCTTCACACTTCAGCTCAGCAGCTCGTGTGTGCGACGTTTTCTATTAGCTGACAGGGATGCTCCTGCACAGGAGCATTCGGCATCTCAGGTGTCCTTGGTAATCCACGGAGGAATAATGTGTAAAAAAACGACAATTAGGAGCTGGATGAAGCTGCTACTGGAAAGTAAACCACGCGGCTCTGCAATTTCAGCCGCTTGCATATTAACAGTAGAACAGAATGGGCAACTGGTTCCGTTAGAGCTAAGGGCCCCAGGCCCATCTAGGCCACGAGGTACGTGTTAAAGGCTATGCAGCTGCAGAAAGACACCTATGCACAAAACTCTGACTCTGTTTTTTTTAATAGGTAACGTCCTCCTCGTGCAACTCTCCTGCTTGCTGCTGTGCTTCCGCTTTGTAATTTCTTTAGTGCAAACTCTAAAGAAGAGTTCCCTGGCAAAGACCCCCCCCTTGAAATCAGTTGTTAGCAACATTAGCCCGGTCTGCAAAAGCATTTGCAGCCTATGATTTTCCTTATCAAAAACAATCCATTAACCACAGGTAAGGAAAATCATAGGCTGCAAATGCTTTTGTCCCTGGTAGGCTTGGCCAAAACTCCATGGGGCCCAGTGCACAGCCCTCTCTTCTGAGGTTCCCTCAAGCCAGATCATTTGGTAACTGCCACCCCAGGGAATAGAAAGGATGCGCAGCCCTTTGGACCAGGGGCTGTCTAACTTGGGCTAGATTCTGACTTGAACTATGGACCCACCCAAGGGAGGAAGAAGCCCAAAGATAGCCCTACCCAGCCCAAGAGGCACAGTACATAGGGATATGTGGAGCTATGTGGGTGGAAAGGGGCAGAGCCGTCCTGGCATCCATGCACTGGCCACAGTAGCTGAGTCACCACAGGGAAAGTGGGGCAAGGTAACAGTTTACTGCTGGTCCATTGTCCTCTCTCCAGCAGGAACCAGTACAAGTATCTGATGCTTCAGAGAAATGTGCATCACAGAATCATAGAAAATCAGGGTTGGAAGGGACCTCAGGAGGTCATCTAGTCCAACCCCCTGCTCAAAGCAGGACCAATCCCCAACTAAATCACCAATCCTCAACTAAATCATGGACAAGACAAACTCTTTTGGTACCTTAACTCAAGGGGCAAGACCAGCTTCCCTCCAGTATCATTGGCACTCTTGCCTGCTGTCCCACTAAGCAGCACAAAAGACCAACACCCCAGCAGCCTCCTTTACATCTTCTGATTATTCCTCTGTGCCGCTGGAAGGGGAGGGACGTGCCCCTCCAGTATTGCCTAGCCATGGCTGCCATCTGGCTTCTTCCAGGGTAGCACTTCACTCATCCAGTCCAGCTGGCAAGGCGGGTGTGTACGGCGCCTTATGTTTTTCTAGTTGCCCTTGTTTTTCAGCCCCTGGATTTGAAATTCTCTAGTGGCCTCATGAAAGGTCCCACTGGCAGAGCGACTTGGCGACAATTTTGCTTTCAGTGGCTTTTTAATAATAACCCCCCGACCTTCCCCCTCCCTGAGACAAAAGAATTTTGCTCTCCTTGTCGACTTTTCCCAAGTCCTCCTGGTCTTAATCTGAATCTAAATTGGGACCACACCAAGACGCTGTACACGATGGGCTTTGACTCAGTGCTCAATAGCAAACATGTTTTGATTTTCTCCCCTTGATTAATTCTGTTAGAGAGGTGACAAACTCAACCTCTGACCCCCAGTCTGCTTTCACTGACACAGGCAGCTTTTAAGCGACTCTGGTAACTCAATCATCCCCGCAGGCCTTTTTGTTGCCTGGATGCGAATGTCTTTTGTCTGCAGGGGAAGTGAGATTAATGACTGAGAGTGGCCCCAATGATTTCAATATTCAAGTTGTGGCTAAATGTGCTAATGCTGATGGAATGACCTACAATATCAAACTGCAACATCACTAATGAATTCCACCAACAGCTTGAGAAGCTGGCTGAATCTGTGGGAGGGGCTGGGTTTATTTCCCCCTCTCCAGGTGGAATATCGACCTGCAGATCTAATGCTTTTAACTTTGCTCTTATGCTGCAGCACTGTTTAACAGGAGGCACTGAAGTTCCATTTGCTGGGAGCAGCGCAGCAGATGGTACCGTGATATCGGCCTCTTCCTCTTCACACCCCACACCTTTCCTCTCTTCACGTAACAGCTACAGAACAAAGTGGAAAAACACGAACACCTGCCTGCAAAGCTTCACATCTCCATTCCTGGAGCAGAAAGGGTTTAAGTGCCAGTTTTGAATCATACTGTGTAGCACCTTAGTCCATAAATAGTCCTGTTGGAATCACCGGGCAGAGTTAAATTGCTACTGAATCTGGACCTCTTGTGCTAGGATGTCCATCGTTTTAAAGAGCCACGGTTAAGCTCAGGTGAACTTTAAAAGTCTTCTTAGCCTATGTGCGACATTCCTAAGGTGGTACGTCGCCAGGATTCATCACTGAATTTGGTCCGCTGGTTGGATCGTGTATTCTTATATCAAAACTGCTAATATACTTTAAAAACTATTCTTTATTGTCC
Source organism: Emys orbicularis (assembly GCF_028017835.1). NCBI lineage: Eukaryota > Metazoa > Chordata > Testudines > Emydidae > Emys > Emys orbicularis. The sequence continues at coordinate 29,843,744 of NC_088697.1, read as the reverse complement.
TTAACTCTACTGGACTCTATTCTTTATTGTCCTTAACTCTACTTTATTGTCCTTAACTCTATAGAGTTCTCCTTTTGTCCTTTTGCTTTCCACATCAGTTTCCTACAATTCTTTGCTTCTGATTTATATTCATTACTATCATCTTCAACTTTCTTCCCTTTGTTATATAGTCTTCTTTTTTTTTTTTTTTACAGTTGCCTTTACTTCCCATCTAAATCAGGCCAATTTTTTAAACAATACAGCCTCCTTCCTTGATTGTGGCCTTTTGGAAATCTAATAACGTGTGCTTAAACAATTCCCAATGATCATTCATATTTTTGATTCAATTCTTCGTCCTAGCTCAGTTGGCTCATAACTGTTTTCAGCTTTGTGAAACTAGCCCTTTTAAAGCATCAGGTATATATATCACTGGTCTGGACTTTATTCTGGTTTGCACATTATAAATGCGATCAAGTCCTGATCACTTATACCTAAGTTACTGTTAACTTTTAGTTCTGTGAACAGTTCCTCCTTATCTGTCACGAGAAGGTCTAATATAGAATTCCCCCGTGTTGGATGCAACCGTTTTTGAGGAAATTGCCATCTATAATATTTAGAAATTCCAAGGATGTTTTAGTACCTAGCGATTGCTGCTGTTGAGAGCTGACAGTCATCTAATTTATTGAACAAGAGCAGCTATTTATTGAAAGGGGCTGCTATTAAAGCTCATTAAAAGCATTTGGGAACTGCAAACGTTACAGTACAATCCAGAGGCAAATTCTACAAACCTGTACTCCTGTGAGTGATGCCCGAGCATCCAGGGGATTGCGAGATTGCAGCCTGGAGCTGTAAAAATCACCACCCTGGAGTGTTCAGACAACCTGCCTAACAACAGGATAGTCCTGTCTTCTCTCAGATGTTATACAAGGCCTGTGCATGCAGCACTTCAGTATATTGCTTTGCCTCCTCCAGATCAGGGAAGTGGTCCTGCTTTGAGCAGGGGGTTGGACTAGATGACCTCCTGAGGTCCCTTCCAACCCTGATATTCTATGATTCTATGATCTTCACTGAACAAAACATGTAACCGAGTCTTGCTTGGCACAATTACAAGGTTTGGTTAACAAAAGTAACAAGTAAAAATAAAGATGCGTGAAAGCCTCCTCTCCTTTGGGCCCTTTGGATCTCAGCCCATTCCATCAAGTCTCCGTGCAGGGCTGGCAACATCTGGAATTAAAGTGAATCACAAGGCAGCTTATAGTTGCAATTTGCAAGAACTCTCTTCACTTAAGCAGGCCCAGGGGTTGGTCTCTAGCTGGCAGGAAAGCTTTGCTGGCAGGGCTTGCATCATGTCTATTTGCATATGAAAAGCATCGGGCCTGTATTTTGTTTATTTACATGGAATGACTGGGAGTAGTTAGTGGGAGATGGTCCAGTGGCTAGAGCCCGGACTGGATGTCAGGAGACCTGCATTGTATTCCCAGCTCAGCTAGGTGACCTTGGGCAAGTCACTTTCCCTCCCATTGCTGGTTTTAAATAATGGGCCAGGGCTCACACAGCTTGTGGGCAGGTGCTTTTATTTATTCCAAACTGAAATAAATGTTATGATAATGAATAGCTCCTTAAGGTTACATCTACACTGTGAGCTGGGGGTGTAATTCCCAGCTTGCATGAGTCCTAGCAAGTTCCGGAGATGTTTAGCCAGGAGTCTAGCCTATTGCAGCTCCTACATTTGCTAGGAACTCTCTTTAGTACCATGCTGAAATGGTTAGAAGCGTGTCCAAGCTTAGTTTTTGCACTGGGGACAGTGATGTTGGGAGCTGCGCAGGGAAAGCTGTGGAAAAGGGCAGGCTGCAGAGCTCCTGCCAGGGGAGTAGCGAGGGCATCGTGCACAGCGGGGCAATGCATTGCAGAAAGTGATGTCTATTTGTTCAGCTGAATCAGTCTAAGAGTCAGAGGGGAAAAAAGCAGCGTTTGTGATCTGCATATGCCCACCCACACCTCCCCCCAAAGGGGATTCTCTATGATACAAAACTCCAACCGCGCTCAGTGTACAGGTGACAGCCTCAGCCACCAGGTCTCAGGCAAGCATGATGCAGACAATGGGGAATTGGGAACTAAGCCCTGCAGTGCGGACACAGGAAGCAGAAGCTACTGAGTTAGTCTGGCAGAAGAGGAGACATGGGAGGGCAAAACCAGAGAGCTCTGCTGTGAGACATGAGTCAGAACGGCGGGCAGGGGATGAGCTGCAGGCTGCTGCTCACCATAGGAAAGGGCAACCATTGCACCCAGGATGAGATGTGGGAGGAGGACTCTCCCTACAGCTCTGTTCCATCATGGTCATATGCACATTGCAAGCCGCCCAGCTGAGAGAGCTGAGGTGGTGTTAGAGCTGCTGGTCCCCAAGGGTCAGAGTCACCTTCTGCCAACAAATACCGTCATACGATCATTGTAGAAGTGTACGTGGCTGGCTGGGACCCAGCAACCTGGTAGGGAGCAGTCAGGAATTACACACCCTCCCTTTCCATCTCCTGACGTGGCAGCGGTTCCATAGGGTTGCTACTGGGGATGGGAAGGACAAAGAGACAGCTGTGTGGGAAGATGGAAAAATAGGTTCATTACATAGTAAAGAAGAAACGATCTGCCCAGTACAGATACGTTTCCAGCAGGAGGGAAATGTCCCAGGGCAAAGTTCAAGGCTCCTTGCGATGCCATCCATTTTCTTTAGTGGGATAATCGTCTTCCAACCATCACCTGTAGAAAAGCATCTGAAAGCTTTACCACACTGTCAGAAGAGTAACACCTCCCTTTGCCCCATCTGTGCTGCATTTGAATGGGCCAAGCTCCATCTCTAACAGGAAAAGTGCATTCTATCTGGAATAAGGTATCCTGGCGAGGTGATGTGGCAATCAGCAGATAAAAGTGACAGTTCATTACACCAAGCAGGGGCAGTGACTGCTAACAAGACAGAGCCAGGTAATGGAATGTCAGTTCAGGCCGATGTCCTGGCACGCGAGGAAGCTAGAAGAGGCATCAAGCCTTCCTGACCTTAAAATGGGACAATGAAGAGGCAAGAGAGTCACTTCCAGATCAACTACAGACTAGAGTTCAAACAGGCACAAGTCAGTAAATCACAAAGGGAAACTTGTAGAGGGGCTTGGCATTTTTAGTGCAAAGAAGTTTCCCATCAGAAAATATGGTTTTGTTCAAGCTGAAGGTTTTCATGGGAAAATATCTATTCTGACCAAAAAATTATTTTTTCCTGCTGGAACTGTCAGCACAAACATTTTGATTTTGGATGGATCTTTCAAAAAGTAATGGAAAAAATCATTTTGTTTTAAGTTAAACTGTCATTTCTTTTTTTAAACCAAAAAAGAAACTAAAGAAACTTAACAACTGCCTGTCACTTATATTGTCTCATTGTCCCTTTGCATTCCCCCATCAGTCTGTATCTATCTGTTGTCTCTTGGCTTGTAGTGATATTGTAAGTGCCTTGCAACTTGGACCAAACCTTAATGTTCTGTGTATGTACAATGCCTAGCACAGTGGGGTTCTGATCAATGACTAGAGCTCCTGGGTGCTACAATAATATGAAGAATAATTAATAATAAAAATGTTTCATCTCCACATTTGAAGAACCTTTTATGTTTCAAATCATTTCAAAACTTCCTCTGAGAAAACAGACATTTTTGACCACAACATTTCAAACGTTTTTTTGTTTGATATTTCTTGTAGGAAAAATGTTGTGGTTTTCCCAGTGAACTCTAGAAATAAGGCCAAATTGTGGATACTGCTCCAGGTAAATCCATTTCCACAGGGAAGTCATGGAATGCAGCAAATACCGACGGGAATCTGGTCTTGTCCTCCTGCTCCATGTCAGATCAATCACGCAAATGTGGACTAGGTAAAAGGAATTCAGCACAAAGCTTTGCTTCCTCTGAGAACATCCCCCGTTGCAACCGACAACCATTTCAGGCAGAGATAACACAAATACTGTAATTACCTGCCTAGAGCCATGGCTGGTATCAGAGTTAAGATTAGTGAGTAAGTGTTGTAACTACAATGTGTACATCTCTGTCTCTATCTCCATGTTTGAGTGGTGCCGGGAGGCATGCTCATTAGACAGTGGTGTCAAGTGGGGCTGAGTATTTCCATTCAACAAGCAATCCCAGTTACTATCTCTCTAATCGCCTAATAGGCAGGTACACACAAGGCAGGCTGTTATTAAAAGAGCTACAATGGATGAGTGAAGAGCAGGAAGGGAAAGCAACTTTGTTACCCAAAACTCCCACTAGGGAATATTCGCCAGCTACCTGCAGTGAAACACCTGGCTGAGCTGACAGCAGCTCTAGGGGGTGAATTCCGATGGGGCCAGGTGGGGACGACATTTGTGTTTTTCCGCGCAGTCCGGTGCTCGATCAGTAGTGAGTAGAGATGGGCCCAGAAACTCAGGGGACGCTTGGATCCCGATCTGAATTTCATGGCTCATCTCTAGTAAGGACCGTTTGCAAACTGAGGCCAAATTTTAAAGAACAAACCATGAGTGAAGGAAACCGGTCTCCCTTGGCAGAAGCATGAGGTCCTTGTGGCAAAGGCTACCTGTTGGGTATCACCATTTATAAAATATTGCCACTGCTCGACAGTGCTTTTGTAGTAGGGGAGGGGAGCCATACAATAAACCCATGTGCCCCTGAAGGGCCTTGTACTGGTCTGATCCATCCTTATGACCGAGGGTCCATTCTTCATTGCAGGTTTGCTCAGCTAACAGGCGTTGCTTGAGAATAAGCAGGGATGCTCCCTCTTCCCCAGGGGTTGTGTCCTTCCCACAGGTTCGTTGAGCTCTTCTCCGCTGCAAACCAAGGTCACCTCGATTGTGCTTAGTCCACCTTCAGTATATTCCCCAAAGTTGCCATTAGTCTGGACTGTAAACTTGGCAAGAGGCAGAGACAGTGGCTCACCCCTGTATGGGCCTTTCATAGTCTACAGCACTAGAGAGAACCTGTCTCGGGTCTCCACGACCATAGTATCTGATCACCCCCTAATATTTAAATGTACCTTGCAAGGTAGAGCCATGTTGTTATCCCCATTGCACAGATGGGGAGCTGAGGCACAGAGACTTGCAGGAGGTCACACGGGAAGTCTGTGATGGAACAAGTAATAGAACCCAAGTCACCCAACTACCAGGCTATGCCCTTCCCACTAGACCATCCATCTAATAGATAATTTAAGGGATTAGGAACAGGATATCAAGCCCTTTCTTATATTAGGGACGCTCTTCTTCTGGTGGCTTCTTCTAGTCAAGGGTGATGCACACTGGCAGAGGAAGGAATGCTGTGGGGGAAGTGGTGGTGGAGCCTGCATCCTGCTTGTTGATGTTGTGGGTACATAGCACAGTTCACGCTCCAGGGCTATCACCAGCGTGGGAGATAATCCACGTGAAGAGGTGATTTGCACTAGCTTGGGGGAAAATACCTCTGAGAAGGTAATGAAACCACTAGCACTCTCTTTGGTAGGTGTGACTTAATTAAAAATCACCTGCTGGAGTTTATTACCGCACAAGGCCCTTTTAATATTTCATTCCTTATCCATAGCAACCTGGAAATCGCTGTTTGCAGCCAGCTTTGCTGGTATTAGGGAAGACAACCAAAATGTCACTCGAAGAAGAATGAACTAAATCAGAACTGAGCTGGGATAACGCCGGGCACATGTAGCAGCTTAGGTTGTGCCAAGAGCGTTAATCATACGTCCTGAGTAATCATTGTCTTTATAGAATGCGAGCTCTCTGGCAGTGTCAATGGTCAAGGCATGAGCTCCACACAGACTGTACGGAGTCGAAGGTTGTAATTCAAATGTTTGTGGGAAAGGTGACTTTCTCTGCAGATCTGCAAGAAGCACTTGGATGCATTTGTTGAAATGTATATATTTATTTATAATGTGCCATAGATAAACGTGCTGATGTGCAGATATTGGAGGTAACATGGTCCCCATCACTCAGGCCCGGAGATATGTGACTACCTTTACTGATAGGCATAGTCCCGTAATCGCTAGCATAAAGTTATTCATGTGCATAAGTTTCCAGGCCGAGACTTCCAGTTCTGTTCAGATACAATACCCATGTCCTTGATATCGTGCCAGACTGATGTTCTCTTTGCAGGTAATATGCTGCAAAATACACATTTTGATTTGATTTAATAGAGTTTCCGCTAATTTACAAAGCTAAAATTAATTAAAAATTCTTGTTAGTTTCATAACAAACTCACTTACACTGAGTGTACCCATTCCTCGGACACTCTGTTAGGTATGAAAAAGAGTGTCCCACAAAATATGCTGAAATTGAGGAAATTCTTCCAGCTCACATTGATGGTGAACATTAACAAAGTGTTTGAATTTCACTCATGGGGTATATTTTATTGGTGCAGGCACCCAGATGGAATGATTGTCACAGGCCTCTAAGGTTTGGTGGACATCAGTTGTGTTATTGATTTAAAAATGATCATCAGAGCTGACCTCTATATATTTTCATTTACAATAGAGCTGATACTACAATCAGTAAGAATCTTGCTGCTCCTAGCTGTGCATCAGTGAAGCGATCTAATCCTAGCTTGCTTCAACAGTGTCTAAAGTTACAGTTTATGGAGTGTTGGTTTTGGGGAATTTTACTTGTCTTGGTAGATTTATTCTGGATAAGATTCAAAACTGCAAATATTTACAGACATGATTTTAATGAACCTTAGGGTTTACATAAAGATACTAGAGCTCTGGGCCAAATTATTGCCCCAGACAGCAACTCATGGGTCTCTGTCGCATAATATATATGGAACTGACCCTGGGTCAGGTATAAAAGGAGCTGTCCCAGGGCAGATCTGACATGGAGTGTGTCGCTGCTTGAAGTGCCTTCTGCACCCAAAGAGGCAAAGTTCATTTGTAATCAACAGACACCGAATTCCAGGTGCAATGAACTGTGACAGGGTTTTTTTACAATCCATCTTCTGATGAGAAACAAATGTTGGTGCTTTCCTTCCCTGCGTTTGACTGTGATCCCACTCAGCCTGGTGTAAATTGGGAACAAATGCAATGGAGTCAGGGGGGTTACACCAGGCATAAAACCAGGGTAAATGAGAAAACAGTGAGGCCCCTGTCTTTAGCTGGGTAACTAATCCAACGCTGACATACTCTTGCACTGACTAATACTGATTTATCTCCTCCAGAATCTCTTCGTTGCCTCTCTTTCCTTTATGCCCTTCCAACCACCACCACCCCCTCAACCCAGGCCACCATAATGGCAGCCCATGTCCCAGTGATAATACCTGGTGCGTAAGCTAGCCTGAGTCATGGTATACTTCCCTCCATCCTTCATGGTGCTTCCTGCATTGGCCCAGGGATCAGGATCCCCCCAGCGGAGCAGCACATTTTGGGCCGGCTCCCCCTTTTTCCTTTAATTTCGTCAGGAGGAGTGTGGCCATCATCTCATAAGGCAAATATGTGACTGGGCATCAGTACTCCTGGCTTCTATTCCCGAGTCAGCCAGTGACTCACTGCATGGCCTTGGGCAAATCACTTCCCTGCTCTGTGCCTCCATTTGCCCATCTGTAAAATGGGGACTATAATCTTATCGCCTGGGCAAGGGGGCTGTGAGGATAGAGTTGTGTCCATTTACACTGGTGCATTGACTTTAGTGGAACTGCAGCAGTGTAGCTAGAAGGAGACGTTGGCTCACTGTATAGCACTACATGCTGTAAAAGGCTAAGGACTGTTGTTCATTTGAATGTATAGAGGATTTTGAAATCTCTCCATTTCAAAAAAGAAAGCTGTCAGGTGTCTTTACCCTAGTGATGCTTTTTTTTTTTTTTTTTATAATGGAGATATCCTATCTCCTAGAACTATAAGGGACCTTGAAAGGTCATCGAGTCCAGCCCCCTGCCTTCACTAGCAGGACCAAGTACTGATTTTGCCCCAGGCCCCCTCAAGGATTGAACTCACAATCCTGGGTTTAGCAGGCCAATGCTCAAACCACTGAGCTATCCTTCCCCCCCGCTGTTGGTCCTGCGATCACTTAGATCAATGAGCAGCTTAAAACAGCATCAGTCAGGTTATGGCATAGGTTGATAAAGCAGTAGTTCCAGCCCTCGGCCGCTATACAAGGCAAAGGTCTTGGTTTGCTACCAGTACGTGATTAGTAACAGTGCATCTTGTTTGCACTGGAGACCCTCTGGCTGCTGCTGCACCATCATCTTATGTCCATGTTGTTTAACTCTTGGCTTAGGGAATGGCTTTCCCTTGTATAAATCACACACAGGGGTTGCCTCCCAGCGCAATCCACCTAGGGCCAGATCTTCAGCTAGTACAAGGCAAAGGAGCTACATCGACTCATATCCACTGAGGATCTGACCCCACGTGTCCATCCAGAACCTATGTCAGTGTATAATCCTAACTGTGTTCCCGGGAGGCTGTGCAATTCCACCTTTGCTAACGAGCCAGCGAGTAGGTGTGCCAAGCGGAACCGCCTGTAGAAAAGTGCTCACAACCCCATTCCTGCATTCCCCCACAGGCAAACGGGTTCCCCGTGCATTCCCCAACAGGAAACATAAACCAAAGGAAAATCACCCAGAGCCCTATGCAGGCATCCCATGAAATGCCAGTGCATGCTATTTAACATGTGCCGAAGGCTCCCAATAGGCATAAGTCTCCAGGCGCCGAGGGAAGGAGAGGGGATGAGATTAGTGATGTTCGGATCAGAATGGCAAGCTACCTGAGTTACCCCAGCCTGGTTTCTGGCACTGCCCATCAAAGCAACAGTTGCCTTCTGATTATCACTGGACTGCATCCATGAAATCATTAAACAAAGTTGTCTTTGGAAAAGAAAAGCTCTTGACATTGTCATTTCATCTGGAATAAGAACATAAGAATAGCCATACTGGATCAGGCCAGTGCTCCATCAAGCCCAATATCTGACAATGGCCAGTGCCTGATGCTTCAGAGAGAAAGAACACAACAGGGCAATTTATCAAGTGAACCATCCCGTCATCATGTCCCAGCTTCTAGCAGGCTTAGGGATACCCAGAGCATGGGATTGGCGCCCTGACCATCCTAGCTAATATCCATTGATGGAACCTGCCCTCCATGAACTTATCCAGTTCTCTTTTGCACCCAGTTATACTTTTGGCCTTCACAACATCCCACGAGAATGAGTTCTGCAGGTTGACTGTGCGTTGTGTGAAGAAGAACTTCCTTTTGTATGAATGTCATCTCCATAATGCTGCACTTTCCAGGGGGCAATTAACTGGAGCCATTCAGAGGGAACTGGTAAACGTGGGAGGTTAATCTCCGAATAAATAATACAGAATTGTTCCAAAATGCATGCACCTTAGGAACTAAAAACCAGCCCCATGAGCAAAAAGAGAAAAGTGCCTCTCACACTTTGGGAGGGTTCGGTTTGATCCCACAGGCTGTGCCAACTCAGACACGTGTTGTTTTTTTTAATGAGATGAACTACAGTGAGCAGTGGCCAGGAAGGGGTGCCATTGACCAGTTTGTTCCAGGGTTCAGGAACACTTCTGAGCAGTCGGTGTCTCAGCCACACAAGGGGTTCCTTTCTCAGGATGGGCATTCTGCTCTTGTGGATCAAGGCCGCCTCCAGCCAGCGCTCCACGAAGCGTTTGCAGTTGTGGGCAGAAATATTTCCAGGGGCTGTGGTTAGAGCAAAGGGATTGAGATGCAATGAATTGCTGAAGGTCACATAGCAAATTAGTGGCCGCGGTGGGAACAGAACCCAGGTCTTCCGACTCTTACAGTGGGACTCTAGCCACTGAACCCCACTGCCTTCCACTACAGGAGCTCGGAAGAAAAAGCCAGATAACTGAGGGATTTATGAGAGGCTGCAGGAAAGCAAAAAAGCGCCGGGGTTCTGCTGCCAAGGGTTGCTGCTTGGAATACAGACGTTGGAGAGAACAAAAATCTCATGTTTACAGTATCAAAAACCTCTGTGGCATCAAATTTACTTTCCTCCTTCCGCAGATGCTGTGAGTTATTAATAGGAACAGTTGAGGGGCTCTGAGGGCAGCTGTTGTAGAAATTATGCCTCTGCCTTTAGCTCATTTTTAGCACTAGTTTAAGCCCTCAGAATCTCCTCCCACTCATTTGCCTCGCAGAATTGATACAGAAATACCTCTGTCTTGACTGTTCCCTAGAACTGGCGCAAACCACTCCTGGAGCAGGAGGGGGGACCTCAACAGAGGATCGTGTAAAAGGCACCGAAACATTTCAACAACTTGAAGGAGCTAAATCACTGTGAAACTGCTGAGTCCAACCTTCCAAGTCAAAAACACCCTCCCCAGACTGGCTTAGAGGAACCAGAGAGGTCAAGGATTGAATGGGCCTTGGAAAGAGAACTGCCTTCTCCTACAAAGGGGTAAGGCCCATTGGCTGGTGTGGGGTAGGGAGGAAACTGCAGTGCCCATGTGGCACCTGTCCTCCCTAAGCCAGCAGTCTCTGGGGTCATCAGTCTATGGCCAGTTTTCACTAGGGCTTTCTCAGTGTGCCTGGGTCCAGTGATCCTGTTTTTAGTATCATGTGTATTGCAATAGAAGAAGGATTAGTATCTCCATTTAACAGATAGGGATCTGGCTCAGAGAGATTATACGACTCACCCAAGGTCACACAGTGAGTCTGTGGCAGAGCCAGCAACTGGACCCAAATCTCCTGGTTCCCAGTTCATTGGCTCAATCACAAGACCAACCTCTCCAAAGCGGTGTTTTGTTTTGCTTTGGGATTTTGGACTTAAAGTGCAGCTTACTGGGGGCTGGGAAAGAACAAATCCACAAGACTCAATCTCTGCCAAAGAAAGTAAGTCACACGAACACCCTCAGAGGGAGAGCACTGCATTGTCCATGTCTCTTGGAGATGCCATTTTTCCAGGGTGTATCCCAGGAAGTAACACAAGCAGCTGCACCCTGTTTCCTACAGAGCCTCGCTTGGCAAGTACTGCATTACTCTCAGCATTTTCCAGCCAGCGCTGCAGAAATGGTGGAGAAACAGTGCCTGTCCCCAGAGATAACGGCCTATCCGCTTTAGCTGCAGACAATATTGTCTGATAATTAGACACTAAACCACAGCCGCTTGGTTCGCAGGTTCACTGAGCTCTCTTGATGCGGCGTTAATCAAAACTTGTGTGAGTAAATGAGAGAAACCCTCATTCTATTCAAAGAACATGCTAATGACATTTGTTTTTTGCATCTGATGCATTCGTTAGTCTGAAAATGGAACTCGATGTTTCTGATGTTTCTGTCTCTCTTTTTTTAATGCCTACATGAGCTTTACAAATCAGACACAAGCCCTTTCAATTTGTCTTCAGCTTGATTTAATCAGAGCAGCGCTGTTTGGAGAAACTGTGTTCCGATCAAAGCGGAGAAAAGGAAATGTGGAGTGTCCTCGTTTTATTCTGATGCAAAGCAAAACAAATGTGCATCAAGGGCAGTAAAACAAAATGAGAAATAAGAGAAAAGTATTAAACACAGGGATCTGAATGGCACCATCCCTGCCCCCAGCAGTCTCTTGTGCATTAGAAAAGGGTTAGCAGAGCCAAAAGGTGCCTCGGAAATGTGAGTGCTCGTCACGTCTTCTGCCAATGGAGGCTAGGCAGCACCTGCAGCATGAGAGATAGCTCTTCAGCTCAGATATCACAGGCTTTTCCACGCTCAGCTAAGACTGCAGCTTCACTTGTTTTGTTCCTCACCAGAAGGGGCAGGCATGAGGGGTGGCAATTACATCGATTTACCAGTGGTGTGATTAGGTGTTGCACAATTCTGGGAATATGATCCTCAGGTTTCAATTCTATCCTCCTACAGGTATCAGAATTCACCGGTTTTAAGATTTTATTCTATTCTGTTCTTATGCAGGACTCCCATTAAACAAGGCGACTAATGTCTATCAAACACGGTGCTTCCCCATTCTCCTCTCCACATTTATTACGTGCAGGGTACATGTGCAGAAATGTTAGTGCATATCAGTATGCTACGTGTCATTCTGGGGGAAGGCAAGGTGGTGCAGCGTGCATTTAGACCAGAATACAGTGAGGTTTGTGGCAGTTTGTAGTAGGGGAGAGTTCTGCAGGCTGGGGCCAGGCAAGAATGCAACCTTCATACGTCTCTGCACTGTCAAAGCATGGTCCCACGTAGAGAGCCTGAGGAGAACTGAAGAGGACATTACTTGACGTTGCTAAACCCACCCAATCCCTGGCTTCTCATCAGATGCTTTTAAAGCTGTCAGCCGCACTGATGCATGGTGGGTAATGGTATGCCGCTTATGCAAATGCCTTCACCAAAGGCTTATTAAAGAACATCTAGCCTCCCAAACTGACAGCATTACTGTAACACTGAGGTGATTTCTGGGAGGCCTCTTTATAGGCAAAGGATAGTCATAGGAGCTTATACCCCGGTGGGAATCACACTTATCTAATCTCTTCCACTTCCCTCCCCCTGCCTCCAAATTCATGAACTTTTATAGTACCGCCTGTATTTTTGAAAAGGCAAATGGGAGAGACAACCCTTCCAGAAGAAACTGTGTGCATGAAAAGAATTATATATGCTACAGTAAATTTAGTATGAAATTGCCATGCCAGCCCCAGAGGAAAAACAGCCTTTTATGTCTTACTTTTCAAAGCACCAAAATCTGCATTTGCCTCCGCGCCTCTTATCGCTATTTTAAGTGACCTGCGTGACCATATTGCCTGGCATATACATTTCACCTCAGTTGTTGTTATTAGTGTTCTTTATATTATGGTATCAGGTAGAAGACCTACCTGAGACTGCGCTAGCCACTGTACGTACACAGAGTAAGAGGCAGTCCTTGCCTCAAAGAGCTTGCAATCTAAATAGACAAAACAAAGAATAAATGGCCCAGTGAGACATCACACAGCAGGTGAGATGCTGTGGTGGGACTAGGCCCCACATTCACTGTGTCACATGCCATGTCTGACTCACTTGTTCGTGGACCCTCATTTCACAAGGTTCCCAAAATGGAAAGTAAGTTTTACGATGTAAACCTCTGTCATTTCTGCCTTGCCTCTTAGGGCGAATACATTTTTCTCTCCTTGGGGTCAAAAGCTGAACCAATCAGCTGTACAATCACTAGGATTCCAACCTAGTAGAAGAGCTTCCCTGATACTGCATGGGAAGTGCGCAACATTTTGCTCGCTACTTGGAAAGTGTCTGTCCTACACTAGCCGTGTATGACCCACAATATATTAGCACAACTGTGCCCAGCAAACTGAAGGATTTTTAAAGTTTGGAAGAACTTACTTCACTGAATGCATCTCCCAAGGCACTGTGGTTCTGGAATGAACATTTTAATTAACTGATCTATGACAAGACAAAACAGCTAAAGAAGAAACTAAATTATAGGAAGAATCATGATGGGTTTCCCTGCTGAGCATTGCAAAGAAAGCTAAGAAAACTTTCAAATGGTCTATAATTATCGGACATAAATCTGAGAATCTCAGAAGATGGGACTGTCACCAGTGAGACATGGCAGTGAACATCTCTCAGGAAATGGTAAGAGAAACAAGAGAAATACAGTAATAATAGAGGAGAGTCACTGGGACAAAGGTGGGAGAAAAAATACAGACACTAAGATTCTACAGTAATGTCTATTTTGTCCGAGCTAATGAGCAGTAATGTATGTAACTGAGAGGAGAATATGGCCCATTGTCTACTAAATGCTATGTTCACAGCACATAGCGAGAAGTTAGATACAAACATAAATAATCTTGCTGGAAGTTCGCAGCATAACAGGACTATTTCTTTAGAATTCAGAACAATAACACAAGAACCAAAAACAGAGAGAGAGGAAACCGGCTACTCCCTGAGGCAGCAAGGCACAATTCACCCTACCTTGCTTTAAACTGGCTCTTTCTGATTGACACCACCTGGTGCTCGCACACTTTGCTACAGAGCCCGCTAGCCTGCGAGCAAGGCCTGGAACCACCTAACCCTCTCTTATAGCGATAGCTTGCAATTCCAGTGCAGTGCTCAATACACCACACTAAACAGGGTTCCATCAAATGCAGTAGAAAAAGGAGGAAGCATTTGCTGAGCAAGATTCTGGAGATAAGAGTCAAGAGGATGCAGCTGAGAAGACCCTGAGCAAAACCAGGGTGTTTGTATTTGGGGGACAATTCCATTGCTCCTCCAGCTTGGCAGTAAAGCTGCACTCTCAGCTGGAGCCCTCGCATCTCCCCTCTGCGTAACAGAGAGCACCTTAGAACATTAAAACCGAGAAGACTCAGTGCAGAGCATCTGTCACTCTGAATCTCCTAATCCCACGGTAAAGCAGAGAGCGCTTCATTAAACAAATGCACAAGGAATGCTTTCCCTTAAGGACTAAGATTCCTCCCCCCAAAGGATCAAATAAGAGGCCAGCTCCCATTGCATACAGCGATCCCTATTCAGGCTTCCCCCCCGAGGCTGACAAGAACATCAGACTGTGCAATGAGTTTTACTGGGACAGGAGTTCACTTCCTTGAGAAATTCAGTCCCTTAATATAAGATTAAATAAATTCTCTGCAGCTGTGCCAGAAAATCTGTTGGATGGGAACGCAGCCACTCTTCTGAAGAGTGGAAATCAATCTAATGATCTGAGCTCATTCTTCCATCAGGCAAGGAAACCTGGACATGAAGTGAACAGCATTGTCCCACTGGGACTTGTGAGATGTTCATTCAGAGGAGACCTCTGAGCAGCTTCCATTTCTACAAGTAAAGAAAAAGTGCCTGGGCAGCATTTTGCTGATTGCTATTGTATTCCCCCCTCCCCCCCAAACAGGGATTAGCGGTCGCTGCCAAGCAGGTAGATTAGCTCCTGCAGGGTGCAGCTAAAGAAACTCACGATTTGGGGATCAAAGCTTCAGGAAGCAAGAAATCTGGTGCGTTTTGCAGTAAGTTTTTCATTCCAGTTGCAGTGGGATGAACCACCTAGAGAACTAAGGAGTTTAACCAGGACAATCATCAGCTTTCCTAAAGGGGCACCTGGGGAAAGGATGCTGCCTGAGTGTGTTACATGTCTCAGAACAGTCTAAACATATCATCCCCATGGACAGAGATGAGGTCCATTATTATTATGGTAGCTCCTGCCCCCCGCACCCCAAACCAAGGTCTGAGGCCCCAGTGAGCCAGGTTAGAGAAGGCCAGCAAAGGAAAGACAGGCACAGAGAGATGAAGTGGCTGGGCCACCCAGCAGGTCAGCAGCATAGCCAGGACTAGAATCCGTGTCCCAGTGTAGTGCCTTTGCCACTAGATCCCACAGTCTCACGAGGTTCAGAATTGTCCCGCTTAAACCAATCAAACACTTGTCAAGCGGGTTTCGCAGCCATCCCTCCCAGATGGATCTCAGGCTGCTGGTGAATCAACATGTGGTGTGTGGAGCACTTGCTAGTGGTCAACAGCAAGTTGGCAGGTCATTTGGTGTGGGCTAGCTTCCTTATTTCCACCTAAGAGAAATGGAATAGCTGTGAGGGGGAGATGAAATGGAGAGCACAAGCAGACTGCACCAACTGGCCCACAGATCACTTACCACGCAGAATGCCGCTGAAAATACAGGAAGGATAAAATCCTGGCCCCATTGCAGCCCATGGCAAAACTCCCATTCATTTCAGTGAGGCCAGCATTTCACCCTAAATACTTCCCTAATCTCACAGTTCCACATCAGCAGTTGCTGTGGTTGCAGGGGTGGGTTTTGTACTGGAGCGAATGGGAGGGGAGGTCTCCCTGGGACTGTCTCTCTCTTATGATGTGTTCATCACGCCGGCAACCTTTGAGAACCCCCTGCACCTAATCAGTGCAGACTGAAGTTTTTCAGGGGCTTTGGAGTTGTCAGTATGTGATCACCAGGGAATGAGGAAGGGGAATGGTCTCAGCTGGAGGAATCCATGAGCCACACACGCAGAGCAGATGTACATAAATAAATATTTGTGATGTGTCTCAGTTACTGTAAATTCTGGCTCTAATCTTTAAACTACTTGTATCCAACATGTGGGTTAGAATAGCCCACACAAAGCCTCAGGGCTGGAACTACAGTAAACAACAGCCTTTAGCTTTTAGAAACCCACTACTGCTGTCTCTCTGGCTCCAGAGCATTCCCCTGATTAGTGTGGAGTTGCTGATGAGCTCATCAGTCCCCCGGCTGGGAATGTGAGCACTAGGGGACTTAGCTCCTTAGCAACTATTACTCCAGGAGTTGGCAGAGCTATCACTTCACACACCTTAGCAGAGCCACTCAGATGTCCTCGCTAGCCTGCCAGCAATTTTTATTAGGAAGTAACATGAATGTCAAGCACTAATTCTTCATTAATCAATTAGCCACTAAAGATAAGGCAATAATTCTCAACCCTGAAACAACGAATTCTAAGAGAGCTGTGATCGGCTCTGTCACTCATTAAAAGATCGTGAATGAATGTAGGGGTCGTTCATACGTTGTATGTAATTACATCATGCCCTAGTCAATTAATGGCTGCTGAAGTTACAGAAAACACACTGCCGGAGAAGGGAAATAGATTTAGAAAATGAGTAGATTAGTGATTAATTGATTTTTGTAGCATTTTACTATTGCGTGTGTCCCTCTGTAAAGAAATGGAAATGTCCAGGAGCTTAAATGTTAGACTTGCTGTTTCCCCACAGGTTTGAGTTAGTTTGCACCGATGTCAATGGAAACTGGATATACAATACTACAAACTAGAACTCTCCCAGTGGAAGTCTTTTGCACCTGCATTGCACAGGTTTAAATGACTACTCTAAGATCAAAGCAGCAGAGATTCAGGCCTTATGTTTCTGGTGCGGCTTGGTTTTGTGCTCTATGTTGTCTGAACATAGCTCACTGTCTTTTATTTTATGTGTGATGTGGTGTTTTATGTATGAGGTGCTGGGTTATGACACGAAAGGACTCTATGCTTGTAAAACTAAACTGGCTTTTTATTAAGAGAACTATTTACAGAGATGCTGCAACTGCAGCTAACATTCCAGCCATGTGTGCACAGACTGACTTCCTTGTGTCTCCTCCAAATTCATCCTTCCTGCAACCTGAGCTTCTCCCTCCAAGTTCCATGCAGGATGCTACATGCAGGAGTGCTAAAATCTTAGCTGGTATAAAGCAGCACAGATCCATTGGCTTCCGTGGAATGACATTAACTTACAACTGCTGAGGATCTGGCCCTGAAAGTTGTTCAGTGTCAGTGGCTTGCAGTCATACAGCTTCCCTTTGTCTACAGTTGCTCAGTACGGTAAGGGATCCTTCCTGAAAAGCAGTAATCATGTGATAATATAACATCTGCTAAACCCTTAGCTAGCTTGCATCATCTTACTGAAAAACAGGGATCTCGAGGGAACTCTTATTTATCTGCATTATTCAATGGAGATTCACTTAACAAAACTTGGCTACAGTTTATTTGGTAAGCTCTGATAGCAACCGAGATCATGGGGGACAGGAGCTAGCATTGATTCAGTTGCTTTTGAAATAATCCCATCCCAAGAGTTTTATCTGCAGCACCCTAGTAAGGAATCATCGGCACCTAGCAAAATAAGAAGACACCCAGTAATGGATCAAGGGCCTCATCCAAAGCCCACTGAAGTTAAGGGGAATCTTTCTATTGACTCAGTGGGATGAGAATCAGGGTCATATTGCAATTCTGTTCCATTTGATATCGGTTCTTACACTCACTGGAGTATCTGAGTATCTTCAGAAATTCATTGTCATGAGCAGTAGCTGTCACACGTGGCTCTCCCCCTCTCCCCAGGGGAAACTGTGGGGTGATATTTTCATTTCTACTTTATTTTATATTTGTTTACTATAGTGATATGAGCACTGTGCTGTTTCCGTTAGCAAAGGCAAGGTGGAAGACGTGCACTATGCACACGGAGTGTAAGGTGGAGAACGTGGCTGATCAGAACATTTCAAATTTGACAATTTTCCCACAAGAAAAAGGGACACACTTTTTGCAAAATAATAATAATAATAATTAATAAATTGATGGAAAACATTCCCATTAACCAGCTCTAGTGGTGAGGTTTGTAGTGGTTAGGAACATAGGACTGGAATGGATCTCCTGAGTCACTGAGTCCAACTGCCTGCTATCACTGGCAACCCCATCATAAAATCCTGTTCATACACGCATCAAGCTCCATCTTAAAACTAGGTGAATTGTTTTCCCTGAACTACTCCTGTGGGGAGGATGTTCCAGAATCTCACTTCTCTGATGGTTAGAAACCTTCTTCTAATTTCTATCCTAAATTTATTCAGAGTCAGTTTATACCCATTTATTCTATATGCATTTGAGTGACGGTTCCAGAGCCTGGGACTAGCCCCTGTGAAAGGCCTGTCTCCTGCTTGTTAACTCTACTGCGCCTGAGTACTGAAGCTGTTGGCCACAGATATTTTAGATATCCTGGGTCCAAATCATTGAGCTCATTGAGGAGAAAGACCAAGGCCTTGAGTTGGACCTGGTACTCTACAGAAAGCCAGCTCAGAGAACAGACCTCAGCTTTGACATGCTCCAGGTAGGCTGTGCTGCTGTTGTGACATTCTATCACATTCTGTGTAGCTGGATTCAACCCCGTCCTTGGTCCTTTGTACTGTGAGGCTGTCTTACAGAGTTCAGCCCAGAATGGCTCAGTCCCCACACTGAGCTGTCAGCATTTTGGGGCCCTCATGACCCTGGTTTAAACAAGCCAAAATAGTTATACTGCTGTGAGGACTTTAAAAAAAATGAATGAGTTTTAATTGAGTAAAGTATATACAACCAGGTGTTTTGGTTTCCTCAGTTACAAGCTCTGGCAAGGAGGGGGGTGTATTTAAAATGAATTTCTCAGGCTAAAAATATCTTCAAAGGGTATGTTAATTTTGCATATGCTATTTAAATCACTGGCTCACATCTCCAGCTGTTTTGAGTATTGAACTTGGGTAGCTCTTCTCTGCCAGCTTTTTTTCATCAGCTGTAACCTTTCCAGAATCTTTCTAATGTGATTTTTGTTTGAATGTATGAATGTACACATACGCCCCCTGCCCACAAGGCAGGTAAGTCTACATGCTGCATTCAGTGCAATAAACTGGAGAGCTCCACTCTGCTGCTGGACTTCTGCCTGCATTATTTTTACTTCAGTAGGGTTTTTGTTTGTTTATTTTCTGGGGGGACTATTGGTTTAAGCTTAGAGTATGTTTGTTGAGTGTATTTGCCTCTTGCACTCCCTGGAAATCCCCTCAGGCCCCCTCCCCCATTTGCTGATCCTGTTCATGAGCTCATCTTGCTAGGCCATGTGCTGGGTCTATGACTTTCATCCATACATGTTTTCAGGATCTGGCTTTTTATTTTAATCAACTTGGGCTAGAGTGTCAATCCCTTGCTCAGAGTAATGAGCAGTTACTCACCCAGGTAGTTCCATTGAAGCAGATGGGGGCTACTCGTGTGAGAAAATGATCCCACCACTCTGAGGGAGTGGTTCACAATCTGGCCCCACTAGCTAACATTAAAAATCATCACTGTTGTTAGAAGCACCCAAAGGTCTATTTCAAATAAATCATTGCCCTGATCCCAAGCAGTTCCAAGCTTCACATTTTAAAGTGAATTAGAAGCAGCATCGTTTATTAGAACAAATTGCTAATGTTGTGTAATCCAGTGCATGTAAACAAGTTCCGTCGTCCCCGGTGCCTTTTTCTATCTACTTTCCAGGCTAATTGGGTGCTTCCACTAAAGCTCTTTTGATAATAAGCCCTTCTGCATGCCTGGATATAGACAGATGCTGATATAATATAGACAAAGAAGAAGAAGGTGGCATGTGATAGGTTTGCACTGGCTGCCAAGAACTGGGGCATTACAGGAGGCAGTGTTGGAGCAGATACTTTCACAGATTCATAGATTTTTAAGGCACGAAGGAACCCTGTGATCATTCAGCCTGACCTGCTGCATAGCACCTGTCAGAGAATTTCACCCAGTTACTCCTCTACCCCTAGTCTGAGACAAGGCTGGAACTTAATGGATAGTGTCCAGCGTGGCTGTACCATCTTCTGATGGAACTAAATGGCAGAAGAGTCGCAGGAGCAGAAAGGCTGCCAGAGCGAAGGTCATGGCAGTGCCCAATGGCTGCAACCTCTGTGCCAAGAGTGGGACCTCAGAGGGGTACCACCTCCTGAAAAGTTGGCTGAGGGATGCACAGCCTCTGCAGGATCTACACCAAACTAAACCTGCACTGCCCTGGCATATCCCATCCAAGGAAGAGCAGTGGTAGACCGACCCTTCTGTAGGGGTGAATGCCCCACTGCTAGCAGAGAGCCATGCTGACTCAGGGAGATGGAAGTGCCTAGCACATTTCTGGCCTGAGCTTTTCAAAGATGTCTAAGGGATGTGGACACCCATTTCCCATTACAGGTAACGGAAATCAAGCCTCTAGATCCCTCCTCTCACTTTGGAAATCTCAGAATGGGTACTGTATAATTCATTAACTTGCAGCCCCAGACACGGCCAGGTCAGATTTAACCCAGTGTATGTGTGTGTGTGAATATATATATATATATGCCATGCTTAATATGATAGCCACCCTTTTGACATACACACTGGGGATTGAACCGGGGACGTCCACAGGTAAAAGCAAGAGCTGTTACAGCTTGAGTTAAAGAACCAAGCCTTCTTAACCACTGCTGTAACAGACTCACATTCTTTGTGAATTTGGCACAGATGGGGACTTGTAACCTACACTAACCAGTGGGTTGCATTTACACTCCATGGGCCTGATCCAATGGCCATTGAAGTCAACGGGAGCTGGATCAGGTACTATAAGTCTTCAAACCATACATGGTTGAGACCGAAACACCCTGCAGCCATCCTTCCCGGGAAGGGTAGTTGTAGTCCCATTGGGCTCGCGCCTCAGCAGAATGAACCCTGAATACCAACTGCCTGGAGTGTGTGCCTAGATGTCAAGGAATCTGAAAGTCCCCCTCCCCATATACAAATGGATTGAGAATCCTCAGCAAATCTCTTTGCTTTTCTTATGTTTGCCTTTTGAATGGGCATGTTCAAATATCCAACCCCACTACCCATAATCTGCCCTGCCACATGGCTTTGGCCCTTGGGTAACCTGAAAGGCGTATGGGGATGCAAAACCTGTCCATCCAGTACAATGGTGGTTTGAATAATAGACTTTATTTATTTATTGCTTAGTCTCAGCATATAAAATGTCACTGTGACTGCTTTAATATGGCCATAAAACGGAGACTAGCTTTGAAGCCTCATAATTCTTAAATATAGATATTGTTTAAATATTTAATGCCCACATTAATGATATTTTAATCCTCTCAGAATGTGTGAAGTTGCAGTCATTTGCATTAATTCTTAGTTGTTGGCCGTTTCATTAAATCTCATTATGAAGATGCAATATACAATGGCGCCTTGTCAATGGGGTGTTTGTTAATTCCCACCTCAATGCCGGTACGAACAATGCACCGCTTTAAAAACAGCCTTTAGTGCAGCGAGATAAAGCTCATAACGGCGGCTGTTGTTGGCACTTTCAAGCAGAGCAGCAAAGCTTTGATAATTTTTTTTTAAATAAAAATTGTTGTTTAGGATCCTGAGTCATTAGCCGCATCTCTGGTCATTTACAGCTGACAACAAAACACTGGCAAAATAGGTTCCTCCCCCCGCTTGTAGTCAAGATCCGAGTTCGGATTTGTGTTTCCCTGGCAACAGAGGATCATGGCGGGGCCCAAGCCGAGAGTTTGAGCAGGAAAGGACAGGCTTGTGTCACACATGCCATGATACAAGACTTTCCCCTGCAGTGTAGACAGAGTGTCTATGCGATCAGGGGAGCAGACCACAAGTGAGGGGACAACCCCTCAGTAGGGAAATGGAGCATGTCAAGAGATACTGAGGTGTAACTGCTTGGGCATGTATATTACATTCTTCCCATTTGCATTGGGCTAGATGATGTCCTTACGAGACAGCCCATAGCTGCTAGACCTAGGAACACACCAGGTAAGGAACTAGGGCTCAGGGAACCTCTCTCTTTCCCCCATGTTTCCAGGGGGTAGTGCGTAAGTTGACCGCTTTCCTATTCCGGCAGTCAACTGCTACCCCTCCTTCCATCCACACTGATTCAGCTGCATTGGTCAGCGAGTGGAGCCAAGGCTGCTCCTACTCCATCCCCATTTGCTCTGGTGGGGGCAGCAACACATAGTCACACTTACTCCTTCCTCTTGGATTCATGGTGTGTAGGTATTCATTGTAGAGGAGTAAGGGTGGATCTTCGCCCCTCCCCAGGGGCATAGACAACTTTTTTTATTTGGGGGGAGAAAGGGAGGCTAGAGTTAAAAAATAAACCTAGCTGTTAACTATTGGTTTTGCACAATCTGATAATTCAGTTTGTTCTTTACAGCCCAGGAAGGGCACCGTCCTCTGATGGTCTCAGCTGTTTGAAATCCCTCTCTTGCCCCCAGGGAATCAGCTGGCTCTTCGTAGCAGGGCCAGGCTGGAGGTATGCCCTGCAGCAGGTTCTGACTCCATTCTTCCCTGCCTGGAAAATGGTTCAGCAAGCAAGGTCTGCTCTTTTTATGAAGGGACATCAGAGTGTTTGTGCTTCTCCCACTCTATCTGCAGCCAGGCTGGCTGTTTCCCTCTTTCTCTTTTTTGTGCATGATGACTTCTGATCCTGGGATAGGTCCAGCCTGAGGCCACTTCTCTGGGGCTGAATCCCAGAGCTTCCTGATTGGCTCTTCTTCTCCCCCACCTCCCAGCACTTCCGCTGCACATACTCCACATATTTTTTCCGCAAAGGGAGCTGGGAGGTGAGATATGATGGAGCCTGTGGGGTTGTTTTTGGCTGTTCTTTTGCCTCTGACTCCAGTCCCATCATGCCTGGGGGTCCCATCATGCCTTCAGCTATCGTCGTCTTTGTAGTATTTCCCTTGTCGTAATCTCTGGGTGAGAGAGGAACCCTATGGAGTTACCTAAATAAAACATAAAAGCAATTGTTTTCCAGGGTAATCCACAGATCGGGTTTAACTGTTCCCTTGCCTCATTCTGCCACATTCAGGATTGTTCTACAAAGAATGCAGTGACTGTTTAAAACCAAGAGGCCAGCTAAATGTTTGTTTGCCAGAGAGTATTTTGGGTGTGTGTGTGTGTGTGTGTGTGTGTGTGTGTGTGTTTTCTGCAATCCTGCACTATTCTTACTGAGTAGTGACCAAGTGAAGTACAAAAACCAAGTGTATATTTTCACGGTCCTAAAATGAAATTGCTTAAAACATGGCAACTGGAAAAGGAGGAAACTACCCTTCCAACAACAAGTGGATTAACTCCTGCTGCTTGTAGTGATGAGCTGTCTCTTCCATCACCTGCAATTGGAACCAACGGCCAGTCGCCAGACACCTCATCAACTACAACTTATGTCTTTCCCCATGCGTAACTTTGGAAATAAAGGCCATTCTTTCTCCTCATCCTGATCTGATTATTTCCAATGGCTCCATTATTCTGAAGCTAGTGACAGCACATTTTGTTTCTATTATTGTACAGCTTTTAGTTGCAAACTACTTTTGACAAAGTACACCGATTAAGCTTTCACACAGTTTGGATTCCCTAAGTGGAAAAAGGCCCGATCCAAATATGAGCGGCACCAAGCTTCTTCATGTCATCACGAAGCACTTGATATCCTGCCAAAGGCCACAGAGAATATTGGTGACAAACTAAGTTTCCAGTACTCTCAGGAGAAAGAAGGAAACAGGAAGATACGAATGAAAATACTGAGTAGCACATGTTATTCTACCAGACAAGGACTTGGACGGCCATTATACTGAACAAGCTGAACGTATGTCATTAAGTGGAGATGCTGACTGTAACTTTATTCAATTGCTTTGTTTGCAGGCAGAATATGATTCAGACCTTTCAAAGTGGCTGCAAAAGAGACTACTTCCCAAGTCCAGCTATTCAAGAGGAGATAATGGAAATCATGTCTCTTAAAATTCAGAGGGATATTGCTGAGAAAATTTCTGGACAGTGGTATACAATTATGGTAGATGAAACAACAGACTTCTCCAACAAAGGGCAAGTGGTTTTATACCTGCGTCATGTGGGTGATGACATGAATGTTTATGAGGCGTTCACTAGATTATGCAATGTAACTTGTACATTGGTGGAGGTAATGGCATCAGTAATTAAGGATATATTATTGTGTCTACATCTGAGGATCAACAGCTGTCACAGACAATGCTATAATGGTGCTGCCAATTTGGTAGGCTTAATTTCAGGTGTAGCAATCAGACTCAACTGAAGGAATTACAAGCAACATATACTCATTGCTATAGTCATACTTTGAATTTGGCATGCCAACGAGACTATTAAAAATCCGACTATCCTCAGAGATGCTCTTGAAACTGCTTACTAAATCAAAACATAATTAAAAATACCCAAACAAGATGTTCTATTTCAAAACATAAAATCTGAAGTGTTAAGTACATCACCAGCCACCTGTGTCCTCTACCCAACATGGACTCTTAGTGCAGAAGCATTGGTTTCAGTTTCTGAGAACTACCTTGCGCAGTGTGCAACTTGGGAGGTTGAGAAGAATGTAATGAACGACCCTGAACTGGTGGCATAGTAGCTCATATGGAAAAGTTTAACTTCTTCTTTGGTATTGAACAAGGTAAAAAAGTCCTCAGTGTGTTAGAAAATCTGTCCAAAACTCTGCAAAAGTCAGAGAGCCAGTCTCGAATGGCAATGACACTGAATTCATGTCAGTCCATCCAATCAGATGAACACTACAACTTATTCTGGGAGCAAATCCACAGAAAAGTTTAAAGTTGGAGACAGTTGGAATGCCTAATCTTCCAAGGAAGAGAAAAGTTCCCAAGAAATGCAAATAGGGACAGATGAACCCAGCTACTCAAATTCAGCAAAGGAATTTTATAAGTACATTGACTTTGAAGTAATTGATTTTACAATTCAAGTATTCCAGTATTCAATCAAGATATGAACAGAAAGGCTACAAAATTATTCAAAAACTTGAAACACTCATAATGCCAAACATAACAGAAACTCAAGTTCAAAATATGCTTCTGGTGTATGGTTCCTATTTCAACCAGGATCGACTGATTCGTCAGCTTCATCTGCTGCAAGCCAACTGTCAGCTCACAGAAAGATCACTGAAGTCAGTTCAGAAATATCTCAGTTCAGTCAGACAAACTGAATGTCAGCCGTTCTCTGAAGTGGCAAAGTGGATAAAATGATTTTGGTGAAACCAGCAACCAATGTGTAGACAAGCGTAGTTTCAGTGCTCTGCACTGTATTAAAACATGGCTTGGATCCACAAGGGGACAATCACAGCTCAAATGGTGTCAGATTTTACATGTACACAAAGACAAAACCGATGACTTACAGCTTACAGATGATGCAGGAAAATTCATTTCAAGATGGTCGTTGTTTGTAACCTTTTCAGATGTGTGAGTCATTCTTTCCATTCATTTTTTTAAAAGCAACAATTTAATAAGTAGACTGGTTCCATCACTTGTCCACTTTTAATGAAGTGAGATAAATGAGCCCACAGTACATACAACCCCATAGGTGCAAGTGTCCTTGAGTCTCGGAGTACAAGGGAATCTGTGGCCACTTCCATCTGAGTTGAATTTGCACCAGTATATTCCCTTAACTCTCTTGTGAAAACCAGGTCTCAGTCTCTGAGGTTTGCTCTGGAAATGTTCTACAGCTCACCTGGGAGGTCTTGCAGGCCCTAACCTCTGACCAGAAGAGACTGCTACTCCATCATTGTCACTGATCCCTGTTCTGATCTCAGCATCCTTTGTTTGCTTTGGCTCTTGAAGTCATCCTCGCCAAAGGGTACTAACGATCACAGAACTTCTCTCTGTCTCTCTCCGCTCTCTGTCCTGTGGTGTGTAGGAAGAGAAGATACAAACATTCACCTAATTTGAGCACCTCCATTGTGAAAACTGATACAAAGAAAACACTTATTTTCTCCATAATGTCCTTATCCTACTTAATTGCTCCCATTAGCCTCTGTTGGTCCAGTGGACTCACCAGTTCTCTGGCAAACTTCCTGCTTCCTTTACACGTAAAAACGTCTTAAGATTTGTTTTTATTTGTTCTTCCTGCTCCCTCTTACTCTCCTAATTTCCACCTTGCATCTTGCCTACTTCTTCCTATTGGCTTCACTCGGACTGGATTTCCAATTGCAAAGGACACCTGTTTGGCCTGAACAACTTTTTGAACTTTATCATTCAACCCTGCAGATTTTTTTCTTGTTTTCTTGCTTAGGGAGCATAAATACCTTCTGGGACCCCATTGTGGTTGTTTAGGTAGCCTCCATGTTGAGTCTAAGTATTTAAATGTCCTCATTTTCCACATTAGAACCTCTTTGGGGGATTTTTTTTAAACGAGGAAGCTATCTAAAGGGCAGTTGCATTTGATCCAGATACCTCTAGCATCTTCAAATTCCAGATCACAATTGAACAGCCTTCAAGATGCTCCAGAATTCCAAAAGTATCTGAAGTGATATAGTTTAAATGAGCCTGGCATTATTTTCAGGCATGCTTTAGTAACGTGCGCTGCAGTATGTTGTTTAAAATGTGCCTAGAATGCAGACGCTGCTCCCAAAAAAAGAATGAAAACTATGTGACCATCAAGTTATTTTTATTTGGAAACTATCCCCTGGGTTAAACAGAAAGGCCTCTGTCTCGGCAAACTTCCCCTTCTGCTTTGTAAATGCCCCAAGAATCTCATTGGATATGCTGCATCTGACCAGGAGAAGTGATTCCATTTCTGGCACGTTGATTAGCTCCTTGACAAAATCTCCAAGCATGACAAGTTATATCACAGAATGATGCAGTCTAATCCATCCGATGAGAGCTCACAAATAACAGGCAATGAAATACAAAAAAAAATCCAATATTCATTCACTGAGTACGATTTGGTTTATATTACTGTGGCGGAATGAGGCACTGTTATTCTCATACCGCTGGACAGATAAGAGTATGGGGCTATTAGAAATCATTGTGGATGGAGGCGAGGAATTACCATTCCTGACTTTTTTCATTGCCACCTTTCCAAAGGCCAAAGTAATCTCTCTGAATGCCCTGATCTCCCAGGATTGGACCTTTGCATGCACGATACCAGTGCAGGGGTGTGTGTGTGTATTTTTGATGGGAAAGGATCACTGGGCAGAATCAGGACCAGGATATCTATCAAATAATGATGCAAACCTAGAAAGACACGGGGAAGAAGGGGAATACAGCCCTGCTTTAGATAGCTTGAGGGGTGGATTTCCCTGGCCTCCTCCCCCTAAAAATAAAGCACTGAGGAGCACCAGCCCAATTGGAAGCATCTAGCATTCCCAAGGGTATTGGGACTAGCCGTGGAGCAGTTACGAGAATCCCATTTGCAGTGGAGCTACTCGTTCCGTTAACGGAGACAATTTCTCTGCTGAGGAAATACTTAGTGGCTTCAGAGTACGACCCTTTCAAAAATGCATTTCCACCTCTGGCTACTGCTCTAAGACGTGCAGGTTGCCCCTCGGATTTGGACTGCGTAAGCTCTTTTACCATCAAGAGCCAGGACACAGGAGAGAACAATTGCTACTGTAATCCCTGTGAAGGCAGCTGGTCACCATATGCCATGTGTTTTTCTTGGCTGTCAGTGTCATTATCCTGTCATTAAAGGGAAGGGAGGGGCTGCAAGAGGCATCAGTCCAGTACACCCAGGTTAGACAGCAGAATTCTCCAAACATGACTTTGGCACCATCCAAGACAGCACTAGGACCTCCAGCTAGCTTACTGGGTGGAGGGGCTCTGCATCTGGAGCTGCTTGCCTGCTTCGGCAGAACAGTGACCAAACTGGCCATCAACCGAGTCAAACTGTTGGAAACCAAGGCCTGGTTCTCCCCTTGCTTTACCAGCTGGGAGTCACTCCAAGGAAATGGACAGGCGCACATTGGTGTAAGCCAGGGGGAGGACCCAACTGGCCTGTTCTTCCTAATAAATGCCACCCCCTTTCTGGGAGGTTGTTTATTTGATTAAATATGGTGGAATGTTCAGAGGGATCCGCAGGAGGCTAGAGCCAGCTGTTCGCAGTCCCAGGCTTCCCTCCTTCGGCTCCCCGGCAGCGTGGCTCCATAGTCCTGGATGAGGCTGCCCAGGGACCCCCTGCACCCCTCTCATTTAAGCATCTATGTAGATACTTACATCACCTGCACCCCATAGGGTCTGAGCACCTAAAGGGGGGTCCCTCTTGTGGAGAGAACTTAGTGGAACAGGTAAAGAGCTGCAGGATGCATTATCCATTTGAGGGAATTTCCACAGGGCCAGAGGGGGGTGATCTGCATGTTATGAACCCATCCCATCACTCCCCACCCCCAGCCCTCACAACCCAAGCCCCCACGTGGTTCCTGACCAGGCGTGGTGCTGTGAAGGTGTCTAGCATCCCTGCCATGTAGTCAGAGAGATTCCTCTCCATGCACAGGTCTGGTATTCGCCATCCGGCCCCTCTCTTTGTATAGATGTCTAACTATAACCAGAGGCTCCCGCAGAGTCAAACAGAAACTCAGACTCCTGCTGGGGCACCTCTCTGTTCTTTATCGTCTTGTTCAAATTAAAGCCACTCCATCCCGCAGGGGTAGGGATTAGTTCAGACACCTTTGGGGCGGCTAAGCAATTGTTTAAACCTTTAGGACAAGGGTCCAAGTCGGGACATTCTTGAGGCCAACAGACAGTTATGGTTAGTTCTTCAGAGCCTGGGGACAGTGGCTGGGGAACATCTCCCCAGAGGGGCAGTGGAGCAGCAAGGCGTCAGGTATCCATGTCCCTGCCAATAGATTAGAGTGAAGCCGCTCAGCAAAAGGAGCATACGAGCACGCTCAGCAAACGCAAGTGGCCTTTGCAAACCTATAGTCTGACAAGCTGAAGGAGACTCGGGATTATAATAAGGCAGCTTCTCACCACTGAGAGAGGGAACAGGAGACAGAGCCCAAGACAGTGTGAACGTCTCCAAGAAAGCGAGAGGCAAAGCGTGGCCTTTCTGTTCAATCCATGGCTGTCTACTGCCACTGCCAACAAGCAGGCCAGTTAGTGTCAGCAGTGACGGGGAACACGTGCCTGCTAGGAACTAGAGTGCCATCACCTTGCCCTTTAACACAGCCTACCCAGCAGCCATGTGATACCACCTGGTAACATTCCAACCACGGTGACCAAACTGGGGCATATTAGAAAGGCTCTGTAGCCATTAAACAATATCCAGTCTCCCTACACATAGTCCTGGGGCTTTCAAATTCCTTCAGGAAGGGGATGTCTATTTTTTTTTTTTTTGATAAGTCACTCATGATATGGAACGTTAAGGGACCAATAACTGTGTGACTCTTTTTTACCAATCCTTGGTCCCTGGGCTGTAGACTTTGAGAAGTTTCTAAACTCTCAGCATGTGGGATGTTCTTTGTTTCTAAAGTAGAGGCCGTTCTTTGTCTGCCAGATTTGCTGTTGCCTGTTTCCCTGCTAGACACAACCTGATAGATGGTTGCTGGCAATACCAGAGTACCAGACAGGCAGTGCATAACACACACAGAGGGAGCTATTTATCAGCCTTCCACCAGGCAGGCAATCTACTTGCATGGTTGCCCAAATCTGAGCAAGGCTGTTGACTCATCTCTAATTACAATAACCTTAATTTCCCCTTCAGATCTCTTCTATAGATTTCCATACTAACTAGGAGAGTTCTTCACTCAGACAAATGCATCAGACTGACTCTTCACTGGGGCGGTTATTATCTGCATTTATTCATGTTCTATTGAAATGTTCCAACCGAATGAGTGTCTACAAATAAACCATCTTGTTCCTTTTGATCCCAAAGCTCAGCGGAGAGCGATCATGTTAGAATGATGGTACCAGCGCATCCAGCCAACTGGAAGAGAGCAATGCCAGGATAGCAAGAGCAGAACAGTTGGATCCTTGTCCTGGGGGTAAAGTTCGCCAAACCTGAAGATGTTCTTAGCTTGGAGCAAAAGAGCTCGGATTAAAGATGGATCCCTCAGGTCCTGGGACCACTGGAGACAAGTAAGCAGTGCCCATCACTCCATGCATTTCCTTATGGGGAATAGAAACAAATGGGTGTGATGCTTGGTATATTAAGGAGGGTTTGAGTAATTCATGTATATCCCTTGGTGGGGTATTTGACCCATACTTGCCCTGAAAGGGTTAATCTAGGCTAAAAAGGTGGTCAGTTAACTGGACAAGCCACCTCTGAGGGGAATCAGGTGGATTACCTAATCCCTGACTGAATAATGAGGGAGCCCAGCTGAGGAGGAAGGAGCTGAGCTGAGTTTATAAAGGCAGGAAGCTGATAGCAGAGGGGGCAGCTGGGAAATAGGCTGCAGTCACTGCCTAGGAGAAGGGAGGTGTGTTTGGGGTTACTGAGGCAAGCAGTTTACAGTTACTCCCTGTGGGGGAGGGAGTTGTGGGGCTGGCAACCCCAGAGAAGGGGGGAGGGCCAGAAGGTTAGGAAAGGCACAAGGAAAAGGCAGCAAGGTTCAGAGGGGGAAGACCTTGACTGCTGACTAGAGGGTCCCTGAGGTGGAACCCAGAGTAGCGTGTGGGCCTGGGTTCCCATACCAGCTGCTGGTTGGGCTGTGAATGGGAAGATTGCCTGAGTCTGTTTGTTAGAAAAGGCTTTGATTCCCTGCAGGGGGGGAAACTCGTCTAGTGAGGTGGCTGGAGGGCCAAGGCATGAAGAAGCTCCCAGAGTCACCACAGAGCAAGACCAGCAGTAGGTGTGCAGTAAACAGAAGAAAGTGGCCTGGAAGAAGCTACTCCCCAGAGCAGCCAGGAGGCGGTGTCCCTAGCGGTGAGCGCACACCATGACAATCCCTAGTACTGAACTGTGTGTAGCCCTGCTGGGGCTCTCCTTGGCCCTGTCTACATTAGGAGTCCTAAGGCTGCTAACAGCTGGGTCAGATGTCCCCCTTTTTGGAAAGTTGGGAACTCAGTGGCTCCCCTGGGGTTTTTTGAGCCATGCTGATGAAATATTTCTGAACGGAATTACAGGCATTGCATTAAAGTGGGCAGAGATAGCCAAACCTCTCTCCCCCCTCACACTAGGGCAGCCAACATAGCTAGCACCAGTGGATCTTAATTCAGCCATCGCAAGGATGGAAAGTGTTTGGAAAATGCCCTATTGTACATGGGGCTGGGAGTCCCAAGAGCCTGCAAAGAATCATGCTCCGGTTTCCATGCGTTGGAATTGAGTTCATGCACCAGAGATGAGTTTACCGCGTGCAATCTATTTCCAGACTGCCCAGTGATTATTTTTGAAGGCTTTACCTATCCAGGGTAACCTTCCCTGGATCATAAACCTGGGTGGAAACTTGGGGTAGTAGAGGAGCACCATTAGGTAATAATAAACTCCCCACTCTATTTACCTATCTGTCTACATGCTTGTAGGGCCTGTGAAGAATGCAGGGCCAGAGCAGCTGAGCCACCACTCTGGTCACTGCAACTCCAATTAGTTGCTTGGGAATAAATCTGATGATGGCAGCCAAACCTAATTGCTGGAGTGGGGATGGGCTGGAGAGAGCTACCAGGCTCATGAACCCATTCCAGGAAGTAGTAAAGGCGCAAGGAAGTACCAAGGGGAGGGTGCTAGACTCTGAGTCCCAAAAGAGATCTCAGAGGAAGAGGTCTCCTACCTCTTCAGTCCTTGACTTAGGAAGCTGAGGGTGGGTGGTCTCTGCTGTTATAAACAAGGCGTTGCATAACATGGTCAAGGTGGCGGGGGAACCCTGTAAATAACCCACATGTCGTTTTTACAATCAGAGAGAGTTCACAAGGGACCTGTGTGCACAGGGGAAGCTAGGGTAGAGGACAGGCCCAGCACATAATGACTGCACTCATTAATGTGTTTATCCTCATGACAGGTGTTTCTCTTCAGTTCCCCCATTGCACGGATGGGGGAACTGAAGCATTGAGACACTACAGTCCTGATCCAAAGCCCATTAGAGTCAGTGCCCAAACTCCTATGGACTGAACAGGCTTTAAATCAGGCCCTAAAACACAAGCATTAATGAATTTATCCCCAGAAGGGAGGGAGGAATCACTACCCCATTGTGTAGACAGGGGCCGGAGGGATTAGGTGACTTGTACCAGGTCACACAGCAGAGCTAAGAACGGAACTCGCGTCTCCCGAATTCCAGTCCAATGCCAGGCTCTTACTGTCACCCCTCAGTGCTTCTCCACTCTCTCCCCCAATGCCTTTCCTCTGCCTTTCCTCTCTCTAAATCAGAGTCCGTTGGGTCTCTGGTGGTTTTTAGTGGATTGTTTCTTTATGGAGCAGGCTTTATGAAGCAGGCTTTATGAAACATAGATATATATGCATCCAGCATCTGTGGAAACATTTAAAATGGGACATTAAATTATAGCCAAGTGCTTTCAGTTCCATTTAGTGCACAGATGAGACCTAGGAAATAACAGCTTTTTCTTTAAGGAGCACCTAGAATCCACATCCATTTTCATCTGCTTACAGACAGGGAACAACAAGAAGAAAAGTTATTTGTGTGGAGATAGTTGTAAATTGAATGTGTCTCTGGACTCTCCTGCATTTTTATACCAGGTACTCCAATGAGCCTCTTTCTCTTGCATTCTGAATGTCTCCAGCTTCTGCTTGGGCAGCTTTGCTCCCTGTTGTGCATGGTATTGAGGGGCGGGGTTGGCTCTGTACATGGTGGCCGCAGTAGTCTTGGCGTATGGGCATAGCTAGCTGGGGAAATCCTCTGAAAGGAATAGAAGATAAGTTGTTTCTCTTTGCTCCAGCACAGAGATAGCAGTAGCATCTGCAAATCTTCAGATGAGGGAGCGGGGGAAAGCTCCCTCTTTGCTGTTGGTGAAATGGAATAGATCACTGTAACATGCACGGCAAACATTACCAGGCTTTTACTGAGCGGCTATCAATTGTAATATAATCCCCTTTCCTAAAGATCGTTGGGGACATAATCCTGTTCATGTATTGCTACATCTCCTGCAAATCAGCTAGCCCTCTACCCCTCTTTGATGGACCTGTGGTTAGAGCACAGGACTGACAGGCAGGAGAACTGAGAGTTCATCTCAGCTCTGCCACTGTCTGTCTTCCTGGTCAAGTTATAGCCCTACTCTGTGCCTCAGTTTCCCCACTTGTAAATGGGGATAACAATACCTGTCCTGCATGGGTGTTGTGAAGCTGAGTGAATGTATGATTGCAAAGTTCTTTGAGCTCCTTGGATGTGCTCTAGAAATGCAGGTGAGGTGTGGGTGGAGGCTTTCAGGTTTGGCAGCTCAAGACGGTACATTGAAGCTAAGAAATATATCCATCCTTCCATGTTTTCCTCCTGTTAGCTGATAATCCACAGAGGGGGTTTGTCTTTGCACCATTGTTGGTGCATGGGTGTGACGTGATCGCTGGCCAATCAGAATGTGGCCTTGTGCACTCAGTGTCTTCCAGCTGGATTCTGATATCAGTTGGTGACCACTACAGTCACCCACTAGCAGTGTATATTCTCGCAGGGGGGCACGCTCACAACCTCTGCACCAAAAGCACAGCTCGTGAAGGGTAAAATACACCCTTGGGAAGAGAGTCACCATTAAGGCTGTGCACCACTTGCCGCTCGCGTAGGACCTCAAAATAGTGCATCAGAGGACTTACATGGTGGATAGCATTTTTTATGCACGGGGCAAATTTCATCCTGAAGGTGCCTGGCCAGGGGATGGATAGGTAAATGAATGGATCTAACACATTCCAGGCAGTATAGAGCAGCAATACACATGCCTGTGCTCACACATGCAAACATGCACACATTGCAAACTCCGAGGCTGCAAGACCCCTGATGCAGAAGGCATGCTACTTCCGACTTCACCATTTCTCCTCCTCCTCCTCCCCCTTCTCCTGACTGATGCCCCCTTTCAGTCCAGGGTGCTCCTTTCTATTAGATTGCCAATCTCGTATTTTTATTAGCCCCTAATCTTCTCCTGGAGCTGCAGTGTAATCTTCTCCAAATTTGGTTGTTATCGTAATGGACATCGACTTATTCTATTTCCAGAGTACATCAGCACACTTAGAACAGCAATCTCCTTAAATGTGCAAAAATCTCCTGCTCTGGACCCTAATCATGAATAATAGGTAACAATTTACAAGTTGCAGTGATAGTGAGTTATGATGCTTACAATACAGAGCAGCTGCAGTTACTCCAGATAAATCTGAGGAAGAGAGTCAGGGTCTCTATTTTTAAGATTTGTTTTCTTTTTAGACACACACTCTGATCAAATTCATATGTCCCGGGGACTTGGATTACCCTTCTCCTTGTCTTCCAAGCTATGGTGTTTAATGTGCCTCTAATCTGTTTATCAGGATAGTTTTATATTAATACAGAAATGTTTAACAGCAGGAGTCACAAGGATTTACCACTGGGTTGTTTAGTGTCTGGCATCAACATTACAAAACATGAGCACTGGCATAGAGAGAGTTGGGCGGCAGAACAAAGGAGGGTGGGAGATGGAGGGAAGCACAGCTGTGGGCAGCTGGATAGCTGGAAGCTTCATGAACAGCCTCCTTGTTGCATGGAGGGGCTCTACAATCAGGGATGTAGCAGGGCATGCAGGAGCTACTGTATGGCTTGGAGATACAGGTGTAACAGGCAGGCCATGGGATCAGTGTAGAAACTCAACTCCCTGGAGCAGGGACTGGGTCTCCCTGGAGAATTCCTTTCCTATCCTGGGTGTTGCTGCACCACCAGTACCCAAGTGCGGCACTCGCTCTCCGCTGGGCATTCATCACAGGCTGATTTAGAAGCTTATTCGCTAACCTTTCACACTCCTCCTCTGTACGCTGCTTGGCAGGCCAGCTGCGGTGTACGTATCACCCTCGTCCTCAGAGCCGCCTTCTCCCTCTTGCAGAATGGGAGCCGAGCACAGTCCGTGTGCTTCCCTGAGGAGAGGGGGATACCCAGACCACCCCTAAGGAGCTCTCTCAAGAGCTAGCCCCAGGCCCGGCTTCACTTACACAGTTAGGGCTCTAAATAGCAAAATGCCCAGTGACTGCCACGGGAATAAGCTCAAATCCCTATACTGCACATTCCCTAGAGAAGGGCAAAATGCTCCTGCTGCTGCTTGCTCCTTCATGTTCCTCATCCTCCTGGGCTCTGGGCCAGATTACTCCCTACATTCTTCTCTCCTGCCTGCCCACTGAGGGGTTCCATCTCAATGACATGTCAGCTGAGCACCTCTGGGCCATATTATTCCTGGAGAGGTTTCTCAGAGCTCAATTTATCAAAGCCAAGCAGCTCTGATATATGGCATCAGCCTAAAAGGGGTCCCTAATAGTGCCGCTGCTTTGTACCAATGTATCAAGGTCTGATTTAAGTTCCATGCTATGCAGGAAACAAACTCATCTTGGAGACTAATGTATGTTAATAAATGCACATATTTGCAATTAGGCTGTTACCTGAGTCCTAGCGAAATTTGGCAGATGCTAAAAACAAAACCGTTGGTCCTGTCGGTTTAATTCAGAAGCTTGCCAGGTGAAGTGTTTCTTTGAATAATTAGGGTCAGTACTGGAGCTGGTGATTTGAAGACTGTGTGTTTATAGACCACATGACAGAGACTCTTCTCTCTGGTCAGTATTTACTGTTTTGGAAGGGGAAAGAAATGAAAGGAATTTTGGTGAAATTAACCTAACTGCAAGTCCTATGGAAAGATTCTTTGACCCTTGCAATTTACTAACAGGTGAGAGGGGCTGATTTTCCATAGGATCAGATGAGTTACGCTGGCATGAAACCAATGTAAAGCACTGTAAAACTGACATGTAGAATCTTAAGAGCTTAATTAAATAAATACATGTACTTTTAAAAACACTTTATGTATTTATTTATTTAAGACGTTCTAACAGGTTTACAAATCCTTGCCAGGGAAATATCAGACGAAACAATCAACAGCCAGCTTTTGTTTAGGGAAACATACAGTAATATAATCATCAGAGCTATCTATTTAACAGGGTGTTATATGCCAGCACTAGTGTCTACACTACTATGACATATCATTTCTAATTGTTTTATTGAACTGAGCGAACTGATTACACATTTAACAAACCTGGCGTGTCTATCAAAAGTTAATATTAAAGTACGGGGTGCTGGGTTTTTGCAGGTGGCATACATATACTTTAAATCTTTTATATATTTCACAGTATCCTTCCAGCTGCTGTTCAGAAGGATAAAAATATGAAGGGATTATTATTATGATTGAATATTAACATATTTATATATTGTGGCTCCTAAAAGTCCTGAAGAGATCAGAGCCCACAGAGGCAACAATTTAGGGGTTGAGCATATGTCAGGGAAATTTAACAGAGTTCTTTGTGGTAATACAAGATCCATTTTGTACCATTGCAGTGTGTCAGCATTTACGGTTTGCACCAGGGTATATGGCTAGTTATGCTGGAGTATACTTCCCTGATCTAACCTGGAGTATGTATATGACAGACCATAACTGGTGGGCAAAATAAATGAGTTAAGAGTAGAACAAGTGTCTCAGCACCATGCATGTGACTCATGGAACCCAGGTTCCTTATTTGGGCAGGTTTCCCCATCAGGGAGCATTGAGCAGATTTTATGTGGTTGGCTCAAGTGGTCTTATCCCCACATGTTAATTTCCTAGCTGGTTCTAGTATTCAGCTACCTAGGCACTTTGTCTCTTATTTCTACTGGTCTCTGCTTGACTAAGGATGTTGTTTTAACTGTTTGCTCAGTTAAATCTCGTCCCTTTTGTTCTCTTTAATGGGATCTCATTAACTTACTAGCCCAGACCTGTTTTCTTCATCCCCCTGGGATCTCTGCAGACCTGCAATAAGTTGGTATTGCTGTCATAATTTCACACTATCCTAATGGCACTG
Organism: Emys orbicularis; assembly: GCF_028017835.1. Taxonomy (NCBI): domain Eukaryota; kingdom Metazoa; phylum Chordata; order Testudines; family Emydidae; genus Emys; species Emys orbicularis. The sequence continues at coordinate 29,806,849 of NC_088697.1, read as the reverse complement.
GAAACGGGTCTCTGGACTGGCACTGAAACCACGAGGAGGTTCTTATGCAGCCTTGAGTTGAGCCTTTTGAGTGCAACACCAGATCTCCCTTCACTGTAAGGGGCGTTTCTGTTGAGGAAGTAATTTATAAAACAATGAAAGCTAAATATAAAATAACCAGACTCTGCTTATTTCCTCCTGAAGCAACAAGCCATTTTGATGAATGCCATGGAACCTCTTAACTTTGCAATGACCCAGATCTCCATCAGCTACCTTTGGAGAAAAGAGTTTCCATAGAATTATAGAATATCAGGGGGTCATCTAGTCCAACCCCTCCTTAAGGATTGAACTCACAACCCTGGGTTTAGCAGGCCAATGCTCAAACCACTGAGCTATCCCTCCACCCACTTTTCACCATTGGTCTGATCCCAAAGCCCAGTGTAGTCAATGGAAAGACTCACGTTGACTTCAGTGGGCTTTGGATTAAGGCCCACAATGGATCGGGGGTCCCATCTGTAGCCCTTTCAAAAGCACAGCATATTTTAAATGGATCCCTCCCCTCTGCCGAACTTATTAGCAATAGGAATGTCACGGGGTGCTGGTCCTAGAGCAGCTCCAATTGTTGTTTCTGTATTTGTAATAGCTAATAGGTGTCTGGAGGAACGCTATGCTGTCAAAATACCACTGTGGGTGTTAGTGGGATCCAGGACTAAATTCTCCCCTGGATTGCTCTGGCACAAATCTGGAGTAATTACACCTGTATAAATGAGCAAAATGTTGCCCCAGATGGCTAGAGCAGGGGAGAGACCCATGAAATCTCTGTTCAAGTCCCTTACACAGAGTCCAATACTTGTTTGTCACTGGTGTCCTGTGAAGTTGCTTAATGCTTGTAAAGCATTTTGTGATCCTCAGAGGAGGGCCAGAGGAATTAACTGCAGTTATTATAATCGGTCTGAGCCTGCGTTCTTTGCACATTCACATCTCCCAGTGGGAAATCTGAATGCCCATGGAAGGTACGAGCAGGCTGATTTTGTAGGGAGCATCTAAGTGCACTCTTCAGAACATCACAAGGGAAGTGAAAATCTAGCCCATAGACTGCAGTTGCTGTGCACCATGTGGCTGCTTCACACCACTAGGTGCCAAAGACCATCCCACAGCTGTTAGCAAACATCTCTCCTCCAAATACCAACAAAGTCTGAACCACATTAAAGGGCTTTAAAATGTTTTAATAACAAGAGAGATGCACAGAGCCCTGAATATTTTGCAAGATTGGGGGGGAAACGATGCTCCCAAATCTGTTTTGGATTATCAGATTTTTCTTTAAATGTACAGTATCTTTTAGCTTAATATTTTTACACTTAGAATACTTTTCAGAGTAGCAGCCGTGTTAGTCTGTATCCGCAAAAATAACAGGAGTACTTGTGGCACCTTAGAGACTAACAAATTTATTAGAGCATAAGCTTTCGTGGGCTACAACCCACTTCTTCGGATGCATATAGAGTGAACCATATATTGAGGAGATATATATACACACACATACAGAGAGCATGAACAGGTGGGAGTTGTCTTACCAACTCTGAGAGGCCAATTAAGTAAGAGAAAAAAAACTTTTGAAGTGATAATCAAGATGGCTCAGTACAGACAGTTTGATAAGAAGCAAGTGTGAAAATACTTACAAGGGGAGATATTCAATGTTTGTAATGGCTCAGCCATTCCCAATCCCTATTTAGCCCTGAGTTGATTGTGTCTAGTTTGCATATCAATTCCAGCTCAGCAGTCTCTCGTTGGAGTCTGTTTTTGAAGTTTTTCTGTTTTAAGATAGCCACCCGCAGGTCTGCCAAAGAATGGCCAGACAGGTTAAAGTGTTCTCCCACTGGTTTTTGAGTATTATGATTCCTGATGTCAGATTTGTGTCCATTAATTCTTTTGCGTAGAGACTGTCCGGTTTGGCCAATGTACATGGCAGAGGGGCATTGCATATATCACATTGGTAGATGTGCAGGTGAACGAGCCACCGATGGTATGGCTGATGTGATTAGGCCCTATGATGGTGTCACTTGAATAGATATGTGGACAGAGTTTACTTTACTCTCACAGATCTTGGGAGACAGACCTGTCCTCGCTTACAGACAACCCCCCAACCTAAAGCAAATACTCACCAGCAACCACACATCACTGAACAAAAACACTGACCCAGGAACCTATCCTTGTAACAAAGCCCGATGCCAACTCTGTCCACATATCTATTCAAGTGACACCATTTTTTCTCCTCTCTTACTTAATTGGCCTCTCAGAGTTGGTAAGACAACTCCCACCTGTTCATGCTCTCTGTATGTGTGTGTATATATATCTCCTCAATATATGGTTCACTCTATATGCATCCGAAGAAGTGGGTTGTAGCCCACGAAAGCTTATGCTCTAATAAATTTGTTAGTCTCTAAGGTGCCACAAGTACTCCTGTTATTTTTTTAGAATACTTTATTTCCTGCTCTCCTGGAAAACACAAAAGCGTTGTTGGACTGTGCCAGCTCTGACAGTCAGACAGCATGGCTAGGAGACATCTCATTTCATCACTGAAAAATTAAAGCCTCTTTAACCATCCCCTATGGTTAAGGGCTGAGGCCTTCTCTGTCCTGGGTTTATGTGGCACACAAATTACCTTTTAATATTGTCTTGTTGAGAAACTGAAAGCTTTCTTGAACTTCCCCCTACATTTTCTTTCCATGGAACCTTACCTACCAGTCCTGAGTTTGTCAAATTGTCGGTTTTTTTGTCCATTGTCCTTCTTATGCTGTTCTCTCGTCTTTCCTAAGAATCATGGAATCTATCATGTTGGCTTCTATTTGAGTGCCAATAGCTTTCACCTTAAAGGCTGGTATTAATTGGGCAGTTTGGCTAATATTAACCTTTCAGTCAAAACGTAGCATATTGTTGAGTCAATATATTTAATTTTATTAGAAACCATGACCTGGGTCAGGCAGTCAGGGTCATCAGGGACCTGTTCAGTCTTGGGACTGCATTGAGAGAGGGGGGGGTTTTTTGCATTTGGAAGATAATTTTTAGTGTGCTTGCTGTATTTGCATAGGGCTGAACTGAGATGTGTTTGTCCTTTTGTCTGTGAACAGGAAACAGAACAATCAAATGTGCTGCAATATCCCTGAAGCTGAATCAACTGAAATGAGAAACACTGGGACTTCTCTCTCCCCCCCCCCCCATCACACTTTCATAATACTTAAGAAACCATTCATTCTAAATGCCAGAAGTGCTAATTCCATCCGTATTACACAGAGATGCACCATCGTAGCAGAAAGACGAGATTAAATCTCAACAGAAGGAGAGACTGAAAGTTAGCTATAAATGAACTCGGAGTGAGAAATAGCAATTAAGGAATTTTAGAAAAGAATGTGCTCTGGGTGTTTTTGTGAAAGAAAATTAGTCAATGATGAGTATCACTTTAAACAAAACCCAACAAAACAAAAACCCACTGGCTTTAAATAACTTCCTTTTGGAATCTTCAGTTGGATACACATTTGTTAATGTTTTTATATCTAAGCATTTTATTACGTTGAATTGCTCGTCTATTTTGAATCCATATTAACGGTTTGTGCAGTACCTTGAGTAACTTTAGGAGTGGGAAAGGTTTTGTCCTGAAACTGAAAATCCTAAAAATGAAGGGGGAAAAATGCAGTTTTCTGCAACTGACACCCACAAATATTTTGGTTTAGAGCTAAATTACTGTAGGGGCCTTTGCAACCCAGGATTAGGAGGTTGCAAACATGGCTTGACCCCATCATAACCCCGCCCCTGTGCTGTGACTTCTAGAATTCTGTGCTGTCCTTCTCAGAAAAGCAGTGCAGATTCTCACCCCGAAGCAGTTTCTCAGCTGGTGTCAGAAGTCAATGGCTTCTTTGCCATTGTTTTCTTTTCCCTCAAGACGCACACACCCCTGTGCGCACGCACACTCACCCCTGCAGTTACACTCCTCTTTCAACATCAGTAACTAAACTCCCTGCCACAAACACCATTGCTCCCATGTGACAGCTTCACTATACTCAGTTCCCCTTAGAAGGTCATGTTGAAATTAACCACCAGCCTATAGTTTCATTACCTTGATGGTAAATCATCTTATCCCACTCACACGAATAACTGCCTACAGTATGTCGTCCCCCCCACCCTTAGGCTTTATTCCGTTTCTAGGAGACAAAAGTAAGTTGCGTTTCTTTTCTCATCTTGTTCTTGTGAGGATGATGGGACCATCTATCACACTGTTGCATTCCCCACTATCCATTCAGTATTTCAAAGGAATTCTGTCTCTGGGTTTAGTCAAACAAAGGGAACTTATAGCAAACAATATACGAATGTAAGAAAAAACTGCCCCTAGGAAGCAAACAACCCCCTTAAGCAAGCACTGGGCCAACACTGGATTTCCCAAGTATGAGTAAAAGGAAGATTTCAGAAACGCTTCTGCTGAACAAATCTCTCCCAGCTGGAAACTGCAGAGACATGGAGACAGAATCAGTTCCTAGGCCTGGGAGTGACACACAAGTGATCGGATAACTGGAGTAAATAAGATGGAGATCTGAGAAAGCTGGTGCTTTAGGATACTGTAGTTTTGGATACAAGCAAGAGGCAAATGCGAGGACTTCCATATATGACTAGTGATCTTTGTATGGATTCGTTTTGGGAGGGCCAACTTTGGTGACATTTTAAAGGGGCCTGATTTTTAGTGAGTCCTGAGCACCTGAAGTCTGAAAATTAGACCCCTTTAAGGTGTCTCAAGTTGGGCCCCCAAAATCGCTATAAGTTGAGCCAGTAAAATGTTAGTTTTCCATTGCCCCTTTTTCTGACCACACTTCGCAGGACCAATATAACTCATTTTGGTCACTTGCATGGCAATTACATCAACTTGGAGGTCATGAACTGGTATCATGGAGTCATGACCACCCTTCTTTTCTTCATGTCTAGAGGGAAGAGGGGTCCTGGGACAGCTGCTATATGGGTTGATACACTGGGGGCCTCTGGAGTTAAAACCATGAGCTGCTGTAGCTCCTTAGCTGAGTTGGTAGCAGCAGGACTCAGAGGGGACACTAACATACACTCACCAGTGGATCATGATAACATGGGATCATGGTCTAGAAAAGTGTGAGAGTCACTGACCAAAACCCATCTCCTGATTTTTACATGGAACCCAGAGGTAGATCTCAAAGTAAACATTTGCCTCCCTTTTAAGTTGATTTCAAGTCTGAATATTGCAGATGAATCAGTTTCCACAAATCTAGCTCCATTGTTATGCATGTGAAAATGGCATTTTAGGCATGATTAGCAATCTTTTTTGTTTTTCTCTATAGGGGACCTAAGTGTTTATTTCTGAGAGGGGGGGAAATCCATTTGTAATTTAGTTCTCAAACTTGAGCGTAATCACTTCCAATTTCTCATGCCTAACAACCAAGAAAAATTTCCCTATGCTGAATTTCTCACTCCAATAACATATTCTGTCCCATTGGGCTAGTTTAGTCCTTTTAATTTCCCAAGCACAGTAAACTGATAAGTATTAATAATAATACCTAGTACAAAGGGAACAAGAACAGACTGGTTATTACAATTCTGTGATAATAACCATTTCCCTCTGTTAAAGGGGACAGAAAATGGAGAGAGAATTAGTAATTTTTTCTAACAAAAGATTAAAAATACTCAGGACAGATTAGATCGACTGGTTGAGAGAAGAGGGGTGAAGCCATTGAAAAAGTATCTCCCTGCCTGCCTTGAGATAATGTCATAGAAACTCCTGGGAAAGAGGGAATGGCCCAGCCTTTGAATGGCACAAGAGAATGTGGCTATTTCAGGTGTGGTTCCAAAAGGGGAAATGTGGATGATTAGAGGAATCAAAGCAGAAAGGAAACTGATCAGAGAGCTGCCTCTGTGAGTCAGAAGAGTCAATGCTGGTGATTTCAGTATTGACATTGATTCATGGATATATTTTTTTTAAGGCCAAAAGGGACCTTTATGATCATCTAGTCTGACCCTATATAACTCAAGCCATTTAATTTCACCCAGTGACTCCTGCCTCAAGCCCATAACTTCTGTTTGAACTAACGCACGTCTCTTAGAAACAAATCCAGACTCCAGTTAAAGAGCCCTTAGGAAGGTGAGGTGTGCCTTATTTCTGGTTTGAATTGGCCTAGCTTCAACTCCCAGACACTCAATCCTGATGTGCCTTTGTAGGCTAGGTTACAGATCCCTCCCACTACCAGAAATTGGCTCCCGCTGTGGGTGTTTACGCACTGTGATCACATTGCCTCTTAATCTTCTCTTTGACAACCTAAATAGACTGAGCTTCTTAAGCTGATATTGTGGGCCAGATTTGTTGTTGGTGATGGCATCTCTCTCTCCAGGGATGAATGAGTGATAGGGGGACTCCCCAGCATGACAGGGATATCCTCCAGAATCATTTAACAGAGGTGGCAGCAGCCAATACAATAGAGGACTCCCCTCCTGTACAGTGGGTCTGGCCTGACTTGTTCATAATATCAAAGGGAATGATAGAAGAATAGAGGGGGAAGAGAACAAGCCCACGGAAAGGTACAATGGAATCTGGCAATAAGAACGGCCATACTGGGTCAGACCAAAGGTCCATCTAGCCCAGTATCCTGTCTTCCAACAGTGGCCAGTGCCAGGTGCTTCAGAGGGAATAAACAGAACAGGTAAAGCTAAAGGGATGATGAGCTGACCCCTTAGTCCCAGACCAAATGCAGCCCTGGTAAAAGCAGGTGAATTAGATTCACAATCCAAGACGAACAGGAGATGACTGCTATCCAGGCTACTGCCCGGGTGCAGAGAAAAATCAAATGGCAGAGGAGCAACTGAAGACATGCTGGGACTGCTGAGGGTGTGTTGAATGCAAGGGAATCCTACCCATCCTAAAGGGCCCCCAACGCCCCTGAGCTACCTGCTGTTCCCCAAACCTCACAGCTAAAACTCCTGCTGTTTGTCTCTCTAGCTTCTGCCTTTGCCTTCAGTCAGCTACAGCTGGGCAAGAAATGGATTGCCAATCCCATGAATTTTTGAGATTGACACTTTTTCCCACTCCAAATGGGGTTCAAGGTCGAAATCTCAAACTTCTTAAAACCGATAAGCAAAGAAGAATTTCAAATTGAAATGATTTGTCTGGATAATTTCAAAACATTTTGCTTTGATTTGAGTTTGGCCATTTTTAATCTTTTAAACTTTTTTTCATGTAAATTAACATTACAAAACAAAAAGCCTTTGTCTTCAAACTGGAAAATGAAGCTTTTCATTTAGAAAATGTCAAAATGGGAGGTTTCAATAGTTTCAAAACCATTTCTTTCACGTTTTTGGTTGGGGTTTTTTTGGAATTGGGAGATTTGTTGACACGGATCCTCTTCCACGAACGGTTTTGTTTTCAATTAATTGGCATTTTCTGACAATAATAAAAGTTTTGCAGGAAAATTCCTGCCCGACTCTACAGTTCCCTGTGGAAAATCAGCCCCAATGCATGGCTCCCAGCAACTGTCCTTGTGTCCTCTCTCCGCTGCCAATAGGCAGCCAGATGTCTCACTGTGACACTCAGACATGAACCCAGCCAACACAATTAGATCAATTAAGATAGATCCATTTAAAGGCTATTAAGGGTTCCTCCGTGCATCATTAAGGGTATAATAGCTAGCAGTTCACTCCTAGAGAAGGCAGCAGTAGGCAGTACACTCCAAGGTGGGAAGTAATACTCAAGCTGGGTTTCCATAGTCTATGGCATGTGATTTCCTAGCCTTACACGCTTTCTTTTTTTAATTGCTTATAAAATAAGTGCTGAGCTTTCAGTTCATGTGTTGGCTTCGTATATCAGCTGACGGCAGGGGGCTTCTCAGGTACCAGTGCCATGAATTGTGCTTTCACATGGAGGAGACGTGGCCAAAGTCTCCCCTCCATCCCGCCGTCATGCATGGTGCACCAGCTGGCTGCTACCCTTCAGCCCAAGCTGGTCACATTTCCTCATGCTGTATTTGTCTAAGGCGCCCGATCTAAAGCCTGTTGAAGTCAATGGGAATCTGGCCGCTGTCTTCAGCGCGCTGTGATTCAGGCCCCTAGTTTGCAAAGAGCTTTGGGATCCTTTGTAATGGAAGGCACTACATAAATGTCGTGTCACACTTATTCTAACCAGTGAGACTGCAAGCTTCTAGACTGCCTTTCACTGGGGAAACTACTTCCCTGCCTCTTGCAAGGCAAGAGCCTTTGTCTACTGATGGGTGACCAAATGTCTGTATTCGGGCTGAGCTAAAAGATGGAGAGGAGAGTGAGTTGCCTCCATCTCCGCCTGCTTGAGCTCATGACGCAATTCCAGGCACAGCCGCACCAGTCTATCCTTAGAGCGGCGTTAGTGGTAGGCACTCTTTCAGGCTGAGTTCAAAGCCTGGGCTTCAGAGAGAGAGAGTCTCTATACTTGAGCTAAGCAGGGCTCAGTAGGGATGCAGCGATCTCAAAAGCCCATAGCAGGAGCTGCATTTTTTTTTGAGAGCCTGATTTAGCTGTCGCTTACCCAGGTTTTATATTCGTGTAACTGCCTTGATTTCAGAGGAGTTACTCCAGATTTACAGGAATGTAAGTGCTTGTCTACACTTGATGTCACGCTTCTGGAATATGTATTATGGTATAAGCTCCCAGTTGGGCATTCTTATTCCACATGGCAAGCTATTCCAGAATAGCTGTTTTGGTAAACGTCTAAGTGTAGACAAACTCTTAGTGGGCCCAGAATCAGGGTTCTGATGCCTTTCCCTTGAATGTCCTGTCTCATGGCTGGAACATCATTGCAGACAGCCCTTTGGAAAGAGACTAGCACATTGCAGGTACTACTGAACACAAATATGTAATAAAAGTTAATAACCCCCAGTGAAAGGTGTCATTAAGTGTGGAATACTGCTGCTCTCCTTTTGCAAAACCTGGGAAAGCTGAAGAATCCCCTCCCAACCCACAACCACCCTTCCAACTCCATACGAGCTGCCAGCATTCTAATAACCAAGGTTGAATGCATCCGTGGCTCCACTAGCATTTCTGGCTCAGAGATGTAATGTGCTCCCATGTTAAGGCACTGGTTCAGTTCAGAGCCCGTGAAGGTCTCATTATTCTGAGAACTCCAGGTCTCAATGGAATTCCGTCAACCTACGTTTCTAATGCAAGGGGTGAGGAGGAAAATGGAAGTGAGGGCTCAAGAGCAAATGTGTAGGTGGGGCTGGAACTCCCTCTTTCCACAGAAAGACCTGTCCCTCTGACACATCTGTCACAGTTCAGGGCAACTGCACCTGATGTTCCCCTTGACAGTTCAGCCAGGGCACCTGCTCTCATGCTTCTAGTTCTCCCCAGCTGTTGCCTCTCTTGGGTGGAGAGACAGATCTCTGTCCCTTCTAACCAGGGTATTTCTGGGCTGTGCGGTTCCCTGCCTATGCTGTGCATTTCCCAGCAAAGACAGTCTGCCTAAACAGACCTGTTTGCTTTCTCTTCAGCAACTCATCAGAGCGATTGCTGCAGATATAAATTACTCCAGTTTTCTAAGCAAGCCTACTTGCTTCTGAAGGTACAAAGCACTATAGAGAGAACATATTAAAAACAATAGAAGAGCCTACACGCATGCTAAGCTTACCAGAGACCACACCTGCCCCAGGGTTTTCCCTGTGGTTACAAGTTGATCGCCGCTTCAGCTCAGAACAAGCACACAATTGGATGAGGCCTCAGTAGGCCAAGTCCTTCCAACCCTACCCTAAGGAGTGGGTCCCTTTGGTAAACCAGGAGTCCTGGCTGTTTGCTGGATCAGGATGAAGGCCCTGAGTCAGCCTAAACTCAGGCTTTTAATCCAAAAGTCTCTTTGCCTGTGGGTCTCTGGAGAATCCAGTGGGGACTACTGATATATGCATATCTCCTGGGGGTAGCTTCAAAGGTTGGTAATGGAGGAAGTTCATTAGCATCCCCCCTTTCTACTAGAGACGGTGCATACAATGCCACAACACATGCACAATTGCATTTCTAACGCAATGTACCCCAAAAGTGTCCGCCTTCATTCAGTAAAGCTTATCTAAATTCCAGAAGGTTTCTTCAGGAAACGGCAGGATAGTGTCAACCTGTCACAACGTCTGTAGAAACTCAGTTTCCAGACAGAAAAGTTGCAAGTGATTGAGCGGGTGGTGTGGCTGTGCTCAACATTGAGAGAGAGGCTGGCTTTGGAGTTAAGGCACTGAGCAGGGAGCTGAGAGACTGGGTACAGTTTCTTTGGCTCTGCCACGGGCTTTGTGTGACCTTGGGCAAGTAAAAGGAGGCTAATAAGCCTTCCTTTCTCCCACCCTTTGTCTGTCTTGCATTCTTAAACTATAGATTCGCTGGTGCGGGCACTGTCTCTTATTGCGTATCTATATAGCTCCTAGCACAACAGGGCCCTGATCTTTGCTCGTACGCCGAGGCACTACCATATAACTACAGTGATAACTCCATTTTGCCAAAATATTACTGGCTGGGTTCTGGTGGGGGTAGGGAACCCATCTGCACAGGCTGGTGGATCACAGGAGGCAGACGTTTGTCTGGCAAATATATAGCAAAGGGACACTTGTGCATAGCTGGCCTATGTTTCTGAGTGCAATTTCTCCTGGGGTTTTCAAAGTCACATGTTTAATATGAAGTGCCAGTGATCAAGAGTCTTAATGCAGCTCAGAAGAGCTCTCTGCAGCCTCTCATAATGTCTAGCAATGGCATCCGCGAAAAGCATTTTAGGATAGCATGAGCTGAACGGCATGAGTGATCCTAGTGGCCAATATAACACAAGCGTTCCTGGCATTACAATTCAGGGAGATGGGTCTGGTGCTCAAAATGGTGTTCTAATTAATGCGATGAAGTATGAGCCAGCAGAATTCCTTTGGGAATCCTGGCCCCGGCCTGTTAGACATGGCTAGCCTTATCCTCCTCGTCTGGGCTGACATAAGGCCCCTGCTAGCAGCCAAGTGTCACAGTTCAAAATCCGGATGATGCAGCTCAGGAGGCAAAGTTGTTAAATAGCCCAGGAAAATCTGTCTGCATTTTTGCTGTGTCTCCAGCTTATTTATTCAGAGTAACAAGGGAGCTGGGCACATTTACACAGTTGGGTTTGTTTAATGCTTTTGAAAGGAACCATAACCAGTTAAATACCAAGAGTATTAATGCTCTAAACATGCTGGAATATAAATATAGCAGGAGATAAAAATCCAGTCAGTCTCCGGTATTATGGAGTTTGGGGAGAGTTGAAGCTTCCTTTGAACAAACCAGCTCTAAACAGTTGCTCGCTTTCACAGCACATTTGGGAGAGATTAAAACATATATAATGGTACCTAAAGGGACAGATCTTCGGCTGGTGTAAATGGGTGTAGATCCATTAAAGTCAATGGAGCTTCCTCTATTTCCATTAGCTGGGGATCAATCCCAACATCTCCTAAGCAAGTAATGGGGCTTTTATGGTTAGTTGTTTTGCTATAAAGCAAATGTTTTCCCAAGAACAAGGTGAAATGCAAGGAGGGCAATAACTATTCTGGAGGCTAGAGTTTCAAATGCAGATTTTCAGAGCTTCTTGTTCTAGAAGACCAGGGCCAGCTGCTGTAAATGAAACAAAATCCATACAATTTGAAATCAGCCTCATCTCTCGTTCTTTGTCATTTAAACAAAGCAGAAAGCCAATCACTCCACTTATCTGATGTAAACCAGGCTGCTTCTTTCTACTTTCAAATCACATTCGCACTCCTTGGGCTGGAGTCACATTCCAGCCACTACATTATCCTTTGTATCCTTAGCAGATCATTTCTTTTGAGAGCTCTGCAGATTGAGGTAACTTTGTCTACAGGCTGTTTGAATCTTAGTGGCTGGACCACAGTGCTCTGATATCATTTGGGTGTTTACATCTTAAACTGCCTGGCAGCCACTTCCCATTTCTCCTGGTGGCTTTCTCAACTCGCTCTGCTGCTGTCTCACCCCCACGATAACAGCTGCTATATGGTACTTTCCAGAGGTGGGTGACAGTCATTATCCCCATTTTACAGATGGGGGGTACTGAGGAAGAGAGCAGTGAAGAAGCTTGACCAAAGAGGCCCATCCCTTGGGCAGCACTGCCTATTATTTTTACACCAGGCCCTGAATCCCTTGATACATGGAGCTGCATTCATGTGACCCACATGGGGTATGCCATGCCCTGCCTGCAATGAAAGCATTAGGGTGTTGCCACATCACAGCCTGAACCCTTATGAATGATTCACATTGAGCTCTATTTCAATGATGAGAGGGCTCTTCTCCTCTCCTATTGATCCGGATACCTGTTGTAACAAGTGTAACTCGCTGGTGAGTGGGTGCTACAGGTCCCCTCTGTGCTGCTCTGCAGACGATGAGAGCCACAGCCCCTAGCTACAGAACTTTAGCTGAAGCCATCGCAGCTCATGCTTTTTACTCAAGAGTTCCCTGGTTCAGTTCTCAGTGTGTCAGCCAAGAGGATGGGTGTCACGCAAACATTCCCATCCACGTGCCTGGCCAAGTGCACCGGGCCCAATTCTGTTTTCTCTGACCCCCATCCACCCTGCCGACCTCCCTGAACCCCATTATCAAGTGACCTGGCCATTGCAGACTTAGTGGCATGGCAGCATCTGACTATGGTGGGGGCAATTTCTCTCTTCGCAGGATCCTACTGTCTGTAACTTAACCGCATGTATAAAGCCAATACAATTCGGGCTCCTATCCTATCTTCCAAATCTAACATAAAAGTGATGGGTGCGATATTTACCTAGAGTATCCTTCCTTCACTGTGCAACGAAGGAAAGAAGAGAGCTCCCGCGAGTGAAACAATCTTAGACTGTCAGTTTAGTGCTTCCTTCCTTCACGCACAGGTCTGCCATAGCCCTTCTGCTAGCCAGTTCAGTGGCTTGCCCTTTGCATAAACCCCAGTTGTTTAAACGGCTTAAGAATTTGTCTTTGTTGTTATGAGTAGGAGGAGCAGCAGAAACAATCCATACCCCTGTGTCCACTGTTGCACACGCTTCTTAGACCGTGTCAGGAGGTTTATTGCCTTGCTGCGTCCTGATGCGCACTGAAGTCAGCAGGTGCTGGGCTTGCCCTGAGTCTGGGTCTGCCCCCTGTCCTCATGTCCGATGCCTGCCAGCTTACCAGCAGGCGTGCTTCAAGGGAGCTGTGCCTGTTTGGTGCTTTTCTCTGCTGGGTTGCGTCACCACAAGTATCTCAGCTGAAGGCTGTGTCTATGCTAGAAACGCTACAGTGGCACTGTAGTGTAGACACTTTCAACAGCGACGGGAGGGGCTCTACCGTCCCTGTAGTAAATCCACCTCTCTGTGAGGCAGTAGCTTGGTCAGAAGAATTCTTCCATCGACGTAGCCGGTCTACACTGGGGTCTTAAGTGTGTTTAACGACATCTGTCAGGGGTGTGCATTTCTGACCCGTAGCTGGGTCTACCTAACTTTCCAGTGTAGATCACCCCGATTCTCCCTTCCAGCCAGCTCCATGTTATCATACTCTGCGCACTGCTCTTCTCATGCTCACGGCTCGGATTCACTGCCCGATGCATTAGCACAATTTCTTATCTGTTTCCTTAGTGCCTTATGTTCCCCTCCTGTGCTAACCCTTATGGAAGTACAGAGCTGTGGGTACTAAAAGCTGGTCCAAAAAAAAAATCCATCAAAACATTTTCCCAACGGATAATGACTATTTGATAAAAATGGAAATTTTCACTGGAAAAAAAAAATGTGGTTTTGTCAAACTTTTTTTGGGGGGGGGATTCAAAAGCTGAACATTTTTTAGGTGGGGGGAGAGAAATTCAGTATCTAAACTTCTTGTGGGGGGAGGGAAACTAATTTCCCAACCTGCTCTAATGGTAACAGTGTAGCAGTAAGGGAGACTTCCAGAGGTACGCAGCTCCCACTGACAGCCAAAGGGGGTCTGAATCCCTCACTCCCATTTGTGCCTTTGAACAGCTCTCCCTTGGTGGGCTAGCCAGCAGAACATTGACATGACATTTGTTCCCGGGGGAGCCAGGGCTCTGTGTCCTAGGGATGGATGCCTGCTATCTCCTGGTCTGAAACACTACTGTGCAATGCGTTCTACTTAGACTGTAAGCTTTTGAGGGCAGGAACGGGCTATTTGTTTTGTTTGTACAGGGCTTAGCACAATGGGTCCTGGCCCGTGACTCCTATATGCTATGATAAGACAAATAGTCACCAATTTCCAGGAAGCCGACGCAGTGCAATATTTCATTGATTCTGAAATCAAGCCATGTTGCACAATAAGTCCATTCAGCTGCGACCAATTCACACGAGTATATAGGGAAGATCCAGTGCTTAGGAGACGTAAATGTCCCACCAAAGATCTGAGTGACAGATCTTTGCTTCATGTTGCTCCTTGGCTTTGTTAGGGATGTTGTTTGAATATGGATGCATTGTGCACTGCTTATTTATAATGCAATTCATAAAAAAAGAAACCCGAGTCTGTCCCAGTAGAAGAACAAGGCTTCCCCATACGAATCTGAACATTTGCTTTACTGACCTGTTTCTGGGTCTGCCAAGGTCTGAGCTGGTCAGCCCCATGCATACCTGCGTGCATGGGACCCCAATGGGATTCCACAGATCCCTCCTGGTGCTGTAGCTGAACATTCTTGGCCTGAGGAATCGGTCTCTTGCCTCTAGGGAAGTCATGTTACTTGGTACCTGTGCAGTTTGTTGGCTGTTGTGCCATTCGGTAGCTTTTGCCCTACTTTCTAAGCATCTCTGCAATAAAGGGAAATAAACTTATCTCCATGACAACAAACCTGATTTTTGTTGTGGTGTTAAGGTGTAGTTAGAAATGGCAGCAAGTTGCTATGGTAATGGAGAATGCCATCTGGTTGCCATAGGAACTACGGCAGGCTACTCAGAGTGATTCAAGTGAATGTCTTCTGAATTATAACCAACCAAGTTTCGGAGGCATTGCTGAGGGAGGCCTGAGTAACACAAACCAATGATAGTGAAGTTTCAAAGATGTATTGGTCGTGTAGCTGTATTAGTGCATTCTCAGAGGCTGTAGGAGGGCTCTCTGTAAGACGTTCCAAAGTGCTTTGTCTAGCCTACCTCCGAATAAGTCAAGTGATGGTGCCTCCCCCAGCTCCTTTGGGAGACTGCTTGATGTCTAACTGCCCATGCTGACATGAGCGCCTTGTGAGATGGCACCTCTGTGACACTGCATGAAGGGTGATCTTGCTTGCACTCGAGCCTGCCGAGAAATTATTGGTAGGTTCAGTGGAAAATACCCTCTCTCAGATTGCATCTTTCTGTCTTCATGGGAAGCATTAAGGGCTGTTCTTCTGTGGTTAAATGAGTGGCCTGGCTTGGAACCCTATTGCAGTTGGCCTGAGCGCTGATATCTTGGTAACTGCTAACAGATTGGATCACAGAAGCAGAGCAAGCTACTGGCGTAACCTTACCTCTGTGTGCACATGTGAGGAATTCCTCTGGGACTAGGGTCAGAGGCATCATTGGAAAGGAAAATGGAACTGATCCATGAAGAGCCAGATCGCTGGAGGGTGGGATTCTGCGCCATTCTGCCCAACTCAATGCTGCAGTAGAGAGGCTTCCCAAAGACAGCATTAATGCTAGCAAAGGGTTGAAAAGAGACTACTGGTGCAGGCTGTTCTCACGTCACCCTATCGAGCATTGGAATCTGGCTGTACTGGGCTATGCCTTTGTGCAGCAGACCCACCCCAAAGACCTTTAATGAAGCATTTCAAATCACCTAGTCATTTCACATTCACAAGCAACCTCAAGCTGCCGTTATGGAGCTGTGCCAGCCACCACGCAGAAGATCCTGGGGACAGAGCTGACAGCTGGGGTTTTCAGCACAGGGAAGAGGCTGCTTTTCCTTATGCCAGCTAATCATGAAGACCCAATGGGGAGACTGGGCAAGGCGCATGAAATGCAAACTTGAGAAGAAGCAGATGATGGTCAGTGGAGATGACCAATGAAAACTCATAAGTGGGACATCACCACCATATAGACTACGAACGCAGGGCTCAAGGGGGAGGGCATGGATTCCACCCAAACCAAAGATGACGACACACCCTGGGAGATGCACCATCAAATCACTCCGCTAGGGGCTCTATAGATCAGTCAAGTAAATACATTAATCTATGTTCTCTGGGAAGCTGCTGGGGGCTGACCTCCTATGAAAATATCTGGCCCCAATTTCTGGAAATTCTGTCTCTTAAGGCTCAGTGCATCACTGTACCCATCGCTGAAATGCAGCTACCTCTGGATGGAGTCTGCCTTTATTCCCAAGAGATTTTTTAAGGGTTTTATACAACAGGGAAACCCAGAGCCTCAGGCAGCACAGCACCCCCTAGCATGAAGCACTATTTACATGATAGTGGGAAGAGCATCACCTACTGAACTACCTACACTGCTTCCTTATAGGATCCTGGAAATTTCCCCTATCTGAATACCCACAAAGCCAGCTTGGGTTTAGCCATGT
This sequence comes from Emys orbicularis, assembly GCF_028017835.1. NCBI lineage: Eukaryota > Metazoa > Chordata > Testudines > Emydidae > Emys > Emys orbicularis. The sequence goes on along the minus strand of NC_088697.1, from coordinate 29,790,355 downwards.
GAGATTTTATATGATTCCAGCTCCCAGTGGTCACAGCTATGCACATACAAAGCACCATTTAGCCTTCAAATCCACCTGCACACTGTCTGGTGGCATTTGGATTAATTAAATTAATTCTTACCACAGCATCATTGTGGCCATTAAATATTGATGCTCAGGGAATGCAGGAAACGCAGAGACACTAGTTCTAACAGTAGATGGGAGCAGCAGAGAGACGTCCGACTGTTCAGATGTATGTTTGGACTCTGTTCCTTGAGACAGAATTATAGCAATACTGGGAATTCACTCCAGCTCAAATGAGACTCAGAGAAATGCTGCAGGATAATAGACTAGAAGGGTGCATGGTCAGCACTGTACTCTAATAACTCACTGAAGAATTTCCAGCAGCCAGAAGGAATAACCACAGGCTATTTTAATACACCCAACGCAACACTGATGCAAGGCAAAGGATTCACTGTATGTACACAACTGTCATCTGTTTATCCATAAGGTGGAATTAGACTCTCACCCGACCCATGCACAGCACAGCCTAGCTAGCTAGCATGGATGGTTTTGCTTCCCTGACCACTGTTCAGCATAAGTCATTGGACATGCTGAATCAATAAGCTGATCTTGTATCTTGATTCACTGGACCAGCATTGGGAGACCCAGCCCCATCATTTCTGAAGCCAGAAATGATGTGGTTGACTTTTTGGACCAGATCCTCAGCTGTGGTCAATCAGGATCAGTCCTTTGTATAATTTTAACACCTTTCTCTGTTCTGTATGATGCCCACTCATGCCCTTGGTCTAGAGTATAACTTGTTCTATATATGAAACAATTCACCTACATCAGAGCAGTTAATTATGCTAATTTTGCAAGCCTATTCACCCTCTGATTTTTTAAGTATATTCCTGTTTTGACTCAATGTTTAGCCCTGCATCCATGTCTAAATAAATATGAAAGTGACACTAATAACTCACAGAACTGGTGATGTGGAATAAAAACTCTAAATTGCAATAAACAGTAAATAGAGCTCTAAAATTAAACAGTGTTCAGTCTGGGACTACAGGAAACCATTGGAAACATGGCTTGGAAACTCCAGGGCTGCCTCTATAATTGTTCTCAAACATTCTCAATCCCTGCTGTTGTTTCAGGAAAGTGGTGTTTGGTTATGAACACATCTAGCTAGTGATTTAAACTGGAAGCAATTACGATGAGTGAAATGCTGTCTCATTGTCTTCAAGATGCAGATGTTCTGATCTTTTAATATAGTTTTGCTATTTGGATGCTCCTTAATCCTATCTGCAGGGGGAAGGAATTTGCTGAGTTTAAAGGTATCAGCATTCTTTTCGGGGCGGAGGGGGGGAGTTTTTCTTTTGACTTTGGGTTTTCATGCCGGTTTTCTGTTGTGCATATCATAAAAACAGCACGCAGAGTTCAGCCATTTGGCAGTTTCTGTTCTACTGCAGCCCAGGATTGGACTAGCAGGTGGTGCTGCAGGTGGGGAATAGATTACATTAGCAGAATTTTGGGGAGCTCGGCACTTGAACAATAGGGGGTGCTGTGAGCTAGGAGTGAATTTGACTGGGAGAGTGGGAAGGTGGAATAGAATGGGGTTCTGTAGGTAAGGAGTGAGGTGCACTGGCAAAAATCAGAGGGAGTCATGCACACGCCGTACTATTCACACTATATTTGGATATGAATGGTATTAGTCCCTCACGCTCCAATCAAGTGAACACATTTGACTTGCTGATGTAAGTGTGTGTGTTCTCCCACCCCTCTTTCCACACCCACTGTGTGGTGGGGAGAAGGAACTTGATGTCATGAGGATTATTGAAATAACTCTCCATCCCCTCTGTAAAGTCTCAGATAACACTGAGACCTAATATAATTGTCTGGATTCAGTTGGCCATGATTCATTTTTTGCCCCCATTCCAAAACACGACTAGACATTGACTGTAGCAAGAGGACTGGAATACTTTTCAGCAGTGCGGAGTTTGACTTGCGGCGAGGGAGGGGACTTTGTGTGTGTGTGTGTGTATATATATATATATATTCGATATATATATATAGAATTGTCATTTAGCCACCTTTTTCAACACTGTTGTGTTAAGTGGTAGTTTGGCGCTCTGCCCAAGTTTTATGCATCCTGGGTCATGCTGGCTTCAAAGTGGCAGTAATTTTTACACTGAGCTTCCATAATTTGATTGTTCGAGCGGGTAGATTTGCATCACGCCAGAGTGGGGGGATGCTGAGCTGTTGGCTCCCTGTTTAAAGGAGATGTCATTTTAAAAGGGTGGAGACTCTCTCACAGATGCTCAAGCACGAATGTCTTAAGTTTCCTCTTTCTTTTAGAGCAGCAGCAGTTCTGGAGCCTGGAGGGGATGTGGCCTGTGCTGAATGTGACATTTTAGTACTGGAGGAAATGAGAATTTGAGGAACATTTAAGTTCAGCTGGGACATTGAGCTAATCGAGAGATCGCTTGCGTCTGGAGCAGGAACTTCAGAGGGTCTGGTTAAGGTCCCTGGGGTGGAAGTCTGTGCTGAATCTCTAGAGGTGCAGCTGAGGAGAGAGCGCTTTGAGTGCTTTCAAGCCACCTTTGTCTCCAAGCTTCTGGGCTGCCTCAAGAGGCCAAAGACTCCCTAGCACAACCCAGACAGTGCTGGGGGGGCTGCCTAAGTTACAGCAGTCTTCCACGGCTCGTTACAGACAGTAGCACTGCTCCAAATCTCTGCAGTGTTATGTGCTGTGGCCCCACCCCAATACACCCCTCCTGCCCCCTGCAAACCCCCTATGCCAGAGACAGCCTGTCTTCTGTTTCTGTGCCAAGGGAATTTTTCCCTGTCCAATGTGGCACCTTTAGAGGCCCCTTTACACTGCTCCAGGACAGAGGCTGGAGTGAGACTGAGAATCTCACCCCGGGCTTTGCCAGTATCCATAACAAATAATCCTACTCTGGCATTGCCAGACTGGATCGGACTAGGGGTCCATCAAGCTCAGTATCCTTTTACCAGCAAGGGCCAGCACCAGCTGCTTAGCCGACAGGCATAAGAAACTCTGCAGTGATGGGATAACCTGTCCCCAGGGAAAGTTCCATCCTGATCCCTCTCAACTGGAAGTTGGCTTATGCCCTGAAGCTGGAGGATTTAGTTTCCTTCTAAAACTTGGTAGCATTTATGGAGCCCTCTGCAAACTCTTCACCACCCCATGGGGCAGCAGGTTAGCAGGGCCGGCGCTTCCACTAGGCAACCCTAGGCAGTTGCCTAGGGTGGCAGGATTTGGGGGGCGGCATTTTGCCATCCTTGGCGGCGGGGGGGTCCTTCTGCTCTGCATCTTCGGGGTGCTTCAGTGGTGGGTCCTTCACTCGCTCCGGGACCCGCCGCCGAAGCGCCCCGAAGACGCAGAGCGGAAGGACCCCCGCCGCCAAATGCTCTGAGGAGGAGCGCTGCCGCCTAGGGTGGCAAAAACCCTGATGCCGCTCCTGCAGGTTAGTATTGTTCCTATTTGACAGAGAGGTCCAGAGAGGAGCCTGCAGCCAGTGTGAGCCCAACACAGACAATCCTGGCTCCCGGCTCAGACAGCTAGACCAAGGTGCAAATGTATAGATGTAATTGTTAGTGATTGGTCGAAAGTTTGCATGTTCAGGGCTGCGCAAGAGTGCAAGTGTCAACATGAATGTGCGAATAGCCATCTCTGGCCTCTCTCCTTCCCTCCCGCGTGCTGTATAAATTCTCTGTCCTGGTTCCCTGTCTCCAGACGGCCATTGCTAAGATTCCGTTTGCATCCTCCATGACCTGATAGTACAATATCCTCATGATGGTTCAATTCGCTCAATTATTGCCCCTAATGGGCAACCAGCAAGGACCATGATGCATGCGATGCTGTGGCTAAACTGGTAATGATGCTATTGCATGTGCTAATTAACCTTTGGGCGTCCTTCGTGGATACTCCACATGAATGCTGATCTTGGGCTCCCGCATCGTTTAGAAAGAGAGCTGCTGTCACCAACACGCCTGGCATAAGCTGCTTCCATGCTGATTTTATTTGGATGCAGGATTTTTCCTGTACTGTACTTGTTAACATGTGTGTATTGGTATAAATTTCTTTAACGGCTCTGCAGAGCTTTGGAAGCAGAAGGCATTTTCTGACTGGACACATTGAGTGCATATGTGATCTGTGGTTGGAAAACATGTAGAACCAGACGTTCAAAATAGCTGAAATTTTCCCAGTCTTCACACCCCATAATTGGGACAGATTTTTCAAAAGCGCTTAGCACCCAGCAGCTCCAATTGTGACATTTATGTATGGTCAAATTTGCAAAAGCTCTCGGCACCTCATTTGTGAAAATCTGGCCTAATTATGGGGCGTAAGGACCGGAAATGGGAGCTGAGCGCTGTTGAAAATCTGTCCCCGGTTGTGGGTGTTTGAGCTGTTCGGAAAATTCCAGCCTCCAGGGAACAAACTTCTAAGCTCCTCCCTCTGACATGAGATGGGAGTTTGGGGAGTGACATTGTAGCAGTTTTCCATGTTACTTTGAGGCCCTCGCTAACCTTCTATGTGACCCTAATCCTGCCAAACCGGACAGGCCGCAGCCATTCCTCCTTGCAAGCATAAGTAATATCCCCTTCTGCACAGCAGCATGGAGTCCATTGCTTTGGCTGACAACAGCTCGTATGGCAGATGTTCAGGGAGTTTTCCTCAGCTCAGCTCCTGACTGTCAAAAATAACTAATTCCCCCCCCCACACACACACACACAGACACACACACGCTTCATTTTCTAAGCCATTTAAAAAAAAATCCTTTTGTGGGAGGGGAAAAAAAACCCTCTTCCCCAGCTAATGCTTGGGCTGCATTTAGCAAAATGGCACGGGGGCAGACCTAGGTGAATTGCTGAGCAGTAGCTCAGGGTTACTGTATTTCAAGGCAGCTGGAGGGACAGCCCGTTTCATTTCAAACTCCAGCAGAGCTAACTAATCCAGGCTTGCATCACAGCCATACCCCAGCCAGTGGAATATACATGGCAGCCTGCTGCTGAGCATTGCCATTTATTTTAGCATCCGGTGCCTCTGAGGTGAAGGTTGTCCTGCAACGGAACTAGAAAGGTCCCTTTATCTCACATTGTGGCTGAGTGGCTTGGCCATGGTTGTGCAAAAGGCACCCAGGCAATCAATGCTCCCAAATGCTTTCTGCTGAGAGACTGACATCATAACTCCAAGGCTGTCACTCGGCTTAGCTGCACGGTCCCCACAGTGCAGAGGCTTCCCGAGAAACCTTCACTCTTTCCAGGATCCTCCTTGAGGGACGAGGTTAGGTCCCTTTCATTTATAAAACACACTATTGCTTGCTGGGTATTTTTCTGCATTAAGCCAGTGGCTCTCTCCCAAGCTTTCACACAACTGGCCGTGTGACTCCTGAGGGAACGCAAGTCTGCCAGGAGAGGGTTGCCTGCCAGTGCTGGAACGGTCACACCGTGAGCTGCCATTAGTAGCTGGAAGCCTCTGTGTGCTGACTGATGTGAATTATAACTAATCCTGAACTCCCCCGCCACATGGGTGAGGATAGATGCAACTCCATTTCCCTAAATGAACCATTGGGGAGTGTGTTCCCACAAGGAAACATCCATGTCAGATGCTCACCCATGGGCCAAAGGGGCTGTTTTACAAAATCAACTGGGGAGGGGGAGCGCAGGGGAGCAATGAAAACCAGAAAGGATGCTAGTACAAGGCGTGCGTGCGCTCTCAGTGGTCTCTGCAGCCTGAGCAGCAGCTACAAGAATTGTCTGAAACATGGTCTTTGCTGTTGTTTTTGTCGTCCTCCTCTCCCAGCCCCCATTTGTTTCATCCACCAGTTGTGTATCATTAAAAACCTAGACTGAGCTCTCTGGGGACTTTCTTATGATCTGTATTTGCAGCACCTAGCACTATGGGGCCCTGTTCCTTATAGGGGCTCCTAAGTGCTACTGTAATTAGCATTCTTACTGCTTGGACAAGCTCACTATGCACATATGTAGTATATATATTGAAAACCACACCAACACCCCCATGCTCTTGCAAACGTACACACAAACTCGCCTGTACTCCCTCAGAAACACACGTACAAATTCACCCCGAAACACACAGTTGCACATGCACTTCTAAACACACACTCAGACCTCAACACCTTCACAAATGTTTTTAAAGGTTTGGGGAAAAGTGAAACCTTTTCTGCCCTCGCTTCAATTTTCCATTTTTGCACTTTCTCCTGCGTGAGACGAACCTTGAACTGAATCTCCTTTTGGCTCAGAGATAGGAATGGTTCACTGACACCTGGACAACACACCATGCAGAAACTTGCATGTTGGCTTTGAAACCACATGACTTTGCTTAGTGCCTCTTCATGAAGGCAAACTGTTTGCTCCTAACGCTTTGTATCATTTCTGTTAATTCGTTGCCGGGGAAGAGGCTGAAAGACTGTGCTATGTGATAGGATCTTTCTGCCTTGGCAGCAATATAATGCAACTATTTATTTAGATATAGCACAAGGGCCCAAATTCTCTTTGGAAACATTCTTATTAAAATATACATTTATCTCCTGGCCTTTGGTGGAACAATTGTAACAAGCCACAGCTGTGAAGACCAACTGAACAAACTATCAAGGAATTATGTAAACAGCTAGAATTATTGTATCTGGTCCTTTGATTTTTTTTTTTTATGGCAACTAAAAAGAACTTGTTTTAATTAAAATGTTTCCAAATTGGGGGCCCCCCAGGAGGCTGTCTTGCCTACCTCAAAGCAATCAGACACGCATCTAAAGGAGGCTCCTTCAGTCTGCAGCAGCCCAGTCTGAATCCCCTTCCGTACTGCCTCTTGGTCCAATCACTATGCAAACATTGACCTTTGCAATTCTGAGTGAAACAGTCAGATTCTAAATGCTCAGCAAGGGCCCCATCCCCAGCCAAGGGCTAAATGGAAAGATCTCTGAGGGGAGATGCCATTGAAAATGGATGGTTATTTCGAAATAACTTGCCCCAAACCAGTGGGACATTCAGGTAATCACCTCCTAGCTGGTAAGGTGGTTGCCAATGTATTTTAGTGTTTAACCCTATAGTCACTGGGGGATAGTAAATGTAATGATAACACATATATTTGTAACCATATATTCCCTGAGAAATTGTTTTTAATGCTGTACTACTTATTGCATAGATGTAGATATCACACTTTGTAATAAGGGTAAGGTAACATAATTACAGTGTAGTTAAATTGTAATTGTAGTGCAATTATCTGGTGGTTCTGGTTATCTATAATGACCACTAATTCATATATCAGAAAGTTAACTACCTGATGGGGAAATAACTGCAGTGTAAATACAAGGTCCTTGATACACCCAGACACTATGGTTGAAATTTTCATAGCCCCTTAACAGATTTGGACAACCAATTCCGAAATTAAGACTGAGTTGGACAAATTTATGAATGCAGTTGTATTATGGGTTGTTTGTGATGGTAGGGGACAGGGCTCAACAGCCTTGTAGCTCACTTTGGGTTTATGTCTTATGTTCCAACAGCTAATGCTGCAGCATTTCAGCTAGTCACCGGCAGGGGTCAGGAAGGGATATTCCATCTTCCCCACCACCACATATTCAGGGAGGGTATTTTTATCTCTATTTATCAGGGATGGTCATGGCAGGAGATGAGACATTGGACACAGAGGGCCAGGGCTCTGAGGTGGCACCAAGCATTCTCTCTCTCGGGGGCTTGACTGGCTGGTCCTTGCTTGTGCTCAAGGTCTAATTGATCACTATAGATGAGGTCAGGAAGGAATTTCCAACCAGGTCAGAATGGCAGTGCCTTTGGGCGGTTTTCACCTTCATCTGCAACATATGGGAGCAGGTCACTTGCCAGGATTATCTGGCTCTCTCTCACTTCGTCGCTTCCCTGCCATTGTGGGCTGTAATACTTTGATCTCATTTTGGTTGTTGGGTTTAGTGTGCGGGTGGCTGGGTGGTGGTGGTGGCCTGAGGTACGCAGCATGTCTGACTAGATCTGGGGGTGGCTTCTGGCCATAAACTCTATGAATGATTAATTTGATGGCTCTATTAATACAGATACTCGTAGGCTAAGATTTTCAAATGTGTTAACAGGGGTAATAAGGAAATCACTCGTATCGTTCACTTTCGGGTTATAGGAATTAGTGGTAATTGCATAATGAAAAGCATAAGCCTGGCGTGATCACAGTGTAATTGCAATGTAATTACACTCCTCTCTAAAGTGTGACTGAAGGCACTTTCTTCCCTTCTGGTTCTGCTCGCTCCGGGATTCCTTCCTGTGCTCTGCAGGAGGCAAATAGCCATTCAGAAACAGAGCCCTGCCCAGGCCACTCTTGCCCTGGATGGAAATGGCTCTGTTGCCTACTGATGCTGCTAATCCCTACGCTAACAGGACCACAGGAATTCCGGATTGTTTCTTTTTGCTGCCGCTGTTTCGTGCATTATGCTCCACAAAAGCATGTCGCTGTTACAAAGCCCCTGTTCTCCTCCCTGCCCAGTCCTCATCCTGCTGCAGAGAGACCGGCACCATGCATCTCCACTTTCGTTTTCACCTTGTCCGCTTTGCTCTATCAGCAATGCCAGCCTTGCTGACCCCTGCTCAGTTCCTTCTGACGCCTCTGGCTTTTGGTGATGCCTTTAAGGCTGCCCCTTGCATGGAGCCCTCTCTCTGTCTGAGTCTCCAACTTCTCGTAAATAGCACTTCTCCAGCAAGCCCCAAGAGCCCTAATGCAAGTTTGCTGGCTCCCCCTGCACCCTATTATTTTGGTGGAAGTGAGATGTATACTGAATGCTCTAAATTAACCCGCCTCAGTATGCTTTGTCTTCTGTGACTATTTAAATCACAAGGTTTCTGGAGCAGGGAGTATATTTAGGTCTTTCCCCAGTGCTAAGTGCCCGGTGAGTGCCTAATAAACCATAATTACATCCTTTTTGTTCACCATATAAATCAGTAATGAGCTAATTCCTGGTGGGATTCCTGGTTCTGGCCTACACTGTGCAGCTCTGTCAAAGCAGGTCCCTTAAGTGCCATTGAAATCAGAGCCTCCTGTAACATTCAGCCCATTCCCCAGAGATGGTTTGCAGCCTCAGCCCTCTCAGCAGGTGCCGTTCATTCAGATCCCAGCAGATGCTGAGCCCCTTGGTCTCTCGCACCTGCCAGGTAAGACATTCTAGCCGACGCTTCGGAGCCCCGTTCCTTCCAGCGTGAACCATGCGTATCCTGCCATGGCTGACTTTCAGATTATAATATCAACAGCTTTCACTTTCTGCACTGCAGCAAATGATCTTATAAAAACTCTGCTCTCATGCATCCAAGATACAGGTATGCATCTGCATGTACACAGCCTGCTGGAGCCAGGTGGATTTTTGCAAACAGGTCACTGTTTCAAAATGACATTTTATTTTATTTTGATTTACTAACTGGACAAGTAACCATTTTCTCTTATTTGCTTAGTCGTCACTGCATGAAAACCCAGTGTTCTGGTCCATAACTTGCTGTTAAAATAGATGTATTAGACTGAGAAATTCAATCATCAGGGCAGATCCTCCATCTGGTGTAAATCAGTGTGGCTCTGAAGTCAAAGGAGCAACATGAGCTGAGGATCTGATATTCTCTTCTGAAATACAACTTTGAAGAAGGGTTGGTGTGTGTAACTTAGCTAGGAGTAAACAAAATGATTATCTTAAAGGAGAGGTGGAAATGAATGCACTGGTGTGCTGATTTTCTTCTTTTGTATTTCAAGATGAACAACCAACTGGCAGCCACTGGACCCACCCACAATTTATGAAGTCTGTTATTCCGTAGGGGAACAGTGCTTCATAGCAGCAATGCATGTATTCCTCCTGAGCGTTACAAAGACATTCATGCTAAAAGTAGAGTATTTGCAGAAAGACTTTTTTTTGGAGCAAGTTCTAGTACTCAACTGGCAGCCAGTGGTCCATAGCCCCTTCCAACATGAAATCGAATGCAACCAGCTGGGTCATATTTCTTCCTTCCATGATTTGCAGATGATTGCTCAGCGCTGTGGCAATGGCGTTTACAACTGCAATTACTTTATTCCTAGGGTTAGCCATAGAAATTGTTAGACTATTTTGCAGTAAGACATGCATTTCCATTCCAGTGCAAATAAGCACCTAGCTTCCAGCTTGCCCCTCCCTTCCCCCCCCCCCCCACTCCCACTCCCACCCCACTCATACTGGAAAGAAGTGAATCATAAAATATCAGGGTTGGAAGGGATCTCAGGAGGTCATCTAGTCCAACCACCTGCTCAAAGCAGGACCAACCCCAACTAAATCATCCCAGCTAGGACTTTGTCAAGCCGGGCCTTAAAAACCTCTAAGGATGGAGATTCCACCACCTCCCTAGGTAACCCATTCCAGTGCTTCACCACCCTCCTAGTGAAATAGTGTTTCCTAATATCCAACCTAGACCTTCCCCACTGCAACTTGAGACCATTGCTCCTTGTTCTGTCATCTGCCATCACTGAGAACAGCTGAGCTCCATCCTCTTTGGAACCCCCCCCCCCCTTCAGGTAGTTGAAGGCTGCTATCAAATCCCCTCACCCACACTCTTCTCTTCTGCAGACTAAATAAGCCCAGTTCCCTCAGCCTCTCCTCGTAAGTCATGTGCCCCAGCCCCCTAATCATTTTCACTGCCCTCTGCTGGACACTCTCTCCAATTTGTCCACATCCTTTCTGTAGTGGGGGGCCCAAAACTGGATGCAGTACTCCAGGTGTGGCCTCACCAGTGCCGAATAGAGGGGAATAGTCACTTCCCTCGATCTGCTGGCAATGCTCCTACTAGTACAGCCCAATATGCCGTTAGCCTTCTTGGCAACAAGGGCACATTGCTGACTCATATCCAGCTTCTCATCCACTGTAATCCCCAGGTCCTTTTCTGCAGAACTGCCGCTTAGCCGGTCGGTCCCTGTGATTAGTGTGGCAGTTTTATCTCTCCCCCTGACCTGGCTTTGGGGTGAGAGCACAGGGCAATTTAGTCAGTTAAACTCTGTAATGACCAACTAATTGAAGACTTGTTATTTGGGTGGCCGGGCAGCTTGGCTGACCTGCCAACTGCGGGTTCCATCGTAGCTGAAGTTCATGAGGTGACTTCACATCTATAATTTTCCAAGTGCAGATGGTTCTTCAGCCCACGTTTTTCTGACTGACTATAATGTATTTCATTACATAGTCACTGAAGCTAGGGCTGCATCTGGCCCATTTTCACCATCTAAGCAAAATCTTTGGTTGGTGGTGGTTGTGAAGGGACTTCCAAATGCCTAACTGGACAAACAGGTTGGCAGGTTTACCCAACCTAACAGGTGCCTCCCTTAGCCCCTCTTTATCTCTTACTCCTGTAATTTTCTCTTTAAAAACTCCTGATTTGCATCTCTCTCCAGGGGCCCCTGCAGCTCACTAGCTTAGCCTCTGGTAACTGAGTGCTGCTTGAATTAATATGGCAAATGAACTGACATTAGGGTAAGTAAGTCAGCTTTTTTGAACACTGATGTTCTACCCTCTGTGGGCATCCACACTGCACTTGTTAAATTCCCACATCCCAGCTTCAGCAGTCAATGGAGGTTTTGGAGATGGTTTCTCTCCTTTGGATCTTCCAAAGTTTGGGTCAGAAACCTGGAAAGGATCTGATCATGACACTTTCCCCTTGCTATGGTACAAACTTTTATCCAGCTTTCCATTAATATGTTGATACTATATGGATGTTCTGAAAACTCCAGAAAACAATGTGAATGTAGCTATGCAGTTGTACCAGCAGTACTATGCATTAGCAGTGGGAGTAATAAAGCGCTGACATGCCCGTGAGAGGAATTTTTATATATATTTGAATCTCGCTTAGTCTTAGAGCTCCCTCAGATCTTGGTTTCTCTACTTTGTCTTCCAATGGAAGTGATGGAAGCCGTATTGCTCAAATTTGCAAAGCTCGCTTGGACAAAGTTTTTCAGAATGGAAGTTCTGCAGGGGGGAAACCGCCCATTGGACATCAGGGAAATGGACTAGATCAGACGTAATGAATTTTTCCACAGTATTTTGATAGGGCTTCTTTCCATGTGAGATCATTTCCACTGCACTCCACCTGGTTTATGTGGCTGTATGAGCTTTTAGAACATGTACACAATGGCATTCGTATCACCTCTTTCCTCCTCACTTTGTTTCTCTCTGGGACTGGCCTACAGCTTGCTATAGCAAGTGTAATCTTTATCTCTCCATTGCGTTCTATCACAAGCAGAATATAGCTCCTTTAGAAAGCTCATCTTGCTGTTCTTTTTTCCTTTATCTCGTCTGTTTTTCCAATCATTCTTTGCCCCTCTCCCTCTCTTTTCATGTATCTGCCTTCAGTTCCTCTTGATATGAGCACTTCATCTTGTAGGAATACATTTAATTATAAGCAGGACAAGTAGAAGATTGCACTATCAGAGCTTCCTGTGAAAAAGAGTCAGCAAACAGTGGCTGATCTTAGCAGATGTGCGGTAATAAAAGGGTCCAATAGGACAGACTCACTTTCCCGACCTGGGCTAGAGGAAACTCCTCACAAATGAAATAATAAAATCCTTTTGAGTTAAATGAAACAAGGGTTTTTAAAGATTACTTCAGCCACCAAACTGAGAAATCAGTTATTCACTCTGCTCTAATTAATCCTCCTGTCTCTCCGGTGTTTTGTGAGCCTAAATACACCCTGGTGGTGGCTACGGCAGTGACGGACCCATAGAAGTACCTAGATAGAATGGGCCCCATATCTCTGATTCCAACCTAGCTCCTGAATGAAACTGAGATTCCCCAGCTTCCTGCCTCCTCGTACTGGGATAGCAGGAGATTTACATGTTAATTTGGGTTGCTCCAAAGGACTGTTTGGAATTAGAGAGGAAGCCACGCAATGACAAAGCCAGCAAGGAAACCCCTGCATGTTTCTGGAGAAGGAGCCATACGGACTGTGCCATTCTCACTGCTCCGATTTATTGAGGGATTTCCAAGGGCTCTGCTCTTCCAGACCAAGTATTGTTTTTCCACAACCTCAAGCCAAATTTCATTAAATTAAAAATGCATAAAGCCACAACCTTGTGGTTCCCCCCCTTCCCCCAATTTTAGTGTTCACAGAAGTAGAAAGGATTGATATGTCAGTAATAGCAGACTGGCGGGAGAAGAATTTATGACCCCAGAAGTGCTGAGCCACGAGCAATAGAAAGAAGCGTTTAAGTCTTTCTATTAAAGAAATCTTATTAAAAAGTAATACAAGCTTTTCACTGTTTGAGGCTTTACTTATTTCATTAGAGTGATACCAAGAGGCAGCAATTCGTCATAGCTGGAGAGTCAAAATCAATTGTCTAGTCCATAAATGAGCAAACTCTTTGAAACAGCATGTAAACATAAAGGGAATTGGAGACTTGAATGGCCTGTTTGGTTCAGGGAGGAAAGTCAGAGCTGCCCTGAAGGAAAAAGCATTTCTCTTCAGTTCCCCCTGCCTGGATTGCATCCACCAGGTGCCATGAAGCATGGGTATTGACCTCGCAAAGTTTTGTAGCACAAGGGGATCAAATCCAGGGCCTGTTCTGGGCACCTCAGTACCAGAAAGCAGAAAAAATTGGGAGGATATCATCAATTGCTCCTAGCACCCAGAGAGCTTAGCTTGGTTGAAGGGGATGGAAATAGGGGTAATGGGATGAAATGAAGCCAAGGAAATATTTGGACTAGATTAATCTGCAGTTTATATATTGGTGAGCACTCATGTGCATGGGGAAGATTGCTCACCCTTGTGACTAGGGTGGCACACTTGCTCTCATAAGAAGTTTCATGGATACAATGAGAATGCTAGTCAATTTTCACTGAGCTCAGTCAGGGTTACACTCTCTGTCCCTAATATGAACAGCAGGAAAATATTTTGGACAGTAAAATCTATCAGACTGTGAAACAATCTTCTCAGGGGAGGGGTTGGGAAGCTCTTTGCCTGGGATATTGACAGATAGACTGGACAACGGGACTGCACGGTCAGCAACAATGCTGCTCAGGGCTCCTGGAGAATGAACTATATGAACTCTCCTCTATTAGCTCCAGTGTCATAGAAGCTTCAAAGCAGGGAAACTAGAATTGAATTCCCCTTTCTAGCCCTGCTGCTCTTGCTTTCCAGATAGGCCCATGCCAGGGCTTATTCTTACTTTCCAGATCTCCTAATTTCTTGTGATTTTGGCATTTTGAACACGGATCCTCTCCCTGAGGCGGAGCGGGCTCTGTGTGCGCGTGACTCAAGCACATTCTCCAGGCCCTTCTGGAGAACGGATGGGAACGAGAGACGCTGTGAATGGAGTTTCTCTCTCCAAATGGCTGATAGAGTAAGTGGCCATGTCCGAGCCAAAGTGAGCCGGTTGCCATTTCAAAGGGCTTTGGGGAGATGGGGGAGTTGGAGGAGACTATCCATTAATAGCAAAATATTTTCTTTGTCTGTGCTACATAATTGGTGGGTCTTGCACTATTCTTCTGCCCTCACAGAGAGCAAGCCTTGAAGGCTGAGTAGCTGATGCGGGCTTTTTACTTCATCCAAGGTCAAACATGCTGGGGATTTTTTTTCTTTAATAGCGAGACATTACCATTTGCCCTGCTGATGCACTTAAAGTAGGACCCATCAGATCTAATTGATTTGCAGTCACTTTGGTCAGAGGGTGAGCTAAACTTAAATACCAGAGATGAGAGGTTAGTTCAATAGTCTTCTGTGCTATTGTGTCTCCTCTCTCGCTGTTCCAGGAGAGGTGCTGCGTTGAGTCACTTCCATGACAAGGCTCTGCCTCTCCTTATAAAGCTATTTCAACCCGTTTTCACTTCATTTACTGTATTCATGTCAAGAGGAAGGTGTTTCTCACAACAATGGGCAGGGGGGGACGGGACTGCCAAGTTCCGTTTGATAAACTGATGAGCAAGAAAAGTCTGGTGCTTCCTGAAGGTGGTTTCTGAACATGCCCCTACTCCCTACTATCCTCTCACTACAATACTCCAGCTTCTGTTTTAGCGGGTTCCCTTGATTCAGCATTCTGTCACCCCACACAGCTCCATTAACCCTTGTCAGAGCAGTAAAATCAGTCACTGGAGGAGAATGATAGGTGAGCAAGACAATTAGCTGAATGATGAGCTCAGAAGCTCTGATGGCATTCATGACACAAGGGGGATTAATTGCACCCACTGCTACATGATCTCAGCTACTCCCTATTATGACAAGGGTGGCTCTAAATTTACCCCCAGACTTGCCCTCCTTCCTAACGCTGCAATGTGGTGACCTCAGAATAGCTGAAAGGTGGAGCTGAGATCATGTCACATAGTATTTATGATGAAGAAATGAATCCTCCCCAAAGTCTTCCTTTGCCAAGTTTGGTCCAGATTCTCAGATACACAGCTGAAGATGCGACCCTTATTTTTGGTCCTCGTCTCATATTCCACCCTGGATTCCACCGTGTGGCTTTAGCAGCCTAAATATTTCCAGATAGCAACGCTGAGCTACTACTATTTGAATCGGCCCTAATCTTCTAGTTGTATTATTATTTATTTGTATTACTGTAGCACCTGGAGCCCCAGTTGTGAACCAGGACTCATTGTGGTAGGCACTGTACAAACCCAGAACAAAAAGATGATCCCCGTCCCAAGGAGCTTACAGTTCAAGTATAAAACAAGAGACTACAGCTCGACACAGACCGAGGGAGGGGTACAAGGAAATGAGACAATCTGGTGACACGCCATGGTCACAGCACGCCAGCGGCTGAATTGTTATGTTTTGTAGGCAGCACAGCCCAGGAGAGTTTTGAGGAGGGATTTGAAGGTATATAGTGAGATAGCTTTACCGATCTTTATGGGGATCCTCTCCCAAGCATGAGGGGCTCCTGGGAAAAAGGATGAATGGGCTTGTTTGAAAACTTTAACAAGTGGGAGATGGAGCCTGGGAAAATCCAGAATGCATTTAGAACCTTCTGGAACCTCTAGAGTTCAGAATCCTGATGCTCTGTCTAGCATAGCTGGTGGAGAAAGAGGTGCTCTAGTCGTGTTGTGAACGCCACATGCCATCAGGCCCTTCCATTCCTTTACCGTACGACTCCTGATTTTCATTCAGGTGGAACTGGCTGAAAATGTTCTTGATTGGAGGGGGGGAAGGGGGAAAATGATTCAACAAAAATAGAATGTTCATTTTTTTTCCTCTGTAAGACTTGATGTTCACAAATGTTGGGTTATACCAGCTGCAGGACTGGTTTAAAAAAAAAATTAATTTGGGATTTTAGCAAACCCTCCTCCCCTCCCCCCCCCCCGACCGCAAAAACATATCATATTTCAAGGAAAATAAAAAGGGGGGAAGGGGAAATCAGCAAAATGTCAACTCATGTTTCCCCCCTTTTTATAGGCATCTCCCATGGGAGTTTTGCCATCGATGTCAATGGGGCCCAGACTTCAGCCTCATACTTAATTCTTCTAACCCGTCTGCCAAATTCCTGTTCTCTTCCTTCCACCAAGTCCTCTATTGCCTCCTGTGCACATCAGCTCCCACCCTTCTTGTTTTCCTTGTCCCTGGGGTCTTCATTCTTGCATTTTTGAGATGACTTATTTGTCGTTATCATCGCAGGATATGAGAGCTTTCCTACTGATATCCCAGTGTTGTAGAGAAATGGGCTCTCTCTGGAGATGGCACAAAGCCAAACATGACCGTGAGTCTGTCCCAAAGCACAGGCCAAACCTCATCCTCTGAGCCAGCCTGGTGAGCTTCACACATCTCGTTGTTCAAGCATCTCATTTTAAATCAGCCATTCAAACTGGGCTTCCCCTATTTGCTACTCGCGTACAAGTAGAACAGGTCTCCGGAGAAGCTGATGTTCTCAGACAACCTCTGCAAACGCCAGTCGTTGCCATGATAACTGCATAGTCTTTCTCTCTTGCCAAATGTTAATTGCTTTCTCTCTCCTTTAAAGTGTTGCTCTCACCACCCCCACAACTTTACATGCTTTTTATATACAAACAAAATCTGGTTTTGCTTTTGGGTGGGTTTTAATTTTTTTTAAAATGACTTTATCTTTCATGCACAGCTCACTATGCAATGACTCTGTTCTCGCTGGTGGACAGAGAAGGGGGTGGATTTGACTGGCAATGACACAGAAGGAATCAGGGAAGTAGCTGCTGCAAAGAAATCCCAGAGCACCACTGCAGGGAGCCTGCCAGATAGCAAAGAGAACACCCCACACAGCTCTGATGATGCACCTCATTCCTGACCAGCTGCCCCATCTGCTATTCCAGTACTGGGCCCTCACACGCAGTTCTGTCAATGCACTCAATTTTGACCCACCACACTCGACAACCCCTGCTATTCCAGTCCTCCTCCCTTCACCCCCACAACCACATGCACAATTCTGCCAGTGCACCTCACTCTTGACCTGCAGCACTGCCTCCTATGTCACTGACTTTAATGCAACTACGCTGCGTTGCACCAGCTGAGGATCTGGTCCACAATGTCTTGAGGGCTGGATCTTTTGAAGCACTGTTGAAAACCTTTGCAAAGCATTCTTTCTGGCCAAGCTGTATGTCAGGCAACATGCTGCACAGTATCAGTCTTATCCCAGGGCTATTAGTAACGCAACGTCGGTAGTTTCAGACCTTGTCAAAAGACATGGATTTTTTTATTCTAGGCTGCTGTAATAATGTAGTGCTGATTTTTAGAGTAAGTCAGCAAAACTCTTTGCAATGTGACATAACTTTTGTCTCTGACAATCAGTCACACATTTTGTCTCGGTGGTACCTAGGAACTTCGTGCCCTTCCATTTTAGTCTGAACAAAACCCTGTGCAAGGAAATGCTTGTTTTAGAGAGATTAGGCCCAATTTAGATGAAGTAGCACTTTGCACTCCCTTTGCAGAGAGAGAAATGATGATGCAAGGTGTAGAGAAGATCACCAGGGCCTAGGGTTACCATTTTTTAAACTAACAAAAAGAGGACACTCCAAGGGGCCCTGCCCCTGCCCCAACTCCGCCCCCTTCCCCGCCCCGGCCCCACCCCAACTCCTCCCCTTTCCCAAAGTCCCCGCCCCGACTCCGCCCCCTCCCCTGAACGCTCCGCCCCCCTGCTCCTCCCCCTCCCCTGCTTCCCGCGAATCAAATGTTTGCGGGAAGCCTGAAACAGGGAGGCAGGCAGCAGGTAAACTGGGGCGGGGGGGGCGCGAGGAGGCGCGGCCCAGTCCGGCCCCCTGGCCGAGCGGCTCGGGCCCGGCTCGGGCCCTGGGGCGCCAGCCCCAGTTCCAGCCGAGCGCACCAGCCCCGGCCCGCCCCGGCCCTGGCGGTTCCAGCTCAGCTCAGGCCCCGGGGCACCGGCCCCAGTTCCGGTGGAGCGCGCCAGCCCCGGCCCGCCCCAGCCCCGGCGGTTCCAGCTCAGCTCCGGCCCCGGCGGCTCCAGCCCGGCTCGGCTCGGGCCCCAGGGGCGCCGGCCCCGGCCCGCCCCGGCCCCGGCAGCTCCAGCCCGGCTCGGCTCGGGCCCCGGGGGCGTCGGCCTCGGTTCCGGCGGAGCGGGCCGGCCCGCCCCGGCCCTGGCGGCTCCAGCTTGGCTCGGGCCCCGGGACACGGGCACCGGCACCGGCCGAGCGGCTCCGGCCCCGGTGGCTCCGGCCCGGCTCGCCTCGGGCCCCGGGGCACCGGCCCTGGTTCCGGCCGAGCGCACTGGCCCCGGCCGAGCGGCTCTGGCCCGCCCCAGCCCCGGCGGTTCCAGCTCGGCTCCGGCCCCGGCGGCTCCAGCTCGGCTCGGGCTCCGGGGCACGGGCACCAGCCCCAGCCAAGCGGCTCCGGCCCCGGGGCACCGGCCGAGCGGCTCCGGCCCCGGTGACTCCAGCTCGGATCGGGTCCCGGGGCACCGGCCTGTCCGGCCCCAGCACCGGCCCCGGCCCCGGCTGAGCGACGCTGGCCGGCGGCCGAGCACCGCCGGCCCCAGCGGCTCCGGCTCCAGCGCGGATCCAAGCCCCACGACCCCTCCCTATTTTCCCGGACATGTCCGGCTTTTTGGAATTTCCCCCCGGATGGGGATTTGACGACCAAAAAGCCGGACATGTCCGGGAAAATCCAGACGTATGGTAACCCTACCAGGGCCCTTATGCTTTAAAATAAAATTGATTTTCTTGTATACACCAAAAGATCCATGTTAGCCAAATTAATCTTTTTATTTAAGCACAACCAGTTTGTGCCCAACTCTCGTTCCACCTCCGGTCTCCCCCTTGTTCTTCTGCGTGTTGTAGCCTGATAATACAACTCATTGGGATAGGACACTGCTGTCCATGCCTCTTGACTGAGATTGAGGTGGGGGTGGCGGTCCTAGGTAGCAGGGTTTTTACCCTTCATCACCTCTCCCTAGAGGCTACCGCGTTCTCTTTCCTTTGGGAACATGTGTGTGAAATTACCCAGACAGCAGCCACTTTAACAAAGGTATTTGAATGGTACCATTGCTCCTTTCTCTAGAAGTGCTCTCCCACCCTCTAGTTGTCTGCATCCAGTCTCCATCTCTGCTGAACACACTCATAATTTGGATGGGGCCCTTTAATTTCTCTTACAATAAATTATAGAACCTCGATCCTCTGTCACTAGCTGAGAACAACGTGGCTTTATAATGTGAGGGGGAATGTGTTCCTTTCTCATGCTCTGGGGTAGTCAGGCTCCTCAGAATAAGCATCATCCCCTAACTCCGTGCTCCTATTGGCACAAATGGACCAATGGGATGGTCGTCTTGACTCAGACCTTGTCTACACATGTAAGTTTTTCTAATGTCTGGTTAACCACTATAACTATACCAGTATAATTATAGTGAAACTATAGTCAGTGTGTCTGCACAGCTTGGCTTAAGGTATTTCCTTGATTATATTATTTTCTGTGCCCACTGGTGGTGGGACAAGAAGAAACAGGCTTAATCTGCAGTTTGGTGGGTGTTCACCCCACACTAGCCCTGTAGGGGTTAATATAGGCAAGAGAGGCCAATTAGCCATAGGCTGCAGTTGGAGGGGAGCAATGAGGCTTAATTGGGGATGATGCTCACCTGGGCAGAACAGATGGAGCTTTTATAAAGCCAAGGAACTGGCAACAAAGGGAGATGTCTGCAGTCACATTCCCTGATACTGTGGGGAGGGAGTAGGGGCCTGTGATAGGCACTATAGGAAGCAGTCCAGGGAAGGAGCAGTGAGGGCTGGGAGAGTAAAGCCCTGAGCGGCTGGGTTGAGGGTTTTTGGCTTGGAATCCAGTGTAGAGGACAAGCCTGTGTTCCCCTACAAGCCACTGCGGGAGTGGCAGGCTAGGGGCAGCCTATCTGGGGACTGCCAGGGACCGTTCAAAAGGAGACTTTGATAAGAACAAATCGTGTTAAACCAACCTAGTAGCTTTCTTTGACAGGGTAACAAGCCTTGTGGATGGGGGGGGAAGCGGTCGATGTGGTATAGCCTGACTTTAGTAAGGCTTTTGATACTGTCTCGCATGACCTTCTCATAAACAAACTAGGGAAATACAACCTAGATGGAGCTACTATAAGGTGGGTGCATAACTGATTGGAAAACCGTTCCCAAAGAGTAGTTATTAGTGGTTGACAGTCAAGCTGGAAGGGCATGATGAGTGGGGTCTCGCAGGGATCGGTTCTGGGTCTGATTCTGTTCGATATCTGATTTAGATAATGGCATAGAGAGTACACTTCTAAAGTTTGCAGCTGATACCAAGCTGGAAGGGTTTGCAAGTACTTTGGAGGATAGGATCAAAATTCAAATGATCTGGACAAACTGGAGAAATGGTCTGAAGTAAATAGGATGAAATTCAATAAGGACAAATGCAAAGTACTCCACTTAGGAAGGAACAATCAGTTGCACACATACAAAATGGGAAATGACTGCCTAGGAAGGAGAACTGCGGAAAGGGATTGGGGGTCATAGTGGATCACAAATTAAATATGAGTCAACAGTGTACACTTGGGGGGCGGGGGGAAAGCAAACATCATTCTGGGATGTTTTAGCAGGAGTATTGTAAGCAAGACACAAGAAGTAATTCTTCTGCTCTACTCCGCACTGATTAGGCCTCAGCTGGAATACTGTGTCCAGTTCTGGGTGGCACTTATCAGGAAAGATGTGGACAAAATGAAGAAAGTCCAGAGAAGAGCAACAAAGATGATTAAATGTCTAGAAAACCTGACCTATGAGGGAAGATTGAAAAAAATGGGTTTGTTTAAACTGGAGAAGAGAAGACGGAAGGTGGGACATAACAGTTTTCAAGTACATAAAAGGTTGCGACAAGGAGGAGGGAGAAAAACTGTTCTCCTTAACCTCTGAGGATAGGACACAAAGCAATGGGCTTAAATTGCAGCAAGGGAGGTTTAGGTTGGACATTAGGAAAAAATTCCTGTCAAGGAGGTTAAGCACTGGAATAAATTGCCTAGGGAGGTTGTGGAATCTCCATCATTGGAGATTTTTAAGAGCAGGTTGGACAAACACCTTTCAGGAATGGTCTAGATAATACTTAGTCCTGCCATGAGTGCAGGGGACTGGACTAGACGACCTCTCGAGCTCCCCTCCAGTCCTGAAATTCGATGATAGAACCCCAGAAGGGGGGAACTTCTCTGTGACTGGGCTGAAGGGCTAAGCCCTGGAAAGGAAAGCGCTGCAGCTCGGAGCATGAGAGAGGCCATGGAGCGAGTGAGGGGAGTGACAGGCTGAGCAACCACAAGAAGAGGTGTCAGACCATGTGGCGAGCTAATCCGCAGATAGACTCATAGACTCATAGACTTTAAGGTCAGAAGGGACCATTATGATCATCTAGTCTGACCTCCTGCATGATGCAGGCCACAAAATCTGACCCACCCACTCCTGGAATAATTCTCTCCCTTGACTCAGCTGTTGAAGTCCCCAAATCATGATTTAAAGACTTTAAGTCGCAGAGAATCCTCCAGCAAGCGACCCCTGCCCCATGCTGCGGAGGAAGGCGAAAAACCTCCAGGGCCTCTGCCAATCTACCCTGGAGGAAAATTCCTTCCCGACCCCAAATATGGCGATCAGCAGAACCCCGAGCATGCGGGCAAGATTCTCCAGCCAGACCCACATTGACCATTGATACTAATTACCAGCGATGGCACGTTATAGACTTATTGACTAAAATCACGTTATCAGATGGGTCACTAGGAGATGCCAGAGCAGTAAGAGAGCACCCCTCTGTTACATGCGGTAAGGGAGCTTTAGGTTAAATGTTCAGAAAATCTTTCTAACCCTCAGGGTAGTTCCGTTCTGGAACAGGTTTCCCAGGGAGGTTGTGGAATCCCCATCACTGGAGCTTGTTAAGAACAGGTTGGACAAACACCTGTCAGGGATGGTTTAGGTTTACTTGGTCCTGTCTCAGCGCAGGGCTGGACTTGATGACTTCTCAAAATCCCTCCCAGCCCGACATTGCGATGATCATGCAATCCACACAGCTCTGCACTTTTTCCAAATAACCTCTCAGCATGCTTGGCAGATATCCTGTGGTGCAGTGTTCCGGCACTAGGCTCTATGCATTCTGGGATTTCTCGCATACCTTTCAGCGTGTTGGAGGGGGGAGGAAAGGATGGTTCTCAGAAGACACTCACCTAAAATAACTAAAGGGCCAGGTCATCAGCTGGGGGAAGTCGGTTAGCTCAAGGGAGCTATGCTGATTTATACCAGTAGAGGATCTAGCCCAGTAAGTCAGTCAGTGCTGAACTGAAAAACCTCCTGCTATTCCAGTCCTAACTGCAAATGCCTCTTGTCAATGTAGCTTGATCCTGACCTGCAGCAACCCCAATATTCCAGTACCAGACCATACCAAGCATCTCTGCCACAGTGCACCTCAATCCTGATTTGCAAACCCCTTTGCTGCTGTGTAGCTGGGGCCTTTTCTGAACAGCGTGAGCCAACAGTGCCAGATTATGTCGTGGTTTTGTGACAGGTATAAACGTCCCCTCAGCCTGGCCTGAGACACCAGACTCAAGGCCGACCCCTCTCCTTTGTCCGACTGTAAATGTTTACATTAAATCCAAGGATTCCACTGAATTCTGAGCCCAGACAATGAGAATATTAATCAGGCTACAGAAACCAGGAAGAGTGAAAGCACTAACCAAAATGCCAAATAAGGAATTAGTGCCAGAGACCAGGGAGAGAGAAAACCCACATTTAACTTTTCATTCTAATGGCTGTAGAAGCTAATCTCACCGCAGCTGAAGAGTGTTTCTATATCTGCATTATGGCCATGTTTGTGCTGGAAATGGGGCCAAAGTGTTTTGAAAAGGGAAATGAACAAAAAAATAAAAATAAAAAAAGGCAACACAGAACGGATTTAGGGAAAGGCAGGGGAAGCCAGAGGGTGAGAGATGCCTGCTTCTGCCTTAGGGACAAAGACACTGACTAGCTCATGATTATTTGTTTTACAGTAGAGTGCTCAGATCCCAATTAAGACCAGTTGGTGTGTGCTGTACATATGTATAGTAAGAGACACTCCCTGCACCAAAAAATGTATAATCTAAATAGTCGAGCTAGAGCGTCAAAAAGGTTTATTTTCCTTATTTGACAGAAGGGGATCTGTGACCCAGGGAAACTAAGGACTCGCCTTTACTGCAGAGTTAATGGGAGTGTTGCTCCTACATACAAAAACCCTTAACATGAGTATGGTGGTTGGCCTGAGAGGGGGGTCTAGGCTGAGTCTCGAGTTAGCACAGCTCATCAGCTGCTACACAACCAGATTGTGCTGTGGACACAGGCTAACGCCGCTCGAGTGCTGCCCATCCTTCAATGCCTCCCCACAGTTCCCCCCCATGTGGCCTTAAAGGACAGACAAGTTCTCTCCCACAATCCACTGGGAAAGCATTCATAGAGCAGCTCAGCTCAGCGCCATGTGAAGACCCAGGGGGTGTGCCCCCAGAAGTCATAGAATATCAGGGTTGGAAGGGACCTCAGAAGGTCATCTAGTCCAACCCCCTGCTCAAAGCAGGACCAATCCCCAGACAGATTTTTTTACCCCAATTCCCTAAATGGCCCCCTCAAGGATTGAACTCACAACCCTGGGTTTAGCAGGCCCATGCTCAAACCACTGAGCTATCCCTCCCGTCCCAGCGCCACACACAAGTGAGAGCAGTGCCCATGTGAGCACAGCCGCCTGAGTGTTTTGTGGTTGGGCTGCTCTCACTCAAGCTGGGCTAGCTGGAGCAAACTCTGCAGTGAGGAGAGCCTTGGTACTCCCCCAAGTCACACAGGGAGGCTGTGGCAGATCTGGGAACTCAAGCCAGATTTGCTGAGCGCCAATCCAGTGTCTTAACCGCGCGACCATCATTCCTCGTCACAACACGCCCATTTGGTTCATAAATCCCGGGACTGTGAATAGAGCGTTTGAAACAGCCCCTAGCATTTACCCCCACTCCTTAGTGAGTGGGGTAGGGCAGAGACCCTTTTCACTTCCATACGCTTGGTTTGATGACTCAGCAGCAATGGGATGCTCTTGTTGTCAGATGATGGCTGCCTCTCCCATCCAGTTATGGTCAGTTGAACGTTGCCATCTAGGCAATCCGGAGGTCTTCATACCCCGACCTACGGGGCACTGAAAACTGGCTCTTGCAAAGGGGATAGATACCCAGGCATGTGTAAGACACCCAGGCCTCCTGTACATTCCATCTGTAGAATTAGCCTTTCAGCTCCTAGGAGAGGAGTGGGAAGTTTGGGAGGGATCGTACACTAATCTCCAAATTCCTGATTAAATCCAGGACCATCGCTGGTCCTTATGTCAGGACTTGATTTCCCATGGCTATAACCCAGACCATGCAGCCACGGCCAGCTGGCGTGCTTTGGTCCAGTTGCATAAGGCAGCTGCGATTGCTCCATTCTGATTGGCTGGGACACTTTCAAGTTACTCTTTTAATTGACAGAATCATCCAAGGTCTGGAAGAGCCAAAATCCATACAGGCTAAAGCAGGCTATGGATAAGACCACAGCCCAAACAGAGAGGCCAGGTTGTAGCCCATCCTTGTGCTCACTGCCTGCATCATAGTGCGGATAGCAGCCACCGCAGAACCTCCACTCCCCTTCCTATGCATGTGGAGAGGGTGGGCAGGGCCGAGAAGAGCCTTGGCTCCTTTCCCACCAATGTGCCAAGGGGAAGCCATCTGCTGCCGGTATCGTGCTGGTCCAGATTAGTGGCCTCCTAAGCAAGGGGGACACAAGGAACCAGATAGTGACTCTGAATCACAGCTTGGTTCCTAGCCTGCTCCTAGGGCAGCCCATGGCTGGGTTTCATTCAGCATTTGTGGTAAAGCCACTATTTAGCACACAATATAGTAGGTGGACGTATCTGGCCTTGTCAGGACAGATGGGATCTGACTCTTTCCTCTCCCTCACCAGCCTCTGCAAGATTTTAGGGAAACACAAAAGTGCAATATGCTCTTCATAATTGTCAATACACTTCATGTCTTCCTGATACTCCGGCTCTATTACCTTAATTGCTTCCCTCTCCACACTTTATTTTAAGGTGAGCATTAATTGATTTCTAACTGTAATCACAATTATGGTGTGTTATCCTGATTAACGTTAGGCTTGATTAATAGATAAGGTGCCACTGTTTTCCCTTTTTGAGGAAGAGATGAAATATGTTTTTACTCCATGGCTGAAGTGCTAATTTCACTGGAGAATGCGGCGCTAATGCAAGGCAATTAATCATCTATTTTGGTAATTCACGGTAGTAAAATCATCAGTCATGATGACACAAAAGCAGTGCATCCCAATGTGCTCTTGTAGATTAAACCAGTGTCCTGCAATCTTAATACTTAGCTCAGCTGTTATGTACTCTAGCTCTTTTCATCCCAAATTCTCAAAGGACTTGATAAAGGAAACTAAGTATTATTATCCCCCAGGTAAAGTGAGGTGACGTGACAGGCAGGTCACTGAATGAAATAATTTATTAATGGATTCAGTATTGGTAGGAAACAAGTAGGTAACATCCGGTGAATGACCTGAGACCCATTGATATCCTGGGAGGGGCTTCCAGGAGTTTAGTTCAGGGGGTAAGATAGGTTTTGAAAGGCGGGTCCCATCCTCATCATCCATCTATGTGCTCCTCTAGAGCCATATGACTTGGAGATTATAATATTATTTATTTGTGTTACAGTAATAATTAAAGGCCTCAGCTGAAATCAGAGCCCTATTGGGTTCAGTGCTGTACAAACACAATAAGGGAGAGTGCCTGCCCTGAAGATGCTGATAAATTGGAGACAGTTCAGAGAAGAGCCCGGAGAACAATTAGAAAGCATGCCTTGTCGTGATTGCCTCAAAGAGCTCAATCTATTTAAGTTAACAAAGAGAAGGTTATGGGGTGATTTGATCACAGTCTGTAAGTATCTACACGGGGAACAGATATTTAATAACAGGTTCTTCAGTCTAGCAGAGAAAGGTCTAACACAATCCAGTGGCTGGAAGTTGGAGTGAGACAAATTCAGACTGGAAATAAGGTGCACATTTTTATTGGTCAGAGTAATTATCCACTGGAACAATTTACCAAGGGTCGTGGGGGATTCACCATCACTGGCTGTTTTGAAATCAAGAGTTGCTGCTGTTGTAAAAGCTCTGCTCTAGGGATTATTGTGGGGTAGGTCTCTGGCCTTTGTTACACAGGAGGTCAGGCTAGATGATCACAATGGTCCCTTCTGGCGTAGGAATCTCTGACAATCTTATAATCTAAATATACGAGACAGAAGAAGGATAAGAGAGAAAGGAAGGATTATTATCCCCATTTTTTCGGTAGGGAAACTGAGGCACAGAGATTTGCCCAAGGTTACCCAAGACAGGAATTGAGCCCAAATCTCTTGGGTCCTGCCGATATCCCAATTCCCTCCTCATCACTAACTTGCCCCACACCTGCACAATGATGCCAAGAGCCAGAGGCTCGAAGGGGGTCAGGAGTGGTTCACAGGCTGCAAACATTTAAAAACTACATCTTCTAAATCAGCACCTTTTTAGAGCAAGCGTTTCTTCTTCTTCCCTTCCTGGCAAATGTCAGCTCAGAGCAAAAAGAAAAGCGAAGAAATAGCAAGTCGGAGCCTTAATTACAGGGCAGCAGCATTTCAAAGGGATAAAATTAGAACGGTTACCCCCAAGCCGAGGAAAGCAAAGCAGCGGCCCGAGCCGATGCATCCCAACCATCTCCTGTATTCTCCACATCCTGGGTGAGTCAGGAAATAGCACACAGTGTGCTCTGTCTGATTACTGCTTAAACCTTCCAGCTAACCCTCCCCCAACCCCAGATTAACCAGGTCTCACGCCATAAGGGACCAGGAAAAAGAAGATTAAGCTCTATCTTTTGAGATACAGTATTGTCCTAAGCCATTGCTCCCTGGGTAAACCACGGTCAAGGCAATCGGCCATCAGCTTCCTTGGCCCTAGAGAGGCAGGATGCAGAAATCTATTTCTACTGACAGTCTGTGTCCCTGGACAAACTTGGGAAGGGCCTTTTCCCTGCTCCGCTGAAGCTACTGTAGCCAAATGTACAGAAGAGTAATTAGATCAGGGTAGATTCTCTGCTCTCCGCTACTAGCATTGCACAGACACTTTCATTAGCCCAGCTCCCCAGGATGGTTTTGACAAAGTGCCCTTATGTCATTCAATTGTTCATTATTTGTACTGTGGCAGTGGCTAGGAGCCTCAGTCATGGAGCAGGACTGTGTCAGGTGCTGTACAAACACAGAACACAAAGATGATCCGTGCCCCCAAAGAGTTCACAATCTGAGTATAAAACAAGAAACATTGTGGTGACAGATGGATGGGAGCACAAAATCGCAGACTTCGTGTCTGCCCAGCTCCTTTCCCCTGAGGGCTTGCTGAAGTGACAGTCAAGGCAGCAGGCAAAGATTCATATCATTGGCCTGGCCATCACAGTGATGTTTTCACCATGAAAGAGTCAAATATTTATTGCTTTAGCTCTGAATTTCTCAGGGGTTTTTGGCAGCAAAGAGACAATCCCCATCGCTGGTGTAACTCAACATAGCTCCATTGAAGTAAGTGGTGGTACCCTGATTTACACCCGCTGAGGCTCTTTACTTGTTCTTTGTACCACACCTGTGTAGTCATATGACTGACAGGGAGACTGCCAAGAAAGAGGAGCTCCACACAGGATTTTCTTGACTATAAAGCCGTGACATCTCGAGCTGGGAGAATAATCACTGCAAAGAGGCTGATAACGGTCTCGCACAATTGCTGTGTAGAATCAGAGTCCTTTGTTATTCGGAGCCCTTTGTTATTAGCGCTCGCATCAGAGCAATCACATTTATTTGGAGAAGAATGGCAGCCCGTCAAAACACCAGGCAACCATGAGATACCACCAGAAGAGATAGAATTGTTCCAGCTGCCTTCTCTCCCTCACTGAAGGGCCAATAAATTTCTCCCAGGTGTCCGGAGTGTTTGTCCGGCGTATGCGTGCATGTTCTCATGATGTCAGGCAATGGATCTGTTTGACGGGAAACAATGGGCAGTAACTAAACACAAAGATCCATTTTTACAGCAGGCAGATCTGATGAATAGGTGTGCAGAAGCTGGGAACCTTAACTACGCTTATACAGATTGCTGTTATCGCAAAATAAACACTCCGTTCTGCAGGAGCACAGTAACCCTGTGAGGACTGGAAGGGCCTGTTTTCTCCTATAATTATTATTTGAGCGGCTGATCGAAAAATTTTCGATGGTGCAGTTTTCCATCAGAAAATTCTGTTTGATGGAAATCGAAATGTTGCGCGGGATCATGTTGATTTCGATGAGTTCGACAACATTTTTGTAATGTTTTAAAACAAAATGGAGTATTTCATTACGAATTCTCATTTCATTTCCATTTTCTTGTTCCATTTTGTTCTGACTGTTTTTTTACTTTTAATATTATATTATCATTTAATATTTCAGGTGTGTGTGTATATATGTATAATATTTAATGTTTCAATGTTATCTAAATGAAATGTTTTGATAGGGTTGTTTAGATCTTTCTGGAACTAAAGATTTTGGAATTTTTGTTTGTGGTAAATTTCCAATTTTCACCATTGCACCCCAAAGCGGGAGGATGGGAAGCTTCAAAATGTCAGACTTGCCCAGCGAATGGAAATTCAATTTTCCAGCCAGCTCTAATTATTTGTATTCCAGTCGTGTCTAGAGGCCCCGACTGAGATCGGGAACACTGTTCTGCTAGGTGCTACAGAAAGATTTTAGAGACAATCTTGGCTAGGGATGTATAAGTGCCTCTTGTTAATGTGTCTGACAAGCTCTCAGAACTGAGCTACTGTTCTGATTCTAGGCATGTCTTAGCAAAAGCTTCTGGAAACGTGAGAAAACAAGTCTGTCATTTCCCATGTTCAAGCCAGCCTGAGTTTCATTCCTGCAAACCTCACACCATTCAATACAAATATGACTGAGTGCAGTGATACAAATAGAAAGCACGCTTATTTTAAAGAGTGGCCTTTGGGCAGTATGTGAGGACTGTGTATTAGCCATATATAAGCTAGAAGGAAAAGAGAGCATTTTCCATAAGGCTTAAAGGTGAGAAGCGATTTGAAGAGCAATTTTTCCATCTCGCATCTAATGGTAGAGGAGGAATGTGCGATGGGGACAGGGGGGATGGGACGGGCCAAGAGTGGAGGCAAGACAAAAGCTGGTGAATGTAGAAGGAGATGGATAGGAAGTCAGAGAGATGGGGCAGAGAGGGTCCATTGAGGTTTCGTTTTTTTTAAGAGGAAGACATTTTTGAACTCCAGCTGTAGTTGGGCAACAAGTCAGAGAAGAGGGAAGACACTGGGGAGGTTATATGGATCCATTTCTGAAGGGAAAATGGGTGTCAGATACTTTAAAGACAGTCCCGGCTGGAGCTGGCTGCAACACGACTGGTTGGTTGGTCGGTTTTCCTGTGAAAATTTTCAAATGAAAAGTTTAGTTTCTTTTTCCTGTGGAAAATTTTTGAAATGAAAGAAAAATGACCCTTTTTTTTTAATTTGAATCTCAACAAACATTTTCTATTCAAATGAAATTAAGTTTTCGCTTAGTTTCTCAAAAGCTGAAATGTTATGGTTTTCGAAAACCAAACGAAAGTGAAAAATACCATTTGAAACACAAAACAAAAATGTTCATTTCATCTTGAAATGTTGATATTTGGGCGTTGGGGTGGGGGAGGAAAATCCACTTTGTCTTACTTCTTGATGTCTCTTCATTTTTTCAATGGAAAAAAGTAAAAAAGTGAGAGAGAATGGGGTTTTGCCCATGGAAACAAAATTAAATATTTCACTGAAAAACAAAAAGATACAACAACAACAACGTCAAATAAAAAGAAAAAATGTTAATTTATTTTGGGTTTTTTTAATTAAAATATTATTATTGTTTGACATTTACATCCCAACCAATCCCTGGCCCAAAGAGCTTACTTACCTTTTTTTGGACCAATAATACTTTAGAAGTTATTTGAATGACAAGAAGACATAGGTAAATCGTTTCAGGCACAAGGGAGGTTGTGTAAGAGATGCTATGAGGGTTATTTGATGTAGCTAAGAACCCAACTACAATAATTTTGTTTACATCCTCTTTAAAGACTTACTCCTACCATGCTACTTGAATTGAGTTGACTTGTAGATAGCCTGCCTGTTGTTCCTCTTCCCCTAAAGTCTGCCAACTTGTCTCCCCATCCTTAGACCATGATTCAGTTTAAGATTTTGGGTCTGCTCATGTGCTTAAAGTTAGGCGCATGCTCAAGTACCATGCTGAATCGGGACCTTAGATTATAAGCACAGATCGTCCTTGAGTGCTAGGAAAACATCTAGGACATAGCAGGTGCTATCACAAATAATATTAATAATCTCAGAAGACCTTATAACTGTGGGAAGGAACAGATTTATGTGATCCAACAAATATAGCCCCGACCAGAACACTTCCCAATGAAAGATTAGGAGATTTCCAACCCAATAGGATGATAAATATGACCATGAGGCCTCAACCTTTCAGCCTTTCCCACAGTTCTAAGTGAAAATACATTATCTGGGTTTGTAAAAACATGACGTAGGGCTAAGAAAGCTGGATAAATGCATATGCTCTCCAGACGAAATCGTTCGCCATCAGGGTTATAAAGATGTCACTTGCCTTTATTTATTTGGCTATCTCCTGTGGCTGAAGTGATGGACAGCCCTTCAGTCCCCAATTTCTGTGCTTTCTTGGTTTGGTTGCCGGGCTGTATTTTTATCTCTATATATTTTCCCTCTGCTGAGAGTTATTTCCTGCAGTCCATTAGGAAGGCTGGAAGAAGGGGCGCAGTTATCGTTAGAGCTATTTATATTCCTCATTTCCAGCCACGTTGTTTTTCTCATGGAAGAGCAAATCAGTGAGTTATAGATCTCCCTGGTAGTGAAAGACACATCTCCTTTCATCACACAAATGCTGTGTTGTGAATGACCCTGAAACAAACAGCAAGAGAGTCCCTTTTACTTGTGCTGGAACTAGGGGTGTTGGGGGTGCTGCTGCACCCCCTGCCTTGAAGTGGTTTCCATTATATCCAGGGTTTACAGTTTGAGTCAGCACCCGCACTATACACATCGTTCCAGCCCCCCTGGGGACATGACCTGTGTGCAGAGTCTGATTCCGCTCTTGTGCAAGTTCAGCAGAACCCCACTCAAATAATGAAGTCACACTCTTGAAACGGGAGCAGAATTTGGTCCATTTTGCTGTACGCAGCGGCAAATATTGCTCTCCAACCTCAGCTGTTTTACGGTATGTGGCTGCTGCTGCCCTGCATTTTATGTTCATAATTCAGAGATTTTTTAAGGCCAGAAGGGACAATTAGATCCATCTAGTCTGACCTCTTGTACAACACAGAGCTGAGAATCTCATCCAATTACCCCTGTACTAAGCTCAACAACTGGTCTTTGGCTAAAGAATGTCTTTCAGAAAGACATCCAGGCATGATACAAAAGCTTCAGGAGATGGCAAATCCACCACTTCTATTAGTGGCTTGTTCCATTGGTAAATCAACTTCATTGATGAAAAAGTAATGTTTTGTGTTTCCCTAGTTCCTTCCATTTAAGGAGCTCAACATGCTTGGTGGAGATGAATGTATAAACCCTCAGCCCTCCCTCATCCCCTTCTTGCCGGGTTTTAAGTGGATGTTAACTCCTCCAGTGCAAAAAGACGGTGCCTCTCTACAGCGGGGGGTTAAACCCTCTCTACCCCAATTGCTGGCTAATGGTGGCTGGAACCCTTGGTGTAGACAAAGCCTAAGTATCATTATTAATTAACCCCACAGATTCCGCCCCGGAACACATGGCATTGTCAGTTTGGTTACAATGTCATAGCCTGAGCCCACTGAATTCAATAAGTCCCAATTGTACGAGTGGAAAGAACGATCAGGTTTATTTAAAAGATAAAAGCCTTACCCAGGACTATGCACACACGCCCACGTACACACACACACACACAACCAAAAATAGGAGTGTGTTCCCTTCTATCTGCTTCCCCTTTAATCTATTGGTTTCTTCACCTCTCAAAGGAAGCTGGGATGCCTGGTGGACCTTTTGAAAATGCTCAGCAGATTTTATCCTGATTGCCCGGCTCTTAGGGAAATGTCACAGACCAGGCCCCGGCCCTTTCATTCCCAATCCCGCTGATGTTTCCGGGCTTGCCTGTTAATACGAAAACAAGCTAGATCAAGGCTCTACTGGAGTGGGAGGCAGGAGTCTAGTAGGTACTGGCGTGCTCCATGGAGGCCTCTGCTCATCATTTTCCATTGTCACGCTGTTCCAGCGCACTATGTAGCTGTGACACACAATGCACCAGAAAGCTCCATCGGGCCGTGGTGCCACATCAAGCTAATGGCTGCCTACTCTGTGGGGTGTCAGGACCCGACAGCCCTCTTGGGCTTTGCAAGATCTGGAGCTACGGTGCTTAGCCTGCCCAGTGCATGTCAATTGGCATTTACTTCCTGGTCTGCATTGCATGCATTGGTAACCATACTGCATTAGGTTCATATGAAGGAGCTGGTCTGGTTGAATAAGGGTGCAGCTCTGAGCTGCCACCCAGAGAATCCAAGGCTGGGGCAGTGGGGACAGAGGGTCCCTCCTCTTGCACCTGGGAATGCAGCAGAGCAAGCAAAGCTCAGCTCCTTGGGGGAAAGAGGGTATGGACTCACTCTCTCTGCTGCCACCTTTAGCCAGCCAGAGAACAAATATCATTGGCAGACTCCGGGGGGATCTGTAGCCAGCTCTCCTAATTCATGGTGATATGGGGACTCTTCAGAGAAGATGGGGAGATCCCGGAAGAATCCCCAAAATCACCCCCAAGGAACAATCCAGTAGAGTGGGATGATCAAACCCACGTCTCCCCCACAATGGCATTTCTGAGCCATTGAGCCTACATCACTTCTCTGTAGATTAATACCATCCTGCATGCCCCCAGCAGGCTGTGGACTTGTCTTAGTTCTGCCCTTCATCTCTGGAGTCCTTCAGCTGGAATGCAAAACAGGGTGGATTTAAAAAAAAACCAACAAGCTGCTGCAAGGAGGAAGAAGGTTTCTGCTGTGTCATCATATTAAATGTCAATTTGACTGGTGGAGCAGAATTTATAGCTTTTAGCCCTGCTTGTCAGCCAAGGCACAATTATGAAAATATCAACAGGGAAGGCGAGCCCCTTGATCGATTTGTCTCTTGTTATCCCACTTGGCAGCAGGAATCTAGAGGTCAGATACCAAACTGATCGTCTTTGTCATAAATAAAGGCTGGCGTGCCCATCGGTACTTGCTTTTGTTCTCTCATGTCTGCCAGAAGTTGCAGTAGATGTGGCTGCGGATTCTGTGGCCTGTCTCCTTGGGAAATCGCTTTCCTATTGCATAGCCTGTGTGTTTCAGGGTGGACTCACAACTCTGTTTAGAAGGGGGAGCCTTTTCTCTCTCTTGAATGCAACGAGCTTTCATTGCTCAGCTGGTTTTTCAACGCAGAAAGGGTCACATATGCCTCCTTTTGCCCTTGTCTCTCACTAGGGGAGGAAATATATTGATGAAGATAGATCCAAATTGTGCTGACAGTTACACCAGGATGGAGTTACTGAGTTCACACTGCTGTAACTAGAGCAGAGTCTGGCCCCCTAGAATCTACTTGACAGGAGAAAAGTTCTAACTTGACTGACAGATGCCAAGAGGTCTCAGCTGACCTTCAGTCCCTATCAACCGCAGAAAATTGTCTCACCGACTCCTCACAGCAAAGACAAGAGCTTTCAAGAGAGACGACACAAATAGCAGGATACTTCATCTGCACCATTCCAAAAGCAGGGGCAAAATGAACAAGATTGTTGCATTATTTGTTATTAGCCGTAGATTGAAAACAGCTCTCATGCGTTTTTCAGTTTGTTGCTCGGAAGGATAGTTTTGAGGTGAAGATGTTGGGCTGGCACGTTGGAGATCTGGGCTTCATTCCTGGCTTTGCCACAGACTCCCTGCATGACCTTGGACAAGTCATTTAATCTCTGTCTCAGTTCCCACATCCATGAAATTGGGAGAATAATCATCCCTGTCTTGTCTGTTTCGTTAGTTAACTCTTTGAGGCAGGGACTGTCTTTCACTATGTGTTTGTACAGCACCTAGAACAATGGGATACTAATCTCAATTGAGGCCCACACTTGGCTATGGTGGTAATAATTATTATAAATGCCAATTGATAATTGTTTATCTCTTTCTTTAAGTGCCCCGAGGCAGCATGTCTGGCGGACAAATGGAGCCTTTTCTCTCAGTTTAGCTGACACTAGGTTCAAGAGGAGAAAGAGTCACTCTCGTCTCCAGGTCACATTGAAAAACCTTCTGCCTGGCCTAAAAGACTGAGGGAAATTGATTCTAAATTAGATTAATCCTTAAAAGCTTCTGCCAGAGAGAACTCAGCTGGTCATATCCCAGCAGCCTCTCTGTCATTTGTAACAAGAGGTGCATCTTAATGTCATGTACTAGCATCACAAGGAGCCTTCTATGTCCCCAGGGCCGGATTTACACCTTATGCATCCCTAGGCACAGCATCTTCAGCGCCTCCCCCCCCCCCCCCCCATCTGACCTTCAGGCTGCACACAGTGATAGAGAGGTAAGGCGCTCCTAGAACACTGGCGCCCCGAGGCACATGCCTCATTGGAAATCCGGCCCTGCATGTCCCAAGATAAAAGTCAACTCTTCCACAGTTTGTGGGCGTGTAGATCCATGGTTTTGGTTCAGCTCTTTCTCTGATCTTATCAGAACAGAAATAGATCCGATGAGAGACCGGGCTGCATAGAAAATTATTGGCCATGTGAGTTGATTATATCTATTTATTTGTTTATTTATTTATTATTTGCATTACCGTAGCACGTAAAAGCCACGACTGGGATTGTGCTAGGTGCTGTACAAACACTTAGATTGTAAGCTCTTTGGGACAGGCACTGCCTTTCTTTTCACTGCGTTTGCACAGCGCCTAGCACAATGGAGTCCTGGTCCAGGAGTGGGGCTCCTAAGGATTATCGCAATACAAATAAACAACAATATTAGTTAGAGAGAGAGCCTGCCTCAAAGGGCTCATAATGAGTGATAGTGTGAACTGTCATAGGGCTGGGAGGGGAGAATCCCAAGCAGCTGACTCCAATTAATCACTCCTCTCAGAGGCTGCTGGGAGTGGGAGGAGCCTGGGGCCTATATAAGCCAGACCCAACTCATACTGGTGTGGGAGAAGAAACACCAGGAAGACTGAGTGGCAAGAGGAGAAAGGGGCAGGAGGAGAGGCAGTCACCTTAAAGAAAAGGTACTGAGTTTAGGGCAAGTTGAGCACAGCTGGGGCCTGCCTCCCCAGGAAACTTTGGACTTGCCTGAGGGATAGGAGAACTTATGGGGAAATGGGACAAAAGACTTTGGATGGAGATGATGCTAAACTAAATACTGACATGCCCCTTTTATTAAGTACCCCTGTGTCCTTTCTCCCCACCCTTTCTTTGAGGGTCAGGCCCACCAGGCAATGCTTGGTGACATTTGGGGCTTAGCCAGAGGGCCAAGACACACCTTACTGATAGTCTGCAGAGCTCCATGGTGCCGGTGAGCGTGGACTAGCTGACACCATCTAACCAGACACGGAGAAAGGCAATGTTGTGTCTGTTTTAGAGATGAGGAGCTGAGGCACACAGAGGTGTTGGGTCACATTTTGAAAGGACCTCGTATCCAAAGGCTCCTGTTGCTGGCACAGAGGTGCCCGAGGCAAAGCAACAGGGGTTCGTTGCCCGGCGTGCTTCGCGCCAATAAACACACCGGGGTGGAGAAACAATCAAAGGTTTATTTGAGATCTCAAAGTGGTGCAAGGAGACAGGCAAATCTCAAATCGAGCACACAGAACAAAGCAGCTTCTCTCTTCTTATACTTTACAATCAAGCCTCCCCCCCCCCTACTCCCCCTCCCCGCTCTACCGAAGACATGTTCATACATTTAAGCCGTTAAGTCATTCTAGGGCTATAAATCTAGCTTGTTAGTAACATTCCTCTAAACAATCATTTGGTTCTATTTACTCTAGTTTACCACTTCTCCTCCAGCTAGAAACATGCAAACCTCATCATTATTGCTTAGGACCTGGTTATAAGCAAGGTTGTAATAGGTAACTGGCTATTTACACATTCCAATTCCTGTCCTTGGCTCTTGAGGCCGCTTAGAGCTAAACATGGAAGAACAGAGTTTAAACATGGAAGAACTCTGGTTCATATATAGGCCTAATGACGCCATCAGTTCCCTCCTTTGAGAATACTCAACAAACTTTTGGCTGAGTTTTCTCATATTCTGTAGACAAGATATGATTGAGTGCCATGGAGCTGGGGTTCTCAATGAGAGGGTATGCTGGGATTTCTGGGGAACGGGGGGCACAAAGCTTACGGAGGAGCAATTTAAAACAAGCAATCAGGAGGAGGGTGACTAGGCACAGTACCACACCTGTGAGGAGGAGACGCACAAGGCTATTTCCCAGTCCTCCTAGGTTGGGCAACCAACTCCAAAGGGAATCAAAAACTGTGGGTTCCCTTTCCTGAGCCTTCCACTGCTCAAAAGCCTGTTCGGCTGACAGGACGTGCTTGTTAATGTCCTGTGAGTTTTCTGGGACATAAGTACAACATTCACTCCCAATAAGGGCACACACTCCGCCCTGGGAGGCTAAAACATAATCTAAGGCCTGTCTGTTTTGCAGGGACAGCAACCGGAGCTGGTAAAGCTCTGAATTAAGGCTTTTCTCTATGGCCAAGGTCTCATTGGCATACTTGGTGAGAAACACAGAGAGCCTACGATAAAATTGAGCCAGTCGTCCCACCCCATAGGATGGGAGAAAGATCATACCCAATCTGTCTCCTTCTGTAATGGACTCTGGGGTGGCATACAAAGATCTATGCTGCCTAGGGCGGCCAGGGGGCAGTTTAGGGAAGACACGAAGGGGAGGGGCAAGATATCCTAGGTAGCAGCTTCCATACCACCGATGCGGCAGCCACTTATAGGCAGAGGTACCGCAAATATAAAAGGAGTGGCCATTCCCTACCAAGCCATTATAACCGCTACTCCACTTATTTGCTTGTCTGGCATTCAACGATCCGAGCCGGGCGGTAGAGTTGGATTTGCCTTTAACATAGACAGGGATGGAAGCGTCACTGTCAGGGGATAAATAATACTGACAGGTGCTATTCCCAGCAAACCAGGTGTGATTGCTGGACTTAAACTGTCGATAGCACACCAAACCAGGGGCCACTGGCCGCAACCTAATAGGGGAAGGGATATACGTTGAGTTGGCCTGCGGCTTCCAGGGGTCGTCCCTTAACGCATACTGGGACTCAATGGTACAGTTCTGTGACAAGGGGGTACCTGAGACATTTTTCCCCTCTACTGAACCATCCCCAACAGATATCTGACCAATTCTGGGGAACTACCCTCCAGGGTAACCCTGCAGCATGGTGCGGGATTTGGGAGCATACCCAGCAGTTGGAGAGGTTAAACTCTTGGGCAAAGCAAACCTTCAGGGACTCATATGTATTTGTCTCTAAGTTAGTAGGGATTCCTTTCCATCCCGCATGCGCCTGGGGGGAAACGGGAGGTAACAAGAGGAGTGTCTCTATGGCAAAGAGCACCACTGTGGCAGACCCTAGACCTGAACCCATATTGGGCAGGTGACCCTAGGGCCTAATAATCACAATTCCCCAAATACCCACAAAATAACAATTACCAATAGCAAGCAGATTAAAAACAACAGGGACCAGGCCACCAGGTTAGGCCGGCCCTGTGAAAATAAACACAACCAACGCTCAGAGGTCTCGCGGGGAGTGCGCTGTGACTGTCCAAAGAGAGCACAGGGCATTCCCAGCAGACACTATTGTCGCCTGAATAACAGCTTAAGTCCCAGATCGTCGCTGGCAGTCTTCTCTGCAGGCTGGACGGTCCACCGTTCAGGAGCAGGCACTGCTTTCAGGCGAGAGTGATGAATCCAGTTCTTGTGTCCCTCAACCTTTGCCGCTGTATGGGAGACCAGCAGGACGGTGTGAGGTCCCTTCCACTTCTCTTGGAGAGGCTCGTCCTTCCAGGTCCGAACGAGTACGGAGTCACCTGGCTGCAAGGAGTGGATCGGGGCATCCAGCGGGAGAGGCTGCAAATCTTTGGTATACCTGTGGAGAGAACAAAGAACAGCAGACAGAGAGCACATGTACTGAGATAAGAAACCACACCCCATTTCCCACTCCCCTGCCAGAACCGGTGTACCATTCATAGGCCATGCCCTTCCAAACATAATCTCGAAGGGACTGAGCCCTAACCTGCCCTTAGGGAGAGCGCGAATGCGGAGCAAAACAAGGGGCAAAGCATCAGGCCACTTAAGGGAAGCCTCTTGGCAAACCTTTGAGAGGTGCCGCTTAAGAGTCTGATTTGTACGCTCCACTACCCCACTGGCCTGCGGTCGCCATGGCGTGTGAAGCTTCCAGGGGATCTGTAGGGCATCCGATATCTTCTGAACGACTTGGGATGTGAAGTGTGTTCCATTATCAGATTCCATCCACTGGGAGAGCAATCTGAGCCTTACTCTGTGCTACTCGATGTCCTCGGAGTCCAACAAAGTTCAGGAGGCTCACAGTGGCTTTAAGGCAAGAGGTTAGACTCACAGCAGCAATTAACAAGTCATCCACATATTGCAGGAGGAGGACTTTGTCCTCGTTGTCCCACTCCTCCAAGTCTCTAGCCAGGGCCTGGCTGAAAAGGGTGGGGGAATTTTTAAATCCCTGGGCCAGCACTGTCCAGCAAAACTGCTTTCTAACCCTCCTTCTGTCCTCCCACTCAAAGGAGAAAATCTCCTGTGACTGGGGGTCAACCGGAATCGTGAAGAAAGCATCCTTTAAATCCAGGACTGAAAAATGGGTGTACTGCCCCCCTATAGAGGCCAACAATGTATACGGATTGGGAACAAGGGGGTGTAGAGTCTTAACCCGCTCATTAACTGCCCTCAGGTCCTGGACCAGCCGATATGTGCCATTGGGCTTTTGTACAGGCAAGATAGGAGTGTTCCAAGCTGACTGGCATTCTCGAAGTACCCCGCACTTTAGGAACTGGTCTATAGTTTCCTGCAGTCCCTCTCTGGCTTCCTTTTTGATTGGATACTGCTTGATTCGCACTGGACCTTTTCCTGGCAAGAGCTGAACAGTAATAGGAGTATGATGGGCTGCCTTTCCTGGGATCCCTGATGCCCATACCAGAGGAAAAACCCGCTTCTCCCAGTGACTCCACTCTGGGGCTTGCATAGCTGAGGGCTCAATTGCAAGTGTCATTATCCAGGCATTCTCTGGGGGTAAGGTGAGGCTTATTTCATCTTGAGTGAAATGCAGGGTAGCACCTAAGCGACAAAGCAGGTCCCGTCCCAATAGAGGCGTTGGACAATCGGGGAGGTAAACCAGTTTGTGAGACAGAGTTCTGTTCCCCAAAGCACATTCCGCTGGGGCATATACTGGGCACTTAGTTCCTTTCCCTGTGGCTCCCACCACAGTGAGGGAATCTGCCACAGGCAGCTGAAGGGGTTGGTTTACAGCAGTTCGTGCAGCTCCAGAGTCTATTAAAAAGTCTATGTCTGAATCTCCCACCCGCATTTTTACTCGGGGTTCCGGGGGCAGGATAGTCCGTCTCCCCTGACACCCCTATTCTTGATCTTCTGCTGCCATCATAGGGGTACCTTCCCTTTCAGGGCACTCATTTTTCCAATGTCCCTCCTTTCGGCATATGGCACACTGATTGCGACCCAGACGCCTTTCCTGTAAGCCAGGGCGCCCACGCCCACGTCCTCTCATTCCCCGGCCCCTTCCACCTTCCTGAAATCTTCCCCTGCCACCAGCCTGTACTGCTGCAACCATCATTTTCACTTGCCTCTTTTCCTTTTCTCCTTCCCTAAGGCTGTAAGCCCTGTTTGCAGTTTCCAGAATTTGTGCCATTGTCATGCCCATCAAATCCTCCTTTTTCTGCAGTTTCCTTTTAATATCAAGGGCAGCACGGCTGGTAAAGATACCCTTTATAATTGCCTCAGTAATCAATGGATAGAATCCCACCGAGGGGGCAATCTCTGGGACCTGAGGCACCCTGTCTTTATATGGTGGGGGTGTTGGAGCCGAAGGGGACACCGACTCTGCCATTACAACCGGGGGAGGGTTCTGGGGACTAACAGTAGTTACTACCGAACCTGTCGGAGTCAAATTACACCTTTGCAAAAGATCTGACCTATTTCTTAACAACATAAACAACTGTACATACATATGTTCATTCCATTTACCCGTTCGCTGACAAAACAAAAGCAATTGAAGGATCGTATTATAATTAAGTGATCCCTCCGGTGGCCACCTTTCCTGGTCCTCTAGCTGATATTGAGGCCAGTCTACTGTACAGAATCTTTTCAGTTTACTTTTAATCAACGGATCTGATCCAAACACTTTCCAATTCACCAGAATGCATTCTAAGGGTGTACACCTTGCCCTGCCTGCAGTACTCTGCCCCTGCCCCATATTAGGGAGACTCTGGGCGTCCCCAAGTCAAAACAGGTAGACACTGGGCGTCCCCAGGTCAAGACAGATAAAGTCCCCACTGGACTGTTCCTACCTTATCCACAGGACCGGTTCCCCACCGTCGCCCGCAGCTGCTTCTCCACTACTCAAGCGCGTTGCACCGTTGTGCCCTCCGGGGTCGAGCAAACCACGTCTCCGCCGAGGCCCCCGATGAAGTCACCGGTGCGCGCTGGGCGTCGGTCGTCGCCGTAGTCCGTCGGCCTCCAAGAGGGGTCCGGGCAAGGCTAAATTTCAGCCTCGAGCCCACCCAGGGACGCCAAGACTGTTGCTGGCACAGAGGTGCCCGAGGCAAAGCAACAGGGGTTCGTTGCCCGGCGTGCTTCGCGCCAATAAACACACCGGGGTGGAGAAACAATCAAAGGTTTATTTGAGATCTCAAAGTGGTGCAAGGAGACAGGCAAATCTCAAATCGAGCACACAGAACAAAGCAGCTTCTCTCTTCTTATACTTTACAATCAAGCCCCCCCCCCCCTACTCCCCCTCCCCGCTCTACCGAAGACATGTTCATACATTTAAGCCGTTAAGTCATTCTAGGGCTATAAATCTAGCTTGTTAGTAACATTCCTCTAAACAATCATTTGGTTCTATTTACTCTAGTTTACCACTTCTCCTCCAGCTAGAAACATGCAAACCTCATCATTATTGCTTAGGACCTGGTTATAAGCAAGGTTGTAATAGGTAACTGGCTATTTACACATTCCAATTCCTGTCCTTGGCTCTTGAGGCCGCTTAGAGCTAAACATGGAAGAACAGAGTTTAAACATGGAAGAACTCTGGTTCATATATAGGCCTAATGACGCCATCACTCCCATTGTTGTCACACAGGGAGGGGAATTCTTTATTATTTGTATTGCAGTAGTTCCTTAAAGCCTTAGTCATGGATCAGGGCTATATTGTGCTCGGCGCTGTACAAACACAACACAAAGCGTTCCCTGCCCCCAAAGACATTACAACCTAGGTA
This sequence comes from Emys orbicularis, assembly GCF_028017835.1. NCBI lineage: Eukaryota > Metazoa > Chordata > Testudines > Emydidae > Emys > Emys orbicularis. Next base: position 29,748,314 of record NC_088697.1, on the reverse strand, counting down.
TAAGATTAGACAGATGGGGGAGCACAAGGAACCAATGAGATAATATTGGCAGTTGTCACAGCACACCAGCGGCCTAACCATTGTCAAGTTTTTTGTAGGCATCTCAGCAACAGAGAGTTTTGAAGGCAGATAATGAGTTAGTTTTGTGGATGTTTATGGGGAATTCCTTCCAAGCGTGAAGGGCAGCAGAAGATTTTGTTTTTCTCAGTGGGAGATGAGCACTTTTAAAATCTAGCTACTTATTGAGATGCCTAAATAGGAACTGAGCTCCTTAGAAAATCTGATCCCAATAATGGGTGCTGAGCCCCTCTGAAAATCGCAGCCTAAATGACTTGCCCAAGGACACACAGTCAGTCTGTGGCAGAGCAGGAACCAAATCCAGATCTCCTGAGTCCCAGCTCAGTGTCTTAACGGCAAGCCCACCCTTCTTCTCAAATGAAAGCTCTCATCCCCAAATTTTCCTGTCATGTGCAAATCCCTCTTTCAAGCCCATCCTAGCCAGGACAGTATGTCACACACAAATACACCACTGCACTGATCCCACAATTACTTCTCCCCTAGTAAGTTATTTTAAAAATCATCGCCTCCTGCTATTTGATTGTAAATGTTTTATTAATTTACCTTATGATACATTTATGATACTTGCATGCCATTAATTTCTAACAATATATTTTTGAGCCACCCATCCGTACTGAGAGGCTGGGCTCTTAAATAATCTGCCTTCACTTCATTATAGTTTATTATTATATTTCAGTCAGTGTGTACAGTGCAAATTAGGAAACCTGCAAAGCTTTCTCATCACAGGAATAATTACTGCCTGGTTGCCTAGAAAGTGGGGTTGTGGGGGAGGTAATCCGTGCTAATTGAAACAGTAAAATATGTGCAGTTGGAATCAGCCCGTTCAATACCTTGAGAAAAACCCACACAGCCTCCTGAATTCTACTCTGATCCTCTGGATTATAAATTCTCTTCCTTTCTATCTTGCACAGAACTTTTTTTTAAAAAAACTCAAAGTACTGGTATTAATTATTTTAAGATTTTTTTGGCAGTTGTTTTCTATAATTAAATTCTGCTCCCTTAGGGAACTTTACATTGTTTGGTTTCCCTTTTCTTGTTTCTTTCATGAAATGAGATGCAAAAGTGAAGTTTGATTCCTGCCTGTTCTCAGGCATTCACTTTACTCCCTCTTCCTTTTGAAGGTCACAACCACAGAAACCCAAGAATTTCATTCTTCAGCGATTCAGCACAAGGGATAGGAAGGCGGCAGCTTTGTTGCCAAGCTTGGGCTGTAGAAATGGGCTGGTCCTGACCCATAGAAATCAGAATCATAGAAATCAGAAATGGAAAAGGCCTGACTTCAGGGCAGCTCCACAAGGGTACAAGGATCCGCACTTCTTGATCCATTTGCTGGACTGGAGCCCGAAGCTGCAAGCTGTTTGGAACGTGAACTCCTCGGAGTCTATACAACACCTAGTGCCATGATGAGCTGATTTAGTTGGGGCCACTAAGCACTACCATAACATAAATAATGAATAATCATTGTTCTCTACATTATCAAGAGCATTGTTTAGGCTGACTTTAAATACACCAAGCAATGAGCTTTCCACCCCTTCTCTTGGGAGACTATCCTGCTCTCCAGTGTCCTGACTTGGTTCCTGCTATATATTCCTATGCTCAACTTTTATCCCACAATCCTTCAGACCCCCTGACAGTTCTTCTCCCTCCTTAATGCTGACACCCTTTGCAGCTTTGTGGAGGGTTATCATGTCCAAGTCTCATCATTGTTCAGCCAAGCTATGCCTGTTGGCTCAGATTCTCAGCCATACTGGGGCTGCTTTGCCTCAACCCACCAGTGGAAAGTGGCTGTAATGTCATCGGATACAGTCGGTGGAGGATTCCCCCTGAATAAGGAAATCCTCTGGTTGCATAAAGCCCCTTCAGTTGCTCCTACCCCACCTGTTTCCCGGCCTCCAGCATCAGAGGGGTGGACGGGGGGGAAGGGGATATGGCTGGAGTGCCTCTCCTTTCCAGAGGTCCCCACCTTTGCCCTGCCCTCCTGAGCTGTGCCAAGCCTGGGACTGAGTCTAGGATCTGGGCCATTTAGTTCCATTAATCTCTCCTTGCAAGTCAATCCCTCCAGTCCCTCCATCATTGTCCAAGCCCCGCCTGCTTGGCAGCTCTCTGGACAGAGCTGTGCTCTGCTTGCAGTGCACGGGATTATTTATTGGCCCATTAAAATGTTTTATTAACTGAGTATTCAAATTAAGACATTCATGTCTATTTCCATGGGTCTTTTCCAGCTGTAACTGAATTCTCTACTGAATAAAGTCAGTAACTGACACCGTGATGCTGCCTGCTGTTGACATTGAAAACATCCTGCTAAATGCTTTGGGGGGGGGGGGGAGCACTACACAGTTTGACCCTATTGAGCAGTAGATGTTGTGTGAAAAAGATGTCACAATTGTATAGCCAGCTGCATTTCCCTGGACATGTTAGTTCTGCTGCGGCTGGCCTATACCTGAGCACTTCCATCCTAGTACTGGACTTTCCAGGGTAACTACTGAGTTTCCTGTTCTCGTTCTCCCTCCCTCTTGTGGAAGTCGGTGGAGTGACACAACTGCAAAACCAGAATAAGTCGAGATGGCATTGTCAGGGCGCTGCCGGGGACCGCCTGGGCTCAGTACTCTCCTGGAACACAGACCTTTGAGTTCCCAGGGTCAGCACAGCTGGGCGACTGGCCACGGAGCAGAAATCAGCACCGGCTGGAGCAGCTTGTCAGAACTCTAGCCAGCTAGGAGTATTCCCAACGAGGTAGCGACACTGAGCAGACTGGAGTAGCTGCTTTCATGAGGAGCCTATATACCTGTGTTAGGGATCACCTGGTTGGACCCTTGCTTGTGGGTTGGCTGGACCCTTAGGATGCTGAGGGAATTACCTCAGATGACTCATCAGGCTCAGCTCACTCAGAACACCTAGCTACCTTCATCCCGATCTACAGTCACCCATTGAGTGAGGACAGACTTCACTCCACGGGGCCTCCTGGCTCACTTGTGTCCAACTCAGCCCTAACCATGGGGCTTGTGACCTTGTGCAGACGGGTGAAATTCACTGTAAGATCATTGTCATGGTGTCACAGTGATGGAGCCATGCATAGGGTGGAGATTCAGAGGCTGGGGTTTCCAGGGAGGCCTACGGGAGTTAGTTGCCTAACTTCCATTGAATTCCAGTGGGATGTGGGTGCCTAAATCCCTTAGGCTCTTTTTGAAAACCCCAGCCACAAGTTTCTGAGGTGCATCTTTAGAACAATATGTATGGGTTTAATCACCAAACAGTCCTCAGATTCATGCTCATAGCAGCTGCAGGGTATTGAATATTGTCTCTTTGGATAGCCTGATGGAATAAAGGCCACTTTGCCTAAATCAGCCTTTGCATTTTTGCAAAGTGGGGGAAGCTGCCATCTGCTAGGGAGGCTGAAGAACAGAGCAAAGGGCAATGGAATGTTCCCATGGTTCTATTGTCGATGCTGGCGTAGAAGAGTAGATCCTGCCAGCTCAGATCTGGGTATCAATTGGCTTCCACATGGAAGTGGTGATTCACTCGTTCCTGTATGTGTGAATGTAGCACCTCCAGAAGAGTGCAGGGTTGGACTTACAGAGACATGAACTTCTCCCATCCTTCCAAACCCCTTTCTCCTATAGCTAGTTTAAATGATATGCATTGTGCTTCCCTTGGTACTGTGGCCTGTATATTCTAGTGCCACTTACAGGTAAATTGTCTATTCCCTCCCCCCCTCCCTCCCCAAGTAGAGTCAAACCACTTCTCTAACTGCTTCTCTCTCACTTCCCAACATGACAGATAAAGCTGAGCTGTGACCTGGAAAATACATAACCACTTAAAACTGAAGGCAAACAAATGGTGCTTGCAGAAAAAGCTTATTAGCATGGTACACCACTTTTTGATTGGAGCAAAAGGCAATACATTTCAAGTGTTCTACGAGGAGCAGAAAAACAGTGCTATGATGCATTCAGCCAGGACTCCATCAGTTACTAGGGATTCCCAGGACTCTTGGGCAGGGGGAGACTGTCTCATTTAAGAAGTGTGGGCCAGACCACCTTTCTCCGGGAGGCCAGAGGGGCAGTGTCATCCAGTCGCTAGAACATTAGACTGAGATTCACGAAACCTGAGTACTACTCCCGGCTCTCTGCCCCTGACCTCCTGTGTGACCTTGGTCATGTCACCTCTTTGTGCTGCTGCTTCTCTTCCTCCTCCATTGCTTGTTTGGAGCAGGGGCTGCCTCGTACGCTGCATCTTTAGGGTGCTTTGCATAATGGAGCCCCTAGGTGCAACTGCAATACAGTTCATAATGATAAAGGAAAACTCTGCGAGATTGAACTTGCAAAGTGTCCTTCAAAGAGGGTCATGGCGTTTGGTAGGGGTGATGACTAGAGCCACATAAACAACTACGTTAGCAGCTGTTTCTTGAAAACTGGAGTGACCTACATTAACCATGGGGGTTTGTCCCTAAAGACAAGCCTTTTGATCAATGAATTCTGGACTGGAAGCGTGGATAGAGGAACCCTCTGAGTTTTCATCCTTAATGTTTACTTTGCTATAAATATGGTCCTAATTGCAATATCAACTTCAAAGCCCACTGGCCTTTATCTCCCAAGAATGCTTTGAAATCATCTTGCTTGGAAAACAGACACATTCCATCCAAAAAGCCCAAAGCCACGAAAGATTGGTCATGTCTCTGGGTAAATGCACAAGCTGTTTGGAGACACTAGCCTGCATTGTTCTTCTGTTTTACTTTGGAGATAGAAGGGCACGCAGCTTCGTTCTGTGTATAAACGGTCTGACTTTCCCCCAAATATTGTTCTTTTCATGAGCTTGAAAATTTTCCCGGCTTCCTAAATCCGTTTGTTTAGCTCAGTATTCTCCAGGCAATACAGCAGTGAGAGGAGAGAGAGGCCCTGTGTTTTTTTTCATTCTTGAGCACATGACCTGTCTCTCTCTCCACAGCTTTTCTCAACTCTTTATCATAGAATCATAGAATCATAGAATATCAGAGTTGGAAGGGACCTCAGGAGATCATCTAGTCCAACCCCCTGCTCATCATAAGGAAGGCTGAAAAGCTTTGCCCATTAAGGGCCAGTTCAAAGCCCAATGAAATCAGTGGAAGTCTTTCCCACTGATCAGGATCAGACCCTAGCAAATTATCTAGAGAGCAGAAGTTTGGATAGTGCCCTGCAAGCAAAACTTGGGGCTGATTTTCAGCGGTACTGAGCACTCAGAACTCCAGCTGAAATTGGTAAGTGTGGGGAATTCTCAGCACCTATGAGATTTTGGAGGAAGTCAACAGACTTTGCAGAGGAGCCCTTTGTAAATCTCTCCATTAAAACGAGAGAGAGAGAGAGTGTTATTCCAAATCAGTTTTGATCATTCTGAAATGTCTCCTTTGTAGTCAGTTCTTGACGTTCCTGTCCCAAGGAACACATGTACGTAGAAATCTTAGCGTCTGCCTTTGCCTGGGAGTCTGCAGTCCAAGTTCAGAGCATCCCTTTGTGCCCCTACCCGCATTTCCAGGGTGATGTTCTGAGTCTCCTCGGCGAGTTTTCAGAGAAGAGACACGAGACCAGCGAAAGGATTGGAAAACATTCCATACAGCAAGAGACTCCAGGAGCTCAATCTATTGCACTTAATAAAGAGAAGGTTGAGGAGTGGCTTGATCACAGCCTACAAATTCCCACACGAGGAGCAGAAACCTGATAATAGAGGTCTCTTCAGCCTAGTTCAGCCACAGCTATTGGACTTGAAGCAGGAATTAACTCAAGGAATAGGCCTTGGAATCTATGACCCCTGTTAGGGATGGAGGTGAGGGTTAGCCTTGGCTACCAGGGCTAACGCCGTAGTCTCAAGCCAGCCAAGGGCTGCCCTCAATGTGGGATCCTGCTTTGGGTGGTTTGCTTTCAGTCTGCGTCGGGGTCCTCAGTCCACAGCAGTGCAGTGCCCTTCTGCTTAGCTCACCTCTGTTTAACTTGATTGCTTTTAACACATTCCTAGAGGGAAAGTTCTCTGCACGGGGCCTGTGCACCACTTAAGTCCTCAATATAGATCCCACAGTATTCTTGCCAGCAAGTTAAAGTAGTATGGGCTGGATGAATGGACTATAAGGTGGATAGAAAGCTGGCTAGATCGTCGGGCTCAACGGGTAATGATCAACGGCTCCATGTCTAGTTGGCAGCCGGTTTCAAGCGGAGTGCCCCAAGGGTCGGTCCTGGGGTGGTTTTGTTCAATATCGTCATTAATGATCTGGAGGATGGCATGGACTGCACTCTCAGCAAGTTTGCAGATGACACTAAACTGGGAGGAGTGGTAGACACGCTGGAGGGTACGGACAGGATACAGAGGGACCTAGACAAATTAGAGGATTGGGCTAAAAGAAACCTGATGAGGTTCAACAAGGACAAGTGCAGAGTCCTGCACTTAGGACGGAAGAATCCCATGCACTGTTACAGACTAGGGACCGAATGGCTAGGCAGCAGTTCTGCAGAAAAGGACCTAGGGGTTACAGTGGACGAGAAGCTGGATATGAGTTAACAGTGTGCCCTTGTTGCCAAGAAGGCTAACGGCATTCTGGGCTGTATAAGTAGGGGCATTGCCAGCAGATCGAGGGACGTGATCATTCCCCTCTATTCGACATTGGTGAGGCCTCATCTGGAGTACTGTGTCCAGTTTGGGGCCCCACACTACAAGAAGGATGTGGAAAAATTGGAAAGAGTCCAGCGGAGGGCAACAAAAATGATTAGGGGGCTGGAGCACATGACTTATGAGGAGAGGCTGAGGGACCTGGGATTGTTTAGTCTGCAGAAGAGAAGAATGAGGGGGGATTTGATAGCTGCTTTCAACTACCTGAAAGGGGGTTCCAAAGAGGATGGATCTAGGCTGTTCTCAGTGGTACCTGATGACAGAACAAGGAGTAATGGTCTCAAGTTGCAGTGGGGGAGGTTTAGGTTGGATATTAGGAAAAACTTTTTCACTAGGTGGGTGGTGAAGCACTGGAATGGGTTACCTAGGGAGGTGGTGGAATCTCCTTCCTTAGAGGTTTTTAAGGTCAGGCTTGACAAAGCCCTGGCTGGGATGATTTAGTTGGGAATTTGTCCTGCTTTGAGCAGGGGGTTGGACTAGATGACCTCCTGAGGTCCCTTCCAACCCTGATATTCTATGATTCTATGATTCTTAAGTGGGGGTGAAGTATCACCAAGATGCTGTGGGAATATTAGTCTTTTGGCCTGGTCCTCAGTTGATGTACATTGGCATAAGCCAAGTCAGTGGAGCTTTGCTGAGCTACGCTAGCTGAGGATCTGACCCTCGATAGCAAATCTACGTATCTGTCTCAGCCTTTGTATGGTGCCCATGAAGTGTTTTATGTTTACATGTGGTCATCACCTAACCAGGGCCGGCTCTAGGATTTTTGCCGCCCAAGGCAAAAACAATTTTGGCCGCCCCCTCCCCGCCCCGTTTTTTAATTACCCCACCCCCGGCCCCGCCTCAACTCCGCCCCTTCCCTGCCTCCTCCCCCCAGGCTCTCAAGCCTAGGAGGGAGGGGGAGAAGCGGCGCCCGCGCCGCGGCCGCTCGGGATCTCCCCCTCCCTCCCAGGTTTGAGAGCCTGGGAGGGAGGGCGAGTAGCGGCGCGCGAGCGGCAGCGGAGGTGAGTTAGGGCGGCCGGGGCACATTTTTAGGGGCAGCATTCTGGCGCCGGCCATGCCGCCCCTAAAATGTGCCGCCTCAAGCACCAGCTTGTTTTGCTGGTGCCTAGAGCCGGCCCTGCACCTAACCATAGGTAGTGAATAGATGGGACCAGGTAGCACAGCTGCCTTGGTGGGCAGAGAGACCGTGTTTCAAACACACCAGCTATCTTTCAATTTTACCTTTTCTTTGAAGACAGCATGGCAGACACCACCTGTACAGAGCATTTCTTTCTTGGTTACATTTGCATTTTGTTTATAATTTGCCATTAGGCTGTCTGCAAAGCCATTGTAACCTGTAATATTCAAATGGAATTCTTTGACTTTAAGCCACTGTGATGTGATCCACAATTAAAGCACATTTGGATACAGTAGCAACGCCTCCTCCCTGCATCGTTAACAGCTTTTGCATGCAAAACAAATGGTATTTTAAGTAAGATCAGTGACCATCAGCACAAGGCCCCTCATTTACACCCTAATTACCTAATGCTCGTTATTACAGCATAGGAGGATCACTCCTTTTAATGTACTGTCTGGATTTTGTCACTTCATGTGTAAATAAGAATGTGGCAAATGTGTTAAAGGTTTTGAATGCTCTTCAGGTCTCAGCACAGCAGCTCCCATTGACTTCAGTGGGGAGCAAAGCTGCTCAGAGCCCTTGAAAAGCAGGCCCTAAAGACTTGTCTATATGGCCCAGTTGACTGGAATAGCTATTACAGAATAACACCCTGTATGGGCACTCAGTTCTGGAACAAAAGTGATTTTATTCTGGAATAATTACTCTGTTTTGGAAGTGCACTGATTATTCCAGAATAAAGTGACTTTCATTCCAGAATAGCTATTTCAGTCAGTTTCCCCATGTAGCCACTATGATAGCAGACAGAAATTGGCTCAGCCAGTCAGCTAAGAATCCCCCCGGCTCTGGGGGATTTATCCAGGTCCTGCACTGCCCCTTTGGCCCCAATGTTGGTGGCATGTCATGTGGGGGAAGAGAATAGCTGGAGTGCTCCAGCTAGCCTCAGCTGGTGAATATCCCCTTGGGCACCAGTTACTAGCTGTCATGGATTAGAGCAGCCCCCAAACTGCTCTAATCTTTGCCGAGTCCTGCGTAGAGCCAGCCTGGGGTTTAGCAAGCCACAACCACTTTCCTTGCAACTCTGTCTTCTCCCCATGCTCTTTGAGCAGAGAATCCAGGACAGAAGTGAGTTCCAGATGAAACAGCAGGCTAGACTAGCTACCCCTCTCCTTGGCCCCTTCCATCCCTAGCAATCCTTTTATTCTGCAACCATTAGACCCCAAGGACAGCACTGCGCTGATTGTTCTGTAAAGGACAAAATGTTTTAATCCAAGAGGGCAAATGCATGTTGGTTAAAGAGCTGTCTATTTAATAGCTGCAGAGAGCTCCCTAATGCATCCTATGGAGCGACAGACAGATCCAACCGTGGCGGTTGGCCAATCAGAATTAAGTGTCCTGATCAAATTTGACATTTCCAAACATGTTGGCTGAGGCAGCAATCACTTTGCCGGGGACGTAGCCTCTGTCTGGTATCTCATCTGTTTAATTGCATAAATAATACTGTTGAAAAGCTACGTTTTATGGTAAACACAGCAGCTCGTGGTCCAACCCGTATGGTAGGCATCATACATAGCCCATACTAATTGTCAGATATTTCAGAGTACGCCCATGGACTACAGCTGGCTTAACTGATATACATTAAAGTCCATGTCAATAGCAGACCACCATTCTCACTCTCAGTCAAAGCCAGCCAGAACCTTTCACTGAAGATGCTCTCTCTCTGTCTGCATATATAAAATCTCCTCCATAGATTTCACAAGATATGAGAGTTGCAAAACCGAAGTAATTTTTGTAGTGCTGAATCTCATTTGCCTTTGCTCTTCTGAATCCTGTCGTTTGTAAATCGCATGGTTTTATTTTTTTTGCCTTCACATTTAGTGCTTATAAAATATTGATCAAAGCTGTCTCTCTGCAGTTCACAGGGATGGGGCGTAGCACAGAGAGGAGTGAGGGGAGCAAAGCAGATGGTAATCGGACCGAAAAGAACCTCATCTGCTTTCAAGTTGATATCTGTTTGCTTACAAAGTGGCTCTTGCACTGTGGTGGAATACAGATAACAGGGAGGTTGTCGGTAGGAAGGAATTCCAGATGGTTGGTTAGTGGAGGTGGCTGGCAGCAAGGCAGAGTGAGATAGCAACGTGAACAAAATATTCCCACGCAAGAGAACGACGTGGCCTGAAATAGATTTGGCCTCATTCTGTAAAGGGTTTTGGAAGTCTCTCTGCATTGGCTAAAGTGTCGTTTACTTGGTGACATGAGTGGGAGGCAATGTGTCCTAGCGGTTACAGCGCTGGACTGGCAGCGAGGTCTCCTCTCAGCTAGAAAAGGGACTGTGACCTAGTGGTAAAAGAAGGGGAGGAACAGTAGACAGAACTTTTTTTGCTCTGCTCCTGGCTCTGCCACTAACTCATGTTGTGGCCTTGGGAAAGATTTAATTTCTCTGGGCCTCATTTTACCCATCTGGAAAGCTGCTTCCGTCCTTACCTACCTCTTAGAGGTGACATGAGGCGAAAGTAGCTGATATCAGCAAAATAATTGGGGAGCCTTTGATGAAAGGCAAAGTGTCACAGTCAGGTCACCTGTTTATTATTCATCTAACTATGATGATTTTACCCCACCTGGCTCACATGGTCATCCCAGAGGTCAGCGTCTCTCAGGCTTTGCCTAGACTAGGGACGAGGTCAACTTTAGGTGGGGCTTAGCTAACATGACCTAGCCTCAGTCATGTTTCTAGTCTAGATAAGGCCAATCCCATGGTAATGGTGACACCTCCATCTTAGGCTACGTACACCACGATTCCCCGTGTACACACACGCGTGTGCTAGCTCTCATCAAGTTGGTGCCCGTATAAATAGCAATGTCACTGCAGTCGCACGCAGCAGCAGAGGCACGATTCGGCTGTGCTGAATACAAAGCTGCCTGACACCGGTGGGTACATACTAAGCCGTGCCTTTGCTGCTGCTACCTGTGTTTCCGCAGCTACGCTGCTCTTTACGCTCATGCTAGCTTGATCAGAGCTGGCATGAGTGTGTGGACAGGAGCAGGGGCATCGTAAGTCATAGTGTAGACGTAGCCTCAGAATGGATGAAATGCAGAGATGCTGGATGGAGATAGAGAGGCGAGTGAAGCATCAAAGACTTTCCTGAGGATTTGTCAAGGCTACAGTCGCGGGGAGATCTGCAGTGTTAAAGCCAAGTGGTAAAAGCTTCCTGTTCATTATTATTATTATATTTGGGGTTGAGTCACTTCCATTAGTGCTGAAAAAATATCTGGTTCTATGACATTCACTACAGGGAGAATTACCAGCCCAAGAGAAATAAATGGCACTCCACTCCGCACTCTGTCTTCGGCCTAACTGCATCTCTCAGGCAGGGGGGCTGGAACAACTTGTATAGTGGGGGTGCTGGGAGCCATTAAGCCAAACTGCAAATCCTGCATATGATGGAAACCACTTCAAGCCAGGGGGTGCGGTAGCCCCTCCAGCACCCCTAGTTCCAGTACCTATGCTGTCAGAGATATGAAAAACCCACACCGCCGTGAGACAGAGTTAAGCCAACCTAACCCCCGAGGTAGAGAGTGCCTGGTGGAAGAAAGAATTCTTCCATCAATCTAGCTACGGCCTCTCAGGGAAGTGGAGAACTCCTCCCGTCACTGTAGTAAGTGTCTTCACTGGCACACTTCTCTCTCTCTCCCTCTCCCCTTTTCACCGTCGGCTTTTGTGCTGGTATAAAAAGGAGCATGAGGCGTGTTTTCTGCAGGGCTCAGCACCCAGAAGCCCCCCTTGGGACACTTACAGCCAGGTTTTCCAGAACAACATGATGAGCTCTTTGGAAAACCCGAGCCCAGTGGTGGAAGGACAGAAGAGCTTTCCCATTCCGAGAAGGGCACCTACCAGCACAAGCCAAATGGCCAAGGGGACATGCAGATAAATTCTCATGCCTCCAAAGTCTAGATTTATCCCAGGCTGGGATGACTCTGCCAAATTGTCAGAACGGCAAGACCTGAAGCTGCTAAGTGGGGTGGAATCCTTGGGAAATGCTACTGCGTCCCAAAGAATAGATGCCATTCATCGGCTTTTCAAAGCAAGTCTTATGGGAAAGGTTGACTGGTTCCTCATGTTGCATGAACCGGAAGGATACCTGTCTCCTTCACACTTTGATGGAATAATGTTCTGACTCAAGAAAATGGCCTTCACGTGCTTTTAGAGCCAGTGAGATCAAAAGAAGGTGAGGGCACAGAGGACCTCGCTGAAGTCACCTGGCAGGATTGGGCCCTAAATGGAGTAATTTTAGCATGTATGTGCAGCCCATACTAGGAGCAGATGGGTCTTTGTCCTGCTATTTAGTGGCTGGTCCACATAAGAGGATAAGAACCTACTGTAGCTACCAACTAATGGCCTAGAGTTGTAGAGATTCATGCTTTGAGAGCTGAAGGTCCTGCATGCAGACTTTACCAAAGACCCGATTTTGGAGGACATTGGGTTGTTACACTGGCACAGAAACACACACACAAACACACACACTTGGGCCTGCTAGCTCATGTGGGATGGTGTGATAGCACTGGTGTATAGTGCGTGCACAGCTATGGTGGAAGCACAGCATTGGGAGGGAGGAAGTGAAGGCAAAAAGATATTCACAAGGGTGTGAGCATGGGAGGTTAATTTTGTAGAGAGCTCTCTTGGTGAGCAGCACTTTCTCATCCTAGCATATTATTTATTTAACCCCTGGGGGTTATTTGGAGGGGGGGGTTATTTCCTAGGTTGTGATCTTACTCCCAGCATCTGCTCTGCAACCTGAAGGAGAAATTGCTGGTTTTTAGCAATTTCCCACCAAATAATAGTCATTGAGGAGCATGACATTCAGCTCTGAAGATTATCTTGATGGACAACTCATTCCAAAGGCATAAGTAATGGCAATTGGCTAAAACCAAGGCAGGATGGAACTAAATTGTTCTGGGAAATGTGGAGCTAAGAGGGGCACTGCCCTCATTTGCTGTCTGAAGAGCGGGGCTGATTTTAGGATAACAGACGCTTTGCAAGAATCAATTTGTGTCTGACTCTGAGAAAGGTCACGGCAACTCTGTTTCTAGGATGCAGCAGCTTCTGAAGAGAACCATACAAAAAGCCACTGATGTGGTGCTGCTGGCATGGTGGCACTCCAGGCTTTCCGCCACACCCAGAGAAAGGATGGTTCATTGTTGGAAGGCAGGGTGGAGAGGCCAGCAGGCCCATTCAAATAACCAGCACTCAAATATGCCAGTGTATCCACCCCTTCTATCACTGAGAGAGAGAGTCCTTCAAGGCAGCTGCCTGCTGCAGTGTGGTTTTGGTGCTCTATTTAGACCGGAGGGTTCCTTGGCTTCCTGCTCATTTGATTCCAAGCAGACCATTGGTAAGACCATTGCTATCGCTCTCAGCTGATAGAGCCCATACGGGGGCGGGGGGCGGCTAACCAACCAGCAGAGCATGCCCTTCCAGGAACCAGACCCGACAGTGTACATGTGTCTTGCACAGCTCCCCAGCCAAAGCTCATGCTGACACCATTGGTGTCTGCTTCAGCCCTGTCTGTCAGAGAAGTCTGGCAAGACCTGGATTTAGCTGACCTCACTTGGGAGTGGCTCTTTTCAACACAAATTCCTATAACTAAGTTTCCCTCCACTTTCTCCCCACGAGAGGGAGAACACAGGGGGTTAGTTTGTCAAGGTCACAGCAGAAGATGATTGACTTTGCCCGTGAGCATCAGAGCTTGGTGGTGAATCTCCATTATGTCTCAGCCAGAAGAAGAAGCAACAGAAAGATCATGATGGAGTTAAACGTTAATTACAGTTTTAAATATAATTAAGGCTTAAGGGGATTAGAGGAGGCGCACATAACAAGATCTGCACATCCTGATAAAATGGCCTCCAGCTTTTTGACTCAACACAGGAAAATTAAATACAAAACCCTATTTAAAAGATAAATAACGTTAAAGGTGGCCTGATTCAACCATCCCAAATCTGCCATATCAGCTCTTTATCTCATCCTGAGGCAAGAATCTTAGTAGAAAGAAGGGGAGGGAGGGTAGAGAAGGATGGTGTCATGGGTAGGGCATTGGACTGTGACTTAAGAGAGCTGGGTTCAGTTTCTGTCTCTTCCATCTATTTCCTGTGCGACCTTGGTCAAGCTACTTAATCTCTCTGTGCCCCATTTGTAAAATGAGGGTAATAATGCTGCTTCTGCCTATTTAGATTATAAACTTCCCAGGTCGGGGATTGTCTCTCTCTATGTTTGTACAGTTCTTGGAACAATAGGACCCCAATCTAGGTGTGCTACTGGACCACAAAGAAGAAGAAATACAGCAAATGGTAATTCCAATCCATTCTTCCTCAGTCATTACCAGACACACTGGGCCCTGTGGATCCCACATCACACACAAAGTAAAATTCTGCTGCGTGGCAATTCCAGAACGGCAGCCACCGCTCTGCATTGTGACAGCACATAATGTGGGGGATTCTTTTCATGTCGGGGGGCACTTTAACCACAGAGCCGTAGCATGAGCAGCACTTTTCTCATAGGATCCTGCCGCTGCCCCAAATGTGTGCTTTCTGGGGGCTTTGCCATCAGCGGCTGTTGCAGAGCAGCCACGTATAGGGAGAAGTTGCGAATTGCATGTCACAATGCTGTACCACAGAGGGAGCAGCTTGGAAGGAAAGGGAAGCTTGAAACATTGAGCATGGAATTATCAGGAGGGGTCGGCAGCTCTAACTGGGGCCAGTTTTTCAAAAGATCTATGCATGTTGAATGCTGAGCCACATTGCTCCTAATACAACAGGGCCTGAATCCTGGTGGTACCACAACACGCACAAATAATATTACCACCAAAGCTGTTGATGGTGAGCAGGAGCCTGTGCAGACAGGAGAATAGGCTGCATTGTGTAGCTCTGGCTATTTCTAGAATCTGCAAACTGGGCTGGGGTGGGATTTGCTCTCTTTTCTTCTTCCTTATACGGGGCAATTAATTAAAACTCAGTGACCCAGTTTATTAGCACATCTTATTTCCATCTGCATGAATTGTGTGCAGTGGCGTGACCTTGACTGGAAACTGATTTTTGTAGAGGGACAAAAATTAGCCTCTGATCCTGCAATGAGCATGTGTGGGTGGATCCTTGTGGCTTTGCTAGGGCTCCAGGCAAGTACCGGCCTCCTCTTGGGTGAGAGGTCATTGCAGGATCGGGACCTAACTGGAAAATTTCAAAAGGACAAAAGACAGTGAGGTGCTCACGTCCTAATAGAACTCTACTAGTTAAACATACACACCCTTAGTTATTCTCTCTAGTTATGTATCATTTTATCTAAATGCATTGTTAATAAAAACACAAGCACCAAAAAGTACCCAAGCAACAAAGAAAAAAAATATCTTCCACTCTGTCCAGATACTGGGAAAACTAACCAGAGCTGGTTGGGATTTGAAATTACCAGGATTCCATGACCTGTGGTTATTTTCTGGGGGTGGAGGGATGGGTTTTTGTTTGTTTTTGGTTTGGCTTTTTAAAAGAAAAACCATTAGCTCTATGAGAGTCCTGCGTTAATTGCAGATAAATTGATACAGTCTACACAGTAACTGGAGTTCAAAATTCAATTAAATTTGAGTCATCCTGCTGAATAAATGAAAGCTGCTGTTGCTTCATCTCTGTATAGGTGAGGTACGTTGCATCAACCATTCTTGCTCTACAGGAAAATTTAACGTCGCTGTCTTCCTCGTTCATTAATCAAAGCTGTCCTCCCCTCCCTTTCTAAAATAAGGGAAAGGAGATGAAATATTTTGACTCTTATTGTGTTCAAATCAGAAAGTAACTTCAGATAGGAAAATAATCTGCAGAAACTGATCTAGCAGGGTGACAGAAATGAGAATTTTGCCTGTGTCTGGGGGTGACAGATATGGCAATTTCCTTCATTATTCTTGAAAAACCTTATTGAATTATGTTTAAGTATCTTTTGCATTTAGTACAATGGACTCCAATGTTCTGTATTGTTGTGGGCTGGGATTTCATGAAACCTCTCTAGGTGGGAGATGGGATGTGAGGACTGGACAATCAAAGGACTATATTGAACAATGTGCCAGACAAGAATGGACTTTTGGGTAAATACATCTGACGTGGATTTCCTGGGAAATACCTAGGGGAAGGTGAATTCCCCACTTCTGGCTATGCAACAACCCAGCCTTCTGAAGCTATGCCCTGAGGAGATAGTCTTTGTCTGCTGATGACCTGTTCCCAGAGGCTAGACATCAAAGGCCAAAACTGTGTAAAGCAATGGATGTACTGCACTGCAGAGTGTTCTGGTTCTGAATCTGAGCTAGTTGTGAATGTGTAGCCATGGGGAAAACTGATTTGTGGGGTTTGAAAGACTGACCCCTACCAGAGCCCAAGGTTGGAGTTGGGGTGACCTCTGGTAAGCTTTTTAGTATGCATGCAGGTCTTTTATTGTTTATAATGTGTTTTCTCTCTAACACTTTCACCTTAAAAATAAATGTGCTTGGTAAGAAAAAGCTGTGTGGGGACTTGCAACTGCGGGTAATTACAGCTGTTCATAACCTCTGGAAAGAAAGCAAAGTGTAGACACTCACCTGCTTAGGCAGTCTGGCTTCCTGGGGCTATCACAGTGCAGGAAAGGAACTGTGCAGCCTGGAAAAACCCCGGTCAGGAGGGAGAGAGACATGGGTCTCTACCCAAGAGAGGTGATGGCTGAGGAGATGGGAGCCTAGGATACCCTTGTTGGGCCACGAGGAGGGGACACAGGTGCAGTTGCCCTGGACTGTGACAGTGGGTAACTGTGGCAGTGTCCTTTGTTATGCTTGAGAAAGATGAGGTGAGAGGAAGGATGGAGACCTGGGATAGATGGCCTGCCCTGCCACAGACTCCTTGTATGACCCTGGGCAAGTCATATAGGGCTTGTCTTCACTGCCGTGTTAGCTGGAATTAACATTTCTTGAGTTAGCCTCACGCAAGTGAGAGTGATCAGGCTGCAAAACAACATGCCAGCCGCACAGAGTGATTGTATTAGCAGCCCAGAGTAGCTGAGTCCCCACTGCATTTACCAGCAGGAGCAGCAGCAGCACTCAAGCTTCAACCCCTACCCCACAGGGCCAGCTCACGCAGGGTTTAAAGCAGCGCTTCACCGAAGCGAGAGACTTTTGTGTACAGACGGGAGTCAGGTGAGGGGCAAATTATACCTGGAGCAACACTGCACTGAAGACAAGCCCTAAGTCTCTTTCCCTCAGTTCCTCGTCTGTAACAGGGGGAAGATAGCCCTTGCCTGCCTTATAGGGGGGTGAGGATAAATACGTTAAAAATGGTGAGGTGCTCAGATACTACACTAAGGCGGGGAAAGGGGGGCAGACAAGAACCATAAAAGGATAATTAAGGAACTGGCCTGAGACCTGGACAGGCCAGGTTCAATTCCAAACGTTGCTGCAGACTTCCTGCGTGACTGTGAGTTGATTATTCAATGTCTTTGTGATTTTTTGCCTGTTGAAATGGGGCTAGTGAAGATGTTTCCTTTCTCTGCCTCATCTATTAGGATTGTAAGAATGCTTAGTGTGTGTTCGTACCACCCCTAGCACTGTGGGCCTCCAGATGTTGCTGCATTATAAATAAATAAATGAAAGCATCTTCAGGCGCTAAAAGGGTGTGAGGAAAAAGGGCTAGAATCGTTTTGTGCGGAGTATGAAGTGTACACACGGCACTGACACCATGTGTGTAAAACCATAGGCATAGAAATGGAGGGCAAAATTAAACGTTTTACCTCTGAGATTTGCTGTGTCAGGAGCTGGACACTGGGCTTAGCAAATCAGGATTTAAAACTCTCTCAGGTGGCCAGAAGCCTCCGAGCTGTTAGCAATTAGGCCTGTCAGCTTTATCAGAAACTCCTGCTGCTTAATCATAAGAATATAAGAACATAAGAGCGGCTGTACTGGGTCAGACCAAAGGTCCTTCTAGCCCAGTATCCTGTCTTCTGACAGTGGCCAATGCCAGGTGCCCCAGAGGGAATGAACAGAACAGGTAATCACCAAGTGATCCATCCCCTGTTGCCCATTCCCAGCTTCTGGCAAACAGAGGCTAGGTTGCATCCATTTAAAATGCAAGCAGGCACCAGAATCCCTTGGAGGATAGGGCTCCCTAGAGAGAGAAGGAAAGAGCTTGTGGGGTTTTGCATGTAGGATCCAGGGCCGCCCAGAGGATTCAAGGGGCCTGGGGCAAAGCGAGGGAGCTGCGGTGCTTGTACTCACCCAGCGGCGGTCCGGGTCTTCGGCAGCACTGAAGGGCCCCCCCGCTGCCGAAATGCCGCCGAAGACCTGGACCGCCGCCAGACCAGGGCTCACGGGGCCCCTGCGGTGCCCGGGGCCTGGGGCAAATTGCCCCACTTGCCCCCCCCCCCCCCGGGGTGGCCCTGGTAGGACCACAGGAAATGTGCTCCTTAATGGCTGCCCAGTACTGATGTTGAGTTGCTAGAATTCAGTCCATTGCCTCTGAGCTATGGGCACTTTTAATTCTACAGACTTTGCCTGAGGGAAGCCTTCATTTTGTGCCAAAGGTTAACACAAGTTGTGCAAATTCAGTCTCTTCCCCCTCCCCTTTAATGTTGCCAGCTAATGCATCAATTGGTGAGGGAGTATGTTAGAAGCAGCATTTTAAACCCAGTCAACATAGTTTAGATCTAAATTGGATGTGCCAGGCTGCAAACTCTGATGAGTCGCAGAGGAGATTAGGGAATGTTCCTAATAGGTGGATCTAATTTAAAAGATGCTAAGAGGAGACAATCATGAGGAAAGGAGATTAATTTACAGCTGGAACAATTCAATATCTGAGTTATGAGATAATGGTAGCACAGCACCGGGGAGATCTGGCACCTTGGGCTTTGTTCAGCAATCGGAGCTTCTGGCCTGGAGAAGTAACCCTGCAAAAGAAAGAGAATTGAAGAGTTTCCCACTTATCGGTGCTAGCAGAGGAATGTTAGGAGCTGTGCAGTTAAATTTGGATAAGCTTAACCTGATAACAGAAGACGTGAGGCCTCAAAAGGAAAGATGATCTTGTGGTTAAAGCACTGGGCTGGAAGTCGGGAGATGTGGGGTCAGTATCTGTCTCTGTCACCATCCCCTGGACTAGTTAATCTCTGTGGCTTAGTTTCTCTTCTGTAAAATGGAGATGAGACTTCCTTTCCCCACCACTTCTCTGTCTATTCGTTTGCAAGGGCTTCAGGGCAGGGACCGTTTCTTCCTACAAGTGCAGCACCTAACACAAGGGGTTCCCAGTCTGGGATGGGGATTGTAAGCACTGTGTTTCTCAAATCACAAGACAATACAACAGCAGCTAGCTAAATACAGAGAAAGCTGTAGCAAGGCAAAGTCCCTAGCCCATTACAACTGCCCAAAAGCTCAGGTGCCAAGAGTGTGTGGGGGGGGAATTAAAGAGTTCCTCAAAATCAAATCGACGTCTGGGCCAAACTCACCTCCAGCAAATAAGCTTCCTTCACTTGTAGTCTTTCAGAGAGGGCTGTGTTGATTGAAAAACTCCTGCCCAACACAAAGCAGGAAATGGCCTATTCTGCACCATCTCTTTATTTATTTAAATGTAGAAATGTCAGAGAACAACATTTTATTATAACTTTGTGTTTATTAACTTTTTATTTAAAAAACACTTTTTTTTCTTTTTATATTTTTTTTTTTTGAAAGAGCAACGTCCCTTCCCTGGGGATAATGTAAAACCCTGGCTTGAAGGAAGCGAGTTATCGACACACGTCTGAGCCTGTGATCTGACTAGTATGTGTAGTTAGCATATCTCTCCTGAACATGCACACAAACAGGGCAGACAAACATAGGCCTGTCAAGTTCATTCAACAGCTTCCCTCTTTGATTCCTTCTTTCTTACTTCCACCCACCACCCAAATGACAACAGCCAAAAAAAAAAAATGATGATGGGATTTCAATATTGAGCAACGGTTTGTAAAATTCAATAATGGAGCTGTCAAAAGTGCTTTGTAAATCCGAATAATGTGCTGAACAAATGTTTTTAATCTTTAAAGGTCATGTTGAAAGTAATGTTTTCTCCCTTTAAAACAGTGTTTGCTATGGCACGGTTAGGGCTGGGAGCTCTGAATTGCGGGGGAAGGGGGAGCTCAGTTTTGTTTTATTTTAAATACTTAGACATCATTTGCATCTGATTAATGTGCCAGTCACAGTTTATTACAGACGCGTGCACACACTGTCTTTGTTGGCATTGCTAAAATGTCACACTCAGAACTCCGGTACAATGCAGAAGCTTATCTGCTGTTAGGTTATAGTTATAGTTCTGTGTGTCATTGGGAGCAAAAAGTCTTAGCTCAGAGCCATCTAGCTGCCCATGTTTTAGAGAAAATGGGTGGTCTTGTGGTTAATGCCCTTAGGAGAGCTGAGTTCAAGTCTCAGCTTTGTCACAGACTTCCCATGGGACCTTAACCAAGTCATGTCATCCACGTGCCTCAGTTCCCCATCTGTAAAATGGGGGAGGTGTCACCTTCTTTGTCTGTCATGTCTATTTTCATTACAAGTTCCTTGGGGCAAAGAGTGTCAGTTGTGATGTATTAATGCAGTACTTACTAATGTGTGTTCCTGAGCATGGATGGAGCCTGCAGTTGCTGCTATAATACAAATTAACTGAAATAATAATAATTAATAACTGCCTATAATACAAATTAACTACAAGAATAACAACTACCTCTGGGAAAGTGTCCCCTGTAGCTCAGGCAGAGATGGAGTTTGATTCCCTGAGGGGTTGATGTAGAACAGCTCAGAAAATAGGAGTCTTTTCCCACCAACATTTTTTGTAGATTCAGAGATTTCAAGGCCAAAAAGGACCACTGTGATCATCTAGTCTGACCTCCTGTATAACACAGACCAGAGACCTGCCCCAAACTAATTCCTAGAGCAGAGCTTTCAGAAAAACATCCATTCTTGATTCAAAAATTGTCAGTGATGGAGAATCCACCATGACTCTTGGTAAACTGGTCCAATGGTTAATGACTCTCATTGTTAAAAATGTACGCCTTATTTCCAGGCTGAATGGTCTGCCTTCAAGATCCAGCTATTGGATTATGTTCTATCTTTCTCTGCTAGTTTGAAGAGCCCTTTGTGTTTAAAAAAATAAATAAATAAACTGAAAACCAAAACAAGTTTGGTTTTTGGTAACCAAAGCCTGAAAAATGTTCAGCTGAAAACAACTGAAATCTGGGGAGAAAAATTGGCCAGAAGCTACTGAAAACCGGAAACATTTCTGACAACAAAATGGAAAATTTTCAAGGAAAGCAGACACTCTCCATGGAGAGTTCTGTTTTGTCGAAACCCCAGTTTTCTGGGGGGAAACGTTTGGATGGAAATATTTACAACAGCGGTACTCAAACTGTGCGTCTGGACCCCAAAGTGGATCACAACCCCGTTTTAATGGGGTTGCCAGGGCTGGCGTTAGACTTGCTGGGGCCTAGTGCTGAAGCTGAAGCCTGAGCCCTACCACCTGGGGCTGAAGTCCAAGCCTGATGGCTTCAGCCCTGGTGGCGAGGCTCAAGTTACAGGCCCCCTGCCTGGAGCTGAAGCCCCTGGGCTTCAGCTTTGGCCCTCCAGCCCAGGGCAGCGGGGCTCAGGCTTCAGTCCCCCATCATGGGGTCGTGTAGTCATTTGTGTTGTCAGAACGCGGTCACGGTGCAATGACATTTGAGAACCCCTGGTTTACAGTATCAGCTCCAGGCTGGTCTGTCTGGGGAGGAAGGAAGGTCTTGTGAGGAAGCGACTCGGGAGAATCATAGAATCATAGAATATCAGCGTTGGAAGGGACCTCAGGAGGTCATCTAGTCCAACCCCCTGCTCAAAGCAGGACCAATTCCCAACTAAATCATCCCAGCCAGGGCTTTGTCAAGCCTGACCTTAAAAACCTCTAAGGAAGGAGATTCCACCACCTCCCTAGGTAACCCATTCCAGTGCTTCACCACCCTAAATTTGATTCCTGGCTCTGGCATAAATTTCCTCAAACAATACTTCCCTATCTCACTGGGATTGTGAGGTGTTCATGCCCACATCCTTAATATCTGGGCCTCAGCTAGCACATTGATGGGGAGCAAGATCCCGGAAGTATCCACAGAGGTAAATAGAACAATTCGGTCTTGGGGGAACGACTGTCATTTCCTGTATGTTTGTACCTTGCCTATCACAATGGAACCCCAATCTGACTGAGAACTGCAGGTGCTAAAACAATATTAACAAGAACGTTTAATCTTATGACAAACTCTAGTTATCAGTCTTCCTCCACTTTAACTTTAAGAAGTTCTCAAGAGGGAATAAACTGGTAGGTTTCTGTCAAAATTAAATAGGAGTCTATAGAAATTACTCTTAAAAACCCCAAAGAATTCAATAGAGAATGATATCCTGGCTATAAAATTTGATATTTTGGTTCCAAAATTCTGTACATAGATAATTTTCTAGGCAGTTCTACAGGACTAGTCCATAAGAAGAAAAGGCCCTGGGCAAAATTTTCAAAAGTGTCTAAATGACTGAGGAACCTAAGTCCTATTTTCAAAAGTGAAAGTCAATGGGATTTGGCTTCTAAGTCACGTTCTGCACTAGAAAAGGGTTTACTGATATAGCTCCTAATGTAGACACAGCTTACAACCAGCCAAAAATTGCTTTTGCTTATACCAGTTCCTGAGAAAAGCTATAACGGGAAAAGCATTTTTATGCCAGCATAAACTGGGGCTTTTGTTGGTGTTAGAAATCTTGCAAAATATAATACTCCTAACTGACATTCTTATCATGGCAAAAGCTTGTAGGGTGGACCTGCCCTCAGCCACTTAGGTGTTTTTGAAAATGTTACCCCTGCCTTCAATATCCCTGTAATGAGTTCTGAAGTCAATGAGATTATGGGTTACTTGGCAAAGAGCTGGGGGCCTAATCCAACTGCCTTTAAAGTTAATGGGAATATTTTCACGGACTTCAACGGGTGTGAGGTTTGACCATGCTGGGGCAACTCAAGAGAGATGAGTGGCTGTAATAGAGAGTGCTGATATTCCAACAGCCAGGTAACCAGGAATGTGGGTTTATTAGTACTTAGCTGCAGAGGTTCTAGCCAGTTTGTGACCATGAGAAACATGTGGGAGGGAGGTCTGGGATGAATGAGTCCAATGATCTTGCTGTGCCTGGAATCACAGTATATAGATAGGAATGTGATCCATCCAAACCTGTGCAAATAATTGGTTTAATTTGTTTTGAATCTCTGCTTCATGACCTGCCCATCTTTCCAAGAGCTTCTTTACTGTAGGTGTGAAGTGAAAAGAGACAGTAGAGGGCAGTGGTTCTCAGCCAGGAGCGCATGAACCCCTGGGGGTACACAGGTCTTCCATGGGGTACAGCAACTTCTCTAGCTATTTGCCTTGTTTTACACAAGTTACAGAAAAAGCACTAGTGAAGTCAATACAAACTAAAATTTCATACAGACAATGACTTGTTTATACTGCTCTATATACTATACACTGAACTGTAAGTACAAGATATATATTTCAATTGTTTTCTTTTATAGTTATATGGTAAAAATGAGAACACAAGCAATTTGTCAGTAATAGTGTGCTGGAACACTTTTCTATTTCTATGTCTGATTTTGTAAGCAAGTAGTTTTTAAGTGAGTTGTAACTTGGGGGTATGCAAGAGGAATCAGTCTCCTGAAAGGGATACAGTAGTCTGGAAGGGTTGAGAGCCACTGGTACAGGGCATATTAACCAAACTAATATTTACCACCCACAAATGTGAACTGAAAATGCTTCAGATGTCATTTAACACCAAACAGAAACAAGGGAAGGTGAAAGAAGTTGGTAAAATACAGAGTTGAAAAACATCTGAAGCATCTGCCTATATGGATAATACATTCTCTGTCCCTGTCTTACTGCATTGCTCCAAATCAACTGCAGCACAAGCTTTTGCACCTACTCAAAATGTCTTGCTCGTACTCCCAACAAAGGGATGGAATGGCTGAAACTTTAAGTCCTCTGGGAATCTGATCTGCTTTCTAACTCCTCTTTCTGCTCAGTGATCCTTCAGTCTGCCTCCCTGACTCTATTCATGTGTCCAGTTGAGTTCAGGTGCAAGCTACACTGGCTAGGAACATTGACCAAGAATTCATATATACATTTCAAAAAGAAGATGACAAATGAACATGTTATCTTCAGAGCTATCTTTAATGCTAGAAAAGGACAAGGAAAGAATAGGTACAAAGGACCCCTTGGACGGGCAGAAAAATAGATTGTTCCCTGATCTGGACACACTTCTCGACTGACTTTTTTTTAACAATCTCTTTTTGGCAACAGGCACAGAATAGGGATCTGATTCATCCCTCACACAATACACTCCCACTCCCTTGTGCTCACAAAGGGCCTGAGAATTAATAAGGAGTTTTCTCAGCATGGAGAATGGTTTCTGACACAATACACTTCTGTAATAGATGGGAAATGTGAGGCTAATCGGACAAGACATATTCATAGAAATCAAAGCTAAGGAAGCCGCCACCTTGCAGCCTTTCTATTGATAATTTCTTGACCTTTTCTTTCAGAGGATTTTGTTTACTTCTATCTGTACTGGACAATGTTCATTTCCTTTGAAACATCTGGCATGGGCCACTGTCAGAAGACAGGATACTGGGCTAGTATGGCCATTCTTATGTTCTTACAAGGTTCTTGTTTCTAAGCATTTCATTTATTTCCTGGATGGGAAAAACACAGAAGCTTTGTAGTGAGGATGGGAAGGCTTGGTCTGGGGGTGGGTGAAGGGGCTTCTTGTACATAGGTGGTTTGTGCAGTCTTTTTTCGGGCCTGCCTCCCTTCAGTAGCACAATGGGAGACCTGTTGTTGGTCTTCGGGCATCACTGTAAGACTAATACTAAAGAGGAGGAGTGAGAACTGGGAATCTCGTGAGCTGTGATGATGCTGACTGCTGCTGGCTCAGCAGTTCTCTAATACAACGGGCCAGTTCCTCAGCCGGTGTTAATCCGCAGAGCTGTACTGCTGTAGCTCGTCACTCGAGCAGCTGTAATCAGAAAAGGATACATGTTCTTGCTGAGGATCTGGGCCTCTCTAGGCTGACCTGTGTTTTCTCAAGCAGGCAAGCGGGAGGGGAGGTTCTTCCCATGGATCCAATTCTCACAGGTTTCTGCGGTTCAGGGGAAGTCAGCCTGCTGGAGAAGCGGCAAGGAAGCAATAAGAAGGCAGCCCTGACAGGTGTAGATGGAGCCATGTTCCAGAGCAGAAGGACTTGCTAGTGAGACAGATGACACATCAGTGGGAGACAGAATGGGCTGAGGAATGTTTGGGTATTGTCCCATCAATCCTCAGGGCTGAGGTTGCTACTAACATTGACACCTACCAAATGTGTCCAATTTATCTTGCATGCTGCCTGGCCAGGCTGTGAGCGAGTGTGTTCCAAAGCGAAGGGAGCAATGAAAGGGGGGGAGAAATTTGAGGCAGTGCTCCTTTTGCTCAGTGCAACATCTTGACAGCCCCTTCTGGAAGTCCTTTTCCACAGTCCTGTTGGGGTAGGATCAAAGCCTTATGGGACAGGTGGTTCCAAACATGGCGTGAGAACGACTCTCTCTGCAGTCCACTCAGAGTCCAGGGAGTTTAGCATGGGAGCACTAAAGGGGACTCAGGGAAATGGCTAACATCCAGGTGGCTAAAATACTAGACCAGGTTCTCCCATGCCAAAGTCACCCCGGCGCCTGCCTGTCTGTGACTCGCGGTTCCCACAAAGCGCACCACCTTGCACCTGGAGGGCAGTGGTTGCACAAAGAACATCCATGGAGTAACAAAAGCTTTCCTGGAGTTCAAGGGTCATGCCAGCCCCACAAAATGAAAGAGAGCAAAGGGGCGGAGGGAAGGGGATAGAATTGAGGGATCCAGTTAAAGGAAAGCAAAGAAGAAACGACACATCCCCTCCCTTCCCTGCTAGACTCTTCTCTGGAACAACCATACAGCAAAAAAGCAAAGACGCATGTCGGACATTGTGTGCTAGCGTCTCAGGCTGGTGCTATCCATCCACTACTTCTTATCTTCTCCTCTGAATCCATAACTCTTGTGCTAAGCATTAGCCACTGAAAGAGGCAACGCAGCAGTAGTTGCCTGGGAAGCTGAATCCACAGTTGTGTCACTGTTAATTTATTTACTGTTCCAAGAACTTCAGAGAGAGTCAGGAGCTTTTTTGTCACAACAGATCCTGGAAATGATTGAAATTAAAAATATAAAGCCCATACCTTGCCCAAGGCTGGCTGTGTGCTAGTTCAAATTTCAATTTGTTGTTGCTGTTAATTTTGGTTCAGTGAGCTTAACTCACGCTTAATGGTATTGTGAAAGTGTCTGTATCTATCTATCAGCAATATCCCGTATGAAGAGGATTTGTTTGTAAGAATGAATGTCCCGACACTTCACACAGCAGGCGGTAATTTGCTTGGTGCGGATAGGTAGATAGCTACATAAGTATCTGGGTCTGCATTAGTGACTCATTTTTACACCACTGTTACCTTTCCAGCGTGGGAGATGGCGGATGTTCTATTAGCCTCTGTACACACCCGGGCCCGCACCATTCCAGTACTGAAGCACCTTGTCTGTATTAATGACTTTATCCTTGCAATACCCCTGTGAAGCAGGGCAGTGCTGGTGTAGAGGCAGTGCTGCCTAGTGGCTAGAGAACCAGATTGACACTCAGGTTCTATTCCTTGCTCTTACACTGGCCTCCTGGGTGACCTTGGGCCAGACATCACCATGCTCTGTGCCTCAGTTTCCCCATCTGTAAAATGGGGTAATGATGCTTACCTCCCTTTGGAAAGCACTTAGAGAGCTACTGATGAAAAGGCCTATGTAGAGCTAGGTATTATCATCTCACCCCCCCCCCCATCTTGCAGATTGGAAACTGAGGTGCAGAGAGATTGTCATGTGCCCAGAGTCACAGAGGGAGCTTGTGGCAGAGCTGGAAATCGAACACAGATCTCCTAACTCCCAGTCCAGTGCCTTCACCACAAGAACATCCTCCTGTTGGCATGGATTAGCACAGCTAGACATTGGCATGGGGTGGCAGATATTGGTATGTGGGGTACCAGCTGGCAGGAGGGCCATATTTGTAGCTGCTGTCTCCTCTGCAACACTATTCTTCCTATCACTGGCTAATCTCCGCCTAGCACCTCATTCGCTTTGGCATTTGGTCATGTGCAATAATTGGATTAGAACTGGCTGGGTCCCCATGTCTTATCCCAGCAGTGGCTGTGGAGCTTACCCTCGGGAAGCCAGGAACAGCCAGTAGCAACACATTGCTACAGACTGGTTCTTCTTTGCATTTGCCTGTGCACCTGGTTCTTTCACATCCGCTCACCTCCCCTTAAATACATGGGGTGAAATCCTGCCGCTGTTGAAGTCAAAGGGAGCTTTGCCATTGAGTCTAGGCGACCGGGGCACTAGGATGTCCCCATTGCAGTCTATGGCTTTGGAACTCCGAATGCAACGCTGCCTCCTTAAACTTGGTTCCAGGAACACAAGGTCTGAAAGCAGAGCCAGTCTCCTGCAGGCAGGTGCAGTGAGCCACCAGAGTCCTCTGCTGCCCTTAGGGCTAGACGCTGGTGACAACAAAGCCTTGTTAATGGCCTAGCGGGCTCCTTCAGTCCACGTAGCAATAAAGCAGGAGTGCAAGGGTGCTTCTGTCCCTGTTTACTGGACACATCCTGCCACCAGACGGGCTTTCACGCCTTCCTCGATGGAAGGCAATCGAAAAGGGTTACTCGGTCCCTGTTCCACAGCCAGTTGAGTTACTGGGGCCTGGATCCCTTCCCAGCAGCCACAGCTAATGCAAAGTAAATGCCTTATAAATAATCAAAGGGGAAGAAAGACTCATTAGCCCGACATCTTGTAATAATAATTTTAAATGAACACATAATTTATAGAGAGCCTACTTCTGAGACAGGGCCCTTAACAGTAATGAATGTGTCCAGATAATGAAAGCTCCTGCAGGCATGCCCAGGGAGGCTGCAGTTTTCTCCCAACATCAGACCTTCCGGTGAGAGAATATAAATGCAAGGCGGCAAGGCCAGGAAGGCAGAAGACCACTCCCTGCTCAGACACAACAAATGCTAATAATAGCAATGCCTCGACGCCCCCAGGCATACATGTAACCCACACACCTCCTGACTGTGGTGTTCTGTCCCCTCTAGTGGCACTGAGACCACTAAGGGCTAGTCTACACTTACCCGGTAGTTCGACGGCTGCGGATCGAAGTTCCGAGTTCGATTTATCGCGTCTGGTGTGGACGCGATAAATCGAACCAGGAAGTGATCCCCGTCGACTGCGGTACTCCAGCTCGGCGAGAGGAGTACCGCGAAGTCGACGGGGGAGCCTGCCTGCCGCGTGTGGACCGCGGTAAATTCGAAGTAAGGTATGTCGAATTCAGCTACGTTATTCACGTAGCTGAATTTGCGTACCTTACTTCGACTTGGGGGGTAAGTGTAGACCAGGCCTTAGAAATTAATGAGTCTGCTCTACAGCCTTAGCTAAGGGCCAGGTGGCTTTTAGCTCATGCGGTAGAGGCTCATGCACTAAGGGTATGTCTACACTACAGGATTAATCCGAATTTATCTAATTCGAATTTAGGAAACCGATTTTATAAATTCGAATGTATTCGGCCACACTAGGCACCATTAATTCGGTGGTGTGCGTCCAAGCTACCGTAGTAGCATCGATTTCCAGAGCGTTGCATTGTGGGTAGCCAATAACATCCAATTGCCAATAACATCGAATTGCGGCCACACTAACCTTAATTCGGATTAACAATACCGATTTTGACGCTACTCCTCTCGTCGAGGAGGAGTACAGAAATCGAATTAAAGGGCTCTTTAATTCGAATTAAATGGCTTCGTTGTGTGGACGGGTCAAGCGTTAATTCGAATTAAAGCAGCTAAATCCGAATTAAAGTCGTAGTGTAGACCAGGCCTAAACTCCAGAGATCCCAGATTGGATCCCGCCTGCTGATGACCGGGGTTTGTTGGTGTTACGTTCACACGTGTATACTCTCTGATCCATGGAACTGTTACAGCCCGAGTGCCAGACCATACAACTGGCCACCAGTAGAATCTTCAAGGACCCGCCCAGGTCTCTAACAGGCAGGGGCTTTGAGCTCCAAATTTAGACACGGGTTTCGGATTAGGGTGAGATTTCAGCCAGCGTTGCCAATTCTCAGGATTTTATGCTGAGACTCACAATATGCGGCAAGTTGTCTGAAATTCCCAGAGGCTGGAATCAAGAGATTGTGAGACTCTCCGCTTTCATTTAAAGGGGGCGGGGGAGGAGAGAGTTTCTAGCCCTTGTGATAGGGGAGAAAAGTTTGGAAACAGGAAACGAGTGCACCCTTAAGGCTCAGAATCCAGAAGGCTAAAGGAAAAAGCACTCAAAATGTTTTCCTTGGCTTAAAAATGATGCGTAATCTCATGACTGTGGGGTGCCTGACTTGTGATTTTTGAACACGTGAGGTTGCCCATTCCAGTTCACACTCTGCGTGCGATATCACATGACCACAGCCAGAGCTGGCCATGTGGAACACGAGCTGGAGAAAGCCCTGCTCAATTCTCCCTTCCATCTGGGAACAAAGGGCTTGCCTACATGAACAATCCATGGCAAGCTAGTGTGTGAATCTACCCTGCACTAGCCTGCTGCAGGCGCACTGCCCCTGTGGATCCTTCTGATGCACCTTAACAGTTCATTCATGTTCTTTGATTAGTCCCGCAGGGTCCACATGGGCAGTTTGTGCACGGTGGGGTAGATTCGCACCCCGCTTGCCATGAACTAAACCAGGGGTAGGCAACCTATGGCACACGTGCCGAAGGCGGCACGCGAGCTGATTTTCAGTGGCACTCACACTGCCCCGGTCCTGGCCACCGGTCCGGGGGCTCTGCATTTTAATTTAATTTTAAATGAAGCTTCTTAAACATTTTAAAAACCTTATTTACTTTACATACAACACTAGTTTAGTTATATATTATAGACTTATAGAAAGAGACCTTCTAAAAACGTTAAAATGTATTACTGGCACGTGAAACCTTAAATGAGAGTGAATAAATGAAGACTCGGCACACCACTTCTGTAAGGTTGCCGACCCCTGAACTAAACATTTGTGTAGACAAGCCCTGAGACAGTTTCCTTGATGTGCAGCAACGAGGCCTGAAAAATTCACTAGCCAATCAAAGGAGAGTTCCCTATTTTAAAGGGCGGAAGGACAGCCAAGTGGTCAGGATGTCTCCCTCGGTCTTGGGAGACCTGGATGCAATTCCCTGCTCCACCACAGGGCTTGGGCAAATCACTTTAGGCCTAGATCCTCAAAGGTGTATAGATGCCATTGAAATCAATGGGAGTTAAGTGCTTCAATACCTTTAAAAATCTGCCCCAATGTGCCTCAGTTCTCCTCTGTAAAATGGGGATAATCTAATAACATCCCCCATGGTTGTTGGGAGGGTATGTACACTGAAGATTTTGAAGTGCTCAGATACTGTGGTGATGGGGCCAGATACATAAGATAGAAAGGAAGGTCCTGGGCATTTGAAAACAGCGGTGTTTGGAGAAGAGAAGGGAGATGGGGCCCACAAGCAGCAGCAGCTTTTAAAAAACAAAAAACCTTCCCTTGCAGTGAGTCCTAGCATGCCATTTCCTGCCCATATTCAATCTCAATAGCTTGTAACGACAGTCAGCTGGGGCAACTTATCTGGGTGCAGCAAAAGCTCTTGCTTCAAACCACATCCCAGGGGGGAGACTACCTAATGAAACCTAATGGAGCAGGTGGAATTAGGAGTGGGGTTTCTCTTTGTCTGGTGCAGCAGCATCACGACGCGGAACGTGAGCGAGGATGCAAGGGAGTTTCTAACCTATTGCAGATGTTCTACTCCTGCATGGCATCTCCCTGAGCCTCAGCAAAAGAGAACCCTCAGCCTCAACTTCCCATTCCAAGAGTAGAATTATTTCTGTGAAACCGGATAATGATCATGTGACTCACGGCTTTGCTAGACTAGAGAATGAGGTGGCTGCTGCAGTTCCATAGTGTAGTAATTCCCAGGAGTGAATGTGAGCTGGAATTGGAAAGCAGAGGCGGATCCTCTGCAAATAATCTGCCAGGCAAGTTGCTTTTTGGTTTCCTTAGTTGCACATTTTCCTTCCTTGGTTTATTCTGTTCCCCAAGGATGGGTGGAGGGTGGCAGGGCTGAGCCCAAACCCAATAATAGGTTCCTAAGATAAGGAAAGGGCTTGCTATGTCTCATAGCAGCAGGGAGCAGCTCAGCAAAAAGGTATCAGGTAAAACAAAGTGTCAGGCGACACTTAGCTGAGTTGCAATAACTCTGCAAACCATTGTCGCCAGCGCCTGCATAATGGGATCTCATTGGTCCCAGAACTGATTCCTGCTAGTGGAGCTTCCACTAGTCTCCCCAGGTCAGTGCTAGGGTACGGCAATGGGTCGGAGTTTGCATTGCCGCTGCTTGTGTTGTACCACAGATCATGCCCTGTGGTGCAGTTAACGACTATGATAGATTTCTCCACAAAACTCCTGCGCTGAGCAGAATAGCTCTCGAAGTATTGGAGTCATTTGTTCCAAGACTCTTGAAAGCCCCCTAAGCTCTCAAAGATGTTGAGCAACTGCAGTAGCTTAGCTTTCATCATGCTAACAAGTGCTGATACTGATGCATCAGGCTAAACACATCAAGCCACTGATCAGGGTGCTGTTATCGTTCCGAGGCTCAGCATGAGTGATTTTATTAGTGGAGATAGCACCGTAATATTCGTTTCCGCATCAAGCTCAGACCCCAGATCTGACCGCATCATTTGTTAATTTTAGTGCCAAGGCCTGACGTTCACCAGCGAGGTCTCCATCAAAACTGGAGGCAGTGCTTTCGCTCAGAGGCCTGCCCGGACCAGGCTCGATATCTGCCACGCTGGCTGGCATGTGGCTGTGAAGCTGGCAGTGGACAGTGGAAGTCACGGAGGAAAGGCCAGAACTGTATGGACGTCGGGATCCTGGCTGTGGGTCGACTCTGGATGCCACAATCTGTACTGGAGTCATGCCGAAGGGTAAGGTCAGGGTTGGAGTGGATGAGCCATGCCCAGTCAGAAGGCGAAAGGATCAGCTGAGGTCAGGGTAGGAGAGCAGCAGCAGGAGGAAGGGCCAGGAGCAGGGCAGGGAGATCTGGAACCTGGGGCTAAGAAGCCAGGATTGAGGTATCAGGAATTCAGCAGGGTCTGTAGCAGTGAGCCCCGGATCCTCCTATTTATACAGACAATGTCCTTAACTAGTGCACCTGAGCCAATCAGGGCGCTCAGCAGGCTCTGCCAATCTGGGCCTCTCTGGCTGGGGCAGCCAGTGAAGCTTGAGCCCCAGGGCACCTGAAGCTGCTGGTCTCCAGAGCGCTCGAATGGCGTTGTGGACACAGCCCTTGTCCCAGCCCCAGCAAAGCCAGCTTCCAGACCTGCAATGGGTACAATCACTCACCAGATTTGCTCCCTGAAGTGGCTGTGATTCCTCCTGCAAATTAGACATTTGCATGGAAAATAGCTAGCTCTGCATTTTGCTGTCCAGTTGCACACGCAGGTTCCTGGTTAATTCTATTCTATTCTGGTTCTTATGCCCATCACCAAGGTATCTGAGCGCCTAATTCTTGGGCCAGATCCTCAGCTGGTGCATTGCTCCATTGGCTTCAAAACCACGGGATATCATGACTTCAGTGGAGCAATGCCAATTTACACCAGCTGCCATCTGACCCAGCATACGCAGGCGTGGTGATCAGTGTAGATTTCAGTGACTGGATAGCTGAAATTTGGTCCCTAACCCTTAAGAGTCCAGGAATGGAGCCTCTGGGTCAAATTTTCAAAAGCTCCCGAGTCCCATTGAAAATCAAAGGGACCTGGGCTCCTAAATCACCTAGACACTTTTGAAAATTGTATCCCTCTGTCCTTTAAACACCTAGAAGGGTCTCTTAGCATCAAGAACAGATAGTCATTGTTTAGAGTGGTCCTGCATGGGAGGATGCCTCGGAGCAATAGAATGAGCTCAATTCACATTGTTCTGAGTGGCAGCTAGCGATCAGGGAAGGCGTTAGCACAGCAGCGTTTGTACTGACTTGGTTCCTAGAGCTCTAACCGGTGAGACGTGGGTGTTAGAACCTCTCTAATGCCTTGTTCGAAGGGTGACTCTGATAAGGTCAGACCTACTGAACTGCTGTTCTGCCACACTTAGGGAAATACTTTTCATCAAGGCACAGGGGATGTACCGCATCCGGGAAATGAGAGTGCTGGAAAACATTCCCAGCTGCGCACTGCACACTCTCCAGCCATAGCCTTTCTGCAGGGGAGATTCCGTCACCCAGGTCTCTTACCATGCCAGCAGCACAGAGGAACAAAGGAAGTGGCACAGTAGGCAAGTACCTGGCCCGCTTCTCACGCTGCACTTCTCTCTACGCTTACCAGCAAGAAAGGAGATTGTTGTGTTGCTATTCCAGGTGCTGTCGGGGGGCGCGAAAGGAACTAGACCATGGCGAAGGATTTCGGACATGGGTCAGGCAAAGGCATATGGAGAAGGCTTGAAGCCCTACTCTGCCTTGCTTCAGTTCTCAGAATCCCCCTTTGCTATTCTCAGTAACAGCTGAGCTGATACTGAATCCATTACAGTGCTGATGCAACTGTTAAATAGAAATATTTCATTCAACCTCCAGCTCCCTTGCTTCCTCCACAACCTTAAATCTTTGCTGGCTATTAGTTGCAGGTGCAAAATTGCACACACACCCCAAAAAATACACACCCATTTAGAACACAGGTCTGAAATGTCCTGAGCACATCCTATGCTCTTTAGAGAGGTCACTATACAAGTGATCCCAAATCCCTGGCTCTAACGAGCTATTTAAAATGTAGTTGTTTACATGCAAGTCCATGTAAACACATTTAAGTTCCTGCCACCTTTCTCCATTGTCCAAGAAGCACAAAAGCTGGCATGCAGCATCTGAATGTCTGCAAACCTGCGGAATCCTGACTGCATTGCCAGCCATGGATTATCTGAATGCTCTGTAATGAAGGGCTAATTAATTACAGCAGGCCCTTTCGGTTGCAGATTAAGAGTAGCTACAATATTGCTGTATTTGTCCACCTAAAAGCACCTGCCCATAAAAGAAAATAAAGGCTGAAGGAAGTTGCTTTCATTTTCCCATACACTTTGGTCCACACCCCTGTGGGCTGCAGAACGCCCATTTCTAAACCCTGCCTGCGTTTTCTCATGGGTGACCTGGTGAATGTGTCTTGAGACTGGGAACAGGCAGCTGCCACTGGTGGAACTGAACAGCCCTTATGTTTGTTTATTGGACTGTGTAATCTGTAGTGTCACTTGTATTGCAAGGTCCCTTTCCATTTTTAACCTGCCTCCCCTCTCCGCCTGTGCTGTGGTTTTCTCATTTCATTCCTGGAGCTGTTTATAAAGGCACAGGGCAACGCAGGTATTTAGTTTACATACAGAGCCACGAGCCATTTGCTTGTTTGTTTTCCCTTTAAATGCTTCTTAGCATGCGAGACCACATAAGAGATTTACAGGAACGTTTAGTGTTGCTAGGGGTTTCACTGGTTCTTGCTGCATTTCCACCTTGCTTTCCTGGCTGCCATTAGAGCGGATGCATTTTTGCTGCTTATTCCACCGCTACAGGTTTCCTCAATTCTACAGGTGCCCTTCCTGCCACAGCCTGATGAAATGGTCTCCAACCCCCTTGAGGTCTAAAGACGTTAGCGGTCCTTAGTGCATTTGATGATGTTATTCCTCCCTAAATCCACAAAGGAGATAAATAGATAGATGTACGTTAGGAGGAAATCAAATAGACACGAAGACCTCAGAGAAATTCAGTTTCCCTCTGATTGAAAAGGATGTTCAAGCAGAGGTGACGGAGGGGCCTGATAGGAGATTGCCATATGAATTTCTATAATGCTAGTCTCCTGCAGTCCAGCTGCAGCTCCAAAATAAACCCTTTCACACACACAGGCCTGAGCAAGGTTACAAACGGCAGTGTTCTGCCCTTGCTAGGGTTAATGCCCAGGCAGTTTTGAGAGTGTAAAATCAGCAGTCCCATGTATCCCTTTAACCACTGCCTGGGGCCCGATAAGCATGCTGTTGGCCGGCTCAAACACAATACCGAAAGCCCTGGGAGGGGTGGCCCCCTCCAGCTACATCTGCTTGGAGGAGTTTGGCTGTTAACAATGAGTTAACAATGGAGCAGTTTCTGACCCCTCTATGCTGGTGTATTCTGCACACACACAGTCCTAATGTCTCCTGATTGGGCAGTGAGAGGCAGAGGGAGGGAGAGAAAAGTGTGTGATGAATCCCCCTCCATGCTCCCGTCTGGACACATGCGGTTGAAAACCAGCCGATGGGAGACTCCGTATTAGCCGTAAGTGGGACACTATCTGATGAAGAAAGATACCTCTTGGAACTGGATTTGCATGTGATCTGTGCCCAAGAATCTTGCCCTGGCCAGGACGGTGGGGAGATAATGACATCCCATCAGCAGCAGGATACTTGCAATTGCTAACTGCACTGATCTCTTTGGCTTGTTTACATACGTACTCCCTTCCAAGCGACCTCTTAGTACACAGCGTTCTGCGTGTGTCTGAGCCTGACTGGTGCTGCTGGCTCAGCGAGCAGAATGGCTTTTTATTAGGTGTCTAGACGTGACACAAGTCATTACAGCATCCTGCGTGGCGCGGCTGCCTGACAGGCCCCGCTGACGTTCTGAGACTGAGGGGAGGCACTTGATTAATAATATGAGCTATAAATTGTGTGGAAGTGACTCAGTTCATCTCAGGCAGGGTCTAGGTGCTGCAGCTCATGTAATAGGCAGGGCATCAGTCTAAAGGCTTGTCTACAGGGGTGGTTCAGATCGGTTAAACTATAGTAAACCCCTGCACGGACCCTCTCATTCAGAATTAAAGTGGCCTTAATTTGGTTTAGTTTCTGGTGGATTAAGCCAATTCAGAGTGACCACACATGGAGTTAATCAGTAGTTAATCTGTTTTAAATTCACACTCCATCTTATTCCAGATTAATTTTTATGTGTAGACAAATCCTAGACTGATGCTACAAATGTGTGTGGCCTAAAACAAAAATTTGGGGAGTGTCCAGATGAGCTGTTACAGGGGTGTTAATTACCTGGAGTTAACTGGCAATAAATTAACTCATGGTAAAAAAAAAAAAAATCCCCTGTGTAGCCATTCCCTTTGGCCGCTCAGAATTCCTCCTCTTCCTGTGTTTTGTTTTATTCCGCAGAAGGCTTCAGACTGAAGTGTAGTGCAGGCAGAAAGACCTGACACTGCATTCAGCTGATGCACCATTATTTAGCAAAGGTCCGGAAACATGCAAACAAATAAATGAGGCCATATCTATATTTATTGTTTAGCAACATGAATAAGACCTGCTGAGCTGACCACAAATTCCATTGTGTTTTTCTGAGTTCTAGAGTTGCCTTTACCTTGCCAGGCTCCATGGCATGACAAGCAGAGATGGATCTTCTGTCTTTGGATACCTCCTCTCCTACCTGCGGCATTTGGATTTCAGCTAGTAAATATCAGCTGTATTAAATTGCTAGGCGGACTGTTAAATCAATACCTATCTATACACAGTGTAAGAAATGGGTGAAAAGCCTCAGAGAATCCTCTGGCAAAAGGAGCTTGAGGAAGAAATGTGGGCTCACAAAAAAATGCTATGAACCAAGTATCAGGCAGCTTTGCATTCCACATTCCTCATTCACACTGTCCTGGCTACATCCTTAAGTAGCATCCTCCCATAAGAGTAAGCACTGCAGTAGCCTCAAACCTGCAGTCGAGTCCCTGTCTGGCACCAGTTTTTTAACAAATCCACTGCTTGGGTCATCGTTAGTAATTGAATCTAGGGCCTGTGTGATCCCACTGGAGCTAAAGGAAGAAAGTATGTTAGCAGGCAGCTATAGTAGGCTATTAGCATCGAGTGGAGCAGCCACTAGAGGGGGATGCAGCACACCCTTTGCTAGTCAGTTATACCCGCTGTTGTGTTCTCTGCTGGGGAGAAAGGAATTAAAAGTGAGTCCGAGGAGAGGAGAGAAATAACTTTGTTGTGTTTAGTCACAGTTGTGCCTAACCACAATTTCTCTTACACTGCTACTTCTGACTAGAATGACCCGCAACCCTTTGTTCCCCAAACCGCTCCCCTCTCCTGCAAATCCCTCCTGCAAACCCACCTTTTCCTGTGTCACCTACAAGATGGATGCTTATATTTAAAAAGATAAATATGTACATGGAAGGTGATGTGGCACATCCGCATGAAATTTAAGCAGACTGGCAGAGTAGGCCCCTAAACCACCTAGGCATTGTGAAAAATTTTACCCATTGTTGTTAGGCAGGATGGTCTCTGGGTCTAGTTCCTAGCTCTGCTACCCCGTCCTGTGGTACCTGGGGTGAGACACTGAACCCCTGAGTGCCTCAGTTCTGGGAAGTGGAGATCAAAGCCCTTCCTTTGTCTCTGTAGAGTGTGAGCTCCTCGGGGCGGAGCCCATTGTTCGGCATCATAGAGCCTCTAGACAGTCTGTAATACAAATAATCACAATAGTAACAAGATGGGTTGATGTGGATGTGGCATTCAATACTTAACTGGCCTTGGAGGATAGGCAGCAGGGTAAGGAGATGGCGGCCCTTGGAGAAACTTGGCCAGGAGTTGGACTTTCAGGTGGTTGAAAAGAAAAAAAAATCTCTCTGGTTCCTTAATGTAGGGCCAGCGTGACCTGGCAATTAGTCCCAGGACAGGCTGAGGCCCAATTAAGATAAACAGCCCAGTGTAATGGAAATGGTAATGCGACCAATAGAAGCAGTCTGAGTTATGGTCTCAATTTTCTCTATGCCTGATGGATCTGAAATAAGTTCAGAGCGGGTCAAGTGGTTGACTTTTCATTTGCTGATCTCACACAAAGTCTTTCCATCCATCTCCCTCTCCCTCCTTCTGTTCCAGGGAGCCATCTCTTGCTCGGACTCTGTCAACATCATTCTGTTAGTCGGGTCCCATGCAAAATTCCCCCTCCTCCCATCCACCTGCAAAGGGAACCTCAGATTGACTCTAAGGGATGGCAAGCAGCAAGCCTACAGAGCACAATTCAAGGAGATGTCATTTCCCATTCTCTTTGCACTTCATCTTCTGCTTGGTGTTTCTCAGGCATTTCCCTTTTGCATTAATCAGCTCAGACTCGAAAGAGGAGTGAAAAGCAAAGCCCAACCCTTGTTGATATTTTCCATAGCTCACTGTCCCCCAGCCGCACTCCACTCCTGAACAGAGCAGCCGTGCAATGAGTCGGAGAGGGAGCTCAGAGCCTGGGGGTCCAAAGCCCCTGCAATGCACCAGAGAATGTCAGGGCTGGCAGTGCAGTCTTAGTAGCCAGAGGTAATTGCCTGGCTCATTGTCTGGGAGGATACAGACAGTTGTATGACAGCGTGTTGCAGTCATTGTAGCAGCAGCAGTGAGTAATGATCACTTGCGTATGGCATTTACGCACCCAGAATGCTGGTGGACGCACAGCCGTGCTCCAACTGTTCCAAGGGCAAGTGGCCTGGGAAGAAAAATAGAATAAAGATGACTAAGAACCCAGAGCTATTCAAAGGGAATAATGACTGAGTGACGTCCAAGGAATAACCCTGCTTCATAAAGGGCCCTGACTTGAAAATCCATGAAGCCAAACTCCTTCCTGCACCCATGGGATCCAAAAATCCTCTTGCAATGGGACTTTCCCCCAGCCAGAGAGGCATGCCCGATGCAGGGAAGGGGCACTTGGTGCAGACAGGTGTCTGCCATCTGAGTTCCCTCCCCTCTCCACCCCACTTTCCACCTTCCTGGGCTCCGTGCAAGTCTCACCCCTTCGCCCACGCCCAAATCCATGCCTTCTTTCAGACTGCCCCATCCACCTGTGCATGCCAGGCTGAACTTGTGTTGTCCTAGCTTCTTAACCGAAATATCCCAGGATGCCAAGTCAAATGCCTGATGGCCGGTGTCTTACATCAGCTCTGTTACCGCTAGCAACCCAACTTGCTAGGATTGAAACCAAATGGAAGAGTAGCTGAGAGCAGCTGAAGCTTCACGCTTGTTCCTCTCCCTTACCCCACGCTCTGTTCTCCGCAGGTGTAATCAGTCCCATGCAGCGCTGACCTTTCCTAAATTGCTGACATGTCCCTACCTTGCCATGATGGCATTCAAATTACAGTAATTACAGTGATGCTTTGTAGTCCGCAGCACTGCTACTCCCAAAGGGTCTGCCAGCACCTTCACTCACCCCAGGGAGATCTGCACTGTCAAAATTCCCTCCTAGACACACTGTCAGAGCAGAGCTGCAGGACAGGAATGACTTTGGCCCTCTTGTGAATTCGGGGGATTGTTTTCACTGCTGGCGTTCACATATTTAGATGCATAGGATATTTAGGGAGGACCCGGGAAAGATGTAACCGAAAAATAAATCAAGAGAGTCATTCCAAGATCCAGGGGCTGGGAACTGGAGTCATAAAAGTTCAAAGTGAAAATAAGGTGCCAATTTTTAAGTGAAGGTAGTTATCCACTGGCACAACTTATCCAGGGATGTGCTGCATCCACCGTCAACTGGAGGCTTAAAATCGGTCACAAGCTATGGGGCTAGATGCAGTAATCAGCAGCCTGTGGTGTGCCGGAGATCAGACACCTCGATGACCATGAGGATCCCTGCCGGCTTTGAATTATTGGGTA
Organism: Emys orbicularis; assembly: GCF_028017835.1. Lineage (NCBI taxonomy): Eukaryota > Metazoa > Chordata > Testudines > Emydidae > Emys > Emys orbicularis. Next base: position 29,708,684 of record NC_088697.1, on the reverse strand, counting down.
TGTCTACACTGCAGTTAGACAACCGCGGCTGGCCTTTGCCAGGGGACTCGGGCTAAGGGGCTGTTGAATTCCCGTACAGATGCTCAGGCTCTAGGACCTTGTGAGGTGGGACAGTCCCAGAGCTCTTGGGCCCCAACAACTGCTGCCCTTTCGCCTGAGCCCTTTAGCCCAAGTCAGCTGACTCAGGCCAGCCACTGGTGTCTAATTGCAGAGTAGACATACCCATTATCAGGTGTTTTAAGCACTGGGGGAGAGCAGGGGAGTGTGAGAAGCCTGGGATGGGGAGCCTGCCTCCTCCAATATAGTATTTCAGGGATGACTGAGGCAGGTTTCCAGATACATTATTTCTTGTTGTTAAATAAATATGTTATGACGTAAGCACAGCCCTAAGGCTGCTGTAGCCCAGCCACTACAGTCTCTGTCTCAGACCCTACAGCTGGTCCCTGTCTCTGTCGGGGAGACAGCAAGAACTGCGCCCTATGGGATGTGGGGCAGCTTTATGCTTGCTGGAGCACAAGCCTTTAGAGCACAGCTGGTTCACCGGTGTGAGTCTGAACTAGGTCAGTAGTGTCTGAAAGTTGCTACCCATCTGATGGCTATTCACTGGGCTGTGTGAAATTGTAACACACTTCAAAACATGGAAACACAGGGTTCTATATTATCTCAGGCCATATAAACTGGATATGCCTGTAACACAGAGCAGACTTGGAGTTCTGTGTGAAAACAGAGCTCCAAATAAAATGTCCCCCACAAACCACAGCAACCACAGCCAACAAGGGGGCTGAGTGTCTTAATAATGACCCCCTCTGGGGAATGTACTGGGAGGGTTGACCAAAAGGTTCAACCCTGGGCACTCCCTTTTGTGTCTCTGGGCATTCCCTTTTGTGTAGGCCTTTCATACCCCTGCCACCTGCAACTTTAAATGTCCTCCCCACATTCCCAGCATTAAAGGTGAGTCTTTCTTGGTTATAAAGCTTTTACTTGGTTCCAACATGAACAAATCCTTCACTGCCCAAGGACCAAGACTTCTAGGGCCATGAGTTCAATTTTGCATCATAAACGTATTGTGTAATGACTGAGATACGCCTATACTTCAAATTAACCATTTAAATATGACAGGATCTCTTAAGCAATTAATCTTGGGGTATTTATTGTTGTAACTAAATGTACTGACACTAAATAGTCTAGTGACTGGTACACTGGAGAGATAAACTCAGAGAGACTCCCCAAATTGGTCTGTGGGTTCCTATACTGGTAACGTGGTGTCCCAAGCTGATCATACATGAATATCCTCCATTCTTTACTCATCCATGACTGTCAGTGTTGCTGCCACTGATTCCCTGAGTCCCTTTGCTAGCACTGATTCCTTTGACCCGTATAGGGTGACCAGATGTCCCGATTTGATAGGGACAGTCCCGATTTTTGGGTCTTTTTCTTATATAGGCTCCTATTACCCCCCACCCCCGTCCCGATTTTTCACACTTGCTGTCTGGTCACCCTAGACCCGTAGCTGTGTGATACCTCGGCACTTCCAGCAGAATCACTAGCAGTCTGGGAGTCATTTGCAGTAGCTGGACAATAGGCATCAGCATCCAGATTTATTGAGGTGATTATAGGCTGGCTGCCCTCCAGATGTTGTTCACCAGTGTTAACCGGGACAATTTTATTCTGGTCTTGAGGACTAAGGAACTGAATCTGTATATCATCTGCTGAACTGTCAGACCAGTCCTGCTCCTAGAAAACTGGGGACTGCATCTGGGGGACTCTGGGCGGCTCTGGCAAGATTACGATAGAGTTCCGTTGACCCTTCTCTTGACAGTAGGATCTCAAAATTCAGTAATATCATGGTACTATTTCCTTCCATGTCGCTCCAAAGACGTTCCAGCTCAAATTGCTGTGACCACTGCCTTCATTAGCCCCTTCACAGTCCTGTTTCTATTTGATGGGCCAGACTTGACAATCTCAATCCATCCTTCCAGTTCAAACCTCCAATCTGTCCTGTCGCTGTGCAATCTTTCTTTAGCAGGAGCGTAGTGCAGAGCTCGTGCTGCTTTCATTTCTCCCACTGGGGTTGGATTCTCTACTATTTTGTTCCCTAGAGATGGGGTGGTTATCTGCTCCATCCCGTCCCTTGGGTCCAGCAAAGGAGGCATCCCCTGATCTTCCAAACTAGCAATGTCCTCGCTGTCTAAGTTCTGATTAAGGCACCTAATTAGAGCTAACCTGCCATGCTCCAAGTTCCAGCTGCTGGCTATATTGGTCTCTAGGTTCTGCTCACTGGGGGGGTTGTTTTCGCACTTCAGGGACCAGCCACTCACAACCCCTCCTGCTGGCTTGCCAGATGTAACATGCTTCCAAAACGTGGATTCTGTCCTTTGAAAACACAGGATTCTTTATTATCTCGGTCAGTGCAAACATAAAGCCCATGCCAGTAACACACAGCAGAGACTACAGAAAAACAGAGCTCCAAAACAAAACACCTACCCCCATACCACCAGCCAGCAAGGGCAGGGAGTGTCTGTAAATGACTGCTTCTGGGGTACACACTGGAAGGTTGTCCAAAAAGTGCACCCACCGCGCACTCTCTTTTGTGTATGCCTTGCAAAATAATCTGGGGACTCGGTCCATTTCCAGCTGGAATGGGTGTCCAGATCTCCACTGGCACTAACTGACCCCCTCTTGTTGGCAGTCTCAACAGAGAGGCCAAGGTCTTCCTGAGTAAGCCAGGGTGACTGAACTCCCTTCCGACCTCGACAAGGAGGTCTCTGCAGGCCAGGGGTGAGGCACGTTGAGAGGAAAGCATGGACGAGGCTTGCTTTCCTGCTGCCTTTCCCGCTCCTATTCTTGGGATGAGCAGGGTTTTGAGCCCAGCAAGGAATCGACTCAGAAAGAAAACTATGAAAAAACAAGGTGCTTTCATTGAGATCGTGGCGATAATTGATGATAGAAATTAGCTTCTTGGTGGGCTCAATCTTGCTCCCATGGAAACCAATGAAACAAAACCTCCTATTGACTCCAGTGGGACCAAGAACAAGCCCAGGGACTGTCACCTGCCTCGGTGTACTCGTCCTAGGTCAGTAAGGGTTGGCAGTGCTGAGTGGGCAGCACATTTTGCCCCCGGGGTCCCACTGGCCATTTAGTTAGCAGCATTGATGGGCTCGGAAGCAAGAATATGTTCAAGTCCTTAGATAAAGTATGGTGCTTGTGACAAGGACCTCAATGGTGGGGGTGGGAGGGGTCACACAAAAGGTTCCATTCACTGATGTTTGCCAAGCACTTTGAGCACCTAGTGCTAGTAAAGCCAGCGGAGGAACCTTGCAAAAAAACCAGGGCCGGCTCCAGGCACCAGCAAAGGAAGCAGGTGCCTGGGGCGGCCAATAGAAAGGGGCGGCACGTTCAGGTCTTCGGTGGCACTTCGGTGGCAGCTGAAGCGCTCCGCTTTAGTCTTCAGCGATTCGGCAGCGGGTCCTTCACTCCGTCGCTTCCTCTTCGGCGGCACTTCGGCAGCAGCTCAATCGGGTTTTCCTTTTTTTTTCTTTTTTTTTTTCCCCCTCTTCGCTGCTTGGGATGGCAAAAAAGCTGGAGCCACCGCCGGCCCTGAAAAGAACTCCCAGCTGGTGCCCTATAGTGATTGTAGAAATGAAGGGCTGATGTATGAGCTGGTCCCGGGTGTGATCTGCTTTTCTCCTGCCAGCAACCTGACAGAGCCCCAGATTGTCCCTATTATGGGCTTCAGAAGGACTCCTTTGAACGACTGAGGTGGAATGGCAGTTTGCCTAGGGCTTTAAAGTGATTGTCACTAAAGTGATTGTCACTCAAGGAAGACAAGGCTGTTATGGAGAAGTTAAATGAATTCTTTGCATCAGTCTTCACTGCAGAAGATATGAGGGAGAAAATATCATAATGCCAGAAAATATCATAATGCCATTTTATGTATCCATGGTACACTCACACCTTAAATACAGTAAAATTAATAGGCAGCAAGTTTAAAACAAACATCAGGAAGTGCTTCTTCCCACAACGCACAGTCAGCCTGTGGACCTCGTTGGCAGGGGACGTTGTGAACTCCAAAAGTATAACTGGGGTCAAAAAAGAATTAGGTAAGTTCCTGAAGGCTTGGTGCATCAATAGCTATTAGCCAAGATGGTGAGGGACACAACCCCATGCTCTGGGTGTTCCTAAATCTCTGACTGCCGGAATCTGGGACTGGATGACAGGATGGATCACCTGATAATTGCCCTGTTCTGTTCATTTCCTTTGAAGCATCTGGCACTGACCACAGTTGGAAGACAGGATACTGGGCTAGATGGACCATAGGTCTGATCCCGTCTGGCCATTCTTATGTTATCTTGTCCAAACCATGCGACATATGCCCTGACACACATCTTTATCTGGAGAGCATCGCAGAAGAACTGAATAAGGAGTCCTGGTATGGTATGAAATATCCAAGAGAAAGGAAGGAGATTTGGCTTCAGCACTTAGTTTCTGCTCAGAGGCTGGAGTAATTATCAGGAGCATAATCCCTCCCAAATGAGTTTGGTTTGTGTGGGCGTAGTCTCTAATTTAGCGATGATGCCGTACCATATGATTCTTAGGCGGCAAAACTAAACTGAAGCTTCATCTACCATTCTTTACTCCACACGATTGCATGAAATGTGCCTTTTATCAGTGACAGGAGGAGTCAGCAGAAGTGACTTATTAAGCTGCCAAAAGTGCCATTTCAGAACCTCTGTCACTGGAAGCTGCTCACCTTTTTAACTCCCAGATCAATACTGCTCCCGCAGTATTCTTCTGAAGCAACAGTGCCACCCAGTGGCTAGAGGGGCTGAGCCCAAGGCATTGTCCCTCTGGCGTTCCCCTGGGGTAGATCCCTTCCACTTGTCTTCTAAGGAGTCAGAATCCAAGTGATTGTCAGTTTCCTGCAGGGCTCAGTGTACCAGTAATTGGGCATTAATACAGATGTTCACAGCTGTAGAAGAGATAATGCCAAGATCCCCCCCCCCCCAAGCTTCCATTGTTGCCTGCTTAGTATCACTAAAGTTACAGCGTGAATTTCATTGGCGAAACATGAACATAAAGGGACAATGCAAAGCTCTCTCTGCATAGATATCAGCGTGGCAGGGCGAAATTTTCACTGCATGTTTCAATCATCCAAACAGAGTTTGCTCAGTGTCGCAGGCAATTAGTCCCCTGATTCTGCTCTGTCCTCCTCCCTTTCCCTCTCCCCCACCCCCTGACCTTTGCATAGCTCACTGAGCACCTCTGGCCTTCTTCTAGGCTTCCTGCAGCTCGTCTGCTGTACTGTTCACCCACAAGGACAAATAGGAGGCTGTGTGTCTCAATAACCAATTGGATCACGCCAGGAAAAATCAGGTTTCCCACCCAAAAAGATCCACACGGATACGTTTGCCACAGCCCTAGCCAGCTCCACCAAACGCTGGCAGGGTCGCCATCCCCTCAGCCAATCTCCCCAAGCCTTGTGATGATATTTACAGGTAATTCCACCATGAACATCACAAAACCCAATGCTTCTCCAGTTAAAATGCCCACAGCTCTGATCTCAGGATGGGGTTGGGGGGGGGAGGAACTCATTTGTTTGGAATAGCACAAATTATTTACTTCTTAATATATATTTCTCGGCGTGTCTGGAGAGCATCTGAAGCACCAGGAGGTAAATGCTCTCATAAAGATATATTGATATGGAGGTTACCTTGCTCTCCAGACTCCTGCTGGGAACTGGCAGGCACTAATCTCCAGATTTTAATTGTTTGCTGGAACGAGCGCCCCCCACCCCTCCTCCATACACACACACCTCCCTCATGTCTGATTTAGATCAGAATTCTTGTGTTCCTAGGGCAGGAATTCCTGAAATTGGCCCTCTGATCTCTCACTGTTTTATTAGCCTCTGTGCTGATATATCCTATATCACAGAGATTCAGTGCTTCAGGATCAAAGAATTCTCTATTTATATAGTTCTTGCTAGTACGCATGCAGCATTCTGTTAGCTTATGCCCAAACCCCCAGTAGCTTACTTGTTAACTAAGATTCCCAGACACTACAGTGCTGCCTATATAGATATTGGACTGAATGGAGCTCAACCTATGTGAATATTGGGCTGTCTGGAGTGCTGCCTCCCTGTATGCTGCAGAATGTGTCTACTTTTATACCAGACCCACTAAAGTACAGGCTACATTTTACATTGGACCAACTAGACACTGTCTACATTTTAATCAAGCACTCTCTATGGGTCCATCATAATGCTGTCCACATTTTCTATTAGACCCAAGGGGAAACCGTCCGCGTTTTAATACAGGATCATAATAGTTAAAAATACAAAAAGATCCCATCTTGTCCACCCCACTCTGGAGGGGAGGAAGGCCTGTGCTGAGCTGTACCCTACGATGCATATCCTAGTATTATCTCCTGTCTAGTCTTAAATGATCCAGGAGATGGAACACCAAGCCATTTCTTTTGGGAAACAATTCCACAGATGTTGTTCAGAGATAATTCTATGTCCAGTTGAGGTGTCCACATTTTTAAAAGGGTGTTAACAATTTAGAGAGGGTGCCAAGTAGAGCCAGAAAAATTATTCAAAAGCTGGAGAAAATGCCCACCAGTGAGACACTAAAGGAGCTAAATCTGTTTACCTTATCAAAAAGATCTACAGGTGGCCTGTTTGTTGGGTACCAGTGATTTCACAGAGTGAAAATACAGGCTATTAAAGGGCTCTTCAATCTAGCAGAGACAGTCATAACAAGATGTAATGGGTGGACGTTTTTAAAAATGTGCCTTATTTCTAAACGGGATGTCTGGTTTTACCAGTGAGGGTGATCAATCCTTGGAACAAACGATCAAGGGAAGCGGCAGATTCTCCATTTCTTGAAGTCTTCAAATTAGAACCGGAGATGATTTTCTGGAAGTTACGCTTTGGGCTCAATACAGCATTAACTAGGTGAAATCTATTGCCTGTGCTATACGGGAAGTCAAACTAGATGATGTAATGGTCCCTTCTGGCCAATCTATGAATCTTCCTTTATATTCAGCCTAAATTGTTTCCTTCTTCACTTCTGACTGTTACTCCTAGTCAGATCCCCTCCACCCCCCACGTCCCCCCCCCACACACACACTCACTCTCACTCTCTCTGACTCACCCTGTATAGCACCTCTCTCTCTTTAGTGTTGACACCTTCTGATACTGACAGATTCTCATTGCGCCTCTCTCTGACTGGCTACTGCTCTTCAATGCACCATATTTCTCAGGGCGAATTTTCAGACACCCACTCAAAGCCATTCATGGTAGATGTTTGTATGAGAGCAATGTGCCAGCCCAATAGTAAGTCTGGATTGTTCACGCATACCCCCTACAGTGTACTTATGTTGAGACCTGGACACAACGCTTAGCCCCCTGCATATAATTGATGATCACCATCTTTATAGATTCCGATCTGGAACAGAACCTCATCTGTGTCCCACCCTACACATAGGAGCTCCAGGTTCTACCATGCCCCAAGCACCCTCCCAAAATAGGTCATAACTAACCACTCATATCTTCTCCACCCCCAGAACACAGAATAGCTGGGTGGGTATGAATTGGAGGGGGGCATTTAGAGGCCACAGCAGCAGGTAGCTATCATTGTGACAAGCATCTTGCCTAAGATAATGCTTAAATTTCCATAGGCTACCCAACGTTATTAAAGTTTACATGGGTCAGTCTGGGATGTGCCGGGAAGAGGAGCCGAGTGGTAGAGCTAGAACTGGTTGGGACATGTGTTTTATTTGTCATATAAAATTTCAAAGCAAATGAAAAACTGTCAGGCAATTTTTCAGGTTTCTGCCAAAAGTTCTGATTTCCAGTTGTTTAAAACTGGATTTTTTCCCTCCAATGTTTTGTTTTTCAAGAAAAGCCTGAAAAATGTTGACCAAAACGAATGTTTCCTGGCCAAAAATGTCAATTTAATCAAAAACCCAATTTTCGTCTCAAAAAATTGTTTGGACCAGCTCTAGTTAGAACCTCCCAGAGGCTGTCCGGACGTCCTCCTTGTCTTGTATAAACGTCAGCTCTCTGATTGTATTACCAAGGAGGCAACTTCCATTTCTCTGACAGCCACCGGAGGTGAGGGGATGGGGTCTGAGCAGAGGCTGCACCATTTTGCCTAGTGGAGATTTTAGGAGCAAAGTCTCAGCCTTATCTCTGTCTTGACAACACTTTTTGCCTGGGGAATGCTTTCTATTTTCATAGTATGGGTAAGGTCTGATGGTTAGGGGAAGGCTTGTTTTATTCCACTCTCCCTTTCTAACCTGGTGTCTTCTCTCCCCACTCCTCTTGGTTTTTAATCCCTTCCCAAGCACACTCAACAGATGGTGCTATGAAGTGGATCAGAAGGCACCGAGCAGCAGTCATTAATCTTCATTCCTGCAAACCAGTCCGGACCCAGGAGTATGTAAGGAGCCGGGGCCAGGGAGCGGAGCTGGGTTCCCAGCAGCTACTGAGCATCTGGCCAAGTCCAAAGATTCAGCGTGAGAGAAAAAGAGGAACGAGAGAGCAGTTTTGTAACGACAACGCGATTCACATTCCTACATATGGCGATGATGGCTGGCACCAGAGATACTCCCGTGAGCAGGAGCTGGCTCTGCCTGATACCGGGTGTTTCTGGCTTCTCCAGAGCATCAGCTTGCAATGATTGCAACCAATGATTGCAACCAACCCCATTGAGTAGCTCAGGTGAACTTACTGTCTCTTCCCCCAGTCCAAGGAACCAGCAATGGGGACTTGTCTGCCCAATTGTGGCTGGGCCTCTAGGAGTCTCATCCAACCCACAGAGAAACTGATAGGATCCTTGTCTTGACTGTCATGTGCGCTGGATTAGATCCCTACAGCATAACAAGAAGGTTATTGTGCATCAAAAATTAGCTATACAGATTATTGGGGTGGAGGATAAACCAGCAAACATGGGAGAAGGAGCCTGCTGCCTTATTTCATAATGTCAAGAGTATTTCAAGAAAGTTTTGTGCATCCACCTCTAGGCTTGGTTTGGTTTGATGTTTGGAGGGGGGTGGGAGTTAAAGAAAGCTGGGGTGAAATCCTGGCCCCATTGAAACCAATGGGAATTTTGCTGTTGACTTCAATGGGGCCCGGATTTCACCCCAATTGCTTCTAAGTGGCAGATAACTAATCTGACGCCAATTTTTTTAAAAGGTTCCAGAGGTGATCCTGGCAATTACAGGCAGGAACTTCAGTACCAGGCAAATTGGCTGAAATGATAGTAAAAAACAAAATTATCAGATGCATAGATGAACACGATTTGTTGGAGAAATGTTCGAAGTGTCAGCCCTGTGTGCAAGTGGGCAGTGGCTGCTTTACAATCTCTGATGCTGGAGCTCCTCCCACACTGCCTTTGTCACAAATACCTTATTCAACACAGAGTGTATTTGCCGCTCCGAATTAGTGACTGTAGTTAAACATTTTATTTCCAAATGCTCAGATCCTGTAGTGCTCTGGCTGGCCATATCAGTAGATAGATAGTTAGATAGATAGATAGATTCAATAACTAGCTGAGGTCACTCATGGGGTTCATAATGGGTTCTGGCTGCTTAGAACAGTAGCAGAGACCCCCAGCTGATGTATACTGCCTTATATTCCCTTCTGATCTCTAGTCTCCTAGGCAGTAAGAATGTCTGTTTAACTGCTCGCTCAAACAAGGTTCTGTATGAAAGCATCAGAGATTTTCCACTACCAATCCCTATGACATACTATGCACTACCATCAGCCTCAGGCCTACATGATGCATTTAAATGGGGCCACGGCTGTCTATACCTTGTGTATAATTCACATGGGCCCTCTGGGAGCGGGAAAATCTAATTTTATTAGATTCATTATCCTTTTCTCAAGAATTAATAGCTCCTGAGAGCCTCAGCCTTAATGTGCTTGATTTTACGTTGTAATTGAACTGTAGTGGAAAAATTGCTGCCTTGATCAAAAACTTCTCGCAAACTTCCCTCACCTGTAGGCAGTGCTGTTGTGTGTATGTGACATTGCAAGCTACATGTCAGAGGGCCTGGCTCTCTTGAGATAATGCTGCAGAGTGGTTTTTATAGTGACAATAAAACACTGTTGTTCCTTTATCCCCAGTGCTTTGTGTGTAGAGCTGGGTGAATAACCATTTCTTTGGCTCACGGGAAATTCCAAAAAATAGTTGAAAAAATTCATTTCTGGTCGAACCCAACAAAATTTTTTCAAAATTTCTGCAGAACTGAAAAGTTGAAAAAACACTGTTGAAAAAAGTGTTTTATTTCAGTTTTGACCATTTTAAAATGTTTCTATTTTTATTTTAAAAATCAAAGGATTTTTTTAAACGAAAAGTCATTTTGAACTGAAAAATCAAAACATTTTAGTTTCAGGGCCATTTTTCCATCTTTGATTTGTTTGTTTGTTTTTTTAACTGAAACAAATTTGGGACACTGACACAAATTCGCAAAACATTTTAGTGTCTCCAAATCTGCATTTTTCACCGGAAAAAAGTTTCAGTCAAAAAATTTTGACCAGCTCTCATCCGGACAGACCAAACCATCATCGGATACGTCACTTTGGGGGAAGGTGAGGGGAATGTCATTTTCTTATTAACAAACCTTGCAATTCTTACATTATCAAAATGCATCTGTTTCCTAAATTGGATGCTGTGTTTGCTGGCTGGTACCAAGTTATTAGAGTGGTCTTAGTTCATTAGTGTAAGCAACCTGTCCACTCACTGAACTTGCTGTTGCTGAAACTTGGTTTAGAATCTTGCTTTTCTCACACACACACACACACACACACACACACTTACACAATTAGAATGTGGAACTCATTGCCACAAGATACCATTGACACTAAGAGTTTAGTAGGCTTCAATACCGCTCCAATGAAGGGTCTACATCAGGGGTCGGCACATCGCTCGCCCGCGCCGCTTCTCGCCGCCCCCATTGGCCCGGGACGGCGAACCGCGGCCAGTGGGGGCCGCGATCGGCCGAACCTGCCGCATCAGCAGGTAAATAAAACTGGCCCGGCCCGCCAGGGTACTTACCCTGGCGAGCCGCGTGCCGAACGTTGCCGACCCCAGTCTACATTTTAAACAAAATGACAAATCAATTTATTTTGTATTTGTTAGCAGCTAGCCTTTGTATTGCACATTACTGGGAAAATGTGACTCCTGCTCCTATGGAATTGTGTATAGTAAAATATGGACTGTCCTTGTAATGGAAAAGTGTTCACGCCAAATACGTACACAAGAGAAGCACCAAAAAGAAGATAGCTATTTAGAAATTTGGTCACCTCTTTTAGTGAACGCAGAGGAGGATGGCTTCCCACCCAGCAAGCCAGAACCTTTAGCCAGGTTCTTTGAATATTAACCTGATCCAGAACAAGGAATACGTAATATACAATGTAGTATGTTAACGTTTGATTGTAACTTTGCCTGTATAAAAAGTTGTTTTTAAAGGCGTGGTCATTTATTATTTACAATAGTAAGGAATAAAATAAAAACCCAAGAGTTCTGATTGGGATATAGACCCCCATGTTTCAGGGCACGAGCCAACTCTAACTTGATGAAAGAAACTTTTCCTGGGGACAGGTTATCCCCAAACTGCCTGCTGCAGGATTTCTTGCATCTTCCTCTAAAGCATCTGTTGCTGGCCACTGCCAGAGACATGATACTAGATTAGATAGACCTTGGGCCTGATCCAGTCTGGCGATCCCTATGTTCTTATAGCCTGTAAGCAGCAGAGCTCCCAGATGAGCTAAAAGGGGGGCTCCTATCTCCCTGCAGGATTTGTGCTGAGCTGGTCTCTGCTGGGGAGTCACCTCCCCTGGGTGAGTTCCTATTTAGCTGGCCTTTGCTGGCTGACTTTCCTTGCCGCTCTTACGCTGGGTCCATATAATCAGATGGTGTTGTAAGTGCCCCTTCGTTTCTATAGCATCTTAGAAACCCCAAAGCCACCTGAGGCTGGAGCAGAATGGAGAAGACAACAGTGATGCAGGAAACCCCTCAGGGAGGGAGGATGGATACATGTGTACAGCTTTCCCAGTGTCTTTGTGCCAGGGTATAGGAGAAGCCTGTGCTGAACACACCTGCCTGGGGGGGAGGGAGGACCGACTTGCTAGAATATGATCTTACCAGAGGCAAGTATAAACAAGCTGAGGGAGGGCAGGCATAGGACTCAGCAGGAGGGTTCCATCCAGGATTAGTTTCTTTCTGCTGGAAGATGGGAGAGGAGGAGCTGTGACCGTGGCTAGCAGCCCCTACACCTCCCCATTCCCGAGCGGGAAGGGTTCTGTGTGTCAGGCCTGCAGGCAGGTAACTGATGCCACCCTTTCCCTTTCACTTCACAGCAACTGCATTTGCCAGACAGCCCCGGGCTACAAAATGGATTTGAACCAGCGGTCACATTTCAGGGACGACTGCAGCTGAGACTGCCTATTTGTGGAGAGCTGTGACCTTATGGGAGAGCACAGGGTCACCTGCCATCTGGGCAGCCCTAGTCCAGGAAGTGGGAAGGATCATGCTACAGAATAGGGTGACCAGACAGCAAGTGTGAAAAATTGGGACAGGGGGTGGGGGGTAATAGGAGCCTATATAAGAAAAAGCCCCAAATATCAGGACTGTCCCTATAAAATCGAGACATCTAGTCACCCTACTACAGAATGAAGTGCCAGGACCTGTAACAAACAGATTCTGATACTGAAATGGAATTGGGGGGAATTCTGTGTTATTCTGGGGCTGGTTTTCACCATTTCCTATTAGTGGGAGCACATGGGAACCCATGGGAATGGGGGCCAGGACCCCATTGTGCTAGGTGCTGTACAAAGACAGAACAAAAAGAAGGTCCCTGCTGCAAAAATGCTCATGATCTAAGTACAAGACAAACGTTAACAAGTAGGGACAGACGGACAGACCAGCGACTACAACTTACAACTCGCCCTTAACTAGACACCCACCGGCAGAGTTCATCTTTCCCCCGGGACCTTGCATGGAACGCACCTGTTTCATGCTGCCGGAGATTTACCATGCATATTTTTCCCTCAGGCAGCCCTCTGCATTGCCTCACATGCTGTAGGCTTCCAGCCTCCCCAGGATGGAAAAGAGTATGTACTGGGACAGATGTATACGCTCAGGTTGGTGGCTGGCATAAATCAGCTTAGTCAAAGGAGCTCAGCTGAGGATCCGGCCCGTAGTATTTCGTTTTCCAGCTTTCTCAGTGTGTGTGTGTCGTGTCTATTTTGGAGCCTCTTTGAGATACGGTCTGTCTCTTATGTCTTAGTACAGCTCTTAGCACAATGGGACCTCAAAGTACCTCCTGTAATATAAATAATAATCATTTTCATTTCCCAGTTAAACGAATCATGTAAACTAACTAACTATAGAGCCTGCTGAATCTATTATAGCTCGGGCGCTAGCCTATTTGCAGCAAAGGAAATGCCAGATACTGCAGCTCCATATAAAACCATCCGAAAACAATATCCCCCTGGTATTGCAAAGCATTGTTCTGGCATTGCTGTCAGATCTCAAGAGGGACACGACATTGTTTTTCTTCTACGTCGCCAACAGAATTTGGAAGCAGGACTGTTCCAAGTACAAGCAACATAATCCCCACAAACAATATCTTCCAGTCCAGCTAACACAAGAACAAATCTTCTCTTATGTGTCTGCAACTTCAGTCCCTAATCCTGTCTTCCAGTGAGGCGGCACGCAGCCAAGACGCAGCTAGCTACTGGGAAGACGAGGGAATCTTTTTTGTTAACTGTTGCAACCGCAAATGTGGTTCCTTCAAGACAAATGTTTGAACAAAATGCTCTCTATATATTTTTATACAAAGCCACAATAGTGGCTGCCCTTGCTGTTACCTCTGCATATTCACCCTTTAATGGCAGAGCCCGGAAAAGGAAAAAGCGAGGCGCTAATTATTGCAATAGTGGCTCTAATAATGGGGAAGTAAGAGAGTACCTGGAGATCCAATCCAGGAGGAGGAGGTGGCCCATAGATATAGAATGAACATTTTCTTATCATGACCATTTTTCTTCTTGACTTTTGAGATGAAGAGGTTTATCCCTTTGAAAAAGCAGAAAGGAAACCAGCCCGAATAGAGATGTGTGTGTGTATCTACAGAGATCAGTAGATAGTTACTGAGAGAGAGATTAGCGGTGGCTGGAAAATAGGTCTTTAGCAAATTTTGACTCTGTGGCTGAGATCCAAATATTTTCAGCTGAAAACTGGAACAATTTCATCCAAAACATTTTCAGTTTTTGATTTCCCAATAAAAAATTGGAAGTTTTCAAGGATAGCAGATACTTTTTGCACAGAATTTCATTTAGTCGAAAACCCAATTGTCTATCAAAAAAAGTTTGAACAGAAAATTTTCAGTCAGCCTCTGGCCAGAACTAATTGCTTGAGAGGAAGGTGCAAGAAACCCTACAGTTTTGGGATAACCTGGCCCCAGGGGACGTTTCTTCCTGAGTTTTGTTAGTCAGAGGGCTCATGCCCTCAAGTAGGAGGGGTTATACCCCATCCAAAGGTGGAGGTCTGACTGTGAATGGCACATGTGCAGATAGAACCTGTGTGTGATGTTTGTGCATGGGAGTGGTGTCTGTATCTCCCTGGGAAATTCAGTTTTCGCTGGCTCTGCTGCACTCAGATAAGCATTTCTTTAGTGCAGCACTAAGTAGCCCAGCTGATGAGCTAAGCCCAGTGGAGTAACCAGCGTCACTGGTTAAACACAGATGCCCTTAGCTAATTAGATATCACGGGACTCTGTTCTTTGCTAGAAGGACCAGCCACCTGGCTGGCCCATAATGTAATATTCTGCCTCAGCATTGGCACTCTGGATTAGAGTAAATCAAGTCTGATTCACAGGCCTGGAAGCCTGTCAGCCAGAATCCTCAAAAAGAACAGGAGTACTTGTGGCACCTTAGAGACTAACAAATTTATTAGAGCATAAGCTTTCGTGGGCTACAGCCCACTTCTTCGGATGCATATAGAATGGAACATATATTGAGGAGATATATATATACACACACATATATACACACATACAGAGAGCATGAACAGGTGGGAGTTGTCTTACCAACTCTGAGAGGCCAATTAAGTAAGAGAAAAAAAAACTTTTTACTGGGCTATCTTGATTATCACTTCAAAAGTTTTTTTTCTCTTACTTAATTGGCCTCTCAGAGTTGGTAAGACAACTCCCACCTGTTCATGCTCTCTGTATGTGTGTGTATATATATCTCCTCAATATATGGTTCACTCTATATGCATCCGAAGAAGTGGGTTGTAGCCCACGAAAGCTTATGCTCTAATAAATTTGTTAGTCTCTAAGGTGCCACAAGTACTCCTGTTCTTTTTGCGGATACAGACTGACACGGCTGCTACTCTGAAACCAGCCAGAATCCTGGTTCTTCTAGTCTCAGACGCAGCACTCCACCTGGTGGACTTATTGAACAAATTCCTGCCAGAGACTATGCCCCATTCCATCTCGCCCACCTCAACTACCACCTGCTGCCAGGGCAGTTGCTCGGCAGCACTTTGACCTTAGCTAGGAATGAGGGTTCCCTAACAGAGGCAGACCCCAGGGGCTGACCCAGGAGCCCAGCATTGCAAGGCAAACCCAGCAGTAGCAGGACTTGCATAAAAGGTTTGGGAGTCCACTTACCCTGGCCTGAAAACTAAACTGCATTTGATCTGAGAACAGTGACCGCAAGGCACGCCATGGTAAGTGGCTGCCAGACATCAAACAATAGCAAAGGATGTGGGGGAGTGGGGAGGCCAGAAATGTGGAGCACAGACTGGACCTTCAGTTGATGTCTGGCTACAAAATCAGACAGTTCTGGACGTGCCCATCTGTTCAGCTGACTTGGAAGTCAGTGATTTAGCTTGTTGTTCTGCAGGGACACCAGCAGCGATCATGCAAAGGCCTCTGTGCTCTCCATTGCAGTGGGGGCACGGGCAGCCGATATACATGGGCAGGCTAGAGATGCTGCACCCAGGAGGGGAGATGGCACCAAAAGCAACCAAGATGGATCACTGGTCCATAGGGTCTGAGCTATGGACTGCAGTAAACACTGCAGCCAGCACTGAAAGGTGAAGGATAATGAACACTGGGCCACAGAGTCCCCTGCCTGAGGAATGAGCCCTTTGATCAGTATAACTCTTGCACTGTCACTTGAAGGGAAAATAAATAATGCCCAGTTGGGTTCCAAGCACGAAACAGGGATTAGATGCACAGCTGCGTGTGCTGGGCTGGTGCCATCCCTGCATTGATTTGGGGAGGCGACCTCCTGCCTGACTCAGCTCCATCCTGGTCAGAAGGTTTCTGGCTCCATTAGTTGAAGGGAGAATGTTGTTCTCTGTGAAAAGGTGCTGTGGTTTTGCAGAGATGGACGATAAGCCATGCACCGTATCCTTCTGGTACCCAAGTGCATCCATCTGCCCTCCCCCTACCCCATCCCTCGCAGCCGGTGGATCTGAGGATTTCAAAGAGGGCTGCTCCTCCAGGATCCCCCTTAACATTTCCTCCTGCTTTCTTCCTGATTACCAGTGGCCTGATAATGCTGTTGAACCCAGGCCAATGGACCCCTGGTGGGGGACGTAGAACAGAAGCTGATACCCTAGAAGCAGATAGAGGGCAGCTTGGCTCTGTCTGGCTTCTTTGATCCCAGGGGATTGAAAGCACCTGTCATAACTATAAAGGGAAGGATAACAACCCTCCTGTGTACAATACTATAAAATCCCTCCTGGCCAGAGACACCAAAATCCTTTTACCTGTAAAGGGTTAAGAAGCTCAGGTAACCTGGCTAACACCTGACCCAAAGGACCAATAAGGGGACAAGATACTTTCAAATCTTGGGGGGGGGGAGGCTTTTGTTTGTGCTCTTTGTTTTGGTGGGTGTTCGCTCTTGGGACTAAGAGGGACCAGACATCAATCCATGTTCTCCAAATCTTTCTGAACAGGTCTCTCATATTTCAAACTTGTAAGTAACAGCCAGGCAAGGCGTATTAGTTTATCTTTGTTTTCTCAACTTGTGAATGTTCCCTTTGCTAGAGGGGGGGTTTATCCCTGTTTTGCTGTAACTTTGAAACTAAGGCTAGAGGCGGTTCCTCTGGCTCTTTGAATCTGATTACTCTGTAAAGTTATTTTCCATCCTGATTTTACAGAGATGATTTTTACCTTTTCTTTTTAATAAAATCCTTCTTTTAAGAACCTGACTGATTTTTCCATTGTCCAAAGATCCAGGGGTTTGGGTCTTTGATCACTTTGTAACCAATTGGTTAGGGTATTATTCTCCCCAGGAAAGGGGGTGTAAGTGCTTGGGGGGGATATTTTGGGGGAAGAGGAACTCCAAGTGGTCCTTTCCCTGTTTCTTGTTAAATCACTTGGTGGTGGCAGCGTACCAGGTTTTAACCTAAGCTGGTAGAAATAAGCTTAGGGCGCTTTCATGCGGGTCCCCACATCTGTACCCTAGAGTTCAGAGTGGGAAATGAACCCTGAATAAAATGTGCTTTGTAACTCATAAACTGAGTGTCCCCAACAAGACCATTGGGAAGGCCCCAAAGTGGTATTTCTCTCTAGCCAGACATGTTCAACACCATTAAGCCCAGGGGCCCAAGATACCCCAAAAAGACACCACTTCTGCATAGAATATGGGAATGTGCATCACATAACAGCGACCCCTTTGGAGCCTGCAAACACAATAACCCAAAAAGTTCCCTAAATATAGATGGGAGGGACAAAAGCAACTGTGACTCCCTGCAGTGACAGGGTCGAACAACTGCAAAGAGCAACATCCAGGGCTGGCAGCTCGGTGCAGCTGCTAGAGGCTCAGCTGGGAGCGGGGGTGGGAAGGCAGGCTCCCCATGGGATCACCAGGCACAGCATCTGCCGGGGTCTCCTGTCTGACTCTGGGTTGGAATGCGTATTAGTCAGCAGGTCTGGCAGCCAGATGGGGGGAGCTCTGATAGCTGGCCACCAGTCAGCTAACATGATTCTCTAGGCTGGACACCAGTCACAGAAGCCTTGCTGTGAGAGGCTTTGCGTGCACCCTAGCAGGCCCTGGTAGTTGCTGAATGCTCTGGCTTTACAGAAACCAATGGTCCACCAGTTGTGCTACTTTGCAAGGGTTGGAAGAGAAACACAGTTGCAAAGGGAACAAACAGCAAAGTTCTGGTGGGAGACTGGGGGGGAGGGCAGATTCTCAGCTGCGGCAAAGCTCCATGGAAGTGCACACTGATTTACAGCTGCTGAGAATCTGGCCCCGTGTCTTCCCACATGTCTGTAAGAGCAGGCTGAGTTCTTTTCAGCAACCTCAGCAGAGAGGCCAGGGAGGGCGTCGCAGGGAGGTTCACATAACCTCGCTCAGCTTCCAGGGAAGGGCTGAAACACCCCTCTTTAGCTGTTCTGGCGCTGGAGACCTTGATGCAGCCAAGCATTTAAGCACATGAATAGGAGAGGAAGGCCCCAGTCTAGGAAGGCATTTGAGGTCAGTGAGATGTAGGGTGACCAGACAGCAAGTGTGAAAAATCAGGACAGAGGGTGGGGGGCATTAGGAGCCTATATAAGACAAAGCCCTGAATATCGGGACTGTCCCTATAAAATTGGGACATTTGGTCACCCTAGTGAGATGCATTTTTCTGATTCGGGGCCACAGAGAGGAATTTGGCCTGCCAGGCTGTCAGCCCATCCCCTTTTGCATTAACCCCTCTGTTGCTAAGATTAACAAGAAAGAAAGAGGAAAAACAAAATCAGGTTGCCGTGGGGGGGAAATCAACTCACAACAGAGCTTCAGTCCACACAAATGACCTTGATTAAACCATGCTGGGCTGAGCTGTACAAACAGATCTTGGCGGGGATGCAAGTGGAAACTGATCTCAGGGATTCTCCCAGCAATGTGAAAGGGTTGGTCTTTAATCAGAGACAGTCCTGAGGTTTATTGATTTATTCATTTACATGGTGCCCCAAACAGGTCCAGTTCTCAGTGTCAGGGATGCTCCGATGTTGCATCAGAATAGCTTCAGTCCATCACAATTCCTAGCTCGTGCCAAGGGGAAGGGGGGGGTTTGTGACGTGGACACTGGACAGTAGGGAACTGAACTGAGACCCCATAATCTCATTCCATGTAACTGCTGGGCGAGAATGATTTCTGAGGGTGTTTCTATAACCCGCTCAGTCTCAGATTGAAATGGTTATCTGCAGGCCTGTTTACAAGGGCCAGGTGGCCAATTGGCTGGGCACCCTGGGGTCTGGCACACAGCCCCATGGGCTTGGCTCCAGCCGTCTCACTGGTTTCAGCTATGTAGCTTGTGCAACAGGCTAGGGCCTAAAACCAGCGTGGGAAGTCTGACAAAGCCAAAACTCTGCACTCAGGAGATGAGCAAGGCTGTGTGCAGCTCAGGAGCCTCAAAGCCCTAGAGAGAGCAAGGGAGAGGCTCACAAAGGATGTTGGGATATAAAGAAGGTTCAAACTTCAGCTCTGCAGTTTCTTAGTCCAAATGCTCAGCTTCCTTTCTTTCTTAGGATGTTTCTTCCAATTGGACCAAGACAGGGATTTCTCACAGGGGCCCTGCTCCCTCCTCCCCATGCACTGCTCTGCCAATGGCTCTAACTAAAGTCTGTGACCTAAGGGCAGGTTATCCCCAGGGGTGGCGCCGGAGGCAAGTCCCAGGCAGACCCAGCAGCACCTCCACCCTGGAGAAAGAGTTTTGATGCAGTTGCAAAAGACACAAATAGGCCAGGTCACCTGTGGCATAAATTGCTGAAGAGCTGGCCAACGTGTCCTGAGTGCAGTGTGCTGGCTCCAGCATTAGGGGTGTGGACAGAGGCCTGGTTTTTCCAAAGCGCTCGGCACATCGGGTGCACATTGGGTGCTTAGCTCTTTAGAAAACCAGGCCCCCCACTGTAGGTGCTGAGCACTTGAACACCTGGCTCGGGGGGGGGGGGTGTGTGAAAGGGGCTACCAGGGTCTTTTCCCACCTTGGTCAAGTAACCAGCAGAAAAAGTAACACGGACGCACGTCTTCCCAGTCAAGACTTGAAAGCCCCTCGAGCTGACTTTAATGTCTGATGTAATCACAGAGTTTGGAGTCAATTTCTTATCTGAGGCCTGTTAATTCCTTCCACAGCGGCCATGGCAGCGAAGCCAGTGATTATGGGATGGGGACTTTTGCCAGAGTAAAACAATTTTGATTGAAGTGAAGAAACCGCAGGGAAGGGCAAGCAGCCGGCTCCAATTAGCTCCTATATTTAGAAGGCAACCAGCCCAGGATACAGAGGGGAATGGCAAGCTCCCCTGAGCACAGCACAGTCCAAATGGAGCCATTGGTTTGCAAGATTTAGAGATGTGGGGGTTGCCGCCAGGGTGGCACAGACGGACCCAGAGCACGGCTGGGGCTGCAGAGCCTGGGCAGGCCACATCAGACACTTACATGGGGCCGATGCATTATGCTAGAACGGCGCTGGGCTGGAAGAGAGAGAGAGAGACCAGCCAAAACCAGCTGCAGGAGGAAGGGAGCCCTAAGAGAGGATTGAGTCTGTTAGACAGAGCCCTTTATGGGATAGCAAGGTCCCCCCGCCTGCTCATTGCTTTAGAGCTGAGCCTCCCTTGGCACCATCAGACCAGAACGCTGAATATCCTGGGGGGCTAACAACTCAATAAAGGACCCCCACCAGGCAGCATGTTATTCGCCACATAATGGTGTCTGCTGCAGCGCATGCACGCCCAGCCATTTATTTGAGCAGCGTGAGATGCTTAATTGCTGGCTCTGTTTATGAGCCTAATGACAGCAGGGGGTGCTGGTTTGGAGGAGCAGGCGCTAACGCGGCAGGCCCCTCCAGTTTGCATCTGCAAAGGAGTGACTGAAAAGGATGACAAGTGCCACTTAGGCGGCTGCAGATTCTGCTGCTTCTGCAGACCAACCAAACCCTGCCGTTCCTTCCAGGTTTGGCTTTAGAAGCCCAGCTGCAGAGGCCACAAGCCATGGGCTGCAGCAGCAGCAGGCTGAGTAGAGTTGAGCAGGAAAACAGGAACACTCAGGTGTGTTACTATCCCTCAGCCCCTGCACTCCCAGGGCTGTTTGAGACCGAGCAGACAGTGCTTTACGCTTGCAGCTCACGTCTCTGCCTCACAATCCCCACCCTGGCATTTTCCATTGTTCAGGGCAAACAATGCACACTGGATAGTGTAGACAGGAGCTTTGCACTGTGCATTAATCTGGTAACTCAAGCATTAATGATCTCAGCCGAGACACCTGGGCTAAAGTGGCCACCAGGTGAAATGCTGTGCTCTCATTGGCTAGAAGTGCCTGGGACCAGGGAAAGGTTGTCTCTGATCTCCCAGCATGCACCGGTGTTGAATGAATCTGGAGGCAGGGCAGAGCAGCTGGGAGCTGGCAGTTGTTGTTATTACTAGAGCTGGCTGGGATTTTTCGATGAAACATCTCTTTGATGGAAAATGTCGATTCCTCTAAACCAAGGAAACAGTCTCGGTTTTGACTTTAGGCCAGAAGGTTTCTCAGGGCCAGGATGAAGTTCCTGGTCAGAAGATACATGAGAGAAAGAGACCCCAGGTCAGCCCAGTGACTAGGGCACTTCTCAGGAGGCAGAATCAGAGCAGGAACTTGAATCTGGATCTCTCACATTCCCGTTAAGGTAAGTGTCTTAATTGCTGAACTAGTAGCTAATCCACCGTGGGCCTGGTTCTTTCTCTGTCTGGTTGTTCTCTGAATGTTTTGAAAGGGCTCAGCTTTGGCCCGGTGTGGACCAAAACTAAGTGCTGAAATGTTTAATGAAATTAATTTTTTTTGCCCATCCTAGTTGTTGTTTTGATAGCACCATGAACCAGGCCCCCATTGTGCTAGGTGCTGTACAGACACACCACAGTAAATGGTCCCTGCCTGAGAAAGCTGATAATCTGCTATAAGGCAAGAGATGACAGATGGAGACAGACGGAGGAGCTCAAGGCAACAAAGAGACAATATTGGTCACCATGCCAGGTAGTGGTCTCAGCACACCAGCTGCCTAACTGTCGTCAAGTTTTTTGTCGGCATCCTGGCAAAGGAGAGCTCGCTGGAAGAATGACAATGAGGTAGCTTTGCAAATGTTTATGGGGAACTCCTCCCACGTGGGGCAGCATGGGAAAAAGCAGTGGGAAGAGGGCAGACTTCTAGGATCGCTAAATTCATTGAGTATCTAAGTTAAGCATGCATTATAGAAGGTGAACTGGATGGTGTGCAATTTTCCACTAGCCAGCAGGGAGAAGCACAGCTATTCAAGATGGCAAAGGCCACTCAGATCATTCAGTACATCCTCCCAGAGCCAAGGCAGGATTGTTCCCTGCAGCCTTTTCTCCATGGCTTTTGCAGTACGGACTCCCAAGTGATGGGAGGGACTCCCATCTTCCCTATGGGAGAAGTTCCCATAGCCCAGCAGAGCTTGCTGCCAGGGGCCAAGAGCAGTATTGGGGAGGGGGGAAACATTGCAACAGCAGAAGATTTCTCTTTGGCCAGCCCTCCTATGTCATTGCTGGTTATACAGCCTCCCCAAGAGGTGATACGTCAGCACCGAAGTAGTGATACAGCTGAGCCAGGTGACGACCTGCAGTGCCACATTCTTCTAGCTGGGGGTAGGCCAGCCTAGTATTTATTAATTAAAAAATCATTTTTGGTGCTTGTCACCATGGCATCTGGGTGCCTTAGCAGAGTGTCTTCGCAGGCAGCATCACGCAATTTTCATGTGGAAACTGGTAGTGGTTGGGGCACACACACAGTGCTCTGGATTGACTTCCTGGCTCAGCCCCAAACTTCCTGTGTGTTCTTGGGCAAGTCCCTTAATCTACCTTGTTCCTCATCTGTAAAATGGGGCCAGTGCGTCCCTATTGTCAAGATAAGGGCCATCAGTGACTGTGAGGCGCTCCGATACTACGGGGAGGAGGGCCATGTTAGCACCCAGGTAGAATATTTGTTCCATAGATACTCATGTTTTCTTATTGCTTCTTCCCCACCTGAAACCTTCTGGGATGTTCCAGTCCTCTCCACGGCAACCAATAGTAATAATGCCTGGCTCTTATAAAGGGTGTTTTATCAGTAGACCTTGAATGCTTGCAGTCAGAATCATTGTCTCTATTGTACAGATGGGGAAACTGAGGCACAGAGCAGGGAAGTGACTTACTCAAGGTCCCCCAGGGGGCCGCTGGGAATAGAATTCAGGTCCCCTGAGCCTCAGTCCAGTGTTCTATTTACTAGGCAACACTGCCTCCCACGGTGGTTTGAGCCTTCTGTTCTGGTGGGCAGGGAGCAAATGATCCCAAATTGCTCTGGATTCCCCCCCCCCCGATGCTGTTTGGCTGCTGAGTGGCATCACGGCAGGTGTTAGAGGAAGAGCATTTTTGCTGTCATGGGGAATAATGTGCAGCTAAAAGGGGTGGAGACAAAAAGACAGCTGGTAAGAAAAATTGTTCCAGGTGAAAACCCTATGACTTCTTGCATCTTGGGGTATTAGCTTCCAGGATGGTATCATGAGGGACAGAAAAATAACAGGCCCTTAATCTGGGTACCACCGAGCCCACCCGGAAATGCCTGTGGGGAATCACAGAAGAAGAATGACTCACTGAAGGGTGTTTGGATTTATTTACCTGGAGCTGCACAGCAGGTTAAAATAGTGTGGAGATAAGGACTATATTTAACTTCACACTCCAGCCGGTCGGCGTGGGGCTCCGGAGGTTAATGCCTCCATTTAAATGGAAATTGAGAGCCAAATTATTAGCAAGTGTTTGCAAGAACCAAATTATAAAGAATGGCTGTCAGTACAGTATACAGCACGCTCCCCGGCTGCTGCCGACAGACTGTACTCAGGAGCTGGGGTCAGAGCCTGCTCAAGGTGCCTCCCCAGCCCCAGAGGAGGGGCTTGTTGCAGGAGGCACTCCACCCAGGCAAACGTAAAACAATTGCTGAGGGTAGCATCTCTCCATGGGACCTCGGCGGGGTTGGAGGACAGGGACAGGCAGACTCAGAGGAGTACATGTAAGAGGAAGGATAAAGAGCCAAAAGGATTGGGAAGGCTTAGCCGGCCAAATCATCATCTCTGCGGGATGGGCTAGAGGTCAGCTAAGTGAAATGTGTTGCGTTTAAGCCAGGGTAGGGGATGCTGAAAGAGGGCACGACAAGTCGATGGCGCCTAGGAACAAAAAGGCAGAACAGGCTGTGAAGGAGGAAGGGGGGGGTCCTTGATGTTAAAAGAGCCAGACACAAAGCTGATTATTCACTCAGATTGATTAACTATTGAACGGGCTCTCAAAAGGGAGCAGTTCTTCTGCGGCTGCAGGAGGCGGGGATTCTGGCCAAGTATTAAATATCTGTAGCCTTCACTGGCTATCCAGTGATTACCATGAGGCATATAGGGCCCAATCCAAAGCCCACTGAAGTCAACGGCAGTTTTCGCACTGTGGGCTTTCAATCGGGCCTCCTATTGCAGGGAACACAAGGAACATGGATAATTATGATCTGACGCGTCCGTTCAAAATACTGCTAAAACAGAGCTAGTTGGAAAATGGGGGGGTTCCATGGGAAATTTCAACTGTGCATCAACCAAATGAAAAGTTTTGAAAGTTTTCAGGTTTTGATTTTTCAATGAAAAGTCGGAATTATCCATGGGAAGCAAAACAAAAAACAAAAAAAACCTGCTTAGTTAAAAACCCAAATTGTCATCAAAAATAGTGTTTACAGAAAATTTTGGAGTAGTCCTATTTTTAAACATTCAGGGGAAGATTTTTCAAAAGCACAAAGGACAATTAGGAGCCCAATGCCCATTGCAAGTCAATGGGAATTAAGCAGTTAACACCATTTGTGACTTTGAAATTCTCCACCTAAACCCTCCCAAGGTAGATAAGTAAAGGATCTTTGTCCTTGTTTCACAGCTGGGTAAACTGCAGCAGAGAATTTAGACAGTTGCCAGGGACCAATAGGGAGTACGAGATGGGATTAGAACCCAGGAGTTCCTGGTTCCCAGACATTGCCTAGAATACTAGTTTATGCCTCTCGCTATAAAGAAATGGCATAAAACCTACTTTGCCAGTTCCTTTTTAATGCTGATCATAATTAATGTTTAAAATGAATGTTTAAAAAACACCCCTACAGATACATAATTAGTAGCTAATAAGTTGACAAACCATTTTCCCAAGTGCAAACTAGTTATTCAAAAAAAAAGTGTTGGGTTTGTGATTCCCTCTTTGTTATTCATTAAATCTGCTTAGAATGGAGCTTTCAGTGTCATAGTTCCCTTCTCCAGGTGGAGAAAGGGTTAATAGGGTAAGCCTAGACCACAGCTGGTAAAATTATTCATTGCAAGCAGTGTAGTCATCAGATTTGGCTGGTTTTTTTTTTTTCCATTCTCTAATTGACCAAAAACTGTCTGTGATTCTTCACAAATGTGCTCCCTATTCATAATCCTTCCTCAAAATTAATAGTTTTTGCAAACTTATCTGGGCCTCTGACTTTTCCTGAACGGTGCATTGGGAGTGCACCTGCAAGCATTCAGTCAAGGTGAGTGGTTATTTGAATCATAGGGAATGGTTTCTGTTCCCTGATTTGATGACCTAACCCTTTATAAACAGGAGCTGTGCCTGAAGCAATCATTGGGGTCCTTGACTCTGCTAGGAAGAGGAGAGATATTTAAATCCTTTTCCAGTCCTCTTTTGCACAAGAAAGAGCATTATATGTGGCCACAGATTTTAAAACAGCTGGGGTCATGCCTGAGTAAGAGGGAAAGATATAGGCCAGATGTATTAGTTCTCTAGCAGACCCACTTGGTGGGAAGGTGACAAGAGAAATGAATGTAACTATGGGTTATGGGGCAAGGCCCAGTTCCTTCCCTGAAGAGTTTGCAATCTTGAGCCCAAATGTGGGAAGAGCTGGTATCAACAGTTCACACCGAGCTGAAATGTAAAGACACTAAGGGAGTGAGTGGTAGAGGGGGGAAATGAACTCAGCTCTCTCTTGACCACAGTGGAGTTGACCACAAGCTTGTCCTTCCATTTGTTGGCAATGCACCAGCCACAACAAAAATGTAACAAACACCTGAGCCGCTGCTAGAGAGTCCAAACCAGATTTTTCCTCTCCCAGCTCCTTACAAGCCAGAAAGAAGAGGGGCCTTGCACTAATGGCCTGAAGATGAGCAAACTCAGGCTCCACTGGAGTAAGAAGGGAGTGGGGGTGTGTAAGCAATTCCAAGTTAACTAGCATGTTCACACTCACGTAGTTTTCTACTATTACCCAGCTCTGTGCTGTAGCGTCCTTCCTTGCTAAAGAGGCAGGGGAAGGGAAAATACCTTGGTTTTGCCAGCAGAGCGAGGACCTGGATAAACCAGTGACCACACAAAGAATGGATTTGGGAGGGGTGGAGAGGGAAGGCGCGTTAGGAGAGAAGCACATGGGAAGCATTAGGAGCCTGGAGAAAAGGGTAAAAAAGAAAGAGAGAGAAAATTAGATCATTTTAGAAATATTAACAGTCTTGCCGCATAGCTGCCGAGAAAGCTTGCGCTGCCATGTTTAATTTATTTCAGACTTGGAAGGATAAATATCTCATTAAAGGCTAGTGCTTTCCTTTCAAAAGGAGAAAGCATGTGTTCACACTCAAGGTAATTACAAACATCCATGGCTTTAAAAATAAACCCGTGTGCAGCCGCGCGAGCCCGAGTCCAGGCGAGCAGGAGCTGTGCTGTGTTTGAGCGACCCCACAAGGATGAGGGGAAAGACAGCTGCTGGCTGAAGCAGAAAGAGGGGAGCTGATGCTGAGCTCAGAGTGGAGGGAAGAAGCTCTCTAATGGCAAATTCATCCCCGTGCAGAGAGGACACAAGATCTAATGTTACTTACACTCTGTGGACTTTAGTGGGTCTTGAGTAGCACAGAGGGAACATTTTGCCCTAAATGCCTGGTCATGCACCCATTAAGCTAGCCAGGAAAACCCCATTGACTCCAAGAACTGCAGGTTTGGATCTGAAATTATTAGACTCTCAGAGTTTTAAGAGCAGGGAGCTGTTATAGGTTCAAGATGGAGCACCCACTGCTAGAGCTAGCAGCATTTACATTCACATTCTCCTTCCTCGCTGCCTGCCTTTCCATTGTATTTTTCTGTAGGCTCTGCAGTGTGACCCAAGCTTCTCTATGTTGTAAATTGGGCTGTCCTAACCAGGAGAGAGTCAGTGGAGTTGGCTAGTTCATTTTATAAGAAGGGACTTTTCTAACGTAGCAAAGGAAAAGGGGTAACACTTTGAAAAGCGCCTACATCCCTTTTTGGATGGTGCAATATACAATATAATGCACTGCTTGGCCATTCTTCATAACACACTACATCTATGTTGAAATATCAGTTTGCCTCTTTGTCAGAAGATGCTGTCTGTGATAAGTACAAACCAAGGGAAATTAAGGGCCATCTTTAATCTTGTGTTTAAACTAGACGATATTTAACATAGAGAACACACAGAAATACTGGAAGATCACCCATGTCTGGAACACATTTTGTTGTGCTCAGGATTAGTTTAGAAGATCATCAACCCATTTACATCTTATCTGGCCAGATGTTAGCGTAACTTGGCGGGGAGTTACTAGCTGGGAAGCTTGTTCTCTGTTCAGACAAAACATTTCACTGTAGAAAAGAGACAGAGGCTTGTGAGGTCTGAAATTGTCAAACTAAATTAAGAGTGATTGTCAGATAATAGTCAATAAACATCAGGGGTGGCGGTCAGTGAGCCAGATGTTTGAAAGTGTGTACCACAGCAGAGACAGAAGTTTAGTGGCTGGTTCATTAATTAATAGTAAATAAGCTCTTCAAGGGAACAGTGACTGCTTAACCAAACATCTGAATTTGGCCCTTCTTGGCCCAATGAGATCTAAATCAGAATTGGATGGTTTCACCTAATCCCTATCTCAAGGAATCACTGGGGACAGCAATATCCCTGTTCTGTCTCTGTTGAAATGGTGGGGAGGGGGGAACAAGAGAGTGAAGCTCTTTCATTAGGAAGGTGATCCAAGACCATAATGTGTTGCTAATTGTAGCAGGCTTTAAATTTCGAGGCTTGTTTTACAGAAGTAAATAAACTATGATGGTGATCAGATACAGTGTGAACTGGTATCATGCAGGCACAATTTAGCCATCAATGCAGAGGTGTTACCTCTGATCGGTCACCAGAACTAACAAGGCACTTGTTTTTAAAAGCCATCCTCAAGGCTCAGACTGACCCTTGTGGTTGTAGTTTTTGACTGTCCAGTGAAGTCTGACTGTTCTCTCCTGAGTGAATGAGGGGGTTAGCACAGAAAAGGTTGTTTGTTCATTTTCAGCTAAATTCCTCCATGAGTCTTTAGCATGGTTTGAATCCAGAACCTTCAGCATTTGACCTAAAGGAGTAATGTTGACATTATTTAGTAGCAGTAGTAGGTTATAACCCGTTGGGATCAGCATTTGGAAGGGGGAACATGAAACAGAATATCTCACCAATATATTTGGCCGTATACTTCCCAACCAGGGATAATTCAGTACCAGGATCAGGATGAGCTACAAGAAAAACACCCTTCGTGAGATGGAAGGCCTCCTTGAAATCATGTCAATATTTGCACAGAGTACCTCTTAAGTTGGTTGAATCTGCCAGGATTTGTATCCAACCTTCGTCATGACTTTGAGAGTTTGCAATTTTGCCAATGTGATTTTTTTTTTTCCCCGCTCTCCTCTTGAAGGATGTAAATCGGAGCTGTTGGGAGCTGAGCCCTGTAATGTGGCTGGATGGTTCACCCCTGACAATGGTGTGTTTCCTACTTGGTCTCAGACAATTCTGCAGTTTCTGTAATCAGAGCAGTCCCAGCCTGTCTGAAATAACCACGCTGCCTTTTGCATCTCTTTGCCTGCTACACTTGGCACCAGTTTGGGGTGCTTTATTCCCCTCCACAACCTTCTGCAAATGCTGCTTTACATCTTGAACACTAAATTAAGCAGCAATCAGGCCTCTCTCATCCTTTGCTGATTGCGTCTGTTCCGTGACACCTCTCATACCCAATTTATGAATAAATATCCAAATCCGCATCAACTTCTGCTGTCAGCTCTTGTGAGGCACCTGATTAGTCTCAAACGCCAGTTGTGCGATTTCTGGGCCTGGCGGGTGCCGTGAATCATTTTGTACTGCAGCTCCCACAGCAGAGTAAATGCTAAAGCAGCAAACCTCAACTGTTTCTAATGGGACATAAGGCCCATACCAGGGAATATAAGCCGCTTCCTCTCAGGTCTAACTGGCTAAACTAAGTAGGACTAGGCTAAATGGGATCATTGAATCATCTTTATTAATAATATTTATTATTTAACTTTTATACAGAAGCCAACACTCTTGGGGCTCCATTGTAGAAACATATAGCAAAGATAGTCCCTGCTCAAAAGAGCTTATTATTTTGTAGTCCTACAGGGAACACAAGAGCTATGTAAAATATTACAGTTCCGGTGACAAGCACCAAATGAGAATCACTCCGTATAACATAGATCTAAAAGCACTTTATGGTGGCTCCAAAGGTTGAAATCCCGATTCCATTGAAGTCAATGGTAAAACTCCCATTGACTTTAATGAGGTCAGGACAACATCCCAAGTGTTTTAGCAGACAGAACGAAAGAATAACCTCTTACCCAGAGGTCTGTCTCTTTATTATGTTCCTCCTACACCATACCCTGGTCCTCTCTGGTAACTGGAGGACCAAGATTTCTAATTGTTGAATTCAACTCCACACACCTTTCTGCAAAAGTGTCATGAACCACTAACAGTGAACCTCTTTGGTCACTTGGATTGGAAGAAAGGTCTGTCTGAGGAAATCTTATAAACAACTGCATGCATTTTTTACGATAAGCTCTTGTCTGTGTCCAAGTTTCAGCCTTGTGCTAATTATATGGACCTTGGCTGGATTAAAAACAGTAACCTATAGGCTCAGTGTCTTCTCACTAACCCGATCAACCACTGACTAGTTCATGCCTTCTCAGATGCCTTTCTCCTTGCTAAATATTTTGGACCAGATCCTCAGCTGGTATCAGTGGGCAAAGCTGCATTGATCTGTCCCTTTAAGTAAACAGGTATATTGTCATCCCATGGAATGAGAACCTCTGTCTCATCTTGTTACTTCCCCAAGTGACTGGATGCACAAATGAAGGTCACTTCTGTTCTAAATGACACCCGTGAAACAGAGGACAGAATTTGGCCTGATGACATGAAGGAGACAAGGCTCTTGAAAGTCCTGGATAAGTCCAGAGTCATAGGAATCACAAATATTTATTACAAAAGGCACATAAACTTCCTTGTTTTACTTTAGATCCATTTCAGTGTTATAACTGTTGCTATTGAAACACATTACACATAATTAA
Organism: Emys orbicularis; assembly: GCF_028017835.1. Taxonomy (NCBI): domain Eukaryota; kingdom Metazoa; phylum Chordata; order Testudines; family Emydidae; genus Emys; species Emys orbicularis. The sequence goes on along the minus strand of NC_088697.1, from coordinate 29,678,288 downwards.
TGTCAGATAAATATTTGCTGCAACTGAGCCAGGAAATCGGTCTCATTTCACAACTTTGTTCACAATTATTATAAAGAAAATCCCTATATAACAATATATCTATCTATCTATATCTATATATACAGGGCCAAGACTGACAGCCCTGGAGACAGACATTGTCTTTGTTGGCAAAATAGGTACAGGTAGCCAGAAAGGAAGCTGCAGGTACCTCCACACACACACACACATATCATGTTACCTGCTATCTGAAGAGATATAATGGAACACATTCTATCTGCTTTGCTTTTAAATGTATTCTATCCTATAGCATTCACTGTGGATCCCAGTGAATATAAATGCTATTATGGAAATTGCTTCTTAATGAAGATTCTCAGTATAATGAAGAGTAGAATTAGCTCCTGGAAAAATGGAGTCTCTCTTGATCACAATGTTCTGACAGCAGGAAAGTTAATTAGAAACTCTACTCTGTTGTGCTTTTAAGACCATAAGAATGGCCAAACTGGGTCAGACCAATGGTCCATTTAGCCCAGTATCCTGTCTTCCGATAGTGGCTGGTGTCAGATGCTTCAGAGGGAATGAACAGAATAGGCAATTATCACGTGATCCATTCCCAGCTTCTGGCCATCAGAGGTTTAGGGACTCCCAGAGCATGGGGTGGTGTCCCTGTCCATCTTGGCTCATATCATTGATGGACCTATTCTCCATGAACGTATCTAATTCTTTTTTTTTAAATCCAGTTATACTATTGGACTGCACAACATCCCCTGGCAACGAGTTCCACAGGCTGACTGTGCATTGTGGGAAGAAGTCCTTCCTTCTGTTTGTTTTAAACCTGCTGCCTATTCATTTCATTGGGTGATCCCTGATTCTTGTGTTGTGTGAAAAGGTAAATACTAGTTCTGCATTCATGTTTTCCCACACCAATCATGATTTTATAGGCCTCTATCATATCCCCCCTTAATTGTCTCTTTTGCAAGCTAAACAGTCTCTGACTTTTTAATCTCTCCTCATATGGAAGCTGTTGCCCTTATTTTTGTTGCCCTTCTCTGTAACTTTTCAAATTCTAATATATCTTTTGTGAGTTGGGTGACCAGACCTGCCCGCAGTATTCAAGGGGTGAGTGTACCATAGATCTATAAAGTGGCATTATGATATTTTCTATTTTATCTATCCCTTTCTTAATGCTTTCTAACATTGTTTGCTTTTTTATTTTATTTTATTTGTTAATATCGCTGCACATTGAGCAGATGTTATCAGAGAACTATCCACAATGATTCCAGGATCTCTTTCTTGAGTAGGTAACAGGTACTTTAGACCCCACTATTTTCTATGTATAGTTGGGATTATGCCATTGTGTTGCCCAGTCACCTAGTTTTGTGAGATCCCTTTGTAGCTCTTCACAGTCAACTTTGGACTTAACTATCTTGAGTAATTTTGTATCATCTGCAAATTTTGCCACTTCACTGTTCACCCCCTTTTCCAGATCTTTTATGAATAAATTGAACAGCACAGGTCCCGTTAGAGATCTTGCAGGATCCGTGTGCGTATTTGGGCACGTGTGTGTGTTTAATCCCCCCACTGCAAATCAGTTCAAACTGAAAACAGCAGTACTAACTCCCAGAATGTGTCCAGACATATGTCTGTGTTGTGGAATCCTGGCACAAACAACTGGAGGATTTAGAAGTGTCTTGGTGGGGGTGGTCTTTTTAACTTGAGGAGAAAGGAATTTCCTGCATCAGCTAGAGTCCAGGAGAGGAATGATCAAAGAGCTACATACTTGAACTACAGCAGGGACCAGAGGTCAGATATTGCTGGATAACTAGGGGACTTGATCCAAGAAATTAAGCCATTATTATTACTGTTATTTAGATAGATATAAAATGCACCCATCAGATTACTGCAGCAGGCAGTTGAATTATGAAAAGTTCCAAAGGACAAACATGTCAGGAAATATGCTAATTGTTTTCTCTGGATTTTTTTTTTTTTTAATTTCCCCACTTCGATGAAAACCCAACCAACCCAAAATGTTTGGTTTTCAAAAACCATGTTTAGGTTTTTAAAAAAATCTAACCCTCCATGCCCCCCCCCAAAAATTGTTTCTCTTTTCTCACTGAAAAAAATGAAATTTTGGCCAAATTTTCACAATGGTCAAAAAGCGATTTTTTTTTATCCAAAAAATAAAAAAAGTTAAAAGAAGAAATTTCAGCTACTTCCGAAATTGACAACAGTGCTGTAATAATACAGAAAGAGGCCTTTTCCTAAGACATTTAAGAGGGACATGGTCTATCCCTTCATCTCTCAGATTAGACATTTGGATGCCAGTGATGTAGGAGAGAGAACAAGATACCACTAGATTGGAGTGGAATGTTAGGCTACCAAGTTATCCCCCTCCTTTGCGGAGATGTTTTTAGTGAGGCACAGCGGTGTATTATCGCCTAGGCCGACAAATTTGCTGGGGCAGCAAATTTATAATAGCAGCATTTTTGTAATTGCGGCATCAGTGATGCCGCGATTCTACCAATCATAGCACGTATTGAAACCAACAATGACGGCGCAACGCCATTTAGTAAACATACCCTAAACGTTAATAATATGACCGGAAGAAAGAAATTAAGCGGTTCTCAGTTCAAAAAAATGCTATACAAAAGAACGAAAGGGAAAATGAAATGATAGCAAAAATGCAAAAAATAGATTCCTTTGTTGTATGAGTTACTCCCAACAGTGAGACAGAAAAAATACTTGAAAGTAGTAGTGAAGTAAAAAGTGAAAATATCAGTGTTGATACTGAAAATATTGATGTTTAATAAGTTCATATGGGGCCGGGGGCGGCAATTATTTCAGGGCCTAGGGGTGGCAAAATCATTAATCCGCCAGTGGTGAGGCATGCAATTCTACACTTGCATGTAAGGCATGATCTTGCATATACAGTGCATGCGAGGTCACGCTGTGTGCAGAACGCCGTTTTGTTCTACAGAGTGGCATCTTCCATGTGACATGATGTGACCTCACACATCTGTTGCGTGTAAGATCACACTGTGTGGAGGACTCCATTTTCCTCAACAAAATGACATCTTCAGTGTGTGTTTGACGGCCAGACGGAATCATCCCGTGGGCACAGCCAGCTCTGAGGCTTGCAATGCATGCGTTGCACACATAGTCAGCATGCTACTGGTTATAATAGAGCTTAGCATTGGCAGAGCTTCATACATTGTGCCCTCTGCATGTATCAACTCTGCCACTTCCAGGAGAAAGTTGTTGTTTGTTTTGTTTTGTTTTGTTTATTATTTTGTAATAGGTCAACAGCCTGGCTACTCTCTACTAATGTCATCTTTATTAAACACCCTCTGCGCTGTGCACTTCTTTCCCAATGAGATCAGAACATGACATGCTGTATTCAGCTCTCCAGGCTAATGCATCTATATTAGGCTGCTGTTTTCTCACTTAATGTGCTACACACCACTGGAGGTGTATGCCTGAGCCGTGGCATGACACAACGAATAAGGAAGCATCTGAGAGAAGGCTCCGTGACTAGGGGGCTACATTAATTGGTTCCTGTGTCCTAGAAGTGGGCTGATCACCCACCCCCTTCTAAATGAATTTAAATACCACAGGTCACTCGCTTTGCTGTGATTGTTTAACAACTAGCATAAAAAAAATCACTTTGTCAAATCCATCCAGGAAAGCAGAAGTGTTTTCAAAGCTGTGAATTTGAGGCCAAATTACCCGACTGCTCTGTCCAATGTGATTCTCATCATGGGACCACTAAGACTCCGTGTGTAGCCAGGAGAGAGAAGTGAGAATTTCTAGAGGAGAAGGGCAGCTCCTGAATTCAACTGCAGTGTGCCAGCGAAGGAAGAGCAAGGGTCCCTGTGACATGTGCGTGGTACAACCCAACATGTGAGAGACCCTTTCTCATGGCCATGCAGGATTTGCAGTTGTTGTCAAACTTGCCTCTGACAGGCGTTTTCAACTATAGAAATGGTAACATCCTGCACTGGGAGGAGAGTTGATAAATTAGGAGCCAGGATGGATTTCTCCTAAGTCAGTGATCACATGACACTCTGCCCCCAATTCTGGCCAAGCCCAGAAGGAAGAACCTGTTATAACTGGAATTGAAAAAGATTCCTGAGTAAACCACCACCCGCTGCAAGTCAGCGACAAACTCTTGCTTTAGTAAGTTGGGTTTTTGACACAACACCGACTGTTTGACAGTGACCAGAGGGCATAAGAGAGAAGGCCAGAATCTGACATGAATTTGGGACTCGTTTCAGTGGCATAAGTAATGTATCCTTCTTTAGAAACGCCATCTGCTGACTCAGCATTGGAGATGTAAGTGGCTGGCAGTGGTGAAAAGCAGGAGAGCAGCATATCTGGACGCAGGGGGAATTTGGATCTGGAGCAGAGGATGGGCACCAGGAATGATAGAAAGCTGCACAACATAGAACAGCTTGGCACGTAGGAGCTGTGTTCCCAGGGCTTGGGTCAAAAGGAGATCTCGGTCGGGTTCAGGGAAGGTTTATGACTACTAGTGAAAACAGACTTCTCCCTGCACCCAGATGCCCTGATGGGGCACAGAATTGGTGGACAGAATTATAGATCTTTAGGGGAGGCACCTGCTTTGTGTTCTTTCTGTGTACAGCGCCAAGCCCAGGAGGGTCACCTAGGCACTGTGATAATACAAATAATAACAATAATACGGAGAAGATTCTCATTATCTGTGAGATGGAGGCCCGTGCCAATGGATTTAACCCTGAGAACTTTAAGAGGAAATAACATTTATTAACTATAATAATCCTTATTTATTGCTAAGACTCTGACCATGTGTTCCGAGCTGCTCCGACCCAACGGTGAGGCTAGGCCCTGCCCTGAGCAGCAACCAGACTGCCAGAGACGACAGGGAGGTGAAGAGACACTGGGGATGGGAAGAGCTGCAGCAGGTGGGATTTGGGAACTCGGATGAGCTTTGTGGGCAGCTCACTCTCCATCCACCGAGGCTGCTGTGGGAGCAGAGGACCATAAAACACAGCCTCCATGTGCTGAGCCCTCCGGAGGCCATCAATAGCAAATGTCTAATTCCAGGAACTAACTGATTTATCAGACAATGGGCATTCACACTGAGTAGCAGCAGTGTAACAGTAATGCCTACAGGCTCCTCTCACGGCCAGGCCCAGTGCTAGGTGCTGTACATACACCTGCTGAGCTCACTGGCCGAATGGGCAAGGCGGACAAAGGGCGGGAGAGGAACCAGGGGCACAGAGAATGGAAGTGACATGCCCAAGGTCACGCAGCGGGTCCGTGGCAAAGTTGGGAATAGAAGCCAGGTCTCTTGAGCCCCCAGTCTTGTGGCTTCCCCAATGGACAGCGTTGCTGGCATTTCAAACTGGCCTTCACAGTGAGCCCTGTGGGTGCCGCAGGTGGGACTCAGACACACTTGTGGCTGGGTCTGTGTTTCTGCTCTGGGGAGGAGCTCAACCGAAGACTTGCTTCTAATGTCCCCTGCAAAGCCTCACTTTGTTCTCTCCAGCTGTGAAGCATTCAGCAGGTCGGGGGCTGTGGCCGTGGGCTTAGCCGGGGAAATTAATGGCATGTTGCTCCATGTTTACTAGCTTGTAACATCCTCATCAGGAGCGGTGGGAAAGGCCATGTCCCGGCAAGGCCATATTTCACACCCTCAGGAAACAACAACCGTGTTTTTACAGCCAGGGAGCAGATGGCCTCTTCTAGTAGCTTTCCCTCCCCCTCGTCCAGTCATCCTTACCCTCAGCCTTGTCCTGTACCTTCCTCCAGGGCGATGGGGTCAGTCTCTGATGTGCTACATGATGCCAAAGCCTGGGAGCAGCTGGTATTCATCATCCTCATCCCCCACCACACACAATGCCATCAACTTGTCCTGGACCAAGCATATTCCTCAGCTGAGTGCTCCCGGTTCCCAGACTAATGGGCATAATGTCACTGCTCTGCGTATGAGCCGCACAGCCGTTCCTTGGTATGGTGCCAGCACGCCGCGCACCAGCTTTACTCATAGCTCCGGGGACGGTTTGTCTTCGTAAAGCTGTCACTGTATTATATCCGTTACTTAGTGTTGTGTCTCAGTGAGACTCTGTAATTTACACCATCCCTTAATAACACATTACGCCCTGCATTTGCCACAGCTCTTTTCATTCCTTGCAGACCTAGCCCAAGGTTCCGGCGCACCTCTCGGGCACTCAGCTTGAAGCATCTGTCCTTCTGAGACTCAAAACCACACAACACTTTTCAGGGGAAGATTTCCTTAGCTTCCTCGAAAGGCACGGCCTGGAGGATCAGCGGCAGATGAAATGCCAGCGTCAAACACAGGGAAGCTGGGGGATGTCGCAGACAATTACCTCTTGGCAGAGAAAGAAACTGGGCTGCCCTTTTGCAGGTGCAATTCACCGCCACATTTTTGTACCCTCAAAACGAATGGCAGGTGTGAATCAGAGCAGATGACACCTCTCGCTATTCCCCCCAGCCAGGTAGCTAGAGGGGTATGTGCCCAGATTTGCATTCATAACTCCATTGCAGGTACACATTTTGAAGGTCAACAATTGCACCTATAAAAGCAAGGCTGAGCCACAGCTCTTTAGACAATGTGTTCCCTTGTGTCTGGGGCTGTGACAGCACAAGCTGCCTTGGCAATGACAAGATTCTTCACAATTGCTCGGAGTTCATATTCTCTGGCTCTTCAGCAACATGGAGAGACCCTAGGACCCTGCAGGAGCTAAATCCTGCTGTGGATTGGTTGTTTTTCCCAAATCAAGCGTGTTTTAATACTGAGAGTGAAATGCTGGAAGATGGGGGGTCTTTGGGGAGAATGGCGCCTATAGGTGGGATCTGTTGTCATTAAAATACAAATGCAGCTGTTCCTCTAAAACCCAAGAGCCTGAAAACCTTCCAAACTCCGATCAAGAAAACGTAACATATTCCCCAATTCTCAGCCCCTCCACAGAAGAAGCCAGAGCTGCTGCCAAATCACTGAAGCTTGGACTGAAACTACAAAGTAAAGTTTTGCTTCTAGTTTTAATTTTTGAATTCTTTGAAAGCTTTCCCCCGCCACTCTAGGCGTCGTCCACCTGCTGGGAACAGAGCTATGCAGGGGGTGGGTCCTGAATGGAGAGCGATCTTTGCGGATTGGGAAGGATGCTGGGGTTAGTTTTAATTTGTTAAATGTATTGTAAGGAACGAGGCAGCTGTTCACGCCCTCTATTGGTGAGTCTCTAGAAGCGGTTCCAATGTGCCCCATGGCCAACGAAGGCAGAAATAAAGTGAGCCCCACATTCTGTCACTGCTACTCGTGTGCAGTAATAACTCACTTCCCATACACACCTGTTGACGCCAAAGGGATTATTCTCAATGGTAATTTGCTACTCAACATGCGAAGGTGATTGCAATTTACCTCTTAATCGTTTTTTATCTATCTTAGGTATGTTATCTGGCCCCCCACTACTGCAGCATCTGAGCATCACATGATCTTTCATGAACTTATTCCCACAAAACTCCTGGGAGGCGGGGAAGTGCTATCATCCCCATTTTACAGATAGCCTGTCTGCGGCTCAGCTCCCTAAGTGACATGCCCAAGGTCGCCCAGGAAGGCTGTGGTGGAGCAGGAATTGAACACAGATCTCACAGGTACTTGGTTAGTTCCCTGGCCCATCCTTTCTCTTTAATTTCAGAGCTCTGCTTGCTCTTATCACTCCAAATCCTAATGTCTCTGGGTACGAAGTGATGGGCCAAATCCATTGTTTTCAACAGAATGGCAACAGGGGTTGGGCCTAAGTACTGGATGTCTCACTTGCTCTGAGTGTGGGAAGACATTACGTTAGTCCCTGCTCCATGCACACGAGGGGAGCCATGGTTTGAACGCAGCAGGAGGATGAGTGACGGTGTTGTTATGGCCTGGAGTTCGGACGGTCTTTGGGCAGCAACGTTAGGGTTACCATATTTTAATTTAAAAAAAGGAGGACACTCCACGAGGCCCTGGCCCCGCCCCAACTCCGCCCCTTCCCCAAAGTCCCCTCCCCAACTCTGCCCCTTCCCCAAAGTCCCCTCCCCAACTCTGCCCCCTCCCCTGAACGCTCCGCCTCCTGCTCCTCCCCCTCCCCTTCTTCCCGCGAATCAAATGTTCGCGGGAAGCCTGAAACAGGGAGGCAGCAGGTAAGCTGGGGCTGGGGTGGGGCGCAGCGCGGCCCAGTCCGGCCCCCCCGGCCGAGCGGCTCCCTCCGGCGGCTGGCCAGCCCAGGCCAAGAGGCTCTGGCCCCGGCGTCTCCCGCCCGGCTCGACTCAGGCCCTGGGGCGCCGGCCCTGGCCCTGGCCCCCGGCCGAGCACCGCCGGCCCCTCCCTCCCTATTTTCCCGGACATGTCCGGCTTTTGGGGATTTCCTCCCGGACGGGGATTTGAGGCCCAAAAAGCCGGACATGTCCGGGAAAATCCGGACGTATGGTAACCCTAAGCAACGTAGAGGCTTGGCCAGGAACTTTTGTCCTGCGTGCTGTTCAGGACAGCTCGTTTATGTGGAGATTTGTATTTACCTGGAAGAATGTTCCGTCATAAGCCTGTTTCCTGCAGGATCCGGCTCCTGACGGTGTGATATACTGAATCCCAGCAGGGTTTGTAGGGATGTTCCATTCTGATAAACAGTGGAGATTCAGGGGTGGGACTCCGGGAGGGGATGTGCCCTCAAATTCTATTTTACGAAGAGATACTCCATGAAAAACCCCAGCTCCACATCCAAACAGTGACTCTCTAGAGGGATTCAGATGCAAAGCCACAAACCAACCTGGGGCCACAAACCCTTCCATACACCTCGCCTGGGAGTGGAGCTGGTCGCAAACCTGCCACGAGATGGGCTCCCTGTAGCATGGAGTTTCATTGCAAATACTTCACGCAGCTCCAACCATTAGGTTCAGTTACCTTCTCGGGCTTTGCGTACACTCAGAAATGGCCCCCCGTAGCCTGCGCCAGAGTTGAATCCGAGGTATAGACAAGCACACACAGGAGTCAACTCCAATTAGCTCCATCAGTGCAAACATGGCTGGCCCTTACCTGCACTCTGTGATAAGCTCTGCTGATGATTCCTGACTATTCCCAAGGGCAGACAAGGCCTCCGACTCACTCGAGATGGATTCCAAGTTCGTTCCGTATCAAGTGGGGAAGGGATGCTCAGCAGTTATTAGTCATGTCCATGCTGATAACAGCTGTGCTCTTTCTGTGTCATGATGAGGTAATGGGGCCTTCAAAGTGCAGTCAGTATTTCCTGTACAGCTAACAAGAGGCTTGTGCCTGGGCCTGGCATGCCAGCGGAACGGGATGGAGGTTAACATAGGTTTAATTGACCCCTGGCTTGTTAATTGCTTACGGAGGGAAAAAGCAGCAGATTTAGGATATTTAATTAAATACTAAAATTTGGTGGCAAATTAATTAACATGTAACTTAAACAACATCACCCTCCCTAGCAAACACTCCTTAAGACAGGGTAGGCAAGGCAGCATTAATTGTAACAATTAATTAGGCATTAAACTGATAATGGTTACAGCTGCTAACAATTAAGAGCTAATTGTGTCAAGCGCTTTAACCATTTCAGAAAAGACCTGAAAACTGGAAGGCAACAGGCAGAAGCAGAGGGACAGGAATAGCTTCCAATGCATTAGTGAGTCAATCTGTCCATCCATCCACCTATCTACCTACCTGAGTGGTTTCTAAGGCTGTGTGTCACTGTATTTTTTTCCCCTAAAATATCTCTCTGTTGCTATCAGTGACTGGCCACTGGCATTTTAAACCACTGTCAAATCTGGCTCAGAGCAGGTCTACAAGACAAGGTGGTTAAAACAACTGTCTTGTTCACATTATTATTGTTATAGCAACACCTACTGGTCCCAATGTGCTTGGTGCTGTACATACACTTAGTACAGGACAGTCCCTGCCCCAAAGAACATACAAACTAAGGGTCTTCCTTCGCTGCTGAGTTAACATGGGTGATCAGCACCTGGTTTTGCCCATCTCAGGTGTCAGTTGCCACACTGCAAAGCTCAACCCAAGTTACTATATCCTTACTGGAGCTACGCTCCCCTCTGTGTGGCACTAAGAGCTCTGGGGGCACAGCCCATGGTTCTTCGTGCTGCAGTGTGACCTTTTGGGGTTCTGTCACAGCTGCTGTGTAACATTAGATGTCTTAATACAGTGCTGCTATGGCTCCAAGCCCTGACTCCGGTAGCCAGTCTAAAAGCATAAAGATGCCACAAGCCTAGTTACTTCTTGCCGGGTGACATCAACAGCCCTTCCAGTCCCAAGTCTCCCCAAATCCATCTACTCTGAGTTCTGCACTACTAGACCATTGGACTTTTCCCCTCTGGTTCATTGTGTGCTTCTTCCGGCTGTTACTTTTCTGCTTCCCTCGCCCCGGCTCTCAGGTCAGCTTCTCTGGCCCTCTGGTCTGCTTCCCATCTTTGGTGCTCTTGGTCCATCTCCGTGTTCGCCATCTCCAATCTTTTGGTCCACTCTGCTGTCTCCAGCTTCTGTAACTCTATCTGAGCCGGCTGGAATTGCACGGCTGGCTGACTGACTAGGGGCTGTGTCTTTGCCCTCCATTACTTTTGTTATTTTTGTCAGTCTACATGTTTTTACACTTTCTTTTGTTCTGTTTCCCTTACCAAAAAAAATCCAAAATAGTCAAACTGTAACCTTTCTTTGACTGTCCTCAGCCTTCTCATTTACAAATCACTTAAAATTGTAGTATACCAGTGCTTGGAGCGTGAACCTCAGTCCTATAGCAAGCTGCGTGTAAATCCTGTTTGACGCTGCGTTTACCTTCTATGTAGATGTACTTTTCATTCTCCTCTGAGGTGTTACCTAGTTCAATTTACATTGGGGACACAGGAAAACAGGGTAAAACAATATTCCTTTGTCTGCTTGCAAAACACCTTTTTAAGACCATATTTCCAGCATGCATCTATAATACTTTATACATCGCCCGTACTTATATCACGCAATAATATTAATGACCAGTGTGTTACAGCACAATAGCTTACACGGCACTTTTTAGATACACATTATGACAACAGTGTGTTGGGGCAGTTTCAGACTTGATGAGAGTTATGGTATGGTGTGCCATTCGCCAGTTGGCACTGAGGGTCACCCAGGGTCACATGCAGGAAGCTAAGCTGCTCTGTGAATCTTTCCCAGTGAATTGTGGTAGAACTTGTCTGTCCTTCTTGGCACACAGGGGGAATTGTGAGATTGCTATCAGCCATCAAGCAATGTCGCCTGCCTCCTCACTGCAAAGTGGGCAGGTTCCGGCTGTAAGCACGGAAGGGAGTCAGTTAGATTTTAAAGCTGAAATCTAACGAGCTAGGTTTGCCAATTGGATAAGAGTTATTGCCAATAGAGAATGGAATCTAATAGGCTAACCCCTTTTGATTGAATCCAGGGAGCATTAGCTGACTAGTTTTAATGCTGGGTTCTTTTCAGGTCGACTTTTAACTTGAACAATATTTCTCAAATCAGGACATTTGCTTATTCTTAACCAACCACCAATGTATTAATTCCCCCAGAACCACATTAGTGGCAGTGGGGATGTAAGATGCATTGGCAAGGGAAGATATTTTTCTGAACTGGGGCAAGTGGAGACATCAGGGCATGATGCAGAGAGGCAGTTCTGATGCTAGAAGGGAAGCTAAGTTCCCCTATAACTCACCTACCGCACAGTTACCGGAGCCCCCTCTTCCAGCATGCCATCCTTCAGCCCAGCTCTCGCTGCATGTTACAGCATCCCCTCTGATGCCTGGCAGGCTGCAGCATTGTTGCCACGTTCCAGGGATTTACAGCAGACTAGACTGGGCCTGGGAGACATGTTATCGGTCTACAAACAGACAAACATTTCCTGGGCTGTGAAGTTAAAGCCATTTGGCAGGGAACTTGCTCTTTTTCAGTGTTTCTTGGACTGGCCGCATTGCAGCTAAAATTAGCTGAACAAACTCATGAGGACAATCTGTGTATGGGCAGACTATAGATAGTCCCAGGGGGGGATTTTACTTCCTCTTGCTTAATTTTGACCTTATCCCATCTAGACTTAGCCATGGTTGAGCTCCAGGAACCTGTGGTTCAAGGAGTAAAGTACTTCTGATTCATCTACATCTACTAGTTACCTTCTCGTCGGCAATCTCTGTCTGTTAGAGCTGGTTGAAAAATGTGTATCATAACTATTTTCCAAGGGAAAGGGTTTTTTGATTAAATGGAAATTTTCCATTTTTATAAAATAAAAGAGGGACATACTGAAAAAATAAAACCCTGATTTTCCCCCCCCCCCCCCAACAGCTGACAGCCAAAAATGTTTGGCTGTTGAAAACTGATTTTTTAAAAATTAGTAGTAGTATTATTATTTGGTTGTTAAAACCTGCAGGTTTGGGGGTCGTGGGTGTTCCAGTTTTTTGACAAAACAAGACAAAAACCACCCAAAATTCCTGTTCAATTTTTCAGTGAAAACAGTCATTGTTTTCTTTGAATTTTTTTAGTAGAAAATAAAATACATTTTTACCAGCTTATCCATCCGTCTGTCTGTCTGTCTTGCACTGCAAGTGTATGTGTGCAGGGCAGGGACTCACCCCTCACTCAGGCAGCTGAACTCCAGCCCTGCCCCCAAACCCTGCGAGACTCCGTAACAGCTTGTTGACCCCCATGGACGGGAGAGGCTGAGGCTACCATGCCGGCTCAGCTCTGGGAGATGCCGCCTGGTGCTGTGAGCTGATCTTCTCTGTCAGCCCATGTGCCAGCGCCGCACGCTGGACTCTGCTGGCCGCCTGATTTCTCTGCGGCGACTCCGGTCGCTTGGGAGCTGTCACATTAGCGCATCGCTCAAGGGGGAACTCCAGCTCCAAGATGCAGTTTTATTCTATTTATTTTCATGTTATTTTCTTTTCCAAGGGTGGTTTTATTTCCCAGAGTGGGGATTAGCTGCTGGAGCTGGTTTCATTCCCCACAGCATCCAGGCTGCCCTGCTTCTCCACCACCACTATTTCCCACCGTGCTGACATAGAGCAACTCAATTATCGGGCCAGGTCACCACTCACCTCTGGGCTTTCAGGAGGATGGTAATTTTAAACAAGCTCATGAAATCTCATTCCCGGGCCTGCTTTAAAGAGGAAAAGTCACAGAGCCTGTTGGAATGTATCATTCCGTTCTGCACCCAGAATCATAGGTCCAGATCCTCAGCTGGTGTTAACCAGCATAGCACCTTTTGATGCCAGTCGCAACAGCAGAGGATCTGGCCTGTAGATGTTTAAGATAAGACCTGTTCGGTTTTATCCATTCCACTGTTCAGCCTTCCCAGGCAGGCGGATTGCTCATTGCTCCATACAGGATATTTCCCATTCCCAGTGCTTTCCCCAGCCTCGTGTTCCATTCAGTGTATGGTGTTTTCCAGGTAAACACGCTGCCCGTGTCTCACACAGCTGAGGAAATCCTGAGGCAGTAGAATTCTACTGATATCAGCAGAGCTACCCCAATCTGCCTCAACTGAGGATCCTGAGGCCCTGCTTTTAACCAGGCAGGAAACTTCCAGATTATATTTTTTCCCTCAGGTTACTGGTCCAGAAAAGAGGTGAAAGGCTGAGAGGCAAGGGGAGCAGAGGTGCTGAGTTACAGGGACATATGCTATTGATTCTGCCAGCTTTAGCAAGGAACGGCCTGCGATCTGGGGGTTAGGTCAGTCAGAGCATTCCCCTGGGGCTAGCCTGTTGCATCTTCAAGATGTTTGGCTCTTTTGGATCTATATTATCAAGAGCCATTCTCTTTCCTATTGAGGAGAACTTTTTGTACTCTCTGCTAGTTCACAGAGGCAGTCCCAGGAACTTGTGGGGCTATAGGTATCATTATTAAAATATGCTCTGACTCCTCTTGCTTGCCAGCAAGTCTTTGTAGGGAAGACTTTGTCAGCAAGCACCCCTGGTGCCCATCAGTTCTTTGACATAAAACTTATCAGGCTGCCTTAAAAATCAACTAGACCTCACCTGGAATGGACAAAGCCTGATGTTGTTGTTGCCAGCAAGAGTGAAGCCTTGATTGATAGAGCACTCTCCACAAACAGCGTGGGGCGGGAACAGTTAACAGTGCCACTGCTACTGCTCTTCCTGTGTGAAAAAGAGACCGGTAAGGGTCATCTGGGTTCTGCAGATGCACACATTAAAATACTACATCTATACTCACTCATACAATCTCACAGCTGCTCCCACCCACCCTCTCCAACATGCTCATGTACACTGACGCACCTCAGACACATTCTTTCCCATTCCCATGCATGCCTTCATCTGCTCACGCTCACAAATGCATTGCCACGCACACACATCCCCTAACATGTGCAGACTCACACTCTGACATGCGCAAACACAGCATACGCTGTCTCACGTGCACACACACAATCACACACTTTCTCAGAAGTGTGCGCACGCACACACAGATATGCATGCCTCGCTGTCCCACGCACCAGCTCAACCCCTTCAAACCAGCCCGCACCCCAGAAAACTCTGACCCATCTTCTGAAGCTAGAAGAGACCATTAGATCATCTGTCTGAGCTCTTGTATATCACAGGCCATTAAATTTCACCCAGTTCTCCCTGTTCTAACTTGGGTTAGACTAAAGCTGTTTTATTTCCTGCACATTAAGACATTGGTTATGAATATTAATTGCCTTAACATCCTGTTGTGATAAGGCCAAGCACATTTCCATGCTTTAGCTTGTTGCTAGGGAACTGAGGGTGACATGTCATGGATCTCATTTGCTTCAGGGCCGGAACATTTCAACTGCAGAACAACGTTAAGCCACGGAGCAGGATTCACCCATTAATTATTTAGAGCCTAATAAAAAAAAAAAACACTGTTTTTTCCTCTCTCCATCGAATTTTGCTTTCCGAGCTGAATGGGGTCATTAATCCCTAAGGCTGCTGTTTGGTTCCACATGCCGCCTTCCCTTCGACGAGTGTGAGGAGGAGGCTCTCGCTTGTGTAACGGAGCTTTTCCGAGCAGCCAGAGGAATGCAGCAGAGAACTGTATTTAAATGTAATTGTCCATAAACTGTGAGCATAACAGCTCATCACTTCACTTCTAATTTTAGATGTAAACAAGCCGGCGAGTCAGATCCATCCTGTTGCCTCCACCTGAGAGCAGTTGCCTTGGCACAGCCGCTGCCTGAGCTGGGGTTGTGGGGCTCAGCTGCACGGCTTCTGCTCTTGTCTTTGCAGCACAGCCAGGTTAGAAGTCAGCTGCGGTTCAGCTTTCTGGGATCAGGCCACGCTGCACTCGCTGCATTCCTCCTGCCAATGCAAATGGAAGCTGTGTTGTCCTGCCCCTATTGCTGTGGGCGCGTTCCATTGCACGCCAGGGAGTTGGGGCGGTGGCCAGTGGAGCCTCAGCAGGAAGTATGGCATGTGCAACGCTTGGGCATCCCACCCCTCCTGTCCCTTTCCCTTTTCATCCTCCTACCCCTGACTGACCGCACCAGGAGCATCTGGAAATTGCACAGTGCATTATCCAAAAAATTCTAATGGCCAATTAACTGACCCAGAGGGATCGGAGAATGAGAAGAAGCTGCCCATGTTAAGCTTTTCTTTGCCTACGCTGTCCTCCTCTTCTAGAAACTCTCCCCCAGCTGCCATGCAGGAGAATTCCAGAAAGAAGATACAGACAGGCACTTTTAACACTGCATCAAAGCCAGAAAAAAGGGGGAGGCCCCATAGGCCCACTCCTGGATGGGCCCAATGCAGGGTTGTTCCCTACAGTCTGCTCTTTAGAGATTTGTCCGATGTATTTCTTACATCTCTCAGACAACAGGGACTTCCACCCCTTCACTTGGAGAGGCTGTTCCACAAATAGTTTGTCCTTCCTGTTGTCTGTGCCCACTCACCATAGATTCTAGGCATTTAATTTCACATATGTGCTCACCATTGCAGTGGAATGAGTGATGGAAAAAATTATTCATCGAATGCCTTGCGATCCCTCTTATAAATTATTCAGCAAATATCTTCATGAATCATTCCACCAGCTCTGTAATCTGGGTGAATAGTCAAAATGGTTTTGTTGAATTATTTATTGGAAAAATATAGTAACATTCATCAAATACCAAATTCTACAAATAATATTCAGCCAGGGACTTCATACAGGTGAAACCATCAGGGAAGCCATGCTCATTCCGTGAGGTTCACCTCTTGTTCTCATCTTTGGGGTGATGTCACTCCCTGAATTCTCCATCCCATCATTGCAGTGGGAGGATATCCCTGTCCCCAGAACCCTGCCTATTAGAGCAGTTTGGTTTCTTGTGTCTGTGGTCAGTCCATTCCATTTGCCCTTGGCCGAGACTTGGATTTTTGTCATTGCATCAATAAGACAAGACACGGAAGGTGTCACATCCTGGTCCAGGCCCTCTGGAAGGAGACCACTCTGTTGTGAGTGGACCCGACAGCTGGATCCCACATGCTCCTAAGCCAGTCAGGTCTGGATAGAGCCAGGTCACTGTTCCGGGATCTGGGTCTCCAATTGCAGACCTCGTGCCTGTCCCCCTTCCTTGGGATGTGGTGCTCTGTAGCCCATCCACCTTAGACCCCCAAAACCAGGACCTCAGCCCTCCTGAGGCCACCCCATACCCTCAGAGTTCCACCTCACTATGGACACCCTGAGCTTCTTGATTAGCCCCTTCAGAGACAGGCTAGCGAAGGAATTTCTTAACCACAGGCACTGTTCCTCTTAAAGAAAATGCTGCAGACTTACAGATCTTTGAAAAACAAAAGGTCCTAAGATACATCCTCCCGTTGTTTCATCTCATCAAATCACATGGCAACTGGCAGTTTACTCATTCTCAGTCAAAATTAGCATCATGAAACAGTCCTCATTGTGTTGGAAGGGCAAGGAAATGAGAACAGGGGGAGTTGCTAACAGTTGGTTTAATGTTGTATAAACGGGTGCATCTGGTTGTGAATCTCTTCCTCTGATCTCCCACACAGCCAGTGTCGCAAATAACAGCACTTTGTCAGCGAGATGGCCAGCTGCCGCCAGCAGGAGGCTCAGAAATGCCAAATATAATTATAACATTTATTTTGAAATACAGTCTAGAGCTTGTTCCCGGTGAGATACGTGGTGCCTCTCACCACGTGAACCTGCCAACTGCCGGCCTGCACAAAATGGAAACCCTCCCCTGTGAGAAACAGACGGGAATCCTAACCCTTCTCGCTCTCACGGCACTCACAGGAGTCAGTCCTCTCCTGACGAGTGTTCAAATACCACGGGGCGATGCTGCTGTCACCAAGTCAAAATTGGGAAAGGGGAAGAAATCTCACCTATCCTTGAACAAAGTGGAAGGGCTGTTTCTAAAGCATTGCTCCTGTCTTTGCACATTCCATTAGTTCAGGTAGGGCATGAATCTCTCCAGGAAATCACAGCCCTAAGAGGAGTTCCAATTGGCTGAAGCATCAACTTACTACCAAGAATAAATAAACTAACTTTTTCTTCCTTTTTTTCTTTCTCTTGCTGCCTGTGTTGGCTAATTGCAATTGGTCACGTAAGCCACGTGGGATTCTTGTTCTCTGGCTGATGAGCACACTGCACTCGCATTCCCAATGTGACCAGCGGCTCTTTTCATCCACTCATTCATGCTACATCCATGCCGGTAAAACTCACTCAATTGAATATCCCCTGAAAGCAAAACAAAACGGTCACAAGTGATTCTAAGTGCAACTGAAGAGAGTTCATTTAAGAATCTGAATGAATATTTACTCAGCTCTTGTTCTGAGAGTCAGTACCGAGGACGAGAGTCAGATCCTCAGCTGGGGTACATTGTCATCAGTCCATTGAGTTCAATGTCCCCCATCTCCTCAGTTGTTTTAAATCAGCATAGCTCTGCTGACTTCAGTGCAGCTGTGCTGATGTATGCCAGACGAGGATCATGCCTGGAGTGGCTACTATGACTAGTAATACATAAGCTACTGCTGTCTCCAACCAAGGTATATAAATTCAGTCAAGTAGTTTCAGGGTTTAACTTCTCCCTATCAGCAGGTACTAAGGAAAACATAATGCTAAGTCATCTTAAAGCAAGCTCAAAGGCAGAAGATTGCTATTGAAAGAGGGTTTATTTGAACCTTCAAAGATGGAGCTGGGCAAAAGACCCATTAGAATCAAATCACCTTTGTCTGAACACCTTAGCACATGTGCAGATATGACAATGTTTCATCGATGGGTAATGAAGTGCAAATGGAGCTTCAAAGAGGTTCATCAGATTGTGGCTGGAACATTGACATTGGCAAGGACCATCTGAATATCTGTCCCCATGGCTCTTTTCTTTTGATCTCTCTGTTTTGTGTAATCACACTAATTTTGCCTCTCTTTTAGGCAGGGCAAGCTTCCTTTCTAAGGGCCCTCCTGGAAGAAGGAGGAGTACACTCCATTCTCAAAGCTCAATTCAGTGTCCAACCGCACAGACCACAGGAAATGACAAAATGTCCGAACACCTGTTCTCAGGCAGGTCTTGGAGCCCTCTTCCACCTGTGCGCTTGTGTGAACATTTCCAGGCTCAAGGAGGGCAGATAAATATGTAACCCTGAGGAACCAGTGCTGACAACACAGAAATAGCTCTTGTGTTCTTGGTCTGAACCTCACTACACACCTGGGCTGAACCCTGTTTGCATGAAGTGTTCTGGTGCCAAATTAGTGTGTTGTAAAGAAGCGAGTGCAGGGGAACGCCAAGGTACTGCCTGCTTCGTGGCATTGACCGGAGATCTATGTGAGGCAGCCTAAGTGGAAAGTTCTATGTTCTATTTAGAAGCCAAGTAGGTTTTGTTTTTGCCAAGTGGAAATTAGAATGGGTGTAAATCTAGCTGAAGAAAATGCATTGCTCTCCTGGAGGGGTGTGGAGCGGTTCTCCTGTTTTGTTTTGCTCTCGACGTTCCATGTATTACATCATGTGGCTAAGAGCAAAGTGTAAACTGATTAGACACTGGAAATCCAGCAGAGCAAGTGCTGTCAGACACTGGAGCCAGGGAGAGGCTAGAACATTGTTCATTTAATTTCATGCAAGAGATAGAGAATTGTCAGATTTTTTCCCTCAGCTTCTCCTTAACCCATTTTGGAAGGTGTAACTCAGTCTAATCTGATCTCTTGAGATCAAATAAGATCAAATCATTTGCAAAATAGGTGTATGGAATTAATTAAGTGAAAGATCAGGGCCCATCCCAGGTATAAGAACTTGGACTGGCATGCCCTCCAAGTACATCCAGAGAAGATAACATTAGCCATACAAGGAGAGCTAATTATGATGATGAAAGAAGCCAATATGATGAACTAGCATAAAAACCCAAGCAAGTAGAGTTAGTCCTTATTTGTTCAATGCACTTTACAAACATTAGCTAATTAATCCCCCGTGAGGTAGCAAGATAGTTATTGTTTTCCCAATGATGGGAGAAAGTGAAGCAGAGAGGTTCAAAGACTTGCCCACGGTCACACAACCGGCAGAGCTGGGCCTATCATCAATGTTTGTATTACAGTAGCATCTAGAAGCTAAAATAAGGTCCCATTGTGCTAGGCACTATGCAAACACATAACATAAGACATTCCCTGCCCTAAAGAATTTGCAATCTAAATAGACAAGTCAGGCGATGGATTGGAGGGAAAACACAGGCCCAGAGGGATGAAAAATATGAAAAAGGTCATACACCCGATCAGTGGCAGAGCCAGAAATAAAACCCACATCTCCAAACACTCAGCCCCATGTGCTAACCACTACACCACGCTGCCTTCCCAAGAAACTCCTCTCAAGCCTATTAATTTATGCTTTCAAGGGTTAAATCTGGCATTGCTACAAAAATGCTATAATTAACAAAGCCATTCAATATTTTAACTTGACCTTCCTGGGTAAATAAGAAGCTCTTTCAATTATTATAATAAGGCTGTGGATACCTAAGAAGTCTAAAGAGTAAGTGTTCAGTTATACCAACAATATGTCTTTGGCAAGCTAGCGCAATTCCAGGCCTGCTACCAACCGAAGGAACTGCGGACAATTAAATATTTGCCCGTGTGAGAGTGCCATGGTGATGGCTAATGAGATAGTAGCAGGGACCAGCCAAATTAGAAGGGGAAAATGTCTATTGACAGGACCAATTGACAGGTCCACTCAGCAGCCTCTGGAAGCTTTAATGTGCACAAAGAATGACCTCGGGGAAAGCTTTTTGCCTTATAAAGAAGGACAAGTCATATGGAAAATGGATCTGTCCTTCCTTAAAAACTGATCTTGTGTAAGAAAACCCTCTTTTTATTCATTAAAATGAGCCAATCTTTCTGGAAATCGAGCTATTTTTGTTTGAGTCTAAAAGCTAGGTCTCCCATTGAGTTCGGTAGGATCTGGACACCTACATTGCATAGGCTCCTTTGCAAATCCCTGCCTGAACTGTCTGTTAACATTCCTTTGTCTTTGTCAAAATATTCCACTGCTCCATTCCCCCCGGGGAGAGGGGGCAGCAGAAGGCCAGGTTAGGCCCTTGAACACATAAGACCCATCTCTGACATTCTGAGTGCACTGAAAAGGTTCAGCATAGCGGAGGGGGTTGAACTGGAAATCCTTGAGCATTGCCCAGAATTGGTCAGGCTTCATGGTTCTTGTGAAACCGTAAGGGGTAAAGCCTTCAATTTCCCACTCACTGTTCTAAAGACTATAGGGCTAAGCTCTCTGTGCTGCAGATACACTTCTGCTCTTCCCAGCTGGAGCTGGGTAACAACCCATGTCGTGATGACTCTGGTGCACTGCACATATATGCCACTGCTGTCTGTTGGAGGTGATACATCACACCTACTATTAGAGGCATTGTGTGTATGGGGTATGTCTGTGTATTAGTTCACATATACACCACGACCCTCTGCTGAAGGCGATGTAGCCTACCTGTTGGCAGGGCCGGGGAGACATATGAGGGCACATGTACTTCTGCTTTCAAGGGTAACGTACAAGATGTGCTCAAGGGTTTCTCTTTGCAAATGTCTTGTCTTCCAAAGCGTGGCCTGAATATGTGACACACATACAAGCCCCCCTTCTCCTGAGAATTGTTAGCCAGCCTCCCTTCAGCCCCCGAGGAGAAATTTGTGGCTTTGGATCTGACGGCGATGAGTTGTTTTGCTCATGCTGCATGCATGACAGCCAAAGTATCCAAGTAACCATGCAAATCTGACAGTAGAAGCTGAAGCCCCATTTGTCTGGTTTGGTGATGGCCCTAAACCTTGGCACCTTTGGCTCGCATGATAGATGTAAATATAAACACTCTCTTAATGTGTATGTAACGTGTCATTAGTCTCTGTCGTTCAATGTAATTTAATGCCATATTTATCCTATTGACATAAGTTATTTCGCATACAGTTGCTGTGAATTGGCTTTACAGGGATCCTGGTGTTTCAGCAATGGGGAGATTGATTCTGGTTAGAAAAATGAATTTGGTAACCAATAGCGTGTTTTGGAGCTGCACATTGACTGGCCATGTGTCCCTGATCGCCATTAGGACATAATGGGCTGTACATTAAGTGGGAAAACCATTCAGTCACAGAGAATTTTGTTAAGGAAGATGCCACATTTTCCAGAAGGTTAGTTTATACCCAGCTTCCCCCAATGGGATGTTTCCAGATACGCTGCCATATCGGAAGGAAGGGGGGTGGGAATCAGTTGGTCTGTGCTGTATCTTTCCCTTGGGTTTTCATGCTTCCTCTGAAGAGCTGCAAACCAGAAGGCCTGACTCTGCCCTCACTGAAGTGAGAGAGGAAGGGGTGGTCTGGCAGTTCAGGAGACCTGATGCCAATTCTCAGCTCTGCCACAGACTCCCTGTGTGACCTTAGGCACATCCTTTAATCTCTCTGTGCCTCAGTTCCCCATTTGTAAAGGGGGAAATAATCCTTCCTGTGGCTGTCTTGTCTATTTAAATTGCAAGCTCCTCAGGGGAGGGACTCCCCCTTACTCTGTGTCTGTACAGCACCTTGCACAATGGTGGCCCTGATTTTGGCTACTGTAATACAAATAATCAATAGGAGTTCTGGTATTGACATCGGGGGGAGCTGGATCAGTTCCTGGTGGCTTTGGGTGGGAAAGGGTGAGGTGCCAATTCTGTCTCCCTCATTTAAGAAGAGATCCTCCTTATATTCTTACTGTTTAAAAAACTGTAATGGGAATCCCTCCCTGAGACCCCCTGTGCGCTGGGTAGAGTTTCTAGGATCATGGGCATTAGTAATAATAGTCTCCCAAGCCTTTTAATTGGTTCTTGTAACACCGCTCTTATAATCAATGTTCTCCAGACCTGCCTGCAATTTTGTTCTGAAAAATAATGAAGTTACACGTGGCTTCAATTAGGAGACAAAATATCTACCCTTCTGGGGCTTCATGTATTTTTCACACCTGAAAATACTCCGCAAATGGCAGTAAACAAATGCAAAGGACATAAAAGCTGAGAGGGAGTCTCTGTAATTGAGCAGGATAATGGGAAGAGGCTGAATAATAACATCTATTAATAATGACACTGTAATTGGAGGCCTCCCAGAGAAAGCTGCTCTGTGCGCCAGTCCTACATTGATTGGCTTCCCGCATACACCAAAAACAATGCTGTCCGTTTTCTACAGAGCTAATGTGAGCTGTGAATGTCCTGTTTACCCAGGACACCGGCACAAAGCACATGGCTTCCTCTCTCTCCATCCCGATTCAAAGCAAACCGGACGCGCCCCCCCTCCTCCCAAGCATTGCAGCTCCGCAGCTAGCCATGCCACGGCTGTTTGAGTGAAGGTAGCCTGCAGGGTGGGGGCAAATAAACATTATTTATTTGCCTGCAGGGAGTAGGCAAAACTAGGACATGTTAAACCCTTGTGGAGCAGGGACAGTCTTGTTTCATGTCTCTACAACCCCTAGCATAACTGGGCCTGGATCCCTGTTAGGGAATCTCTAAATGCTGCTGTAATGCCAGTTACGGAGGAAAGGATGGTCCCGTGGTTAAGAGATTGGACTGGGACACAGGAGATCTGGGTATAAAGCCCAACTCAGTCATAGACACCCTGTGCGTCACTCAGCCTCCCTGGGCCTTGTTTCCTCCACCTGCACACTGGGGATAATAATCCTTTCTTTCTGTGTCTGTATAGGTTGTGTAAGCTCTCCAGGGCAGGGATTGTCCCTGGCTATGTTTGTACAGCACCGAGCGCAGTGGGACCCCAATCTCGACTAAGCACTACCCTTCTCTGAACACTAATAAATCTGCTGCAGTTATTTCTGTGGCTTTAATACCATGCACAGTGAAGTGCAATGTTCCACAGCAAGTGTTCAGCACAAAGGCCGAGGTCCTGAGTTTCCTAGAAAAGATGCTGAATCGGAGCCATTCGTGCTGGCCTTGACACCATTCAGCAAAGCCTCTTCTGAGGACCCCAGTAACAGCGCTGTCCCGCTCCCTCTCATGAGAGGAGTGTATTATAATATGATTATGTTACATGAATCAATATAACATTCTAATAAAGGGATAATTAGAAAAACACATTTTCCTGGAGGTTCATTATAACATACACGCAGCTTGGTGATGTATTAAAAATGCTCATTACCGAGAGCCATCGCGGGCTGGTAATAGAATTTTTCTGGTAAGGAATCAGAGTAGCATGATTAATATCACTAGCCAAAAATGAGACGGTTGTTTTCCAATAGTGGGGAAGGGGCGCAGGGGGGATAGCAGAGACATGGGGTTGTTGAAGCTTCAAGCTCATGTCAAGGGTAGGGGACCCTGCTCATTGCAAGTCAATAATTAGCAAGCAGTGCTCCCCGGGCTGCATTACCCTGGGTGTATGTGAGATCTGGGCTCCTCTTGCCACTAGGTACTTTGCTATTGCTAGTGACCTTATGCAGAAGCTGTTCAGATTTAACATTTTATTAGAAAATGTTTAAAAATAGATGATGAAACTTCAGTTATTAGTCATCGGGGGTAACATACAGAGTATAGGGGGATGTTAGTATTTTGATATTGGATAGCGCATAACACATACAGTCTGCAATATCCCCAGTGGGGGGGTATAAGGTGGATGAATCACTGCAGTGATGGGCATGGATAGAATGCTGTAAGTTTTCCTTTCCCATTGTTGCAAAGGGTTGGGAAGGAGGGAGGGAAATCTCATCTCCCGGCAACATTTCCCTAGTATATTGGAGCGCCGTGCCTTTAACCAGACATGCTGGCTTCCAGGCCCCAGCCCTGGCAGCTGAGGAGGGAGGGAATAAGGACTGAGAAGCAAAGCAAGGAACAGAATTCATTGCCATGTTTCCAGCTGTGATGCAAAGAGCAGCTGGGGGCGGGACACTCTAAACAACTTCTGCTTCACTCATTCCCCTCTCATGCTGGTCCTACTGCTGTGTAACTGCACTGAGCTCAGTGGAGTCACTCTGATTTACACCAGGGAAAGACAGAGGAGAATCAGGCCCTGTGCATACAGAAATTATGCAGAAGAAGTTAAATCCAGACCCTGCAGACCCATGTGCTCAGCATGGAATCACACTATTTAATAGAGTTTTCCACTATTTTGCCCTTAAGGAAAAAGACACCCCACCCCACCCCCAGTTCTGCATATTTCAGACTTGGGAAGGATTGTTGGTGTGTAGCAAGTCCGTACCCAGGTGGGTCCTCACCCAGCACAGGCAGAAGCTAAGTTATTGGAGCCTACCAAGTTACAATGACAGGCAGAGCTGGGACCTTCCAGCATCTCTCAGAAACCCCCAGTGGAGTCAGAATCCATGATCCCTTACATACGCTGGCTAAATATTTGTTTACCTGGATTGCACTTGCTCTGCCGGAGTTTGCAACATTAACAATTTCACACCCCGTCCTGTGGGTTCTGCTGTACAGCTCCATTTCTGGCTCTCTCTAACCAATAACAGAAGAGCCACTCAGCTTCTCCCACTGAGCGCAAAATGGGGTGTTGGGGGGCTGATTTTATTTCAGAGGCATTGAGATGAGAGCAAATCCCTAACCTAGCTCAGCTCTGGGCTAAACTCTGCTCTGAACTCAATCCCCTGGGCAAAAGGAGACAGTAGCTAGTGTAGATCACCAACAACTTTCCAGGCATTGGATGAGCTTGCAGGATGAAGAAGAGACACTGACAGGGCCCAGTTGCCCCATGCTGGCCCTGCTGGCTCCTGTAGATCTCTCTGTTCCTCCAAGTTACTTTCCGAGGATGAGCTTCCGCCAACCCATCTCCACGATAAATATTTCCTGGGTGCAGGCTCTCTCGAGGGACTTTCTCCGCACCGGAGGCAGGAAGGGAGAGGATGCTCCTGAACGGATGCATTTTCATCTCCTCACAGTTTCCGTTTTTTAAAAATACTGGGGCTGATTTTCAAAGCTGCCAGGCCAGATCCTCGGCTGCTGGAATGGATTATTCTCTTCAAGCCTTTTCCTAAGGAATCATCTGTGTTATTGCAAAGGGGTGACTGTCCTGCAACTGGGGGAACGTTCCACTCGGGGTAAACTCAGCTCCCGTCAATATTTCTCCAGCCAGTCAATGGAGCTGTGACAAGTGACACCAGCTGGAGCTCTGGTGCACCAACAGAAATGGGCAGGGTGGGTGCTCACCCCCAGATCCTTCTGAAACAAAAATAAACATACTTTGCATTGGAAAAGCCAAACAGAGCGAGTAACCTTCTCTCCTCTCAGCTCACTCTTGGCCGGATGCAAGCGGCAGAAAATATATCAAACCTCAGACCCTTGAAGGGCAAATACCTTATGGAGCAAGAGATGGCTCCAAAGATGGAGCCGCCTGGGCTGATAAAGTAGTGCAGGGGAGGGATACCTGTGCCCTGATTCCCCTCTCCCATGGGTGTCAATCAGGTGTAACTCTTCTGAATTCATTAGAGCTGCACCACTCTGAGGGGCACCCAACCCCGTGTGAGTATTGTGAATGCAAAGTGCATCTACAGCCTTAGTGAACAGGGAGATGGTACCATTGTTACTGATCACTGGCACATGTAATTGGTTATTAATAACTTCTAAACATCTGCACAGAGAGACCCTCATATTCAGGCAGGAGGTGAGGAAACAAACTCTAAGGAGGAAAGAACAAGACAGCAGGTGCAGAAGTTCTCCCCGCTTCTGCTGTATGGAAAGAGATGCAGCTAGCCGCGCCCCTACAGCTCTGCGTCTGCATCTCTGGGATGAGGCACTCCGATCGCTGCTACCATGTGTTTTGCTGCTGGTGTGATGGCCCCCTGGCTGGGTGGTCCTCAAGGACTGACCCTAGTACACGGACGCACAAGCCTCTACTGCCTGAGATAAGGGACCAAGCCTATTTGCTTGGACACAGAAGCAGATTCATAAATCTCTTTACATGGTCCAGCTACAAGAGGGTGACAAATCTCACCCCAGGTAAATGTGAGAGGGCTGCGCTGGCCCTCGGGGGGCCCAGTAACCACTGAGAGATGAGGGGGTAGCTGGTGTGTTGTTCAGGGATCGCAAGCGGCTTAAGCCTGGAGCAAGAGCTCTGCTTTAGCCTGAGTCTGGTTCCGACCGGCTGTGCCTAACGACGAGAGCTTCACAGCTCCCCGTCCAGATTGTCTGTCTGGGAAGCTGAGACCTTAGCGGCACAGTCCCCATAACCACGCCTCGGATACCGCACAGCGCAGCGGGCAGGCACTACCTGGGGCAAACCAGGCTCTCAGCACCCAGTATGGGCATGTTACCTTCAGGTACCTGGACCGTTAGGCAGCCTGGCAGTTGCTCCTGCCTTTGCAGCAGGGGTGACTTCCTGCCTGTTTGAGTGCCCAGAGGGAATTGGAGCTAAATGAGCTACACAGCAAAGAGACCCAGGATTGGGTCAGTGATAGCTTTTAATTTCACTGAACAGCAGAGGGAGCCGTCTAGTCCCTTCATGCTCCAGTGACTGTTAATTCATCACAATCCAGCGAGAAGAGGCCAAAGAGGCAGAATTAAGTGAAGGCCTGATTGCAAAAGGCAGTGTTTAAGTACCAGAGAGAAGATGCGGCATCTTCCTTTCCCCTCATCACTCTTGTTGCAGTTACCAGCCCCCAAACGTCGCTAGAAGACTGCAGTGTTTTCCAGCCTCCGCTCGCTCCCAACTCATGCAAACGATTCTTCCATTTCCAAGGGACCATTTCGCAATTTCTTGCACGGCCCCCATTTTAGAAGCAAACTGGCTGTCCCATGCCAGCCAATGTCACTGACTTAGCGGGCATGGAATCCTGCGTCCCAAATTGGAAAGGCAGGCAGTATGTATGAGACGATAAGGCAGGCACTGCCAATGCTGCTGACAGGTCTAATACTCCCTAAGTGCGGACGGAAGCGACAGCTCCTCTGAGACACGTTGGGGCTCAGGACCATCCCAGCAAGGGACTGGTGGAAACAGTGGGGCAGCCTAAAGGCAGGGAGTTGAAGAAGTTTAAAGAAGGGAAAGGGAAGAATGGTGTGGGAGGTAGGAAAGGAAGAAAATAATTGTGGGGGAAGGAATGTGGATGAAAGTGAAAGCTGGTCCTAACTAGCGCCAGGGGCCACACATCAGTCCCAACCCTAACCCTAGCATGGGACCACCACCTGGATTCAACCCTTACCCCAGCCAGGAGTCCCCAGCCGGCACCAAACCTAACCCTAGTCTGAAGCAACCAACCAACCCCAAACCAGCCGTCGCCCAGAGCAACCAACTGCCCTGGACTAACCATAAGCCTAGTCCAGGACCGCCAATTAGTACCAACCCTAACCCTGGGTCTGGGCCAGAAACCAGCCTCAACCCTAGCCTGGAGGGACCACCTGGCCTCAACGCTAACCCTAGCCTGAACTGACCAACCAGCCCCAGCCCTAACAATAGCCCAGGCCACTAACTACTCCAACCCTAACCCTAGGCTTTGGCAACCAGCTGACCTCAACCCCGATCCAGAGTCATTATCTATCTATCTATCTATCTATCTATCTATCTATCTATTTATCTGACAGGATTTTGTACTGGCATCTTGTAAGAGGCATTTTTAGAGCACTCCTCTAGTTGCCAATGTCTCCCCTTTTTTCCCCACTCTCTTCTCTTCTTGGCCTCTTTCCCCTGCGTTAGCAAAATAGTGGAGCTCTCTCCAGTGTCCTTATTATTCAGTGCTGTTACGTGGGGGGATGAAAAGCAAGCAGTGTTCAGCGGGGAGCACAGCACATCATCCTGGGCTCACTCCTTTGTTACTCTCCCAAGGCACATTACCAGAGAAGATTAATTCAACCCAGCAGTATATCTCTTAGTGATACACCAAACCCTGCATTGCTCTCTCTAAATGTCAGTAGGGTGTATCAACAGGTCTGAATGCAATCAGGGAGTATTGTTAGCACAAATTATTATGGTGCTAGCATTTCCCCATTGGCCACAGGTGTGGAGCTTTGAGCTCATAACTCAGATTTCATGCACCGGCTGGGGTAGCAAGGATAAAGAGTGTTATTTTGTTTTACTTTGTGCTTGACGGTTCATGCAGTTCCAAACTGAGGTTCACTACACCAGTCCTACTTCCTTAGCTTGTCCCATGGTGTCTGTGGATGGTGGGAGATGGATGGATTCCAAAGCAACATGCAATGTTACAGCACATTACATTTCAGCTCCTAATCCTACTAGGATAATAGATCAATTTCCCTTGCAGTTTCCCTGTGTTCAACAGATTAGGACAAACAACAGGGGTTTGAAAGAAAAGTGGGTAGGAGACAAGACATGGGATTATTTTTGAATTTCTCACATTTTGAAGGGCAAAACTTTCCTTCAATTCTGCTTATTTGCTATTAAATGCGCATTTCCTGAATGATTCAGTGCCATGAGTTTTCTTAGTTCTGCCAAACAAATGTCAGATGTTGGATGGTGAAAACAGGCTTTTGCTTATGACATAAAGCCACATAGGCAAAGAATGACAGGCCAGAAACTCCACTGGTGCAAATGAGCATAGCCGCATTGAAGTCAATGGAATGACACTGATTTACACTAGCTGATGATCTGGCTCGATTTTTTTTCATTTTCAAGATCCAAACAAGTTGGGGGATTTTTCTGCTTCATGCACTTTGTTGCAATCTGAATGTTAATTTTTATCCATGTATGGCATGGATAATAGGGAAAAGCTAGCCGAGTCAGCAGTTACCATGAAGGCACTCTCCTCCCCTCCATGGGGCAGGTTAAGAGCTCCTTCCCTCTTATTCCAATCCAAAGCAAGTCCCAGGTGAAAGGCTGGGTGGTGGCTTGAACCTCTAACAGGGGAACCCAATCCTGGGGTGAGGCCATGCTACTTGCATAGCCAAACCACATCCAGCTGTTGGGTGAAGTAGCAGATGGGCCTTCTCCGGTTAGGCTCCCAGGAGATTCATTGTGTCCAGACCTTAAGTCTGTGCCCTGGACACCCCACATATTTATCCCTTCTGTGTAAGTCCCACTTAAGCATAAGCAGATCAAGGTGTCACTGGTGCATAGGCCTCATGCTGGCTTTCAAAACAAGGAATTTCACCCCCAGTGAATAAATTCCATCCTATGTAAACAATCTCCAGAGCCCAGGAAATCCTAGAAAGTCTTTTACCGAAACGTCCTTCGGGATACACAAGAAGGTTGGCGTTGCTGGGATCCAGAGCCCACCTACCGCCAGCTCCTTCCTCTGTGCCAAGGCCTGGAGTCCCCACCCCACCGCCCCCTTTTCAAGTCTCTTAGCTGAGCAGTTTGGATTCTTTTCCTGTGTTAATTGCTTTCTGGAGCCCTCTTGTTCATGCTCCGTGGGGATGGGGCGGCGCGCTGTGCTGGCGTCTGTGTTCTCTGTAGCACACCCCACTCTGTTCTTTCTTATCAGCAGGTGCTGCAGCTTAAATTCCCTCTGCGAAACCTCTGTTGTCGCTTTGATGTTGCAAGTTTATATTGTGTCCTTGTCGTAGATAATATAGCTCCTTCTGTTTCGTTTTTAGCAGCAATTTCTTTTCTGCTTTTTATTGTGCAGATACAATAGCCCCATCTCACTTCTCCATGGACCGTATTGTCCTGTAATTGCTCTCCTATCTGGAAGGTAGGGGAGGATTCATTCTGATTTGATCACCTTCTTTTTCTCCATATAAATGATAAATTCCTCCATTTATCCGTCTTTTTGCAGTGATGTATCTGGCTATGGCATGAATAAAAATCCCTTTACATAACAGCATGTCGAATTACAAATTCTCCATAACCTATTCTCCTGGATTCTTACAATGTTAACATACCTATTTCCTTTATCTACTGAAAATGATTTTGATGCTAAGCCTCTGAGGCCTCTTACGTAGTGGGTGCAAATTGGCTGGAAACAAGGAGATGAAAACTTAGGAGAAGCTGCTAAGCATTTAAGACCATTTACTCCTTTTGGGTGAAATCCTGTCTCCATGGAGGTCAATGGCAAATTCCCTTTGACGTCACAGTGGCCAGGATTTCACTCCTGGTGTGAGCAAACGGAACAGGAGGCCTTTACCATGGGCAGTGAGCACTATAGATTAGTGGCTCACAATCTTCTCCAGGCGAGAACCCCGATCAGGTTGCAGCCTCCCCCCGGACCTGAGCCCCACATGAGGTCATGAACCTGTCATATGTAATATTTTGGAGCATCAGGCTGGCTGGGCTACTGTTCACCAAAAGTGGAAGGCTTTGCATGAAAACGTGTAAATATTGAGAGCCGTGCAACATGGGAGGAAGTCTGTGCACAAGCGGATGGAGCTCCCCTGGATTGGGCTGCATGGCAAACTCGGGCCAGGTTCATTGAACTATTCGCTAAGGGTCACAAGCCTATTGTATGGCCCTTTGCACATCCATACTCGTCGCACTTTCTTCCCAAGTGTAGGTAATTAGCAACAACAGCAAGGCTCGGAGAAGGATTAGCCACTGATGGGGATAATGACAACGCCCAGAGTTAGGGTAGTAAATACTGAACAAACAGCCATGAGTTCTGGATGGAATCTAAACCTTCCTGCTTCAGAGCGTAAGCCAGCCTCTGATGAATGGGGTCAGGAGGAAACTTCTCCATCAATGCAGGTTTCCTTGCGTCTCCCTCTGGAGAAGCCAGTGCTGGCCACTGTAGGAGGCTGGACAGCATTGGTCTGATCTGCTTTGTCAACTATGTTCCTGTGATAGCAACTGCTCCTTCACATGGACTAAACCTGATCACTCTGTCCTTCACACCCGCCCCGAGGGGTGATTACACAGCTCTCCGTGCCAGTCTCGGTGATCAGCAGCATGGTGCAGAGCCCTGGGGAAGATCCCTGCTCTGGCACCTTCTGACTGCAGCTCCATTTTTTCCTAGCAGAACATGTGCTGTTTGTTTTGTTGCTGCTACCTGGTGCTCCATCACCAACGACTGCTTCATCTCAGCCTCTGCCCCATCCATCGTGGCTGCAGCGGTGGGATTGAGGCCCCAGGATTTCCCATCCAATACAGCCTGTGTCAGGTCCAGGTCACACGTGATGCTCTCCCTGACAGAAGGCAATGCTCAGAAGGTTGATGCCGGTGATGTCAAAGGCTTTCACTAAGGATCACGCTTATAACTCCTCCCTCGGGCTGTAAATGTACCTGGAATCCCAGGCGCAATTTGAATGGCAGCTGCTTTAGACCAAGACATTTTAAGCGTGGTATCATTTCTATTCCCATGGAAATGGCTTTCCTCGGGGGAAGAGAGAGAGGGCTGAGCAGATATTAGGCCAAATGCATCTCGGGTGTATCTCCATTGCATTATTATTTACCTTATTATTTCCAAGGGAGGCTGTGGAATCCCTGTCACTAGAGGTTTTTAAGAACAGGTTGGACAAACACCTGTCAGGGATAGTCTAGGCTGGATGCTTTGTCTGCAGTGTTGTTGTAGGTTTACTTGGTCCTGCCTCAGCGGAAGGGGCTGGACTTGACTGCTCAAGATCCCACCTGACATTTCTCTGAGCCTAGGATTCTGTGCATTTGTGCAGTAGCCTCTGGGGCGGCAGGCATCTCTCACTCCTGTCCTGCTGTTTCCCCTATAAAATGTTATTCAGCTTTCCCCAGCAATAATCCAACCTCAGCAATTCCCGTAACAATAACACTTTTGCAGAAGAAATTGTATTACAATCGAACCACTATCATTAGCGATGGGCTGTTATTATCCCAGAATCACACGCACAACAGAGCTGTGCTTATTACACAAGCAGCCATTTCAGGCTCGGCAGCTTTTATCACAAGAGGCCAAAACCAAATCTCCGCATTGGGGATTGAAATTCCAAGTTCTCTCTCGTCTTGTTTTCCTTCATTCTGTTCCACAGATGGGAGCCGCCTTTGCTGAGCTCAATCTCTGGGCTCATCCCAAGGCACCGGGAGGTTAAATGAGCAGCCCCAGTTAAACCAGGCCTTCCTTGACCATTGGCAGAAGGTCTCCTGCTCGGAAACCACCTGGACAGTGCTGGGTTTAATTTCCATTGCAGCTGATTGTCTGCTTGGCTATAACCAATCCAGGTGATCCACTATTGGGTTCAGTAGTACAACACCCAGCCTGTTGCTGGAAATCACATGAAAGCATCTTGGGACAGTTTCTCCGTTGCTCACTGCAAAGTGGGTATAAAATAGGATCAGACCCGAGTGGTTATGATTTACACCTACTTGGCACTCACTCTGCATTGACTGGGCAAGGAGCAGGGCAATTGCAGTGTTGCCAACTCGCAAGCTGCTATCGTGAGTCTTACAGTATTTTATGTTATTTCCTAAAGCTCCAGCTCCTGGAGTCATGTGATTATGGGACCGTTTTGGCTTCATTTTATTTTTAACTTTGTACCCCTCATGGCTGCAGAGAAAAGCTTAAAGATCTGAATACTAACAGCTCAAAAACCAGAAGGGAAATAAAAACAACCCATCTTTTTTTTTTCTTCAAATCTCATGATTTTGGGAGGGACCTGACTCATTACGTTTGAATGCTTGGAGCTGGCAATATGACAACAGAGACTAAAGATAAGCAGGGATTAAACTGATTTAAGCCTTTCTACATTACGGGTTTGCACCAGTTTAACTAGAGTAGCGATGTAGGTGAGTTGACCTGGTGCAATTTTCTACTCCAGACAAAGCCTGAGTGATGGCCCTATTGGCTAACAGAGCTCCTAGAAAGAGGAAGGAGGGTCCAGTGGTTAGGATACTTGCCGTAGACCTGGGTTCGGTTCCTGGTATGACCTTGGGCACCTCCTTTAATCTCTCTGTGCCTCAATTCCCCATCTGTAAAATGAGGATAAAGGCCCTTTCCTGCCTCCCAGGGGCGTTGTTGGGCTAAACCCATTGAAGAACATGAGATGCTCAGCAACTTTGCTGCTGAGGCCGAGTAAGGGCCTGCTCTCTACAGCAGAGTGTGGAAATGGCTGTGGGGGGGTGCAGGGCTTTGGGGAACCGGCTGAGCAGCATGGTTATGTTTGGCTCCAGCCACGCAGAGCCTGCTCACCGGTCTGTATTTATGAAGGCTCCACCGTAGCTGCTGTTTTCCCTCCTCACCTAGCCATGCCAGCTCCCCTTCAAAGCTAATGGGCTGGCACAACTCCAGTGTCCCCAGTAAAACATGCTCAGGTTTTACAAGCAGAGACATTATTTTATTGGCACAGACTCTTCTCTACAATCCCAGCATAAAACCTGTCCAGCCCTGTAAATCAACCGTGGGAGTGGCTTCAAGATTAGGCTTGATAAGTTTATGGAGGGAATGGTTTGATGGGATAACGTGATGTTAGTCAATTAGGCAATAACGTGCCATCGCGGGTAAAATGAGGGTCCGGCTGTAGAATCTTGCCTGTATGCTCGGGGTTCTGCTGATCGCCATATTTGGGGTCGGGAAGGAATTTTCCTCCAGGGTTGATTGGCAGAGGCCCTGGAGGTTTTTCGCCTTCCTCCGCAGCATAGGGCAGGGGTCGCAGGCTGGAAGATTCTGTTGTGGGTGGGTCAGCTTTTGTGGCCTGCATCATGCGGGAGGTCAGACTAGATGACCATATTGGTCCCTTCTGACCTTAAAGTCTATGAGTCTATGAGTCTATGAGTGATCTCCCCCTAAGCAGGCAGGGGACCCTCGCTCAGCTCCGAGTGAATTCATGTAAAATGGGCTATCAATTTCTGATCAGGGAGATTTCAGTTCCACGCGGCATATTTAACCGTGGCTTAGCTGCCTGATTCTCCACTTTCACCCGCGCAAATGCCGACGGTCAGCTCCTCAGCTGGTGTAAACTGGCGTGGTTCCTTTGCCTTCTGTGGAACTACACCAACTGACACCACCTCAGCATCTAGCTCCTTATCTTATCTCCATGGCCTTGTCTATACTACGGACACTTGGCATGCTAACCACCGCATAGCCCCATTAGCATGCCTGTAACTCACTATGTGTCTACACATACAAGTACTCCCAGTGATGCACAGGTGTTTCAGCCACGGCTTAGCGCAAGGCTAACCACCCTGCCAGTATCTACTGTGCCAGGCTCCAAGGCACCACCAGTGCAGGTTGAAGATTGCTGGTGTAAATGAACAGGTTTAGTGGTGGAAAAGCTGTGGATGGAATTCCACCCTGTTCTTCCAGAAGGGGCAGTCTAGGGGTCCTGAGGCCAACAGGTGGGGGGACTCCTTCAGGATTCTGGGCTGCTTCCAGGGGCTGAAATAGTCTCTGCCATACATCAGAGCAATCCCAGGACTGCTGCAATTTACAGCAGCCTCCCCAGGGCTGCCTGTGCAGTGCCGGCCAGTCCAGACCTGGGCAGATTCTCTGTAGCAGCAGGCACGACGGAGCCTTGCTCCCCATGCCACCTCGCATCCCCGGGCAAGGCTGGGGCAGGGGCTTGTGGAGAGGCGGCTTGGGCAGCCCTATGCCATGCCTGCACTGAGAGAACTCTCCCCTCGGCCCCACAGCCCCACATGGGGTGAGCTGGGAGAAAATCCTCCCTTTGTGTGTTTCAGTCAGCACGGCCTTATGGAGGAGAGGAGAAAGGGGGGAGTACAGCTCGATGGGGCAGGGGTCGAGTTGAGGAGAAGCCTCAGCTCAGAAAACCGGTTTTCCTGAACAAATCAATCCTCTTTTCCTCCAGTCGGTGTCCGCACTGACTCCCTCCAACCACGTCTGTCTGAGACACACATCCTCCGCTGCAGCAGCGAGTGAGATTATTTTGCTCTTCAAAGGGACTTGCCTGCGGCCTGAGCAGCCAGTTCTCTTCGTTGTTCCCTCACAAACTGTTATTAACATTCCACCAGCTCTTCTCTGAGGCATCCCACTGGCTTCACCCAACCCTAGATGGAGGGACCAGAAAGACCTCTGGGATCATCTGGCCCAACCCCCATCGCCACCCAGCAGGGTCCTGGACTCTCCCCAAAATTAACGCCTTCTTTAACCCCCCAAGGACAGTCAGTGTCTTGGCTGTGTCCCTTGGTACTCCTGTTCAATGTGTGATCTAAACAAGCAGGCCTTTTCACACCACAGCGGCCCTGCCAACAGCCAGGAGCAACACTGCGTTACGTTTACAGAATGCCTTCACCCCCACAAGTGCCCTGCTAAGCAGATAGGCAGGAATGGCTCCATCCTGGAGCAAAACTGTATATGGTAACAGCATGTCCTGACTTTTCCCAGCACTTCGGGACAGGAAGTGAAGAGCAATAGTCTGCCCAATTGCAGGTCAAGTTCCATGCTGATATCCCCCTCCTGCCAATATCCTTAGTGGGGTTACGCTGGGTGTCCATGGGATCTGACACTGTGGGCTGAGCTTAAATCAGCAGAGTGTGCTGGAATTTGGCCAGGACACCAGGGTCAGTGCTCCAACTCATATAGAGAGAGTGAAGGGAATTTTATTGACAAGTGGCCACATTGTCAATTTTGCATCTCATCCGCCCCCCCCAAATAAAAGGGAACACAATTCCCTGGCCCCTTGTACCAATACAGACTCAGAGAGAGGAGCACCACCTACAGAGTGGCCAGCACCCCTTCCTGTGCCCCCGGGGGGGGTGCTGGTGGGCTCCCACCCAAGCGCTAACTAGGCCCAACCTTGATTAGCTCATGAGACACAACAAGATCACAGCCCAGGATAAAAAGAGTGGGGCTGTGGTGCAAGGACAGGAAGCAATCAGGGCCCAGGGGCATGTTTTCCTCCAGATCACAGGATCATTTCAGAATGGTGGCCTGTGAGGGGTGTTTGAATTTCTCTGGACCTCAGATGCTTGGGGCAAGCTTCTCTGGAGAGGAGGAGGGTGCAACACACTGACCAAGTGTGTATCATCTGTCTTCCTCCAGTGGCTGTGGCACATGGAGGACAAGAGCTTGCTACTGCTGCCAGCTAAGGAAGTTACCCCTTCAGCTCAAGCTGGAGGGGCTTGTACCTTTGGTCCCAGATTCTATCATTCTAAAAGCTATTTTAGGGACCACCTTTTTGGTGTGTGTGTGTGTGTACAGCACCTAGCACAATGGGGTCCTGGCCCATGACTGGGGCTCCTAGGTGCTACCATAATACAAATAATAAAGATAATGAACTAACCTCCTAAAATACCCAGCCCTCTTCCCCCAACACCGTTCAGAGTTGATCAGTTTTACATGGGCCGTGCTTCAGTGGCTTCCCCTGCTGCTCCATCATTCAGTCTGTGTGACCAGGAGGCCTAGATGCACCCTATTCATTGACCCTACACAGAGTTTGGTTGCTAAGTGGTTCTGGCCCTCCAGGAGCGGGGACGCAGAGGGGGGTGGGAACGGAGCTGTTCTGCAGCAGCCAGACCCATTGGACACATGGGTGTCTTTTCTTGAATACTCATTTCTGGGCAAGTTGTCCTCTTAGGTGCCAGGAACTTATTTGGGGACATAACAGGCACTTCAGGAAGAAAACAAACCCAGAGTCAGGGAGGCAGGAGAGGGAGCTGTAGGGAGAGTCAGGCAGAGGACCAGCTGATAACCTCCAAGTACTCATCAGAGGAATGTATGGCTGCAGAATCCAGACCGTGCCCTGCAAAGTAGGTGGTGTAGACAGATGCTGCTTCTTGGGAACGGGGCTGAATTTCAGATGTTTCCCCAGAAGGCTTTGCTCCTGGAGATGTTAAATAAAGATTCATGTGATCAGCAGAACCATCACAGTATGGGGCTGGGCTGCTGTCAGAGCCATCTGCCCCCCGCTCCTCCAAGAAGTTGCATTTGGTTAACATCCTAGGTCAGAGCTCTTGTTTACACAGACACCAGTCTGCAGCTGGGGTAAACTGGCTTCACCCCATTGGAGACGATGGAGCGGTGCTGAATGACACCAGCTCGGCCCTGAATGTGGATTTCTTAAGGGTTGATTTGCAAGGGGGGATTTCCGAGGCAATGCAGCCAGGAATAGACACTTGAATTCTTCCAAATTCCCTGAACCGTATTGGAAACATCCAGCTTTTTTGTCTGCGATGGAGAGCTGCAGAGCGAGATCAGAGCTGCTGGAGAAGAGGGAGGGTTCTCTGCAGGGCCAAGAGGTTCAGGAACAAAGCACCTTTCTCCTGATGAAACCTCTTCTCTCTCAAGTCTCCAGTCTCTGCTGAAATTTGTCCCTAGGCTTCCACGGGCTTCAGCAGCTGCATATTGCCTTATCTCCCCCTCTCAGGTGCTGTCTCTATGCTCCATCCCAGATGGAAGCAGTTGTGACAAACATGGGCAGCAGGGAGGAATCTGGAGCGTGCTTTGGGGCTGACAGCTGGGCCACGGGCTGGGAGGAGGCAGGAGGGAGTTTCATTTCACAGACCTGGTAACTAAAGATAAAGTTCAAACAGCCATGCTGCCACAATGCCTCTCCACAGCTTTGTCTGGGAATTCAAGAGCCTGTACTCATAGCGGGCTGCTTCTGGTTAAGATGGTAGTCAACCTCGCCCACTGTTTAGAGATTCACCCTGCAGCTGGGGCTTGGAGGGTTTGGGTATTTAGATATGATGTAGAGTCTGGTTTTTCACCCTGATTCCTGTGGACAGTGCCTGTCTGCCTACATCCTTGGGGTCGTTTTAGGAATAAGGCATTTGCGCATGGAACTCAGTCATGTGAAATTAATTATTGGGAGTTCTCTATAATCAGCACCGTTTCTTTGGGGCTCCTGTGATCTCAACCGTGCTGCCTGATTCCAGTGGCTGGGAGCTTCTGAGCTCGAGCCCTCTCCCTACAGTCACTCCAGCGAATTCAGAGCAGCCCACGCTCTGTCATGTATCAATGAGGATGTGACGCCGGTTGCACTGATCTGCACTGACACAAGCAATAGCACGGCTGGAATGGGGAGCTTTGCAGCTCTGACCAGCTCTCTCATAGCAGTTTTACATCTGTTAGCCTTCACAGTGCTCTCGCTGGGTGGATTTCTTTTGCTTTTTGTGTCCAAACTATAAAAAATCCACCATCAGACCCATGTTTACTTTTGTTTTAAAAGTATAACTCTATCTTTCTGGCCAGGTGTCCTGAGTGCACGGTCAATTTCTGAAAGGTCTGCACATGGAATTAAAAAATTCATGGTACTCTAGGAAAAACCAGCACCCCTTTGTCTCTCCCCCACCCCCAAAGCTAATGAATAGAAGGGAGATTTCTCCTTCACCTAGGAGAGGGCAACTCAACCACTGACGCTCAGATCCGAGACAGAGCTCCTTAAAAAGAGAGGGCCAGAAGGTCATATAAGTGAGGTGTTGGACCAGACACAAGTAGATCCAGTTCCACCTTCCACTGCTGAGCGCAGGGGGCCAAGGTAAGACCCTAGAGAGATGGATGTGTAACGCACTGTGTCATGTCTCCGTCTAGTCACTGGCCCACCTATTGGATCACAGCCTGCTTCTTTCACAGCCAGTGGAGTTAGTCCTTTGGCTTAGTCTGGGCTTTGTCATCTGCATTGTCCCACAGGAGCACCATTGTAAGGGTGGCTTGTAGGTGGAGATGCGGTTATAAAACTGCAATGTAGATGTTCGGGCTCGGGCTGGACCCAGGCTCTGGGACCCCACGAGGGGGGGAGGGCCTGATCCAAAGCCCATTAGAAAAGATCCTCATGAACTTCAATGGGCTTTGGATCAAGCCATAATTGATTTGTCCCTTCAGTTGCTGATGGTGCGTCTTCCATGCTGAATGCAACAGCATGCAGAGAACACGGGGCTCCTGATCTGTTGCTTCAAGCTATTTTTCTGAACGTTAGATTCCAACTGTTGCACCTCTCGGCATTCCTTTAGCTTAAAAACTAAACTGCTGATCCGATCCTGTTGGAAAACCTAGAATCTTGTCAATTTCCTGCTGGGCACAGCTTCAATCTAGGGCATGTGCTTATGGCCAAGTTATCAAAGCTGGAGAAGAAGATAACAAGAGAAGAGCTGTGACAGCCCACTAAATCCAGCGTCACTGTCAGGTTTAACTCAAACCCAAAATCGCTTGCAGCTGTAGGAGTGGGAGGCGTTCGCTAGCAAGGGCCAAAACAGCAGCTTTTGCTATAAAAAGAGCGTGGAAGAGCCTGGTTTCCTTTCCAGTTTGCTGTATTTTATTATTTATATAGCACCATGGGTGTAGGTGGCACTTTGCAGACAGATAAGAAGACCGGGTCCCTACCCTCTAATAAATAATGTATTATTATTATTTTGTTTTAAACATTGATAGGCCTAAAGCTAAGGTTTGGGAATAACACTGTCCTTCTGACATTAATTATCCTGAGAAATTCTGCGCACACAGCCCCAGACATGTGGGGCTTAGGGTGACTCTGACAAACAGCTGAATTTTTGGTCCTGGGGTTAGGGCACCAACTTAGGAGACCCAGGTTCAGTTCTTGGCTCTGCCACAGACTCCTTTGTGACCTTGGACATGTCACTTAATCTCTGTGACCTCAGCTCCCCATTGTTCTTCCACCCTTTGTCTGGTTAGATTGTAAGCTCTTTGGAGCAGGCTTTGCCTTCCACTATGTTTCTGCTAAGTGCTTAGCATAATGGGTCCCTGAGCTTAGATGAGGGTTAAATATAAATAATTATAACAATGGCTGCTTCTCCAAACCGAACCCAAACTCAGAGAATTCCCCCAGCCCTAGTTTTCTCTCTCTAATATTTTCCAGCAGCTGGGTGTCTCAGTTGCGCCAAGCTCTTTGCTTGCCTTAGACCAGGTCTCTCTGGGCCCTGAGCTTGCTGGCTCTTTTCCTTCCCCCCACCCCAGCTGGCTCAGCTCACATTGCATCCTTTAGATGCCTTGCTGCAGTTCCTCCTAACCCATTTGCATGGATGTGAGCAAGGCCGAGGAGGACCCTGCGATCCATTTTATTCTCCCCTTGCAGCCCTCTGAAATGTGTTAATGTAAAAGTGATTGATGGCCTCCTTCATTGCTCTTTGAATTATTGAGAAAATAATTACAGGAGCAGCAGCACCTGGGGGGCCCGTGTGTGAAGCTGACGCGCTCAGTGCATCGAGATGCTCTGTCTCCTCCAACCACAGTCTCTCCGACTCGCTGTTTGGTGATGCTGAATCAGCTGCCTGTGACGCAAAGCCGCTGGCTGCTGTTTCGGCCAGGTGTTGCTTTGCCATGCGCTAGATCCAGCACCTCCCCAATGGCACCTCTGAAGGCCACTGCCAGGCAGAGAAGCAAATGCAGTTCTGTGCGTGGAACGCTTTGCATGATTAAAATTATGCTTAGAAGGGTCTAAACCAGGGATCATTTACATTCTTCTCTTTCACATCATGCCTTTCTGGGAAGAAGGAAAGGGAGTGTAAGCTCTGATCTACACACAGATTTGGAACCATATAACTATGTTGGATTGGGGGGGTGATTTTTTATTGATATAGCTATACCGGATGACCCTCGGGCGGATATACTGGTACAAAGGTGCCTTACACCAGAAAAACTTATTCTGTTTCCCCTAAGGGGAAGCTATACTAGTATAAACACCTTGATACTAGTATAACGCATCCATGCTAGGGGGGTTGTACTGCTGTAGCTGGCGTGGTTTAGTTTTTTGTGTGCAGAAAAGCCTTAAATTAGTTAATAGTCCTGCTGTAATGACCAACAGGCAGATTTTCAGAAATGCTCAGCACCCACAACTGGCTTCAGATTTTCCAGGCAGCTCAGCTCCCAGTTCAGCATCGAAACAAAGTGGCTAGATTTCCCACGCGCTCCATACCCAGTAGGATCCCCTTATTCTCCAGGGCTGAGCCCCTTTGAGAAGCTGGCCCTGACTGCCTAGGCAGAAACTCATTTCCAATAATAGTCAGGGCTGGTTTGCACTTTCCCCATTGCCATTGCTTGGTTGCTCTGCCTTCCCCTGCAGCAGCAGCACATCTGAATCAAAGCTGCTGCTCGCTTCTGCTGGTGCCGTCTGTTCCCTGTGATCATAATAAATAGATAACAATAAAATAACAGTAATAGTCATTAGCTATATACTCATACCAGAGCAATGAGCGCCATTGGGATGTCTATGAATAAATCAGTCTAGTGCTTTTCATCTTCAGAGCTCCCAAGCGTCGTGATACTGAATCCTTTACATTCAGGATCAGTTCCACGGGGTTTCAATCATGATCCATGCTGCAGCTATTTGAGATAGCTTTTTAATCAGACAGTGCTGCCTAGGAATGGAGAGCAGCCACTGAGTGAAAACATGGCTGAGGCACCTCCTCATCATCTTTGGACATGTTCATGTTTTCATATGAACAGTGTTGTCATGACTCAGCCCAGGAGACAGAAACCCTCCCCAATGCCGCCCCCTCCTTACCACTCACTCTCCGGCCCTTTAACTTTGGCGAGCCACTTAACTTGATCTAAAGCAGGCCAATCGACCCAATGCTGTGGATGCAAAGGAGCCAGGCTAAAACTACGGCAGCCTGGAATGTTCCTAAATTTGGATGTGAAGTGGATTGTAAAGGTATTTTAATGGACAATAGTCATTACCTAAATTAGTTCATTAATCCAGCAGTTCAGAATCTCATTAGCTCACTGAGACTCCTAGGAAGAGGTTAACAAATTAGTTTACCCTTAAGAGGTCCTGGATGAAACACCATTAAGGAGAGACGTCATGGTGGGGATGGATGGATGTTTGCTCTTGCACTGGATGGAGCTTGGAGCCATTACCAAACAAGGGGATCTCAGAACTGCATTAGGAAGCTGTATTTCGTATCCTGTGTTGCACTAGGATGGAGCCCTCCTTCCCCAGCCCAAGCCCCATTTGGCACATGCATCCATTCTCATTTGTTAATTTTACACCTCCTTTACACGGGTCCTGCTGATTACACAAGGCATTGGAGAAGCAGATACTCAGTCTATGCCCCAGAGAGAAGAGACCTTCACTACAGCCTACTAGGAGAATAGCCACAGGCATCCAGGGATAGGACTCGGGCTCCATTGAGTGGCTTTTCAACCTCAGTCTTTGTCAGGTCCAGCAGCAAAGCAATGCCTGAAGATTGACAGTACGGGTCCGGGATACTCTCTCACTTACACACAATCTCTCTCATATGAACAGAAAGGATATTTTTGACACCATGATTTTGAGACAAGAGCGACACTTTCCTTCATTCAGTGAGAAATGGCTTTGGTATTTACTTCGCTGGACCAGTCTGCATCATTTCTGGAACAAGGGCTTTGAAAAATTCACATGCTAATTAGTGCCGTTGGTTCCACGATGACTGAAATGCACAGGCTTCCTGTTGGTCAAAATGTGCTTTTGTCTGCAAAATTTTCAGATTAACATTCATCACAGACAGGCAGATTTGACAAGAGATGACATTGTATTTGCAATAACTCGTGCTGTGTATTAATCAACAAATTAAAATGCAGTCAATACTGCTCAGGAACATGTGCAAGTGATCTGTTCCTTTCCTTCCGAGGAGCGCCTGATACTAGCTGTTTGGCTCATACTAAGTAGTGAAGGGAAAAGCTTCAGGATGCACAGAGGCTGGGAATGGAAGTTTAACCAGTTTGTATCCAGACCAGTGGTCAGTTAAGGCTGGATCCTAAGTCCACTGATGTCTAACTCCCAGTGGCTCTAAAACCTTGCTGGGAAGTGTTTTTCTTACGAAATCCCCATGTTTTCCTGGGTTTGGTCAAGCTAAAAATACATCCAGAAAACAGCCGCTTTGCATGCAATATCTCCCCTCTCATCTCGTCTGAGGGCAGGTAGTGCACAGCTACACTGGGACACAATATCCGCTGGCTGGTTTCTGGGTGGAGTTTTTGGTGTTTGGTTTGACCTATAAACTGCACACGTGTTTGAAGAGCAATAAGGCTGTACAGCGCATGTCAGGATGCAGGCTCGGGCACTGAGAGCCAGGACTCCTGGGTTCTAGTCCCAGCTGTGCTACT
Source organism: Emys orbicularis (assembly GCF_028017835.1). NCBI lineage: Eukaryota > Metazoa > Chordata > Testudines > Emydidae > Emys > Emys orbicularis. The sequence continues at coordinate 29,635,047 of NC_088697.1, read as the reverse complement.
GACTTGCTGTGAACACTGGGCCCAGTTCCCAGGTACTCTGTTCAGCACTTGGTGCAGGAGCAGAGAGGCAAAGGTGGCTTTAAGCCAATGGGGTGTCCTGGAGCAAACTGGGAACTGCCCAGCCCCCAATATCAATTAGAGCAGCCTGGGTGCTGCTCTAACTTACGCTCTGCTGTACAGGTAGCGTGCTCTGGCCAAACCCCCTCCTTGCCTTTGACCCACCTCCTTCTTCCCCCAACACCCTACCTACCCCTAGGGCTGGAAACAAGGCTGGCACAGGCCCCTTAAGCTAGCTCAGTGCCTACCAGGGAGGCCACTTACAGTGGGCTATTGTCAGGAGCCCATTTCCACCCTCTTGTTGCTGCACAAAGGGCCTTACTGTCAGTGAGAGTCAGGCCCATTCCTTACTTATCCCCATTTATACAGCACTTGTCCCATGCCAGGCCCACGTGGTAGCTCTTTGTTCCAGCAGAGGCATCCACTTCTTCCTTTTCCTTTGCTAGGATGTGGTCAGCCCTTGGAATAAATTGAGTGCAACTGACCTTCCATCCAACCCTTAGCAAACGGCCATCTAATGCTTCCTCACTCCCCTGAACAGTCCTTCCTTCCTGGGACTGCATCTTAGACTCTCCCCCCCCCAACCCCTCCCCCCCCCACACACACACACCCAGATTGCAAGCAGCAGTTCTGCTGCGCCTGGAAATGTGAACTCACAGCAGCCGTTGATTTGACGGAGAGCTTGCTTGAAACCAAACAGGGTTCTGCAGCCAGGAATTAATGTTTTGGAACACAATATTATTGGATTGATTTTAAATAGATGTTTCCCTTCTCTTTGGTAATAAAGTGAGTGCTGCTAAGGAAACCAGAGGAAATGATATAAGCATTGCCTGCTTATTGCTTTGAAAGCGTCTTTCGATATTCCCCTCCCACTGTTGGTGCTGGAATGTGAGTGCCAAATGACAGGCAGAAGAGAGCAGATGAATACCTATTTATGCAGAAATATGAAATGTATGAATAGTTATTTTGAGGACCAATGTATTTTGACAGGTATCTAATTTCATTCTGTTGATAAAATGCACTTTGGAAGGAAAAAAAACAGCCATCAACTACAGAACATAAGAAAGTACTTGACAATCTCTGTGGGTAAAAAAAAAATACCCAAAACACATTTATCAGACATTACAATGCAATTTAATTTAATGTAATCATAAATGTGTTTAAAAAAAGAGAGAGAGAGAGATGCAAATATCCGGAGATTATTTATGCAGCACAAACAACAGCAGAAAGTAAAGATGTTCCGGTAATGCACAGAGGCACATTGAACAGCTCATCTGAAAATTGGTGATGAACAAGAATCCACCCACCCCATCAGAATTTTCCACTGGAAACGGAGTAGTAGTGGTAGTATTTATTATTAATCATGTTTATCGGGGTAGTGCCTAAGCATCAGCCAAGAATGGGGCCCATTGTATTAAGCACTAAACAAACACTGAGGGCCCCTGCCCCAAAGCGCTTACAACCTAAATAGACCAGCCAGACACAGAATGGGGGAAGGGGTAGCATGCACAAGCAGAGTGAACAATATGATTTTAGCAAATGGCTTGTTATTGCCACCATTTTTGTTGTTGTTTTGGGTGAGTTTAGTTAGGAAGAGATCAGCTCAGTAGAAAGATTAGAGAGAGTAAGAGAAAGGGGCGAGGGGGGGTAGGGCAGGGGAGAAGACGGTAAGAGAGGGCAGATGTGCAGTGACGAGATTGAAGGGAAACAAAGGATGGGCTTGTGGTTAAGGTGCTGACTTGGGATGCAAGAAATGTGGGTTCCATTTTCAGCTTGGGCCCTGATTTCCTGAGTGTCTCTGTGCACACGAGTGCCCATCTCTGTACCTCCGTTTTCCCTCCCACCCCATGTGTATCTAGACTGTAAGATCTCTGGCTGCGTCTTATTGTCTTCCTGGACAGCACCCAGCACAATGGGGCCCTGAGCTCAGTTGGGACTTCTAGACACCTCTGTAATACAAATAAGAGGGCTGGTCAAAAAACTTCCATCAAAACTATTTTTGGATGGGAAATTGGGCTTTTGACTTTAAAAAAAGTATCCGCGTTCCATGGAGAACTTTGACTTTTCATAGACAAACCAAAAACTCAAAAACTGGAAACTTCCAGTCAAAAAGTTGAAATTTTCTGTGAAAGAAACCAGCTCTAACCAGTTAGATCAAAGGGCTGCCACAACCCTCAGCACCTCCTCATCCACTGCGCAGTGCACTTCCTTTCACCTTGCCTTTAATAATATAGCACAGAACACAGCAGACTTCAATGCATAAAACAAAGCAACATGCTGTTCTCTTCCCAACTCTGTGGGTTAGGATGGAAGAACGAACAAATGTTAGTCATGTCGCATAATACGTTGCTGGAAGGTGCCCTGATACCACGGTGAGGGGCCTGGGATAAGAACCTGAGCATAACAAAACTGGCCGTGATGCAACAGCAGTTTTCAACATTTGACAGGATTGCAGCACTAAGTGGAACGGACTCTGCTGGTGGCCTCTCTTTACCATTTAAGTCTACAGAGCTAGTGAAGAAAGCAGAATTTTTTTACTGTGGCTTATAAACCCCCAGTGCTTCCAAGAGACTGAGCAGATATTAAATATAGTGGACAAACAACAAAGAAAAATAGCCTATTTGTGTCTAACTCACTTTCCATAAGAGGAAAGTTAATGGCTGTTTCACTGAGAGTTGCAATTTCCTAATTCCTTTGGTGTCAATAGTTGATTGTCTTGATTCAGGCAACACAAATGTGTCAGAGCTGGAGTTTCAATCTCCATTTAATGCATTTCTCGGCTGTGGTTATTTCGCTGATAATGCAAGAGAATTTCATGGCTTTTTAAGCAAGACGAGGGAGCATGGCTGGATTTACTGCCAGTGAAATATTGAAAGGAGGAAGTTCAATTTAGCAAGGGTGGTTGTGGGTTGCTGATCTGGAACTCTGTGGAAGAATGATAACGCGGGAAACAATTTTTCCTCAAAGTTAATAAAAAATTATGATTGTAATAAAAGTTAATTACTAAATCTCATCGGCTGTAAAAAACGGCAGGGAACACAGAGAACTCTGTTTTGGGGAAGAAGACCGAACTAACCTGGCTGTCACTATCACACCAATGGAGTAGTGACTCCAATTGTCAAACAATACCAGGGATTGTCCTGTATCAGCAATGGGTCTGATTCCCAGCTCGTATATAGTGTTTTGACAGGAGAGCTCAAAGCACTTTGTGTGTCAGTTTGCCCAGCTGTGAAATGGGGATAATGAGACTGTAGAGAGGCAAAGTGACTTACCCAAGATCACCTAGCAGGTGCCTACTGGTTTTGGGCTGGAACTAAAGGCGTTGGTTTGACCTATACAGCCCTATGGCCTGTGACCTGCATATCTAAAGGACCACCTCTCGCCACGTCACCTTGCCACAGCACAAGTCAGTTTAGAGGCTCAAATTCAAGTCCCCTCCATTTAAAAGAGACAGAGCTGCTGGGAAATTTTGTTTGCAAGTGGCCCTGCGCTTGGGAAGCTTGGTCTGAAACAACTAGGACTTTTAACCTTTAGGGCACAATGGTGTTCCTGTGTTTGCCCCTGTATACCACAAGGGCTAGTGGTTGTGGATGAGGTAAGGCCATTTGGGGGTCTGTTTTCTGGGTTCCTCCCACCCATTTTCTGGTCTGGGGTGAGAAGAGGCTTGTTACTTTGGTGATTGTTTAATGTAGCTGTATTTTCTTACCTACGGCAAAGGTGCCCAGAAGAACTGTGCTTCCAACCCTACCCTAATATAACATCAATCAAACATCCTTAATGGCATTAGGAAGTCAGTGTGGTCCAGTGGGGAACAGAGAGTCTGTATTCTTCCGTTCTCTTGCTGGCTCCGGGAGGGGAGTGTGATGAAGTGGATAGAGATGGGGGATGACATCAGTGCAGAAGAACTAAGCAGGCAAGACAGTCACAGGGAGGGAGAAGAGATCAGATCTTGATTGAACCCAGATCTCTGGATTCCAGTCCAGTGCACTGCCCCAAAAAGCAAACTGCTTCTCTAAACTGCTGTTTCTTTAACTCCATTTCTATAGCACAACAACTGACAGCTGTGGTTTTGAATCCAACCCTATAAACCTTGGCCTGGATGGTCCTTGGAAGCGGAGTTCCCCTTGCCTTCCACGCAGTCCATCCAGGGCACAGCGGGTGAGGAACAGTCTGTGCAGTGGGGATAAGTTTACACGACAGCTGCTCAGGCTGTACCTGCCCTGTGTACAGACAGCTTTAGTTTTCAGGCCTTTCATTCCAGTGTCTCTCACTGAGGAGAAATCTAGTGAGGAGAAGTAAATTGCTGCTGACTCAAGCCTTCCAGATGACAATTAAAGTGAAGGATAGGGCGGAACTACACTGGATGGCTGGTACGGTTGCAAGGCCGTATATCTTACGCACAAGCACCTCCCCATTTACCGGAGGGGTAACAAAGACACCAAAGAAAGCCAGTTTCTCTGCAAGGGCTATGTTGTAATTTCTGCTGATGAATTACAAATGTCCTAGTAAAGGATTTTATGGATCAAGTGGCATTTAATGAACTGGAGTGGAGTTCATTGAGAAAAACAAAGGGAATTGCTTTCCAGATGCTTCCAGAACTTTCTTTAGCCTTCTGCAGGCATTGAGGAGAAAGGGGGAGACACCCTCAGCTAAGCCCAGAAATGCCAGTCTGATATATGCCTAGCACCTTTCATCTAAGTGAGTCACAAAGTGCCTTACAGCCGATACTACCAATTTGGATGGATGGATGGATGGATGTGCATTAATGATAACTGCTAGGCAGGTAGCAAGCTGGCACTACTGTCTATTATGGAAAAGGTGCTCTTGTTACTGTCACTTCTTCCCCTTTTGTCTGTTTCATACACTTGTCACATCTTGTCATAAACCTAGACTGTGAGCTGTCTGGGGCAGGGATTGTCATCTTACTCTTTGTTTTTTGCATTGCCTAGCACAAAGTGGCCGTTTTCCTTGATTCTGCAATGCAACCTATAACGATAACAATGAAAAGCTATCTTAACACAATGTTAAGTTCACACTATTAACATCTTAGAAATCAGAAAATGCAAAAATTAAGGTTCCTGCAGCCAAGATCAACAGGTGGTTGTTGTTGTTTGTTGTTCAGATAACCATCGAGGGAAGTTGAAGGGACATTTTTCCAGTGGAAAAAGCATTTGTTTTTAATCTAACTCAGAAATGGCTGGATGACTTTTGCTCAAACCCTTCTAAATTCACTCAACTTTGGACTGAGACCGAGCAAGGAAAAATGGTCAGAAAAGGAGACTTTTTCAGAAAGCTATGGCGCAGGGGAGACTAGAAACGAAACACTTTTGCATCTTCACTATAATGTTTGCTACTGAGAGCACTTTATTACAGGTGGTAGGTAGACAGGCACATGCCTGTCACCGTGGCCATGAGTGAAGTGCAAGAGCTATTTAGCAGGGTGAGATTTAAATCCTGATTGAAGGTGTTTCTGAAAGTTCTAGTCTAGCTCATGCAGGAAGTAGTTCAGGGAAGTTCTATGGCCTGTGTAATACAGGAAGTCAGAAGGGATGATCACAGCAATCCCTTCTGGCCTTGCAATCTATGAGAACAGCACCATTGCCAGCAAGTTCAGGACACGAGGCCAAGTGGAATCTTGCGCCCAATGGAAAGTAGTAGAAGGAAATTGGGAAGCAGCATGTAAAGGAAAGAAGTTGCAGTGGGACCAGGGCAATGAGGCTTCCCTCTCTTCTTGTGGTCACTAACGATCCCAGGGTACTGTTCAGAATTGGTCAGGACTTCACTTGTCCATCTCATCATCAGAACTGAGATGAAAAAGGAGAAGAGCTCTGTGGAGCTTGAAAGCTGGTCTCTCTCCCCAACAGAAGTTGGTCCAACACGTTATTACCTCACCGACCTTGTCTCTCCTCATTAAAATGGCCATGGAGCAGCAGCACAGAACCACCCTAGCGCTCTATTGGGGCTGACTCAGAGAACAGGGTACTGCTTAATGTAGCACCAACAGCACCACCAGTACGACTTGTGCTTCCCCCAGCTGTCTCCTATCCGAAGGCTATCCAGCCCCACCCTGCTTAGCTCTTAAGAGATGACAAGTTCACCCCTTGAGGTGGATTGGCTGCAGCCAGCTTCCCAGCCCCGGGAAGCAATTAGCCCCAATTCAGGGCTTCATAAGGAGGCAGGGGTTAATGAGACAGCTCTGCTTATGCCATAGCAACAAGCATCTTGGCTTTAAGCTCGGTGCCCGCACGTTTCCCAGGGCAGATTGATGGGGATGGATAAGATGGATATGCTAACCTGCAAAAAGAAGAAAAAAAGTTAGAGCCATTGGATTGCAGCTGCATAATAATGCAGGTTGCTTAGCAACCAGAACACCTGCAAACCAGTTTAATTAGGATGTCTTTGAGCCTCTGATCAGCCTGAGCACACAAGAGCTGGAACCTGCTGGGGAGAGGAAGGGGCTGGCTTGGATTCAGGGTGCTCATGTATTAGCTCTTTCCTTGCAGCTCCAGGCTCTGAGAATGTCAGAGAGTCTGGAAGTGAAGCTAGGCAGTGAGTAGTCTGAGGCAGTGATGCCAGACCTCAAAGTCCTTGCCGAATCCGGGTGCTCTGCCTCTGCAGTACAGCCTGAGCACAGGGCTCCAAGCAAGGCCATAAATCTCTGCATCCCATTCGGCTGGACGTCTGGAACACCACTCATGTCTTTATTTTTCCCCTAGAGGGTAATCACTGCACTCAGCTACCAAGCTAAAGGCAGCCTCCGACATCCCATGTGGGTTTTTACAGCAGGGAGAATAAAATCTAAGAGCCACTGTAAACTTAGCCAGAGAAGTTAAACTACCTTCGTCTGCCAGTATTCTACTTTTAGGCAATAAACTTCAATAGGATTCTGGGATCCCTTTACAGGTCGTGATTTCATGATGTGCCTTTTATGGCAGCATCTTATAAGCATATCCATTGTTCGGACAAAAACGTGTTCATTTCACCCACGCCTACAAGAACGGGTCAGGATGGATAGACAGACAGACAGTCATGCATGCTTTTCAGTGGTGACCCAGATTACTAGCTCCTTCTGGGTTTATTTTTTTAATTCCAGCCAATTATTACATTCCACTGCAAGCCCCCTATTCCTCCTGCTGCGCATCCTGTTTTAAAATCTGCTTCTTTCCTGAACCCTTCCTGCATTGATCTCTTCCCCAGTGATGTCTCCATCTGGTACCTCCTCCATATCAGTTGTCGTATGGATTATACATCTCAGAGCAAGAATGTGGGCTCTTTGGGGCAGCACTCTTTTTAAGCGCTGTGCAAAGGAACAATTGCAACGCCATATACATTAGAATATTCCCAACATGGAATTCCCATTCTAATTGGCATTGTATTTCAAAGGGACATGGTGGACTGTAGTTTGGAAGGCTTAGCTCTGGCCATAGACTGGCGGAAAGTCATTAGTGGAAGCAAAGGACTTTTCTATTTCAATCCATCATACCCACATTGCATGCCGTGGGACAGCTAACTTACGGGCCTACCTTCTCCACTGCCTTGAACCTTGTGTAGCACGTGAACTTGGGCAGTGTAAGGGCAAAGTTCACACAACATGGTGATGGGAGCTGCAGAAGTACCCAAACAGAAAGAAAGTGGGTCTGACAAGCTACCATTCGGATTCAATGGGAGTTTTACACCTACACGGGGCAGGAAAGTGGAGATTCAGCTGGCTGAGTGTCTGAATAGTAGCAGAGCTAACACTCTTGGAAGTCTAGGCAAGAGTTCTACTAGGTGACCCCAATAGGGTCCTTTCCCAGCCAAGCAAGAGCTGGTCTCAGCTGGAAGTCCTTCACACTAACCCTTAACCACATACCCTGTGCTCCCTAATTATGTACATCTGCCATCTTCAGTGGCTTTAATTTAGTGCCATGCGCTACAGCAGCCTCTGCACACATGGCCTGAGCTTGCTAACACTGCCTCTCTCCATTTGCCTCAATGGTGCAAAAGCTGTTCTGCAGGGGTCATGCTGCACTCTGTGTCCTCTGTGCTAGAGATACAAGCATGCGTCTCTTCCATCCTCATCTGGCTTGCCGCAATATTCGCAGCCATGCAATGGGGGTGCCTCGGGGGACGCAGACTGGGTGTGGTTCCCGCTGGCTTGAGCCCAGGGGGATTTTCACCTACTATTGGGAAGAAGCTCTGAAGGTGGTTTTATGTATCTGCATTACCTATGCACTTCCACGTGTCACCAGCAGGCCTGCGTTAGTGTCACCCACTGAGCAATCCACGGTAGCAATCAGAGCATGCACCTGTGTTTATTTCTTAAGCACTTTAAATTGTTCTACTGCTGTAGGCAGAGTCATTAATATCTCTGGGCTGTCTCAGGCAAGGACGTGCACACCAGCCTATTTGCACGTCCCACCATAAGCGTGATAGACGGCGGAAAGGATTTGGATACCTGCTGCCCTGGACTCTTAAGGGTGGAGGAGAAGTGAGAGGAATAAGAACCCTCCCATCTTGCAACACGTGTGCATTAAGATGGAGCCCTTCTTGCCCCATTCCTGGCAGCACTCTGGGCCATCAGAGCCGCCACTGTTTGCTAGGATCTGTTTCCTAGCACTTTACCTGCTGCCGTGCTTGAGGCTCTGCAGGCAGGTTGGAGGGCTCTGATGTCTCCTAGGACATTTTATTGTGAGCAAAAGCAATGGAATCCAAGGAGCCATCCATGAGAAACAATAAGGTAGCCAAAAATGACCAACTTCAGCAATCTGAGCTTCCCCCTGAGGGGAAGACAAGGGCTGGGCACCGAGCTACAGTTGTCACTCTTCCCCTGCTGCTCAGGACCTCGGGCTGCCAATGCACCGAGCCCCACACTTACCCCTGTGTGGAGAAGCGACTGGCATTTCCATCCAATGTACGTTCCAGACTGTATCAGAAGAAAAGGTCTGTTGTGAGATGCTTCTAATGGAGTTGCCATGGTTGCAGCATGACATTGCTTAGCAACGGGCTCCAGCAGCACAAAGTTTCCAAGGTATGTGGTTTATTTTTTGCCATTTATTCACCCAAATGGATTTGATTTATCTCTGTCCCCAGAATAAACACACAGGGGTGGGATCTGTGTGTGTGTGTGTGTGTACAGTACCTATTGATTTGGGGGCAAGATCTCTGCAAGCAGCACAGCAGAACGAGGTGCTTCGGGGAAGCAGGAGAGTAGCATGGCCAATTGGGTCGTGAAAGGGCAGGAGAGGGCAGCAGGACTGTCTGTTGCACTCACACAGGTACCAGTGCCCCCAGCAAGAAGGGACAAGAGATGGAGGAGATAGACCCAGCGATGGGTTAATTTCATGGGGACCACCATGCTTTTGCAAGTTCATATTTGAAACCCTGTTTGAGATCCCAGGTTGGTAACTGAATCCGGGAGCCAGCTTATGAACTACAAACACATGTACATCTACAAACAAATATTAGAAACCACTTCCGGCTGAGCTCATGGCTCCGCTTTTTCTGTGCAGCCATTGACACCTGATGGTGTATGGGGAACGCCAGGGAAAGCCCCGCAGTCCTGCAGCGAAGAGTCCACCCGGGGCACCTCCCCATCTCCAGTCAGCCAGAGCTGCAGCCTCGCAACACTAATGACTCGTGCAGAAAGAGGCATTAGACGCTATCAAATCGCTCCTTCCCATTAGACATAGGAATAAATTGCTTCACATTGAAGGGTTGGGGGATTTTTCTGTGCATCATTTCTGGCAAATAAGCCATCCCTTCTCCTTATGGCCCAGGAGGCAACTGCCACTAGTAGCTGATGCTCTGGGAAGCAGTTTGTCTTTGTTATCAGGGGAGAAGGAGCTAGAGAGATCAGTAAAGCAATCAGTTTTCTTCCTAAAGCCAGCGCTCTAACCACTGAACCATCCTTCCTCCCTCTGACACACACGCTGCTGCCTGAACATCAGTGCACATTCATGCACCTACCAGTGTGCGCACACACCAACACACAAACCTGTCTATGCTTGTGCAGACAGGCACCTACCTACACTACTGCACGGGCATATCTACAGCTCTGCAGATGAATGCACCTCAACCAGCTGTGTATCCTTAGCAGGGAAGATCAATGTACAATTATTCTGCACACAGCTGATGTTATCAGATTGCTTTTAATGCAAACAAACCCACTGATACTATGTGCCTAAGTGATCCAACACACTGCTGCAGCCATTCGCTTTGGGGACAGATAAGGAAATGCAGATTATCTGTCAGACACCCCTGCTTCACTTCAAACTCCCTGCCACATAGAGAATGCAATTCCTCCTGGAAGGAAGAGGTGGGGACTAGGGATCAGATCCAAAGCCCTTTGAAGTCCCTGGAAAGATTCCCATAGACTTCCATGGCCTTTGGCTCAGGCCCTATGGGTATGTCTGCCCTACAGGGTAAACCGGGTCTGTGGGACCCGGGCTTGTGGACTGTTTCCATGCCCACACTGCATTGTAAACCTGGACTGCTGGACCCAAGTCTCACAGCCATGCTAACGCGTCCATACTGCACTACGCAGACCTTCTGATTCTGGACTGTGGTTTGAGCTGTGTCCACTCTCTGCAGAATGCCAGGGCTTGGACCTGAGTCACAGTGAAACTCAGGGTATGTCTACACTGCAATAAAACACCAGCCGCTGGCCCGGGGTCGAGCTGCGCGGCTATCAGATTGCAGGGTAGATGGGCTCTGGGACCCTGCAAGGAGGGATAATCTCAGAGTCCAAGCTCCAGCCCAAGCAGGAACACCTACACTGCTCATTTAAGTGCTGTAGCATGAGCCCAAGTCTGTAGACCCAGACTAGGAGATTCAGTCTGTGTGTGTGTGTGTGTACAGTACCTAGCACTATAGGGTCCTGGTCTGGGAATGGGACTCCTAGGCATTAGCTGAATAGAAACAGTTAAGTACCCAATAATACCAGAGCCTTGAATAGAGGCAGCCTTGAATAGAGACCTTCCACTCTGGCTAAGGTCAAGTTTAGGACCAATTTAGTTTGTATGTGTGGCCGTTTCATAGGGACATAGGACTGGAAGGGAGCTCCTGGGTCATAGAGTCCAGGCTCCTGCTATTGCAGGCACCCCGGCGTATCATCCCATCCATAAAGTTATTGAGCTTCATCTTAAAACTGGCGAGGCTGTTTCTAAGGCACTCCTCACCATCAGACTTCTGCAGGCAGCATGCCATCTCTCGGGGCATTATACCCTCCCATTGCATGGGTACTGACTTGATGGTCTTTTCCGCCTGCAATGCATCTGACCCCGCCACCCCGCAACCCCTACACACACAGCACAGATCCCGCCCCTCTCCTACGGGTCAGTGTCTACAAAGTGCACCGTGGTGACAGTCTCACCAATAACACGTTGCAAGGGACGGTTATTGGACAATGCACGAGAGGCAAAAGGGAGATTTAAGTTGTGTTCAGTAGCTGGTGGGAGAAGGCCAGAATGTAGACCCCAGCTCCCAGAGACCAGATAGACAATTCCACTCCACTGGCAGAGGGAGCAGGCTCTACCTTTAATGGACCTTCCCCATTCCCCCACAGCTGGTTTCCTTGTGCTGCCGCGCCACACTTCCCCTGCCCAGCAGTTACCGTCTTTCTTGCTGACACTTGTATCGACAGACTTTGCTGTTTTCCCATCTTAAATAATTCAGACCCGAACCTGCATTTCATTAACACTGAGGTTGAGCATAAGGCCACCCAAGCACAGAGGTGGCAAGGGGCCAGCTGCACGCAACTCCCTGTCGCTGCCGTGGGGACATGCATGCATCTGAAGCACACGGGGCCTGATACCAGAGACGCGGTCTGCCATGGTACGTTGCTGTCACATCCTGGAGGCTCCAACGGAGAAGGATTTTCATGCAGCTTTCTTGTAACGATCACCCCAATCTTGGTTTAAAATCAGACCCTTTTTTAAACCTGTGCGAAGTTCCCAAGTACACAAAGCCTCAGGCCCATGGCGCTCAGCTGGTTCCAAGCCTCTTATGCTATGGCTTCACTGCAACAATTCAAGCTCTGACGTGCATCACAGAGTATGCTAAGGAATGACAGGTGTGTCCTACAATAAACAGCTTAGAAATCACTCCCCCGGCAAATGAAATCTCATCCATGCTGGTCTCCACCCCTCCTCCCTCTGCCTTCCTCACATTTTAAAGCTCATCATTCCCTATTGTTTTCATTGTGCCAACTTCTTTCATCCATCCCTCTGTTCTACAAAAAGGGGAAGAACCTTTCTTCTTCCAAAGGCCTGGCCTTCCTTTGCTTGAAGAATTTCCTCTGTTCCTTCCCTCTTTTGCATGCTGCCAATGTGAAAGGCCACTTTGGGGCTGAAGTTCTGAGCTTCCCATTCTTTACATTATCCCCAGCTGGAAGGAGAATTCCCCCCTGGGTCTGGCGAAGAAGCTGCTAATGCCTGTGTTTGTGCATGAAGGTGGTGACTGCTTGTGGTGTTGTGCGTCTGTGAGCCAAAACCACCTGACCTTGGAAGGTCTCTGAATATTCAAGCATGAAAAATAAGTCACTTTAAAAAACGCCTTGTTGCAGACTTTCTTTTGACTTCAGAGAGGAATATTTTTTTTCTTCTCTTTACTTTTTAAATAATATCTAGAACTGCTGCACCAAAGAGCCTGGACAGAGGTCCCCAAAGGAGAATTTGTTCTTTTGATGGCTCAGATTCCTTGCTGGAGCTCCAAAGGAATCTAGTACACAGAAGCTTGAGGTCCCGGGGCACACTCCAACTGGGCTGAGATTCCTGGCATTTGCACCAGAGAAGTCGCGGCCTAAGGGTACGTCTTCACTTACATCCGGGTCCGGATGTAAGCAATCGGTTTTCTGAGTTCGATTTATAAATCGATCCCGGATCGATCCCGGAAGTGCCCCGGATCGATCCCGGAAGTGCTCGCCTTCGACGCTGGTACTCCAGCTCGGCGAGCGGAGTACGCAGCATCGACGGGGGAGCCTTCCTGCCGCGTCTGGACCGCGGTAACTTCGGACTAAGGTACTTCGAATTCAGCTACGTTATTAACGTAGCTGAATTTGCGTACCTTAGTCCGAAGTGGGGGGGTTAGTGTAGACCTGGCCTAAGGGCACTAGTTCAATTGACAGAAGAAGCATGGCATGGGGTTTGAGACGATCTGGCTTAACAGGAGCAAAGTGAAACATGCCAAAGTGTGAGGGCAGAGGGATCCCAAGTAGAAAAGAGGGGAGATCAGAAGTTTGGAATCCAGGTTTGGTCTTGATAAACACCCACAAGTTTAGGTGCTTATGAGAATAATACAAACCTCATGAGGCCTCACCCTCAAACAGGCCCCACCTTGGCCAAACCTTGCATCTCACGGTACGTCTATACTTACCTCCGGGTCCGGCGGTAAACAATCGATCTTCTGGGATCGATTTATCGCGTCTTGTCTAGATGCGATAAATCGATCCCGGATCGATCCCGGAAGTGCTCGCCGTCGACGCCGGTACTCCTGCTCTGCGAGAGGAGTACGCGCAGTCGACGGGGGAGCCTGCCTGCCGCGTCTGGACCCGCGGTAAGTTCGAACTAAGGTACTTCGACTTCAGCTACGTTATTCACGTAGCTGAAGTTGCGTATCTTAGTTCGAAGTGGGGGGTTAGTGTGGACCAGCCCTAACTGTAGCTCAGCATGAGGATTGCTCACCTGGCTGCTGCTCTCCACCCCAGAGCTAGCTGCATTTCAGAACTCTTGTATGTATACTGTGCCAAATGTTTATAAATAATCCCACAAAATTTGGCATATACTGTTACTCAGCTACTGGGTTCAGCTTGCACACTCGCAAACACTAGTGCATGTCCACAGTCTCCGACTCCTGCATGTGTAACCCTTCAGTGAGAGTGGTAGAGCTCCCCTTCGGTGCTGATCCCCAGAGGACGGGGGTTGTCATAGATCCTAAGCAAAGAGCTTTAGCTCAAGCTGTATGGTAGCTCCAGAGGTCCCCAATTCAATCCCCAGTGTGCTGGCCAGGAGAGTGATCATCACACATGCACGTGGGCTTTCATGTACCTAAACCAGTTTGTTAGTATTCTATTCTATTTGCTTGTATTGCAGTAGTGCTTCGAGGCCAGGACCCCACTGTGCTAGGTGCTGTACAAACACACAACAAAAAGATGGTCCCTGCTACAAAGAGCTTCCAATCTAAGTTTAAGTCAAAGGACAACAGGTGGCTACAACAAATAGAGGGAGCGCAAGGTCATAGCGAGACAGTTATGAACAATGGAATGAGCAAGGATTACAGCACATCAGCTGCCTTTGTATTCACACTGGCGCATCTGCATCCACAACAGGTGTGTGCGCATGCCTTGGAAATGTTATTTGCCAAACACTTTAGGTTCCTTGGTGGTGTAACACGCTAACTGTAAAATATGATTATTACAATGCGAGCGGTAGCAGGAAATGATTATGTTTGACCCACAGTAGATAGCTCCATGTTGCTATTTTTAATATGTATACACCATACTTCCATTCGTTGTATGATAGCTCCTGACAGATGCCCTAACAGATGAGAAAGGCATAGCCTCGCACTAGAAGTCTGCTGGAGAAAGAATTTGATGAATACAAATGCCCAGCTAATATTTGGTTAGCTGGTGAACGAGAGCTCCTCTCTTTTAGTGCAGAATCGCCAGGATTTCTGAATTCTCAATTTGGTCCAAGACCTGATGACAAGGGAGTTTAATACAAGAGGAGTCTATTGATGTCAATTATACACGTGCAATATATTTTCCATCTCTGCAGCTGCCACTCATGATGCTCTGATGTTAGATACTGGGAGATCATTTTGTCAGCAGCTGGATTCTGGTATAACAGAGTCGGCAGTGGACTTGCCTCTGGGTCTGTCAGGGGGGGTGCAGTAGCTCACTGACTCCTGGGATTTGCACATGGCTTTCCCATGTGATTCAGAAGGCTAACGGGCTGTCACGGGAATAGGCTGGGTGAGATATAGCAGATCTGCATCAGCTGCAAGAGGGCTGTGTCCCTGTGCATTGTGTGTTAGTACCCATCACCCTGTGTGTTGCTTCACGTCACTGTCACCACCAGCACTGGATGAACGGTGCATGGAAGCATTGGCCCAGCTTTAGTCCGTTGGGATGGGAAAGGAGTTGGTGCCCAAGGGGGAGAGTGAACCACTAACTGTGTCTGGCGTTTGGGTTTGGAAGATTGTGGAAGATTCTTCAGCAGCCCCAGCGCCATTCTGGTCCTGCAGCCTTGGCAGTGCGTTCCAACAGGGGTGTGCACTGAATGTTGTGATGGCTTCTCTGCGCCACGCTGCCCCTCCCTCAGACCCAAACGCAGAGCCCGGCGTCCAGCCCGGACCTGGGCCATGCGCTGGGCAGATGCCGTCTGTGGGGCTGGGCGGAGGAGTCCTCAGAGAGGCTGCAGAATCCCCCTGTGCACGCTATTCCAAAGCAGCAGGCTCAGGGCAGGAGGCCTGATTAGAACAGCAGCAGATGCTCTGCCACCCCCACCCTCACGTCCCCATCAGCCATGCTCCTCTCCCAGCCACCTGCCCCAGAGCTGAGTTCCGCCCCACGCCTGAGGCCCACACACCCCGCACAGCCGCCATCCCTGTGCAATGGGACCTCACAGCGGGGGGTGGGACTGGCTCGGGCTGCAGTGTGCCGCCCAGCCGCCCACCTGCCATTCACTTGTGCCTGGTCTAGCCCATTCCAGAGCCTGGAAGGGGGATGGTGGGCGCAGACTCAGCACATAGCTGCATGGAAGGCAGTGCCCGCTGGATGGCACAGCCAATGCCCTCCTAACGGGTCTAGGTGCCTGAAAAGGTTGAGACCTGCTCCACTCTTCCCTGCTCCACCAGGCTTCCCCATCGTGCAGAACAATGGGCCAGACCCTCACCTGCTGTAAATCAGCAACACTCCCCCAAAGTCAATACAGCTCTGCCTATTCCTGCCAGCTGAGGATCCGGCCCAATAGCCTCTCCTGGCAAGTGCCTGTTGCCTGTGGCACTGACACTGGTGCCTGTAATGACCCTGTCTTTTGCCAGCAATGTAACATCCAAGAGGCAGGAACCCTCTAGCCTTTAATTATCTCAGCCTCCTAGTTAAGCCCCTTCAGAGCAGATTTCACACCCTGCCCATGCTGTGTGGTGATGAGAGAGAACTGGAAATGTGTAGCAATCTCCTTTCTAGAGAGGGAGCCCAACCAACCTTGCGCTTCAGATGAAAGAGGCTGGGAAAAGACAGCGCACTAGAGGGAGATCGCAGGATAGGTTTGCCCCAGCCCCTTTGTTCTCCTTAGTAATAACTGTAACAGACTTACCCAACAAGAGATCCAAGTCAGGGTAGGGTTCCTGGCTCTGATAAGGAGACCCACTCCTATCCCAGCATCACAAGCCTGGGTGCTCAAAATACAGCTCCCTTCCGCTACTGATGAAATACGTCAGCGTGGCCCACACTTGCCTGGAGTAGGCTGGATCAGAAATCTTGGCAGATGACTGGGATGCATATCTGCAAGTAACAGACTCATTTGTATAATCTCCTCTCTACCTGCACACTCCTGATAAATTGCAGGGACAATCCAAACTAATCAACACAAGCTCAGGTGCTGGACGACGTTCATAAACAAAACCTTGATCTGCAGACAAGCCATCTGCAGTGCTATTGCCTCCTCCATGGTATTAAAGTTTATCAGAGTCCTGAGCAACGGGCTGTGGGTTTGGGCAGTGATAGAATGCCAGGGACTCTGAGTACAGAAGGAAATACACAGCTGGAAGCAATACCGCTGCTTTTCAATTCCCAGTGGCATTGGCCAGGTTCATTTAAACAATAGCAAGGAGTTTCCAGTGTTAACAATTCTGACATTGTTTAAACAACAAGAAAAAGATAGGGAGAGCTAGACCTCCTGCTGGAAGGCAAGCTTTAATTCCTTATTTCCTCTCTTAGCAAGAGAATTTACCAAACCCAGGGCCCAGTGCTAATATGCTCCACAGCACCAAACACATTACGCTCCAAACACCATTGTGTTGGGCACGAGGGAAGGTCCAGTGGTTAGGGTTCTAATCTAGATTTAGAAGGCCTGCATTCTGGTCCATGCTACACTATAGATTCCCTGTATGACCTTTAGCAAGTCTGTCTGTGCCTCAGTGCCCCATCTGTATAACAGGAAAAATAGCACGTCCCTACCTCCCAACAGTGTTATTAGGATAAATGCACCAAAGGATGGTGAGATACTTGGACACTATAGTGATGACCAGATAAAGAACGTAAATCAGCAGATTCTATTTGTTTTTACTGCAGTAGCATCTAGTGGCCCAAAGAACATTGGAGACCCACAGTGCTAGGCGCTGTACATATATGTAGTAAGAGGTAGTCCCTACCCTGTAGGGCTTACAATCTAAATAGACATGGGTGGGAGAAGGGAAGTATTCTCATTGCTTTACCAGAGAAGGTACTGAGACAGAGAGATTAAGGGACGGATTGTCATATACTAATTTTCACCCATACTTGAGGTCAGGTTTTCAAAAGAGCTTGGCTCCCATCGTGACACTTCTGGCCAGATTTTCCAAAAGTTCTTGGCATCCGCTAGGCCGAGCCTTTTTGAAAAGCTACCCATGCATTTTGGTGCCTAAATGAGAACTGTGCACTTTGGAAAATGTGAGCCTACCGTGCCTAGGGTTATTCAGAACATATACATCGCAGGCTGGGAATTAAACCCACATGCACCAAGTTCCATCCACTCTCATAACCAACCACAAGATCATTCTTCCTTGCTAGCCCCATGCTGCTGTGCGACAGCTGCATAAACACACTGTATCTCAGGGACATGATTCTCCCATCTCAGAGCAGCACTTCCTTTCACTTCAGCTGGAGTTTCTCCCATGCTGAGGACCGGCCTGGGCTCCAGAGTCCTGGAAGCTCCCCACACTTTGCTGCAACAAGCAAAGGACTTGCAGCATGACTCATTACAAATACGCACAACGATTAATGTCAAACATTTACCAACATTCCTGTGGAATCGCTAATTCACACTGTAACTAGTTTAATGCCAAGTTAATTCCTTGTACTTGACATTCTTATTAACAGTGACTGGCGCTATATATTAAAACTTTAATGAATTCAACAGCAAGATCTTTTGCCTCAGAGACTAGGTCATTCAGAGAAGTTTTCTCCAGAATATGTACAGACCTTCCCACTAGTGAAGCTACAGAGTAATTGTAAGTACATATTTCACTTCTGAAGTGTCCAGATCTTTGACTTTCAATGGCAGTCAGAGTGCCTAAAACAGAGCCGGTCTATTTATACAGCCCCCATCACGGAGCCACTCAGAAACATTTATGAATTTAGCATCAGAACATCCCCACGTTCTGTAAGGTAGGGAAATCAAATCATCACTTTATAGATGGAGAAACTAAGGCACAGAGGGGTTAAGTGACTCGCCCATGGTCACACAGCAAGTTTGTGGCAGGGGAATTGACCCTTGATCTCCTGAATTCCACTCCAGTGCCCTAACCAGATAACCAGTCTCCTTCCCTAACAGCATAGCCTTCTATTCAATGCAAAAGCTTAGAACTTCTCTGGCACCGTTGCTTCACTGCAGTATTGCAATGTCTCATCCTTCTATTCATAGATTCTAAGGTCAGAAGGGACATCCAAACCTGATTTTAAAATTGCCAGTGATGGAGAATGCACCACTAATCTTGATACATTGTTCCAATGGTTAATTACCCTCTTGCTCGTTATCTGGAGGTCCATCAATGTGGCTTTGGAGAACATCAGTTTGATATCTCGCAGAGGGGAAACCCTAGACTATGATCATGCTAATTCTATGTTAAGAGATGGCATGGAACAACCCTCCATTACATAGTTTGGAGCTAAATCTCTTGGGAATATATTTATTTTGCCTAACTTGGGGAGTTTAACTGTAATTTTCTATACTTGCAAGAAATGTGCCATATTAACACCGAGTTACAGCCTGTTGTTTAGTGCCTCCAGTTCCCATCTTAACATTAAATCACCGCCTCTAAAGCTCAAGAGTGACTATATCTCATGATGACACAGATTAGTTCAGATCTTGAGTAACGCACAAAGACTGTGATTATATTAGACCATTCCGATGCGCTTGGGTTCAGAAAATATCATGCCGCTCCCTCCAAGCAGAGCCATTCTAGTGACACAAGCAAACGGATGCTTTTCAACTGACTCAGAGCAGGGTGTGCATGCACCAAGCAGGAGACCATAAGAAACAGCTGCTCTGCAGTGCTGAGCTGCCTGTTAATGTGGATAGTGGCAGTTTTGCTCATGTAGAGTGACGCTCAACCATGAGCAGTGGCCCAGCATGAGATCTAGGCATTATATAGGTTGCAATTAAGGGTCTAAGTGGGACGTTCTGCATGTTACCCCAGGGAACAGGTGGCAGGTGCCACTTGCCAGCAATAGTGACTTCTGGGGAACAGAACTAGAGTTGGTTGTGAATTTTTCAACAAAACACGTAGTCGTTGGAAAATAAAGATTCCTCAGAACTGAAACATTTCATAGGAAAGGGTCCCCATCGACAAATTTCTAGACTCGGGGGGGAAAGTTCTGAAGTTGTCAAAACATTTTATTTGAACATTTTCAGAATGAAAAATTCCATTTTTTGGATTCCACACGACTTTTCATTCTCAAATTTAAACTCATTATGGTAAAAAATTGTCAAGATCAAAAAAGGTCAAAATCAAAACAAAACATTTTGAAATTATCCAAACAAAACATTTTGATTGGCCTAAACTGATTTTTTTTCCAGATTTTTGGTTTGCAAAAATTTTTGATTTTTTTCATCCCACTTTGAGAGGGAAATTTTTTCAAAATCTTGAAAATTTTCAGGGGATGAGAAAACCATTTTCCACCCAGCTCTAATCAGAACTCATCTAATTCTGATAAGGCTAAATCCAGAATGTCAGGTTACTTGCCTGCATGTCTAGCCAGGATACTGGTCGCAGCCATGGAAACCAACAATTAATTTATAAATAAGACCCTACTTAAATTGTGGAAATTATGGATTCCACAATATTAGGCTTCCACCACAATTTTGACAGTGGGAGCCCCGGACCCTCACTCTCAGCCCTGGGCAGTTGACAGAGGAAAATCGCGGAAAAGTAATAATCGACTTTATTACCTCAAATAATAAGGTACATTATTATTTTTCCACAATTTTCTGTAAATCAGGCGCAATTTTTTGACAATCATCCCGCAATTCAAGTAGGGCCTTTGTGATGGGGCAGCTGCCCCTCACTGGCTGGCAAAGGGTTAATTGCAGCCCTTGGAGCGGCTGTGCAGAACCTGGCCAATCAGAGAAGGGCAGAAAGGCAGCCAATCAGGGCCACGCTGGGCCCTATATAAAGGCTGCAAAGCGGCAGAGACAGTAGTCTCTTCCTGACAAGCAAAGGAGAAGGACTGGCTCCCTGTAGACAGAGCACCTAGGCTAGGTCAGTGCTGGGCAGGCTCAGGGGAGCGGAGGGAAAGTTCCAGTCTGATACCTGCCAGCAGAGGCCCCTGAAAGAAACGGCCAAGAAGGTGCAAGGGCCAAAGGGAAGTGGCCCAGGGAGCATGAGCAGTACAGAAGGAGAACATGGCTGCCACCAGAGGGTCCCTGGGCTGGGACCAGAGTAGTGGGCAGGCCTGGGTTCCCCACCCCCACCCCCTTACACTGCACGTGGCTGTGGAGGAACGTGGTCTGATACAGACTGTGGCTTGCCCCTAAGGCAAGGGCCTAGACTTTGGGGCTGCAATTGGCCACGAGGGCAGGTGCAGACCCAGGACTGTGGATACCCCCGGGAGGGGAGAGAACTGAGTGGGGCACAGCAGGAGGGCTGGGTCCAGAAGAGGACGCCACAAGCCTGGGAGCAATGCAGGTCCCAGACAGCACAGCAGAGCAGGCAATGGGCAGGACACCACCTGCAGAGGGCACTCCATGGCTAGAACGGAGCTAATTCCCAGAGCAACCAGCAGGAGGCGCCAGTGGTAGTGAGTCTGCAAGCTGTTACAACCTTATTTATAAAACAAGACATGTGATCAGTAAATACAGCCACCTGCCACTTTGAAATTCTGCTGTAGTTTTGCAAACACCAGACTTCTTAGGTGGTACCCTGGGGGGAAAAAGCAATTTCCTTCTAATTAACACAAACCACCTCAAAAATCAGCTCTTCTCAGTGATCCTTGTTCATTGGCAAAAGGTTTCATGAGTTGAGCTGGTTGAAAAATTTCCATCAACATGTTTTGCTTTTTCAAATGGAAAATTGTTTTTTTTTTTTGACCAAACAGAAATTTTCACAGAAAAGCTACGGTTGTTCAGGTTTGTTCCAAAAAAATAAAACCCTAATATTCTTCCATTTTCAGTGACCAAAACGGAAACATTTCAACCAGAAACTGGGGGAAAGAGTCAGTTTTTAGTTTTTTGACCCCAAAAAAGTCAGAGAAAATTTTAGACAAAAACAAAACCATTTTTGTTTTTGCTGTAATAGTTCTTTGGGGATGGGGGAGACATTTCCCAACCAGCTCTATTGTGGACTTTTCGAGAATAATACAGCCCCACCAAGACCCAAAACATTTTCAGGAGACTGAGAGGTGGGTGGGGGTTAAGATCTGAGCAGCTGAATGCTACTTTTGTAAGCAGTGTGATTTGTTTTGTTGTTTAAAGTGTGCAGATATACACCCACAGGCCTTGGTGATAAAGCTCTATATAGCTAATGCAGCCCAAAGATGCTTCTGCACCTCAGAGTTTTACAGTTCTCAACCGTAATGGACTGATTTCCTGAGAGAGATTACGTGTGTGTGTGGGCATGTCCTGGAGCCAGATCACTCCTACTTTTTTTCCTGGTACATAATACTTGTGTACAGTGGCTCAGTCTCACATGTGGCTGTTTCTGCACGTGTGATTCTCAAGATAAGGACAAGGGGAGGCTATGAGCACGTGCCCTACATACCGACTCTTGCAGTAGGAGAGGCAGTGACTAGCTAATCAACAAAGGGGATGAGAGATTCCATTAACGTGAATGGAAGCAACACGTGGCACAGGGACAGGGAGACAGCAGGTGGGTGCGAGTGATTGCCATTGTGTGTCATTGGCCCCTCACACCCTGCCCGGGTGATGAGCCGAACAGGAAGGTGAAAGGAGCCACTTACAGAACACAGAGCTAGGAAACTGCAATTGTTCATCAAAGGCCAAAGGCCAGCCCTGCCTTGGGAGCACAGGCAAGAGCAGCTCCAGCTTTACTTCATTCCTGTTCGCTCTCTGCTCAGGAGCAAGAGACCAGGCAGGGTGGCCAGTCTGCTGTTGCCACCTCCGTGAGCATTGCTGAATCTGACCATCTCCCTGCCAGTGGGGCGTGGGGCAGTTTCCTGCTCTGAGGGCTGGTCTCCGGGGCTCCGGGTTTCTCCGTCTCCTCACTCATCTCAGCCTGCTCCCTTGGAACCTTCGAGGCGCTCTCGGATTCTGAGGCGTTTTCCCGCCGTTCTCTCCACAGCCCCAGAGCAGGTTCTTACCCCCGTGCTCCCCCCCCCCCCAGGCTGCGGGCTCCGTTCAAGGAGGGAGCTGGCATCTGGCGGCACTGCAAAATCCTTTCCCACAGGCAGCCCTCTGAGCTCCCGCCATTTGAATACGCCAAGCGGGTAGGTGCAGCAGACGAGGCTGAGTGGGTGTGAATAGTGAATTCAGGCAGAGGCTCTGGCGGGAAGCCCAGCAGCCGTCAGTTCTGTTCCTCTGATAGTCCCCATGGCCGTGGGCTGCTCAGGACAAAGGAGGCTCCTCAGAACCGGCTGTGGGGAGGGGAGGGGAGAGCAGGGAAAGCAGCAGTGGTTCGAGTCAGGGCAAAACTCCCACAGCAGAAGCTCTGCCTCTTTGGGGATAGTGGTCTCACCCCCATATCACTGGGGACGTTTCCTTAGGCACATTGCCAGAGCAGGGCCCATCTAGTCTGGTATCGGTGAGGCCGCCAGTCTGGGCATTAGCAGACCAGAGTTCAGTTGCTGGGTCTGCTTCAGACTCCCGTGTGACCTTGGACAAGTCACTTGGTCTCTCTGTGCCTCAGTGACCCCTCTGAATGTGTGAATAATAGTCCTTCCCTTCCCTTCCAGACTGTGAGGTGCTCAGAAACTACAGTAATGGGGGACACAGAAGTAACACAGAGAGAGAGTATCCTCTCTGTGACACTGTCCAGTAGCCCCTGCTTCAGAGGAAAGTGTTAGAATCCCTATAGTTATGGGATAACCTGGCCCCAGGGGAAATTTCCTCCTGACCCTCTCACTTTTGCCCTGAAACATGATGGTTTATATCTTCCCTATTAGCCTTTTGAGGCACTTCCCTGTGAATTCAAGAGACATACGTTCCATGCTGAATTATTGCCTGGGAATGTTACCATAATGCAGGGAGGAACGTTGTTGGGTTTTTACAAGGTGAAGCCCACGGAGGGCATCTGAGTGACAGGCTTCAGAGGATTCAAGGATTTCTGCTTCTCACATTGTCTTTCCCAAGCCTGGCCCATCTCAGGAAGAGGGGAGAAAGGAAGGAGCAGGGGCAACAGTGCAGTCTGACCATCACCTTGAGGGGAATGATGCAAAGCAGTGGAGAGAAAGCAAACCCTGCTCAGCTGATTAGTGACTCCTTCCTACCTTGTGTGTAGAGCAGTGGTTCTCAACTAGGGGTACATGTACCCCTGGGTGTGCGCAGAGGTCTTCCAGGGGGTACATCAACTCCTCTAGATACTTGCCTAGTTTTACAACAGGTTACAGAAAAAGCAGTAGCAAAGTCAGTACAAACTAAAATTTCATACAGACAATGACTTGTTTATACTGCTTTATATACTATACACTGACATGTAAGTACAATATTTATATTCCAATTGATTTATTTTATAATTATATGGTAAAAATGAGTGTGTGCTGGGACACATCTGTATTTCATGTCTGACTTTATAAGCAAGTAGTTTCAAAGTGAGGTGTAACTTGGGGGGTTTGCAAGACAAATCAGACTCCTGAAAGGGGTACAGTAGACTGAAAAGGTTGAGAGCCCCTGTCCTAGAGAGTTTTCCTCACCTAGTTGCTCACACAGGTAAGTGGACCAAGAGACTTTGACCCCAGGCACCCCCCAAAAAAAACAAACAGCAGAGGCAAGAGGGCAGAGAATCCCCATCTTTTGCTTGAACCTCAGAAAACATCCCTCCCCCTCATGCACCACCATGTGATGCCCTCAGCATCACAGAGCGACCAGAGTAGGGCTGCTCCACTTCCTCTAGAATACCAGGCGAGGAAGCAGTAAAACTAAGGTGAAAACAAGAATCTCTCCTGTTCTTAGTTCCCTCTTCCCTAGGCATGCTTCTGTGGGAGAGTGATGGAGGGTGGGCTCCATGAAGGGACATAGGCATTGCAATGCTCAGCCTCACAACAATGTGATCCACAAAGTTGAGTTGGGTGCCAGGGTCCCCAGAGGCTGATAAAGGCTGAAGACTAGTGGCCCTACCAGAGGGACCCTCTCAGCTCCAGGCCTGCAGAAAGCAACCACCAGCACCTATTTAGTGATGTTCAAATTTCAGATGTGAGCACAAGGGCAGATCCATTGCAGAGGAGAATGATTTCCTGGGGCAATGCAGCTCTGTGCACTAATGTCTAATAATGAGCCTGGGTGCTTTAGTGTTTGTCTCCTAAACGGGCTTATTCATGAAGAGTAAATATGTCAGCTAAATTGCTAAACAAGTTAAATATCCGTTGTCTTTTAAGTTCAGGTTTCACCATTGATATAAAATGTGATGTATAATCCCTGGTGCCAAGCAGGATTTGTGAGCCTGCAGAATGCAACATTAAACTCAGAGCTCCTGGGCTAATGATTGTAAGTCCATTTTGCAGTAATGAATTGTTTGTTATGGCACATCATAGAGCAGATGTCTCATCAGTCACTGCACCAGGGACTCTGACACTTGGAGAGGCTTGAAAAACATCCCTAGATTACGGCGCAAAGTTATGGGGAGAAAGAGCCACAACTTTCAATCTCAATAGAAGCAGTTTTCCCTTCTCCGTTCTGCACACTAATGGGCAGTGCTTTTCTACAAGGCAATTGGGAAGGCTTTCATGGCCTTGTGTATTGGGTTGTAGATGCTTGTAACAAACATTTAGTTGAGTTTGAACTGGCTCCAGGGATCAAGAATAGGCAATAGAATCTTTCCCGTCCAGTTCACTGGTTCAAATCCAGCTAAACTCAGTAATTAACAAAAACTTGCTGCCATCTGCCTGCTATTATTTGTACTGTGGTAATGCCTAGATTCCCCAGCACCCCATTGTGCAAATGCTGTACAAACCCAGAACACAAAGGTGGTCCCTGCCTCAAAGAGCTGCCTTGGTGCGTTGGTGCCTGGAGCCGAGGAGTTCAGAGTGTGGGAGGGAGCTCCAAGGTGAGGCGGGGTGTGGAAGGGGGTACAGGCTCTGGGCTGGGGGTGCAGGTTCCAGAGTGGGGCCATAAATGAGGGGTTCAGGGTGCAGGAGAGGGCTCCAGACTGGGGCAGGGGGTTGGGTGCAGGTGGGGGTGTGGGCTCCGGGAAAGAGTTTGGGTGCAGGAGGGGGGCTCAGGGCTAGGGCAGTGGTTTGGGGTGTGGGCTCCGGGCAGCGCTTACCTTGGGGGGGGAGCTCCCCAAAAGCAGTGACATGTCCCTCAGCTCCTAGGCATAGGGGCAGCCAGCCGGCCAATGGGAGCTGGGGGGGCGGGGCCTGTAGATGGGGGCAGCGTAAGGAGCCCCCTGGTCACACCTACACCTGAGGGACATGTTGCCACTGGCAGGAGCCAAGTGGAGCCGGGTAGAGAGCCAGCCAGCCCTGTGCCAACTGGACTTTTAATGGATTGGTCAGCGGTGCTGACCGGAGCCACCAGGGTCCCTTTTCGACCGGCTATTCTGGTCAAAAAACAGACGTCTGGCTTAGTTGGAGAAAAATCTGCACGTGTCCCCCAAAGAGAAAACACAAGGGAGTCTTGCTGATGAGTTTCCACCTTCTCCTGTGTTACAGACAGACCCCAAGGTGGAGATAGTAACAGTTGATTAACTAACCTCTCACTCCAATTATGGCATTACCCAGGGGAAGGAAAGGAGTCACTGCCACTAGTCCAGGGATTTGTTTAGAAGGGTAGATTTGTAGAGTCCATCTGGCTAAGTAGAATGATGTATAATGTATGTGGTACTCTGCACAGTCTTTTTGGCATTAGAGCCCGGGTACATGTTGGCTTTTGTTAGCACACAGGGTAGAGTGGGGCCTATGCCCCCATTAAGTCCTATTTTGAAACCCGACATGAGACGTAAGTCACCAGGTGCATGGACTTTCACTTGCTCTCTGCAGAAGTCCCCACAGTGTGTAAACTTGACAGAACTAAGACACCTAATTACCATGTGTGGCTGCTCCTCAATTATCAATCGGAGAAGCTCAAATCATTTCTGTAATCTCGCAATGGCAGATAAGTTTCCTTTGAGATTCCTGACACTACTGCAAATCCTTGCGTGCTCTTGCATCAAGAGATCACTTGATTTCATGCCCTACTTCTGTGCTATGTATTCCATCTGTTTTCTCTTCCTCTTTCCTTCACATTATTCTCTAATTAAATATTTAAACTGAAAGACTTTCCAGAGACAAGGCATCATCAAGGTAGCAACACACCAGGCATGAATGCTGGAAAAAAAACCTCTGTTTAGGCAACCTATCTTTCAAAAGAGAAAAATAGAACACAAAGGACAGATTCTCAGCTGGTGCAAATTAGTGTAGTTCCACTGAAATCAGTGGAGCTACCCCAATTTACATCAGCTGAGGGGCTGGTAAAGTAAGGGCCAGTGCAAGGAAGTTTCGCGCCCTAGGAGAAACTTCCACCTTGCACCCCCCCTCCCCCCCACCACCACCAGCCCTGCGGCAGCTCCCCACCCGCTCCGCCCTGAGGCGTCCCCCCGCGGCAGCTCCCCCCCCAGGAGCCGTGCGGCAGCTCCCCACCCCAGCTCACCTCTGCTCCGCCTCCTCCCCGAGCATGCCGCCCCCGCTCTAATTCTCCTCCCCTCCCAGGCTTGCGGCGCCAAACAGCTGATTGGCGCCGCAAGCCTGGGAGGCAGGAGAAGTGGAGCGGCTGCTGCACTGGGAGAGGGAGTCTGAGCCACACACGTCAGCGCACCGCCGGCAGCCCAGCCCAGGAACGCTGTAAAAAAAATTGGGGGCACCGCTTTTTGGCACCCCCAAATCTTGGCGCCCTAGGCAACTGCCTAGTTTGCCTTAATGGTGGCACCGGCCCTGGGTATAGTATCATCCCCACATCACTGCTGTAAACCAAATGAATGCATCTCTCTAACCCAGAGAAAGAGTGTCATTTGCCTCCTTTGCCTAGAGGGAAATAATGACTCCAACTCCACCTAACTCAGCACCTGGAGCTTATTAACTCATCACCTATTCCACCTGTATAAATGAAGGCTCCTGGCAAGGAAGTAGCTTGCAAAATGAGAGCTGAGTGAGTGTAGAAGCCTTGCTTGTTATGTAGGTGATCTCGCTCTTTCTCTAAGGCCTGAAAGCAGTTGGGAAGGAGGTGGTCTGAGGCAGTTCTAGCAGGCTGGGAGCAGCAGGGAGGCTGGGGTTAAGAGGAAAGCAGACGGAGCTAGAATATAAAATACAGAAATTCTTTTGTTATACAAAAGAAACCCAAAGCCCTTCTCCCTCAGTTTCCTGGGTGGTTGTATTTTTCTCCCTAGACTAGTCGATCGCTACACCCACCCTTTGAATTAATGGTGGTTCTGCTCTGAGATAGTGAAAGGCATTTCTTTAAAAACATTGGTCTCCTGTCTGCAGATCAAGAGGGGCTTCATGGGGGCTGTTCATAAGGGGTATTCAAAACAGCTAGCTCAAGTTGTGGTTATTGCCTCTTTCATTTTTAAATCATTCCAGTGTCTCAGCTCTGGCTAATCTCCAGCTTGTCCAGATGTGATTAAGCAGGGAGACATGAAAAGAAAGAATGTAATTACTTTTTCATACTTGAGTTTTGGAACAATTTCCTTTAGAAGAGAAGGGAATGAAAGCTGCTCTCTTCAAAAGTTTTGCAAAGGTTTCTGATGGAAGCTTCCTCTTTGATAACTCTCCCCACAAGTCTGAATCAATTAAGTGGGTCTGAATATGTACCCACCAGTTGGCACCGGGGCTGGTCCAATGACAGAGTACTGACTTTTGGCATTAGAGCCAAGGAGGCACCAAACAGGAGAAGGGGCTGCAAAAGAATCTGGCAATGTTGTCTTGCAAATTTATGCACTGTGACAACTCTAGCGCCTTAATGATGTATTGTGTGTGCAGTGCAGGGTACGTGTCTAATTAACACATTAAAGCAAACGAACAATAACTGATACATGAGAATGAACCATTAGCAAATACTTCCTAAATGTCTCATACCAGCACTGGAGACTTTAGCTGCTCTGTTTCAGAGTAGCAGCCGTGTTAGTCTGTATCCGCAAAAAGAACAGGAGTACTTGTGGCACCTTAGAGACTAACAAATTTATTTGAGCGTAAGCTTTCGTGGGCTACTTTTTTGTTGTTGTTGCTGCTGCAAAATTGCCACCTTCAAGTCTGTCACTGAGTGGTTAGAGAGGTTGAAGTGTTCTCCCGCTGGTTTTTGAATGTTATGATTCCTGATGTCAGATTTGTGTCCATTTATTCTTTTGCATAGAGACTGTCCGGTTTGGCCAATGTATATGGCAGAGGGGCATTGCTTCTGTTTCCATTCTCCGTTCTTCCCCGGGGCTCCGTCCGGGGATCACGCTTATCCCTCTACACGTGCCTTTCCTGGGTATTCTCACCTACTCACCATCTCTATGCTGATAACTCCCAAATCCCTCCCACCCCGCTCCTTCAATCCATTCCTGCATCTTGGCATGTCGTTACCTCCTACACCCTGAAACTGAACTTATCCTGTCTTCCAGGCCTTCCCTGCCCCTTTGGGATAGAGGCTGTGTCATGTTATGCAGTGACGCACGCTATTACCAGGATTCAGATAATAGGCTGTGGGGTCCCACAACCAGGGCACTGGACTGGGAATCCAGAGAGCTGGGTCCTATCCCTAGCTCTGCCACTGAACTGTCATGTGACCTTAGCCTCTCTCTGCCTCTGTTTCTCCTCCCAGCCTTAGTCTATTTAGACTGCAAGCTCTTTAGGCCAAAAGCTGTATCTTACTATGTGTATGTACAGCACCTTGCACAATGGGGTCCTGCTCTCAGATGGAGCTTCTACATTAATACAATAATAAATGTGGCTCCATTGGCCTAAGCCTGCTAATCCAACGTTATGATTGCAATCATCACTTTGCTTGTTCGTTGCACCAATCTCTCCGGCTCTTCAGTTTTGTCTTTCTGGTGGGCGCTTGCATTACACAGAAATCTGGAGAACTGGGAGATCCACTTGACAGGAACTTTTGTTCAGCTTTTGAGGCAAGAGGCAGATGCGACAGCTGGAAGCTGCCCCCCCTGATGCTTTTCTGACTGTTCCATTCTTTGGGGCTGGGCACTGGAAAATGGGGAACGGACCAGAGGATCCTGCCTGTCCTTGGGGGAGTCTTTCCATTGCCAATGCTCTCCCCTCCACCAGACTAGGGGAAAATCTGGTATTTTCCTGGCTCTCCCTCAAAGCAAAAGTGCTAAGTAACCTGCTTAGCAAATGACTCCAGAATGTGTGAGTTGTTTTTATCTTCTTCCTGATTTTTGGCATGCGTACAGCTCCGGAGGAATTGATTTAACACGTACTCTATCCCCACCTCAGAGCTTTAGAAGCATTAGTGGTTTTAGAGGGGGGTGGAGGCTGAAGTTTCATTTCCAGTTAAATCAGACACAGCTAGAGTAAGAGGGAGTCGTCTTTCATTTCCACATCCTGCCTGGGTATTTACCTCAATCAGGACAGATTTTTTTTTTTTTTTTGCGCAGAGGCCATTTTTTTTCTTTTAATGAAAATCCTTTTTGATCAACCTCTCCTTGAATTTCATCTTGAATTTCCTGAGAGCTCAGAAGAAAAAATAAGTCAGGCACTTTGTGACATTCTCCAAGGTCAGAAAAATCTAGGGAGTAGGGTCTAGGCAATCCCCCTTGCTTTATGGCAGTTTATGCGCACTGTTGCCCCTGAGCAGCCAACCAAATTTGAGGTGTTGCAGGTTGCTCCAGTTAAGAGAAGAAATTGATGACCGAGTCCAGTATTTTCTTTCATGCAATCTTGCTTATTGACAAATAATGTACTAAGTCCTGTTTCCCTGAACACAGGGTGAGCCAAACAAGAGAAGACAGTTTCTTGCTCACAGCCCCAAGCCTCTTTAGCCAGCACCAGATCCAGCCCCTCTCTAGGCTTCTCTCGGGGTGTTTGTCCAGGCTGCGTGTCTCTCTGTGCTGTCTCCTGCCTCTTACCACCCCTGCACACAACTCTGATCCAACAATGCCCAGCAAACCCCTCCACTCGGACCATTCACATTTTGGGGCAGCCTTGCATTTGCCTTTGTTTTGAATGGAGACATATGCCTATGTTTTGGGCTATTATTTCACTCATGTCTTTACATCCATCCTAAATGAAAGGCTGCCGTTATGGCCAACCCATCCCAGGTTTAACCCAATGGTTAAACCCAATGCACACTGGTACTTTCTATGTTCAAATTCCAGTATCTATCACTGACTGACCCCACGGAAACAGCTGAATGGTGCTGGTGGGATGGCTGAGGGGTTCCACCTGGAAATAATTGTAAACCAACGGTGCATTAGTTATTATTTGTATTACAATGGCTTCCAAAAGTCCCAGTCATGGCTAGGTCCCTCTTGTTCCAAGCACCATATGAAGTCCCTGCCCCAAAGAGCTCACAGTCTAAATAGATGAGACACACAACATATAGGTGAACTGTCAAATATACATGTTTT
This sequence comes from Emys orbicularis, assembly GCF_028017835.1. Lineage (NCBI taxonomy): Eukaryota > Metazoa > Chordata > Testudines > Emydidae > Emys > Emys orbicularis. The sequence goes on along the minus strand of NC_088697.1, from coordinate 29,604,102 downwards.
ATTAGTTAGGGACTTATTCATTTATTTATTTTAGTTATATGAATAGCACCTAGATGCTGCAACCAAGATCAGAGCCACAGTGTGCTAGGAGCTGTTCTCTCTCTCTCTCGCTCTCTCAGTCCCTGCACCAAACAGCTTACACTCTAAATAGCCAAGACAGACACATGGTGGGAGGCAAAGCAAAGGTCTATGGAGGTCAAGGGACTTGTCCAAGGTCATACAGTAATTTAGTGGCAGAAACGGGGGGATAGAACCAGATCCACTGATTCCCACTCCAGTGTCTTATCCATTGAACCATGTGGCCTCTCTTTAATTTTTCCCTGATCCTCTCCTTCCACCTCTACACACCCTCTCCCTCTGTCCAGGTGCCTTAGCCAGCTTGCTGGCACAACATGCTTTGTTTCACCTCACCCATGCCCCTAGAATTTTTTTCTGTGTGTGGCATCTCTGTATCACTCAGGAAAGCCACAAGGGGGGGGAAGGTGATGGGTGCTGGAACAATTTTTATAGTGGGGGTGCTGAGAACCATTGAACCAAACTGTAAACCCTGTATATAATGGAAACCACTTCAAGCCAGGGGGTGCGGCAGCAGCCATAGTTCCAGCACCTATGGGGGGTGTTGGAATGGATTTCCTTTTACTCTTCATTCCCCACATGTGGATGCCCAAGACCCCTTAAGGACATTCCCAAACCCACGTGTCAATCATCTCACTGCATTGCGGCCTCACACTGGCACATCCCTGATGCCGTGTGAAACTTTAAGCCGTGACGCTTTTGTGCCAAGAAGGGAGTGTATGGAAATCTCTCATCATCCCAAACTGACATCTAATGTGAAACTGAAACCGAGTGTGACTTCAGGGATGGAGGCTGTTATGATCATGCAGCCAAGATACCTGGAAATAATCAACAAAAGACACAGGCAGCTAATATGAAAGGAGAAACACATTCTCTTTAGGCTGTCAGAAGAATCAGCTTCCCCTATGCAAGAGTAAATACATTCTCTGTGGCTGCAGAATCAGTTTAGCTCTGTCGCTGAAGCTGACATGTTTTGCCTAATTTGTTTTTATTTGTGTAATATTCACACTCTTTCATCTCTGAAATAAATATGCCACCCAGGAGCAGAACCTCAGTTGGGATACATCAGCACAGCACTGACTTGGGTGGAGCAACACCAATTTACAACAGCTGTGGGTCTGGTCTGTGAGTTTGTCTGTGTCTGATGTGGGCAGCTGGCACTGGGAAAGCAAGGCAGGTATGGAATGGGGGAGAATGGGATGAACATAGGTTAGTGCTTTGCTGGATCGGGACCTCAGAGATGGGCCCAGGCTTTGGAGGACTTGTGGGCTCTGGAGCTGAATTTCCTGTCTCAAGCCCATCTCCAGTGTCTCCATTTAGCCAAGTTTCTCTCTTTCCAATTGTCCCTCTCTACATGGCTCTAAGGGGGGGGGTATGTCTACAGTTAACCACCCACAGCTGGCCTGTGTCAGCTGACTCAGGCAGGCTGCAGGGCTGTAAAATTGTGGTGTAGATGCTCAAGCTGGAGCCTGGGCTCTGGGATATGCCCTCACCCTCTAGCCTGCGCTCCAGCCTGAGCCTGAACATCACAATTTTACAGCCCTGCAGCCCAACTCGGTGGACAGGGTCCAGCTGAGGGGGGTTAATTGCGGGGTAGACAAACCCTTATTCTCCATTCTCACCACGTTTGCCCCAGCGTGTGTCTACCATACATGCAGCCTATTCTTTCCTTCCTTCTGCATTCTCTTCTCCTTCCACATTTTCTATTTTTAACTCCCCTTCTTCCACTCACCGCTTTGTTCTGACCTGCCCTGAGCCGGGGGGAGTGATCAACATCTGGGCAAGGCAAGCAGTGGCATAGGCCAGCCATGCTGAGTATGTACCCAGGAGATCCAGGCTACTAGGGCCACACTAATATTTTTAGGACATTAACTCTCATCCAGTTTAGCACAGGTATGTCTACAAGAGCTGGGAATCTCACCCCACACCCATAGTATGTAGCTCTTTTTTCTAGAGCAAACAGTAAACCCAATAGAAATGGCCTATGGAAAACCAGATAGTGATCACTCCCCTGCCATGCATGCCACATGCTTGCAGAGCTGCAACCCAATCTGATAATCTTAATCCAAGCAACACTCCTTTTGAGTTGAGGAGAGGAGAAATGAAAAAACAGGCCTTTAAGCATTCCCCTGTCCTCAGTATTACAGAATAGAACTACTGCTGCTGGCATTTCCCTCTCCCTTGAGACAGGAGAGATCAATATGTTTAATATACTAAAGGCTATTCAGCACCGAGTGTATTTGATCAACATAATTGTGTGTCCAAGCGATAGCAGCTTCCCTTCCTGGTTTTCTTCTTCTGTGCAATTGTCTCGTCTAATAACAAAGCTCAGGCAGAATGAACCCAGGGAAAGCTCTCCTGGGTTCGACATGTGATCCAGTCCCCGGGGGAGTGAAGGAGACTTGTCACCACTTGATGATAGATAATGAAACATGCTCCAATGCTGTGCGGAAAATGAGCGAATAAACCAGACGCTGACACATGCATTCGCACTCTGGAATCCCCCACAATTGTTCTGTTTGTTTTTCTTTCTTTTTTTTCCCCCCCAGTCTGTAAATTAAGAATGGCGCTTTTCAGCCTGTCAGAGATCACAGTCAGCTCTGGCACAAATATTCATGCTGTGCGGGAGGAAACAACACATACGCGATTAGATATAAATGTGACACAGGAAAATGACTATTGTAATCATTTTTCATTTTCTCCCATCCGACTGGCTCCCTCTGCCTTAGAAGTCTTTGCGCTTTCATTCTCAAGATCACACAAACCTCACAGCTCCCATAAACAGACCCTTAGGTTTATCATCATCAAGCCCCATAGCTAGAACTGTATGGCCCGAAAGAAGCACTTCTTAAGAAATCACTCATTTGCATTACAGTAATGCCTAGAGGCCCCCACTGTGCTAGATGCTGTACATACACATGGCAAGGGACAGTCCTGGCCCTCAAGCGTTTAAAATCTAAATGGACAAAACGAGGATTATTATCCCTGTTTTACAAATGGGAAACTGAGGCACAGCAAGACCAAGTGATTTACCCAAGGTTATATCGGACATTTGCAACGGAGTCAGGAGTTGAATCCAGATTGACTGACTCCATCCTGGCACCCCAATCAGATCCAGAGCAACTTAGTCCTTTCTGTTCTCCCATTCACATCCATCACAGTCGTGCTGAGGTAGACTCATAACTGACTCCCTATAGCCTCATGACTGGCTCCCATTCCAGTTCCTGTCCCGTCCAGTGGTCTTGGCTCATAAATCAATGCACATCCTGTCTGAAGATGCAGAGCATCTGTCAGAAGACAGGATGCTGGAAATGTTTTGACAGAATGCAACAAAATGCAAAGAAAACATGAATTTCTTTCACTCCTCTTTGACATTCACTCACAGTTTGGAGGCCTACAATGCCAGTCAAATGTCCTCACACAAGGCCCTCATTACATCCCCAAGGACCTGTGCTCTAGATTCTTCCGCTCTGATCTCCGTCAGTGAACAGGAATGCATTTGCCTCCCACAGACAGAGAGAAGAGGCTCACTAGGGAGTTCACAGCCAATTCAGCTGCTCCAACTGGCAAGTCATCGTGAAATAGTATTTCTCATCAAGACTCTGTAACACTCTGCTGGGGATACCCAGAGCTGTGAGGCACTGTGTTGCCTCTCTGCCTCAGCAAGAGTGAGCTTTGCTGGAGATTAGCCTGTGTGTCAGCTCCTTGCCACATCAGCCTGTCCCACTCACTGGCAAACTCCTCCAGGCTCTCACAGCCCAGACCTTGCCTGGCAGGTAACAATCTGTGAACTCCAGCCCCCACGCTCCTCGAACATGTTTCTCTGAAATGTATAGCCCCTACCACTTTGCATTCACAGGAGATAGTAAGTTTGCTATCAAAGGGGTAGCCGTGTTAGTCTGGATCTGTAAAAGCAGCAAAGAGTCCTGTGGCACCTTATAGACTAACAGACATATTGGAGCATGAGCTTTCGTGGGTGAATACCCGCTTCGTCGGATGCATGTGATGATGAAGTGGGTATTCACCCACGAAAGCTCATGCTCCAATACGTCTGTTAGTCAGTAAGTTTGCTGTTCTTTTAAAGAGAATCAGTACATTAGTAAACATACCTGTCCCTTCAAACACAGCACTGAGTTGGTTTATAGTAAAAACAGAACAAGTTTATTAACAAAAGGACATAGGTGAAGTGATACCAAAGAGAAGGAATAAAGGTAGAAAGAGTTACAAACAAAAGTAAAAATAGGCTAACAGCTAAGACCTAACTTAACAAGCTACAGCCTTTGTACGAGGTAATTTCCTCACCAATCTTCTGTTTCCAGCAATGCTGACCAGCTTTTAGTCAGGATCCCCAGAGTCCAAGGCGCTGGTTTTCCTTGTCTCCTCTGGTGAAGGATAATGTAGGGGTTTGCTCCCTCTCTCTTTCTAGACCAGTAAACCTTTAAAATGTATTCTTCTGAAATGTATCCCCAGATGAAGTTCCTTTTCCCTGCTGGGGTGGATGCACCCTCACAGCAATCAGACAGACAGGATGTATCATTCATCATTTATTACAGAGCAGCTCCAAATCTGGGCAAGAGAAAGCAACACAGATGCAATTAGATACAAACGTGATACAGGAAAAGGCCGGTTACAATCATTTTTCCACATTCTCCCATACGACTGACTCCCCTTCCCTCAGCAACCTTAGTGCTCATGTTGTCAAGATCACTTTATAGCTCGTTATAACGAGTCCCAGGAGCATTATCATTTTGGCCATCTCCTCCCCGCCCCATTCCCACGGTCCCACAATGAGTGAGTCCATGCCAGGTTCAAGGTTTTGTTGTATAGATTCATGGTGGCAGGTTTCTATGATTTTAGTGAGTGGATTGTAATGGCTATTGTCCCATGTTTTGGAGACCAAAATATTATTTTTAAAGTTTTAAATATTTTATTCCAATGAAAAGGAAAACAAACTTCCCCATGGCCTAGGTATGCTTAATCCTGCCGCTGCATGTAACGGGGTGGGGGGAGCTGGACTGGATGACCTCTTGAGGTCCCTTCCAGCCCTACATTTTTATGATTCTATGAAACAACCCCTTAATGCCCCCCCCCGCCCCTGAACCATCAGATGTGCCCTATTGCAACCCTCCCATTGATTTCAGTGGAGTGGAACGTGGTTCTGAACTCCAATGGAAACTACCTCACAAATGGGATCGGCTCCTTTAACACAGATTCTGCTGGGTCCAACATTTTAAAACAGGAACTTTTACTTTCCTCTATCTGCAGACTACTGAGGCAAATTCTAATAGGGCTGCCAGCAATGATCAGCTAATAGCAGAGGTGCCATTCATTGCAAGCAGGTGGCCCAAAGAGTGCCTGATCCAATAACCATTAGATCCTGTAATGAACTTTACACAGGTGCAGAGCTGGGCTTCTTGAAGGAAGATGGATAATTACTGACAGAGAGCACAGCCTGATTGTTTCTTTCTCTGAGTGCAATACCTCCTAATAGCGTGACAGCACTGAATGCTGTCTAATTCTGCTGGAATGTGTTTTAATTATCACCACTTCTCATGTTGCTGAGCTGTCCTTGGGATTTTTTTTTCCTGCTGTTGATTTGTAGATGGAAAATAGGAAAACGATAAAGTATTTTTGGTGACAGCTTCCCCCATGAGGCAGCATTGCAGCGCACAGCACACTGTCACAATAAAACTGATTAATCAGGTTGTCAAAGTAAAACAAGTTAATGCTACATAAGCCCTTGCTAGAAATTACCTCTGTAACCTGGAGTGCTTGGCTGGACCTTTCCTTTTATCAACCAGAACTTCCATCTCTTTGGGGGGTTGCCCTTGTTGAAATGCTCTTAAATAAACAGCAGAGCAAAACAAATCACATGAGCTTTATTAGATGTAACTATTGTCCTTTCCCCTCTCACCCCTTGCTTCTTGTCATCACTGGTTATGTCTTCCATGATAAGAACTGATGGACAGTGTAGCCTATAAGTGTAGCCTATAAGTGCCTCAGGGCAAAGACCTTCTCTTCTATTCCTCTAACATTCTATCCAAAACAGAAAAAGGTAGGGGAGGGGTTCTGGCCAGACAGGTAATTGTCCAGTCACACCCAAAACTCCACTTGTCCAGCTGCCATTAAAAGTTAATGGTACAGTCTTGGGCCTTCATTGTATCTCCAAGGTTGCTCCATTCACATGTTGACCACTCAGCAGGGAAGGAAAACTAATAACAAATGACACCAAGAAGGCTGAGGTGTTTAATGCCTATCTTGCGTCCCTCTTCACTGAGAAGGTTAATTGTGAGCAGATGCTTAACACAATTAATATTAACCACGGGGGGGTGGGAAAGGAATACAAACCAGAATAACGGAAGAACAGGCTTAAGAATATTTAGATAAGTTATATGTGTTCAAGTCAGCAGACCCTGATGAAATTCACCCTACAGTAACTTAAGGAACTGGCTGATGGAATCTCAGAACCACTGGCGATTATCTTCAAGAACTTGTGAAGTCCAGAGGACTTGAGAAGAGAAAATATAGTACCTATCTTTAAAAAGGGGAACAAAGAGGATCCAGGGAATTATAGACCAGTCAGGTTAACTTTGATACTTGGAAATATAGTGGAACAAATTATTAAACAATAAATTTTTAAGCACCCAGCCAGAGGATACTAAAGTGATAAGTAATAGCCAACATGAATTTGCCAAGAACAAATCATGCCAAACCAACCTAATTTCCTTCTTTGACAGGATTACTGGCCTAGTGGATAGCAGGAAAGCAGTGGACATGATATATCTTGATTTTAATAAGGCTTTTGACACAGTCCCACTCCCACCTGACATTCTCATAAGCAAACTAGGGAAATGTGGTCTTTGAAATTACTATAAGCTGGGTGCACAACTGACTAAAAACCCATATTCAAAGAGTAGTTATCAAAGGTTTGCTCTCAAACTGGGAGGATGTATGTAGTGGGGCCCCACAGGCCTATGTCCTGGTTCTGGTACTATTCAACATTTTCATTAATGATTTGGATAATGGAGTGGAGACTATGCTTATAAAATTTGCAGATGACCTAAGTTGAGAGGGGTTGCAAGTACTTTGGAGGATAGGACTAGAATTCAAAATGATCTGGACAAATTGGAGAATTGGTCTGAATTCAACGATGAAATTCAGTAAAGACAAGTGCACAGTGCTTCACTTAATCAAGCGCACAACTACAAAATGGGGAATAACTGGTTAGGCAGTAGTACTGCAGAAAAAGCTAATATTCTGGGGCATATTAAAAGGAGTGTCGTATGTAAAACATAGGAGGTCATTGTCCTGCTCTACTTGGCATTGGTGTGGCCTCAGATAAAGTATTGTGTTCAGTTTGGGGGGGCACATTTAAAGAACGATGTGAACAAATTGGACAGAGTCCAAAGGAGAGCAACAAACTTATCAAAGTTTAGCCAACCTAACCAATGAGGACAGGTTAAAAAAACTGGACCTGTTTAGCCTTGAGAAAAGAAAACTATGGGGAAACCTGATGATAGTCTTCAAAGACGTTAAGGGCTGTTAGAAAGAGGATGGGGATCAATTGTTCTCCATGTCCGCTGAAAGTAGGACAATTCTAATCTACAGGAAGGAGAATTTAGCTTAGATATTAGGGGGAAAATTCTAACTCTAAGGGTAGTTAAGTTCTGGAATAGGCTTCCAAGGAAGGTTAAGGAAATCCCATCACTGGAGGCTTTTAAGAGCGGGTTGGGCAAACCACCTGTCAGGGATGGTCTAGGTTTGCCTGTCCTTTGGGATCTGTTTGGCTTTGTTTTCACTCATGTGATGCCTTTATTTTTCTAGCTGAAGGCACATAGGCCTTGTCCATCCCAGGATTTGCCCCCATCTTGACAGCTGCATCAGTACAAAGCCCCGTCTAGACAGGCAAAGCTGCTATTAGCACTAGGGCTTTGAAAACCAGCACAAACAGTGGTCAGGCCTGTCTACACCTGGCAATTACACCAATGCAGCTTCTTTGAGTTACTTGGAGAAAGAGAGGCCCCTACTGGCTGCAGCTGCCATGGGGACAATGTGGCATGTCTCAGGCCTGCCCTGGCTCAGTGAAAGCCAGATAAATGTCTAGGCCTCACTCCCAGAAGGCCAAGTCTCTGCAGAATTTCCATCCCTGGGGAGGGGTGGACAGATCCAGCTTCCTCCAGTCCTTGGAGCTGTCTCCCAGCCTGTTCCTACGAATGGCTCACAACCCGGGGGCATCATGCTGCTCAGAACCTGCCTCACCAAAGCAACCGTCTCTCTCTTGCGTGCAACTCTCCTTCCCTTGCCAGTGTGGGCTTTGTCCCTTTGGTGCCCCAGCAGGTCGGCTGGGCCCATTGCAACATGCTTTGTCCTTTCATAGCACCGTTTTATCCCAGGATCTTAAAGCAACGTGGAAACCCCCATGGGGGCCACAGCAGAGTCAGGCAGCAGCAGAGCTCTGAATGCCTAGGAGTGCTCGGTGACCTTTCATTGCCCCCCTAAGGCATGTCAGGACGGCTGTGGATGTGAGGCCTGCCCCCCTGCACCTCAGTCTGCTGTGCGATTACCACCTTCTCTTATCTTTTGCTGCAGAATATAATTCTTCCTCTTTTCCTGAGCCCTTGGGTGCCTCAGCTCCGAAGGCTCATCCATTTCTAAAGCTTAATTCCCTCTCCGATGCTCAGAATCAGAGAGAGAGAGAGAGAGAGATATGCTGTGATTGTCTTTCAGGCTTGATGTAGGAAATTGCCTTCTGAGGAGATGGTGCAGAAAAGACAGGCTATGTGAATTGCATAGCGTTTCTGAGCTAAGCAAGTTCCTGGAACCACGCCCAGTGCTCTTAACACCCCAGAGCAGAGTCCTCCACAGCTCCTACTTGTAAGGTGATTTGCAGCCTTAACTCCCCATTCAGCGTTAACCCTTTGCTCCCACCTTCGCTGTGTTCATCCCTTAGCTTTGGTTTCATCATTTGCTTAACTTTGGGGTTGCCATTCAATAGATGCATAGATTGTAAGGCTAGAAGGGACCATTGTAATCATCTGACCTCCTATATCACAGAGCATAATGCAATAGAATAGTGCAAACCTAACACAGTCTGGGCTACACCACAAGGAGACGGCCAGATCAGCTGGACCATACAACAGGATCCTGAAAGCGGAAGGTGAGCTGGCAAAAAGAGACACTTGGGAAGGAGTGTGTTATACACAAGGTGTTGAAGAGAGGTAAAGGAGACATGACAGAGCTATTATGAAGGACTAGGACCTTCCCTCTACCCTTTCGCCTAACACAGGTACTAGGGGGTCGTACAATAAAATTGGAAGGCAATTTAAAACTGATAAAAAATACTTGTTGATACAGTACCAAGCTAGCCTGTGGAACACACTTCCACTGGATGCCACTGAGGCTGAGCGTGTGGTAGCAGTCAAAAAAGAATGAGAGAATTTTATGGATAATGAGAACATCCACAGTTCCATTAGACAGGACTGGAAAACATTATAATGGGCATAAACTCATGCTTCAGGACACGATATTAATAATAATACCTCGCTCTTCTGTAGCATTTTCATCAGCACATCTCAAAGCACTTTAAAAAGGAGGGAGTGGTACCATTATCCCATTTTTACAGATGGGGAAACTGAGGCACAGAAAGGGGAAGTGATTTGCCTAAGGACACCCAGCAGACCAATAGCAGAGCCAGGAATAGAATCCAAATCTCCTGAGCCCCAGTCCAGGGCTCAAACCATTAGGCCACAGAGCATTAAACAGCCTCTAACGGATAGGGCTAGAATAAAATGTCCTCTATTGGCAGGTTTCTCCTGCAGGGTTTCTTATATCTTCTTCTGAAGCAGCTGGTGCTGGCCACCATCCAAGACACGGATGGTCTAATCTAACCTGGCAATTCCATCCCGCTATTCCTAGTTATACACAGGGACATAGGAAGTGAGAGAGGAAGTTTAGAGTGGATATAATGAAAAGCTTCCTGAAAGCAAGATCTATCACAATGTGAAATAGCCTCCCAACAGGAAGCTGAAATCCTATCCCTTTGGACTTTTAAAGCCAGGCAGGACAGAGTCCTAGAGAATATAAGGTAGGCAACAGCCCATCACTATTAAAAGGATGGACTGGAGATGGGACCTAAGCAAGTGCCCTCTGCTTCTAATTTCTAAATCTTATAAAGCCACGTAATGCTACATGTACTCATTACACTCAATGGTTTTGCTCCTGTGCACTGTGCTTTTATTTTAATCTGGGAGGGCAGGAATCCAGCTGGTTCCTGTGTCTGTCTATGGCTGTCTCAGCTTTTCCTTGGGACACACAATCCTGTCCTGTCTGTCTATCTTAGGTATTTCCAAAGTGTGTATCACTGTAGTTCTAGCACAGGGCACCCGGTATGCCTTCCTAGCACACCTGCACAGAGGCTGCCTAGCAGAAATGTCTGGGCTAGTTATTTTAATCTATATTATAACAAAAACAGGATTAAGATTTACAGTTATTAGCAACAACTGTTATGTCTTCCTTATCACCCCAAGTGCAATTTCCAGACATTAGCCAATGTCTATATCAATACCTTTATTAATTTGAGTGCAGTATTTAGACAAGTAAATGGGCCACATGAAAATACACTCAGACTTTATGCCGCTTTCTTTTCAGTGAGATTCATTTAATTACATCCATTAATAAACAATAAGGCTCTTAAACATAAAGGTTTCCTTCTCCTGGTCACACTCCAGCTGGTGTGGAAGTGAACATTGTCTGGTAAAGTTGAGGAAACAAACAGCTTCCAAAGTTTTTCAGATCAAGGAGAAAGTTGCAAGCAAATGAATCTCATGATGAGAATATTTTTGAATTAAATTCTGATGCATTTTGCTGTTTCAATAGCTCTGGTAACTCACAGGAAATTTGCATAATCAAATTAACAAGCCTGTTACTGTGGGCAAATTGTTATGAATGATGAATGACATCACCAGAAAGCATCTAAGTGTGCTTTAGTGGAGAGGGCCCGACAGCTGAAATGCTGACAGTGAGGGAAAGGGAGCGAGAATGAGAGAGATGGACTGTGGGACTGAAAATGGAATCTCTGCAAAGGATAGTGATTGGGTCAGGCATGTCATCAGTGTCACTCTAAGCTGCTTTAAAGGAGGTGAGTTGCTCTGAAGATCCCTATAAAGAGATGTGTCTCAAGTAGCAAGATACATGCATCATTAAATGGCTTCTTTTCAGTTTACATCTTAAATGCACTTACTTCAAGGCGTTTCCATCTTGGTTTTCTGATTGATTTATTTTTCCCCTTCCTCCTGAAATAGAATTTTGTGCTGATGAAAGGCACCAGCCTTGTGGATTGAATGAAAGGCCTGCCCTCCTCAGCTGAAAGGAGGAATGCAGGAGCCCAGACAGCAACTAAGTACAGTTGGAAAAAATGAAAAAACAGGGAGGGGGTTGCAGGTGAAAGGGTCAAAACAAGGCATCCAGAGGGGGACACAGAGCAGAGAATCTCTGGCAACACCCACCTCTCCGGGAAGGAGTCAGGGAATGAAAGTCACCGGCCTATTTGATATCCTGGAATGGTGAGCAGAGCACACAAGGAACTAAAGACCCTCTCCCTGAGATGAGGGACAGGCCACAGGACCAGGGAGCAACTGATTACTTGGGATCAAAATATAAGGAGAGAAAAATAGGAATGGGAGTGCAGGTCAAAGGATCCAAAGGAGGGACCTGGATGGGGACACTGAGCAGAGAACCCCCCACCCCCTCAGGTCTGCAATATCCAGACATCTGATTATCTAACATTTCCTCTTCCACATAGTTTGGATGAAGCCTTTGCTGCCTTTGTCACTGTAACAGTGTCCCTGCCAGGCCCTCCTGGCCCCTGCCCCCACTGGGCTGAGAAAGTCATGCAGAGACCTTTTGGTGCAGTGTCCACCTGGTGCTTTTATTTACAGGCTGTGCTCCCACCACCTTTCCACCATATAAGTAGTCCGATTCATGAGTCCACTGGCAGGAGAGAGGGGGAAAACTACCTCTCTCTGCTTCCCCTCACTGCCTTTCCTCTAATGCAGCTTCCCTCTTTCCAGCCCTCTCCCCCCCCATTCCCCTGGGGCTCTTATCCAGCTCCAGCCTGATGAGGCAGCAGCTGTTCAAGCTTCCCCAATCAGGGCCAGGTGATCTACCCACTCCAATTCACCTCCCTTAATTGGAGCTGGAGTGATAGAGGGTTGGCTAAGCAGTTTTCTGCTTAGCACCCTGTCACACGCCTCCCCCCCTTTTTCGGAACCACCCAGTTCAACCATACAGGTCCCCTCCTCCCTCTAACAGGTGGGCTCCTCTTTTGGGTGACCTGCTGGGGCTTCCTTGTAAGGTTCAGCCATCCCCCACCCGCAGAAACCACATTGCGTGGGAGGTGGGCCATCCCATAGCTCTACTTCCATCCAGAGGTGGTCACACCAGTCATACCCCTGGGTGCGCCCCCCTTTCTTTTCCCCGTTCACCTCTGACAGGGATTCAGGATTGGCCCCAGCTTCCTCCTGGGCACCCAGGGCCTCCGATTCCCCAGACCCCTCAAGCAGGTTTCGGGCCTCGTCTTCCAGGGGTCTGGCTACAGAGAGTTCTGTTGGGCCCACTGGCTCTGCTGAGAGCCCTGCGGCGGATACTCCCTCCCTATCTTCTTTCTCCTTTTCCGTCTCCTGTCCTTCCTGGCTCGGGCTCTGTTGTCTAGGGTTTTCTAGCTCTGAGACCTCTTCCCCCTTCCTCAATGGGTCTCTCCCGTTTCTTACCTTGGGCTTCCTCACCCAATCTCCTTTCCCTCTTGGGCAGGGGTCCCAGTCGGTGCCCTCCACCACTGGGTGCAGCAGGCCCTCTACTGCCCCGAACCTCGAGGGATACCTGGGCCATTGGACACAGCCTCTCATCCCCATGGATGCATTCCAGATTTATTTTGGCCCCACTGCAGCTTCACCAGCCCCCTCCTTACAAGAGGGCAGGCCGAGGCTGCGTCCACCAGACCCCATTGGGGTCTCCTCCCCGCCTTAACTGGAATGGTGGACAGTTTCCACCCCTTCCTCCGCCCTCCAGAGTTGGTCCACCCGCAAAATTCCCCAAAGCCGCAGTCCATATCCAGGCAGTCCTGCTTTTTATGTCCCACTCGCCCGCACTGCCAGCAGATGAGTTGCCTGGTCGCATTGGGAGCTCCCTGGTTGGTCTCCCACTTTTTCTCCGGACCCTTCCCAGTCAAGGTTTCCCTGGATTTTCTCCCAGGGTCCTCGTCCTTATAGGGGTGCCCCTCCTTCCTGGGGGAGTCTGCCTCCACATACTCCTGTCAGCTTTACCGCAGCTTCCACCGTGCCCGGTTGGTGCCGTCTAACCCATACCCTTGTCCTCTCGGGGAGGCTTTGTAAAACTGTTCCAGGACGAGCACATCCATGATCTCCTCTACGGTCTGGGCACCAGCTCTCAACCATCGGGTGGCCCAGTCCATTAATTTCTGGGCAAAGGCCCGGGGCCTCAAACCCCCTGTCCACTTCGCCGCCCGGAAGCGCTGGCGATATTTTTCGGCCGACAGCCCTACCCGATCTAGGACAGCCACTTTTACCACGTCGTAGCTCCTGGCCTGTTCCTCACTCAGGGCCATATAGGCCGCTTGGGCTTCGCCAGCGAGGTAGGGAGCCACCCGCAGGGCCCAGGTTGTCCTGTCCCATCCTGCCCCCATAGCTACCCACTCAAAAGTGCCTAGAAAGGCATCAGGGTCATCGGCCAGGCCCATTTTACATAGTCCCAAGCCCAATGCCTGTATGCCGTCCCCCACCAGGGGACTCACCACCTTCTGGAGGAGCTGCCGTTGAATGGTGGTCTGCTCCCGAATAAAATCTCCAGCTGCTGGGACTGCTGAAAGGTTTGTACTGCCTTCTGCCGCTCTTCCTGCTGCTTGATCAGCCACTGCAAGGTCTCTTCCATCTCTGGCTGCCAAACTCTTGCTCTGGCACAAGCCCCCACATGTAACAACGTCCCTGCAGGGCCCCCCTTGGCTTTTGCCCCCGCTGGGCTGAGAAAGTCACACAGAGACCTTTAGGTGCAGTGCCCACCTGGTGCTTTTATTTACAGGCTGTGCTCCCATCACCTTTCCACCATACAATTAGTCCCATTCATGCAGTCCACCGGCAGGAGAGAGGGGACAAGTTACCCCTCTCTGCTTCCCCTCACTGCCTTTCCTCTAATGCAGCTCCCCCCCCCTTCCCCTGGGGCTCTTATCCAGCCCCAGCCTGATGAGGCAGCAGCTGTTCCAGCTTCCCCAATCAGGGCGAGGTGACCCACCCACTCCAATTCACCTCCCTTAATTGGAGCTGGAGTGACAGAGGGTTGGCGAAGCAGTTTTCTGCTTTGCACCCTGTCAGTCACCCTTCTGCCATCCTCTGAAGAGAGCCCAACTGAGAGTGGGCATCACCTTCTCCACCGTTTACAGGGCCCCTCTGCACTGGGGACATGTGCTTGGTCTTGAAACCAGTTCAGTAACAAGAGGTCAGGTCACCATAAGCTGCCTACACTTTGGGTCTTCATAGAGTTTAAGGTCCATAATGATCATTTAGGACCCCCTGTGTCGCGCAGGCCAGGCACTGAGCCCAGTACGTTGTGGCTGAGCCAGCAAGGTATCTTCTAGAAAAACATCCCATTGTGATTGAAAGACGCCAGGTGCTAGAGAATTTGCCACATCCCTAGGTAAGCCATTCCCATGGTTCATTCATTGATCCGTGAAAGGCAGAACAAGATCCAAGGTGAAGCTAGAAACATTGTCTGGAAATAAGGTGCACATTTTTGACACAGAGTAAAGACACCCCTCCCTCCCCCCAGTATCAGATAGGTTTTTCCTTACAGACCATGATCTAGTAACCTCCCAACCTTCTAAAATTGATTTTACAATTGGTTTAGCTGCACCAGTTTTCAAACTGGTTAAATTTCCCCCTGTAGACAGACTCATTTTAAAAATACTGACCCTGTAAATGGCACCAGCACAGCTTGCAAACTGAATCCGAGTGTCATGAAGGAAAGAAGAGGAGGAGGCATCAGCATTTCCAACAGGAAATGAACATTGGCAATTGCTCTTTGTCCATTCAAATTCCACGGGCAAAGAACCAATTTTTCTCCAATGGAGCATCTATTCCAAAGGCCCATGAAACAGGGAATCTGGACACAGGGTGACTGCAGTTCATGCTGCCTGTATCTCTGTCAGTGCCAAACTCTTGGGATGCCTCCAACCCCTCTCCAATAATGATAAAATCTAGATTTTAAAGGTCTGGAGACAGAATCATAAAAGCACCCTGTGAGATTTATACCCAGCAATAAAAAACAGAAGACTTACGATTCAAAATAACACTCGGAATATTTGCAGGAGCAACTTGGCAAAAGAAACATCCCATCCTATTATGCCAAGCCAAGCCCAGCCAGGCAGGCCTTCTAGATGATTCTTGTCAAGGGGAAACAATCCAGACATTTGCAATTATGTTCTATCCATTTGTTTTTAAATTATAATGGTGCCAGAAACAGTTGACTTCTTTGCAGGGAATCTGCTGTCTTCACATTCTCTGGAAGTTTTTTCTTGTTCTAAATGTAGCGAGGCAAGCAGCCTATCAGGATGTTCGTGTAAATGATTTATGCCTTGTGAATATTACCAAGGCACAAGTTGCAGAGCATTTGAGGCTGAAATCCTACGGTATTTCGGTCACTTTAAAAATAACCTGCTTTTGCAGCAACAAAACCCTTTCCAGCCTGGACTTTGCAAAGAGGACTCAGTTTCCAGTGGGTGGCTTTTTTTTTTTTTTTTTAAATGAATAAAGAAGCCTTGATAAGCCAGAACTAGAGACATTCATATTACAAAGAGTGCAGTGCATCCTCTCTTATGCAGCTAGGAATACAGGAATTGCCAGACTACATCAGACCCGTGGCCCGGCTAGTCAAGTCTTCTGTCTCTGACAGTGGCCAACTGCTTCAAAGGAAGGTGCAAGAAACCCTGCAGTGGTGGGATAACCTGCTCCCAGGGGAAGTTTCCTCCTGATCTTTTTCAGTTAGAGGTTGGCTCATGCTATTGACACTCTAAAAAGCCAAGAACTAAGGGCCTGATCTTTTCCCACTGAAGCCAATGGGAGTCTTGCCATTGGTCTACAATGAGATCTTAAATGGGTCATGAAGACTCGGAGATGGTCACTGCAGGTTGGGAGGGGCGCACACTGCAGCGGGGTGATATGCATATGGGGGAAGCTTGTAGATAAGCACAGGAATCCCGGCTCCGACGCTGTCGCTCCAGCACCTTCCACTAGTATGAAACTCCCTTTAAGAAATAATATTCTCTCTTGTATGCCCCTGAAAGAGCAACAGGGTTCTTTGATGAGTCAGTTTCCAAGGCAACTATGAATATCTTCAGAGATGAGCAGAGTCAAAAGACAAACCGAGCGCATGCCAATTTGTTAGTGTGCATTGTTAGGGTCAGAACAGAGCCAAGATACCTCCCACCGAGAAGGAATCCTCAGCCCTCTGCCAGGTCTGCCAAAGGGTTAAAAAAAGCAAATGTCTTTTAGACTGATTCCATCTTCCCCACCCAGGGAGGCCTGAAAATGGCACTGATTTCTGGGCCCTGCTGCCCCAGCGACACATGCACAAATCAACTGACTTTGCAACTCTGCTTTCAAATGACCCAAAAAAGCCCCACCTTCTGCCTGTGTGATCTTGCTCCCAAAGCTATTCATTTGCAGCAGCTGTACTTGTAGCAAGAGCCTTTCAAAACCTTTACAGAAAGCAGCTGAGCTCTAGTCCATTGGCAGGTCAGATGGGAGTGTCACCAGGCTGGGCTATTGGTTTATTTATTTCGTTCACTTATTTGATTTCTTCTAGCTTATATCATATCCGTCTCCAAAGCTCGCAGTCTATAAACAGTCAGAAGAGCCCATCCAAGCAGTCCCGTTTCTCTACCATTCCCAATTGGATGATAGAGGAGCTGAGACATTGGCCATCCTCAAAGCTCTAAGAGACTCTGTTGTGCTCAAGAAGCCCAAATGGATGGAAGCGCAATAACCAGTAGCAGGGAGAGGTCTCCAGGGAATGGGCATTGCCGGCCTGTGCCTTTTCTAAGCACAAGGAGCTCAAGATATGAGCTGGCCAATGAAAGGCTTAATCCCCTTGCACGGGCTACCGCAAACACATTAAACCTGTCCTCCATTCTCTACACTGACTTCCCCTAGAATTTCGAGTCAAGTTCAAGGTCTCGGTTCTTATCTTCAAGGTGCTCCATGGCCTGGGACCAGAGTATCTGAAAAGCCCGCAGGGGGCAGCCATCCAAGGGAAAGCCCATTTGCTGGCATATAAACCACTCCATATAGAATGGGAGCTTGGGAAGCCCAGCTAGTGAGAGGAGGTGTCACCGTACCAGACGTGGGGGACTTTCTGGAGAAGGCAAAGATGCCAGTGCCAGGGCTAATGGAATTAGGAACATTACAGAAAAATGCATGCGCTTGCTAATCATTGGGAAAATATATGCTTTGCTGCAAAGAGTTCATCGCAAGCCACCAAAGCAATTTCTCCTTGATTTGCTGTCCTGTGTTTTCATTTAGTTTCCCCAATAGCCAAGGTGCTGGGTATCGTGAAGAGGAACCAAATAATCAGGAAGGGAAGCAAAAAATATCCCCCTAGCTAATGGAGTTACTGATCCGAGAAACCCAGTGTATTCAGAGTAAATAAGTGACAGTATAGAAACAAATGAGGTCTGATCACTGAGTTTATGCTAGCAAGTCGACACTCCAGAATGCCATTTGGTCCCAAGTTCCTACCCACCCACCTTGCAAACCACATATGCCATGAGCTTAAGAGGAGTCAAAATCTCACTGAGGTGGAGACTTAGATGAGTTGGGACAGATGACACATTGATGTCTTGAGCCCTGTCTATCTTAGTTCCTTACCTGGCCCCATTAACATAATAGCTGAGCCTCTCACCCCCTTTAACATATTGAGCCTCACAACACTCCTGGAGGCAGAGCAATGCTGTTATCCCCATTGTACAGATGGGGAACTGAGGCACAGAGACACCGAGTGATTTGCCCAAGGTCACCAAGGAAGTATGTGGCAGAGCAGGGAAACGACTTCATGTCTCTGAAGTTTCAGGCTAGCACCCAAATCAATAGAGCAGCCTTCCTCCCCTTCGCTGCAACTTATGCTACAGCTTCCTCTGCTGCCCTCACCAGTGCTGAATTAGAGCAGAGAAGTTCAATAAGGCAGTTGCAGAAAACAACATTTTATTCTGTTCATTTCTTTCGAGCTTATTAATTTAGGGTCCATCTCTTTAAGGCTCCTGCCCAAAACATTAGAGAAGCATCCAAAATAACAACAACATTTCTTTCCTCCTTTATTAACTTTTCAAAGGCAACTGAGTTGGTGGCATTGCTGCAGCCCGTCTGTAAATTATGCATGACAGACAAACCTTGCAGCCCACTCGACTCACAGAGCAGATGGAGGCAAGGAGGTCTTTGCCATCTCTGCTCGCTGTCATGCTTGTGAGTGCAAATCCTGTCATCCCCACGAGTCTCAGCCACAAGCAACAACCATCATGTTCTGTCTCTTGAAGACCTCTAGTGCCCTCTCTCCCCAAGGTATCCACCAAATTCTTCTTGTTTGTTTTACCAACATATCTAGATGCTCCAGCCAAGGTGTGGGCTCCATTGTGTCAGGTTCCAAGGAAACACATGGTAAGAAACAATTCCCTGCCTTGAAGATCTTATAATTGACACAGACAAGGCAGGCGGAGTGGAAAAAAGGGGGGTCGATTGTCTGCTTTTTACAGATAGGGAACTGAAGAGCAGAGAGAGTAAGAGCTAGATTTTCAAGTGCTCAACACCCAAAACTGGGACCAGCTTTTCCAGCACCCAGCAGCTCCCGACACTTTTGAAAAACCTGGCCCTGAGGGATTTTCCCAGGGTCACACAGGGAGTGTGCAGAAGAGCTGGGAATGGAACACAGTTCTCCTGGGGAGCTGGGAGGGAGGGCGGGGTCGGATTTGTCATCCGTGTGTCTGGACACTGCATTTTCTGGCCCAGCACCTGCAAACATGCCCTGTGTCCCTGGCTTCATCAGAGAACCTTTGCTGGTTCCATTGTCACTACGGGACTCTGATCTCTGGGGCTCCCCAGACCATCCTCAGCATCCCACGTCCTATTCTCAACCAGGTCATCCATCACTTGTCTGTTCCAGGGGGTTGAGGTCTGGGCGCCCACTGAGACAAGGGCAAGCTGCCTCCCACTGAGGGATTAGCTGCTGGAGCTGTGAGCGCAGTTTGGTAAGAGAGTGACATCTGCTGGCATTTGAAGGAAGGCCCTGAAGTTAGCATTGCCAGCCTGCTTTGCACTCCCGTCCTACAAGATGAGCTGGAAGGGAGGCGAGGGAACTGGTCTCCCTGCAGGGTAGGGGAGGGATGAGCCTGTTATCCAGACATACATTCATAGATTCCAAGGCGAGATGGGCCCATTGTGATCATCTAGTCTGACTTCCTGTACAACACAGGCCACAAGGCTTCCTCGAGACTAAGAGAGTTTGTAACCCTTATTTTCAAGCTGTCATTAGCCAGGCGGTGTATGTTGCAAGGTATGCCTGGCTTCCTACCCATCCCAGCTGCAGGTTTTCTGCATTCCAGTACGGGACAAGCCAGCAGCTGCTACCTGGCTGGCCATGATGTGTGTCTCAGCCATAGGATAATCCCGGATGCATGGCACTGCTTGGCCCACATACTCACACCAATGATAGGTATTGCAGTGCATGGTCGGCCTGTCCCAGCCACAGGGAGCCCTGCTTGGCACACGCCTTTCCCAACAGCACAGTAATCTACATCTCAGCGCCTGCTATGTCTGTCCCCGTCTCCCAGTATTGTGCGCGCCTCTGCTTACAGCAGGAAATTCTTTCTCATTTGCATGCTGCTTCTCTCAGGGTAAGTGTGACTTCGCTGGAAGCCACAACTAGAACAGCAGGTCTGGGAGCCACTGCCTGGAGAATGGGATACAGAAATGCCGAGAGCTGAGTTATAGTGTGATACCTCGCCGGGTATCTCACGAGCCAGAGGATTTCCCCTGGCAGCTGCCAGGACTTATACCAGGAGCTGTACTGGGTGACTGCTCCTTGTGCTCATCCCCTTATGGCACTGCACCCATTTTACACCATGCACTCCATTTCTGTCCCATTGCCCTCACCCATTGCCTTAGTCTCAGGCAAACTGCCTCTCGAGTGAGGCATGAGGGATACACAAATAAATGCCCAGTGCGCCCCTAAATGAGTTGGAATCCTCCTCCTGCAATGCAACTCATCACTGCCTGATGAAGAAAATGCAGGATTCAAAGTGACCTGCAGAGGGTCTACCTAGCTCCCAGTCTAATTATCTCTCTCCTTCAATGCACTAAACACAGATCTGTAGGTTCAGGAGATAGCAGGTTTCTTGGGTATTGGTCAAATGAGAGACATGAGTCACAGTCAACTGCAGCAGTATAATATGAATCGTATATTAGCTGGTATCAATCGGCAGAGCTCCACCAGGTGTGGTCTGACCTGTTATTGTTTGCATTGTGCTACCAGTTCTCCCTGGAGGGAATTGATGCAGGCAGCAATTAATATTGCATGCTCCTGAGAGGAAAAATCAAAGATCTGGTCAAGCAAGGTTGTAATTCAAACAGAAATGGAGCAGATTGAAATTCAAGGAACAAACACGCCCAGCAGAGTCTCTCGGTCCCAGCCCACCTCTGAGTTGCCATTGGTTTTCTCAGTGCAGAATGCTGAAGAAATGTAACTATTGCCGCTGTTCATCCCGTCCTCGTGGGGCTGATGGGATCCTTCTGTGTTTGATTTAAGGCTAGGCAGCCCAGCCCCACTCAAATAAGAGCTGACCCCCATCCAACCCCTAAACCCAGCCTTTCCACCTAGGCTTGGAGAAGTTCAGACACCAGAGGCTCCCACAGCCCATTTTGTCAGCTGTGTCTGCACTTCTCGGCTCCAGTCAGGAGCAGGCTGGAAATGCTGCTGTCAGGCCAGGGCCGTTCTCACCGCATCCCCAGCCCACCTGGAAGCACAAGGCCCCTGTGAGTGAGGGACTTTGGAGAAGAATGTCACTGGTGACCTCTCCTCCTTTTAGGACTTGGGCTGCCCAGGTGCTGAGAACCCCGCATTCCATTGCCTTCGGCGAGGGAGATTAAGGGCAGTCAGGATCAGACAGAATCAAACCCTTATCAAAAGAGTGGAGCTGAATTGTTTTTTCCCCCTTTCATTGGAGGATCTCAAAGCTCTTTGAAAACATGAATGAACTGAGCCTCCCAAACCCACCTCTGTAAGGCAGAACAATATTGTTACCCCTGTTCTACAGATGGGGAAACTGAGGCACGGAGAAGGGACGTGACTTACTCAAACTCATGTGGCAAGTTAGGATTAGCACTCAGGCCTTCGCCAGCCTCTGCCGTAACCTCAAGACCATTCTTCCTCCCATTCACTCTGTCTCCAGATTCAGATGAAGTTTCACCTTCATCCTAGTGAGTTCTGGGCCACTGTTGCCATTCTGAGCTCCTTCGTTGGGAGAAGAGGGCAACAGATGACTTGAAGAATGTAAATGTTTCAGAAGACCCAAGGAAACGCTGATTGTACATGTTCACTTTGGTAAGATGGGTTGCTATGGAGACCCATGGAGATGCAGCAGAAATACAGAGGGGCAACAAAAATGACTAATTAATTTAAGGCATTAAGAACAATTATCATTTTATTAAACCAAGTTTATTGTAACAAAGCAAACACACAAATCACCTTTGAAATCCATAAAATAATAAAATCTATTTTTCTTAATGCAAGCAATGCCCCATTGCAGAAAATAATCCACCAGGAGAGTAAATTATATTATTAACTGTACACAAACAGTAAATCTCACTCCTTTGAGCAACTGTTTATCTCCTGTTCATCTGAAACTATGACCAGTTAATCCATTTTATCCAGAACAAGTATTGTTTCAGATTAAGAGGTGGAAGGGAGTAAATTAGTTGCCGATAAAATGGTTTGATTCATCCATCATCTAAGGTTGAGATTAGTTTGGTCAAGATTGATGGAGCATTAACCAGGGAAAGCAGATTGATCGATCTATCGATCGATCTTCTTCCTTCCTTCCTTCCTTCCTTCCTTCACACTGTGCTAACCAGCCCGGTTTCTTTGTGTTACCCCAGCCCCTTCCTAGTGGTTGGTCCACAAAGAGGTTAAAAGCCTACTACCACCAACTGAGGTGACTGCTCCTACACATGTGGTATAGATCTGAGCAGCGACCTTGAAGGGCCAGGCTTCAAACCCTGCTGATGATCTATGGAGGGTGACCATTTCGTAAGCTCCAAACCTGATGCGGGGAAAGAGCCTTGAAACGGAGATGGGGTGGCCAATCATCATCAGGATGCATTAAACCTCGTAGGTATCATCCATAACCAGCAGTGAGATAGGAAGACCTTGGTATTCCTTACACTGAAGCCCAGGACGTGCTCTGTTTAGAGGATTATTTAAGTTCTTTGCAGCGCTTTTCTTTTAAAGGGCGACTTTTTTAGTGAAATCCCCTTTAGTGCAGAGGGGACAGCCCGAGGCCTATGTACCACTTTCAATGTTTCTCCCATTTTATTTCATGTCTTCCTTTCCAGGACACCTCTAAGGTCCACTGGGCTATTGTGCAACCTCGCCAGGTTGCACCTTAAGGATGTTTCTTTCCTGTGGAACAATAATGAACAGGAAACTGAAACCTAGCCGTCCGTGTCTTCTCCCATTTTGTATTCACGCTGCCATTAGACTCTTAGCTCCACTGGGGCTTGGCCAGGAAGGGATTAGCTTACAGTTCACATGTTGGGCAGCACCAGGTATATGTCCAGAACTGTGAAAGCAATAAATACTCCCCTGAGAATTACAGTGTACAATGAAATCACCAGCCTAACTTTATAGCAACCCCACCTGCTGTACCTTTGGAATGTTGGCCCTATGCAGGAAAGCATCCCTGTTAAAGACAGTACGTGCCTATGTCCCACTGCAGTCACTGGGATTTAAGCACTTTCCTGAATCGGTGCCTTTGTTTATAATGGCACCGAGAAGCTGTAAGAACACCTATTTGCCACCGGCGTGACATTGGAAAGGCAGGTTACCACGTCTCTTGCCATGGGATCGACTAGCTCCGCACCCAATTAGAGCACTCCCTGGATTAAACACAGATGTACAGGTTCAGGAGATTACAGATTTATTGGGCATTGATCAAATGAAAAATCAAACAAGAGCCAGGGGAGTCACAGTTGGCTGCAGCAGCCATTTGCCAGCTCTCCCTTAGGGGATCTGAGGCAGACTATCATTAATATTACGTAGTCCTGACAGGCAAGATAAAAGTTCTGGCCAGACCAGGAGGTAATTTAGCATCTATTTATTCACTGGCATCATTTATTAAAGCGAACAAACATGGTGCAGCACAGATTAGCAGTTAATATGTTCTGATTTCCCAACGAAGGATGTCAGAAGTGTATAACACATACGCAACTGCTCCAAGGCCTCTCCGCCAGGCACAGAGAAAGGCTTTGCCAGAGCTAGGATGTAGCCGAGAATCAAACAAAAGCCCAAGGCCAAGAAGAGCTTAATGAACAGAGCAACTGACCTATCTCCTCTCAGGGTAGAAATAGCTGGCCCGCTTCTCCAGCTTCATGCCACTGTAACGCCATCGCTTTCATCAGAGTTACACCAGCGTAAAGCTGGAGCCAGGGAGCAGTGCATTACGGCCAGTTATTGCAGTGAGTATATTGCCATGTTTCCTGTTTCTTTCCCTGATCATCCCATGTCATTGGTTTAGCTCCTAAAAATTACTAACTAGGGGCCAGAGGTGAAATCCTGGCTCCATTGAAGTCAGTGGCAAAACTTGCATTGACTCCAATAGGTCAGAATTCCAACCCGGATTCGGATACCCTTACGACATGGTGTCTACTGTCGCTCACGCCACAAGTGATTCCACAAGTGGACCATCTTCTGGAGGAAGGTTCTATTCGATGTAAGGGATTCATAGCGTCCAAGGCCAGCAGGAACCACTGTGATCTTCTCACCTGACCTCCTGTGTAACCCACAGGCCAGAGAATTTCCCCTAAAGTTCCTAAATCAGAATCTGGCCCTGGATATATTTGCTTTCTCTGGGGTCAAAATAACTCAGGATACCCAGGAGCAGGCTTATATCTTTAGATGGCAAAGGCAGTGCTATGATGACAGCCTTCCTAGATCTTTGGGACAAACACTTCCTATGTGTTTGTATGGGGCCTTGCAGAGTACTGTTCTGAACTGGATTAGTTTCTCCGGCTGCTACTGTGCGCTCCTAAACCAAGTGACATGCAGAGTTCAAGCAGAGCTGAAAGCCATGAGAGAGGGAAGCATCTGTGGGAAGAATGTTAAGTCTGCTTTCAGCTGTGATTATGTAACCTGGGAGAAGGAAGATTGCAGCATTGCATTAGTAATCACTTGCTTCCTGCATCCTACAGCTCTCTGCCCAGACAGCGTATTAAAGGCTGCACTGCCTGTTACAACAGTCTTGTGAGCCAGTATTAAATTATCTCCAGCATTCAAGGTAATTAATGTAACCTTTTCTACACTATAGCAAAGTCTTTCTGTGTCTGTCCTTGAGGGCAGCTCTCCCTGCTAACTGGGGTCAGCTGCTTCTCCATTGAACTCCGCACACACTCAGAGGCTTATAACCTGCAGTTCTTAATGCAGCTGCTGTGAGCAACCCAATAGAAATGGAAAATCCACCAGCGTCTGGATGAGCTCTGTGAAAGGGGAATTGCCCTCCACTGGCTTGCACAGAGTGGCTGGATGCTATTGCTAAAATTTGGTTCTTTTGTCTCTTTGGACTAGGTGTAAATAGAAGTAGCAGAGGTTGTAGCTAACAATGGGTGGGTTCCAAAATACCCATAAGAGCCGCCTTTTCCTCCCAGCTTATCCAGCAAGTGGGACTGGGTGAACAGCATAGCCACTTATCAGCACTTTTTTGGTTGGATATGTGCTTGGACTCTACTGAGATCAGATACTCAGTGATTCCTGCTTCCAACTGGCTTCTAAATAGCCTTGGTCATTTAATTTTGCTGTTTCCACTCCAAGTCCCAACTGCGGCAAGTGAGGCAGAAATACATGAAAATTGTTCCTTTAGGGGGGGGAAATTATATTAAACCTTTGAGCATCTTAAAGGAGGTTCCTGGTTCGATTTCAGAAGAGGCCACTGTTCATGTCCATCGTCTAGTAGAATGAGCAGTAGACTAGGGGTTCTATTTCAGGATCCGCCACTGACTCACTCCTGACCTTCACCAAGTCACTTCCCCTCTCTGTGCCTCAGTTTCCCAATCTGCAAAATGTGGGGAATAATCTCACCAGGTGGGTTGTGAGGCTGAATTCATCCAGGAATGTAGGCTAATGCACAGCATATTACTATTGTATACTTATGTTAACCATGCGGGTTTGCCCATCCCTAGACTCTGCTGCAGAATCCTACTATCCAAGTCTGTAGGCTGTCGCTTGTGCCACGTGATGCATTGTTAGCCTGGCTCTTTTGCCTGCTTGTGATTAGCTGGCTAGGTGCTCACAGTGCGAGGATGATCAGAGCCCATTGAGACAGAGAGTCCTGACCGCAAACGTAAGAAACATGGACATTCTTATTGAAAACACAACTCTTTCTCTGCGTTATTGGCTTTTCCCCCAGCTATTGATCCATAAACACTACCCCTGGGGGAGGCTAAGGATGCTCTGAGTCCTGCAGGCTGCGAATCCATTGGTGAAATTCTGCTGATCCTAAACCAGCTTGAGAATACTGTAAATAGCAGCATTCACACAGGTCCTAAAGGATTTCTCTATGACAGTCAGTGCTCAGCATGAACAGCCTGAGTAAAGATGGACATTGGCTGTGTCACCAGGGGCATGTCCAGTCCTGCTGGTTTGCTGCCTTTGAATATAAATAGCCATGATGCAGAAATGACACAGGTTTGTCCAGCTGCTCTGTTGCAGAGGCAGTACGGTCTAGTAGACAGATCGCTGGACTGTGACACCAGAGATCTTGGCTCTGTGTGATCTTGGGCTAGTCACTTCCCCTCTTTGTTTCCCCTCCCGCCCTTTGCGTGTATCAACTGTATCTTTGCTGATCATTCTCCCGTTCTTACCACATATCCAGCCCATCTCAAACATATGTTCTCCAGCTTATCTATCACTAAGAGTCACAAGTTCATCTTCCCCCTAATTTCTTCTACCCACTCTGCATAACTGCATCTCCTTCTGTCTACCCTCCACTTGCCTGCCATTCTCCTCAGTATGTTATTTGCTGCTACCTGTATCGTATTTTCTCCCATCTCCGTAAGACCCGCCATTTCCAAACCATAGAGCAGGCAAGGACAAACATGCGCAGCGTACACTTTTCCTTTCTGTTTGTTACTTAATTGTTGGTTCCCCAGTACTCCTGCCACCTTTTGCTACAGCTACAACAAAGCACGTTTAAAAAACATGAGTCACAGAGAAATAAATTGCCTGTTTTTTTCCTGTGGATGCACGAAACAACCCTGCCTCATGCTCTGCTAATGGGAATCAGCCTGGAGCTCAGTTAAAAGACCTGATCCAGGGGACTGGCTGGCTCTGGGGAGTAGGGGATAGAAGACAGAGCCTTTCATCTCTAGGGCACCCCTTCTGTATCTGGCTGACTTTGGGGGGATGACAAAAAGTCCTTACCATCTGAGAGTTGTTTAGAGGCTGTGTGAAACAAGCAGACTTCAGGCAGTGTGGTTCAGTGGATAGGCTCCCAAGTGTCCTCAGGAGATCTGATTCTGTTCCCAGCTATGCCACTGATTACCTGTGAGACCTTGGACAAGTCATTTCCTATCCCACTCTTAGTCTTAGCCCCTGTCCTGAAGATCTTACAGTACAAATAGATGTCTCTTACTGTGTGTTTTGTACAGCATCTAGCACATTGGGCCTCGATCTTGGTCAGGGCCTCTAGGCCCTACTGTCACATTGATAATAATACAGCTGAGCTTCATAAAAGATCGCAAAGGAGTTCAGGTGCCCAACTCCCACGGAACATGAATCGCAGGTGTGAGAGTGAAGCATGCGCAGGGCTGAGGTGACATACAAGACTGTTGGCACAGCCGAGAATTAACCTCCAGAAAAGTCTGATTCTATTTCAAAAGCAAACCAGAAATAACCTCCGCTTATTAAAACTGCTTCAGCTGAGAATCAGTTTGCAGGCAGCTCTTACGTGCAGTTTATAAGGTGCTTTGTTCCTGTTGTAGTTGACAAGACAATTTATAATCCTATAAATCAGACCATGGGCTGTGCCAGGAGACACAGTGAGTTTCTCTTTCTTACAGTGTCTCTGAGAAAGGTAATACCTAGTTACACACAGAATGCTGATTTTCTGGGCAGCGTCTAATCTCAACGTTGAAATGATTGCTTAAAGTTAAGCCTGTCTATTGGGTACAGTGAATCCAGACTTCAGACCACTGGGCCCTGCTTTAGATATAGATACAGTCTGACAGTTTAGCTTCCAAAACTGCTGGATCAGTTATTAGACCTGGACTCTGAATCTTAATGTGTTTTGTGCGTGAGATGCACCTTGAGAAAAAGGAGAGAGAAACAGCATTGTGTCTATTCCTGGAGATATCCTCAGGCTCCAAACAGAAAGATGCTGAGACCCAGGCCACGCGGTGACATGTGCAACTCAGGACTATGTGAGGCTGTTTGTCTTGTTCAAGTCTAATTAGAATTGCAGTCAATAGATGCCCCAGAGTTAGAGGACGTTTTTGTGTTTCCAAGATGAAGCATCGACTCCTGAAATGTAGGAATTACCTGAAAATTCACATTGGCGAGCCAGGGCCTAACCCCAGGGGCTGGGAGCATGTTCTTGCCATGCAGGTACGGGAAACTGTGACCACGTGAGAAGCTTGTCATGTAACCCAAGCACAAAGCAGTTCGGCCCAGTGCCTCTGGCCTTGTGACGAACAGGCCATAGATGGGCAGGATTTCACCTGGGAAAGGATGCTCGCAATTAGTCCCCAGTGTCCACCAAATACATGTCTGTAAATGCGGTGGCTGCCATCCTGGCCAACACACCAGGCATGTCTAGCAGTGAAAGCATGAGCCGCTATAGCTAAAGAGCCAAGCCCTCCCCAGCTGGGGCTCTAACACTTCACATCCTCTGCAGATCAGGCACGGAGAGAGATCTGTAACACACTCACCACCACCCCTTGCCTTACATTCCAGGCGTGTGCTGTAAAATTCACCCATTGCAATGAGAGCACAGGAACCTAGGAGGGCAGAACCTATGTGCATTGCAATCATTACGACAAGAGCCCTCTATGAACACACCTTGATGGCAAAAAACTCACTCCAGAAGCGAGGCTTCCACTGAAGCAATTCGTTACATCTAAGTCATCTCCCACGTTGGCTATTTAGACTCACTTGTCCCATTAACATTCTGTAATTGCAAAATCTGTTGACATCACAATACTTAACCTGCATGACAATTACATCAGCTTTCCCCTGCTCAATCTGAAATAATAAGCACAAAGCATTGAAATAGGAAAGTCCATGTGTTGGAGAGAGGCTCCGAAAGGAGCTAATTAACAACCTTTCACAAGCACCAACATTCAATTAAAAACCCCAAAGCAAAGAGAACTGAAGTCAGAAATGGCTGGTTTGGTGGTACGGGCATTTTACGGTTCAGTACCTACTTCTGCCACAGACTTCCTGTGTGACCTTGGGCAAGTTATTTAATCTTTTTATGACTCTGTCCTACATCTGTAAAATGGGGATAATAATCCTTCTTGGCTCTCTTGTCTATTCGGAGTGTAAGTTCTTGGGGAGCAAGGTCTATCTCTTACTATGTGTCTGTACAGCACCTAGCACAATGGGGCCCTGATCTCAGTTGAGTCCTCTTACAAATATTAATAGACAGATTTACTCCATCTTCAAATTCATGTCTTCTGAGCTGGCCAGATGGGGTGTTGCTTGAGAGCGATGTGAGACATAGTCTCTCCCCAGGGGATACTGGCACCAGAAAAATGGCAGTAGACTATGGCTCTCCAGAAGGGGAGGAAAAGAATGTCTGAAGCTGTGACATATTTTGGAGGAAATTCTCTCTTCCGTCCCTTCCCTGGCTCGGAAGGAAGGAAAACAGCGAAGCAACAAATGGGCCTAAGTAAAAAGCAAACAGATCTGGAAATTTAAGATTCATCCTTGATCATAATTCACGAGCCAGACAGCTTGCGGGAAAATCGCAATTAATTTAATCAGCACTGTGGGTCAACTTCATTGATTTTCATCAGACACCTCAAAAATGCTTCCTCTGGTCCCTGAATCGTTTTTAATTCCATCGACAAGACTGTTATTGTCACTAAGAGGCAGCGGTGGGAGGCTGTGTGGGATAAGAAGAAGCTATTAGACTGGTCTGAAGTGTCTCTGAGCACTAAGCAAATCTTACCTTGTTTAATCTTCTCCTTGGAGTGTAAAAGCAGTGACCAGCCCATTAATTTACGAGGCTCCTGTCTCTAGTGCCCAGAACCATTAACCATTAAGACTGAGGCAATGTTTTCTTCAGGGGCCAAGGACACAAGGGAGGAAACAGAGGCTAGTTGATGGTGGAACGAACAAAGCACAGAAGGCATTGAGGAAACCAGCATCCTTAAGGAGATAAATTAGATGCTGCATCTGTGGTGTCAGATGTTCCGTAGCCCTGTCTATGCAGCCTGTGGAGGGGGAAGCTGCTCCATGAGGACAAGCCCTGGCCTGGGTCTCAGGAGAGGAAGGTTCAATTCTTGCTTCTGACACAGACGACCTGCGTGTCCTGACACAAGTCATTTTCCAAAAGCCTCAGGGCTGGAGTATGAAGCCTTCAGCACCACGACTGGAGCCAGGTTTCAAAAGTGCTCAGCTGCAACACGTGGGACAAACATGCTTTTTCGAAAAACTGGCCATTGATTTTGGCACCTAACTGGGAGTGGAGCTCTCTGGGAAATCATGTCCCGATAGCAGGAACTGAACTCTTGAAATTCCCAGCCTTAACCTCTCTGTGAGCCCTCTGTAAAAGGGACTAATGATACTTCCTTGCTCTCACCCTTTGTCCGTCTTTTCTGTTTAGCTCATAAGATCCCTGTGTCAGGGACTGTCTCTTACGAAGTGTGTGTACACCACTTAGCACAATGGGGCCCCGTTCTCGGGGGAGAAGGGGCTTCCAGTGATCAATAACTATGTTAAGGCAGAGGAGGAAGCTATATTATAATCAACTGGTGATGAAGTCAGGATATAGCTTTGCTGCTGAAACCTGAGTGGCAACAGCTGATGATGTTTTCCCTAGTAAACAACCTCTCTGTGCCATATGGCCCATAAGGCTTTTCAAATGTTTATCTGGAAGAGTGCTTTGAAAATAGTCAGTGTGTGTTACCCATAGGTTCCCTTGATGGGAACTGGTGGGTCAGACATTCCTAAGGCAGACAGATAACTCCGGTCCCTGCAGATTACCTGTGCAAACACAGAGGGACAGAACATACATTGCTCTAGCATTTCACACCCAACGCACTTTGCAGAGCAGGGAGTGAGCCACTCGTTGTGCAGCGACTGGTATGAAAACCTTGCAGCCTCCTCCTGCTTAGCTTTAGCTCACAAAGAGCTCGGGGCACTGGACCCTGTTTTAATGACAAAAGGAATATTGGCCGGGATACCAGGGTTCACCCTTATTCTTTTCAGCAAGTGCCCTAGGATGAAAGGAGGGGATGGAAGTCCCAATCTCCTGAGACTGTTAAGAAGTACCATGAACTAAGCAAAGGGCTGGAAACAGGAGTGCAAGGAGCAAGGCTGCAGTCTTCGAGGGGCAGGGCTTGATTGTTATTTGTACAATAGTGGTGCTTAGAGGCCCCAGCTGAGATCAGGGCCGCATGGCACTTGGCTTTGTACAGACTGTTGTGAGCTGGAGGAAACATCACTGAAGCTGGTGGGTGTAACTGCTGCCCTTCATTTAAGATGGCTGTAAGAAACCATTGAGCTCCTTTACGGAACCAGAAATCTGACACACTCAGCTCCTTCGGCAACACTGGCCCTCTCCGTTGCAATAGGCACAGCGGTGGCAAGTGGGTATTACACAGCGGAAGTGACATGGAGTCAGAAAAGCCTTGTCCCTTGGCTTCCATGCCCTGTGCGCTGTAACTGGACACTTCCTTTCTTGTACTCGCTTTGTATTGTCTCTCTCCTTGCACAATGAGCAAAGCTGTTAGGTGTACTGTGATTAAACACTGCTAAGCCGGCTGTAGCATGGCACGTACTGTAATTAAGAACAAGCAAAGCTATAATTGTCAACTAAGGATGACACTAAAGGATGGAAAATTCCACTCAATGAGAGCCAGTGAGGAGACAGGCAAGTAGACGGAGGAATCACTGGGAGAAATTCTCTGGCCTGCGCTCGGCAGGAGATCAGACCAGATGGTCCTTCGAATCTATGAACCGATGTTTGTGCTGTTTGAAAAGTAATATGATGATGGTGGGAGTGGTGGTTTGAAGGACCTATCATCTTGGAAGCAATAAAACTTCAGCCCTTCAGGACAATCCAAAAGTTGTTACCTTCAATGGTGGGTTTTCAAATATTTTCCCAACCTCCCGTTTAAAGGCCGGAGGGGTTTGTGAAACTCACAGCAATGGTGATGCTGTGGACCAGGTCCATGGGTAGCTATGCTGATTGACATACACTGAGGATCTGGCCCTGTACAATTAACCCAGTGAGACGCTGACAATGCAATCTTGCACTCTTTTTAGGACATCACTCTCCTCTTTCCTCCGTGAAAAAGTAAGCTGTGATTGAACAGAGCCATCTCAATGAGGCCATCCTTGGTAGGGGATTCTGTGGTTTTGGGGAGAGAAGAACAAGTGGTCAGGGGTACTCATGCTTTTCTAATCATGTTGGTTTCATTAGGGGAAACACACAGGTTTCCTGTCCAAATGCACACCTATGTGCCCATGCACACACACAACCACATTCTATACACGCACACACACAAAGACACATACACTTTCTAACTAGGAATTGGCAGGATCCATCAGCCCGGTCATTGCATGGGGTTCAGAACAGCCATTCTTCCGACACAGTCCCCATCTAGGCCTGTCTGAGATCCACTCCGCAAACTTGATTCCCCTGGAGAATTTCTGTCCCAAAGAAAAATAACTGATTTCTCTCACTCCATTTTAACTTAATGGAGTCCAGAATGCAGCACTCCTGTTGTTGATGCTACACACTGGCTTTGTAGCAATGCTGTGGCCACTTCCCATTGCAACGGGCAAGGCTTTTACAGGCTGACAGCTTCAGGAGCTGACTGCAGACTGCCATTTAGCTCTTTCCAAACTTTCTTGTTTGGCAGGACCCCAGAGGGCTCCTGTCTGCCGCAGGTGCAAAGCACCAGCAATTCTGTTTGTTTAAATTGAGCTGCCTTGTGTGTAGAGATTGACGAGGAAAGCAGCAGAATCCAGACACAAATTCCATTATTGCTTTTTTTTTTTAATAATAAAAAGGACTCTCTGGGTTTCACTATTTATTTAAACATTTGTATCTGTGCCATTAGCATCAGACACAAGGAGGCAAGCTCCAGCAAACATGACTAGCGAGTGGCAGCTCCTGTCTGAGCCAAGCAAGGTATGTCTAAGCAGCAAAGAAAAACCCGCGGCTGGCCCATGCCAGCTGACTTGGGCACACTGGGCTCGGGCTGCAACCTGAGCTCTGGGACCCTCCCACCTCACTGGGTCCTAGAGCCCAGGCCCCAGCCCAAGCCCAGACATCTACACTGCAATGAAACAGCCCCACGACCTGAACCCCGCACACCCCAGTCAGCTGGCACAGGCCAGCCACTGGCGTCTAGTTGCTGTGTAGACATACCTGCAGAGGCCTTCTCTACACTTGGGGAGTAGCCACCATCCTGAAGCCGCATTGATGATGACCCTTCAGGCCCCAATCCTGCACTGAGCTAGACCCCACTGATTTCAGTGGGTCTGCATGTGTGTGCAGGAGTGGGCAAGCAGGGAATTCAGTGCAGGATCCGAGAGAGCATAGACTAGGGTGAACCAAGGGTTTACACGAACCAATTTAATCCTGATTCACTCAGTCAGTGCAAACCTCAGTTTGCCCTTGTCTGAGTTCTAGAACAGCTACACTGATTGCTGAATCAGAGCTATTCCTGAATATAGAACAGGTCTTCATAGAGCTCCTGTTGGCTTAGACAAGAGGCTATAGTTCCCAGGGCAATGCATCCCCTAGCTGTGGTATTGAGGACTGTGCCTTGAAGGGCAGAGCTTTCTGGCCTGGGTGCTTGAAGCTCTCATTAGGTACAGCCAGTTGGAACTGGAGAAAATAAAGCAGATCTCTTGCAAGCCTCTTAAGCACTGAGCGATCACTGAACCAATGTCCCAAACAATCATATCCTGGTGGTCTCTCTGCCATCCACTCCGCCGTGCCAGAGGCAATCAATTGAATCACTAGCCTAGACTTGCAAGTCTAAACATTGCTGGTTTTAGTCATATAAATGAAGAGGAAGATTACTGAACACCACACTAGCAACCCACCTACCCCTGGTGCAATGTGGGATTGGGATGGTCTATCAGATCCAAAAAGAGACCTTTATTGCAAGCGTCTGCAGAAGGAGAGCGGCCCCAAGTACTCTAAGGGCTGCAGACCCCAGGGCAAGGGGGTGAGCAGAGGTGGGAATTGGTGTGTGGTTTCCTGGCTTCTAATGCGTTTAATTAGACCCTTAGCTTCAGTTGAACATATTTGGGCGCAATTCAGTCACGAGATGGCTGGACACTGCCATTTACATAATTGCTTTTTGCTATTTAATTTATGAGTCCTCATTTATCTAATATAATGAAGGAAATAAAAATCAGGCCAAAAACGTTTCCCAGATATTTTCATTTCCAGTGCATTCTCTGCAAGGGTGCCATCCTCAGCTAAGATGCACATATTTGAATTTCTCCAAGTTTAATTATAACCCCCACCTAATCACCCCAATAAAATCTGAACAGAACAAGAGGACTCCAGCCAGAAGGAGATGATAATGCATACATGGAGCCATGCCTGGTCCCCAGCATTAGCACTGTGCAGATGGCTGTCTCATGGGAGGTGGAGCATTAGCGTAATACTTGCAAAATTCCCCATGGGTGGGTGAGATCCAACAGGGATGGTGCAGTAGCAGCATAGGGAGCTGGGTGATGGTATGTCAGAGGCAAAGGGCAAGGAGAGAATGAAGATTGTTAGGGGAGGAACTCAAAGATAAAGCCCAGGATGAAAGGGGGAGATGAGGCCTTGCTGAAAGCTGGTGGGGGCGGTGAAAGCAGACAGCATTGGGGTCTTAGGGAGGAGTTGGCCTAGTGAGGGGCGCTGACTCATAATACATCTCAGCTCCTCAGATGGGAAAGGCCTTCACCCCCTCTCTTTTCCCCCGTAGTGGGATGCAGGTTCCCCTGTCCCCTTCTGCTTCCGAACCGCTCCTACATCTCAGCGTCAGTGGTTTCCTCGTTGCTGAGATTTTTAAAAGGAATCCATGTGGGGCTCTGTTAATTTGCCTTCTGCTTTCTGAGTCTTGGCACATTTTCTGGCTTTTCTCCACAGCCCTGAGGACTAGAAGCTTCCTTTCCTTTTTTAAATAAAACCTGAGATTCTTAGGTAATCGCCTGACTCCAGGAGCTGGGGCTTTATGAAAAACACCAACTATCACTAAGCTTGTGATGAAATTGCTAGAGTTGGTGACACTGAGCGTGGTGAACTTCCCCCACTTGTGGCACTCTCCCTGTCATTCTAAGTTTCTATACCATGGCATCTGCCTGATGTGTTTCTGGATTCCTGGGTCCCTTCCCTCCAGAACTAATCTCCTGAAAGCTCTTCATCTTGCAAAGAGCAATTCAGAAATTTTAAAACTGCTCTTCTAAATCAGGACACAGCATCCAGGGAGCTAATCTCTACTCGCAGAAGGAAAATGAGAGCCTCTCTCTCTCCGAATAGGCTCTGATGAGTCTCACACAATGCCTGGTAATAGCACAGGGTTTAAATCTGTCGCTTCAAAAAAAAAAAAAGCACCTAACTGGCTTTTAATGAGATCCCCACCCCCCTCCCCACATCAAGCTTTGCAAATATATCCAGAAAGGGAGCACAGCCTGTCCTGGGTGAGCAACAAGGTTGGCTGAAAAGCAAACAAAGGCTCAAATGCTGGCTATCCAGCCTGGGAAAAGCACAAACTGTGCTGCTCCAGTTACAAGGGCTTCAGAATGCCATGGTGACTTATGCCCTATACAATCAGCCAGCATAACTGCAGAAGAACAGTGTTGACCCTTCTGGATCCTGAAAAACTGGGTTCCGGCACAATCAATGGAATTAGTTTCTATCTTCCTGGCAGGCATGTATAATCCCCAGTCCGGTGTCAGGGGACCATACATCCCTCTGTTTGCAAACAGCCTGGCACTGAAGTTAGTGTGTAGATTCATGCAGCAGTAGCTGTACAGGATTGTGACATGCTCTGACACTTTTAAAACACTTGCCCCCAGTAAATTATGGGATGGGATCACGTCTCAGACCACTGAAGTGCAGCCACCTCTGGGGTGGCACGAGTTGTCAGTAGAATTGTTTTGGGATTAAGTCCCTGGACAGGGATTCAGGAAGTCTGCATTCAGTTCTTAGTTCTGCCACAGACTCCCTGTGTGACCTCAGGCAAGTCACTTAATCTCCCTGTGCCTCAGATACCCCACATAAAAATTAAGACTTGATGCTTCCCTGCCTCCGAGGAGGGCTGTACGGATAAGCTCATGAATGTTTATGAGGTGCTCAGATGCTGTGGGTGTGGGGGTTATGGAGTGCCTGCCTATCGAAACAAATTATTATGGACCAGCAACACTGCAATAGCTTCATAGGGAGACATGAGGTATAATTTATCCAGCTGACATGACAGAGGGCAGTTCAGTGAGACATGTAGTCTGACTTTGGCCACGAGACTTGGGTAACACCCCAGATCTTGCAAGGAGTGCTGGCTGATCTTCCGTGACCACCAGGAGTCTGGGTCTTATGTTTCGTCAGGAAGCACCATCATTAAGTGATATGTATGGTAGCAGTGGTTCATGCTGATTGCTACTTCCTGGCTGACCAAGAATAAAAAGATGCGGAGAGCAAAATCCACGTGGTGCCCTAGCTGTAATGCGGGAAAGGGATGTTTGACTTTGTCTCCTTTTGCTGATCAGCAGTGAATGGAAAGCGAGGAGCTGGCAGGTTACTAGGCCCAGTCGATAGCCCCAGGTTGAGTTTTCTAGGGGCACGCAGTTGAAGAGGCAGCAGGTGAGAAGGGCTGTGCTCTGAACGTTGCCTTTCCAGAGAGTTTCAGTGACAGACACCCGGCTGCTGCTTGAGTTCATCAAATATCAGCAGTCCCAGATGGTCTGTGGGGTTTTGCTGGCAGAGTCCAGAGACTGTCAGCAATTGCTGCCATGAGCAACCATCTTTGTCTCTGCGATGTTTAGTCGCTGAACAGACACAGTGACAAAGGCATGTGAGTATAAAACGGGCGCCAGGCTGGCCTCTCACGTGTGTACTCACGGTAATGACGCTGGCCCTTGGGTACGCAGTTGTAAGAGTGCCAGACACATTAACAAGAGAGGCGAGATTTTCATTTGCTCTGTGTGGAATTTCCAATACAAGCAGCTGTGTGCGACTCCATTGACTCCGGTGAAGTGGCATCGCTAGAATGTCACTTACTGGTTCTGAGGCCGCTGTGCCCATACGAAATATCAGTATCAAGCTGCTACTCAGCAACACGCACACACGTCTACAAAAAAAAATTCCCTGTGGACTTTCCCCTCAAATGTGGGCTGTATTTTCCGGCATAACAACGCTAATGACTTGCATGTGTGCCTACAGGATCTCAAAGGGTTTCACAGACTGTATATACAAAGTCCACTTTGCCCACCACGAATTTGCAGCCAGCTCTGGAGTGTTTTAACAGCCGTTCAACAGCACTCTGCAACACCATTCGAGAGTGTAAGGCAGGAAGGGAAGAAAAGTTCTGTATTGACGGGAGAATGTCGGGAGGCAGAATGGAATTAGCCAAGTTGCAATGGGCCCACGACACCAAGTTTAGCATCCCATCTCTTGTGAAGTTCAGATAAACCCAAGAAGGAACCAGCACAGTTCATCCTGCTCCATTGTGTCCTTCTCATGGACTGGGGGGGAAATTCCCCATCTCAGCCATGCTGCACTGTCAGGACTGAACAAACCCGTGACTCTGCCATTCCATTTAACAGCGCCCAGAGGGAACCTTGATTCTCCTTCACATCAGGATCATTGGCCCATATGTGTGCGTGAGTATCCTTAGTCTGGAAATGGCTGGGTGTGAGAGAGAGAGAGAGAGAGAGACTGAAATTCTCCGACTGCATCAGAGAAGAGACTGATGGAAAATAATTTGATCCCAGTTTAACATGGCAGCTCTTATGGGAAAGGGAAAGGGAAAAGGGCAGGTAATTTAAATGGTTTCAAAGAGAGCATTGAGGCTTCCCC
The DNA here is from genome assembly GCF_028017835.1 of Emys orbicularis. Taxonomy (NCBI): domain Eukaryota; kingdom Metazoa; phylum Chordata; order Testudines; family Emydidae; genus Emys; species Emys orbicularis. Next base: position 29,566,457 of record NC_088697.1, on the reverse strand, counting down.
TTTTCCCCTGTGGAGGGGAGGCTGTCATGAGACTGAATTCTCATGGAGGGGGCGTGGGAGCCTCCAGAGCCAGGGCTGTCCAACTGTGAAATTACTCGGCTCTGCTCATTTCACACAGCAGTTCCTGGGAGTTGGCTTCTGCACCTGGGGGAGGTCAGAGTCCAACGCTTTTCGTAACGTAGCCCAAGGAGAACAACAGATGGGACCCAACCTCGTCGCACTGGTGTTGGGACATCAGTGGCTCTGCCTTTCGGCCAGACCTCTGCTAGAGAGAACGAGGGCCTCCTTCTGGGTCACTGTTCAATGCTTTGGGATTTGTCTTCAGTTTCACTTTTAACAACCAAGCAAAATCAATCATCCACTTCTCCTAAGTGGAGCTTGAAGGAGATGGGGCTGTTGGCCATTCGTCAGGCCGCTGGGAGATAAAACTGCTCTGCTGTGGTCTTTCTCTCATGTCCACTGGCTCCTTGCTCACAATTCACTTCCAGGGTTTTTTGCAATCCCATGGCATTCCCCAGATTAGGAGCAGTTCCTCACCTTGACCCATCTATATTCCAGCATGTCGGAGTCCCAGAGTGGTTGGCAGTTGTGATTCCCATATCACTGAACAGCAAACATTCCCCGAAGTGTCTGATCAGTCATTCGATAACTCAGTTGGAGCCGGGGGGAGGGATGTTACTAATGCAGTACATGGAACAGAGCGCAAACCACGGCATTGGCTCCAGATATGAACAGATCATGATAACCTGGACATCCTAGAATAGCATCCTAGATGTTCTAATTTTTTTCCCTTTATAACACCTGGTAATTGTGAAGCAAGCTGTGAGAACGTACACAACATCTGGTGGGAAATCTTCTCTTCTATTTGATGCCATTTATTTCTATTCCAGAAACGCCTAGGGGCCTGAGAATGAAGCCACATTTTGCTAGGCACTGTGAAAACCTATGGAGAGAGATGGTCCCTTCCCCAAAGAGGTGGCAGTCTAGACAGGGCAAACAAAAGACGTGTGGTTATCCCCATGAGACAGATGGGAACTTGAGACACTGAGAACATGTCTTCACTGCACAGTTAGCCTGGGTGACTGGCACACAGGTTAGCCTAGCCCTGGGTGTGAGCAGTCACGCCGCAAAGCCCTGCCCAAGTTACCATGTCCTCACTGGAGCTCCACTCCCCCGTGTGTGTCGCTAGCACTTCTGGGGACACATCCCACGGTTCTTTGTGCTGCAGTGAGCTGAGCCGCTCTGCGATTCTTTTCCAGTGACTTAGGGGATAACTTGTTTGTCATTCTGGGGACACTGAAGGCATTGTGGGAAGGCGTTAGAGGACTATCAACTGTTGAGTGATTTAGCCTGTGTCCTCACTGCAAAGTGGGTGGGCTACCAGTCTGAGAGAAAGTAGCCCCTGGGCTCTAACCTGCATCCCCAGCTGAGTCACCTAGCCCAGCTTCAAAGTACCACTAAGCTCAGGTATGAGGGTTTTGTGTGTGGATGGGCAAGGGTTAGGCCAACACCCAAGTAAGAGCCTCCAGGCTAACTCTCCAGTGTAGACATACCCAGAGAGACTAAGGGCATCCAAGGCACTCAGCTCTTCTGAAAATCTGGCCCCAGCTGTGGGTGGTGAATTCTTCAAAGTCTGACCCTAAGTGACTTGCCCAAGGTCATACAGGAATGGAACTCAGATTGCCTGAGTATTCATCCAGCACCTTAACCACAAAATCATCCTTCCTCTCTACGCTCCTGATGAACAATTCATCTTTAAAATGTATATTATTGCTGAAGACAGAACAAAAATAAATTCCAGAGGTAACTCTAAACACCTGTGATCAGCCTGCCTGGTTGAGAAGAGGATAAAGGTGCTTTCATGTTAAAATAACATGTCAATGAATAGAGAGAGTTTACCTGGAGTCTGACAGAATTACAGTACACATAATTAGTAAGAGCAGCTGAAAATTCTTCCTCTTGCTGTTACGTCCTTCATATGCCGAGAGGAAAGAAATCTGTGCCAATGGGAAATGCAAAAGCTTGTGTGCATAGGACCAAATAGAAAATCTGAATGAAATGGTCCTTTGCCAATATTCTTTCCCCCTAAGTCTCTCGCACTCACACAAAGCAACTTCAAATCACAGCTGATTGAGCGGGTCTGCACAGTTGTTACCAGCAACGTATTCATTATTTGATTATGTCATTTAGTATTGATTATTGGCGCAGCAGCAGGGCTGTGCAGAGTGCTTCCCAGCTGGTAAAACATACATAACCAAAACAAACAATATAAAGTCCCTGCCCTGATGAGTTAACAGTCTAATGGCATGAGATGTTGCATGCACAACAGACCAGAATTAGGGTGCACATGTGCTGCTACTACACAGCATGGAACAGGAGGATTTTCAACCTGTTTAAGAGATGGAAAGGGGTATCAAAGCTGTGTGGTGCATCATGGGAGACGCATGATGACTGCTATGCATCATGGGAGATGTACTCTGGCCATGGAACCTGGCCGGTAGGGAGGAATGAAGCACCCTAGCACCATAGGTAGATGCAGTTCAATGTTTAACTGGCTCGAAATGAAGCATTGTTGTTCAGTTCAACAAACCTAAGTGAAGTGTTTGGATTTGGGAAATGCTGCGCTGGGTGGGACTCAGGAGATGTGGGTTCTACTGCTGATTGTGCAACTGGCTGACCTTAGGCAAGTCGTGGCCTCTCTTTGTGCCTCCATTTCCCTTCCCCACCTGTAGCCTTTCTTGTCTATTTAGATTGTTAGTTGTTTGGGATAGGGAATTTCTCATACTCTGTGCATACAACACCCAGCAAAAAAGACCCTGAACTCAACTGGACTGGAGTTCATCTACCAAGAAATTATTTATTTGTATTAAAGGGACTTAAGAGGACCTGGTTTATATGGCTCATTCTTGATCCTAAAATAATTATTCCAAAAGTTCCAACTCTCTAAATACACTAATGGCCTGAAAACGTGCAGTGTCATCTTTTATACTAAAGAAGCTGCTCAAGAGCTTAAGTGTCCGTAACTCTAATTCCAGCCTTTAGAGTTCCCTGTGACAATGTGTTTGTGCTAGGGGCTGAGCTGGGGCATCTGGGCCCCTGCAAAGCTGAAGAATATCAGAGAGCCACTTCTTGCTGCCTCCCCTCTGGTGCAGCTGTCTTTGAGAAGTTTAGAGTAACCCAAGAATGGCTCTGCAAGTTCCCCCCGCTGCTGCCCTGACAGGTACAAATGAACCTTGGAGATCAGTGAAAGCACGTTTAGATGGATAATGAGAAATAATCCTGCCTTCAGGAGAGGGAGCGGCAGGGAGGGGAGGTGTGTGGACTGGAGGGGCTCATATATCTTTGGCTCCTATGACTCTGTGAGTTAAACGCTCTCCGAAACAGAAAAAAAAATGGGGCCACTCTGTTTTCTTGGGTTTCATATGGGTTGCAAGAGCTGATGCGTGAGCAATGCATCGGTAAGTTCTGGTCAAATGGGCCACGCTGACTAGACCAGCTGCCCTGGGAAAAGCCCCTCACTTCTTTGGCATCAGCTATTCCAAGTTCCCAGCATCATAGGGAGTCTGCAGCCACGGGGGAAGGGGACCAAACCCTGTTCTCAGTTTGCACAGCTGTAAATCCACTAGAGTCACTTTGGATTTACACTGGGGTATGTGAGAGCTGAACCTGTTTTAAAGGATCCTAGACACAATCAAAGCAACTAAACAGCCGTCCATTCTTTTAAAGCAACATTCTGAAGTGATCATGAGACTCTTGGAGCCCATTGCAAATGGCTAGGACACGTCCAGTACTCAGGTACCCTAATGGTGGGCATAGTATTATGATAGATTAGATTAGATAAAATAGGAAGGGGGTTGGTGTTTATGGGAATGGCTGGAATGCTCTTCACCCGTGGGATAGGCAGCTGATGCCCTCCGGAGTTCAGAGCTATAATAAAAGTCATGGGCAGCAACGACCGGCGTTTATTTAAATAGACATGTCACCAATGATGTAAAATGCTGCATCCTGAGCCCTTTCTGTTGAGCTTTATCAGTGGAACCTGGTGCCAACGTCTATAGCAAGTGGTTCCAGTTCAGAATCAGCAAATTCTGAGTGACCTGAAAAATAGAGTTTCCATCTCATGGAGCAACTGCCCCAGCACACGCACATTCAGGTGATATTAAAGCATACAGCTAGAAGGAAAGGGCCAACTCACGTTGATTGCTGATTGAAGGATGCTTCCATGTGATGAGCTCCACCCATGTTTCTCCCTGAGCAGCTGATTGGAGCATGGAAAGCCAGACATGTTTATATGGGGTCAGCAGTTTGCAGCATATTTCCATGCACGGGCCCCTAGACTCTATGCCTTGTTTTCCTCCTGGTCAGGCAACATACCAGCAGTCCCTTCTGCACACTTTCCCCCTCCACCCCACGTATAATTTATATGGCATTTAAATAATAAATTGCATGGACGTCGTGGTGGAATTGATAGCACTCAAAGTAGGTCACTAAATACATCACTGTATAATTGATATGGGAGGACTTCATTGAAAAATCAAACCGCAGAGCTCACAGAAGTGCAGGATTGCTGGGGATCTGCAGTATTTTAGGACCGGGTGTATTTAGGGCAAAACACAAGGGCAGTTTCTACTGGGTGACACCTCAGCTTCCAGCTCACGCAGCCCAGCACCTTCTGCCTCAGGAAAACACTTCCTCCGCCTCCCCTCCCCCGGCCTCACCTGGGGCCTGGCAGCAGCAATTATTTACACCTGGCGGGACAGGATCACTTCAAGGCCCCTGTTAGTGCAGCACCCCTGACCTGAATGGTATGTGGGTCCCCTCCCTCCCCACAGAAATGCCCAGACACAGTCCCCTCTCCCTGGAGGACTAATTTCTGCCACACTGCAGGTGCACTGGGTGCCTGGGTCAGAAGAGGATCCCCTTTGAGAGTCACTTATTCACCTCGCCACCTACCACATGTCAATGAGTTTTGCTTTGGCAGCCAAGGACAATGTCCATCTATGGCTCCCTGCTCCCAGCCCTGCTGACCAGACCCCTCCACCCCCCACCCCACCTCGGACTGAGCATGCTTCCCCCATCTGTCCAGGCAGAGAAACCCCCCTCCTCCAGCATTGATCATGCTTCCCCCATAGCACTCCCAGTCCCAGACAGCCCAGGCCAGGAGAGACACCCCCAGGGTCTCAGCCTGCAGCTCTCCCAGTTCACACTGACTTTAGGAATTAGACACAGCAAATACCCATGCACCCAAGGCAGGGCAAATCATGCGGTCATCAGCCCACTCAGGCAGCCACAATCACCCTGCTTTACAGGATGAATATTCTATGCCTCCACATGTAAATATCCCCTCTTCCCCATTCTCTAAAATGTCCCTGTATAACCTGGAGAGGAGAGGGGAGGTTCCTCCCAGCTGTAACCCCCTACTTTGGCTGCAGCCAGGAGTTGTATGTGAATATGTCCCTGAGATCTTTCCATTGTTGACAATTAAGGGGTTGTTGGGTTTTTGGTTTTCTTTCCCCCTTTCCTGTTACCGCCTCCAGCCACTGCAACAAAGCCTTTAAATCACAAAGAGAAATAGTTGGTTTGGTGGGTTCCCATGAGAGCCCAGGGGGATTCATTCAAGATCAACAATAATCCCTGCTGCTCAATGCCAGCTGTGCAACCAAGTCTCCTTCCCCGACAGGCAGGACGTGTCACCTTGCCACCAGCAAACCTCTTGATGTCAGTGCGTCTCCGCTCCCTCGCTGCTTCAGCCCTCTCTGACACTGATTAAACCCTGTGTACTCGGGATTACCACATATATTGCCGGGCTCAATCTGTTGCTGGAAGGGGATATTAAATTCATAAGCGGATAAGGTTAGGTGAAGTGAGGATGAAGAACACCTCACATTGCACCTGCCAGGCGCAGATAAAGTCTGTGTGCGTCTGGGCTAAGCAAGTTCCCTCCTCCCTTTACCTCCCACGTCACTGGAATTTCAATGTTCTGGGCCTGCCATTTAGAAAGGCAAATGTCTCGTATGAGGCTTTGCACAGCCAGGAGTGAAATTCATCCGGTGTTGAGGGCCGGCATGAGGCCCAGGTGCCATTAAAGTTCCAAGGCACATGGGTGCATTTCACCCAAAGCCAGCAAAGATCAGAGATGGTTATAGGGCTTCTTAGCAGAGCTGCTGGGCAGGAATAATCGGATCAGACTGAAGAGGAAATGAAACCAATTAAAGATCTTCCACCCCAAGTCATCCGATTGTTTGTATTTCCCATTGTCTGGAAGTTTAAAGATGAGGGCGCAGAAGTGGCTTTATAACATAGGAGAGTGCCACAGGGGTTCATGACTTTTTCTTCTGTGTAAACGGTGCGTGATTTGCATTGGATTGGGCTTAACATTTTTTTTAGGCTTTTATGATCTGTGGATAGCCCGTGCAACCAATGAAGAAGTATTGGAGATGACTGGAACTCAGCAAACATCAGTCAGACATCTTATGAAAAGAAAGATTCAATCTGCAGGGCACATTTTTAAGAAGTTCAGTAGGCAATGCATGTTCATGGGCACTGGATGGGAAAGAATGGCAGAAGAACATAAGGCAAAAAAAGATCTTTGGCTGGCCGATGTGGTATCCTGAGTGGATCAAAAGGACAGTTCATCCATAGAGAGATTAGCAGAGGACCGTCCAGGCTGGGCTACCATGTTTGTAAACCTCCAGTAATGGAGATGCCACATAAGAAGAAGATATGTGCTGTTCAAGGTCTGCAAAAACAGCCTCGAAGGCCAAAAACAAAGGGTGTAATTGTGTAGTTATGTTGCAATGGCATTCCTCCTTTGGAGAGCTTTGGGGGTGACATGATATGAAGAAACAAGGGGTAACACTAGAGGGGACTTCCCTTACTGTGGGAAGTCAGCCAAGCAAACAGGAGAGGAGTCTGTTAAAAAACAAAACAAAACAAAAAAACAAGCTAATCTGACCTTGTGCTCAACACATAGAATATCATCTGCACTTGAGAGAATTATTCTTCCCTGCTGTATAGGAGAAGGAAGACAAGACATAAACCCAGTGTGCAGAGCTCATGGGAAAGAATTTGGAGCACCTATCCAGCTAAGCTTGCTATTTGTCTGACCCTGCCAGCACTCAGTCGTTTCACAGCAGCTCTGTTGTCTGGGCTCTGCAGAAAGGTTCTGGTGTTTGGTTTCTTGCTGGGCAAAGCTGTGATCGTGCATCGTTTCACCCGTCTTTACCGTCCAGATCCTGATGGTGTACAAAAGCTCATTGAATGTTGGGCCGGTTGCTGTGCACAGAAAGGCGATTCTTTATCGAGGCTGCGGAGTGCTGACGGACCCTGTGGCTCTCTCTCAGTCTTTAGTTCCTGGACTGGTTCACATTAGCACCAGCTCCCAGATTACTGAAGTAACGTGTAAAAGGTTTTCCCCATGCTGCAGCTCCACACCCCTGCAGTCCTCAGTTAGAACTGACAGGGGGCAAAGGGTTGAGAGCGCTCAGCATTTTCCAGTCAGCCTTTGACAAAGGCTGCCTTCCGTTAGCAAGGTCAGAAACTCTCTCCCACGCTCTTCTGAATGCCGGGCATCTCCTCCGGGCCCTCTCAGAGCTGCCAATGCTTTCTGTCCGGGTCCCGTCAGGAATGCAGGGAAATGAACTATCTGAATTGCGCGGGTGCAAATGGTTTTGTCGTTTCAGAAAAAAAATGAGCTCCATGCCCATCGGAGTCGGGAGCAAGCCGTTTTCTGGCTTCTTAAAAGAATTAGATCCCTAGCAGGGAGTTTAGTTTGCAGTGAGAGCTGTAGGGAAAGAGCAAGAAGCAGTGAGTGACTGTTCCAGCAAAGAGCTGCTGGCTGGCTCTCCAGGAGCATGAGTCTGTGTGAGCTCCAGGGCCCATGGGCCAATCACTCCCTGAGACGGGATTTCCAAACCTGACAGCCCAGGAAAGGCTGCGCTCTGCTCGGAAGAGCGTCATTGTGATCCCACCATAGAACGGCCGTGAAGCTTATGCTGAGCTGCGCTGAGGGGGGGAAAGGCATCACGGAGGACAGAGGAAGCAGTGGGAGGGATGGGTCTGTGTTCCCGAGGCAGGAGAAAAGACAGCTCGAATCCTAGGGCTAGGCACTACTTCAACAGTACTCTGAGGGCTTGCGGGGTGTGTATGTGGCTGCCGCCATTTTGGCTGACACTCTGGGGATTCAACCTGGGCTAGAAGCTTGAGCTACAGAGCCAAGGCTGGGGCTAGAACAGACGCCTATCCTCTGCAGATCAGTCGCAGAGGAGACCTGTAACACACACTCACCTGTGGGTGCCACATAGCTCTTGCGCTGGCCTCTACACGGGTGAATTTCACCTACAAAAACCAGCCCAAGGAGGCATGGCTGGCCCAACCTCCCCTCCCCCTCCATCCTGCCACTGGAATGACACAATGAGCGTTCTTGGCCCTCTGCATACCACCCTTGGGAACGTCCCCTAGGAGAAGCCGCACCCTCAAGCTCTGCAGCCCGCTGCATGTTTGCAAGCAACTCCATCTTGATAATAGTCACCGTAACAGAATGAAGCGGCAGAAGCTACAGTCTAAAGAAATATGGCTGCGAGGAAAGGATGGATTTACCCACAAGTCCCCTGGAGCAGAGGAACTAGGAAAGGAAAGACTGAAAAAGTGCAAACCAAGCCCGTGACTGGTCTGTGCTTCCTTCAGACACCGATTTCATCGCATAAGGCCCCGCCATCCCTTGGCATGAACAGCGGATGGCACCTTACCTCTGAATTCTCTTGCTTTGATAGGTTTAAATAGAGCCTTTCATGTTGTTTTAATATGGCTTGATGTGTAATTAATTCTAGCCCTTTTTCAGCTTTGATTAATTGGGCACAGGTGCCCGTGTGTGCTCGTTGAATAGCGCCATGCATTCATTAGCTCTTGTCGGGCCTGGCTTCTCTTTGTGCAGACACTGAGCTCTAAGCACAGGCAGGTAGGAATCAGCCCGTAACCAGCTTTTACCTGCTGCCGGTGCCAAGATGGAACGGTAATAAACCGATCCGCATTGTGCCAGGGGGACAGCTGGAGACTTGATGCTAGGTCGATCCAGTAAGCCAGGGAATTCCAGGACACACGCATTTCACCGAAAACCAGGTGCTGTCATGTAATTACACACCAGATTTAAAATGCAGAAGGAGTGCTCTTGTCAGGTGCGTTATGCCTGCCAGGGCAGCTCAGAACCCTCCTCTCTCATGGAAATGTCAAGGCATTTGTTTACTTGTGTTCCTCTCCTCCACGACTCTCCCTCCACCAGGTCTATTCTTTGTACGTTGCTGTAGTTATTCCCTGCCGAGCACCTACGGCGCGTGTCACGCCATACAGAGCATAGCTGGACATTGACCTTGTGACTGGGGCACTGGACTCAGGAGACCTGGATTTAATTCCTAGCTTTGGCACAGACTGCCTGTGTGAACCTCAAGCAAGTCATTTCATCTCCCAGCACTGCATTTCCCTGCTGTCAAATGGGGATGTGTGAGGGGGTTTGCAGAGGCTAAGGGAGTGAAGGAGCAGGGCTGGGCCAAGAGGCCCCCGCCACTCAGCAGCCGCGGAGCATGCTCCAAATGGAGAATCTGCTCAAAGAGGGACTCTGACAGTCAAGCAGGGAGGGAGAGTGAAGGAGAGGTTCTCCGAAGGGAGGGGGCCAGTTTGCAGCCCAACCAGGAGAGTAGGGACCTGCCTGCGCCTTTTCTCTCCCCCACTCCCTGCTGAGGGAGGATAACTGGACACTAGGAAGAGAGCTGGGTAATGCTCAGCAGCCTGGCTGAGCTGCTGGGAGCTCCCACTGGGGGGAAAGCAGGCTGCGGCCACACCCCAAACCCAAACCAGAGCAGGGAGGTCGGGAGCAGCCCAGCAGAGGCTGCTCTGGTGCACCAGGAAGAGACGAACGAGACATTTAATGCCTGTCCCGCTTGGGTCCTGGGAAGGAGTGCTCTTGAGAGGGAGGGCCCAGATCCCCCTATTTTCCCTTTCCCCACCACGCCCCGCCATCCATCCAGGAGAATTCTGGGGCACTCTGCCCACTAGGCCTGCTGACCGCCGAGTGACACCTGCTACAGGAGGATATTTCCTTTCTCCCACCCTTTGTCTATTCAGATGGTTAGCTCTTTGGGGCAGGGACTGTCTCTCGCTATGTGTCTGTACACCGTCTAGCACAATGGGGCACTCAGCTGAGGCCCCTAATTGCTACCATAATGCAAATAGATAACAATACTAAAGTGCAAAACGAAGAGGCTTAGTTTTCCCAGCACAGAACAGTGTGGCAGTGTTTGGTTTATTTCCCAAACTGTACGTCAGCTTCAGCACAACTCTGGGAATTTGCTGAGCCCACAGCAGGAGCAAAATACATGGATTTTTTTGTGGGTCCCACATAAACAACAACTTCAAATAAAAAGAACAGGAGTACTTGTGGCACCTTAGAGACTAACAAATTTATTAGAGCATAAGCTTTCGTGGGCTACAACCCAGTTAGTCTCTAAGGTGCCACAAGTACTCCTGTTCTTTTTGCGGATACAGACTAACACGGCTGCTACTCTGAAACTTCAAATAAGTCTCTGACAGAATCGTGGCTATTTAAAAAACAGATGTTCATAGACTCCTCAGAGCCTTCTTATCAAACTAAAACCATTTTCAGGAACGTTAAATTTAGGAGTTGAACCTGAATCACTCTTTAAGCCCTTTTAAGATACCTTATGGTAATATCTCACAAGTATCCCAATTACCAAGGTGTAGTTTCATGCTCTACAACAGATGGCTATAGAGAAAGGCAAAAATTTCCAGGAGCGCTGCTCTCAGTAAAAATCTGTGATCCATTCCTAAATGTAATAATCTGATCGATCAGGAAAATAGATAGAACTCTGCAATCGTCTTAGTCTGAATGTGTCAGGAAGGCTTCCTCTCCCTCAAAGCAGGCGCCGAGCTGTTTGAAAGTCAGGCTCGGAGATAGCTGCTTTCTGAAGGCGCTGAAACTGACTGAAAGGTTGTTATGGCAACAGGAACATCCCTGCAGCTCCTCCTTTTTCGGCCCTATCTTCTCCCTGTCTGGTGGTCCATGCACACTGGGAGCTAATGAGCCAAGAGAAACACAGGATCCTGGCTGTGTCCAGCAGCCTCCATAAAGAATCCCCTGGATATTCATTACAAGTGAGTCCTGCCTCTTCTCTGCCATGAAGGAGGTGAGAGCATCTAACACCTGGGACATGTTCTGGGGCATGAAAGGTGCCACAGAAAACCCCTCCAGTCCTGAGAGAGGCCTAACTCAGGACAGCTAGTGCTCTGATGGGTCTAAGGCTATAGAAACCAAACTCAGGACTTGACCCTGCTATAACTCAGCATCACCCCCTAGACACTGACTGGCTCAATGAACCCATTGATCTTGGGGGCCCAGCTAGAGGCGCCTCGGGCCGGGTTTCCAGATGTCTGCATGCCTGTAGCTCCAGTTGAAGGGGATAGAAGTGGAAGGTGCACTCAGCATCTCTGAATATCAGTCCCAAGGTGTCCCAAGTTGGACACCCAAAATTGGAGGCAATCAAAATCCGAGGCCCCTTTGGAAATTCCAGCTCAAGGAATTACTTTGCTGCCTCTCTGAATTCCCAGGCTGTGTACTGCTGCGAGCTGACATAGAACAGCTACCGTGTTCAACCCCAGAGGTGGCTGCACTTCAGTGTTGCATAAAGAACCACCTGAACATTCATCTGCAAACCAACTCTGTGGCCAAGAGGTGTCTTGGGTATTATTTATACATATTACAGGAGCACCGACAGGTGACAGCCAAGGATCAGGGCCCCATGGTGCTAGGCGCTGTATGCACATCAAACAAAAAGATGATCCCTTGCCAGGAGTGCTTAAACTAATTAGATATGGTAGATAAAATATATGAGAGGGTAATATCCCTAGGGATAAAGAGAACTCTGTATTGCCAGTGCTGTATCTGTATAACTTTGACTGTGTCTCTTTTGAGTGCGTAGTCTCAGATGAGCCTTCATCGAGTGTCATTGTTTAAAGCAGACAAAGTGTCTCAATATTCGCCTTGTGGTGGTGGGTCTTTTTGGTGCACTATTTAAATGCTATCACAAAAGAGATGGCAGGTAATTTACATGTAATTTATCAACAATGAATATAGGAGTTTGCCGATCTGAAAAGAGAGAGCAGGTATTGTTCAGCTCCAGCAATTTACTAAATCGATATTGTCAAAAGCCTCCGTGATGCCCAAGCGAGAAGCAGCGAAGACTCATGGAGCAGTTTGGAGCCTCTGGTAATATAGCTGTGACACTGGCCCCCAGTGCTCGGCCTTCCATAGATTGAGGCTGGTTCGGTGCCAGCGCTGTGCAGGGCGCAGGTACTGCTCTTGTTTCATTGCACTGCTATTGGGTAAGGAGACAGTCTCATTTCTATGGTCACCACCATTTTATTTATCCTCCTGAGTCTCCCCAGGAGCCACTCCTACCTTTGCTTTTCGTTTTGTTTGCACCTCAAAGTCCCCAAACTCCTTGGGCGAGAGTGTGTCATTTTGCCACAGCCCTGCACTGGGGGCAGCACAGAGTCACAGTGCTCCAGGGAGTGATTATGCTAGCTGCACATTGGGAATCCATTTAGGATAGTGCAGCCTACTCCTCCTCCATGGGAGAGGCCAAGGCCCCAACTCCTCCCTGCCCCATTGGGGTGATGTGCACTCCCAGGAATCCATGGAGGGAGCAGCTCCTGAGCTACCCTTTCCAAATGACCCTTGGTGGGTGTCACATGGTGACTGGGTCCAGCCTGTGACCGTAGGGGGCGAGTCCATCAGCTCACAAACACCAGGGTCGTGCATTGCCAACCTCATTCTTAGACCCATTTCACCCTCTCTCCCTGGTGGAAAGTGCTTGTCACCACAGGTTTGCCTTTGACCAAGATTTAAAGGTGTGTAGCTAGAAGGTGCTAGCGCACCTAGTCTAGACAACACCTTATACGTACTAGAGGTGTAGCATAGACAATGTAGACTTAGGCAGTGTAGACTTTAATGCGTGTTTAACTAGTCACTCTCTAAATCCTAGCCAGGACAAATCCAGTAAGGAACTTTCTACGCCGTGTGCAATAGCAGACGTCTGATCGCCTAGGCATTAGCAAGGTGCATTAATGCAGAGGATGGAATGATAGCTTAAACTGCAAACACAAGGTCCTTGTGAAACACTCCGTTCTGTGGTGTTCATGACTGTGACTCCTTTGATCTCAGCACGGGGCCCATACAAGGCAGAGATTAGACAGAAGAATAGCTCAGCACTGCTTGCAACAAACCACTTATTGATTGCAGCTGAATTTAGCCCAGGCTCCAGACCCACTGTTATTACTTGTCCACAGCAGCCTAGCTGTTGCTGCTGTTGATACCCTTTAATATTCAGGCTAGTGCAGATTTCACAGATTTCACAGATTCTAGGACTGGAAGGGACCTCGAGAGGTCATCGAGTCCAGTCCCCTGCCCGCATGGCAGGACCAAATACTGTCTAGACCATCCCTGATAGACATTTATCTAACCTACTCTTAAATATCTCCAGAGATGGAGATTCCACAACCTCCCTAGGCAATTTATTCCAGTGTTTAACCACCCTGACAGTTAGGAACTTTTTCCTAATGTCCAACCTAGACCTCCCTTGCTGCAGTTTAAGCCCATTGCTTCTTGTTCTATCCTCAGAGGCTAAGGTGAACAAGTTTTCTCCCTCCTCCTTATGACACCCTTTTAGATACCTGAAAACTGCTATCATGTCCCCTCTCAGTCTTCTCTTTTCCAAACTAAACAAACCCAATTCTTTCAGCCTTCCTTCATAGGTCATGTTCTCAAGACCTTTAATCATTCTTGTTGCTCTTCTCTGGACCCTTTCCAATTTCTCCACATCTTTCTTGAAATGCGGTGCCCAGAACTGGACACAATACTCCAGCTGAGGCCTAACCAGAGCAGAGTAGATCGGAAGAATGACTTCTCGTGTCTTGCTCACAACACACCTGTTAATACATCCCAGAATCATGTTTGCTTTTTTTGCAACAGCATCACACTGTTGACTCATATTTAGCTTGTGGTCCACTATAACCCCTAGATCCCTTTCTGCCGTACTCCTTCCTAGACAGTCTCTTCCCATTCTGTATGTGTGAAACTGATTTTTTTTCCTAAGTGGAGCACTTTGCATTTGTCTTTGTTAAACTTCATCCTGTTTAACTCAGACCATTTCTCCAATTTGTCCAGATCATTTTGAATTATGACCCTGTCCTCCAAAGCAGTTGCAATCCCTCCCAGTTTGGTATCATCCGCAAACTTAATAAGCGTACTTTCTATGCCAATATCTAAGTCGTTAATGAAGATATTGAACAGAGCCGGTCCCAAAACAGACCCCTGCGGAACCCCACTCGTTATGCCTTTCCAGCAGGATTGGGAACCATTAATAACAACTCTCTGAGTACGGTTATCCAGCCAGTTATGCACCCACCTTATAGTAGCCCCATCTAAATTGTATTTGCCTAGTTTGTCGATAAGATGATGAGAGGTCTGCGTTCTGTGCTGGCACAAGGCAATTACAATGAATGCTGCTCTCTTGACTCATTAAGTATAAACAACTAATTGTAAGATCAGTTTCCTTGTTCTCTTTATTTTTCCCCAACTCAGCTCAAACTCCGTTCTAATGACATTTAATCACAACTGACATATATTCCAGTGCGTGTAGGGACTAGGGATTGAAAGTGCAATGGTGCCTTCCAGGCACGGCAGATATTTGGGTAATGCTTCGTGTTACACAGCACAAACGCAGTGTCGCTACCTCACCTGACGAATGTCGCTGCCGCGGGCTGTTGAAGTCGCGTCTACCTCGTGCCATTTAGTGAATGGAGCTTGCGATGAGACGGGGCAAACAGAGAACAGTTCTGGCTTCTAAACAGTTGTGTTGCATCTGTGGTGATTCATTCAGGACCTGCCAAAGGAAAAAAGTGGGGCTGTGGATATTTTTTTAAAGGTCTAGGAGGACACCCAGAGCTATCACAGAATTGGAGGGGAGGTGTAAAACAGGTGACAAGCCTTTCTCAGGTGGGGAGTGACGCAGGCATTTCATAAATTTGGGATGTCAAAATCCAGGTTCGGATCTAACTCTATAACTAAATGAGATGGTCACTTACCATGCAAACAGGGGTGTAAGGCTGAGTGCCAGTGGGCGATCCCCCAACCTCTCCCTGGCTGGGCCTCCACATAGCTGCCCCTCCTCCTTAGGCGGAGCAGTGAGAGCGCCCCCTGCTGTTTGTCTATTAAACCACTGGGTGCAAGGTCTGCCATGTAATATTCACACCATGATCAAGACACCATGCTGGTCTCGCCCCACTGCCCTCCCCTTTCAAGGCTCCAGCATCACATGCATCTATCCCGCTGTTTTATTCAGCCCACACCTGTTCTGCCTGGCACCTCTTTCTGTCCTGCTTGCACATAGCTTGGGGGATGACAGGCATGCGAATTCCCCACTCATGCTCCTGCCTGTAGCTAGCTGTGTCCTCTGCTCAGCTATTCCGCTCCCCACTGTACTGATTCACTCCAGCCTGGCATCAGGCGGTCTGGAGGAGCAGTCTGCTGCTCCAAACCATACCGAGGAGGAGTCAGACGGGTATAAATACAGTGTCCCCTTCGCTGTTAACAAGTCTGTGCCCTTGGCGATCAGCTGGTTCGTCTTTGTCTCCCTCTGCCTCCCTTACAGCTATTTCCCATTCACTGGCCTGTGCAATTCATCAGCCCTTTTGACGCGAGGTTGGGTGACATCTTCATTAATACCCGTCAGAGGTTTCACAAGTCCCAGGCCCGTACAGATCTGAGTTGTCTCCTTGTTCCTGACTGTTCCCAGCCTGTGTCTCTGTGAACCTGACCCTAACCCAGCGTCTCTCTGCACTCGCTCCTGGAGGGCACTTGCACCCTGATTGCTCCCAGGGCAGAATGTTTATTCTTTGTTCTTCCTCACAGAGACTTGTCTTCTGTGATTACTTGAAATATTAACATTGGCAAGAAGCTTTGGCCTGGCTAAACACTGCACTGCTGTAACCCCCAATCTAGATGCACTTAAACTATGGGGCAGCAGAGCCTAGCGGATAGAGTACTGGCCTGGAACCCAGGAGATCTGGATTCTACTCCCAGTTCTGCCACTGGCCTGCTGGATGACCTTGGGCAAGTCACTGCCCTGCCTTGTGCCTCAGTTTCCCCATCTGTAAAATGGGGATAATGATGTTCTATGCTTGGTAAAGTGCTTTGACATCTACAGATGAAAACTGCTTCAGAAGACCTAGCTATTATTATTATATAAGAGCTAGGTGTTAGGGAGGATGGGTCCATCAATGGCTATTAGCCAAGATGGTCAGGGATGCAACTCCATGCTCAGGGTGTTCCTAAAGCCTCTGATGGGCAGATGTTGGGACTGATGACAGAGGATGGATCACCTGATAATTTCCCTGTTCTGTTCATTCCATTTGAAGCATCTGGCATTGACCACTGTCGGAAGACAGGATACTGAGCTAGATGGACCATTGGTCTGACCCAGTCTGGCCATTCTTATTATTAAACTGGTTTAAGCAAGATAAACTGATTTAAGTGCAGGTTAACCCTGTTAAAGAGTATCTACACTAGGGGTTTGCACCAGCGTAACTAGATCAGTTGTAAATTGACTTAGCTACCCCAGTACACATTTCTAACATCGACAAGCCCTTCGTTTTCCTTGTGACCCCACCAACCAATGTTGACGCGAGCTCCTCCTCCTCTGCGGCTGGAACAGCTTTCCTGCCTCTCTTCCCTTCATCAGCTCTGCCGCTCACTTCCCGTCTCCGCTGAAAACATTCTTTCGTTGCCACAAGCTCGCCATTCCTCTCCATCCCGGCTACCTAGCGCTGCAGAGCGCATTGAGGAATGGTTTGCATGAAGGGAAACTGTCCCACATAAACCTGGCTCGCGTGCCCCAGCGTGCAGTCAGGCTACTTCCTTTTTCTCCACACAGCACCTTTCTCCACCTCACTGCTAGGAGCCAAGCCACTGCACGCCTGCCCTGTGTGCAAAATGCACACCCACCCCCTGGATCAACTGGGTTGCAGGCAGGAAGTTTGTGTCTAAGCACAAATAGCTCAGTGGCTGGGGGGAGAATAAAATAGAACGGGGAAGCTTTTAAGTGGGTTTTTGATGAGTATTTTGATGTTTGACTAACAAGGCAAATCTGGGAGACTCTGGTGCTCTGCTGTGATCTGGGAGCTGGTATTTCACCCATTTTAAGAACCGTTTGCTTGCAACTACTAAGTCGTCTTCCCTTTCATGGCGGTTCTGCCTTTGCGGGAAGCACGCTTCTTGGAACTTTGAAGATCCTGGCTGTTTGAACGCTTCGAGTTCGTTTGTTTAATGAACCTCAGGGGGCCGCGGCACTAAAGCGATTCCCAAACACGTTCAGAGGCTTCGCAGTTTTTCCGCTAATTAGGGAGTCTTTGGGGGCTACACATGAGAGGTTCTGCTGCTGCATTTGACGCTGGCATAGAGCCAGGGCAGCACTGATTTTCCAACCCGAGTGACACATTTTTAGTCTCCCCACCCCAATCGGTTTGTTCAAGCCCAGGTACCTGCCAGCCCCAATCACACGTGGCTCAGGTTCAGAGGCAGCAAGATGGTCAGCATTTAATTAAAACAGAAATAAAATAACCCAACTCCTCGGGGATGTGTGTTTATTCCCGTGGACAGGAATGAACTGGAAGATCACCTCAACAATCATCGCAGGAGTCAAGGACTCCTTTCGCTGCATTAACGGGTTTAGTGGACAGGGCGTCCTGGGATCGATGCCCTGCTGAGTGACCTTGAGCCAAGGCCCTTCCCCTTCCCGTGCCTCAGTTTGCCCTCCCACCTTTTGACTATTGAAACTGCAAGTTCTCCAGAGAAGCAGCTCTCCCTCGCCAGTACGTATGTACAGCACCTAACACCATGGGGCCCTGTGCTCAGCTGGGTGCCACTGTCATACAATTAAATAATAATAATAACCATAAATGTACAGAGAGCCTGCTCCAAAACCCTTTGTAATTGATGGGCAAAAATCCCACTGGGCTTTGCGTCAGACCCAGATTGTGTTGCAGTGTGAGAACCAAAGGGATCCCACCTGCAACCCCTAGGAAGTCCCTATCTGCCTGAAGTTCTAAGAGTAAGAACTCTGCTGAGTTCACATGCTCTCGATTTTGCCAATAGGCAAAGGAATCCTGTTAGGGTCAAATATGGGCAATTCCTCCCCCCACACACACACACGCACAAATTCCCATCAGTCCCTCTAATCCCCTCTAGCTTTTCATCAGGGTGTATCTAACTGACTGGCAGGAGCTGAGCCTGCCTGCCAGTTCAGGTGTGGGATGAGGAGCTGCTATGAAAAGCCCTGATGCTGCGAAGCAGAAATCCTCTCGTCCTGTGCGTGGCTGATACCACGCGTGGCACCATCCCTCCTGGGGCTCTTTCTTGGGGGTCTGAGTGAATTCATAGGCCCCATTAAAGGATCAAATCTGTGTCATGGTCAGTTCAGCCACTGGTGGAGCTTGGGCCACCATCTGTCTCCCAGACCACACCCAGACCAGCCTGTGCTTTGGGGGATTTACGGCCAGATCCAGAGCCAATGGGAGCTTTGCTATTGGCTTCAATGGGCTCTGGATCAGATCCATATACAGGTGAGCAGCACCGGCCCTAGTTGTCTGCAAGCTAAGAAAATGGTGTGACTGAAATCCATTGCCATGGGCTGCCTGCTGGACCAGCCTCTAACGCAGTCTCATGGCCCCGGCAAGCTCGCTTACAGGGGCCTTTTTTAGCTGGGGAGGGCCGGTTTCCAAAGTGGGGGACAGAAGCGTTCATGCCACAGTCGCCCCACAATTCCCTGGCCACCAGATCCCATGGGAGCAGGCATGAGTCATTGTCATGGGGAGATCATGCGAGGGATGAAATAGACCTAGAGCAGACTCTAGCCACAGGGCACTCTCTGCGCAAGCTGCTCTCTGCAGGAGTCGCTCTCTGCAATATCTGGCCCTCTGCAACCTGTCTACTGCAAAGTTAAACAGAATATGTCTTGATTTTAAAACAACAACAGTCCTGAGGTGTTTTTTATATGAAACAAGGAAACTATTGGTACTTTTTGTGCAATTCATTAGAGCAACTTTATTCGCCCTAGAAAGAGAAACTGCCTGTAACGTACAATGCTAAGTTCAGAATCGGCACTGCAGGGCTCAGGGCGCTGAGATGCCTGCAGAATTAATTGCTAGGTACTTTCATTACTGATTAAATAGAAAATCTTCAAATGCCATTAGAACATGATGATTAAATGTGCCCCGCTCTGATTGGATGCACTGTCTCTCCTTTTCCACTTGTGCTATAGGTCACCTTCTTGTTTGGTAAATTGCAGAAGGACACATCTATAACGAGGAGGCAGCAACATAAATAAGCATGGCCCACAAGGCAGCCTGGAAACTGCCTGTCTGAAGCGAATCCCGCTAACGTAAATGGAAAAGGCCTTGTAGGAAAGCACGTGGCCTTGTAGGAGCCTGGGTGGCACGTTGACCAAGTGGGAATCTTTCTCCATAGCTGCTGCGTATGGGGTTCAGCATTCAAGTGGCTACTCCCTGATGGGAGTTTTTATCAACTGTCCAGAGCAGGCACCCCACAGACCAGAAGGTCTGCATTTCTGCATGGAGCAATCTCTGGGCCTGCAGCTGCAGCCAGAAATGCAAACAGGATGTTAGGATGTCTAAGGAGTGGGGTGGAGAATATGACAATGCAGCGATACTGATCACCCCATCTCAAGGGGAATACTGCAGAACTAGAGGGGCAATGAGAATGGATAGGGGCAAGGAAGAACTCTCCAGTGGAGATGGAATTGTTACCTTAGAAAGGAGACAAATAAGGCTGTGATAAAAGTATAGAAAATAATGACTGATCTAGAAAAAGGGAGACCATAACACAAGAACAAGGGGACGCTCAGTGAGAGTGAAAGGTAGCAAAGTGAAAGCTGATAAAAGGAAACACTCTTCACAAAGCACATAATTACATTGCAGAACACATTGCCACATGATGTCATTCATTAAAGCAAAGAACACAGCAAAACTCAGAGGGCTTGGACATTTGTATTGAAAACAGGAATATCTAGAGTTAGAGATGGGCTTGAGCCCTGGAGCATGAGGTTTTATATCCCTCCCCGAACTTATTTTTTTAGCATTAACATTTCTATCTGCTAGGGGTTAGCATGAGACCTTCCTGGGGGCAGATTACCCTAAAACTGCCTGCTGCAGGGTTTCTTGCACCTTCCTCTGAAGCAGCTGGTGCTGGCCACTGTCAAAGAGAGGAGACTGGGCTGGATGGACCGTGGGTCTGATCCAGTCTGGCAATTCCTCTGTTTGTCCCAGCCCAGCAGAGAAGATGCTTTGAGGGTATCAGCCTGTGCAGCCTCAAGGGAACTCCCGGGTTCGTACCGTGATGGTACAAAGAGCCCTGAGGCCCTTGCAGAAGTTTCTTGGCTCTGGCCCAGGACATGCCATCACAGGGAAAGGAAGGTCAGTTTTTAGGGTCAATGCTGGCCCCACTGCCTTTGGTGCTGTACATACACACAGTGAGACACAGCTCCTGCCCCAAAAGGTTACAGTCTAAATAGACAAGACAGATGCCGGCTGGGAGGGGAAGAGACTTGCCTAAGATCAGAGGCAGAGCTGGGAGTAGCACACAGGTCTCGTGAATCCCAGCCCTGTGCTGTCTCCACTAGACCACACTGCTCCCTGTTATGTGTGTGTCCAGGAGAAGCAGCTGCCCCTTTGCTGTGGTGAGAGGATTTCTGATCCCATTCTGCACTCACAGCCAAAGCCCCTGGTTGAATAATGACTCTGACGCATTATGTGCTTCTGAACTTCATGTGCCGAGCAGGCGGAGCCATGTGGAGGGTGCTGCAGCCCACGCACCCCAGGGCCTCTCGGGGTATGTCTACACTGCAGCTGAGAAGCTGGATTCCCAGCCCGACTCCCGATAGCTCAGCTAGCGCACTGCAAATAGCAGCACGGGCTCAGACCCAGGGCGGGCAGGCAGGCTTGGGCAGCTAGCCTGAGCCGTCACCAGTGCCACAACGTTCACACGGCTATTTTTAGCGCACTCGCTTGAGCAGAGGTAGCACGGCCTGTGCTGGGAATCCAGCTGTGGGGTAGACAGACCCTCTCATATCCAGGATCCTGTGTGCCCTGGTGACCGGGCTGAGAGCAGGAATTAAAGGGAGGGTTGTACCTTGCACTTCTCCAAAGCCACCACTGGAGGTCAGTACTGCTTCACTAAACATTGACCAGGGCTGAAAATACCATGGCCCAAACCATGCCCATGTACCCCCTGAACTGACACAGGGTTGGGACCCAGGGCCGGCCGTAGACCAAATGGCGCCCCAGGGAGGAGCATCTTCCCCCCCCACACACACACACACCCATTTGTTAAACTTTGGAATATCTCGTTTTTTATTGCCTTTGTAGCCCATTTCATGACTTTGATGCACAATTTGCATGCACGATTTATCCCTGTCATACAAGATGATAAATTTGCACACTAGGATCTGTAAATATGTATTCATTCGTGCCTTATATAAGCAAATACAAAAAATTTGTTTCCCATCAAATTTGCCCCTTGCTGCAAACTAGATTGCAATTGAGCTTTTCGCTTCCTATACTGAGCTCTTCAAGGCTTCATGGGGAGGCATCTTTTATTTTCGATTGGAGGCGGGGAACAGATAGTATTAGGGAGAGCAAAAGTCTATGTTCTGCAGTTTTAGAAAATCATGAAACATTCCGTGTTAAGCACGGCAAAAGAAGTAACAGTATTTCTTGTATATTGTTGCGTAGATGGGGTTTGATAGATATCTGGCGTCTCATTAAATATGTCCTTTATCCGTCACCACTTACACTGTTCAAAGTCTTCAAACACAAGTACACGTTCATAATTACGCAAACAAGGTTCACAATATGGCAGCGGGGCTCTGACTTCGTTCTTCTATCTCACTGACTGGCAACCGCCCCGATATACCCGCGAGGGCCTGGCTGACAACATTCTGGGAGGTCTGAGGAAAATGTAATTCTCAGAAAGTCTGGAAGGTTCCACAAGATTCTACAAAGGTCCAGAACATTCTAGGAGGCTAGTGAAAAATGAATCCACATACGGAATACCTGAAACATGTTACTTCGCACATTCTATTTTCCCTTTTGCCACTAACAACAAAAATAGCACTCCGAGCCCGGCGCCCCCCAAGCCAAGTGCCCCAGAAGGTCACCTGGGTCGCCTGCCCCTAAATCCGGCCCTGTTGGGACCCCTAGGGGACCCATAACTGCTTAGCTGGTCCTTGCAGCTCTGTGGAGGCTGAGCAGGGTCCAGCACACCCAGACACTCCACCAGCACCAGTGAGATGAGTTGTTTGGAGACAGATTAAGTGAACTCAGCTTCCCCACTAGTGCCATCTAACCCCTGTGCCGGGAGCTGACCCTTGAACACAAAGCCTGGCCCTCCTGGCTTCCCCCCTGCAAATCCATCCCTGGGCCTCTGCAGAATTAATCTCTCATTTGGTGATGTGGAGCTGTCAGGCGAGCAGTTTCCCCATTGCTCAGGACATGACTGGAATGGGGGCTACCTGCCCCTCCCTCCTGACGGTCCCTAAAAACGCCCTTCCTCTGATTGATGCTTGTCTGGAGATCTGAGTTAAGTCAAAAGCTACAGCCAAGAGCAGGACTTAAACCCACACCAGGGCAGGGTGGGGATTCCTTGGGCACGCAGGCAGTTCTGGGTTCCCTTCCATGCACCAGCTCCACCTTTCCCAGCCCTGGGAGGGGGGCTGAGTCCTGAACAGAGAGCAAAGTGGGTCCGATGGGAGCCCAGATAAAAGCTCTGTGCAGCAGCTTAGATCTGCATCTCTCTCTCTCCACCTGGTTCCCACCAGCTAGGAGCCTTTATTAACCGCAGCCTGATTTACATTTCACAACAACAGCTTTATGCAGTGGGAGCATGTGACTTGGGGAGTCTGGGATTGGACTGATCTGGGAGCACCAGGCCAAAATTATTTATATACAACCCGGGGGGGAACCCTTGCACTGTATTCTCCACTCCCTGGCACAGCTTTGCCTCTTGGCAGAGGACGGCCTGGTCTGCAGTCCAGCTGCTGCCCTTTGCAACGGGCGTCTCCAGATTCTGCAAAAGAGGAAGACGGATACTCCCAGCCTTCAGAGATTACTGGGACCGGATCCTGCTACAAAGATATGTCAGTGTTTGCAAATTCCAGGGCCGAGCAACTAGGGGCTGGCTCATCCAAACGCTCCACCACCACTGCCCCCAGAGTCGCCTGTGGAGGGCTGTGCTGGCTAGAGCATCCTTACCAACAGCTGAGAGAGGCGCCGGGTGGGGAGAAACATTTGTCTTTCTCTCACAACAGAGTTAACAAAGAGGTGGGATTCTCAGGGGGGCTCTGGCAGAAGCGCCGCACACAAGGATCAGCAGCGTCCAACCCCTGGGACTGGCTCTGGCTGACTCCTAGAAGGATCCCCTTCACTCCCTGCAGAAGGCATCAAGGGGCTGAATTCAAGGCCAGGCACATGGGGCTGCCCTGACGGGGGAAGTGGGAGGCCCTGGGCAGATTTTATTGCCTGTAAATTTTAGCCGGGCCCGGAATGGTTAAAGAAGTAGAGCCTGGCTGATGGGCTGCAAGGGTTAATGGCTGCTGAGCTCAGAGGCTAGGGCCCGGGCAGGTGTGCTAATTAATTTGGGCAGCAGGTAAGCATAAATAGGAAGCAGCGGGAGCGGTACAGTGCTGGCTGTTAGGATCTAAGCAGGCCCCCTGGCTGTGAGTACAGTGCTCATTGTTTGGGGAGACTAAAGGGGAGGAAAATGGAGGGAGAAAATGTTCTGATACTGAGATCTGTGAGGCTGAGGGACTGGGGAACAAATAAGGGCCCTAGAGACAAGGGATGGGTCCTGCAGTGGGGCTGGGGAGGGACCAGGCTGACCCTGTGAAAGCATCTCATATCTCTGCCTCCAAGAGGGGACAGGCCGAGCCCCAAGAAAGGTAGAGCAATGTTCTAAGGGCATTCCTGCTGCGAGGGCTGGGACTTTAAGAGTCGAATCACTGCAAGGCCGGTCAGCGTGCAGTCCCCAAGCAGGGTTTGGCAGCAGGCACGAGCACCACTGATCCTCAGTGTACAGCGGCCGAGCAATGCAAGGGCCTTTCCCAGTCCAGCTCTGGTGAGAGCACTGCAGGCTGGCCCGTGCACAGCTGCTAGTCCCCTCAGCAGAGCCTGGGCCAGGGTGTGCAGCGGGGGGCCATGTGCTGGAGTCATTCTCAGGGCTCCTGTCCCCTGGCACCCTCCTCATTTCCTCTCTGCCCTCTGCCCACGCAATTCTCCCCCTTGGCTCGCCGTGCTTTCCATGAAAAGCCCTTGGGAGCCTCTTAGCAGCGTCCGTCTCCCCTGGAGAGTTTGTTAGTGGGGTCCAGCTCACTGAGCTCACCCCAGAGACCTGCCCCCCAGCACCCCTTCCTCTCCCCAGTGGGCTCCCGGGTTGCACACTGACTATAGAGCTTTGTTCCTCCAGCTGAGTCTAGACACACACAGACTTTCCATGATACACCAATTTCATAACAGAATTCAAACCTTGTACCGAGCCCCCAGATCATCCCCCGCGGTCACGGGGGAACCCCAGGGCTAATGCCAGAAGGTTACTGAGCGCTGCGTGGGATTGAGGGCTGGGATAACACTTGTGCAGCCTGCTGGGACAGAGCCGTTCTCACATGCCTGCAGGGCCAGTCAGCCATGGCAGGGGGGCCTGGCAGCAAGAATGCATTGCAGCTAGTGATGGGGAGCAGGACCCCAGGCTTCCATTTGCAATCATCATATCAAGGTAGCCCTGCACCCCCTGGCATGGAGAAGAGAGGGATGAGCACATGGAGCAGAGCCACGAACCCCTCCCCAAAGGAGCTGCAGCACTTGGCAGGGGGGTTGTATGGCTGGAATTGCTGTTTGCAGTGTGGCTGGGTTCTGCCTCCCCAGCAGGACTGGGAGTGGGGGGGTTGTTACAATCCAGGCTCTTTCCAGCCTGGGGGGCAGTCACTGCCCATGCAGGGCTGCAGCCCCCTGTCCTCTCCCTCCCTGCACAGCCTTGGCAGCTTCATGGCACACAGATCCATCAGCATCTGCCCTTGGATCGCTTGCCTTTGGCTTGGGCCCCGCTGGAGCACTGAATGGCTCCTGGGTGGGGAAGGCAGGAGGGTGGAAGACTCCTGTCTGCTAGAATGACCAGATGTCCCGATTTTATAGGGACAGTCCTGATTTTGGGGGTCTTTTGCTTATATAGGCTCCTATTACCCCCCCCCACACACACACACACCCCTGTCCTGATTTTTCACATTTGCTGTCTGGTCACCCTACTGTCTGCCCCCAGTTCCTCCCCACCCCAGTGTCTGTCGCAGCAGAAATCAGCTGGAATGATTGTGGCAAGGAGCCCAAGTGCTGGCTGGTGGGTTGCTGCTGCCATCTCCTGGGCAGGGCCTGCCCGTCTCCTGCAGCCTGTCCCCAGATCATTCCCCCCTGCTCCCATGAGCCTCTCACACCAACTGAATAATTGGTGTTGCGCAAGAGGTGGTTGCTTGCCCCAGTGCCAGGGCCGGCTCTAGGCACCAGCCGACCAAGCACGTGCTTGGGGCGGCCAATGTTGGGGGGGCGGGGGGGCGCTCGAGGGTTTTTTTTTTGTTTTTTGTTTTTGTTTCGGCCAGGCAGCGCGGGGGTGTTTCGGTGGCGCAGCGCTGGGGGGAGCGGGGGCTTCGGCGGCCTTGGTGGGGGGCGGCTTGGTGTGGCGCAGCGTGGGGCGGGGCGGCATGGCGCTGGAGGGGCGCAGGGGTTTGGCCAGCCCAGCGTGGCGCTGCGCTCTGCTCCGCTCGGGGGGGGGGGGCAGGGGTTTGTCCGGCGCGGCGCAGCGCAGCGCAGCGCTCCGGGGGTTTGGCCGGTGCGGCGCTCCAGGGGTTTGGGCGGCCCGGCGCAGCGCTCCGGGGGTTTGGGCGGCCCGGCGCGGCGTAGCGCAGCGCTCCGGGGGTTTGGGTGGCCCGGCGTGGCGAGGCGCTCCGGGGGTTTGGGCAGCCTGGCCCGGCGCTCCGGGGGTTTGGGCGGCCCGGCGCGGCGAGGCGCTGGGGGGGGTTGGGCGGCCCGGCCCGGCGAGGCGCTGGGGGGGGGTTGGGCGGCCCGGCCCGGCGAGGCGCTGGGGGGGGTTGGGCGGCCCGGCCCGGCGAGGCGCTGGGGGGGGTTGGGCGGCCCGGCCCGGCGAGGCGCTGGGGGGGGTTGGGCGGCCCGGCCCGGCGAGGCGCTGGGGGGGGTTGGGCGGCCCGGCCCGGCGCGGCGCTGGGGGGGGTTGGGCGGCGCGGCGCTGGGGGGGGGTTTGGGCGGCCCGGCGCTCCGGGGATTTGGGCGGCCCGGCCTGGCGCTGGGGGGGTGGGTTTGGGCGGCGCGGCGCTGGGGGGGGGTTGGGTGGCCCAGCGTTGCCCGGCACGGCGCTGGGGGGGGGCGGGGGTTTCAGCGACGCAGCGTAGCGGGGGGGGGGGGGTCTGCGGTGCGGCGCTGGGGGGGGTGTTACGGGGGGGCGGCGCTCTTCTTTTTTGCCTGAGGCGGCAAAAAACTTAGAGCCGGCCCTGCCCAGTGCTCCCAGCAGTGCTGCACCCTGCAGTTCCCTACTGTGTTGCCTGCTGCTCTGCACTGCACGCTACTTGGTCACCAGGCTATTCAACTACTGGCACGGGAAGCATTGAACCCACGACTTTGAACTCATTTCAACTGCTGGCCTTGGATGCCACACCGTGATGCCCAGCCCTATGCAAACAGTGGTGCACGCTCTATGTGAGCCTAGGGTAGCACCCATGTATAAAAATACCCTTAGATAAAGACTAATAAAGGGAAAAGGAAACACTGGTTCGCTGCTGTAACAGGAGCAGCTGCAAAGCACCCACTGCTCCGCTCCCAGATTGGGGAGATCCGGCTTGCGTCCCCTCCACCCTTTGGGCAGCGTCTCACCCATGCCAACCACCTTCCCCACGGGCAGGGTGTTCCAGCTGTGGGCTGCACATCACACGGACTAGCTCCAGCGACCCATTGTAGAAGGCAAATGAAATCCATCTACACTGTTGTTTCGGAGATTTCTTTTTTAAAAGATAAGTTGCGGGGCACATAAGGACCAAGGTGGAGAACAATCCTGAGAATGTTTTCCTGGATAAATCAGTGGGGTGCTCCCACCTTGATATGGTGCTCACGTAATCTCCAGAGGGGTCCAGCAGAAATAGAGGGGGGCCCAAGTCCGGGGCCAGAACTGCGAGAGGCCTGGAGGGGTTTCTGTGTGCGACTGAAAATGCTGGGCCTTAGCTGAGAGGGGGCATTGTGACAGCAAGTGGGATAGAGAAGATAAACTGGGT
This sequence comes from Emys orbicularis, assembly GCF_028017835.1. Classification (NCBI taxonomy): domain Eukaryota; kingdom Metazoa; phylum Chordata; order Testudines; family Emydidae; genus Emys; species Emys orbicularis. The sequence continues at coordinate 29,538,999 of NC_088697.1, read as the reverse complement.
GCTGCCCTTTCTTCTCACTCTCATGCCCAGGAGCAGTCTGTAGTCAACCCTATAAAACAGGGGTAGACAACCTATGGCACGCGTGCCGAAGGCGGCACGCGAGCTGATTTTCAGTGGCACTCACAGTGCCCAGGTCCTGGCCACCGGTCCGGGGGGCTCTGCATTTTAATTTAATTTTAAATGAAGCTTCTTAAACATTTTAAAAACCTTATTTACTTTACATACAACAACAGTTTAGTTATATATTATAGACTTATAGAAAGAGACCTTCTAAAAATGTTAAAATGTATTACTGGCACGCGAAACCTTAAATTATGTGACTAAGTGAAGACTCGGCACACCACTTCTGAAAGGTTGCCTACCCCTGCTATAAAAACTCAGTGGCTAAAAGAAGATCAATGAAAGCCACCAGGCTCCCAGGGGTTGTGTAAGGACAGCCCATCGCTCTCTGTTAGCCTTGTTCTCTCAGACTGTTTTGGGGAAGGAAATAATGCACATTGTGTAAGTCGCTAATATTGCTGTTACTGTGGTGCCTGGGGCCTCGCTGCGCCAGGTGCTGTACATGCCCAGCGAGTGCCGCAGTCCCGGCCCTCGAGTGACACACAGAATCTCCAGAGATGTTTGCTTTTATAGCTCAAGCAGGAGTCAGCTCTCCCCGTCTGCCTCCCGAGCCATCACTGACTGGCTGGTTTCCTCTAGGGATCCCAGCAGAGGTGGGCCGGGGGGAGAGTCGTGGACTTACGGATGGGTTCAGGGAGAGCGGTTCCTGTGGAAGAGGCAGACGTTGGCATAAGAAGCTGATGAAGTGGTGGGCGAGGCGGGCACACTGGGGGAGCTGAGGAAGCAGGAGTGACATAATAGCTGAGACAAGGATGAGAAGCTTGAAGTGGACATGGTGGAGCAGGAGGGATTCAGAGAGGGGGTGATGAGCCCGTCTCATGGCTTTCCTTTGGGAGACACTAGGGAGCGGAGAAAGAACAGGAGTACTTGTGGCACCTTAGAGACTAACAAATTTATTTGAGCATAAGCTTTCGTGGGCTACATCCCACTTCTTCGGATGCATAGAATGGAACATATATTGAGGAGATATATATACACACACATACAGAGAGCATGAAAAGGTGGGAGTTATCTTACCAACTCTGAGAGGCCAATTAAGTAAGAGAAAAAAAACTTGTGAAGTGATAATCAAGATAGCCCAGTACAGACAGGTTGATAAGAAGTGTGAGAGTACTTACATGGGGAGATAGGAGCGGAGCTACCTCATTAGAACCAGATTCCACCCACCCACCCACGCACATCCCCAGGCACTGCAGGACACCTTTGGGTTGGCCAGTGGCCTTTCTAATGCAGGTGAGTAATGAGGAATTTACCCCTGGGTGTGTCTGTATGATAAATAACAAATAACAAAGCACCTTTATTGTGAAAACAAAGGGAGGTGATGGCAGAAGCTGCTGCTGGCTTTGCTGGAAATGCATCCGAAGAAGTGAGGTTTTTACTCACGAAAGCTTATGCCCAAATAAATGTTAGGCCTTGGCTACACTGGCAATTCACAGCGCTGCACTTGCTGCGCTCAGGGGTGTGAAAAAACACCCCCCCTGAGCGCAGCGAGTGCAGCGCTGTAAAGCGCCAGTGTAATCAGCGCCTGCAGCGCTGCACGCTCGCTCGCAGCGCTGCAAGCTATTCCCCTCGGAGAGGTGGAGTACTTGCAGCGCTGCGAGAGCTCTCGCAGCGCTGGCGACGCGACTACACTCGCGCTTCACAGCGCTGCCGAATCCGCGAGTGTAGCCAAGGCCCAAGTCTTTAAGGTGCCACCAGACTCCTTGTTGCTTTTGTAGATACAGACTAACACGGCTACCCCCTGATACTGGAAATGATTAACGCCAAATCCACTCTGCTCAGTGACTTTAGGAAATTCTAGCCCCCGGGGGTATATGTGGGGATGGGAAAGCAAGAGCACAGAGCAGGACCTTAGGGTCACAAACAGGTGTTGGGTGCTTGCAACACCCCCATTTTGCTAAATCAGGGGAGGAGGAGGAGGAAGCCAGACTGTCCCAGTATGGGAAGGTTGAGAATTGGGGACACTGAGTTTAACGAGACTCTGACTCCTTGTGGCAAACTATCCAATATTCCCAGATCCTGCCCCTGGCCTGTCAGCACTCCCCCAACTCCCTCATCTCCTCTCCCCTTGCCCTGGAGTGCTTACAAAACCATGTCCACCCTCCCTGCGTCCATCTGCCCCTGCTGCTCAGGCCCTGCCTGACACCATCAGCCCTCCCGGGCGGTGGGCCCTAAACAGGGACCTCTCACGTCACTGACGGCTAGGCAGCGTCTGACCATGCTACGTGTCCGTGCACCCTGAGATTGGGGGTGGCACTTCTGCAGCCTGGCTGGCTTCACCCGCCATGTGTGTGGCAGGCAACTGAGCGTACTGGCAAACCTGCCCTAGCAGGAGAACAGGAGTACTTGTGGCACCTTAGAGACTAACAAATTTATTAGAGGATAAGTTTTCGTGGGCTACAGCCCACTTCTTCGGATGCATGGCTGCTACTCTGAAACCTGGCAGGAGAGTTCCCCTGGGTGCAGCAAGCTTCTGTCAGCATCCGGGCAACTGCTTTCCTAGCCTGAACAGTAGAAAAGTGGTTGCAGTTCCTGGAATATCCAAGTCGTCATGGCAGCAAGGGAGAGAAGGCTGTAATGGAGAGACATGATTGTCCTGGTGGCCTGGATTAGCTTCCTCAATGTTAAACTGGAAGAGCTTTCTGAAAGAGAACAGGGTGCTTGCTGGCTAAACAGCCAGGGAGAATGGCTGTTTGCACTGTTCTTGTAACCATGTGGTCCCAAGATATTAGAGAGACAAGGTGGGTGAGGTAATATCTTCTATTGGACCAACTTCTGTCCATAAAAGAAACAAGCTTTCCAGCTACTACACAGAGTCATCTTCAGATCTGGGGAAGGTATGCACAGTGTCACAGCTAATACAAGGTGGAATTGGAACAGCTTGTTTAGCATGTAGTTAGCACACATTCTAAGGATCCATTCAAGGTGAAGTGGCCCATTCACACCTCTCCAGCCATAGGACAAAAAGGGGGATGAGTGGGCTACAGATTGTTATAATGAGCCATAAATCCAGTGTCTCTGTTGAGACCATGATTTTTATGAATTTAAGCTCCCAGGCTCAGATTTTGAAGGTGTTGTGCAGGTTTCCGTTGAGGATGAGGACTGAGAGGTCAGGTATGGAATGATCGTTTTGTGAGACGTGTTCACCCACAAGTGATAGGGTGTTTTTGTGTGTGTATCATTTTTCTATGTGAGTTCATTCGAGAGGGTAGTGATTGTCTGGTTTCACTCCCATTTCGTGCACTGGATGAGGTACCCCCACATGTTGTGAAAAGCATGTATCGGATTCATGGATCTTGAAAGGTGTGTTGTGGGAGGTATTGATCACTGTAGCAGTGGGGATATGTCTGCAGGTTTTGCATCTGTTTGTTCTGGCAGCGTCTGGTGCCGCTTTGAGTTGGTGGGTCCTGGTCTGTGAGGACCTTGCTTCTGATGGTGAGATTGGAGGGTGGTTTGAAGCCCAGAAGAGGGGGTTCGGGAAAGATTTATTTCAGGATGTGGTCCCCATCAAGTCTGGGCTGTAACTGTTTAATATACCCCGTATGGTTTCCAGTGTGGGATGGTAGGTAACAAGGGATGTGCAGTCAGAGGGGGTTTATTTCTCTATTGAAGCAGTTCTCTCGGGGTATTTGGGTGACCCGTTCCATGAGGTGATCTATTTTTCTGGTGGAGTGTCCCTGTTTGGTGAAGGCGGTTTTAAGTGTGTATCCCGGACTTTCTCCTTGCAGCATATTCTGCAGTGTCTGAGGGCCTGGCTGGTAGAAAACAGATTTTCTGGTGTGTTTGGGGTGATTACGGGATCTGTGGAGATCGGTGTGGTGCTCCGTGGGTTTGTGGTATATAGTTGTCTGCCGCTTCCATTGTTAAAGCTGATCCTGGTATCCAGGAAGTTGATGCTGGTGTGGGAGTGTTCTAGAGAGAGTCTGATGGATGGGTGGTGGTTGCTAAGGCCTTGGCTACACTGGCAATTCACAGCGCTGCACTTGCTGCGCTCAGGGGTGTGAAAAAACACCCCCCCTGAGCGCAGCGAGTGCAGCGCTGTAAAGCGCCAGTGTAATCAGCGCCTGCAGCGCTGCACGCTCCCTCGCAGCGCTGCAAGCTACTCCCCTCGGAGAGGTGGAGTACTTGCAGCGCTGCGAGAGAGCTCTCGCAGCGCTGGCGGCGCGACTACACTCGCGCTTCACAGCCTGTGAATCCGCGAGTGTAGCCAAGGCCTAAGTTGTGATGAAATCTATGAGGGAGTTTAGGTCGTCCGTCCAGAGGATGAAAAACTATCATTGGTGTATGTCAGGTATCTCATCAGAGAACGGCGAGGGAGAATGGCTAACCAGCTCAGCCAGTGGTTGGAAGAGAGTAGGGATAGCTGGTCTGGTAGGGGACTGTGAGTTCTAGTAACACAACTCCTACCGTGGCTAAATCATGTTGGCTTCAGACTGAGATGCTACCCGAGAAGCCCAAGCTCCAGGACTAATGATCTGGCTAGTTCAGGTGGGCACAGAGCTGGTGTGCAGCTCCATGAGCCCACGCAAGCCCTGTATCACAGGCCCCAGCCCCCCAGTGCAGATGCTGCCTGGACACGCCCGAAGAAAGCCCGTCCCCAGCCTGGGAACAATAGTGACTATTGTAAAATGTGTACAGAGAAACCCAGAGATAAGGAAGCAGAAGGAGCTGCTGCAAAAGCCACCACGCTAATGCAGCTACAGGTCAGCAAAGGAGGAAGTAAGGCAGCTGCCCCTTGGGGAGAAGAAGCTGGCCGATCCACTCTCAGGAAGCCTAAATACCTGCAGGATTAACCCAGGAAACTGCCAACTGGGTAAGGGCAATTTGATCCACCAGAGAAACCAGGAGGAGAAGACAGTGCAGGGAGGAGAAGCGCCAGTGAGGCCTAGAGAGCCCTTGCCAGGCTGCCGGGATGTGGCTCTCAGAGGAGGGAGACCCAGCACAGAACGTGGCAGGCAGCAGATACATGGGGGCCATGAGTGGCAGGAGATGGGCTCTGTGGGGGAAATGCACCCCTCTGCAGGTGATCGTAGTGGTTAGGCCAAGCATGGGTGGCAGGGGGTAATCTATTCCCTATTTATCGCTGCGAACTCCATCAGAAGCCCTCCGGCGTGGCGGAGCCCCCCATAAATAAGTAACCTCCCCTCAAGAGGCATGTAACTGGCAGGATCGCAGCTCTGGGAACACAATGTTTCTGGTGGGTAAATATCCGCTAAGGCAGTGCCCAGTGTTTAGCAAACACTGCAGGGAGACAGCAGTTACTTCCCTCAGAGCAAACAAATCAAGGCAGCCATGGGCCCTGAGTCCCTCCTTCCTGGGGGTCATCCCCCACACACAGCAGATCTCCTATCTCATGCACAAGCAGGGCTGCCACTCCTCACACCCTGAGGGCAAGGCAGAGCGCCCAGCTTGGGGGCGATGCCGCGGAGTGGGGGTGTCCTGCTGCACATGGCAGCCGGGCTGGAGGCAGCCCCGCTCCGATGGCACTTGGCAGCCGGTGCCAAGCTGGGACCGGATCTCAGTCCACACCTAGTTGTTACCATGTGAAACACCCTGGGGCCTGAGAGCATTTCACAGCCAAGGCTGAAAGCCAGATTCCTCCCCACCAGGGCTAGGGCCGGCGGGATCCAGGACCTTTTTTATGGCTAGAGATGGGGCAGGATCTCTACCCTCCACTGCCCGTCTCCCCACCTTTCACCAAAGCCTCTGCCCCGAACCGCTTAAGGCTGAAGTCTCTTTCTACTCACCCCCTCCCTCCAGAATCCCCAAAACCTGGGCTTGCCCACATGCATTTACTGCTGTTCCCTGGGAGGTTCCGATGGGAAGCTTCCGACGGTATTAAACAGCGTGAAAACCCCGTCAGGCAAAGGCCCAGAGATGCTCTGTGCAGCCTGCTCTGAACCTGGGCTCTGTTGCACCAGGGGAACATGGGGCAGGGGACTCATCTCTTCTCTCTGGAATGCCATCGCTGCTCTCCTGCTCTGATGCCTGCGGTGGCTCCTTTGCCCCGGGCAAGACGAGTCCCACCTTGTTCCCTCTGCCCCAGCCTGTGGGTGAGGCTGAGGTTACTAATCAGTCATCTCTCAGTGGCATGTATTAGGAATGTGACTCCTGTGCTTCAGCTCTTAACATGCCAGGGCTATTTTTGTCCCTTGTTTTCGGCGCCCTGCAGAACAGGTAGGCAGGTGCATGGATGCAGCCTGACATCAGGGCAATTGCAGTATCATCAGCCCTCAGGATTTGGGGTGGTATTTTTTTTCTTAAAGCTCCAGCTCCTGGAGTCCTGGGATTAGGGGAGAATCTCAGCTTTCAATTTAAAAAAATTTAAAAGTTTCTGGCTTTCCTGGTTACTGAGAGAAGCCTGAAAATGTGAAAATGCTCAGAAACCAGGTGGCCAATAAGAAGAACTCACTGTATTAAACCTCATGATTTTTAAGCTAATCTCATGATTGGACCGGGGGTCTGACTTGTGATTTGCAGCCCCTGCAGTGCTGCCAAAGAGTATCATGATACTCTGCAGGGGCGGCACATTGCCCTGCATGACCGAGTCCCGTTACATGTGGAATTTGCCCTGTGCCTCCATAGCATCAGAGGTGCCAACAGAAAAAAAAGCCAAATTCAGCCTGGCCCAGCCCGTTAGAGGGCTGGGGGTATGTGATACTGAAGCTATGTCTACACTTGCAGAGTTTTTGCACTGTCAGTTTCACCAGTGATAGTGAACTGGTGAAAGAAAAGCGCTGGTTTGTGTTCTCACTTACTTCCACAGGCATCAGATCGTGTTCACATTTGCAGCACTTCCATCGCCGATGAGCGCACTGAGGGCAGCGATCCCACAGAGCAGCTCTTTCCATTTTGACGATAGGTCTTGTGGGAAGGGGGCAGGGGGGATCGCGGGGCATCCTGGGTCCCTGAACAGCGTCCTCTCCCCAAACACTGATCAGCTCCAGTAGCTCACTATTTGCTCCCTGGAGCAGGTATTGTCACCTGGCCAGATAAGTGAGCACTTGCCATGAAAACAGGAAGGGGAGTTTCAAAGTTCCTGGGACTTTACAGGGGGAGGGGTGGGTGTCTGTTTACCTGGTGACAGAGCAGCAGAGCTGCTGGCCAGAGTGATCACCTAGACACTGTGGGACATCCTTAGGGTGACCAGGAAGGAAGTGTGAAAAATCGGGATGGGGTGGGGGGTAGTAGGAGCCTCTATAAGAAAAAGACCCAAAAATCGGGACTGTCCCTATAAAATCGGAACATCTGGTCACCCTAGATATCCTGCGGAGGCTTAAAGCTCTGTAAACAGGAAGAATGTGTCTTCACTTGCACATCACTGCAAAAGCATCACCGGTAAGAGCTGTACGCCTCTCGTGGAAGTGGTTTTCTTTTTGTGGTGAAACGTCTGAGTTTCACCGCAAAAAGTCATTGGCAAGTGTAGACGCTCTCACGGTTTTTGCACAAAAAAAGGGACCTTTTCTGCTTTAAATGGCAAGTGTAGATATTCCCTGAAAGCAGCTCTTTACAAGGACTTCCTCTCTGTGAAATAACTGCAGTAGTGCAAAGGGCCCTGCCCAGCTGAGACCAGCTCCTGCCGCTTGGGCCCGGGTAGAGGGAAGGTTAAGGTTTCTGAGCATGGTGCTTTCAGTTTCCATTCTTCTTCTGCTTTTATGTGCCCCAGGGATCACAGGGAGCATCTCTGAGATGGAAAGCCCCAGTAGTATCCGATTCTGCTCAGGGTAGGGGGAAACCCAAGAACTGTGTGTGGGGGGGGGGGGGGGCGGATGATCTGTGTAGCACCGGAGAGGGCACAAACTCAGCCCTGTCGTGCCCAGCAGGATGTTCCTGACGGGTCTTATTTAAACACCCACCAGGTGACCCTGTTTAAATCCAGGCGGTGTCTGCCCCAAAGAGCTCTGGGTCTCCTGGGAAATCCAGAGGTGGAGATAACTCTGCACGCAGCTTGTTAGTGGGGCAGGGTCTTCTTGGGAGCAGCTCGTCCCCTGGGTGCTGCCAGGGCCGGCTCCAGGCACCAGCTTAGCAAGCAGGTGCTTGGGGCGGCCACTCCGGAGAGGGGCAGCACATCCAGCTATTCGGTGGCAATTCGGCGGAGGGTCCCTCACTCCCGCTCGGAGTGAAGGACCTCCCGCTGAATTGCCACCGAAGTGCTGCAGATCGCGATTGCGGCTTTTTTTGGAGGGGGGGGCTGCTTGGGGCGGCAAAAACCCTGGAGCCGGCCCTCGGTGCTGCACTAGTCTTGGGTTGGGAAAGGGGCATCAGGCCACACCGAGGAGTTCTGAACACAACCCCACAGCTCAGTGGCAGGTGGGAACACACTTCTAATCCTTGTTTCACTATCCAGTTGCGGCTCCTCCCAGAGAAACAGGACAACTAAGGGATCAACCAGCCAGGCCAGAGAGGGTGCAAAGAGAAGATGTGGGCAGGATTTCCTGAGCAATGCTGCCTGAGGGGGCATCTACCCAGACCGTGCCAGACCCAAAGGCCACGTTGCTCTGTGTAACGCAGTCCAGGGCTCCTTCATTATAGCCGTTTCCATGTGGGGGCTGGCACTGCGGAGCCTTCTCTCATTGACCCTCCCTCTCTCTGTGCCTCCAGCAAAGCACACCACCGGCATGAGCTCAGATCTTTCTTGTGTAACTGCAGTAATACAAAAATTGCGCTGGAGTCTGAGTCATCCTGGCTCATCTCTGTTTCCTCAACACAGGGCCACGTTTAGCTGGGGGGTGCTGACAGTCTCGGGGCTCCCGGCTGCTGCTCCCTCCCTTCTGACTTTATGTGCATGTTGGGTGTAACTGGTGTATGAGGAAGTCATCGCTGAGTCTGTTTATGATTAGGTGCGATTCCCATTGCTCCACTCGGGCAGTCGCCAGGGGCTCCGTCAACATGCAAGAGGCAGCTTCTGCCTCTTCCAGAGACGGGGGTTGCGGGGTGCACGAGTTTGCTTAAAAATGGGCAAGCTTTGCCACGGCTCCAACGTTCCCAACGTTTGCAAAAATTTAGCTCCGTCCTTTAGTTTTACCCCAAAAAATATTAGTAGGGGATGGGTAGAGAAACCAAACGTTTTAGAGAGAGAGAGAAGAGGTGTAAGAGACTAATGAGAGTCTTTATCTAAATGTCTGAAGCCAAATTGAAAAGACACCTGGAATGTGGCCTGGGGCAATGCCCCACGTGGGGGAACCTCCCCAAATCCCTTCTTCAGAGACAAACTGCTGTTGAGCTTCATTTTGAAAACGCTTCTTAGATGTGGGACACGGAGCCATGAGGCTGTTGGACACAGAGGCGGTTTGTGGTGGAGTTTGGAAGACTCACTCTCCTGCTGTCTGCCCCGGGGAGACAGGATCCTGCAGCTTACATCCCATGGCTGTTGTTTTCATTTAATTCCAAAAAGCTCAGGCAAGCCATTAAAGTGTTCTTTAAAAGTTCCCCTCCTGGGCTCAGTGCAGAGCGGTGCTCTGGCCTGTTGTCCCTACAGAGGAAACGGAGCTGGTATTCTTTGGCGGATCGTTTGGAGGAATGTCTGCTGCTGAGAGTTGCTGAAATTCACCCAGAATGAGACCCCTCCCTGTGGCTTTGGGGCTGGTCCTGCCAGCAGCTCCCTTTACTCCCCCTTAGCATTCGTGTCCCCGAATATACACCCCATCGCTCTCTGCAAAGGCTCTTTTCAGGTGGCTCCATTAATTCGCAGGTAGCCCCAGCTCTTCACAGGATTCTCCAGACCAGCAGTGCTCCCTCTGGGAACCACAGGCCACAGCGATCGAGAGAGGCCTGGAAGCGCTAACACTATATCAGCAATAGACTTAGCCAGCGAGGTGACACGGTCAGTTTCCTACAGACTACATTTTCCCTTTGGGATGCATCTGGGACCATCCCAGGGGGTCGGGATGTCGAGGTGGGGGGGATACTCTGAGCATGGGACTGGGAGGCAAACACCGCCTGCATTCCCCTCCTGACCGTGGGCACGTCACTTGTCCTTTCTCCCTGCATTTCCCCTACCTCACCTAAGGAATCGTGGGGAAGGCCCAGGTGGAAATTCCTGCACCCCTGTTACACAGCAGGAGTCACCGACTGCTACAAGAGCCCCCGGGAGCAGTGGAAGAGGCAGGAGTTAGGAGCACAGGTTCTGACTTTTCTTATGATTGGCAGCCAGCCCTGGGCCAGAACCAATGTGGCTGGTGGGTGCTAAGCACTATTTTTTTTTCTGTGGGTGTTTGAGCCCCGGAGCACCCATGGAGTCAGCACCTATAGTTGGGAAGATTGAGTAATTTACACAGACTCAGGCCCCGAGACTGCTCCAGAAAGGTGGGGCGCCCCGTTCAGATTCACTAACAGGACTCTCGGATTCTGTTGTACAATCTGGGTGAAGAATACTCTTGGGAAACCTTGCACTCCCAGCAGCATACAGGGCCCGAGAAATCCACAGACAGCCCGTTCTTGGATTTATGGCTGTTAAGTCTCATCGTACGTCATGTGCTCATTGCCGTGGTTCTCTGACGTGAGCTGTAGGGGTATTTCCCTTTTAGGAATGAATCTCCTACCCTGGGGCAGAGGACTCAGATTTTATATCTATTTCCAACTTCACCTGCTCCTCCGACCTCATATGTTAGTCATTGCTATTGGCCAGAGGACAGGGCGTGGCTCTGACGTGGCTGTGTCAGATGAAACCAACCTGAAGGAATCAGGTCCAAGGTGAAGCTGTTCTTGCAAAATCCAGACAAGCACCTTCCTCGGCTGTTCTTTTCCATCCTGTTTTGTTGCCAAGTCATTTGCGTTTAATGTTGTTTCCTGATCACCTCAAACTGTGTCCTTGTTAGGACTCACACCCGCTCTTGTGCCTCAAGGTACTGGGAAAGGAAGGGGTCGCAGAGGGTAAGCAGGGATGAGTCCACAATTTACACAGCCCATCCTGCAAGGGGACCGCTACCTGAGTTGCTATTTCCAAGTAGATTTTCAAGCCCAGCGATTCCTTCATGCCAATCTCCATTACCATAGCTATGGCTTGTTTGTATTACGCTAGCACCTAAAGGCGAGGACTAGCCCCATTGCACTGGGCACAGTACGTAGACACAGGAAGAGACCTTCCTGGCCCTGAGGAGCTTGCAAGGGAGAACAGGAGCATTAACATCCCCATGTTACAGGTGGGGAACTGAGACCCAACGAGGCTAAGTGACTTGCCCCAGGGTCACTCAGAGAGGCTGTGGCAGAGTTGGAGATTGAACCTGGACCCCCCTGTTCCCAGTCTGGTCCCTGCAAACTGCCTCTCTCCATTTCAAATGCTTTTAAAAGCTGCTAGCTTCCTTTTCGGTGACAGCCCTCTGGAACTGTAGGTCTGTCTGAGAATCCTTTTAGCTGATCAGGCTCTCACTGCCTCCAGCTCTCTTCGGCGAGGAATTAAGGTCCACTCCAAGCTGGGATCGGTCAGCATTGCTCGCTTGTGCATAACTCCCCACCACATCTTCTGCCTCATTGTTTCAGGGTGGCTTTCCTGCCCCTTTTCTGTTCTCTTAATCAGGACTTTCCGGATGCCCTCCCAATGGAGGGCTTTGCCTGCACATTGTCCTTGGCATTTGTCCTTTTGTGGGTGGGGGGAGGGGTCACCTTCTTTTCTCTTAATCATTTACTTGTTTTGCAAACAAGCTGCTGCATAAATCAGCTGGCTGGGGCAGGCTGTGGAGCTCTAATATCGCTGGCTGGGACTCATCTGTGTTGGGAGGTGGAAACCTTAGGCCAGATCACGGGCAATACCCTCATTGTACACTAGCAGCTGTGCATTAATGGCTATAATCAAATCATGCTTCAGGGCTTCAGCTAGTCACCTGCAGGGGTCAGGAAGGAGCTTTTTTCCCCAGTAAGTACTCAATTGGCTGGATGTGGTGAGGGGGGCCAGTTGGCCAGCCTGAAACATCAGAGATTGACCACAGGTAGAGACGGACAGGACACCCTGAGGGGGCACAGAGAATCCCGTTTTTAGCTGCCTGGCTGGTGGATCTTGCTCACATGCTCAGGGTCACACTCATTGTCAGATTTGAGGTTAGGAAGGAATTTTCCCTGAGGTCAGATTGGCTGGGACCTGGGCAGGGGGGACCGGGGACTTCACCTTCCTCTGCGGCATGGGGATCATGCATGCATCTGGGTATATCTCACCTAATCAATTCCCTGCCATTGCTGGGGCCTGGGTCTCTCCCATTCTCTCAATGTGGCACACCGTTTAGTCTCCTGAGGGCTGAAATGCTTTTGTCTAAAGTCTTTGGGCTCAATATAGGTGGATCTGGATGAAAAACAACGGCCTGTGTGACACGGGAGGTCAAACGAGGGGAACCCATGGAGCCTTCTGGCCTGAAACGATGAAATTGGGAGTTTGAACTTCCTCATTCAGTCTCCAGTGTTGCCTTACTGAAGTGCTGCACAGAGGTTTGGGTGCAGGCAGGAGTCTGTGCATCTACCAGTGAGTCACAGCCTTTCTTGCACCCCAGTTAATTAGCCCAGTCGGTTGGAAAGTCACTAAGTGAATAAATAGAAACGACAAGTTAATGATTATCAAAGCTGGGGATAACAGGGGACGTCAGGAGTAACAAGGCCTTGAATGAGGTCATGGAAAAAGCCTACGTATCCTAGGAGGCGCTAAGGGCTATCCCCTGTGTGAGGGGGAGAAGGAAAGGGAAGAAACCTGTCCAATATCCCCTTCATTTTGAGGGATGTCTCTCAGTTTAGTCCTTATGTTCCGCATAGGTTTGGTGTGCCCCTGCCTTTTATTGCTGAGAATTATTTATATCAGAAAAGTAGGCTCATGAGACAGATTTCCAAAAAGTCTTTGATGCTAAAGGAACCAATCCCAATCCCACAGCATTTGGCATTTTCCTGCAAGAATAATTTGTGTGTCCCCCTCATTCTGGGGTTTTCTTTAGGGGTTTGTGACAGAAATCACATCTAAGTAGAACAAGTCCCCCCTACCCTGTCACGCTGCCCTGTCTCTTCATGACAAGTTGTACAAACCTCCCAACCGGAGCCCATGAAACGCAGCACTGACATACGAACACCCCTGAACCTGGAATATTGGGCTCATCCCCAGATCTCTGGAATCCAGCTTTTCACAGCCGGCTTCCAAGCCAGGAACTGTGGCTAAGAAAGTAGGTCCAATATGTCAAACTGGACAGCCTCAAGTTAGACACCTAAATCAAAACTGCCTTTGTCCACTGAGTTGGAACTTGGCTATTAAATTCTGAAAATTGTTGTTCTTAGTCTCCAAACCCTCCCGCCCTCTCCCCCGCCCCCCCAAAAAACCCCTGTTAAACTAATAGCAATATCAGCAAACCAATTGTTGGCACGTTTGGGTTATTCCTCAAACTGTTTTCAGAATAACGGGTGGGAGTGTATCAAACGCTAGGCTGTATATGAGCTTCTGAGCTTTCTGCTCTGGTATCTGGGCTTCAGTCTCTATATAAGGCCTGGTCTACACTAACTCCCCAATTCGAACTAAGGTACACAACTTCAGCTACGTGAATAACATAGCTGAAGTCGACGTACTTTAGTTCGAACTTACCGCGGTCCAGACGCGGCAGGCAGGCTCCCCCGTCGACTCCGCGTACTCCTCGCGCCGAGCAGGATTACCGGAGTCGACGGCGAGCACTTCTGGGTTCGATTTATCGCGTCCAGACAAGATGCGATAAATCGAACCCAGAAGTTCGATTGCCTGCCGCCGAACCAGCGCGTAAGTATAGACAAGCCCTTATAGTTGTTACCCCGTTAATGTAAATTAAAGGGTAAATATACATTATATGACATATACCCCCTGTCTGGATTATCTCTGTATCATCATAAAGGCCTCATAAGAAACAGCTCTTGCGGGACATTTGGTGTATAAAGATCCCGTAATTATTCTAGTACCTTTGTAGAGTCTCAGACCTCTGGTCTGAATCAGGATCCTATTTCAGTACTTTCAGGAGACATGCAGGAGGTTCAGGGGAAGTCTTGAGAGCTGGAGGTTTTGGGAATATCTGGCAAATTAGTCACTGTTGATATAGGTGTGGTGTAAGGACCTGCATTAAACTGCAGAATAGAATAGTTCCTCGCTGAGATAGACTCATTTAAAAAAAAAATGCAATTTACCATGTGGCCAATCAACGTCAGGTCAACAAACCCAGGAGACCAGTTGCTGAAGCAGATACCACAAGCTGTCAGCATGATCTCAGCAGTGAAAAATTCCTCTTACTTCTGTTCAAAGAAATAACAGGAGTACTTGTGGCACCTTAGAGACTAACAAATTTATTAGAGCATAAGCTTTCGTGGGCTACAACCCACTTCTTGTTCAAAGAAAGAAGCTCTCCTTCTTCTATCTCCGACCGCAAAGTCACTCATTAGCCAACTCTTGTGTACATAAAATTTCACAGAGCATTGAAGTTCCTCCTGCTGATGTTGCAACAAGGGCTAGGGAGACATCAAAAATCCTCTCCATATAAAGAAAGAATTCGGATGGCTGTCAAGGAATGTTCTGAACCGGTTCTGTAAATCCCTGGTCTGTTGCTTCCCTACCCCATCACAGCCAGAAAACGAAAGAATATAACCTTTGCAAAACTTTAAAAAAAGGAGGAGGAAATAAAATTGCCATCACAATGAGTCAGGTTTTTGCACTGAGATCATGGCATTGAACCAAGCATCCCATTAAAGGCCATTTGCTTTCATCCTCCTTAATACAAATAGGACTTATGACTGAATAGGAACCTCTTTCATGTCACCAAATTCTCTGGCTACCACCCAACAAATTTTGTGGCACTGGAGTTGGAAGTGAGAGGGGAAGAGGATGGAAAGTCCTACAGCATGTAATAGAAAATGATCCCTGTGCTATAGGTTTATTGAACAACCTTCTATAACTGAAGAGATCATTTTATCCCTGCTATAGAAGTCTAGGGGGCAGGGAATGTCAAAAGAACCACTAGAATCTAAGGGGGAAAAAATCGATCTGCTGTATTCTGTTCTATGGGCCCAGATCCTCCAACTGAGCGAGGTTGATTTACACCGGCTGAGGCTCTATCTCTGTAGGCTTTTAGAGCAATTTCCCTAGAATCTTCTTGACTTTCTGTTGACCCCTCTTGGTTTTATCCTTATTTATTTCTAGAGTACTTTACAACAGGAGCTCTAGCTTCAATAGAGGGCCACAGTATGGGAAAGTCATACTGTGACTTTGGCTCTTTGCACTGCTGTGGGGCTGAGATCTGAGGGGTGCGTGTGACCCCCCCAATCCAGCACACACAGCCTTTTCACACGGCTCCCAAGAGGGGCCACTGAGGGCCCAGCCCTTCACTCCCTCTTACTCCAAACAGACTTGGTGATTGTACTGGCTTGTATCTCTGCACCGGGAAGAACTATCACTTCGTGCTTTGCCCCCATTGGGAGCTGAAGCCCATGTCGGCCTGGACACTGGGACACATGTATGTTCCATGCCATTCCCTCCCTCAGTCTTGCACTTCTGCAGCTGCCTGGGTGAAGCATCAACACCACACAACACTCCCTTGTGCAAAGGGCTGGCTTAAAGGGCTGGGGGGGGGGGGAGACTTGCTCTTCAAAGCCACAGATGCTTCAATGAGATGTAAAAGGCCCAGTGCTAAAGTAACTCTTAGCAGCTAGTTCCTCTTTTCAAGCCAGATCGTTAATTAAGATGCTGAGCAGGTAGAAGGAAGTAAATTCCAAAAATGTGACCACGTGGAACCTCCCATTCAGGGTAAGTGAGCTGGAGAGGGAGGGGAAATCTGCATCTGCCTCATCAAGAAGCCAGTATAAATACCGTTGCATCTGGCACTCCTCCCCAGTACAGGTGTGTCCTTAACAGAAGCAGAGGGACTAGTAAAGCTCATCATGACAGCCCTTATCTCCACACTGCAATTGCTCTTCCTTGGGGCTCTGATTCCCCCCGTCTATTTGCAGGATCCTTGTCAACTTATCCAGAATACCACTAATCCTGGCTCTTACAATCTATCTGTGAACCCTGCTGTCTACATGGCAAACACAAACTACAGTGGTAAGTTGACTCTCTCTGGATCTAGGAACTTTCCTTCTGCATAGAGCTCGCTTTGCCTGGATGTTCTCTTGAGTTTTATGGTGTCTGCAATGTGCAAGATTGAGCATGTATTTGAGCAACTTTTATGTCAGGTGGGAAACATATAAAGAAAGGTATCAATAATCGTTTGTGCTTTAATGTCAGTGCTCTCCAGGGTCGCTGGCAGATGCTCTCTCCTTGCCTGCAGCTGGGATTCGGTTTTTTTATATCTGCCAAAACTGCGCAGCAAGACTTGGAAACTGGTTGTTTGAAAAGGCATGACATTTGGGGTGATTTTTTCCCCCCCTCACTATGAGAATTCACTCTTTCCTTGGGAAATAGAAGAAAGGACAAAGGTGTGGAGGCCAGGGCTTAAAGGGGGTGAGGGCAGGGATCACAAAGGGTCACAGATCCAGCAAAAATAAATAAGTTTTAAACTGATCTGGGTTGCATTGTTTTACCAAAGCTGCTCCGTGCCCTGCCCCCCCCCCCCCCTTCAGATCATGTAAGCACTGCTGGAGGCTGTTTGGGGCTGTTCTGTTTGGGTGTTAGGTGCTGAAAACCAGCCCTGAAGTTGCTTTCACTGCTTTTTATGCACCCTCTGATACAGTGATTAGTAGTCTGATCCTGGTCTTGTCGGCAAATCTTCCATCGACTTCAAAATGAGTAGGATCAAGCCCCCAGTGCTGAATAAATGTCTGGATTGACAGACACTCTGGTTCCTACACAAGTGGTTTACCCTCAACTGGTGTAAACCATATCTCCTTGTGAAGTCAGTGGAGCTATGCTTCTTGCCACTAGGTCAGGATCTGACACAATGAGCAGCCACTTTGTAAAGTTAAGGATGGTTCCAGGTGTTGTGTGGGGTTTGTTTGTTTGCTTGTTTTTGGTTGGTTTGTTTTTTGTTTTCTTTCATTTCTATACCAAAAAGAATTGAACACAACTGCAGATTAATTTCATTCCAAATGCCACTTGCAACCAAACTTGGCTCTAATTAACATGAGAGCGCAGGCACACGCGCACACACACACAGTCTGCTGCTAGTTAACATTTATCTTGTCGGCACCTGGCAGTCTGGCTGGTTTCTTTGAAACGGGGCTCAGGATAAACTCTCCCTCAAGCTGAGAATTTCCATTGCCAAAGGGAGCCTTTCCCATCATCAGGGGTTACAATGAGACACCTTGGAGCCTGCTTTGCTGCTTACGGAGTAGCTTTCCTTATACAGTGAGTAGCCCACTGACTAGATAGTCTTTGTCGATGCTGTGGCTAGGGGTACTGGTAAGACTGACAGAGAGCCCCAGTCTTTGCAGTGAGGTGCAGTAGAACTGTACAAGGTAGCAAGGAAGAATGACCGGGCCTGGTCCTATCAGCTTAGGGGAAAATGGGAGGACTCCGGGCTCCAAAGTCTTCTGTTGCTTAGATTTTTAGGCTAAAAGCAGTTGTCCTGCTCCCCTTGTGTGTGACTCTTCTTTCAGACCCATGTGGATGAGTGGCTATTCCTCTTGGGAACTTGACATTTCCCTGGGGCAGGGGGCGTGTCATGAGGCACCAAAGCCCTCACCCCATAGATCGCAGCATTCTCTGCTTCTCTCAAAACCCCTGGAGCCTGGTGGGGTTTTGTGGGTGCTGTTTCTCAGCACAGAGAACTTACTTTTTCCTCCTGTATGTTCTCTCTAGTAACCATCAGTGGAGTCGTGGGCGGCAGCTTGGTTTTCCTGCAGGCCCTCAATTCCCAGAAGTCCTCTGTGGGCCAGTGGGAAGCTCCAGTTGTGAACTGCAGCAACAGCCTATCAGTAGTGCAGCAAAATATCACCACCACAGCCACAGTGCAATGGAGATCTCCAACCAGTGGGTCAGCCCCTGTGGAAATAAGGTAATGCTCTTCCTTACCTGGGAGAGGAGACGGCGTATGGGGAGCAGAGCTATGTTCTGCAGGAGGGGTGCATGAAATGGCAGCCAAGCTGTGTCTGCTTTCATTAAAAGCTTTAATGGAAAGGTTGGGGGGGGGGGGGGGAGAGTGCAGCTCAACCACAAAACAATCAGAGTAAATTCGTCACCGATGAGCTGTAAGCATGGACTAGGACTTTGTTGTACTAGGTACTGTATGCACACACACACACACACCCAAAAAGCCCCTGCCCCAAAGTCCTTAAGTATTCAGTTGTGGCTGTTCACACAGCTTATGCCTTTGCAGGCCATTTTAACCATGCACCTGTCCCATGACTCCTCTGTTAAGAGCTGGAGTTGGAACAAACACCTCTGTGTGCTCCCAATTCTCATTTGACTGCATTTACCCCCAGTGGGTGAAAATCCAGAGCAACTCAACCGAACCAAATGGACTTGTACCAGACTGGTCTACACTAATTAATGGAGTTGCATCAGTGGGAAATATTTACCAGAGATAAGGCCTATCAGGCTAATGACTGAGAAAGGAAAGAGTGCAGTGGTTGTTTACAACCATTAGTTCTATATTTAATTGTAATGGTTGGCATCAACAGACTTGCAGCTTGCGACAAACATTGGAAAGTGCTGTAAAGCAATAAATGGCAGGAGTATTGATGGCAAATAGTGACTAACGAAATGTCATAGAAAAAAAAAGATAATAGGGAAATTTATTATATTCGCTCAATAAAAGTAATCTCTTTCTGACTTTATTGTTCCTCCCTTTATCTACCTTTATTGTGACCTACATTATTTTAGGGAACAGACGTATTAGTGAGACCAAACCCTTGATGTCTGTTGTTCCTTTATTTTCCACAGGGTGCTTGTGACTTTTTCCAATGACTCTGCCCTTCCCCAGCTCCAGAAGACAACCCTGAATACAG
The DNA here is from genome assembly GCF_028017835.1 of Emys orbicularis. Classification (NCBI taxonomy): domain Eukaryota; kingdom Metazoa; phylum Chordata; order Testudines; family Emydidae; genus Emys; species Emys orbicularis. The sequence goes on along the minus strand of NC_088697.1, from coordinate 29,520,021 downwards.
GTAAATCAGCCTAATATGCATGTGTCAAATGACAATACAGTTGAACGGATTCATTTTTTTTTATTGTGGCTTTTAAGAGATAAGAATCGATTCCATCTTTTTCAAGACAAACACCCATTCTCTCCTGTAACGAAATATAAGGCAAAGGCATTAGAGCCAGTTGAAAATTGGTACCCGCACAAAAATGGGGGTCACAAAAATGTCATTGACATCTTGAAAAAATTTCAGCTGGCTTTAAAAGATAGAGTAGATCTAAATGGGAGATCCTCAGCTGGTGTAAATCAGCATCACTCCATTGGCTTCAGTAACAGGCCTGATCCTCAAATGGTGTAAAGGGCATAACTCCCTCCACTGCACTAAAGCTATGGTGTCTTACACCTCTAGAGGATCATCATTTGCCTGCAGCTTCCTCCTCTTGTGCACCTGAGCACAGTAAGAACTGATTACAGGAACTAAATGGCACACTACAGATTAATTCCCAGTAAATCTATCCGGAGGATTTTCAGGCCATTTCCTTCCTGTAGCAGGAGGATATCACTGTGTTCAGAGCAAAGCTAATCCTGTTCTTGTTCAATATGGCTGTCTCATGAAGAGGCATATTCGGAGCCTTAATGGATGGTCACCAACAGCTGCTGCCTGCTGCAGACACACAAAGGAGAGTTCTGATCGGAACAGCACCTCCCAGCCTGATCCGATGGGGCCTTTGAATACAGATCCAATAGGCCCTGCTTGGCACTCAGCCCGTTGTCCAACTGGACACCAGGAAATGGGACACCAGGTCCCTTCCAGTCCTAGAATCTATGAATCTATGAAATCACATGCCTTTGTGGTACCATCAGTGAAATGATGAGGGAGGGAGCAGGTGCTGTCCTGTGATGTTGGCACAAGGCATGGGATGCGTCCTCCTGCTTAACCTCTCTGCCCCACACACTGACACTGAGATTGTGGCTCCACACACCAAATCAAAGGGACCTCTGCTGTCCTTGATCCCTTTTATAGTTATTCCATGGAAGGGAGAGACCTCTTCCCCACCCCAAGGCAACTAAGACAGGATCTTCAAATCCTTTTAATCTGCAAAGCTCCACTGAATTCAATGGAGCAATGCCCGTTTACCCCAGGGGCAGATCTGACCCCAATTTCTGAGACATACATGCAGCAACAGGAATTGACGCACCATCTTGCGGTGAGCCCACAGCCCATCCACTCCACTGATTTCTAATCCTGGTTTGCTTCTGCATTTCAGCATCTACAGCCTCCCCTGGATCGACAACAAACACACCCACCACACCTGCCAGCACCACCAGTTCGGTCTCCACGGTGCAGGCCAGCTCCTTCCTCCTGGCAGCCGTCCACCTGCTGTCCCTCTTTGTTACTGGCAAACTGTTCTCCTAGTGGGAAACAGCACCCCAGTCGAGCCACGCCCTTCCATCTTTGCTTTCCTCCTGGGTGCAAGGGTGGATGGCTGATCTACTCAGGAAGTCTCTCTTCTACTGTTATGTATTTAAGAATGATGACTGCACTTTCTTTTACACTCTGCTTGACCAGAGAGCTGACACCCAACCCCATTGCCAGCAGCAGGAAACACATGAAGAAATTCTGACACATACTTGTCTCAAGAGTTTTCATGAGCTGAAATGTTCTGTAGCAAGTCAGGATTTGATACATTCATAGAGTGTAGAACAGCGTCGGGTAGAGTAGTCTGATAAAGGTGACTGAACAAGGTAACACCAGGGGTTCCTTCCATCCTGATCTCCTACAGGTCTATGAAGCAGAGACAGCATGTGTCTACCACCAGGAGGGCTAAACTGCTTTCCACATTAGGGCACTGCAGGTTGATAATGGGCATGGGGAAGGGTCTTCCACAGCTGCTGCTGCTGCATCCCATTTGCTGTGCACACTGGGAACGGAGCCAGTGTCTTTCTGAGCCAGTAACTCCTGTATGTGACTCATTGACAGTCGCTTACAGGGCCCTGACTGGGATGGGGCATTGTAAATCAGTCGGACTTGCAGAGAATTGTGAAGGGCGGGGCAGACTTACACACACTTCAGACTGATTAAAGCCGGAATGGGATCCAAATTTAAATGATCATGAAGGAAGTAAATGCACCCTGTTTTTCAGGCTAACCTGCCATGTGGAGGCAAGTCCCTTCTGTAAATCAAGCTAGAACCCCTGCTCGCAGGGCCTTCTCCATGAAGGCCCCCTGACTGGAATTCACTGCCAGTTTCAATTCTTGGTCCAAGATAACCTGTTGTACTTCAGGGCACCCTGCAATACCCCCCTTGATTTTTTGTCTGGTGTTTTGGGGCGGGACCCTGAGATGAAGGAAGGGTTAGGTCTCTGAAAGGAGTAGGAAATTTTTTTTTCATAGACAGCAGATGATTTTCACTGCCATGTTGGCTGGAATGTGCCATTGAATTTGTTGATCCGTTTTCTTGTTTAGATTTTGGGGGGGGGGTTGTATGGAGTGTGTTCGTTCAGAAATTGTTAAATGGCCGGAGAGAAGTAGATTTTTTCTTACACAAATCTAAATAAATGAATAAAATTCTTCAGATTGTGCCTGGGGCTCTTTCTTGGCTTTTCCGTGACCTTTCTTGGAAGAGCTGGGTGACAGAAATTACTCTAAATACTGTGAAATGCATGGTTTCTGCCTGTAGATGAGCACTTAAATGTTATGGTGAAAGACCAAGGTCAAAAATCTCCCTTTAGCTGCTCCCTGGTAATCTTGTTCAAGTCAATCGGGTGTAACTAGAGGTGAATTGTTTGTTTCCTCCAAAGCATCTGGCACGTCTCAACTGCAAAATGTCTAGTTGCTGGCTGGCTACATCCAGCCATTTTGCTGCGTGGAGAATGGATAGTTGTGTTCAGAAACAATAAGTCATTGCGAGGCATCTGGGGTACATGCTACAACATTGCACCAATTCATGCAGGACGCTCAGAGAGGCAGTAACACAACTCCATAATCCACCAGTCATTCCCTTCCACCCCAGGATACTGGGATCCAAAACATCACAGTATTTATATTATTCCCTGGGTCAAAGATTTAACTAAACCTCTCACTTCTTAGTATCCCAACGTGAACAGGATGTAAACTGCCCTTATTATCCATAGAGCTAGCTCCCCCCCCCCCCCCTCATGAGCCCACATTCAATTTCTGTGGAATTTAGTGTTAATTGGTCAATTTCAATTTGAAGTGGACTAAATGGTTAACAGTTCAAGCCAGAGTGCAGCAGAGCACTGTGAACTGGGGGGGGCTGGGGGGTTTGCAGGTGGGGGAATGGAGCTGGGAAAGGAAACACCATGTTTCCAAGGAGATTGAATGCCCAGGAACAGTTGGTTCCTGTTGTTCCTGCCTTCTGCATATTGACTCCTCAGTCATCAGGACATGGGTGTTCTTACGAAAGGTGAGACTTTTTTGCTAAAGAAATGTGTGCAACATTTATAGCCTAAAACAGAACACGCATGATTCAAACCCCCATGTGATTGTCACCACCCAGCTGGAGAGGTGGGTGCTGCTTCTGAAATGCATTTGGTTGTTACTTAAATATATCCCGTTGTCTCTTGGCCAGCTCACAACTTAGGAAGGGTGGTTTTGTGATCCCAGCCACACTCATTCATTATGCTTTTCTCTCTGCTTCAGCACTTCTTCCTCCCAAATAATGGGGGGGGGGGGGGGGGAATAAAAGGATGTCGCCTCTCACTGTCTCCCTCCCCTGCATACTGTTAAGGCTCTGAGTGAAAGGGTCAGAGCTGTTTTAAAGGGACATGTGAGGCCGGATTAAGCCTCTGACTTAATATTCATGGGAGTTGTGGAGAGTCAGTTCCATGGTGAATCTGAACCTTACACTCCAGGACTCGCCTTTCAGAGACTCGCCTAGGCTGAACTGCAGCATTAAATGCACAGTCAGCTGGCGCTAGCAGGCAACTGGCTGCGAGAGAGTGGCACCTCGGGAACCTGCAGTATGGAGGCTACTCAGCCAGCTCCAGGCCTCTGAACCATAGTGACAAACCCCAGCCTGGCTTGTGGGATCCATGGGTCTCAGAGATCCTGGGCTTGAAGGCCAGAGAGTCTGTCAGCATGGGGGGAACTGTCAAATGATGGCCTCATTAGGGGAGAGGGTGTCCCTTAAGGAAGGCCTTCAGGGGGAACCTCCAGGATCAATCAACTCTGATTTTGGAATCTTCCATCCCTGGAATGCTGCCCGCTAGTCTTTCCCTGCCCCCCTCCCCTCCAGTGACATCAAAACACAAAGGTAAACAGGTGGGGCTATTGTCTTGCATTTCTACCTGCAGGGTTATTCTGACCTCAAGAGGTGCAGCTGCAAAAACAGGCCAGAGTAAAGCTTTCCCTTTAGCTACTGGCGCCTCCAGCGAAGTGTAAATACCTGACTCCCTGGGAGCTTTCAAAACAAAGGCTCAGGAGTAACTTGATAGATAGATAGTATCTGTCACCTGATATGCTTTCGGCTTGCCAGCTTCACTCCCTTAATTATCTGCTGCTCTGATCTCTTATCACATTGCCCACTTGCCCCCTGCTCTTTCAGTGATGCTCATTCTGGGAACTTTTTTCCAGGTTACCACTTAGGGATGAAATGCTCTCTTTATAGAACTGATTCCTAGCACCACTGCCCCTCACTTCCTTCCAGTACCGCCTCAAGCCCCATCTCTGATGTGACACCCACCAGAAATCTGTCTCCAACGGGGGCCATGTTGTACAGCAGACGGGGGGGCTTATTGCAGAAGCTTTAATGATTTTGGAACTACCACATGATCTAATTATAGTTCCCACCATCCTTCCTTGGGTTGGTCACATTCACTTGGTGCTGCTGCTTTCCTATTGCATTTCAGGACAGGGACCCCCTCTGCATCTCTGTCTGTGCAGCACCTAGCACCGTAGGGCCTCCATCCGGCACCACAGTATAAATAACTATCTAGACTGCAGGGCTCTCAGGCCAGCTTTCAGATGCCACCTACTGATCTTGACAATGGGCATGTATACATTCAGGGCTCCTTAAAACCACGCTTTCTTGCGAAACGTGCAGATCCAGTGGGGTGCCGGTGAGTTTGTGGTTACCCCAAAGATCCTTCCCAATCAGATGATGTGATTTCTCCTAAAATGTCCACTACCAGACTCATGCTGTGCCCTGTAGATCACCTGGATCTTTCTAGATGTTTATCTTTGCTTCGGATCTAAGCAGTCCATATGCGTATTGACCTAAATTCAGGCCACCTCTGTATTGCCTGCTGATCAAAGCAAGGGATTCAAAATCAGGATTCTTGGGTTCTAGTCCCATCTATGACATTGATTTGCTCTGTAACCTTGGGCAAGGTGCTTCCTTAATCTGTGCTGCATCTGAAAATTGGGATAATAGTATCTAGATTGCAGAGCTCTTGTGAGGCTTAACGTATTGTTTGCAAAGTGTTTTGCATTTAATAGCTCTTTCATTTGAGCAGCTAAAGCATTGTTGGTTTATTATCAAAGGTTGGGGGCAGAACTT